>NC_139404.1:122048860-123284485 GCF_905368555.1 Meleagris gallopavo
AACGGATTTTGGACGCTACATAATTCCTTATCTATTCTTTTGATTATATTCCTTTAAAATAATGAGATAAAAGACTGAAATAGCCAGAGGAATAAGGGCATGAGTGCCAGCATGCTGCTGGTTAGGGCTCTTGCCCTAGCTCCAGACCTGGTTCAGGTACTTATTTATGCACATAGAGCAGCTGGCAGTGTGCAACAGTGCACTGCCTTATACTTTGAATTCCATGTTTCCTGGGAAAACATGCCCAGGGAGTAGCCCTTTCAGTGCAAATTAAAGATTTTGATTTGACTTGTGCTGGAGCTAGGGTTTGCATTCCTTTTTTGCTTCAGCGAGAAAAGTTTGAAATATATGTATATTTTTTTAAGTCAGCCCAATTTTCATTTTCTTATAAGAAAAACAAGCAAGCAGTTATTCACACAAAAGCAGTTCAAATCCATGATGCAACCAAACCAGGTATCCTCAGCTGGGCTTGTTTCTGTGTAGCTCTAACCCAAATGAGGTCACTTCATTTGTTTGAAATGTCTGGCAACTTTGCTGTCCTTATGTCCCACCCTTTGCTGCTCAACCTGAATCAGGAGAGTGTACAAGCTGGGAAGCTGCTGTGTAGCAGATCTAGAACTGTGATGGGTCTTTCCAGTATAATTATGAAAGTAATTTTATAGATTTGCATTGAGTATAAACCTTGATGGCAAAATGGACGCGCTGTTATGTGTCCATTTCACACCTTTGGTAAGATGATAGTGAGTGCCAAAACCCAACTCTTTGGTTTGTCTGTTTACAGAGGGACTGAGCCTACTGTCATGGTCACCCTCAACATGTAGTTGGAGAGAAGGTTTCTCAAAGACATTGTTATTTAGCTTTTCTGAAAAACAAGACCAAAAATACCCATAATGAGTTGATTTGATAGAAGCTGAAAAGCTTTATAATAGAGGTAGAGAACAAATTTTCAGTGAGGTTGTACAAATGTTTCTATCCTATGGAAGGATGTGGTGGGATGCCTGTAACTTAACATGTTACAGGCAGAGCTGGCAGCTAGAAAGCTGCCAAATATTTGATTATTTTTTTTTTTATGGTACTTCTTTCCTTTTAATTGGTATGAAAAGTTAAAAAAATCGTAATTTCAAGACAAAATATGTTTTTAACCATGTGTTATTTTGATGGAATTAAACCACTTTAATACAATTAAGTCATAATATTTTTAAAGTTTTAACTTAATTACTGTGTAATTGTGGAACATTATCGTTTATCAGATAATATCTTTTTAGTGGAGATGCTTTCTAGTGGAAATGCTCCAGAAAACACATGTTCCTGTAGTACCTGTAGACCAGAAATAGGGTAGGTGAATTTGTGAACCTAATAGAATTCAAAACCTCTGATACATTGTTTTATTTAAATTATTAGTGTAGAACTAAGTTTGCAAAGTTTGAGTTCCAGCAGGATAAAATGGTTGTCATTGTTCACTGCTGGTATATGGCATTACAAGAATGCACGACATTTTAAAGAGAACAACAGGTTCCTTTTAAAATCAGCATTTAATTCAGGAATGACTCTGTCCAGTGAAAGATCACGAGAACAGTAGCAAAGCATGTACTAATGCTGACTTGAATTTATAGGCTGCTTATCTCATCCTCCTTCCGAATAAAGGCAGATAGAACGGAGGGCAGATATTTGTTGTATTTGGAGTTTTGTGGACTCTGAGAGTACAAGCCACCATTTTGTTTAAAACAAGAATAGCCCACTAAAGTCAGGGGATATCCATAGCATCGTGCAGTCTGTAGTAACCTGTACTGTTGCTTATCGCCACTGCAAAGCCTGGCTCTGCTGCAGCGAGGTGTCTGCATGTAGAATAGACGTGTGTTTAAAAGCACAGGTGTGATTGTCCTGTGGAAGACCTGTGGCAAAGTGTACATGTTTCAGCACTGTGCTGCTTTTCAGTGTCCTGTTGCGATGCTCTGCTGAGCCCCATAGCAGCTAGAGGTCAGGAGTCAGCCTGCTCTGCTCTACATAACCCTGCTAGGGCTGCCAGAAGCACTGCGGTGGGGTGGCATGTGCAGCCCTTTGTGCCAGCATCATCCCTGCAGCTGGTGGTTTATTTGCACAACGTGGAAATGTTACAGCTGTTTCAGGCTCATGCATGGCTGGCAGCAGACACACGATGCAGCAGGGCTTCAGCTGGGTGTGATTACAACCAGAGAAGCGAGGAGAAATTTGTGAATGTCTGTGGAAAACATTTTCCATCTTGGAAGAAAAGTACATCTTTTATAGGTTAGAAACACCACCTTTTACTCAGACTGCATGTTGTCTTGAACCATCCTTAGTTTTGTCCTTTAATGGAGGAAAAAACAACGCTGTCTCTTGTCATCGTTCTGGGAAGATGTTTGAGCTGGCACCAGGGAAGTGGTTCCATCTCCTGCCATACCCATGCTCCAAGGGGCCCCTCAGAAGAAGTGAGGTATCAGAGACCCTTGCTATTACTCAGAACCTGCTGCTACGTGCTGCAGGGCGCTGGGGAAAGTTATTGAGAAAATGGTGGCATTTTGCAAGAAAATTGAAGTTTTTGTGAGCTTTTCCATTTTGCAAATGGAATGTAAGTTCCATCTGCAAGCAAGCAGGCAGTATGGCTGTGCAGAAGCTGCTGCATCAGCTACTGCTCTCAGTGTTTGTGTCTGTTTTGCAGGAGTTAAGAACAAGAGTGAGGAGCAAACAAAGTGAATTTCTCGTGAGTTCAAAACAAGAAATCAGAACTTCTTAGGCCATCCCCCTTTCCTTCCCAAAAGAACACCAGGACTATTAAAAAAGATGTTGTCTACAAGAACTATATTCAGTTAGAGCAACATGTAGCCAAGCAAGGCAAATTCCTTGCAAGATATTTTTCATCAGACAGTGTTTTTGCTTTTGTAAAATGTCTCAGAATTGAAGGTTTTTCCAGTTTCCAGAAAGGAGCTTTACTGGCCTCGTGTGCTTTTGCCTTTATTTCAGTGTTGCTTTGTTTTGCTCCTATTCTCTGCCAAATTCTGCTGTGAAGCACTTGGCTCCATAAAGCTTTCTTTAGCCACAGAGCAGCTCTTGGTAGCCATTGCCACTGTGGCATTTGACATTTGTACCTATCCAGCAGCCAATCTCCCCACCACCTATCCTGCAACTTGCTGTTGCTTTCAGTGCTCCCTTACGTTGTGCTGTTTGTATAATATTTGGTAAATGTAGGACTGCTGTATTTTCCTCTCCATATGTGTGTGCTAATGAGTATCCATATGAGTGCACGTTTAAGCTAGGTATTGCCTTTTTGTCAACTCCTAAATCAAATTTGTGCTCGTAGAAATATGGGGCTAAACTTCACTGTTTTAAATGGAGCATTGTACAGCTTGGCCCATTCTTACGCAGTTACTGAAATCCTCAGTGGTTGAACCAGCCTTGTCACTCTTGGAGCACACATGCATGAACTTAAGGAAAACTTGTACACAAGAGCCATTCTGTTATTTTTAAAAGAAAAAGCTAGTGACATAAATAAGCACTTGCCTATCTGTTTGTGGCATGAGAGCTGTGAAGAACCTGTAATGCTAAATGAGAATGATAGCTCTTTGCTCTGAGTTTCCTGAGATTTCTTACTGCTTAAATTTAAAAATGCTTAAAAATCATTTATATCGTTTTAAAATTAAAATTTAAGAGTTAATTGAAAAGTTAATTCAAATTATGTAGTACTTCTCATTTGAAGCTTTTAATCATCAGAGTTTTTAAGGAGGGTTGGTATGACACAGGCATCCCTTCAGAGGTCAGAGCTGTATGTGTTGCTGCGCTAGGAAACAGAGATACTGCTTTAGCTGGAAGTAAATGAAAAAAGGCACCAAGCCACAACATCTGTTCTTGTAAAAAACTAGATTCTTTATAGCTCTACAGCTCTTGTTCAGTGTCATTTCCAAAGCTGGTTGTCTGCTAAAATGGGTCTTTGAGGGACATCTTTCCATCCATTGAGATGGCAGAGCTGTGGCCTGCTGGGGAACGGCCTCCTGGTTGCTCAGCCTCTGCCCAGTGCATCCACAGAAGCAGGACCACCGCCATCAGCACCCCCAAGAGTTAGGCACCCTGCAGGGCAGGGCAGTGAAAAAAAGGACACAGCGGGTCCAGAGGAGGGATGTGAAAATGGTCAGAAGGCTCTGGGGAGACCTCATTGCAGCCTTCCTGTACCTAAAGGGGGCCATAAGGAAGAGGGAGAGTGGCTTTTTGGGAAGAATTTTTTTTCATTTAGAGGGCAGTGAGGCGCTGGCACAGCTGCACAGAGAAGCATCTCTGGAGGCGCTCAAGGCCAGGTTGGATGGGGCCCTGGGCAGCCTGAGCTGGTGGGGGGCAGCCCTGCCCATGGCAGGGGTTGGGGCTGGGTGGGCTTTGATGTCCCTTTCAACTCAAACTATTCAGTGAAGGGCCCAGTGACCTCAGACAGACAGATTGTTAGTGGGCTGTCAGTAGCAGTTTTACAAATGGTAATTTTCATGAATTTAGTGCAGTACAGTAACCTATGAATACTGCAGTGTTAAATAAATCTTCCAAGATTTAGATGTGCACTTGAAGGGCTTCTCTAGAATTAGCAACACCCTTCTTCATATTTTGATAGGGTTTTAATTTTTTTTTCTCTTGGGTTCAGAAGAGATACGTTAGATTGACCTTGACAAAAGAAAAGCCTGGTCGGGCTGTATGGAGAGTGCCCAGAGGAAACTTCAAGCACTGCACAGATGGATAAACAGGTTGAAATACAGTTGCAGTCAATTCCAGTCCTTGGGAAGTATGTGAATTTGGTCTTGAGCAGTAAGCCCACATCTCCTATAGAAGAAATTGAGGTGCTTAGCCATTATTGAATGTGTTAGGAAAAAGGTCAAGAGTAGATGTATGCTGTAATAATGCTCACTAACAATGGAAAAACATGCTCACAGTTGTAAATGCAGGTAAGCTACAACAATTTGTTACAAAAAATTTAGACTGCTTTTTTCTGTATAATGTTATCTTCCTGCATCAGTTCTTATCAAAAAGGCACTCTACAGCTTCACCTTCTTATGCCTAATGCATTTCCCACCATTGTTGCTCAGCAGTATCTCCTCTGTGGGATAACAGAAAATTATTTTGTTTTGCAGTGTTTCGTATATTAAATAGGAGAATTGAGTGAGCAGGCTCAGAACTTGGCTAGCAATGGCATTAAGTTCATCCTTTTTCCTCCAGACATACTGCTGATACCCAAGATGAGTCACGGGCTTCAATTTTATTAAATCCCATTTGTGGATCCCACCAAAACTAATGCTGAACGTGGGATAAACTGGATGGGTTATGTTATTACTGCTTATAAACTTTCGGTGATTATCATCAATTCTCCGAAGCACACATTTCTCATGTGCATGACATTTTAATAACGGGAAGAAGGGAGGATGAGCTCGAGTTTAGCTGTCGTGTATTGCTGAATGCTTTGCTTTAGCTGCTTGCAGTTGCTGTGGCCTTTTTGATTAATTCTATAGGAAATGTAAAATGCTCTCATTTGTGATTGGTTTCTTGTTTGTTTTGTTTGTTTTTGTTTTGTTTTGTTTTCCAAAGGACAAGGAGTTAGAAGTATATAACATATGCCTTTGGGATTCTGTGTTCATAAAGATACCGAACAGTCCTAGATTGGTATCTCTCTTTAAAGATTGCAATTATCTCTTTTGTATTAAAGAGTCTCTTGTATTAAGTAAAAATAATGGAAATCTTCCAGTACAGTTAAAGTGTTTCTAAACTTCCTTGGTTTGTAAGAAGCTGGCAGAAAGCAGTGAAGGGTGAGATGAAAAAAAAAAAAAAAAGAGGAGTATCCAGATAAGTTTTTCTGGCTAAAGAAATGCATTAAAGCAAGCTGTGTAGATAGAAGTTTTCACCACTCAGATGCAGAAAGGAAAAGAGCACGTTTAATCTTGGTGAAGGGATCTAGAGCACTATGGCAGTCATTTCTGGTCATTTAAAAGTGACCAAGGTCAAGAAGGCCTGCATGGAAGTGAGTGATAGATGTTTAGGATCTGCAGTGTGAGAAGTGTTTCTTCATTACAGGGTTCTTGTGGCAAATTATCACACTGATCTTGTCTTGAAAAATGGAGACTGCCTTTCAACTTAACATTTGTTTAATACTGCTTAGGCTTCATTTTATTTATGTTATTAACTTATTGGGGGAGCAGGGGGGGAGGAGGTTTATCTTTGACATCAATACTCTTTCTTTTTTGCTGCCAGACTGCAGAGGTCACCTCCCATTAAGGACCGGTTGGCAATAGTTCCCCATTTAATGCTGAGGCTCTTTCAGAGGTCCTGAATATTTAAGTAATTAAGCCAAATAATCAGTCACTTGGCAGGACAAATTTCAGGGAGGGGGCATCTAGAAAGTTTGTGACAACTGCTCAGTGCTATTTGTAGCAACCTCTTTTGGAGCATAGATGTACAATTGGGTGGAGAACACGAAAATATTTCATGAAAGTGTTTGCGTGAAAAACACGTCGCATTTTTAAGCTGAATGTACTCTGCAATGTGAGCCATTTTACCCAATTCACGCAGATATGGAGAAACCTGCTATCACCAAAAGAATACCTTGCATCCTCAGCATTTCATCCAGCAGCTCTGTGCAGCTCATTCCACTAACAGGCTCATTTTTGGTTCCTAGTGCAGTTTGTTACCACTCGGTCTCCAGAATTGAATGTTGATAATTTTAAAGAGCTGATTAATCTTAGGTATGACAGTAAAACTACCTCATTAGTTTAAAATTTTAATATCTAATATCTGCTATTTGATTGTTCTACTGAAGCAGGACAGCCAAAGTCAGGGCTGTGTGCCAGTGTTAGAAGCAAAATGTGTTGATGCTAGATGCTGCCCCTCCTTAGTCTTATCTGCACTGTCATTGGGGGTGAAAAGCAGGGCAGGGGAGAGGGTTGCATGCAAGTGTGTGGAGTGTGTCTTGTACTTAGGACTTCTCTGTAGTGGTCTGCCTGAAGGATCTGCCCAGATGCATCGCACCACGGAAAGCACAGGTTGGGGTCAGCACATGTTAATGTGGTGTTGCCTTTGCCAGTCTCTGCAGGGGGGAATCCTCGTGCACTCCTGCTTCCCTAGGAACAGCTTAAGAGAGTGGGGAAACATTTATCTGCCTTCCTAGTGGTAATGGCCTTTTGGATGTGGGTGTATAGCAGTGCAGTATTCTGTGCTCTGACCTCTGCAGCAAGCCAGGCTTGCTGGCTGTGATTAGTGAGCGTGACTTAATGTATCTCTGCCTTGCTGGTACTCTCCCAGCTTTGCAGTGACATAAAGATGGGGGTGACGTAAACATGGGGATGATATTTTCTTGCTGATGTCATCATTGGATTATAGTTACAGACTATTTCTGTGCAGTTTTGCACTCTTCCATCTCACAGGAGCTTAGACTAAATCCAAAATTCAGTACACAGATATTGTCTCCTGCATTTTATGTGTTTTGGTTTAATTCCTTTTCACAGATGCTTATGAACTTCAATTTCATTAGCTGACATGCTTATAAATCATCTCTC
This sequence comes from Meleagris gallopavo, assembly GCF_905368555.1. Taxonomy (NCBI): domain Eukaryota; kingdom Metazoa; phylum Chordata; class Aves; order Galliformes; family Phasianidae; genus Meleagris; species Meleagris gallopavo. The sequence continues at coordinate 122,056,393 of NC_139404.1, forward strand.
TGGCCTCTGGTCTCTTCCCTTAGAAAACATTTAGTGTTAGAAATTCCTAAAGTATCATCCAAATATTTTGGCAAGTTCTATTATGTTAACAGAATTTGACTCAATGTCAGTAATAAATTTAATGAATTGATTAAACTGAATTAATCATTCCCTGCATATGTTAATACGAATGACCTTTTAAAATTTATTTTGTAAAATGTGCAGCTTGAAATTAGGAACAGGCAAGAACTTTGGCTTCAGACATGATGCAAAAACACTGATCCTCCTGGGGAGATGTTGATGTTACATTTTCTGCTGCTGCTGCTTCCTTTTTTCCTGTAATGTGACAAAGCCCATTTGTTGTGAACTTAAAATCCTTTCCAGCTTCCAAAAGAAACTTAATGGTGTTGATTTGTTTGGCTTCTCAGGCCCTTTTTAGGAAAACAAAATATTTAGACTCAGGCAACAGATAAGCAGTAACCCCGTGTTTTTAAAACACTGCATACTTAGGATTGGGTAGCAGGGTAATTCCAAGACCTTTGGTAGGATGGAGCTTTGTTTAAATAGCACCTGCTAATATTTTCTTGGAGCTACGTGTAAGGACAGTCGTGTCTTGTGCTTGTCTTAAGTTATGAATTGTTTTCATTGTCTGTTGTGGGGGTGATGTATCACAGTTTTCTGCATTGTATCAGGGTAGGCACTGATGTTTTCAGAGCTGAACGGAACTGCCTTGTAGTGACCAGAAGAGTAAGGGAAAGTCAGGCTGTGGAGCTTGTCTCCTTGCCAGTTTTTTTGTTTACTTTTCCTTATGATTAAATGTCTGCAAAAATAAGCCGGTGATTGAATCCAGTCCTTAATGTGGAGGGACAAAATGGAACTGGGAGTAGGAAATGTCACGTCTGAATCCCTTAGTCATTAAAAATCAAAGTGTGGTGTCTCTTGCTGAACCTTTTCTCTTCACTGGAGGCCTGCATCTTTGAGATAAGACTCTAGTGAGTAACTTGCATGGAAGGTCAGTGCAAAATCTTCGGTTTCCATGGAAGAAAGCAAAGTGTTCAGCTACATGGGAAAGGACAGTTAATATATGGGAATAAAGTGCTAATTTTAGCATTGTCAGACTAAAGCAGTACTGCTCTTCTGCCATGGGCTTGAGCTGGCAGCCATGGTGGTGCAGCTGCTGCTGTGGTCCCAGCAGGACACACCGGCTTCACTGTGGAACCTGACATCCAGAAATGTCCCTTTGAAAACAGCTCATCCCCAGGGCTCAGCCTGCAGTATGATCTGTTGCTACTTTTCTTGTCTCAAGCCCTTCTTTCCATACTCATTGGCATAGGAGAGTATAAGTTCACCTCATCCAACTCCAGATGTTTGCAGTGTATATCTCCATTTGAGAGTCATCCACCCCAGTGTGTCACTGCAGTGAGTCCAATGGAAAGAATAAACACTTCATGTATCTATTAGAGAATGATAGGAGCAATACCCTGGAAATACCAATTTTGCCTATAAAAGACATCTACTTCACCAGCTCAGATTTGCTATGATCAGTTCTACCTTTGTGTTAGTCTCCTGACCAGGACTTCATAAAAATGGCAAAAAAAATCAGAGGAACAAATTGAGTTTGATTTTTTTTTCATCCGGCTGTGTGTTTCAGCAATATTTTGTGTAATTAACACACATTTCATATTTGATTGTTCCTAGAGCTCGATTACATGAGGTGGATGGACGTGATAATGGCCCACTACATGAAATCTGCTAGAATGGTTTCTGTACTTCCTAGGAAAGGCCTTACCATTTCCATTTCATTTCCAATCTGCCTTAAGATGCCTAGAGAAGACCATGCTTTCCCTTAAAGCTAGCAAGCATTGTGATTCTGTTTTATTCTTTGCTGTAACTGAGGATGTACTTTCAAGTGAATTAGATGATCTGTATAGATGCTAACAGTGAAATTTGCATGACTGTTAAAGACCTTATTACAGATCTGTGAGATCTCATTTGTTTTGTTTGTCACTTGTTCAACAACCCACATCCTGTTGTCACAATGTCTGTGCTTTTGGCCACAGCATGGATTTTGCTGCCAATGTGTTTTTCACATGAAGGGATTTTTCTCATATATACTCTGGTTTTATCTGACACTACGTCCCCAGAAACACTGGGACATCTGGCCGAAAAGAGAGAGAGTGGTAACAGAGAGAGTGGTGAGGTGCTGGAACAGGCTGCCCAGAGAGGCTGTGGATGCCCCATCCCTGGAGGTGTTCAAGGCCAGATTGGATGGGGCCCTGGGCAGCCTGGTCTAGCGTTGAATGGGGAGGTTGGTGGCCCTGCATGTGGCAGGGGGGTCAGAGATTCATGATCCTTGAGGTCCCTTCCAACCCTGGCCATTCTGTGATTCTGTGATTCTGTGATTCTGTGAAAAGGAGTTAACACACTGGAAAGGCATCACTGCAGACTTGTGGGCTTTTAGAGGGGGGTATTTGTGTGTTTATTTTTTTCCTCTCATCTTTGCTATTGCACAAAACTCTCTTCTCGATTTAGAAACTTTAAGTTATTTCTCTGGCTTACAGATAATAAAACAAACTCTTCCTGTAGAGTGGCAAAAATAAAGTGTGTCCCTTGCTTACATACTGAACAGTCACTTTTCTTCAAGAAAATATCAACAAATATCAACAGTCTGTCCAGGATTAATACTATTAATCCATTTCACCTTGATGGGGTCAAGTTGTGCTCTGTCCCTTGGATGTAGGCCAGATGTTCTGAATCTTCTCCATGCTGCTCCAGGGAGACATCAGTTGGTTTTCTTTTCTCAGGCAACTGTTGTGTGAGGTACCACACTGAGGATGCTTCTTCCAGGCAGGGCTAAATAGGAAGCTGGTGCTAATGTAAGGCAACAGCATTTTTTGCTGTTTTCAGGAGAAAGGACCCGAGTCCATCTTTGTGTTTGGCAGCGGTGCTTCAGCACCACCAGAAGTAGTATGAAAAGGTAGGGCAGTATGAACACTAAGACAACACTGTATCTTCAGGGAACCTTTGGGTAGGTTTCTCTGCCCCAAATGTTCTTAAAAAGGAAGGGAGGAAGGGAGGCAGGCAGGCAGGCAGGCAGGCAGGCAGGAAGAAAGGAAGAAAGGAAGGAAGGAAGGAAGGAAACACATAAAAATGGGTATCAGGTCCCATTCTTACATTTTAAGAAAGCAAAAAAATCTGACTGGCTTAAAAGCATCTATTTCATCGTTGTATGTTCACTTACATGAAGAACTTGTACATCATTAAACAGACATTGATGTTAATACTGTCAGGATGCTAGCAAGAAAATTGCCAAATGTTTAACTCATGTGCTAAATGTGATTAAATCTCCTTGATCCATTGTGGAAATCTAGCTGAGTTTGCTGCTGACGATACTTTTACTCATTAATATGGAAGCAGATCTTTCGTATATATGTGTGGGTGTTTTTGTTAAATTGAGATACTGAAGGAATACAAGAAGGACACAGTCGGAAATTTTCCAGGCTTAGAAGTGACCTTTTCTCTTTACAGAAATTATGCATGAGGCTTGAGAGTGCACATTTATTGTATAATCACTGTGGAAAGCTACTCAAGATTTCTTGCTATCCCCCCTTTTCTTTACCATGTTTGTTTCCAGGACCTACTCCAAAGAAGATGTGATAGTAATTTTAACTCTGTGTTCTGATGACAAACGAGTCAGGCCTGAAATTTTACTCCATGTAGCAGATTTCTGGCTATCCCTCAAGTCTACAGGTGAGCTATCATGACAGTCCCTAAGTTTCTGAAACTTTAGGGAGGAAAACTTTTACTCGTACAGTATTTATCACATTTTAAAATCTTGTAGCTTTCTACAAAAAGGAGCTGCCATCAAGAAGAGAAAGAGAGGAAGCTTGACTGTAAACACTGATTTGCTCATGGAAAATATAAAGGCATTTGAGGTCACTTGGAAGAAGAATTATCTACGAAATGATCCCATACTAGAAGGACTCATTTGTTAAATTCAAGCTTGGTTTAATGCTGGAAACATTGCATAAGAAACAGATGCAGTTTTTTAACAGATTATCTATCATAGTTTCCATATTGCGTATGATACCAGTGGGAATTGTGAGCCAACCGTCAAAGGATAAATTGCTTAAGAGTTTATTGCCCCCGTAAATCATTTTTGTATATGAGACATGTATACTCCAGCACTGTCAGCTGTTGTAGTGGTAACTAGTTTCTCCCTGGTGTGAGGGTCCCGGTGGTTTATGAGTGCACAAGTTAAGCTAAGAAGTCCATTTGCCCAAGAAACTCAAGTGGAATCTGAATCTGTCCATGTTACTTGTAAAAGCTTGTATTTGAGTTCAGAACAGATCATAAGGCTTTCCTCCATGTGACAGTCTTTTATGGATGTGTCCACATTTGGGAAGACTATAAGACAGAAAAATATTTAAGAGAAGGGGAGCTGCAGTAAGAAAAGGGAAGATGAAGCTATTAATTCACTGCTCATTAGAGTGAGTGCTTATTTGTGCTCCTTCTCTACAGAATGGAGGCACTAAATTTTAGTTTTCTGAGATGAAAATTTCCAATGATGCAGGTCTAAGGCATGGTAAGGGAGCTTGCTATATATATTCTGCAGATTAGATTGAGCAGTACTACTTTAATTCAGAAAAGTACAAAGCAAAAAATCTTGCTTTGAAAGAACTAGAAAATCCATTTTATAAACTGATGGCAAGAACTGGTCTTTGAGTAGGAAATGAACATCTTCTTGAAACAGAGATACCTTGTAAGATAAAAGATTTACAAAATGAGCATTTTATGCTGAAGAATTGCAGGCCCTTTGGGTATTTTTCAGTATTTTTTTTATCTGTTTCACAAAATGACAAGAATGAATAGGTTGATATAAACCCAAGACTTGGTTTTATATCATCAGAATCCTTAATTTCTTGACAATCACCACAGGTGGTAATTTCTAAAAAGAAAGCATTACGAATTATTGAAGTGCTGCATCATTTCAGCAAAAAAAAGTTTGACAAAGGAAAGATGATTCCTAAAAAACCTTTGCAAACTCATCCCTTATAATGCTTGGATCCTTGAGAAATGCCCTTTACTTTTAAGTAATAACATCCTAAATTGTTTGCCATTGAAAAAAGATCCTTCTAGTGAGGGACAGACAATGAGTGCTCTTACTGTCCTCATTCTCTGAGGCAGGAATTTTTAAATCCAGAATCCCTGGTCTCTGTGGATTTTTTTTTTTAGCACTTAATATGATTTTATGCTTGTTTTCTGTCCCCTAGACAGTTGGCTCATATGGCAGCTATTGGCGGAAGTCCTTTAGAATGTGTTTGACGCAGTTTGCTTTTCATACAGCTGTGTTTCAAAGCTGCCCTCCTGCTGGGATCCCTCTGAGTAGAGCTCTGACCTTGGTGTCACAGCATGGAGGGTCAAACTGATTTGACCATTGTCATAGGGCATCTCTTCAGGTACACTCAGTGGCTTTCTGAACTGACTCACAATGCTGTTCCCTGCTGGTGTGCCAACTGTGGGTTGGCAGGGAGCTGGGAGTGGTCAATGGGAGCTTTTTACTGCTGACTGGAGAGTGCCACATGAACGCTACTTATGCCTTCACTCAAGATTCAGCTTCTTCATATGAGTTTGTCTTGCTTAAAAAAGGAGGATGCTGTTAAGCAGAAAGGTGAGAGAGGTCAGCTGTCATCCTGAAATGAATGCTGCTGATTTATACTTTCTTACAGAAATATTCAGAAGTTACTTGTGGGAAAAAAGACAATCTGAGGTTCAAAGAACCAATGTTAATACTAATTTCTCCTTTGCTTTTTGATTTTTAGTGGTGTGGTACATTCTTAATTTCTGGAATGTGTCTGAGCAGGGCAAGAGACAGAAAGCTGTTTGCATGGACCCTGAAGGAAAAATATTAGTGTACTGAGTGAAAGGTAGGGCAGAAAAGCCAGTAAGTGGCATAGCGGAGCTTCACGGAGATGAGTCTGAGGAGATTCTTCATTCTCAGTCCTTGTGCCAGAAAGCTCCTCTGGCTGGAGCTGTTCATTTGGCATTACCAGACTGCTGGCTCTTCTCATCCTAGCAGACGTGGGGTAGAAACAAATACTGACAGAGAGATTTAGGTATTAAGAGATGTGTTATGAAAAGACTTTGTCCCTGCATAACCATTGTGTTTTATATGTGGTTTGGTGGAGGAACTGGAAGCAGTATTCCAAACTCAGGATAAATGTTCTACTCAAATAATGAACTTTTTGAGGTGGTTAGAAGTAAGCATTGAGTTTTCCACAAAGAATAGGAAAAAGAAGAACAAAAAGACCAACAAAGAAATGTTTAAGTCAGAAAAAAAGAGACCAAAACAAACAAGAAAACAAACATTACCAGTCTGGTAATACCAACCAGAAAACAAACCAAGGCCAGCAGAGTTATAGCAAAAGAAAGATGCCCATAGTAAGAGCTCCTTAGCTATACATATAATAAGGGAATGCATTTGCTCTGCAGTGATGGTACAGCAAAGAATCAAATTGATCAAATGAAAATATGCATCAGCATTCAGTGATATCCACTGAAGGAAAGAGAATTGATGTCAGTGAGGTTCAGAAGTGAAAAATAGCACAACCAAGAGGACAGCTCAACTGAGTGATTTAGAAGTTGTTTCTAATTGTTACCAGGTTCTTAAATGGTACATGGAAATCAGACAAGATGGATGTTTAATGAATATTCTTGGTGACTATCCCTAAAAGAATGCAGGGAAAGAAATGTAGCATCAGAATTTGACAAGAGAAAGTGGTCTAGGCAATATAAGTTTATTAACTTAGTTCCTGTAGAATCTGAAGACTTTGAACATATACTGAAGGATAGAAGATAGAAAATAATCTAATGCCTTTCTTTGTCTGGAGCTCATTTTCCACAGAGGGGAAAATGAGTAAATCTGGTCTTTTTTTCCAATATCACTTTGAAAATCCTAGGAAATGTAGAAGATTGTTATGCTCTGTCTTCATAACTGTAGTAAGCTGCATGTCTGTCTGTGCAGGCATTAATGGAAATTAAATACTGAGCAAGAGGACAATCCTATATAGTGAGCCAGGCATCTGTCATGGTCCAAAATTAATTACCATTTCTAATTAATGACTTGGAAAAGGGAGTAGAGTTTATTCCCTGCGTAGCCAGTGCCAAACTGAGATAGGAATTAATCTGCAAACATTGAAGGACGGGATTAAAATTAATTTATTTTGAACAGAGAGGTCTGAAATAAGATACAAGTCAAGTGCAAAATACTGTATTTGGTTATTAGCAGACAATCGCTTATCCCTGTGATAGGAGATGAATTGTTAAGCAGCAGTGCTACCGAGGAAGATGTAGTGCTTACTTTTGACTTAGTTCTAAGGGGAGCATACAGCAAACCAGTGTGTATGAACAGTGGTGCTGTATACAGGACTTGCAAAGTTGCCTGCCTGCTCTCAATAGCCCTGCTGAGACTTCAGCAAAAGAAGCCACAAAAGTAGAGTGAAAAGGAGAGAGGTTAAACATTAAGGTTTCTTTGATGGTAAGGACAGTGAAGCACTGAAATGGATTGCCAAACCTGTGCCTGCCTTTCAGGTACAGCAGTTTCTCAGCTCTGTTTGGAAGCCATTCCTGGAAGGGCTCAGCTGGGGTAGATCTTGGCTGTCAGGATTTTCCAGCTGAGCCTTCTGTGATGCTAAGTTCTGCCACAGCTGAGCACAAGGCTAAGAAACAAGTAGAGAAGGTGACATTGTATTTATTGTTCTAGATGGAGGAGTAACGTAGATGGAAAATTCATAGTCTGACAGAGTAAAGTGGGATACATCTCCCATATATTTTAACTCACCCAAGAATGTGTGATGGGATTTGCTATTAACTGTCAAGAGAAAGGATCAAAGATTGCATGGAATCCTCTGTTGCCATTGTACTTTAACAAATCACGGAGAAAATACAGTGATTAATAGTAGTCCAAATTCTCTTGTGTGTACATAGCCCACATACCTGGAGATGTCAGAAGGCTGTAGGATTATTTGCAAATCCCTCATGTGAGGAAAAAGGCAACTCAGAACTACTGGCCCAAGTTCTTCTAAAATGCAGCCTTTCTCGGAGGTGACAAGAAGCATGCTTCTGAAACAAAGCTGTGCAGCTGCAACTGCACTTGAATCAGTCTAGCAAGATGTTTTTTCTTCGTGTTAATTTGTACATGATGTGGCACATGGAGCTGAAAATTGCTCATTCTGTTCACTCATTAAAATAATGAGGAACATTTCTGCAAGCGTCGTGGGTAGAACCATTTGCATCAGTGTGATCAGAAACAGGCACTGACACCCGTGTATGTGTCAGAAGTACTGACACAACCTGACAGCAGGGTTCTACTCTGTGCAGGTAGGACTGAGAAACAAGGAGGAAGAAACATTCTTTGCACTGGCTGGTAAGCATATGGGCAAGTCCTTCAGTTGGCACTGCTTTTTGATGTGGCTGTCTGATGTGGTAAGAAGCAAGAAGAGCATATGTTAGCCTAACCAGTGCCCAAATACATGAGCAGAATGTACTTACATGTGTAGAAAGTTCCTACGTAAGGTTCTTTGAAAAACATAGTTAAGTTGCAGTTTCACCTATTGGTGGTGCACTTGGCCTCCGTGGTTGCCATTTACCTTTTTCTGGCTTTTCTTTTCTTCCAGATCTCAATAAGCACTTTTTTTTTTTTTTTTTTTTTTAAACATTGCAAAAAAGTATGTGGGGAACATTTTTCTTCCTTTCTTTCTTTTCTTTCCTTCCTTTCTCTCCTTCTTTTCATTCTTTTCCTTCCCTTCCTTTCTCTCTTTTCCTTCTTATTTCATTAGTCTGTATCACTTGACAAAGGGTATTATGGTAGGACTGGATGAACAGTTAAATTAGCAGAAGTGAAAAGATGGTAGCTTTATGTGGGAGGAGAGTGAATGAACTATCGCAAATATAATAAGTGGGTAAACTGCATTTGGCAATAATACAGTACTTTTTGTATTCTTACGGTCACTTTTAAATAACCCATTAGTCACATTATGAAACTAATTTTGTCCCTGGTGGCATAAAGAAAATTCATAGCTTTCTGCTATGAAAAGGAACAATAATTATTAAAACAATTTCATTCCTCCTATTCAAGCCTCCTTTTAGGGGACAAAGACCACAATTTATAGGAGTCTATAGATAAACAGAAAAAAAATCCTGAAGCCTGTATGAATGACATAAATAGGTTAAATGTGGTTGCTGGATGGCAATGAAAGGAGGAGTGACTCAACCCTTATTTCTTTTGGGGGGTTTTAAGTGCAAGTCTGAGGGAAAGGCAAATTTGGCTTTTCAGTCAAGTTCTTGCCCAAAATGTACACACACTGGTAGAGAGAATATCAGAGCAAAGGAAGAAGTGGGTAGCAGCTTCATACCATGAACTCATTCTGCAGAGAGGATTCTCTTTCCCTACACATTTAAATTAATTCAGTGGTGCAGAAATCCATTGTGCATTTTGTCCCAAACTTCCACTTGCTTATGCATCTGGATGAGCGTGGGCAGCCCTGCACGTCACACGTGTGGAGTGGGGGATGGATAGGAATGTGTGGCTGCACATTGTTGGTTGGAGCCAGCCTAGGCACACTGAAGCCTGTCAGTTTGGACTATAAACTCTTTGAAATGAACTCTTCTGGAATAAAAGCACAAAAAGCAAAGTGCTGTACAACATAAGAGGCCCTAACCAAAGGAAGGAAAGAGGAATGGGTGGAGGTTTCATTCTCATTACCAGATGAGGGTATGGGTATTCAACACAGAATGGCCTGAGTTGAAAAGAACCTCAAAGATCATCTAATTTCAACCCCTCTGCTATGTACAGGGTCGCCAGCCATTAGACCAGGCTGCCCAGAGCCACATCCAGCCTGGCCTTGAATGCCTCCAGGGATGGGGCATCCACAACCTCTCTGGGCAACCTGTTTCAGTGTGTCACCACCCTCTGAGTGAAAAACTTCCTCCTAATATCTAACCTAAATCTCCCCTGTCTCAGTTTAAAACCATTCCCTCTTGTTCTATCACTATCACTATCCTCTCACTATCAATGCATATAAACAATCATTTCCAGTGAAACTGGAAAGTTTGGGCTTTGTTTTTGTATTCCTAAAAGGTTCAGTCTGGTCAGGTTCCTCTGTGCGCATACTGCCAGCTGTGAAGACATTCAAGGCTAGTGTAAGGCCTGGAACAAAAATCAATAGTAACAGAAAAGAACTTTGCAATAAAATACATGTGATATACCAAAAGTGCATGGTTCCTTGTCCTATCATAAATGTGAGTGAGTTTCTCAAGGCTGAAAGGCTAATATGAGCTGGGTCTTGTATGTGCACGTAAAGACATTCTGTTTAAGGAATTAACAGTGGCATTTCTGGGTGAAAGGGATGGAAGAAGCAGGAGTGGTGGCATTGAGAAGGACAAGTTAAGAAAGCAAATGGAAAGGAATTGTGATCTAAGCCCTATGACCAAACCAGGTTAAAATGGAACTTAAAACACATCTGAAATCTTCTCAATATATTATCTAAACCTTTTCCTGATAATATTTGCATATATGGATTCACGCATAATAACTCTGGATCTTTTTTTTCTATTTGTGATCTCTTCGTTTTTAACATTGTAAAGGGGAAAAAAGATTGTTGACAGTTATTGCTGTTTCTCATGCTTTTCCTAGAACAGGCAAGTTGCTGTGACCCGAAGTATTTCTCAGCATCCAAGCATACATCATTTCAGTCAGCTTAGGTTTGTCACCTGCACTTTAATTCTAGTAGAAGAAAGTGGGCAGTTTGGTCTGGTACATGGATAGGAAAAGAAGGGGCAGTTTGGTGATGGGATTTGTGGGGATGCAGACCCAGAAGTTATTTCATATATAATTTTATTCTGTATTTTTCTGCTTCACAGATGGCAATCATATGCTTTTAATATATTAATCCCTCCCTTTTAAATTTATTCTCTGAAGAGATACATGTGATTCAACATTGCCAAAATCAATAGTATGAATTAAATTAATCTGTGAGACGTATTTTACAACAGTCTTCATTCTGAAACTATCAGACGGGACTATTGTCTAGCTCAAAAGTGGCAATTTTGCATGTCAGCAGACTAGCTCAGATGCTTTTCTCAGGAAAATGGTGTAATTCCATTGACTGAGATCAAGAAAGGTATGTGAGATGTTTACTTCATTATGACAACTTTATGTAGTCCAGTGCTGCAGCTCTAGGTTGTAATGCCACCCAGTGGAGGAAAAGAGTATGTGAGACTTCCACCAGGCAAAAAAAAAAAAAAAAAAAAAAAGTCTTCTAAAGAAGAAATTTCAGAAGAGATTAAGGTTTGTCATTTTCTGTATTCATTAATTGCCCTGTTATTTTCTTACTTCTATTTTTTTGGTAATTTTATTCTGTTTTCCAGTCATTTTGCTTTCTTGCTGTTACGAAAGTAACATCTGTATTTTAAGATCACAAAAATATTGTGCAGAAAATGAAGTTCATATGACATATGAGTTTCCATGATTTCAAAAACAATTTTCTAATTAGAGTGAAATTTCTAAATAGAGTGAAAATTAAGCTCTCTCAATGTTTTACAAGTCAAAAGTTTGGGGAAAAAATAAGATCAATTGAAATGTTTTCTTACATAGGTAATAATTTCTAACATACAAAAGAAAAAATGAGACGTTGAAAAGTTTAAATTCTAATTAAATTTTACTGTTAATGATATGTTCTTTTTTCCCAGTAGATAAAGCTCAGTTCACAAGTTCCCATGTACTTTATATTAAAAAAAATTTTGCTTTCTGGTGGAAAACTACAAAAATAGGTGATTTTTTTTTCTACTGAGTCATAAATGCATGTTTTTGAAGTCAGTCTTGACATTCTTGGAAAACCTGTGGATTACTGTCATTAACCAAGCAAGGAATCTGGCAAGTTGCGTATTTCTTTGAATCCATTTGTGCCTCTATTGTGGCTTATGGAGGTATAAAGCACTCCATGTGTTACCTGCTAACTTAGTGTTAGAGCATCACTGAGCATTACTTGGTGTTACAAAGGCTATAGAGGCTCCTGCAATGCAGTGTGGTTTGCTGCACGCTGGTCACTGCGGGCAACAGCTGCAGCTGAGAAGGAGCATGTTGAAGGAACAACTGGATTTGATAACTTTGGCTCTACTTTTGTTTCCTTCATCTGGAACAGAAGGGGTTTGGCTTAACTCTGCCTGTCTGGTGTACTGCTGAAGTTGCCTGCTGGGAACCCACACAGGGCAGCCCAGCCTGACATTGCTGTCGCATCCCAAAGTACTGCCTGCATTCACTGACAGGTCTTGTGATCTGAGTTAGTTCAGTTCTGCTCATGAGCTGCTGCGAAACAAGTTAATTTTTCCAGTAATTGATTGCTTGGCAGGTGAAAAGAGATCAAATTACTTTCACTTATGTTACTTGGCAATCTTACTGTTACTGTTGTGTTGCGAGGGCGACAGCATCCATCACGGCTCACAGCCACGCTGCTGTTAGTCATACACTGGCCTGCATCAATGCTGCACAGATTTTGGAAATCTGTATTCTCAAAGGCAAACCGAAGCCTTTGCCAACCCAGCCAGCTGATGCTGAAGCTCAACCTGATGGTGGACAAAAAGCTGGACAAGAGCCAGCAGTGTGCACTTGCAGCCCTGAAAGTCAACAGTATCCTGGGTTGCATCAGAAGAGGGGTGGCAGCAGGGAAAGGGAAGGAGTTGTCCCCTTCTACTCTGCCCTTGTGAGGTGTAGTATATCCAGACCTGGGGGCCCCAGTACAGCAAGGATGTGGAACTGTTGGACTGGGTCCAGAGAAGAGTCAGGAAGATGAACAGAATGCTGGAGCACCTCCCCTATGAAGAAAGGCTGAGAAAAATGAGCTGGTTCAGCCTGGAGAAGAAAAGACTCTTGGTAGACCTCATTGTGGCCTTCGTATACTTGAAGGGAGCGTATAAACAGGATGGAGAGTGATTTTTTACAGAGGCAGATAGTGATAGGACAAGGGAGAATGGTTTTAAACTGAAAGAGGGGAAATTTATGTGAGATGTTACACAGAAATCCTTTAGCCACAGGTTGGTGAGGCGCTGGCACAGCTGCCCAGAGGAGCTGTGGTGCCCCATCCCTGGAGGCACTCAAGGCCAGGTTGGATGGGGCCCTGGGCAGCCTGAGCTGGTGGGGGGCAGCCCTGCCCACAGCAGAGTGTTTGGAACTGGAATCTTTAAGGTTCCTTCCAACCCAAACCTTTCTTCGATTCTCTGATTGATGACTATGCATATTTGACTTGGAGCTGTGGCTGCAAGCACATGAAATACCAATAGTGCTGAGTGTTTTGCCAGTCTCTCTGCTACAGTTTGGATTTTCCTGTTGCTGTTTTATCTACGTCCCTGCTTTGATGTCTTGCAAACCTGTGGTCTGTCCTGGCATGGGCTTGAGAGGAGCTCAGTGCAGGGGCAGCAGGCACAGGCATGGCCAGAAGGAAGAAGGCCAGAGCACCTGCTCCTTGCCTTGTAGCTGCTTTTTCAGCTAGAAAACCTGTTCTAGACAAAAACATAGGTTCAATGATTATTTTTAGTTCTCTAATCAAGAGCTTTTTCACCTCTTTTGAACTCCTCTGATTCCGTTCTTTGTTCTTTCGTATTCTCTGTGATTGCGGAGTCATGTGGTAATGTCCAGCTTTGCTTTTAAAGCTGCTTCCCTAAAGTTGTGTATTATTTATTTATTTACTTAAGGAATTCATAATTTGATATATGCTGTATTCTACATATGGGAACAGGGAGAGAAATGATGACTGAGAGTTAGAAAAGTACACCGTTTTCCTGAAAGGGCTGTCAGGTTTTCATACTGATTGCTCTTTGTGATAGAAGGATGACTAATTTTTTTTAAAATGATTCATTAAAAAGGGCTCTGCTGAGTGATCTTCTTTATTTCCTGTGTGTTTGTGCATGGCATTTTGTTGTGACTCTGAACAGAACAGCAAAACATGATTAGAGCATGTACTGATGGAGATGAACTGAAGTCAAATAACCAAAAAGCTGAGGTCTGCGAGTCAGGAAGTGAATCTTTTGTGGCATGTTTGCTGCTACCATAGGGTCCCTCTGTTTTAAACTGTTTGTTTCATCAGCATTGAAGCTGCTGAAGTTTTCAGAAAGCCAATGATGTTAATTGTGCCATACGCAAATTAGGGGAATATGTCCATGAAGCTACGTAAAATAAAAGGAAATGTCATTCTTGTTTGTTTATGTACAAGTGTATACAAGCTTATGCATATTTGACTACAAAAGAGCTACCCTGGTGGCTGCACGGGACATCTGTGATGCAATGAGCATGCAGTGATTCACCAGTACAGAACATGAGGACGCATATGATGACTCACTTCTTCCCTCCTGCTTTCTTATCTCACCAATCTCAAGAAAAGCTTGATAACTTGTACCAGAGTTTTAGGAATGATAAATACAAGCTCTAATAATTTGGCAGAGAGATGTATTTGACTGTAGATTGAGTTTCCCTTAGGATTACCTTAAGGCAAATAAGTTTCCCTTCTTTCCTTAGATAAAAATGACCAGTACAAAACACTTGAGAATTGCTTCAGGGATTAAGATTGGAGCAATGTCCATTTTTGATATCCAAGTACAGCAAAGCTTGCTAGTTTGGAGGAGAAAAAAAGATAAAATTAATATGAAAAAAAAATTGTGCTCTTCAACGCTTCAATTTCCCCCCATTTACATATATAGAGAGATATTTTCATTTGAATGTCTCTGATTTTTCTGATAAAAATATAATAAACAAATGTATTCTTTTGGAATAAAAAGTAAACGATGTTTTAATTTTTCCTCCAAGAAGGAAAAGGCTGGCATCTGTTTTAGTTTTCAGAGGGCTAGTTCCTCTGCAAAGGTTTAGATTTTTTTGTCAGTGTTTTCCCATCTCCTTGTTTGATGTATCTGTTTGACTAGAAAGGATTGATTTTCACCTTGTTTGCTATTTAATGGCATTTCTGATTCAGTTTTTCGAAAAGGAAGAACTATACGTGGAAGACCACACGAGGGAGCCATGTGCTGCATACATAGCTGCAAGCAGATCTCTTGCTAACCTGGGACACTTGAGCTTCTTGTTTTCCTCATTAAAGGAAAACATTTTCTTCAGAGGTGCTCAACTTTTTCCAGGCTGAAGGAGTCTGAAGGAGGCTGAAGAGGTTAATTCAAACCTCTTTCCAGTGGATTATTCCTTAACGGTGGCAGATCCTGAGTGCTGTCTCTGCTGCTGACACTCAGGCTTTGCACCCTGTGCCCCATACATGCTTGGAACATGCGCTTTGAGACAGAAGAAAGCTCACGTGGTCATTTTATATACGTTCAACTTTCCTTTTTTCCTCCCTGTGTAAGTGCAAGTTTGGTTAGGTGTTCTTGGCAAAGAGCCTTTATATTGTACTAACTGTAGTTCATATTAGAATGTCTTCTATGTCAGAAACATTTGTCAAAACCCATTTATTTTGAACTTAAAATAATCTCAGAGCATCACCCCTTTTTGCTTTACGGAGAGGCAGTTTCTTTTAAGGCTTGTATTGAGAAAGTAGCTGCAGTTGGCAGCCCTAAAACTGGTATCTTATATGAATTCAATTCTAGATGCTTAGTAGCTGCATGTCTATGAGGTGGCAGCCAGGATTCCCTTCCCTATGCAGTAGCAAGAGGAGTGTTGTTTGAGTCCTGTGATGTGAAGTCAGGACAGGTGTTGATGTCAAAGCCAGGCTGGATGGGACTCTGAGCAACCTGATCTAGATGGAGGTGATCCTGCCTATAGCAGGGGTTGGAACTAGATGATCTTAAAGGGCCCTTCCAATCCAAACCATTCTGTGATTCTATGTTGTTTGCTTATCTCATAGAACAGGTACCTGCTGGACACTGCTAGGTGTCCACCTGTACTATTCAAGTGTTAAAATGACATCTCTGGAGTAGATGCTGCCAGAACAAGAGTTTTGGCAATTCATCCAATATTTACCTTTCCCTTGAAGATCTGGAACTTATTTTGTTGGAGGAAATGCTATCACATATTGAAAGAGTAATTTGAAAAGCCTTGCAGAGAGCATGGTGATGGTGGCCATCACCAGTCACTCCAGAGGAACATTATCAGAGCGTGATTTTACCAAGACCTGAGCGTGGCAGCCCTTTTGAAACCACTATTTTGAGTGTCTCCCCAATAGCATCATCTCTTCCTGCAGTATAATTCAACATATGTATTTCAGCTACTTTTCCTGGCTGCAAATGGCCAAGCACTTCACTGGGCAGAGCAAAATACCTCTTTAGTCATGCATGCCAACTTTTCCCAAGCGGCCTCTATGTCAGAGGTGGAAATATTTTATCTTTTTTTTTTTTCTTCTGTACAGTATCTCATCCATGCATTCCTCATTCATGAAATTCCAGAGGTCACGATTCAAAGGCTTCAAGGAGTTCAGAATACTGATATACTTCAGTTAGTACCACGAGTGGTAATCATCCAGAGGTCTCTGTCAGTTCGGCAGCGTGCTTCAATTTGGTCAGTGGGAGTCATCAAAAGAGAGTTAAGGTGGATGAAGTATTCTGTCTGACAAGAGTAGTAAATGATCAAGTAACTCTCTCAGCACTCCCTAAATAGCTCCAAATATTTCCAGGAAACACATGCTTCATCCCAACTGAGAGATGCGAAATTACTTGTGGACAATTAAATTCTTGGAACAGTATAAGTGGAGCTAACAATAACATAGTGATAGGGTTTAAACATTCAGAGGAACACAGCTACTGGTTTGCACCTTTTATTATAAGATCAAGCACTACACTCTAGTGCCCTGCAAAATGTAGTAAACGCTTCCAAAATTTAAAGTTTTCCATTTTTTATGGAACAAATGCTTACGTTTTGTGAAATCAGCAAGCGCATTCTTAACTGTATGCCCCCAAAAACTACTTATAGTTCTAGTCAGTCTGCAAGGACCATATGCTCACTTTCTCCATTTTTTACAGCTTACTTTTCTGTTTTTCTCTTCTGTTTCCACATGCAGAAGTATATTTCCTCTCTAGAGAAGCATTTCACAGCTACATCTGCCATTGCTGTTGAAGTGGCAGTACTCCTGTATCTGTGTCAACTTGCACTTTTTCTCCCAGGGCTCATCTCTACAACTGCCCAACATTTCTGGAAGTCTCTTCAGTTCTTGCTCTCACATATTGTCCAGAATTCTGCTTGTTAGAGATTGGGCAAATTGCTTCAGATATTTCCCCTCTTAAGAACAGAAGGATAGAGAGCATGGCTCTGCCATCCAGCTAGCGATCCTCCAAAACCACACAGCTGTTCAACTACTCCAGAGTCAGTCACGCTTTCCTCTTAACCAGGCTTTCAGCAGAAGACTTTATAACCCAGAATGCCAAGTATAAGTTAAGCCTCTCTCTGTAAGGAGGATTTTAAACTTCTGCCCAGCTTCTCAGCAAGATGGAGCAGTTACTACATTGCAGCAAGTCAAATACACTAAACAACAGTATTGATGATGAATTCATCAATGCAACCTGGGGAGCTGCTGGCTGCAAGAGTAGATTACAGCCAGCTGGGGTTTGTAGCACAGTTCCTATGCGGTGGGCTGCCCCTTGCCTGGATTTCTGCTACAGACTGCTGGTGTGAGCTCCAGTACAACTTGTAAGAAAGCTTTTCTTGTCATCTTCCAGTGGTGCTGCTGGTTTTACATGACTGTGCAGACCTGTTAATAGTTCTGCTGAAGTTCTGGCTCAGTATGTCCTTTTGGTCATTGCAAACCATATCACAGCAGTAAAAACAACACTGATAGAAGCTATTTAGATACATATTTATGGAGTTTTTTGAGTGAATATTATGATGATGCATTTTGGTTTGTGGTGATATCTGTTTACTTCTGCCATTTGTGGAAGGGTATCTTTATCTTATATTGGGTAAAATGTTAGGTAAAAATTACTGTTTGATTGCTACCTGGGTGATGCAGGAATGTTGGACAGGAGAATTTATCATGAATGGAAGAAGAACCACACGTGTTAGATGTGATTCAGTTCTTACAGGAGATTACGAGATAAATGAGTTAAAAAAAAAAAACAACTGATTAGGTAAAAACAAAAATGCTTTGAATGTAGTTTGTGGCATTCCTTAATCTTTGCATTGCTGAAACTGAGGGAGGGGAAGCCAGGGTATGGATAACTTCACTCTTGCTCATTCTTTGCATGGCTTTGTTAAAAATGTAGTATGGTGAGAGAGGAATTGGCTGTGGGCAAGCTAATCTTTGTTGTGGTGCTCCAGGTCTCAGAGATCCCTGCTCATAGGATAGCAAAGTTAATTTTTAATGCTGTGTTCCTCTTCAAGATAAGTTCAGATTTTCAGGTAGTGGTGTGTTTACATGCCCTCCTTAATTCCACATCTGTTCTAAAGCAGTTTTAGTGCAGAAGGAATTATAAAGACTTTTGAGGGGCAATTTGGAGGATGAATTACTCTGTAAGAAATTTGAATTAAAAATGAAAGCTATTTTTAAATTTCAAAGTAGGTACAGAAAGACTTGTCTGTAGTTATTCCCTTCTTGTAGTACTTGAGTCTCTTAGTATTGTTGTGTGCACCCTTACAAGCAGATTGGGCATCATATAACATCAGCATCTTAGAAGTATTGGAGATGTGTATGTTGGTATCATGTTAGAAAAAAAGGAACGCTGTTTTATAGATAAGTTCTATCACAGTCTACTTTGTTGTTCATATTTGGGGAAGTGTAAACTAAATCTCATCCAGGTGTTATTAAGCCTGTCCTTTTATTGAGATTTGGTTTAGCTGGTCATATGCTTTTGTAGACACTTGAGCATGGAATATTACAACAGTATTTTTCTTTTTAGGAAAGTAGATAAAGAATAGAAAATATTTGTTTTGGTAGGTAATTGTGACTTTTTTTTAATTCTCATGGAATAGTTAAGGGTCCTCAGAAGGAAACATAAGATAATGATAGAACAACATAACAGAACAGAGAAGAGAAAATGATTTCTTGGTTTTGGAGTGAACGGTAAAGCTGGAATTTTTGAAGAAAGAAGTTGACCAAAAATAGATTTTCTTTCAATGAAGATGAGTGCTAGCTATACCTTGAATATGATTTACTGGGAGGCTTTCTCCTAAAAATCCAATCCTTGGATGCTGTACTGTCAGATGCACTTAGAACCATAGCTAACTGATTAATAGAACTTTTCATCCCAGCATTGAGTTTGAGAGTAATTGTCTTCAGTAAATGGAAGAATAAGACCTAGTTCTGTCAGTGACTTGCAATAGAAGCCCTAGAACCTGCCTTTGCTCATAGACGTAATCTACTTCATATCATCTTGGTAAGATTTGAAGTTTTGAAAATACCTTATGATCCTTGGGTAGCTGTTAAAACCATGTATACATGGATAGATTATTTAAAAAATATATATATGTTACTTCATCGTACAAAGCATAACTAAGATTTCATGTACAATTTTGGGAAGCCATATTCAAGTACGGTGACTGAGGACTGGAGTACATCTCAGCTGCTAAAATCAGGAGGAAGATCAAAAGATTTTAGATTGCTTAGCCTCATAAAAGAAGGCGGTAGGATTATCCGTTCTTAGTAGGGACCAAATACTAGGGATGAAATGGGAGAGCACATCTATTTAAGCTGAAGATTTAAAGGGCTATAATGTGTCATTGAATAACCTTAGGACAGGAATTAGAAGATCATTTCCAGTGTCAAAGTAGCAAAGCACTGAAGCTCTTGAGAATGAAAATAATGGGAGTAAATGCAACAGATTTAACTTAAGACTTGTCTGGTATGAAAGCTTGTGACTATGACCTCACCAAAAACCGCAGTAGTTGGCAAAGGCCTGGATTCTCAGCTCAGAGGTGCCACTTAGAGTCCCTGTACTGCAGGTTTTGCTGCTATAGTCCAAATTTGTTTTACTTTCAGGCATACCTTTCTTTTTCTTTCCATGTGACAGCAGAAATAGCTAACTAGAAGCCATAAGCTGCATGCACCCAAATATATGCTTTAAGCAGAATAAAAGGATTTCTAGATCTGTGGCTTCTACTTTAGAGGCTGGAGCACCATCACAGCATGTTTGGTAGTAGAACCTCCAGGTGCAAGATCATGCTTCTGAGTGTCTTGAATGTGAAATGCAATTCTATACGGGGTAAAGGCAGTTTGTGGCAAAGTTAGGGACGTGGCTTGGAATCCCCAAGTAGGCGATTACTGAACTTGGTTTTAAAACAGTGCTCTTTCAAAATGAGTGCATGGTCAGCATGCTTTGGGAGGCCTTAAGAGGGAAGTGCATACTTAAGGAAGGCATTGAGTCTGCCTGCTATCTCAGGTAAGAGAAAAAGGTGAAAAACTGTGTGTATATCTACCTGGCACTGATAGGAATAGTACAAAATCAGCAAATGATGGTTCCATTTTCTTTTGTCTTCTTTTTTTTTTTTCTTTTTCTTTTTTCTTTTTTTTTTTTAAATTTAAGCACAGATAAGCATAACTAAAGGAATATTTTTGTTTTGTTTTGGTTTTGCTTTGATTCTTGAAAAATAGTGATGTAAGAAATTAATGGTTTTGGTAGAAAGAAAGTATATTATTGTGACTGTGAAATACTGTTTTTGGATAATTAGCTAACACTGGACAGGTAAACTAACGAGGCAAATGAACAGATTAAATGCAGCCCTGAAGAGCATGAGAAGGTTGTAAGAAGGCTCTCATAACTCAGTCTCCATGGTATGGTGCATATGTTTCCATGGCCTTCTTTATACAAAGAAGAATTGGGTAGTTAGCTTAGCTATTCTCTCTAATCAGTCTTACACTAGAGGATTTTAATAATGCAGTTGCCACTGGCTGTTCAGCACACCTACTGATTATCTCATATTCCCTCACCTCTTTCCTAATATGGGGCATAAAGCAGAGCCTGATACTTGAGCAGATGAGGAATGGATGTTCACTCCTTCCAGCTCCTCACAGCAAGAATCCTGGCTCCATTTTGGGGGAGAGGAGCTTCTTGAAGGGGAGGAAAGAGAGTCAGGGAATTACAAGGCTGTTTGCAGAGTAGATATGGTCCTGCAGAGGAATGATTAGGAGATGTGAAGATGATCCCAGATAAGCAGTGGAAATGGAAAGGCCTCTTCACCCGCACTACCATTGTTTCCTCTTGGTCGTGCTTTCCAGCATGGATGCCAGTGACACCAGAGTGGACAGAAGAGGCAAGCAACATAGTTGAACTTAGCTTTCCTCCTTCTACGTGGCCTTGTGGTACTTCTGCCTATTTTAGGGAACAGTTGTGACAGGGCAGAACAACGACCGGCACATTGTTTCACCACCTCTAGCCGAGGATCAGCTTGAGAATGTGCCAGGCATTCCCAGGCTTACTTCCTTTGTCTAGCATCATGGCCCAGCCCAGGAAGAAACAGTATCTATGGGTTAAACCCAAACTTCAGTACAGCTTTTATAACACTTATCTTTTTTGGGAAAGAAGAGAGGATTGTTGAAGGTCAGTCAAAAGTACAGATCAATGTGTTACATACATGTGGCAGTAGATCAGTGACGGGGTGTCACAGGGTGTCACAGAAATCTGGACTGCTGTCTTAACTGGGGCCTCATCAAACTAGTTAGACCAAAGTCAGATGTGTAGCTAAAGCTCTTTTTCTACAGAAATGAGGCAATATGCATCAAAAGACTGTCCCAGAAACAGACACACTAGCCTAATTTGAAGGCCTTGAAGTGTTTGTGAGTTGCATCACATGAATCTGAAAGCTGGTGGCAAATATCCTGCTCATGGGACTCGCGCTCGCTGAGACACGTTTATGCAGATGAAAGTTGTTTGCCCAGATGGCGTTCAAATAGCTTTGCTCTCCATTTCCTTGTGATAGTAAAAGAGCTGCACGTAGATCGTATTCGGGAAGTTGGCCTTCTTTATTTCTGAAAGGCCTAAATATTTACAATTTTTTTCTGGGTGAAAGAAGGCCAGGTGAAATTGCATGAAAGTCCGTCTATCAAGAGGAATTAAAGGAGTTGATTCAGTAGTTAGGTGTTGATGGAGAGGATAGCTCTGTGGTTACACACTAAGACTGAGGCCAGGTTTGTATTCCAGCCCTCTGCCAAGATGCCTGGATCACAACTGGGGTATGAAGATTTATACTCATGGGCAGAAACACCTTGTGTAGGTAGCTCCTCTGAGAAAGCTTCATGTAATTCACTGATTGTTCCTCTTACTGTGGAGGCTTCCCCTGCGTAAAAATGCAGTAGTGCAGGAATCAGGATGTCCGAATCAGAGACAGGTTTAATAGATCAGCCTTCCTGTGTAAATAAAATGCTTGAGAGCCTCAGGGTAGGGAAGTCTAGAATCTTTCTTGGCAGTTGCCACATACGTTCATGAGTAAATTGTAGCTGAGCGCTTGGATATGTAAAAGTTTTCTCATCAGCCTGCACTTAAATCCTCCTACCCCCTTTGATACCCCACTTCAGCAAAAAAAAAAAAAAAAAAGCTGGAATAATCTTGAACTCAGTGTCTGGAGGCATTAAAGAGTAGTCTTTAGGTGATTCTGTTTGTCCAGCTTGTAGGTACTTTAAAAATACTTGGATTATTTTATACTTCCCAGACGTGGTGGTCTGCAGCAAATCATCCTGTTTAAAATCCTTCCAGTTTTTCTGAAGTGACTGGCAACATTGGATGTCTAATTTAGGCCAGCCATCTGAAGATAGAAAGCACTATAAAGATGCCAGCACTTCTAATGTTGTCTGCCACTGGACTGGATACACTACAGTTTATATGCTGTGGCAGATGAAGAAGAATTAGCATTTTATAGTGTTAAACCATGGCTCTTTGAATGTGGTTATTCTGTATATTTTCTTCTTGTCTCCAACAAAAATGCTGTAAAGTATGGTTTGTGAGGACAGAACACTAAAATTGCTACAAATGCTTTTTACACTGTTTGAAAGAGAATTGGCTTGAAAACTGAAGGCACGGAATAGTTTATTGCTGATTATTGGTTAAACTGCTGAGGTTTAATGTTCAGCAAATGCATCTTCAAAGTATTTTCATGTGACAAAGTAAAATGGGAGATGATGGCAAAGACCTTCATGAGTTCAAAATGGAAGGAACTCAGGAATCCAAATTTTAAATCAAGAAATTATATGTAGTATTAAAGTTGAATACATGGCAGATGTACTGAAAAATAAATGTTTTAATCTGTGAATATGAAATCTGTCCTTCTCTCAATGTATATATTGGTTTAAAATAATGTCCAACATAATAGCAGTTTTACGTAATTAGCTGCTTGATCATCTTTTTTTTTTTCCTCTTCTGTGTGTTGTTTTTGGGTTTTTTTGGTCTTCTTTCTAATTCTTTCTGGAAGAAGAGTTTCATTTGGCTATTGATACATTTAATGAAATGTTCCTGAAATGCACTGGGTGCACCCAACAAATTGTCTCAAAACATATTCTTACAAGTCTTCACCATTAGTTCCCCACACACTGCACCTCTTTCCTCCAGTAATGTCTTTTTAATCTCCTGTTATTGTCTTCTCTCTGTAGCTTGTAGTTCCCTTCTCTCCTGTTTCACTCTGTCTTGTTGTCAGTACCTCTGCACAGCTCCTCAGTAAGTGATAGCTTAAAATGAAGAGTAAGATCTCTCCAGCTAAATTTACAACTTGTTGCTCATCATCTCCTCCAGCATTATCAGTACAGTTTTGGCTTCAGTAGGTTACCCAAGGGAAATCTGTGTAGGCTGAAAGCTTGCATGGTCACAATTTTTTCATGAAGTTTACCATCATGCATAAAATAACAGGCCTTATATAAAAGCAGTGAATAATATCCTTTATGTCTAATGTAGCTGCAAAATAGCTTTGGCTGATAAATACCAGGATGCTGAATAAGTAGAGCTTAAAAATAATGTCTTATGCGTTCCAGCAAGGTATTGTTAGAAAAGATTATGAATTATAAAAATCGAAGTGTGTGGCAATCTGATTTTTTTAATCCACTTGGGAAACATCCATGTTCTTCCAAATTCACCGGGAGTTCAGTACTTAGTTTGCCTCTTTTTATATCTTAAGTATTTATTTTTTGTCCAAGGAGGACCATCTTCTGAACTCATAACTGTATCTCCTTATGCAGTAAGAGATATGAGAGAGAAGGACTTGTGAGTTAGCATGGGCAATTTATACCCTTCTGGAAAGAAGTTAATTTCTTTCTAGATGACAGGCCAGCCTGATATCATTATCTCTTCCTACCCAAGTATTGGATGTTCTTCCATGTTTCATTGTTCCATAATAATTTTCTTTCTTTCTTTTTTTTTTTTTTTTGTGTGTGTGTGTGGAAGAATAATGCTAAAAGGTTCCTAGTGGATTTCAATAACGTGTGAATCTGACAAAGTTGGCTCTGATGTGATCTTTCCTGAGGGAACAAATCCAGCAGTAGTTGTGAAGGGCACACTGTTCAGAACAGTAATCTTCCCTACAGGAATAGGAAGTCTAGACTTTTCTTACTTGTGAAGATGAGCATATACGTTATCAATTTTAAAGGTCTTTTGTTTGATAGTCTTTCCTAGTTTAAAATGAACACACATCAGTGCCCAAGGACAGCATAACAATTCACTTTTCACAGAATCACAGAATTATAAGGACTGGAAGGGACCTCCAGAGATCGAGTCCAACTCCATGCAAAGCAGGCCCCTTACAGCAGGCTGCACAGACAGGCAACCAGATGGGTCTTCAATATCTCTGGAGAAGGAGAATCCACAACCTCCTTGGGCAGCCTGTTCTAGTGCTCCATCGCCCTCACTGTGAAGAAGTTCCTTTCCATGTTAATGCAGAACATCCTATGCTCCAGTTTATGTCCATTTCCCTTTGTCCTGTCCCCACAGACCACTGAAAATTGGTCGGCCATCATCTTTGTGACCCTCTGCTAGACTCTCTCTAGGAGATGTCTGTGCTTTTTTGTACCAGGGAGCCCAGAACTCAATACAGAGCCATGGTGAGGTCTGACCGTGGCAGAGTAGAGGGGGAGGATCACCTCCCTTGACCTGCTGGTCACACTCTTTTCAGTGCACCCCAGGATGCTATTGGCCTTTTTGGCCACCAGGGCAAAATTGCTCTCTTTCTTCTTAAGGATTTGTATGGGATCAAGCAGTTTGCAATATTTTCTTTATTCACTTGTTCATCTCTGTTCTCCTTATTCCTCAGTACTTCCAAAAGAGTAGCAACACACTAGTTTAGGTCCCAGTCTTTCACAGTTAAACTCATTCTGTATGTAAGAATCAATGTATGTATGTCTCATGAAAAACTGTTGGGTAACAATTCTGAGTACAGTGGTTGTGCATGCCAAAAATTTAGTTCATTTTGGCTTTTTTATTTTAATGTATGATAGAAAATGACAGACGGTAAAAACTTCAGTTGGGGTTCAGTGTGCTCCAGTAGTTTTCTGGTTGTTGTTCTCATGCAGACTTAATGATAGTTGAAAGCACATTGGTATGAAAATGGCACTGAATTGTTTGCACTTATCAAAGTCATTTTCTGAAAATAGTTTTTCTTGAGATTTCTGCCAAAGATTAGGATCATATGAAGAAAGAAGAGTTATTACTCTGCTTGTCAAATTCACAGAGAAATGCACTTGCTATGATGCAAAAGTGTAAACTTGGCACAAGTAAATATAACTAAGACTCAAGGAGAGTGGTGTTTAAAATGAGAGTGTGTGTGGGGCTGCAAAAATCTTTAACTCTGAAGCAATCTTGGCTCCTGGTGTTCTTGCAACCTTATGAATGGGTCAGATAGATAGCTCACCTCTAAAAGAAGGGCAGTACAAAGAAGTTGTTAGGATGTGCAGAGAGAAAATTAGAAAAACAGAAGCCCAGCTTGAACTCATCTTGGCCATTGGAGTAAAAGAGAACTTTCTTCCCTGGACCAGTTGTATTGTCCCTCCCGCTTAATCTTGGCACTTCTCTGTGGTGATCCAGTTCAACTGTCAAACCTTGTGTTTAGGAAAAAAAAAAAAAGTGTAATGTGTGTGTATTTATGTGTGTGTGTGTGTATATATATATATATATGTCTATAGATACATATAAAGAGAGAGAGAGATTTTAACTTGGATTATTCCTCTAGCATTTTAGAGAAAAGAAAGGTGGCAGAAATAGACTTAACTAGAAATTATTCACTTTGCCTCTGAGGCAATTAAGTTGTTCTCAGACCAGATCATGAAATTGCAGTATTTAAGCTTGTTCTACCAGACAGACTAGAGTGAGGTGTGATTTAAGTGGTAGCTGTATCTGTATAGTTTTCTGCAGGAGTATATGTCCTAGTTTATGTATAGTTATTCCAGAATAATCCCCATGTAAACAAGTCTGTACTACTGATAATTTGTTAAAATAAAAGAAATCAACTGGCATTACTGATTTCAAGCAAGCTTTGCAAGGATAGGAAAAACAAGATGTTTTGCCTAAATTGGACAAAAACTTAATTTGAGTGTCAGTTTATTAACTACTTCTGAACCATGAAGTGCCATTTCTTTTTTTTTGGTTGCTGTTCAGTCAGAATGGTTTTGAAAGCACCAAATCCAAAATGATGATCTTTGTACTTTCAGAAACTGAAAACTTTCCGTTCTAAACAGTTTCAGTATTAGTGACAGAAAGCTCTCAGGCAATCTGCGTTGTTGGGGCAATATCTAATCTGTCACAGAGAAACAGGAAGTACAGCCCTGTTCCCTTTGGGCCCTGATGTACATAAGCTGCTACAGAACAAGTCTTGTTGAGAATCTAAGATTATCGTGTATTAGTCACCAAGGCTGAGCCCAAGGGGAAAGCAGCGAGCTAAATGGATTCTTTCCCAGTAGAAATTACTCACAAATTACTCTTATTTGGGTAAGCCATGGGCTTAAAAAGCACAAGAGTTTTGTGATGGTAGTCCAAGTGGACAGGTTGCCAGCTAGGAAGAACCGCAACATACTGTAGCACTCTGACACAACACTCTGACTTGTGTCACTGCTTTTCCACTAACAGTAGGTTGGCAGGTAGCCCCTCTCCTACGTCAGGAGGCTGTGCAATGAACTGGCTTGCCATGAGCTGCTTCCCCAAGTGTATGTTTGCATTGACATGCAGAAGGAGAAAGAGATGTGTGACTGGGGGACTGCAGCACCAGAGCACTCTCATAATTACCTTTAGCTGGCCTAGGGCTGCCCATGAAAAGGTTTATGGGGCTCCCTTCTTCCTGCCGCTGCCTGGCATCGGTAGAGTGGAGGACAAATTCATATGAAGAGGAGGTCCCTTGCTTTCCAGCAGCAAACCTGTAGGTTGGCTCAGGTGGCTACTAGTATGTGCTTTGCAATGGCAAATAGCACCCAAAAAGCAGCAGCCTAGCACATAGTAGCAAGGTACATGTGATTGTATCTTGGTGGAAAGTGACGTGAGGGATAGCTGAATTAAGCTTTTTGGCTTAAAAATGCCCAAGCAGTGGAAGAGTTACCAAAAAGGAGAGGATGTTATGGCTTAGGGCAAGTTGGGCAAAAGTGTATGAGCCATACTGTTTTGATAGCGAGCAGAATCCTTGAGGATGTAGGTGGAGGGCATCAGGAGACTCCCACGTATGTGCTCAAGGCCCCATGTCTGGGCTACTGGCACATGTGGGGCCCTTCACATGTTATAATCTAGTCTTCTAAATCTAAGCTCATCTGGTTCTTAGCTTAGTTTGGGTAGCCCTAATTATTGGGACCACATTTTAGGTACCAAAGTTAGTGCTCAGGGATCTCAACAAATGACAACTCCTAACTCAGTGGACAACCAATGCAGGTAGTTGCTGCATAACCATTCCACAGGTTTATGTCATGGTGGTGCTTGGTGCTGTGTTTAAAAAAGGAATGCAAGATTATTAGAAATGTTGATGGAAGACAGTTTGAGGACAGGCAGCTAGTACTCTTTAGTCATGTTTTTGCCTCATTCTCCTCTACCTGTGGAGGCTGTTGAGTGGATTTGAGTTCACAAACAGCATAACCTGTAGAACTCCCACAGGCCACAAGTGTGGGACCTTCTGTTGTCAAAAATATATCTGTGCCCCGGTTCACAATCCTGAATGCCAGGGTCCCAGCTCCTCCAAGCCAAGAACAGGCAGATGGGGGCACTAGGGCACCCCTGGTCCCAGCATCAAGCACCTCCCTGAGGATTGCGATGAATCATGGCCAGACCAGGATCTGGACTTGCTGGTGGGTCTGGCTGGATGGGGCGGCATGGGCAGGAGCTGGAGCCATGCCCTACTGTGGCCTTGCTGAGACAGGGGCTACAGTAAGTCATTTCTCCTCTTTTTTCTTTTTTTTAATAGTTTGAATCCTTCCTGGTCACTGTCTCTTAGTGAAACATCCAAAACGTGTAAACTGAAAGCAAATAAAACTCTTTTTCATGGTCACTGAGGGATTTTTTTCCTGCTTTTGTCTGAACTGAAGAAATGATGCTGCCTTTTAGGCGCAGTGACAGGGCTGCTATTCAAGAGGTTAAACTCATTTGCCATGCTGGTGATTTCATCCTGTCAGTACTGATGTGCCCCCCTCTGCTGAGCTCTTCCTGTTGAGAACAGAAATGTGCCACAGTTGATTTTTGGAAGCAGTGTCTCCTTGTCTTTGGCATGGGATAGTCACAAGTATTTCTCACAATTAGGTGCTTCTGATGGTTGTTTTACTTAAAGATTTTACACTATTTGATATGTGCTTTGTTTTAGGATGCTTGTAATCCTACTGCCATTTTCTCATAATTCAATCCTGGCCATATTAGACAAGAGCAAAACTTAACATCAGGTAGAATTGTGTGGCTGGATTTAACACTAGAAGTTGGGTAGTGTCTGCTGTACCCTATGGGATTAGACATTTAGTAAGATAACAGTGAACCTCACAGAAAAACATTTCTAATAGTACAGATAATAAAAAATCAAAATAAAGCTGTGAAGATGTCAGAGCCAGCTGTTCCTCCAGATAAAAGTATCATGATAACAACCTAATTGATGCACAAAAGTATAACATCTTCAAAGAGATTCAGATTCTTTACTTCTCACAAGTCGTTGGCCTTGGTGTTTCTGGAAGGGTGTTTGTATCATGACTTTCAGATAATAATTGCTTGTCTGTACAGCGCTGTTAATACAACATGACGCAGACACCCTTAATTCTCAAGGGCTTACTGTGTCTCAGTGATGAGAGTGTTGTAGTGTCCCTCCTATTCTGCAAGTGAATGTTATTGTGTAGTACCATTCCATTAACTGGGCTGATATTTTAAGTTCTTCAGACCCACTTACAATAAAACTCGAAGCTAATCTAATGTTATTTTAAAATTAGGTCTCCTTAGGTTGCAATTTAATTTAAGGCAATTAGTGCTCCTTCAGCTTACTCTCTGTTAGCACTTAGTAAAGACACAGCTGTATAGTGATTGCTGGATAGAGAACTGATCCACCTGAAAATTATTATGATGTGTTTTTTTACTGCTGGGTTAGTTTTCAGCAAGTTGTTGCATTTATCACGCAATCACACAATTTTTAACAGTGCTCTGGGAAGAGATTGGGAATGTGAAGATGGAAGTGTTGGGACGGTGTCACCATCAGTTTAGGAAGCAGTTGCACTAACAGTGGCTTAAACAAATCAGGAAAACATCTTTATTTGTATCTATCATGTATGTAGCTCTCAATTGGGGTTCAGCAAACCTTACAGACAAAGGTATCCTTTCCTATAGCCAAGCAGATGAGTCTGTGTAAGCAATCCCTTATGAAGGGGTTATACTCTGATCTCATACTACTCTGAGAGGGGAATGTACTTGAGAATATCTGCTTCCAAGCACACAACTGAAGAGGTGAAGCAATGGAGCGTTAAGAGCACTCAGTGATATGTTTCTGGCGACTCCTTTCCTAGCAGTCTGTTCCTGGCATGTAATTCCCATTGCGTGATGTGCCAGTAACATTTCAGTTGGCAGGACTGTTAGCAAAGGGTTAATGAAGCATCAAGGCTAATGTTTTAAGCAGACAAGAGAGGAGCCTTTCTTTTATGTTTCTCATAGGGTCTCTGTGTTTCCACTCCACCTCCACACATCAGAGTTGGCAGGGGAAACTTGGAGACCTTTTAAGCAATAGGGAAAGAATTGTTCATGGGGCTGCCTGCTAAGTGTGTTCTTTAGCTTAAGTCACAGTACTGCAAACAACGTGATTATCATTCCCATTATCCTCTTGCACTGAAGAATGATTGAGCCCCATGCTCACTGCTAGTTCTGTCTCCCCTTCTGCAGATATCTGAGTTTTCTGCAATCTCTATTTCAGATCTATATTTTGGAATGCAAGGCATTCCTGAGCACTGGAAATCCAGAAGGAACACGCCTGTAACAGGAATCAAGTAATGGTTCACGTTAGTTCAGTGGTAGAGATCACAGGACAAGGGAGTGCAGAGGATACATAACCATATTCCAGGAAGGACTTTTCAAAGGCTCTGCTAGCATATACGTTTCTCATGTAGCAGAGCAGCATGATCTCTGTGCTGGGAGGAACTCCTAATGTTATTTGCTTTCAGGCACAATGGAACAGGCATGGCAGCTGATGTGTCCCATAGCAGTATTAGGCTATGTTGCATGAGATGTAGTCACAGCAGTGAGGAAGTGTATTTCGGAACCAACTCTAAAGTAGAAGTAGAATGTGGTTCTATTTTTCTTGTTAGGAAGTGGTATTGTATGCTCTTTGAGAGTGGATGCAATATAGTTGTTTATCTTTGGTGCTATAAAGTATTCACTGGTGTCATCCTTTCTTCATAATTTTATGTACTTTATTCTATATTGGGTTCATTTTCTCATATTTCTACCCAAACTGATTTTGTTTTCCCCTTGAACCATGATATTCTTTTTTCCTCTAATATTTTCATACCTTACTTCTTCAGGATATGATATTCATCTATCCTGTACTTTTTTCACAGAATCATGGGGGTTAGAAGGAACCTCTGGAGATCATCTGGTTCAACCCCCAAGGATTTCAACCCCCAAGGATTGAACCAGATGACCAAGGATTGCTTCAAATGTGCTATGATGCAATTGCATGAGCAAATGTTCTTTTTTTTTTTTTTTTTTTTTTTTCATTGATACACTATTTCAGGAGTTTGGTAGGTTGCTGTCTTAGCCAGATACTAGCAAACTAATATATTTCTGAAGAAGAATGGTCAGGAGGCTGAGGCTCACCTCTTAGGACAGCGTTCACTCAAGTGAACAGCTGTTTCTGTGTATTAATTCTGAGGAGCAGGGGAAAAAGCGAGCTAAGGCTCTTCTCAACAAAGCAGCCAGCACTCAGCTGGGAGGAAAAACAAATTGTAATGCCAGGTTTGTTGCTGTGTCTTCCCAATGACTTCTAAGAGAAAAATCTGTAGGCAGTCTTGTTGACTATGACAGGAACTTGGGTATTTGCCACCAGGCGATTCACAATGAGGAATAAGATGATGTCAGCCCCATTTCTTCAGTATTGCCTGCTGTGGTGTATCCTACATCACAGCTGTGTAGTCTCTTCATTTGTTGGACATAGTTGACTGTGATGCCCACTTACTGTTATACCTGTTTTCGAGATCTTACATTCTGACCATTTCTGTGTATATAATAATGAAACAGACATGCATGAGAATAAATGAGTTGTTTGCCCTTAAAAGGAAGTACATTTAGCATAGAGAACATCAGTCTTAATTGCCACTGATCTCTTGAGTAGGAGCATTTAGCTATTAGCTGAATCAGAATTTACTTGTATATCCGTAGGCGTCTTGCCTTATGATTTCCGTTTTCAATAAAGTAAAATTTTTTGATGTAGCACTGGGAAACCTAGCTACATAGTAGCTCTTTAGGAATTCAATTTCAAAGTATCAGAACTTAATTAGACAGAGGGATTTCCAAGTTTTGATAAACTTGCTAAAATAAAGTAATTGCATTAGTGAAGTTAGAGCTGCATAATTCAGAATCCAGGAATGACAACACTATCTCTTAGTAATTTTATGTTGTGGTGCTTCTGTGCCTCCTGATATCTTGCTAGTAAGCAGTTAGAATTTGTTTGCATTTCTTCATCTGATCTGCAGCTGGTTTGTTTTTAGTTATTTGTAAATAAGCATATCTCTAGGTTTAGGCTGACAGTAACCAAACTTTGAAGGTCTGAAAATACAGATATGTTCCGAAGTTGCATCTTCTGCTTCTTTTTGCTTTTGTTCTTTAATAAAGAACCTGGGGTGAAAAGTGTCTGCTATTGCGTAGGATTTGGTCATCTCACAGTCTTTGAACATAAGCTATCAGAAAAACAATATTTTGTTGAATGTCATTAGGGCTAAGGCATATAGAACCAGAGAAGATGGATCTTACACAGAATGGGAAGTTCCTTACATTTATTTGATCCTTTGATTAGATTTGTGTTCTCTTTGCATTTTTTGAAATAGTTAAACTTGCTTTGATTTCATTGGTTTCTCTGTTACTGCTTGTTAGCTGGACTACTATGCAATAATGTTTTTACTTTGCTTTATCTTTCAGCTGAAGTAGTTCTTTTGTTCCTTACTGTTACAGATAAAATACTGTAATATGAAGTTTCAAACTTACGCTTCAGAGTATCTAAAGTTACAAAAACATCTCCCTACCAGGATACTCCAGCTTAAATCATTCTTGGTAGGGCTGGATGGTCCAGAACATAGAAGATGTTGTACAGAATCAGGTTTTGTTTTATAAAACATAGCATCTTGGTTTTTTTCAGTTGTCCTCAGCACAAATTAGAGAAACTTGAGGTCAACTTTTGCTTACAAATCATTTACCATTATATTTGTATTAAAAATATTTACACAATTCTTCGTATTCATTATGTTTATACAAAAATAAAGCCAATAAATTAATAGCATAAATTAACTGGTAGGGAAAAAATAATGAAACAAGGGACTAGCAGCGCAGCTTCTGGATAACTATTTTAAGTTTCAGATTCTGGGATGGATTTCACAGATCCACAGAATTGTAGGAGTTGGAAGGGATCTCTGGAAATCATCATGTAGTCCAACTCCCTGCTAAAGTAGGTTCCCTACAGTAGGTCTCACAGGAAAGCGTCCAGGTGGGTTTTGAATATCTCCAGAGAAGGAGACTCCACCACCTCTCTGGGCAGTCTGTTCAGTGCTCTGTTACCTTCACAGTAACTAAGGTTTTTCTCATGTTCAGGTGGAACTTCCTGTGTTCCAGTTGGTGCCTGTTGCCTCTTGTCCTATTACTGGGCATCACTGAACAGATCCTTGGCCCATCCACTTGACTCCTGCCCTTTAGATATTTATAAGTGTTGATAAGATTCCTTCTTGACCTTCACTTCTCCAGGCTGAAGAGTCCCTGATCTTTCAGCCTTTCTTCATACAGAAAGAACTTCTCCAGAAGCTCCCTGTTTTGCTTTTTTTTTTTTTTTTTTGAACTGGGTAGCTCAGAACTAGACACAGTGACACAGTGCTCCAGGTGTAGCCTCATGAGGGCAGAGTAGAGGGGGTGGATCACCTCCTGCTGGTTATACCCTATTTAACGCTCCTCAGGATACCATAGGCCTTCTCGTTCACAAAGGCAGACTGCTGGCTCATGGAGTTCATTGAAAGCAAAATAAATGTAATATTTCTCAGGGTTTCTGATTGTAGGAGAGGGAAACACAGTTCTTATTTTTTCAGCAATTTTTTTTTTTTTCTAGTGTCAACGTTTTCTACCCAGAGGGATTTGAGAACAGATCAATCCTGTAAACTAATGACACAGAGTTTTCTGATAAAGTATCAAAACTCCTGCCATCATCTCGCACTGGTATCTAACACAGTCCCCATGTTTACCCCCCATACTCCAATCTGTCATCCTCTCTGCTGCGCTGAAACCACTGTCTTGGCTGGCAGTGGAGATGTGCTAGGGCTGCACAGTGATCTGCTTCTCAGTACAAACTTGCAAGCAGATATATCTGTATCATGGTGGATGACGGTGCTCATTCTGGAGTGGAGGACGGAATGAAGCCCAAGGAGATGGGACCAAAACTGCTTGGGCCATTGTTGCTGCCAGAGGATTTGTAGAGCTGTGGTCTGCAGGTTAAGGTCCATCTGGCTCTGCTACCAGGTCTTCTTTTTACACATTTCCATGTTGCTTTAACTTAATGCTTTTGGCATAGATTTAGCCCATGGAAAGAGTTCATAGGATCAAAAAATGGCTTCAATTGGAAGGAACCTCAAAGATGATGTAATTCTTAAATGTGCTTGTTGTCTTAGTAAGATCTTAGCTCTTACCTGGCTAGTGTGGTCAAGTTCAGGGTAAGTGAAGCAGAAGGTGCCAGAGTCCAATCCTTCAACAGACATAATGAAGTTTTAGCTACTCTACAAGAGTAAGAACTTGTCTTACTTCAGAGGGCACAATCATCTTGAAAGATGTACGTTAACAGGATTTACAGTATTGGAGATGTGTTTGGAAATACTTTTAAAGGAGTTTCCTGATTGCGTGTCAAGAATGTATGCTAAGTACATAAACAAGAACTTATTCACCTTTACCCTTTTTCATGGTAACAATAAACCCCTTAAAGCAATGTATACTAAGAGATTACTGCACTTCTTGAGTAGGTAAAGTCATTCACTCAAATACATAGAATAAGTGATACGGCAAGACTGTCTTATGTTGCTAACAGTGTTCACCCTTTTGTCACCAGAAATCTTGAGAAGAAAGCACAGAAAATATTAGCATATCTCATTTGCAGTGATGTATGAGGAAAATCATCTGCTGACTGATGGCCTAGTGTATTTGCCTGCTTCTAGAGTTGTGCTAGCAAACAGGAAATATTTTCATTCCTACTGTAGATTTTTTTCCATTCTGAAGGTTCAAAGGTTTCAATCTCCCAGAGCATTTTAGTATTTCTGGTACAGTATCTTAGACAACACAGGCCACATACTGCAAAAGCTCTGTCCCTATGCTGAGGTTCTTTCTCAAAAGTAATGAATTACTGTTGATAGTCATTGTCCCTGAAGTGTTTGGAAATCAACTGGTGTATCTGGGTGAGATCGCTTAGGTTCAGTAAGAATAAATTCAGAGAATTCGGGAATTTTCATCTTAAGTACAACTATCTGCTATTAACTGTTCTTTCAGCCTCTGATTTTTTTTTTTTTAGTTTTGTGAGGCACTGAGAAGCATCAAGAACCAAAAAGACATTAACAAACAGTGTTATTTTCACAACAAACATGATTTAGAACCCAGTTTTTCAAGATTTATGCAAGTACCTAGGTATACTTGCTTGAAACTGGTATCAACAAGAACTCAGGTTTTCTTATTACTACATACAAGAAATGCATTCCTGTGGGGGGAAAAAAAAATTAGCACATTTGGATTTTTTTAGAAATGAATGCAAGACTTACATGAATATATGAGTAAAGAAGGACCAGAATAGCCATCATCTTCTCAGAACAGGAAAGCTGTATTTGCAATCATCCCAACCCTGAATCTCTGGTTCATTTCATCAGCGTGACTTTAGTCATTGCACAAAATAGGGGCAGTAGTTTTGGATGGTAATGCTTAACCACCTGTGTCGTCTTCCATGCCATTTGAGCAGAGGAATATCCCATTTTGTTGTCATTATTACAAGGAGAAAGGATAAAAGACAGAGGGACAAAGCTGACAGGTGGGGATAGGAGCTCCCCCACTGTGATCTGGGCCCACAGGCTCCTTTTGAACCCACAACATAGGGTTTATGGCTTGCATTGTAATTGGTTTTAGAACTGTTTTTTTAGGCATCTCAATTGCCAATTGTTATTTCAGGTAAATTTTAAACTGCTTTGCTAGCGCTGGTACCAATGGCAAACTAGTTGAGAAAGGTAAACGAACTTTTGAAGAAAAATCAAGTGGTAGTTTTTCATCTGTGTGAATTCCTTCTATCAGCTGGTGTAAGTTTAGGCAAGAGCTGGTGCTGTCGGTAATGAGCTGAATAGGAGAGCACTTCATCTCTTGGTGGTATTTCATCATTAGCTATAATTTGGAAGTACACCTTCAGCTGCCTTTAATTCACTGAGCCTTCTGTCTTGGGTAGATCAGCTTAAAACACCACCTTTAGGATGTTGCAGAATGTGTCCTGAGAAACCCTGCTTCAGCAGTTTGAGAAGTTATCAGTCCCCACCTCCCAGCTAGAGACAGCTACCCCCACAGCAATGTGAGCAGAAGAAAAGGTCTATCAGTTGAGAGGAAATTTTCAACAATTGGCATAAAAATACTTTCATCACCAGTTTAAGCTGAGAAGCCAACGTACTTCCAAATCAGCTTTGACATGAGTGCTCCTACAATGGAAATAACTGCAGCTGAGGTTCAAAATCATGCTTATACCATCGTTGGTGCTCAAACTGGGAGGAGGAGAGAAGGGAAAGGGAAACACGTAGTCCCCACTGGAGGACAGGTCATTTAGAGGAGACTTTTACTGTATAACAGCTTTGGTTGTTTTACATAGCTTGAAGATGACTTAACGAAATATTTGCCTCTGTTTTTCCTTTAATAGAATATATTTTGATATATAGTTTTTTAACTAGCTTTAATTTTATTATGTAGAGGACTGTTATATAAAACAAGTTGGATTAGTAGAAAATCATCTGAAATGAGTAAGGAATTGGCTAATAGGAATATGACAACAATTAGTGTTGAAAGAGGAAATGTTAGCTAGAGGGAAACTACTAGTGAAATTCCTGTTGGTCTTAGGACCAATTTAGTAAAACAGACCTTTGGAACAGAGTAATTGTACGAACAAAATATGCTGATGACTCAAAGCTTGGACTTGCAATCTACAAAAAATGGGATTAAGATACCCCTTTCTTAAGGGGAGGGAAAGACTGGGCTAATCAGACAAGTAGAAGTGCTGCGAAAAGAAGAAGAGGACTTCCAAGGAAGTGAGATTAAGGGTTTGGCTATTTGGTTTAAGAAAACAAAGCCTGAGAAGATTTGATTACTACCTGTCTGAGAATAAAAGCGAGGGAACACTGAAAACTGGTTGAGTTAAAGGACAGTCTTAGCATACCAAGAGATGACCTGAAGGAGTGTGCTCTTTGACCTGAAATTTGAATGAAAAATTTAACCATAACATCCTGTAGTAGTTTCTCAGGGAAAGAAGTGGAGACACTTACCTCGTTCTACGGGTGCACTTGGGTAATTTACAGAATGTTTTGTACTACAGTAGGAGACTGGGCTTGAGATGCACAATTAAATATTGTTTTTCCTGGCTAGGTTAAATCTGGGGGAAAAATACCATTGACGTTACTGTAAATTCTGATCATAATCTACTCATGCTGCTTGCTTCAGATGTGATCTTCCCTCTTCTGGTAATTTCATTAGGTCATTAACAAAGCTGATTTTCATTTATCGTTTAGTTTTCAAAATCAACAGCTTATTGCTCTTAGCTGAGAAAGGTCACACCTCTCTCAGCTGTTGTTTCAGGTAATTCAAACACTCTGCCACCCGGCTGAGCTGAGTCACTGATTGCTTTACAAGTGCTCTTTGCAGCTCAAAGGAATAGGGATTTACCAAAGTTTCTCTTATGTGATAAAAGATTCCCATTGCAGGAAGGTTTATTGTGAGTATTGTGAGCCATCCCATTGACCACCTGGGCTTGGCAGGAGGGTGTTGATGCCATTCCACTCAAGATGTGCTGACCCCTCTTCCCATAGCGTGGAGCTTCAAAGGCATGTCAGAAATCTTGAATGCAGCCAAGTAATGCCAATTGTAATGATTGTAGAGAACAGATGGTTAAAATAACGTGGATTAGGTCAGATGGTGTTTAGACAGCATGTTTGTTCTGCAGATTCCTGAGGCTTCTCACCAGAGAGGTCACAAGTTCCTGGGTCTACCTGTGAACACAATGGCTCCAAGAGGGGACAATTGAGTTCAGCTTATTTAGGAGCAGGTTTTGTTAGTCTTAGCTTTGTTTCTGAATTGATTTTTGTGATTTAATGACATAATTATTCAATTCCATTAGCTGTAGTTGGGATCGTAATTCTGAGAACTTTGAGCCACTGGCTTTCTATGCAGCCCTTACCTGGCCATTCTGTATCTGTGCTACTCCTGCTGTATAGGGGAAAAAAAAATCTACACAGTTGAAGGCTGATGTTTTGTTTTCTTTTTCCTCAAGGTTTTTCTAGTATTTTGCATGGAAATTGTGTTCTGATAGTGTTTTCATGCTAAAGATGTTCCCCTTGGCTTTTGATTCTTATGATCGTTTACCTATATGTCATATAGATAATTTCAAAACAATTTTGCATGTTTTGAAAGCTGCATACTCTCACCTGTTTTGACCAGTGTCTCTATGTGTGTTGTACGTGCTTATATACATAAGAGAGATTTTGATCAGAGAAATCTTGCATACTGGGATCTAAATATCCTTGGATATGTAAATCTTTTACAGTTCTTGATGAAAGTGAAGCCTGCTCATTTCCCCTGCCAATCCAGTACAGTAGATATGCTATGAACAAGGCAGGGTGCTTGATGTGCTGAGTGGCAGCTATCCAGGGAGGTGACTTGACAGCCCATTATTTCTCAAGAATGTCTGTTCAGTGGAATATGTCACATTTTCAGCCTTTCACTTCATCACTTTATTTTAAAAATGGAAAAAAAAAAAAAAAGACAACGCACATTATTTTTTTTACAAGATGAATGTTTACAGTTCATGCACACCTCTAATTCTTGAGAGTTTCAGAACTATAACATGAATATTAAACTACTGTATTAGAAAATACTTTCTCGATTGAAAAAGGTGAAACATTCTGAATTTTTAACCATCTTTGTTACCTACTACCTATCCAGCTTCATATTTTTATTCACCTGAATGATGCTGTTGAAATGATATACAGTGATGCAGCTTAAAGAATAATAAATAAATGAAATGCAGTTCAAGTGATTTAAGTAAATGGACAACTATTTCTCTTTTTTGTTAATTAATTTGGATCTCTACATTATTGAATCATCTGTAAATGATATAATCTTAAGTTAACTTGTGTAGAAAACGAAGAAGCTATCACATTGAGAAGTTCAGTAATTTCTATTTAAAGTCTCTATTTAGTATAATTTCTTAGGGGATGGTGTGTGTGTGTGTGTATATATTTAAAAAAAAAGAAAAGAAAAAACAGCTTCCTTGCCCTTCACTAGATAAATTCCAGGGCCTCCACATCTTTCTTGTAGTGAGGGACCCAAAACTGAACACAGTACTTGAAGTGTGGCCTTGCTAGGGCTGAGTACAGGGGGATGATCACCTACCTGCTCCTACTGGCTACGCTGTTTTCTGATACAAGCCAGGATGCCTTTGGCCTTCTTGCGCAACTGGGCACACTGCTGGCTCATGTTCAGCCATGTGTTGACCAACTCCCCCAGAGTCCTTTTCTTCCACAGTCTTCCAGCCACTCTGCCTCAAGCCTGTAACATTGCCTGGGGTTGTTTTGGCTAAAGTGCAGGACCTTGTATTTGGTCTTGTTGAACCTCATCCATTGGCTTCATCTCAGTGATCCAGCCTGTCCAGATCACTCTGTAGGGCCTTCCTACCCAGATAAACACTTTTCCCCTCCAACTTTGTATCATTTGCAAAATTACTGAGGATGTGCTCATCAGATCATCAATAATGCTAAAGGTAATTCTAATTCTGGGCTTACATAGCTGTGTACTGTTGCTTGCCTGGTTATTTTTGTCAGGGCAACAATTGTGGATTTTATTTTATTTTTTAATTCTTTAAAGCATCTGACATCTTGAACTGAGCTGGCATATAATTATGTGGCATCACATTTAGTTAAATCCAGTGCTTCCTTTGAGCTTGGTCTCAGTGCCACATTTGTGGGTAACTGCAGATATATCCTCTACATATCCACTTGTGTTCAGTGACTTCATATACTGGTGGCTTTACTCACTTTTTAGATCAGCTATTCCAAAATTTTCTGGGCAAGTCCATATAGACCCAATGGATCTGATGCTTGCAGGAAAAGTGGGATCTATTGATGCTGCTCTAAGCAGTGAGTGTGTACATAAATGTAGAAAATCTTAGATTTGTGCAATAATTTTGGAGTTGTTTTTTGGTAGAAGTGGACTAATTTGGGTAAGACTGGTTTGTAGTGGGATGTTCTTGGAAATTTTTAAACTTCCTCGGAAACTCAATCACCTGGCTATTGTTGGACAAATTACATTGTTGAGGTAAAGCTGAGATGTTGTATCCAGTATGTTATTAAAGTGCTTGTCAGTTAGATTTCACATGCACTTTCAGGGGCAGAATTGTCTTTACTATGGCCTCTTCTTGTAGGCTTTATTAAAGGAACTGTGTTCTTAGTCATCACCACCTCTGATGTGGTAAGTGGTGCACAGCAGGGGTACCAGAAGCTGTGACTTTAATCATACATCATTTTAGCAGACAATCATTGCTGTTGCAGGTTTCCTTGTTCATGTGTACAAACAATGTATCAGTTGTAGTGATTAGTGAGTTATTAGAAAAGACTGATTTTGTTCCGAATACTCCCATGACCATGGTTTCAATTTGAAGCAAGGAAATAGAGGATCTCATGGGGCTGACCGAGTTTTGCCAGGCAGCCTTAACAGCTGTTTTATAGCAAGTAACTTAATAAAGTTCTTCTGAATTTCTCCAGTTTTCCTCTGTGGCTCTTCAGCCCTTCTGATAATTAAAACCCACTCCAAGAGGGTGATGACCCTCTTGGAATAACTGTGGAAATGTGCTTGTTTGCTGTGGGAGAGGCGGAGGCATTCTGTTGCAACAGGATTATGAAAAACCCAGTGCGGTGTGACCTCGGTGCTGCTCAGCAGTGCTCAGTGATGCTGGTATGTGAGTGACTAATTAAGGCTCGTTAAGAAACTAGCAAAAAAAACCCATACGTTATTAGAAATAGCCCCGAAATTGTTGTTACAACTTTTCAAAGCCATGAAAAGCATGAGGTTTATTCTGTGTGCAGATAGGTGCCTGAGATTCCGAATCTTTCTGTAATTCACTCACAGCCTCATGCTTTGTCCTTGCTATATCTTTTTCTTACTGGCTATACAGATTTAGAGAAGGTGTTTCGAGTGTTGTCACAGCTGATGTGAATGCGTTAATCCCTAACTTCTAGAAGTAGTCACAGCTGGCCATGAACTGGTCTTGCAATTCAGGCCTCAGATCATATCCTTCCAATTGCAATTTGGAATAGCGGTATGCATATGCACTATATTAGTGCCTTCAATATTTTTTTCTTAAGGATTGAGTGCATGGTTTCCTTGAAGAGAGAGATGTATCCTCAGACAAACTGATTCCAGACAGTACTGATTCCTGAGACCTCTTTCTCCTCAACATCTTTATTTTGTCCTCTCCTGCCTGCATTTGCTCTGATCAGGAGGTCTCCATTTCAGACCAATTCATCCAGTGGAATGATAAGTAGCTCTCCTTCAGGGCCTGCTCCTCTGTGAGCCTGCAGAGGAGAATGTCAGGAATTGACTGGGTCTGCCTGTCATGGTTAAGTTGCTGATGCTGCTCTTTACTATCAGCTGTATCTATTAGAGGACAGATTTTTTTTTTGTTTTGTTTTGTTTTTCTTTTTACAATACAGCAAAATGATCAGCCCTATACTTGCAAAATATCTTTTACAAATTGTGGTTACACTCTGAACTTTTGAGAAGTCCACTGTAAATCCTTTTATCTTTTATTTCTGTGCATGGCAATGCTGCATATGAGTGCCATCAGGACCCATCCTGTCCCTAGGTTACCTTCTGTGTAACCCTACGCTTGCTCTTCTAGCTCAGAATCTCTGAGCAGGGAGAACAGAAGGGTTATTGGCAGGATCTGAAATGTTTTTGTGAAATTTTGTGTTGGTTGTAGGCTAACTATGTACCCAAGCAGCATCGTGAGATGCATTGTGGAAAAAACTGTGTCCACTGACACTTGCTAGTGGATGAAGCTAAATCTACTCAGCTTCATAGTAAGGGTTTCCATAGAAGATTCACAATAGTCTGACTGGGATGCTTTAGAGGTATGAAATGAACAAATGTGGTACATATATGCTGAAATAACTAACAATAATCTCCTCTGGAGGATTGAAGTATACTGAGCTAAAAGTTTATATGAAAGGCCAACAGGATCCCAAGACTGTGCCTTATTAGAAATTCTCCCCTGCTTTTGTTACGTTTCCATTTTTGTGTTGTCACTGTGAAAAGTGTCTGAGGCCCCTGCGTTTGCTCAGCGCAGAACAGAGGGAGGCCTGGTGGCAGCTGCAGCTCCTCACAGGGAGCGGAGGGGCAGCGCTGAGCTCTGCTCTGTGTGACAGCGACAGGGTCCGAGGGAACGGCATGGAGCTGTGTCAGGGGAGGGGCAGCTGGGGGACAGGGAAAGGGGCTGCACCACAGGGCGGTGGGCATGGAACGGGCTGCCCAGGGCAGTGGGCACGGCTCCCAGTGCTGGAGTTCAAGGAGCATCTGCACAGCGATCTCAGACATAGGGTTTGATTTTGCGGTATTCCTGTGCAGAGCCAGAAGTTGGACTTGATGATCCTTGTGGGTCCTTTCCAACTCGGGATATTCTCTGAATGTGAATTTGGAAACCACTGCAGGAGAGCTGATGAAACAAAAGAGCAACATGGTGAATTGCTATACAAAAACTAATACTCTGCATCTTTAATCACTGCTTGCTTTGGTGGCCGTGTGCAAATTATGCTTTCCTGCTTAGCAGTCCTGCTGTGCTCACTGGTGGTGTTTTGTAGTGGTTGCTTCTTATCCATTTAGAGCCCAAAGTGTGTCTTACTGCCCATATATCCCTTTGTCCAGGGCCCTGGTTCAGCAAGCAGGATGTGCTGTACTGTCAGGCATGCTCAGCTGAGCTCACCTCTGAGCTTTATGTGCAAAGGCATTAGAAGATGCTCTCTTTGCAAGGAATATGCAACCCCAGAAGATGGAGTGGCAGCGAAGTATGCCATGAGATGAAGACAACCTGCTGTTATTGGCCCCATGTTTTATTTGGGATCTGGCAGCTAGTGAAAGCACCCTCTAGCTTGGAAACTGAACAAATGTGCTATGGCAGAAAGAAACAAAGAATATTGAACCCCCGGATGCTATTTTAATTAAAATAATTTTTCAGTGCAGAACAGTACTTTAAGCACATGCTATCTTGATTGTCCAGAGAGGAGTATGGACTAGAGCAATATGAACTAGAAACTCTGACATCTGCCTCTGGACAAAGAACAGCTCAAAGTGGTGGGCGCAGATACGCTCTTTCCAGATCCATTTGGAGCTGTAACGAAGTTACTTCCCTACTACTGGAGGCTACTGATTTCTCATTGAGTAATTGAATATGTATGCACTTACACTTCACTGCGATAAAATGGTTTGCTTAAACGGCCCTGCTGAGGAGGTGGTGATTTCTGGCTGAGATAAGGTAGCTAGCAGCTGTGGCCTGTAGGCTTTCACTTGGTTATTTGTAATTGCCTAATTATTGCTTGAATATATTTAAAGAATATATGCTTCTACTTAAACTGACATTAACTTATGTTATAGTTGGGTCTACTGCCTCCTGAAACAAGTAACTTTTTTTTTTTTCCAAATAACAAGAAAGAAATTGCATGCCTTTTATTCTTTTATTTATAGTAACGCTGCTGTTACATTGTACATTAGGGCAGAGCAAAATCTGTTAAAATGAGGAAAATACTCATGTCCAGAATCAAGAACTTAGGGCAGTTTCTCTTTCATTTATGTCATCGAAAAAAAATTGGCAAGCGTATCAAAGAAAATATTTATCTTTTGTTTGTAATTCCAAGGGCTCCCTTGTCTGCTCCTCCAGATTTTTTCTTCATTTTTTTGCTGTCAGTCCCAGGGCTGTGGCTTTATGAGCCTCTGCTGTCTCCTAGCTGCTGTGTCATTTTGGTTCTCCTTTCTGGGGGCCCCTTTCTCCAGCCTCCAGCTTTGAAGCCACAGTGCTAGTGCCTGAACTAGCCTAAAGCTAAACATCACTGTTGTCCTGCCTCTGTCCACAGCTGTTCTCATTTGCTGTGTACTGATCTCCCTAAGACATACAAGTGTGGTTTATGTCAGTGTTGGTAAAATAAATCCATGTGTATTTATCCAGTACAATTTTGTTGTACTAAAGTAATAATTCTTTCCCATTGTCCTCAAGCCTGCTTATACTATGTAAAGTGTCTAAGATGACATGGTTAATTGTTAAGAATTACACAGACAGAAAACCCCATAGACATATAAAACCTGTCACCATTTGAGTTAGAAAACACATGCACTTTTGTATCCATTGCCTTTGTCAGCCCAAGGTTTGGGTTA
Source organism: Meleagris gallopavo (assembly GCF_905368555.1). NCBI lineage: Eukaryota > Metazoa > Chordata > Aves > Galliformes > Phasianidae > Meleagris > Meleagris gallopavo. Next base: position 122,100,628 of record NC_139404.1, read on the forward strand.
TGGGGTGGTGCTCCTCAAAGAATGTTTGTATCATTGTTTAAGTACAGATATATATGTACGTATGTAATTACGTGTATAAACCATCCTTTGGGCTTGGAACACGCTTTGAGATGACAACAGTTCTGAAGATTTGAAAACCATATGAGTGATCATGCTGTGCTCTTTCATAATTGTTGAGTTCAGGCCATAATCTGATTGTGGTGTGAATCCTTGCTGGCCCTAGCAAGGAGTTCTGGCTGGGGAGCTTTCCCCTTTGTGCTGCTCCTTGGCGAGGGGCTGGAGTGGGGCTGGCATCTGCTCAGAGCAGGCCTTTCTCACTGAAGAGAAAAGAAGGGGACCGTATTAAGAAAGATTGGGATGGGAAGGTGAGCAGTAGTGCCTGAGAAACTCAAGTATGTTTAGGTCAGTATTTTGCCTCTGTGATTAAAAAAAAAGTGAAGGTGGAGATTGCCCTGGTGCTATGTTACATGGACTCAACAGATATATTACGATGCTGCATCCCACAGTACATATGCTTGAAGTTATGCATTTTAAATCGGACGGAACCGGACAGTCATCTAGGGAAAACTGTCATTTACTGGGGATTTAACAGATGTGACATTTGTTAATATGTAATAAACAAGGCTGAGGTTTATCAAATACAGTTCAGTTGAAAATGGACTGCATCACTGTAACTGTTAATGGGTTTTCTAGGAATCTCCTTTGTGCCTGGTGAGAATCTTCATGTTATTAGTTTGAGCATCAGAGCAGTTTATGTACCTTGTGGGGGTTCTTAACATATGTGAAGAACATCAAGATAAAATCAGGAACACATAATGAGAAATAATCATTTATGAACAGAAATGTACCAGCCCCAGGGAAACCTGTGTGCTAGTGTCCAAACAGAGTGGTAAGCCAAGCATTACCTGTGGTTTTCTTTCCAATTCTGCCGCAAATGGCTCTATGGCCAAGAACTTCTTTTGATTTCCCTGTTCTTGAGTGAAAATGAAAGTACTCAAGTTTGTGCGTGTTTAACATGTGTCAAATCTCTGCTAGTGAAAGGCTTTGGGTTGTTATAATGAAAGACAGAAAATACGCAAGACTTATTGTATGGGGCTGCTAAATCATGGCCTGAACCTTTGATTGATCACCTGAGGCAAGCAATGAGTCAGCCATGGGAGCACAGGTGAAGGCAATTCACCTGTGCTGCAGGAAGGGGTGGAGCCTGGCTCCACCTCTCCTAGACCCATTTAAGAGCTGACTGCCAGTGGGGAAGGATCTCTCTGGCGATCTGCTCCATCAGGAGTTCATCTCGCGAGCCCAGGACAGGGTGAGTGACTTTATCTCATTTCCTCCAATATAAATTGTATTAGCCAAGCTCCTGGATATATATATATATATATATGTCATCTGTATATCCATTGATTAAACACTTATCACAGTGTCATAGCCACAAATACCTCCATACACAAACAGCTGGTAACGGGGTTGACCCAGATTTCTGAAGGAAGCATTGCTTGCTTTTTTTCTTTTCTTTTTTTTTTTTTTTTCCCTCCACATGATCCTTCTTTCATTCAGAAAGACTTTTGCTTACCAGAAGTGTACTCTTATAAAATGAATATTTATGAATGAATGAATGTTGTAATATTTATTCCATTCCACCAATCTCATAGTAAAATGAAGGTCTAGCAGAAAAACCTATGGCTGTTTCTTCAGTCTCTGTGATTCACTTGAACTGCAGCATTTTTGCGATAGGAAATGCCCCTGACAGTGTGTAAAGCAGAAATATCATTTGAACCCTTAATATCTTACTTGAAATTAGTAACAACGTGATAGATCAAAACAAAAGGATTACAGGGAGAGAGGGATTTGAAAGTTGATGTAACATCCATTCATAGACATATAAATATTTATATGCATTTATATAAAATAAGAATTATGGCTAAATTCTTGTGGCTGCTTTTACAGACAAATTGTGGGCTAGCTGCAGGCAGATTGACTAGTAATGTTGCTAGCAAGACCAAAAAAAAAAGTGTAAATGCAGTGTCCTTGCAACAGATTGATACTCATCAACTTCCCTTAAAGTATATCAAATAAAGGCATCTATGTAGAGCAGATAAGAAAGAGCATGGCATGATGGCATTGGCATGATTGTAAGCATAACCTGGGGCAGGTTACTTGCATGGTTGTAACTAAACATGTTTGAAAGCTCTTTGTTTTTTTCAAGTGTATGTGAGAAAACTGTGAAGGGAAGGAAATAATGTCTGGACCTTATTCTGTCTTTGGGCATATGGGTTTTCTTTCTATGTGTGTAACAGTTGAGGAGATTAATCTCTGTCTTCTCATTCAAAGTTTGTCCTCTTATGGCTGTCATTTGAGAGAGAACAAAAAGTAAGATTGTGCAAACTGCTTAATTGGTTCAGAAATCCTAAATGTAAGCTGTACGTTTTCCTTTGAGATTTCAAAGTCTCTATTAAAAGAAATGCACAGAAAATGTAGATAGAGGCCATTTTTGCTACCACATTGACATCAAAAGTAATCCAGTGTTTCAGTAACAGCTCATGGCAGTTTGGAAACTTGTTACAGAGGCCAGACATAGTTCTTGAGCAGGACTTAGGATGCCCACTAACTTCTCGTTTGAAAGCTGAGTATTGATTTACGCTTATTTTTTTTCTCACCATGAAGCACAACAAGCCTCTAATTTCATTAATCAGCTGAATAACGAGAATGTGTATTTATTTTCTAGGTATGCAGCCTTCATTCCCTCATTTGTTAATCCCTAATAGTAAAAGTGGTGTCCTGAATTTTTGGGATATGCTGTTGAAACCAATATGGCAGACATCAATGTATATTCACACCTGATTGAAGTGAAGAGCTGAAGAATCTTTATTTAACAATCTGCTGCCCCTACAAATCACAGATATTCTTTGCTAGGTCTCGAAATTCAAAGCTTTTAGTAAGGGATTTGTTGTTAGCTAAGCACAGCGTGGTGTGAGCTGAAGCTGAGATGCCTCCATGACTGTTGTTTTCTCCCCTGATCCCTAATATTGTCCACCCGGTGCTGAAAACCTGAGCTTTTCATTTCTGAGCTGTATTTTTGCTCTTCTCTAATCTACTCAGGCAGTTTGGAAATGTAATTTAATGTGATGAGTCACAAACTCAGTTTCATCGCAGGAAGAGCAGACAAAAACAGCCATCAATTATGCCAAGGAATTTTGTCCCACTCGTCTCTCCATTCCCCAGCTCGTTTCCCCCTTTCTGTTACAGTATATCAGTTTACACCAGAGATCTGAAAGCGGCCTTTGGGCACGACTGTAATTCATGTATTCTCTTCGGAACGGCCCTGCTTGTTGCTGATGTTTAAAATAAATGTGCAGATGCTCGCTCAGTTGCTGCTGTTTAACAACACCTGAGAGGCAGAGGTTGAGCAGCATTCCTGAGCTCATCTGCTGCAGCTGAGCTATTACTCTCCTGGCAGGTGAGCAGCTTGGTCGTGCTTGCTATTAAAAAGAGGATCTCGGTGCATTATTGTGAATGAGCTCAGAGGAGAGAAGGTTTTGGTGTACTGTTGGGAATCAGTGTGGTGAGAACAGCCAAGTGGGGGCATTATGGAATGCCTTTGGGACTTGCAGCAGTCTTGTTTTCAGTACATGTTCCAGAAATACAAATTCCAAACTGGGCATTTTTTTTTAACTTTGTTCTGGTTTTTTTTTTTTGTGGTTTAGGAGGCACATGATACAACTTTTCAGTGCAACTGTAAATCTTCAAGTGCAGCCTAGATTGTACAAGCTAAATAGCCTTAAAGTCCGTGTCCTTGATAGTGTACTTGCAGTGCTATTGTTGATTTGTGCTCTTGTGTTTGTCCTCTTTTACAAACACAAATATTGCCTCAGGTATTTAAAAAGGTAGATCCGTTTTTAGTGTAAAAAAAAAAAAAAAAAAAACCTACATGCCTATCTATCCCTTGCCATTCTAATTCTAGTAAATTCTTTAAAATTATTTCAGCTTGAACAGAGCAGCAAACAATGAATAAACTACATATCCAGCTGTATATCTAGCAAAGAACCTCTCAGCTGAGTAAATACATCCATAACATTTTTACAGATTGTTGCCTCAGCAAACCTCTCGCATGTATTCTGTCTTGCTTCTCCCCCGCTTCCCACAAAATGTAATAGGAGGTTAATAGACATGAGCTAAAGATCAGCATTCTGTTTATCTGGGAAATGACACTAACAAAATTAGCAGACCCCAGGAAGAAGATCATGGGTGCATGTGAATTTGGTTGGAAGTCCCAGAATTATTCTGGTTTTTGGAAGGTGCCTAGCATGGGTTGGGTACCTGAGCAGGCGTGCAGAGTGGTTAGTGCAAACAAGTGCTGCATTGTCTGGATGCAATGATGAGGGAGGTATTCAAGCCACATAAAATGCTGCTTGGATGCTTTTCAATTGCTGCAATTAAGATGAACAGGCCAAATCAAGGTAACATTGTATAGAGATGGCTGGCGTGTTTCTCTGAAAATAAGATCTGTAGCTTTTAAGTATAAATTACTCTGGGCAATGTGAATTGCACATGCCAGGTCTTATTAAAAGGCACAGCCTGAAAACACAGCAGCAAGAGAGAAATCAGGATGCCCTATTCATCTTAGCTTTGAAGTCTAAATAACAATTTGAATATCTATTACTGATTTGTGGCAGGAACATCAGAACATCCAGCAAATTGTTTTATTCCGTTGTAGCTGGAAATGCTGATATTTGCCCAGTTGACTGATTGTTCCATGTGTGCATAAGTTATATCTGTGATATGAATAAGAAATAATAATTAAGTCATAAAACCAATCTAGGGCAATGCTGATCAAGTTCTGTTTCGCTTCATTAGAATACATGCAAGGAATTAGTGAGTTTGTGGAGAACGTTCTACCTTCTCTGTGCCAGGTACCAACCTGTCCACCCTGCATAGCACAGGAGGAAACAGTCCCTAGAGCCTCCATGGGTGCCCATGAATGTTGGGCTGCCTTTACCTTTGCATCTGGTCCGCTGGAGCGGTGAGCTGAGGGGAAGGTGCAGTAGAAAGGAGGAATTTTTCCCCATCCACTCCTATTTCCTTCCTCTGTTGTGGAAAAGCAACCCTAGAGAGAGATGCTTGTGGCATGGCATGCAGGAGGCTGCTGGTACACCTGACCTGCTCTTGGCCTGCCAGCTGAGTGTCTCTGCTATGTTTAGTGCCTCCATAGTGCTTCAGGCCCTTTCTGACGTGGCTGTGTGTTTGCAGGGGGCCTGCCACAGTGAAGGTGTCATCCTGTTAGCATCTCCCGTGTCAGCGTGCTACAGAAATCCCATCTGCTGCCAGAGCTGGGATGCCTGCATCGCACTAATGAAAGCAAGAGGTGTTTCAGTAATCCCTGTATAAAAAGCAGGTACCTACAGTTGGTAGCTCATAAGCATAAGTTACCACTGCATCAGGACTCTGTAGTTCCATGATGCTTTCTCCTGGAGGCAGACAGAGTGGCTGTCTTGGAAGCTGAGCTGAGCCATGGTGCTGCAACCTGGAGCCAGCACTGTCTGAAAAACAGATCCACTCCTGGTGATGAACAAAACGCGTCTTTTCTCCATACTCCTACTCTTTGTACTCTCTGTACTGTGGTATTGTCATCAGACGGAATGGGACTTTTGACCTATTAAATGATACACTTGCCATTTCTGTATTCTTCCAAAAAGAACAAATGAAGTGAATGTGACCACAACTCCTGTGCGTCTGAGGCTGAGTATGGTGTGGCCAGGAGTCTTTGGCACCCATGCAGGGAAAAAAACAAAATCTAACAAAACATTTTATGATATTAGTGAAAATCTGCAGTTACAGTGCAGCATTTTTGAAGTCAGCAAGACATATACTGATTCTTTTTTTTTTTCTTTTTCATAGAGAAGGTTGCAATTTTCTTATAGACACAGTACTTAAGAGCTGGCTTTATGCAGTCATTTATATGCTGGCATGAGTCATGAACTTGAAAGGGAGTCTGCCTAGGTGATTAATTTTCTCTGCATTACTGTAGATCTTGTTATTTGCTCATGTATTTTCTTAAAGGATCCATTTAAAATGTATCTAGCCATAAGATTGAATTTTGGTTGATTTTAATTTTAACAGTGCTCTTACAAATGGCTTCCAGTGCAGAAGATGGTGGAAATTCAGCTTTAAATTCATGAGTCTTGTGCTTTAAGAACTTGTTTGGGATTTAATGGCTCTGAGAAAGAAGACCTACTCAGGCACGCAGTCTTTTGCAAGTTGTTCCCTGCTTCAGCTGCCATCTTTAAAATGAAGCTAATTCTATTTATTGTGTGAATGTCCTGGGAGTTTGAAGTATTTGTGAAGAAGCCCAGTTTAATGATGATAAAGATCCTTGGGTTACGATCTTTTGTATCTCATGTCACAGATCTGGGATCTTGCTGGTATGCTTGAGATGCTCTTACGTATGTATAGAAAAGGAGAAGGATGAGTCATTTACCTCATTCGTCTCAGCCTGTGGCAGAGAGCAAAACAATCACGAACTCATATTAGCTTCAACTCTCATAGCAGCCCCGTATTTATTTCAGATTGATTTCCCTCTGGAAATTTTGTCTAGAGACACTCCTTGAAGTGCTGGGAGATGCCCCAAAAGTAAGAAAGTACTGCAGAACATTGTTTTCACCCTCATTATTCCATCTCTTGTTGATACCAACACGAGAGGAGGTTAGAGACAAACACAATTAGTTGAATCTACAAATGCCACCTCATCAGGCAGTGTCCTGTTGGTGCTGAAGGTCAGCTGCATTGTGCTGGCACGCTGCTACATAAACAGAAACAGTGCGTGAGATGGATGAGAAGCTAGTTTGTGTCCCTGCAAATTTGCATCCTATGTTTTGATGCAGTTTCTAGCTACCAACCTAATTGTGCTGGCATAAGGCTTCTACAAGATTTCAGTAGCAAAGCTGCATCCATAAACAGGGAGAAATGTGCTCTGTGCTGCAGAACGCATCACTGATGTACGTATCGTATTGTACTCAAGAGTGCAATACTAAATTTGGGGGATATAAGAAACACAGCATGCTAGGTTTATTGATTCTAGTGCAAATTACCGTGCTGGTGAGTGAAAATTAAATACAAATATAAAATCATAATAAAAATCATAAAAATCCTTATATTAACAAATCAGTCCTTATGCTTTGGGTCCTATGAGTTGCTAACTTAAGAAAGTAGTTTTTGGATGTATATTTTAATGATGTAGTTTGGCCACAAAGTATTTCTCTTTGGGGGAAAAAGAAGGAGCTGTTAGCTTACTGGAATCTTGTGTTCTCAATTGGGTGCAATCCATAGACAAGTGCATTTTAAAATGACGATTGATACAATTTACAAAAGTTATAGTGAGAGTCAATTTGGAACAGCCTAAACACGTAATGTGGTGCAAAACTGTGATAAGTTTCCTGAAAATGTAATGTTTTTCTCAAGTTAGTGCCATATAACTTTTCCCTTCAGAAAACAAACAAACAAAACAGAACAAAAGAAATAAAAAACAAAACAAATTCTTTCTGTTGTTGCTTTGGCAATAAGAAGAAATCAAACTGATAAAAGCCTCTGTTTTACACTGGGTTCATTTGTACCAAACTGTTTCACATATATGAAAGAAAACGATTTGTTTTGAGAGAGATTTCTGGAAAAGCATGAGAGAAGGAAGAGATGGATCAGAATCTGAAGTCAGCAGTACCTGTGCTTTTTCCTCTCGATCTTAGTTTGGGATAGTACTTGCAGAGCATTCTGTTGTTGTGTTTCACTATATTTTGGGACCAAGAGTTCCCTAGCTTTCTGATGAGCATATTAATTCATTAGGAGCAAATTTGCTTTCTGGACTTGTATGCTTCCAAAGGCATTGCTGCTGGAAAAAGCTCTCTGGATGAGTGGTGCTGGTGTGTCAAGGAGCATCATCTTGGAAGTGATCTGCTCAGAAAAGGCCCGGAAAAATAATCCTAGCCAACCTAGAGCTCACACAGCCAAATATGCAAGAAAACCAAGTTATATAAACTCTGTAATCTGTCTCTGCTACTGATTGATAGCTGCTTGGAATGTACTATGATTTCTACTCTGTTTTTGAAAACATCTTCATTTTCGTCATCTTTCTTCATCTTAAAGCAATAAGTATGAAAAGAGAAGACTGTGGTGTTCCCTACTTTCCTGGTTGTCTAGTGGTTGAACAAATACAGACTGAGAAACCATCTGGTCAATTTTCCCAAGCAAAAGCTACTGCTTGAGATTTCTGTCTGGCCTCACCTAAGGTTTCTGTCCTAATAACAGGCTTAGCACAGGGACGTGGTCTCTGTCCTTTATCTAGAGGCTTGAATACAGGTAAGAGGCAAACAGGCAGGAAACTAGCTGAACAATGAAATGTTCCTAACATTGTGTTGCCAAATGTTCAATAATGTCCACTGGTGTATTCCACCAGGTTCCTCTTGGAGGAACATGTTGCACGGTCTCTGCACACAAAGGCAAAGTGCAGAACTGGAAGACTTTCTTGCAGTTGAAAATGTCTTTTATCTTGGAAATGAAGCTGGCAGCACTGTGACATTCTTTTCTTCCAAGGTTGGAACCAGTTTCTCTAGACTAAAGGATGAAAGGCATGTGTTGGAGGTTGAGGAAAAAATCTTACTATTCAAAACAGTGCTTAAATGTTCCTTCAGGACAGAAGCAATGATCTGTATTTTGTTAAAACAACTTAAACCTGGGGGGAGTATCGCCTCTGACTCCTGGTAATTGTGCTTCTCTCTCAGGCTATCATTTTCTAGAGGCTCACCCTTTTCCTGAAATACTTCCTAGGATAGACAGTAATTCCTCTGCGGACTTCTATTTATCTGTCTCAGTTATTTGTTTTCATTTCTTTTGCTCTGGAGGAAGGGAGTGTCCATTGATTGCTTTTTCAGTAGACTCTGAATTAATGCTGCTTGTGCAGCACCTGGCAGAGAGGAGCCTTAGTTCACCTCTAGGGCTCTCAGCTATTACTGTAGTTATAACTAAATCGCCAGTCTGAGGGCATTGCCAGCATAGTGAGCTCAGGGAGGCTGCTGGCTGGGCATTTTTAGGTCTCTGTCTTCCAGGCCACATGGCTCCTGCTGCTGGTGCAGTTTTATCTACCGAATTACTCTAAGAAGTGCTCTAAAGTTTTAATTATTTTTGATCAGCTATACAAATTACCATCTCGGTTTTTTACACTGTAGAAATACAAACTGTCATCCTACCTCCCAAAGGTTTCTGGAACCATTTGTGTCATCTGTTTGGCAAGAAGCTCTGTCTGAGAAACAGTTCTCAAATCTGTTGTTTTTTGCATCTGAGCAATTCTTTTGTCCCCAGGTGCGGCAGTTCATCCATCCATCCTTCTTAGTGGGTACTAGCTACAAAATAGAACATCAATATTTCAGTTTAATATTGAATATAGGAAGTTTTTTACTAAAATGGGGAAGAACTTTATGGTCAGAGTGATGGAGCACTGGAACAGGCTGCCCAGAGAGATTGTGGAGTTTCCTATGGAGATATTCAAGACCTGTCTGGGTGCTTGCTTACCTGTGTAACCTAGTGTAGGATAGCTGTTTTAGCAGGGGAGTTGGACTCATCTTCTTGCGGTCTCTTCCAACCCCTGCAATTCTGTGACTCTATGAATACTGGTTTGCTGAATGACCTTTGATGCATGACCACATTGAATGATGTGGCCAAGATTTGGTTAAGTCTGAATTAGATCTTGGGTTGTTTGATTTCCTCTCTCAACTCCATACTTCTCTTCTTTGCAAGCTATATTAAAAACTTTCATCTTCCAGTGCTTGCTTTCTCCTCAGAAGGCCTTGTGAAGAACTGTGTGTAAAGCCAAAAGCAATATTAGTTTGTGGAATCAACTTTCGGTATGTGCTGAAAGTTGTGTAATCACCACCTTACCTCTCAGAAAGACTGGGTGCTTTCCTTTGGTACATCTCACAAACATGTGGAGCCTGGGAAAGTTGTCTTTTTCAGAAACTCAAGAGACCTGACTAAAAAATTATATAGTCTGGAAATGTATCAAGAGTTTCTCCCTCTGAGTTCAAACCTAGGGCCATCTTGACACTGTGTAAACTCACCAGATGCTTTCTCCAGGCTACATCAATATTTTGATGCCAAAGAGTATTTGAGGAAGAAAAAAAGTGAAATGAAAGTTTAAAAAATTATTAACTGGAAGAACATAATAGAAAATGCTATTTAAGCTTCAGATTCTTATTGAAACATAATGTAAACAATTGATATACACAGAAAAAGAACCATGTGCAAGGAAGGGAGCTAGGTGTTGGAAGTACTCCATGGTCCAAAGAAGAGCTCTGACTGAGAACCAGGGCTTTCAGGGAATCAGAAGTGATGTGTTGTGTCCTCAGTTTCAAAGCTGTGTTCCCTACAGAGATGGCAACGTAGCTGCCTTTAAATGAATGTGCATTCAGAAAACCTTTTAATACAATGTAGATATGTTTTACCTACATTTGGTGAAGTGAAACAGGAGCCCTTTAACATAATGCCCTGCCAGTAAGCATATGATGCAGTGACTTCAATTTACTTTAAAGTATTGGACTGAAACTGTGGTGGTCCAGAAGTTGCTTCAGATGCTGTCCAGCTTTCTTTGCTGCCTGCATCTGAGCAGCATGGATGGTGGATGTCAGTGCCCACTTCCTGGTCTTGGTGCATGTGAACCGTGCTTAGAGATGTGGTTACTTTTTAGCTGGTTTAAATAATATTTGGTTTTAGATAGTTTAGATATTTATGAAGCATCTTGAAGTCCACATAAGACAGGTCATTCAGGACTATGCGTGTGTAAGCAACTTGTCTCTCCTTTAGAGCAGCTGCCTAAGCAAGTTTTGCAATTAAATATTGTGTATTTTGGACTTCAGCTCCACAGTGTGAGGGGTTTGGCAGCAGTGCTGGATCAACGAGTTCCTGCCCCTGGCACTGCCCATGGCTGCAGGATGAGGGCATTTAGGGGAGTGCAAACTGTGGTGTAGGTGTAGGATTTGCCTTCAATATCCTGTGCATCAAGAAGACCTTAACCCTGATAATGTCACTGGCCCCCCCACTCTTACCAGTCACCAGACATTTTACAGTGTAGGGAATATAGCAGAATAACTCCTAAGCTGCCAAACACTGACTTGAGAAGGGCTTTTCATTTGGTGAAGAAGCCTCCTCCCATCATGCAGTTTGTCAGAAACAGCTTGTAGGGCTGGTGTAGTTGTCCACATGTCATGGGAGTAGGCTGGAGCTCGGTGGGTCAAGCGCTCGTGTTGAGGAACACCCAGCTGCAACCATTCCCTGCTCCCAGCCCTAGAGCACAGATAGTGCTGATGTCTGCACAGCCCTTCAATGAGGAAAAGCAGTGTATTGTTTGTTGTTCATGATAACAAACTCCCGAGTCTCCAGATAAGCAAATCACTTTAGCAAAAGCTAGACTTGGAGAACTGAACTTGAGTGTCCTGAGGAAAGAAGCAGAGACATTCAGGTGATGCAGCAAGGGAAACATCTGGCATGTATTTCTGCTGCGAACTCTTCTTCATAGCAACCCAGGGAGCTGCTGGTCAGTTAGTCTCACTTCAATATCTGTCATTATGAAAAAAAATAAAGAGATTATTCTGTAAATGTTCAGATGATAACTGGTTTATATACATGGGGAACGTGCGTTTCTAGAAAACCATGCGAATCATGTGAAGCTTTTATATTCTTGAAGCAATTTTAATGAGGTAGATGATAGGTAATTCATGGTAGATATTAACTTGAGACTGAGTTTAGAAATTAATGAAGATGTTTATGCAAATACCTTTGCATCAAGGATAAATCTGTATTTTTTAATTATTTTATTTTGCTTTCATGAATTATCTGGAATTTTAAATGAGTATTATTATTGCGATTTGTGGAAGGTTTACCTTTGAAGCATTGAACCTGCCAAAGGACATGGAGAGTTTGAGCAAAATGTGCTATTTCCAAGAGGAAATTCAATGTCATGAAGTTACGGCAATGAAACTGAGAGGGGGAAAAAAAAATCCAAGCCAAACTGTTATCAATCAAAATCCAGAGGAAAAAAATACTTACATATAGTAGCAGTGGGGATCAGGATCTGGGTGTTAATAGATAACAAATTAAATACACCACAGTGCAATTTACGAAAATGCTGTTCTGGGCAAGGTTCCTAATGTTTCTGCTACTTTTTAATCCAATTCTTCCCAAGAGGGCTCAGTTTTGCATTCTCCTCAGTCTTTTGTATAAAGCTTGTGGAATCATAAAACAGAGGTTGCAGATAATGTAAAGTTATGTTCATGATTTTGTTTAAAGCTGTGTGCAGTGGGGGAATTTGTGTGTGTATGTCTGTGTCCTGAATGTACGTTTGGATTATTATATGTCATGGTGATGGTTCTGAGTTATATTTATTCCCTGTATTCCTTTTAAGTCTCAGTGATGATTTCTTGCTGAACAACATAGGAGAGACCAGGAATACTCCATGGAGAAACAAATAACATATCCAAAGACTGTTCAGCAAACAAGGGAAAAAGTCCAAAAAGTTAGGAAAATGATACTAGGCTTAGGCAAGTATTAGTGAGAAGACAGATAGAACTGGCAATACACAGTGTAGAGGACTGACAGGAAATTATTGAAAGTAAGAGAGAGAAAGAAAACTACTGTAAGTGACCAGCAACCAAAGAAATAAGCCAACAAAAAAATAGGGTAAATTGAACTATATTTTTGGAAAAATATGTAAGTAGTGAAAAAAAGATTTACATCATTTCTGGAGTTTGTTGTGTTCAAAATGAGATTAGCTCTTGGAGTGGGTCGGGTGTAACTAGGTTCTGTGGAAAATCTGAAGAACACAACATTGTTCCAGTCAGTACTTGCCATCCTTCCCTTTTGTCAGGAGACTTCATTAAACTGAGAAAATTACTAAATATTCATGCTTTCTGTTGTTAATTGATATTGGTCAGTTAGGCAGAAAGAGATGCTCAATCTTTTGGGTATAGGTGAAGGTTTCTCCCAGCAGCTCTGTACCTATTTCATGTGGATGAATGAGATGTTCCCACATGCCAGTGCTGGCGAGGCAGAGATTCCAGCTGTGCTGGCTGCCCCCAAATCCACTACTAGAGAGGGCAGGTTCTGCCTGCTCTTCCATGGCTACTTCCACAGGAGTGTCTGAGGAACCCTGATTTCAGCTAGCTCCTCTGTAAAGTTGTGTCTTTACCCTCTGAGCACTCCTCACTGCTTGTGGCAGGGACAGCCAGGGACAAATGTGGAGCTTGAAGCCTGCCCAGTCATAGCAGCATGACAGAGTCAAACAAATGGAGGACTTCCTACTTGCCTTCTCTTCCCAAAAGTGCCTTTCTTCCTTCCAGCACCAAAAAGTGGTATCTCCATTCCCTAAGGCTCTCCTGAACCACTCCCAGCAGAAAAAGGAAAGTTCTGTAGTTTTCTCCCTTCCCTTCGCCTCATTGCTGTGGGCTCTTGGGAAGGGTGGAGGAAAAATGTGTCAGTGGAAAACAAGGAGTAAAGCTGTGATATGCACTGCGTGGCTTTTCTGAATCTGCCTTCATCGAGGCAGAGCAAAAATAACATTAAAGAGGAAAAGGTGGATTTTGGTCTGGGTAGTGCTTTCAGTGGGCTGCATGATTACATGACTTAAAAGCTCTGCAGTGAGGTGGGTTAAGGAAATGCTCTTCTGTTTCTGGAGACTTTGAGTCGAAATGCAGCTTAAGGTGAAACAAGACTGAGTAATCTCAGCATAGTGGTTAATTCTAACATCACCAGACCACGAGGCTCCTTTCCAGGTGTAACTTGGAAGAGTTCAGGGCTCTGGGTGTCAGGGCTGCTCCAGTAGGGCAAGTGGAGGCTCCCACACAGGCCACGGAGCAGGAAGGTGGTGACAGCACAGGAATGCAGGGACTGGAGGGCTTTGCTTTGTTTTAACCTTTCAGAGCAGCGAGCCTTTCTTGAGAGGGCCTATCTGTTTCTTGGCTAAATATAGGGCTGCCTTTCTCCTTCCCATTTGATTCGTGTGCTCTGCCGGCTGCGGGTGCCAAATCTGTCAGCAGAGCTTTTCTGTTTCTTCTGCTGCAGTCTGCTTTGTACAGCTCCTGAAGGGACCACTGCTTCCAGCCAGCCTGCTGTTGTGGCTCACGCCTGGAGCAGGTTGGAAGGGGACAGCTTGGGGGGCAGAACGGGGTTTGGGTGACACTCATGGGCACCTGGCAATGCCTGTGAGGGCTGGAAGTGTCTGTCAGGCACTGCTTCACCCTGGTTTGCCTCTTCTCATCGTGGCTAACATCAAAAATGTCACCTTTGCCATTTTTCTTCTTTGGCCCAAAAGGAAATGTTTCAGCAGCCAATATTTTTCCTACTCTGTATTTCTTTTTGAAGGCTTTGGCTCAGGGAATCTCTTCTTCCTCCCCTTTTCAGATGTCCTTTAGCAAACAGCTGTTTCTAGAGGAGTTCAGAATTTATAAACCTTCTCTAGTGACACGACGATAATGCTAATGGTAGTGCTGCCATTTCCTGCAAGGGTCTCACTGGTTATGGGTGAGGTGGGGGACTCCTGTGAGATATGTGTATAGCTAAGACCAGAAGTCACGTGCCACATCAGCTCAGGAAGAGCCCCAACACCATTCTTTTCTGTGGTGTGGCAGGAACCAGTCATTAAAGAAATAGAGGATTTAAGGATTAACCATTTCTGATGGTTAGTGGCTTAGGCTCTTTTGAACTAGACAATATTTATAGCTTTTATTTTTATTTTTTTTTAATATGCCTGGGAACTTTTCTATTTGCATTTAGAACACGTTTTCACTCCTCCTTGGAGCTGAAATAGAGAATTCCACAGCGCAGTTTCATACTGCACAGGAAAGTGCTTGCTAGTGTTGACAGGGGCCTGTCTTCTTGTACAGAGGGAAATCAACAACGAATGTAACCTCTTCTAGGAATGATGAACCCTGAATATATAGGATTTCAGGAGAGCAAATTGAGTTGCACAAAGTGCTTAATTCAGTTTAATTGCAGGCCACTTTTGAAAGGCAGCGCATAGCCATTCATTCCTCTCGCTGCCTTGCATCAGTTACAGCAATTGAGTGACCTCAGGGTGAGTCAATCTGACAGAAGATTGATTCCCCTTTTAATTTTCCACTATTTTGATTAATTGATCCACTATTTATTGCCCTTCCAGTTTGTAGCCTTCCCACAAGGAGCTCGCAGTGGAGGGATGCAGGAAATCCCTCCATCTGGCATCTCAACACCAAATAGGTGAAGTGCACCGTGAGTCTGCACAGGGTCTCAGTGGTAGCAGTGTTTGAGAAGTGTAAAGCAGCAGGGCAGTATATGGCACATACTGTTTGTCTAACATATCATATAGATACAGGAGCTTTTCAAGGCTTTCTCATTAAGTGAGGAACTTGTTTGGTTTTTGTAATCCACTAAGATAAACTCCATCCTCAGTGACGTGGGGACAATAGCCACCTAACTTTGAACAAAACATAGTTTATCAGCTGCCCTGAGAACAATGGGCTGGTCTCCATTGTGCTGGCATAGGAGGAGCCTTGTAAATGTAGTTATCCAATGTGTTTCCCTGACCTCACTTGGAAAAAAAATCCCACCAACTGTGCTACAAATGGTAACTACATTTTTCCTCCTATCATTCCTTTCCAGATCTTAGATCTGGATTTTCCATTACAACATGAGGCTTCAATGCACTGCTGCTTTGTATAATGCAGAGTGCTTATCCGCATATTGGCAGCGTCTTTATGTTCCAGTACTGTAGAAAAGAATTTGCTTGCAGATGAAATGATGGCTACTGTCAAGCTTACTTAAGTATTTGGATTTAACTTCTGCATTTAAATTAAAAGAACACTGATTCGTTCAGTTTCCTTTGTATATATCTCATCATTTAATTAAAATATTACCAATTTTGCCATCATTATATTGCTCATAATACTCAACTAAGAGTAAGCATGACGATTAAAACAGAAGGAACTGAGTCAGCTAAAAAGTCCCAAAGCTCAGACCTTGAAGAACCTCAAAGGTTTTCTAATAGAGATCTAATCACAAAACTTAGTCTGAATTTTAAAAACAGGGAGGGGAAATCAGAGTCTCCCTTCCCCCACTCAAAAAAGCTCCAAAGTTTTGTTACGAAAATAATCGGAAAAGGCTCTGAGTAACGTACATGCTCCCAAGGAATGCTACGATCTGGCTGGATGTCATCAATGACTCTAGTTGCTTGTTTGCTGCACGCACAGTATTCTTCTCCCTTCTGCTGACAGTCTGTCCACATTTGTTTTGGTTGGATTCCCACAGAAAATAATAGAATGTAGGTCTATGTGTCATGACAATACTCAAGCAATAGCATTGCCCTGTTCTTGTTAGTGTCCATCCAGTGGATGTCATGGTTTGTGCTTTGCTACCTCTTGCAGTATTCATTTGTACTACACCAATGAAATAATTAGTCATCTCACAGTGCAGAGCAGAACACTTTGCTCTTGAATCATATTAAAGAGGTGATTCCAGAATAACTGATAAATGGTCATCATAGCAGAAGGGAGGAGGTAATATGGAAGCTATTCCTGCGTGAAATTCTACCACAGCTTTCCAACCAATTGAAATAATATGTCTAAGAGATGGCTTCTCCATCTGAGAACATTATCTGGACATGAGATCATCATGGAGGGAGCAGTTAGAAGAGTCTGTGGAACCCAGAAGTCTCTAACTTTCTCTGCTATTGGTTCAGGAATAGTTTTCCACCAAAGAACAGGAAGAATCCAAGAGTTATCATTTCCAAGAGTCACTGTTGGGTTCACCACACTACCCTAATCATATATGAATAATCACAGAAAGAAAAATCAGATTTGACTTAGATTTAGATAAACATTTAAGCATGTACAGAGTTAGAAATATGAACAATTTTTGGACTACAAGCATAGTCAAAGATATGCGAGTACTTAGCTGTTACCTTGAATCCCAGCCATTGTCGGTGGCTTGTGATAAGTAAAGTGTAGGGGAGATATTTGTATTGCACTTTGAATGTTTCACAAATGATTTTGAATAAAGTAACACAATACCAAGAGCATTCGTTCACAATTCAGAAGGGTCACTAGGATCCAGTCTAGGATCTTCCTTTTTATCAGAATTATTTAGTCTGTAAACAGGCATATCAGGCATTGTCTTCTGGATCCCTTTAGGCTGATGGAACAGCTCACAGCAACCATTTGTTCATCACTGCATTGTGCTGGTAGCTCTCATAGTTACCAACAGAGCAGAATGTGTGAGTGCTGGCTGCTTATGTTTCAAGAAAGGAACCAATCATATTTTTTTCCAAATTCAAACTAGCCAAGATGCTAGAAACAACAGTAACTTGTGTAATGGTTCATCCATTGTTGGTATCCTTTGTTAGACTGCCTATCTGTAGTATAATGCTGAGGCCAGAGCACCAACAGCAGCAGCAATATGCTGCCTCCTGCCTTCTTACAAGCACCTTCAAAAAGGGAGCTACCCTTTCCGTGTCAGGAAGCCTTCTTGGGTCACTGCTCATGACCATTACTCTTTACTGTTTTTCTTTGGAGACACTTGAGGGCCTGTAGCCAGGCTCTTTAGTTCTCGTGGGACAGTTCAAGTGCCATCATTTCAGGGTGAGGTTGCACTTGCACAACCTCACCATCACTAGTGGTGAGGTTGTGCAAGTGCAGGGACTGGTACACATCCTTGCCTGTGGCTAGAGCTAAGCCAGCAGGGATTGCTCAGGCCAGTGTTTCTGGTCAGCTGTGTCTGCAACTGTCAGCAGTGTGGGGCTTCTCCCATTTCTGCACACAGTTCTGACATGCCGCTCTGGGTTTAATGGCAATTGGTCAAGTGAAGGTGTTCATTTCCAGTTAATGTTCAATGCATTTGATCATTCTGGCTGTAATCCCATATCCATTTCTTCATTCTTTATTTGCCTATGCCAACTTTTCTCATATTCTGTGTCTTAGGAAGCCTTTTTTCCCCATTTATGGAGGAACAGCTTTAGTTTGCTGCAATGTATAACATATATTTCACCTGTACTGAATACACCGTATCTTCATTAAATAGAAAAATCAAATTGCTTTGCAAATTTCAGCTTAATGGTGGATGCGGAGAAGACATAAATGAAACTGGGGAGGGTCACCTTGCTACTAGGCCCAGGGAAATCTGCAGATTCTTTGATTCCTGACCTTCAAAGAGAAGATATCTTCTCTCTGAGAACTTCAGTCTGGGCTTTATGGATAAATTTTTATCTGACTTTTCATTGAAATATCATCAATAAACTTAAATAAAGAGGCATTCTTTGGGCTATTGAGTTTAAAAAAGTACATCTTTATCCACAGTGAAAGTTGTGGAGCCCTGTTATTATAGCCACAGTGATCCTTATAAAGTGATTATTGATATTCTTAGCAATTTGAATGGAACAGGAAATGAAATGTATCCATTCAATCCCTGTAATTGCACATTGTAATTGTAACTGGCAGTACTTCAGCTATACCAGTGAAAAACCTCATTTCTAAAGGGGCCTTGCAATACAGGGCGAGCCTTGTGCAAGGCTTGAGTTAAAGCAAGTAGGTAGGAAAGTGAAGGCATGAGGGCTGCTGGTGGAGAAGGAGGAGAAGGAAATAGCTGACCCCCGTTTCCTTTCCTCCAGCTGTGCCATCCGGCTGTTTGTAGCACAGAGACAGTGAAGCAGAGCATGGCAAAAGAAATGAAAGAGTTAAAGTGACTCAGTGAGAAGCAGAGACAGTGTAGGGCTGTGGAAGGAAAAATGTTTCCCAAAATGGATCAAAAACAACAAATACGAAATGTACTGAATGAACTTTTGTTTTTGCTTAAGATTAACTTAATTTTTTTTAGAAGAGTAAAAAACACTTTCTCTAACAACGCGAACCCTGTGTATATTTACCTGGGGCTTATAGACATAGCTCATATGACAAGTCTGGCTCCATAAACTCCAGCTAAGAAGCCTGGATCAGCAAAATTCAATCTGGAAGCTGTCTGTAGCTGTATGAAATGTGTCTGAGGTTTCCAAGTTAGCTAATAAACTCAATTTCTTTTTGTAAAAAGATATAAGTTTTATAAAAGAATACTGAAACCCATGAAAATCAATTTTAAGCAGTCAGTGCTTTAGCTGACTTTAGTTCTTATTTTACCAATAAAGAAATGCTGGTCGCATAAACGGATCTATTTGTGGATATGTTTAATGATTTGTTGGATATATTTTTGTCTCTTTTTACTCACCGAAGACTTTCAGCAGTTTTTTGCTTCAAATAAATTGTAGGGAAGAAGTTAAAGCAAGCAGTCAGCTGCTCTAAGACTGGTCAAATAGTGCTTTTCAGCATGTTTTACTAACTGATGAACAAGTGATCCCATTTATAGAGCATACTACATGTTGACAGAGTGCATTACTTCATTTTGCCGTATTGGCAATTTGAGATCTTAACAAAACAATGCTGAGGTTGCTCTCATTCTGCATTGCTATCCTTGGAATGCTTCTCGGATTTTCATTAACTCTGTCACTGCAAGATACCCCAGATGGAGACAGGTTTTATGGAGGGGGGGAGTAATAAACATTAGAGACCAGAGAGTTATAAACAGCTTAAATTCTTTGTCCTACATGGATGAATTCTTTAGTAGTCTGTGGTGTTTTCAGCATCTGTAGCTGCTTGGTCTAGCAAGAACTGATACCCCCCAGCTGCTGAGTGGGGAGAAATGGTCTTCTGCAGCTATGAATATAATCTTCAGTACAAACTATAAGTCCTGAGATCCAGGCCGGGTGTTTGGCTTACAGCTTTCTGGCTCTGCTGAGAGGCACAAACTGCACATGGAGCCACTTCCACACTTTCTTTCCCCTTGAACTTTTCAATCGAGGGAGAAGGACAATGAGGAGGAAAAAAAGCACGGCTCTGCTTCAGTGCTTCATTATTCCAACTTTCCCCTGTGTCAGCTTTGACTTCATTGGAATTGCATCAGTTTCAAGCTAGAGTAAAGCTGTGGAGGATCAGAGGGAAGTTTTCCAAAGCCTGTTCTACAGGCATGTTCCACCAGAACAGTTAGAGCAGGGCAAGTCACCAGAGAAGAATTTACAGAGGAGCTAGGCGTCCTTGCTGCCCAATGAGAGCAGGCTTGTGTGGGATTCCTAAGAAATAGCTGTGGTGCTTTCAATTCATAGTTTACCTTTTTCCAAAACAATTGGCTGAGAATAGGCCAGCGTCTTTATACAACCCAGCAGTTCCCAAGCTATTTTGCCCTGGGGAATCTTCTCCTCCCAGATTAGCAGAAGTGTCACTGCTCAGTGCCCTGGTTTTGCTACCTCTTGACATAAGAGGCAGTGGGCTGTGCTCTGCTTTCACCTTCTTTCCACCCCTGCAAAGAGAAAAACCCTAGCCTGGGATACACAGGAATGACTACACTCAAGCCAGGAGATATTCAAAGTATGTGCAGCAGCAAGGGATTGTGCAGCTTAAAACAGTACAGCTCTGCAAAGTAGAGGAAACGTGCTTGGATGATGGTGTATTTCTTATATGAGTCATGTTTTCATGTTTCTGTTCCCTTTTTAAAATCACTTTCTTAATAGTGCTTGTACTCAGAATTCCTGTTTCCAGGTAACAGTGAGAGTCAGACACCCAAGTCCTTGATGATTTAGCCTTTCACTAAGTACAAATGGGAGGCAGTTGTTAGTACTAACACACTGTAATGCTTCAGCATTATGTACATCTCTGCTGGCCTGAGTTTTAATTCCTGGGGAAGAAATGCATCAGACTTGACTACTGTGCCTTAAAGACAGCAAGTGCTGTCAGGGCTTTTGCAAGAGAGAACAGAAGTGCAACAAATGCACCTTTTCCAGTAATTTACCTGTTTGTGTTTTCAGTATGTGCACTGCACATACTGGGCCTATGCCTGAACCCTTTAGGGCAAGGGATTCTACCTGGACATATAAGATAGACCTTCTTGCAGATCCCTTCCCCAGGTTCCAACCTGTGGGCATTTTGGTTTACGTTTTGGAAACACATGGTGATTGAAACAGACTATTCAGGAGAAAAGATGTGCAACATCTTCTTAGCTTTGGGTAGCACAGAGACCTGCTGAAGATATCTGCATATATATATGTGTCTGTGATGGCATCTTTCACTGGTGAATGCACATAATCTGTTCAGTTGTATCTGGAAATGTATTCAAAGGGTCAAATATGGTGTCTACTTTAAATTGATATAGACTGTTTAGCTCTTCAAATGCTTCTGTGTCAATAGAGTAGGCTTTTAGTGGGGCATAGACACCTACTGTACGTATCTGAATCTGAAGATGAATAGTACCTGTAACACTTGTATTCATTTTGTTGTTTGTTTTCCTACCAGCTTCACAGTATTTTTAGAGTTAAGGTAAGAGCCAGTCAGAGTGTTCAAGATTCTGCATTTTCCTATGTGTTCTTGGAATGCTAAAGTCAGTTCCCTCATATTGTCCCTCACTTGTTATGACAGGAACATTTGAATCATTGGGTGATTAAAGCTTCTTACCAGGAAGTAAATCTGTTTTGATGCTCCTGCAGCAAGTGAAAACAGAGGTGGACTTACAGACAGGGAAAATGGTGCTCAAATAAAAGTCATTGCTGATGGAAGTCCTCAGAAATCCGTACAATGAAATCGCAACCACATCTGTTCTTTAGAGTGAAACCATACAGTGAATGTATATTGTTAGAACACGCTGTAAAATCTTGATGTGGTGGACAGCCATATATACAAGTTTGAATTACCTCATGAAGAACTCACAGCATGTGGCTATTGCATGCGATTCCATTTTATAAATCAGAAAGAACAGATATTTCAAAAGCCATTAATCATAGTAGTTGGTAGAAATTTGCTGCAATGAAAAAAGCCCATTTGCTGGCCTTCAGCTCTTTTATTTGAAACTCCTTGAATCCACTTCTAAAGAAGGCAAGAAAACTGTTCCTGGGTTACAAACAGGCTCTGGTGTCTGAGTTCACAATGGTGAGAAAACCTATCTGGGCCCATCTGACCCCACAGCCCAAGGCCTGGGGCTGATGCACAGTGCTTATCTTTGGGCAAGCCAGCTTAGCGATGCAGACCAAGACCCAGTGATCCCCAAAATCCTGGGATCCCATTCCACACTATCCATACTATGTCTGGCATAGTAGTGGCACTGTGCTGGGCTCTCTGGCTGTGGGACAGTGGAGCAGACCACCTGCCAGGGCCTGGCATGGCCAGATAGGGCCCTTCCATGCCACGTGCCAATGCCAAGACCTTAGGGCTTTGCAGGATTGTGACACATACAAATTCCTTGGCAGTTCCCTGTCTGGCTCTCTGGATTCCCAGGCTCCCTGCCCTGCAGCTGGGATGTCCTGGGATGCTCCCAGGGCTGTCATTCTGAGGGTAGTTTTGCAGGAGCTCCCCCAGAGCTTGGAGAAAAGGAGAGTTTGTGTCAGGTTTGTTGTTAACAGTTGTAGTAGCAGTACCCAAGGAGACTGCTTCATGATTTGTCATTTTCTGGCTCAAAAAAAGTGTGCCAATTTACAATTCACAAGAAATTTTAAGATGCTGGCTTTGGTCTCAGCTGGATGGAAGTCAGACTTTGAAAAACATGACTCCTTATCATCTGGAAATTAGCTCTTCAGCCAACTCTATAGAATCATAGAATGGCCTGGGTTGAAAAAGACCACAGTGATCATCTATTTTCAACCCCCCTGCTATGTGCAGGATCTCCAACCACCAGACCAGGTTGCACAGAGCCCGGTCTATGAATGCTATGAATAATACCCTGACTGTAATTTACAGCTGACATTTAGAGAATAGCGATACAAAGCCCATCAGCTTACCTGATAAGCAAATTATTGGCAACTGCAAAAACTTGACGTGTGTAACCATTTCAGATATAGCCTGAAACTTGTTAAACAGTAGCTTCTTTTGAAGAGTTATTAAGAATTACAAATATTATTGTATTTGGTCACAGCAGTCTTGGTCTTGTTTCAGTCTTGAAAACTGGTTTACAGATGACAACATTAAAACAAACTTACAGTAGTCGCATTACTTCTTGGGAATTTGTCCTATAATTATTACTATGCACATCAAATGGATTTTAACAATTCTATCCACAAAACAGCATGGAGTAAACTTTAGTTATGTGAAATAACCCTATGCCTTCCCAAATTCTTGACAAATACCCATGTGATAAATTTAGATAGAAGCCCTTGCTTCTGTCAGTTGTTAATAGGCACTTCTATTTCTAGTCAGAGAGCAAATCATGTATCTGGAGCTGATTTTTTTCAAGTTAGTGGTTGTTATTTTTCTTGAATAGCTGCAATTTCTGTAAAAGTCACATGTAATGGAAGAAAATTGTGCCCTTCTCCCTCTACAGTTCTCAGAACACATTATAGATAGGAGGGTAATTGATAGTGAGAGCTCAGCCCAGTAGTGAAGCTTATAGTGAACACGAGTTGCAAGGAGATAAACAAGGAAGGAAATGCATAGAGTTATGCCCACTTTCAGTAACCAGAAAAATCTCCCAGTGAGTTGTTGTTTACACAGATGGGTATCATCTACATCTATATCTGCTGAGATTTTTTGCTTGTAAGTTTAAGTTCTTTATGCTCTTTTGAAGCTCTAAGCTTGTAAGTTATGTTTGCTTCCATTTTGCTGCTTTTTCTTCTTCACCCACCCCTTTACTTTTTTTCACTTTATTCCTGTCTGCCTTTTTGGCTCCTTCTATCAGGAAGGAAAACTCAACAGAAAAAAAAAAAAAAGAGGCCTGAATGTCATTTTTCTTCACATGAAACAGTGAGTGGTCCCATTTATTTAAATTGAAGCCTCTGAGGAGAGAAAAATATTGCAGGGTACCTGTTAATTTCTTCTCCAGCTCTAAAACCGGAATGAATTATAGTGACTTGCAGGTGGTCAATCTTTGTTGAAAAACCATCCTATGCTACATGATAGGGTCACAGATTTGACTTACAAGTTTGTAGCTTGGAGTTTTAATTTTAAGATATTATATTGAATTTTCATTGATGCTGGAGAACAATGTGCAGACACAAGGAATGAGAAGTAATTTATCATTCTTCTAACATAGGAATTTTAGATTAAGTTTCTTTGCCAAGCTGTTGGTAACCGATAGTGCAGTAATGTGCAGTGTCACATACATAACATCATTCTGTGACTTAGAAATTAAAGAGTATAGTGACTTATTAAATGAAAAAAAATGGTGAACGTTGTAACTAGAATGAAACGCCTGAGTGAAATTCCAGTGGCGCTGGCATCAGTGTTAATGCCCTCCGGGATATGTGATAGCAGACTTTCTTTATGGAAAAGATTTTGCTTGAGGTTTCTGTGAGTGTCCATCTTTTATACTGAATACTTTCCAGAAAAGCTGGTTTTGGCCCTGGGGCTATTTTGTGCATTGCTGCTGCTCCTTCCCAAATGGTGCCCGCCGAGCTGTAGTAGCAGTGGCTGTCCTCATGTGTGGGCGTGGGGAAGGTGGAGGGGAGACTCTTCCTCTTAGCATTGGCTTAGCATTGGCTTAGCATTGCCATTCCTAAGAATAGATGCTGCTCCTGCCTCTCTGCAGAGCAGCCTGCAGGTTTGATTGAGAAGTGTGGGGCCTGGTTTCTATCATGGGCTTTGCAGAGTTGGAGAGTGCAGGACCATGCTGTGGGTGTGTACAGGGTGTGATTGCTCTATGCTTTTTCCTCCTAGAGAGGCTGTGTTTGAGGAATACAACTTCTGCTGCTTTCTATTGGCTTCCTAGGAATAAAACTCCAGCTTCCTTGATGCTGATAGGAGTGACTCTCTGACACCTGTATGCCTTAAGAGCTGTGACGGTGTCATGCTTGTCCAGTGCACTAAATCTCATATAAAGGGGCTTCAGATATCCAGAAAATTACAGTAATAAAATTCTTCTAAAACAGGATTTATTTTTTCTATGAAGATATACGTCACCATTGTGAAAAAGCATCTCTTTGAGTGAGATGAGATGGTACTTTGTTCTTTGTGGGCATTACGTACTGTTTCCTCTAGTTCTGTTACAAAGAGCGAGAAACTATCAACGTATTTTGATAGATAGCAAATAAGAACTTCTTTAAAACAACAACAAAAGAAGGCTGTTTCTGAGCAAAGGATTTTTGCAGTGTACTGTCCCTGAATTTTGATTCCTTACTTTCTAGTGTCTGTTAATGGATTTAATGGATGATTGTGCATTTCATTTACTTGTCTGTCATCTTTTCTCTCTCTTCTTTTTGGGAAATAGACTTACACTGTAACTGACCAAATGAACATTTGGCTGGAATAAAAAAAGTGCTGATTCCCTAAGGAAGAAGTGTGCTGCCAGTATCACGCTTGGCCCTGGTTCAGCAGTACAGAGGCAGGCCTTTTCCAGATTTGGAACTAGCTCTGTGTGGAAGCTGCATTCATAAAGCTATTAGAAAGGTCAAGCAAAACAAGACCTTTATGCTTGTTTGAAGTTCTTTCACCTAAAAATGTGGACTGTTTTTACACCAGGTAAGCACTGCTGTTTACAGGAATAAAAACAGTTGAGTTAGTGAGGCTATTAAGATCCTTTCTGCAAGTTCTGAGTGAGATGTAAAAGCTGAGCCTATACCTTGTAACTCCGAGGGTGAGCCTCCCCACTCTAAGGGACAGACATCTGCAATCAGTGTCCTGGGAAGGCACTTCTGGGGACCAGTTTGTCTGACCTGTTTTAGATGTCTACTTTGAATGACAGAAATTGTTCACTGGATGTCTCTGCTTCTCCCCACGTTGCAGGGAAGCCTCGGGTGATAATCTGAGAAGCAACTGTAGGTGTTTAAATTTAGGGAGGAAGAACCAAGCTGCCTTCCCTTCGTGGAGTGGATTTGGAGACTTTTCTGTACCTCATCTGATACGATATTGGGCAGCTTGAGTCATTTGTTCCAGGAGTCGTGTTGGAGAAGCAGAGAAGTCATTCCTCTCCAGTATCATAGCTGCGTGCTGTCTGCAGCTGTGGGGCTGGTTTCTTTTGTTTTAGAGCAATTAGTGTGGAGAAAGCATTCAATCCGCAGAGTAATGCTGAAAAAAACAAAAACTGGCATCATCAGTGATCGGCACTATAAAACTCACTTACTCATTTACCAGATGCTAGGTTGGAACCAACTAAGGTATAGCTGAAACATTGTTCATTCTCCTTTCCTGTTGTCAGCAGTAAGTGATAAATAGGAGAGAAGGAGTGAAGGTTTTACTGCAGTTTACATTTTCAGGTATAACACGTGCACTGTAGCTTCTTAAAGCAGCATAGGGAACAGCCACAATGGGAACCATGGAAAACACACAAAAAAATGCAAGGACTCGTACAATTAAACAGATTTAAAATTAATTAATGGAAAAAAAAAACAAAACAAAACTGGTTTGTATAGTTTTTTTTCTTAATTGAGTAGCTTTGGAGTGAGTGTGCATGAAGTTAACTATTATGCTTTGTAAGACCTTTGTAAGGCTTTTGTGTGAAGCTGAACTTTTATGAGGTGTGCACATTCTAATGTGAGTTGCATACATCCATTGGGCAGCCATTATCAGGTGAATAAAATAGGAAGGAAATTTGGAAGGAACACAGGGGACAAAGCTTAAATGAATGTGAAAAAGGAAAAGTTGGCCTGAAGTTCTATGAAGGATCAGCATGTTAATTCTAGGGGCAAAATGGTTTAAAATAGGGGCAGATGATAGCAAGAAATTGCGTAGCACAGCACTGCCTGGAGTTGCTCATTGCACATCAGGGCTGTGCTCCAGATGCTGTGAATTTCACTTGGAGAAGAGAAGGCTCCAGGGAGACCTCATTGTGGCCTTCCAGCACTTGAAGGGAGTGCATAAGCAGGAGGGGGTATGACTGTTTACTGTTTATGGGGGTGGATAGGGATAGGACAAGGGGGAATGGTTTTAAACTGAGACAGGTGAGGTTTAGGTTAGATATTAGGAGGAGGTTTTTCACACAGAGGGTGGTGATATACTGGAACAGGTTGTCCAAGGAGGTTGTGGATGCCCCATCCCTGGAGGCATTCAAGGCCAGGCTGGATGTGGCTCTGGGCAGCCTGGTCGAGTGGTTGGTGACCCTGCACATAGCAGGGGGTTGAAACTAGGTGATCATTGTGGTCCTTTTCAACCCAGGCCATTCTGTGATTCTGTGAAATGTGAAGTCAGGTACTCCTTGGTCATAAGGTCTGGCCTTTGAACACACTTTCTCTAATTAGCAGTGCTTTTACACTTTGTTACTGGATACAGAAGAGTGTTGACCTATTACATACACTATTACAGTTCTGAAACCTGGAACTTACCAAATGCTTTATGATTTTAGGTATGCAAATACTTGAAAAACCCCTGCCCTTCAAGCT
Organism: Meleagris gallopavo; assembly: GCF_905368555.1. Classification (NCBI taxonomy): domain Eukaryota; kingdom Metazoa; phylum Chordata; class Aves; order Galliformes; family Phasianidae; genus Meleagris; species Meleagris gallopavo. The sequence goes on from NC_139404.1 coordinate 122,128,001, forward strand.
CCCGCAGTCCTTTGTGCCAGCTCTGGCACGCATCTCCCTGGTGAGCTGGCCCAGCCTGCTGCATGGGAGCAAACTGTGCACTCATTCTGCTGCATTACCTTGCAGTGGGCACCTGAAGAGGCAACGGTAGGAGGTGGAGGGATGCGTGGGGTCACAGACTGGGCTGCTTCTCGTTGATGAGCAATCACCAGGGCAGACAAGTTCAACCTGAAAAACTTCACCTTTAGTCGTTCTCATCTTGTAATCTTCTTGTTATTCTGCCTTATCCCAGATTATTCTGTTTCTTCTGCATCTCTGCTTTTGCTAGACTATTTCTCCTGTACGTTCTTGCTGTGGATTTCTGTCTCTTCCATATTGTTCTTTTCATTTTGGGGTGCTTATTGAAACACGGCCCTCAGGTTTTAATCCCAACCTTCTTTGATGTTCAGTGTTCCCTTTTGCGTTGATCATCATCAGCAGACAGGGCTAAAGAGTGGGCAGTGATTCAGCCTAGGGGTAGGCATACTGCACGCCTCTCCATCTGCTTTTTGCTGCTTCCTGCAGCCGAATGCCACAGCTGCTATGCAGAGGAAAAGCACTGGGACTCAGAAGAGAGGGTGTGTGTGTGGAGTGTTCACTGAAAGAAGTAAAAAGCAGAACTTCAGAATGGAGAACCGGGTGTTGTGCTCTATCTCTTACCTTTTATTTATTAAGTGCTTATTTTTGCCTGGTGATTTGAAACGTTCAGTTCATAATATTTGCTTCCGTTGGGTGCTGCTTTCCAACATGTTCTCTGCAATCGCTCAGATACCTCCCTGCCTCATTTTCCAGCAAGAGGGATAGCACAGATGAATAGACAACAGTGAGTTTTATGGATAAATGCAGTTGTTCCATGCTTTGTCAAGGGCAAAGTGAACTGAAAAATTCTCTCTCTGTGCACGGGAACTCTGAAGATACTTTCCTCTGCAATGGAAATGAAGGCCTATGGAGAATCCCTGGCACTTACTTAGCATGGGGAAAGGAACGTTGGCTCAACTGTGTGTTCTGAGTACGTATCCTGAGTTTTTACCCAAATGTGTCAAAGAAGGCTATTACCTTTGTTTACAAGTATTGCAAAGTACTGGTAACCTGCTCGCCTGGATTTTAAGTCAAAACCAGTGAAGGTCACTAATTTCACATGCATTTTTTTCCGTGGAGGAGGACTCAGTAACTGGGGGACCTACAGTTGTGACAGGTTTCTGCAAAGCACTGAGAAATGATTACAAAGATGGAAGCAGAAGAGCATCGAGCTCAGCCCAGGTCTGAGGTCAATTCTCCTCGCTTAGGTCACTGCTGCCCAAAGTTTATGTATTTTTAAACGCTGCCGTTGATGGCAACGCCACAATCTCCCTACGCAAGTTGCTTCTAATTATAACATAGCAGAGTAGAGTTTTCATTTAGGATTTGTTTCCTTTTCTGTGTGAATCGTGGGTTCACAGATTGGTTTGGGGTGGGAGGATCTCTAGGACTTCCACCCCCCGCGAGCAGGGACTCCGGAATCACACCTTACCAAATACACATGTTAAGAAAGCAATCAAACAAACAACGACTAAAAGGCGGGAGTTGTATTCGTTCCTCTATCCCGACCCACGGGGATGAACCCGGACGCCGGGTTCTCCTCCGGCGGTGCCGCTGTCGGGTTTGTGCCGGTGCTGCCGGGCGGAGCGGCGGGCGGAGAGCGGGCCCCCTTTCTCCGCCTTCTTTTCCTCCTCCTCCTCCTCTCCGGGGCCGCCGGCTGCCGGGGCGGGGCGGGAGCGGCGGCTGCCGGGCGGGAGCCCCGAAGGAGCGGAGCCGAGCGGAGCTGAGCCCGCGCCCATGGGGGACTCGGTGTTCGGCGAGCGGCCGGCGCTGCGCTACGCGGTGAGTGCCGTACGGGGCCGGGGCCGGCTGCGGGTGCCGCTCCCGAGGGACGGCCCCGAGCAGGTGCCGGCGGGTCGGGGGCCGCCTGGGGCTGGGGGCTGGGAGCCGCTCCCCTCGGCTGTCCGGTGTGCGGGGTTGGGCCGAAGCAGAAAAAGCCGTGAGCGCGCTCGGGAGGCGCGCACAGCGGTGTCCGGGTGCTGCCCGCCCTGCCCCAGCGCTGCCCCGCACCCTCGGGCGCTGCCTGTCCCTGCCCCGCCGTCCTCTGCTCTTCGGCTGATAGCGAGCGCTTTTTTTTGTTTCCTTCGCAAGGGCTTAGCGCCGTTGAGAAGCCGTTTCCTTTCAGCGAACCTTATTAGGAGCATTTTCTCAGTTGCTCGGGCAGAAGAAAAAAAAAAAAAAAAGCCACATGAAAACAACCGGCTGCGTCTTCTGCTGAACTCGTAAATAAGCGGCGGCACGAGCGAAGCGTGCCGGGTGCGATGCTGCTGTCGTCCGCGCTGATGCGCGCCGTGATGCGCGGCTCTTCGACGCCGTTGCTGGGGCCGCGTGGGAGCCGTAGGTCGGGGCCGAGAGACCCTCGGGTCCCCTCGCCCGGTGCTGGTGTGAGGCGCTTCCGCCAGGTTCGCGGCGGTGCCTTCGGTGTTGGCCGTGGAAGTCGGCTTCTCCTTGTGCTTTCCTTAAGCCTGGTGCCGACAGCCCAGAGTAGAAGGAGGCTTGGGGTTTCTGCCGTTCTTTTTTCGGTGGTGCGTTTCGTTTTGAGTACTGTCATACCCACTCGGCTGTCGTGCAGGCGTACAGAAGCAGGGAACTTTTGCATCGCGTATGAGCAGCGAGAGGGATTTCACTGGGAAACTCATTCTCCCGCACCTGATGAATAGAAGCATATCGTAGAATCATAGAATAGCCTGGGTTGAAAAGGACCTCAATGATCATCTAGTTTCAACCCCTCTGCTGTGTGCAGGGTCGCCAACCAGCAGACCAGGCTGCCCAGAGCCACATCCAGCCTGGCAGGATGACATGATAGAACGATGCTCTGCGTAGTCCATGCTTACACACATGTTGTCTATGAGTAGCCCAACCAAAATCAAATGCTTGTTGACCTGCAGCACTCGGTACCATTGTTAGTGCTGTTCTTATTAACTCTGAATAATTATATGGTCTAAGTACAAATCACGTTCTTGGATTGTTTTGATTACTTTGAGATAAAAATTATACCGCGTTATAGTATTTAATAGCAATTTATCGGCAGAGCAAATTATAGTGATTTGTGTGTGGAGGGCTTTTCTTCTGCTTTTTAGGACTGATAATTAAAGTCTCATGATTTCCATAAAAGTACGTAAGGAAGCATCTGCTTTGCGTGTTAGTTCAGAGCAGCAGTGTGCTTTTGAGGCAGATCTCCCAGCTTTGTTCTGTGGTTTGTGTCTCGGGGCAGCCTGGGAGCATGAGAACTGGCGGCTATTCAGATGCCACTGGCCTCTTCAGGACTGAGCTAGAGGCAGCTTTAGGTGAGCTTCTGAAGTTTGTTTGGTTCAGAGATGGAGTTCCCAGTATCACCTCCTCTGTTCTCTGATACCTAATGCTGGATGGGCTGTAGTCTGAGTCAGCACGAGGCCACTGTGGCAACAAATGTCAAAGTGAATTGGCAATTATAATTCACGCAAATGAAGACTTTAAGACTCTCTTGCCTGCTGCGATGGTTGTATATTAACTGATGACATGTTTGATCCAGCATGTATTCTGTGTAAGTGGGATGACTGATAATTATGTCACAATTACACTTTGAATTACACTGGGGTTGACTCAAAGAAGAGCTCCAGTAGATAGAGTTTGTATAACTGACTGGAAGGTTTTTGTTGGTGAAAAGTAGGTTAAAATAAATGTTAACTGAACAAGTATAAAGGTGTATTACTAAAGGTGAGTACAAGAAAAATGTTATACCTGCATTGAGTCACACAACGAAAGCTCTCTTTCCTCTCTGATGGTTGTATCTATGTAGTGATTTCATGAACACTCAGAGAGAGTTAAATAATATCTCACCCTCACTGTATGTTGCCTGACCAAGCAATATCCTATAATTTCTAGGTCTAGGTTAGCTGATTAATCATCTGTTATTCTCTGCTGAATTCACCCTGATTTATGAGCTATTTTTGAAATTGTAATGTCTGTAACTGATAGGAAGATCTGCAGAGGTTCTGGGAACATTTTTCAAACAATTTCATGAAGTGAAGAGGGATGGTCACCTTCCTTACGTGAGATTTCTTCTTGAGTTTTTATATGTTAGCAGCATTTACAGAGAGCATAAAAAACTGCCATGTATTTTGGCTCAAGCATCAGAAAGCTGTATTATACTTATTTCAAGAGATCCATTGGTAATTTGGAATGCAATTTTCTACACAAGTGACTAAAAATAGCTTTGGGATTGCACAACAAACCTCTCAGTGGGGCAAAGCGGGAAGCTTGAAGCATGGTCTGGTTTGTATATAGCCACATGAGTCTCAATATAGCATCTTTAATCTTGGTTTGTCTTCCAGCATTTACCAGAAGGGATTTCCCTCAAGGGAGAGGGTGCTTGCCCTGGGAGGGAAACCCTGCCTGTCTTTCACTGGGGAATTGGAGAGCATGAGCTGGAGTAGGGCTTTTGAAGAGACTTCATCTGGAGCCAAGCAGCAGGGCTCTTCCTTGGGGCAGGAAACCAGGGCTTCTGCCAGGCTGAGCTATGCCTAGAAAGAGGGAACAGCCGGATGTCTGAAGAACACAAATATTAGTTGTCTTAAGGTCACCTCCAATTTGGATGTTAGTGTTCTGGGAAGAGAAAGATCCTTCCCTGCCTCCAGTAGTATTATGGGCACGGTCTTGTCACATTCACCCTTTGATCATAAGGTGGGTGGACTTTCTGCTTATTTTTACCATCTGAAATACCTCAATCCAAATGGAAGGGTACAAAAAGCAAAAGTAACAGTGTCATAGTTTTTCCTTCACAAATTTGGTGAACCACAGAATGCTTTCTGGGGTATACAAGGAATTAGGAAGAAGATAATAGACATTTTCTAGCCTTGTTGTAGTAATGTTAATTGTTATTTGTTAAAAAATTAGTTTACAGAATAGTTCAGAGTGCAATAGTGAGATTGGTGGTGGCATTCTAAAACTGTAAGATGCTGTAAAATGCTTTGTGAGGAGGACCTAAATCTGACATGCTCCTGTGGATTTGATTGCCTTTTGCAAGAATCGGTTTTCAGAGCTGCTTGTCTTTCTGCCTTCAAGACATGTTGCTTGATGACTTGAGCCTTCAACTCCTCGTAGATTTTAACAACATCTCTTAGGGACCACAAGCAGACCACAATTATTACAGTGATGATAATAAATCCTGCAAGCAATTTATTTTGTGGGACTAATACCATCAACTTCTTCCTTTGCTCTAAAGCAACTCACTCAGCTGCCCCAGGGCCGAATGAAACTTGCCAGGATTGCTTGTCTGGCCTGATCCCGTCCTGTCCTTTCAACAGGACCTTTGGGAATGGACTTCAGACTGCACAAGTTGTCCTTGCAGTTGCAGGCTGTCCCCAGCTGTTCTTTCCTTGGAGCATCCCAGATTCTTCCCCCACCACTCTTGCTATGAGAAAAAGCTGGGTGGCCCTTCAGGAAAAGGGCTGCTGTGAGTGGGCTGCTGTCACTGGGGCCATTTGTCTGGTTGCTTCACATTCCAAACAGGCTGTCCAGAAGGGAGCAGAGCAGAAGTGGAGCACAGCAGGAGACCAGTGGCATCTGTGCAGACCACCTGCAGTGTGCTTTTGCTGTCAGTCCCAGTGTGGTGGGATTCAGGCATGAGAATAGGTTCTTGTCTACCAGGCTCTGAAAATGAAACATCTCTGCTTGGTAGGAGACAGCTGCTATTTTCTAATGCTCTGAGTACACAGAGGCAGAGTTAAGTAGTTCTAAAAGATTAATTCACTCTGTAGTTGTTTTTCTAAAAAGAAACTGTGAAGAACACTTCCAACTTCATCAGATAAGTGAGTTACAGAAGAAATGGTTAGCAGGAGAGCAGTGTTCACCTTCTGGCATCCTGCCCTCAGCCTCTCACTGACTGCGTGCACGTGGCACTGTTTGCTGAAGGAATACGACTTGGGTTGCTGTTGAGTCCAATTCTTCCTTCTTCATTTTGGATGAAATTCCAGTTGACAGTGATGATTCATGTTGCAAACACGCAATCATTTAAAAGTGCTTTTATTGCTAATCCTTTGAAAACGTATATAAACATAGGAAACGAGCACTATTTGTCGTTCTGTCGTGAGCACCAAGGCCAAGCTTTGATTAGGGTTGATGGACTCTGAAGTGTGTCCAGCCAGCTTTTATCCATGCAAAACAGCGAGGAGTTAACAGCGAGGAGTCAGGAGGAGGGGATGCAATGGGCTCTTGTGTGTGCCATAGGCTTTTGGAAAGCTGCACAAAGCAGATTTCAATTCAGATTTGGTCATATTTTTACAGTGCTTGAACTCTTAATGTGTTTCCAGGGCTCTCCACGCATACTTGTGTATGAACTGCCCTTCTCTCATGTATGTGGGGGAGAAGATGGGGAGTGGTGCAGGTTGTGTTTGGCAAGACTTCTTGGGTCTGATGCAGAGCTACACCGAGGTGGTCCCTGTTAGGTCTGTCCCCAGAGACTGGCTGGAAACGGAGGTTCCTTAAGTGCAGTAGTGATGGCCTTCAGGTAAAGCTGCCCTTTGGTTACGTTTCCTCTGCCTGTCCATATCTAGTAGCATCTGTTACTGTAGAATTGCTACAGTTCTTGTATTAGTACTTATAGAGATGCTGATTAATAAAATGGTGTGACTTGAGCTTCAGGACTTTTATTCAGAGAGGTAAAGAGTCCTTTGGCATTGATAAAGTTGTAAAGCTGTATATTCACCTGGCACCATTTCCACTACTTTCACATCTCTCAAGGGGATTTAACCAACCAGCAACAGTCCCTTATAAAGCTGCTGCATGACACAGACTTCATCCCTACAAAACTGACGAGGTCCATAGGGAGTAGCAAGGTCACCCGTGGCCAAAATCATCAACCTGCACTGTGCTGAAATGAGGGACAGCCGGGCAGATAAGTCTTTTGAACTACTGTCCCTTACGTACCATATACCCTTGTTATTTGCTGAGCAGTATGGCTGGAAGGGTGCTGGCCTCCCCTCTCCTTCCAATGGCATGTCTGCTCCTGCAGCAGCAGGGTGGCTAAACTCTCAGTGACTTGGAAAAGATATATCCCACGTTTGAATTTCATTCTATTCCTGCCTGGCTGCGATATTTGAGAATACAGAAAGCCATTGCGCTCCGTGAAGTGAAATGGCTTTTTCTTGTCTAGGGAATAAAGGAGGTGTGCGTGCATTGTGTTACTCACAAAAAGAACTTGAACACCTTTCTGCAGCAAGCCCCAGCTGATGAGGCCACATGGCTCACGTTCGCTTTTTCTATGAGGGTGTCAAATCTGAATGCTCCTGTGGGAGGTGCCTGGGTCTTATCTGGACTGACTGGCTCAAGAAGAAAACTAAGTAATGTTTTTCTTTCTAATGATTGCTATCTGAGACGTTATCGACAGTGCACAGTTGAAAGGATTTCCTGAATATATCCTCTACTAAGTCAAAAAGCGTTAGGAGCTGCTAACGGGAAACTGAATATTACAGCAACGGCTGAATAGACTGCAGGGTAGCTTTCACTTTTTAAAGGCAACATGAGTGGAGTTGGGTCTGTCCAGGCAGCAGTGCCCTCGGGTAGAGAGGAAGAGCAAGTCCTAATTATAGCTACCTGTGCCACCATCTGCTGTTATTTCATAGGGGGGTGCTTTACATTCTAGAGCAATTGAGTGAGTCTTTGGAAATGATATTGGAATCTGCTTGCTGTTTCACCATACAGTTGAACTGATTATTTTAAAATAACATTTCATCCATGTGTTTTCTGTACGCTAGTTTATCTGCACCTGATTATCAATCTGCCATGGCTACACTGCCTAGATGAGCCTGTGAATTTATGACAGTATTGTACTGTGTTTCACCTGGCTTATAGTCAGTCTTCAGCCTCTTTGTTTACTGTAGATGAACACATAGGTATATATTTTATTTACTTGTTTTTTAAATCAAGCATCTTGTGTGACTGAGTGTGTCTGTGGACACCTGATCTATAGCACCCAGATGTTAGCTTGAGTATCTGCTTCTCCTGAAATTTCCAGTTATTTTTTCTTGCCCTTGATAAGAGTATGATTTTTTTTGCAAATGTTTATGGATTTGGAAAGCTTATTGCGTTGTCTAGGCTGTCAGATTTGATTTAGAGACATAAATTAGGTGATGTTTAATATTGATTACATTCTCCCTTAGCCCAATGGTCTGTAAGAGCTCCTGTTAATGCTCATCTCTACATGACTTGACATATGGATTCAGTATCATTGCAGGCTGAAATTCTTCTCATTTTGAGTAGATTACTGTATGTCTTCCAGTCTGATCCTTTTAATACATACTCTGAGTCTTGCAAAGCATTTTGTTGTTTAAATACAATCTGTGGAAAAGAATCTGAAATGTTTTTTTTGTTTTGTTTTGTTTTGTTTTTTCAAAATGCAGATATTAAGCCTGCTTGAAAAATTTGAAAATACACTTAAACATCATGGGTGGGAGAGGGTCTTGAGTGCATGTGGTACATAGTGTTGTCTGTAAGGAAAAAAAAAAAAAAAAAGAAGACAAAGCAAACCTCAGCAGATGTAGGAGGAAAACTGTAAGTGCTTGCAGCCCAGTTCTTTGCTTGTTGAAGTATGTCATGGGTCTTGAAACAGATGTTGGGTCCTGCATTGTGCAGAAGCCACACCCGCTGCTTCCCTTGGCAAATTGTCTCACTTTCCAGTGACCTTTGGGTAAAACATCCTTTTATTGGTACTCTGCCCTTAAATGTTTCCTTTTTTCCTCTTGGTGAACTGTTCATGTCCTGTATCATTTCAGGCTGTTGTTGATATTTGCATGCCACAACTGTGTACCCCTTTAACATCAGTGTTTGTAGCTGTGTATACTGCATGTTTGAAACATTCTCCATGCCCAGGAAAATTACCTTTTTTTAATTAAAACAAGTCGAGAGATTTGTTCTACTGCAGAGCATGGTACTGAGGAACTTGTGGCAGAATGCAGGAGATGATGTTGTGCTAGCTGCAAGCAGAGATATGAGTAATGGGGAACCCCAGTGAGTTGGCTACTTCCTCTCCCAGATGCCCGATTCTGTGATCTTGCCCCATTGGTGTTTTTGTAGTCAGGTGCATGGCCTGTTTCGGCTTCTAAGCACATCTGGACAAATAAGTGCAAACAGGCTATGTGTGATGTACGGAAGGTGAGAAGGAATGGCACTGCAAGGGGTTAAGGTCGGATGTTAGGAAACATATCTTCTCCAAAAGAGTGGTCAGGCATTGAAACAGGGAGGTGGTGGAGTCACCATCCCTGGAGGTGTTGAGGAAACGTGTGGTACTGAGGGACATGGTTAGTGGGCATGGTGTGATGGGATGACATTTGGACTAGGTGGTCTTAGAGTCTTTTCCAACCTCAGTAATTCTGTGATTCCAACCTTAAGGATTCTATGAAGCCTAAGTAATTCAGGAACAAGCAGCAACGGATCTCACCTGCTCCCACATATGTGGCACTTTAGGTCAATATTAATATATATGTAATTTTCCTGCATGACCTTGTTCTGAAATGTATTTAAGAAGTCTGTTCTTAATCAGACATGAATGTGAAATTCAGCATGGAGAAGAGATCAGTGGTATGTGAAGTTGAGAATGTGATTTTTACCTACCTTCTCACAAGATGCATCTGCATTTTAGTCAGGATTTTCTACACATGATCACACACACAGATTGTGTGAAGCAGTATCAAATTGTGTGTTTATGGGAATTTAAGATAAAAATGTTGCAACAGGAGGTGTTGATCTCCATTGGAATCACAAAGAATAGGGATAAAGAAAAGCAAACTGCAGTTTTTCAAATGCTTTTGTTACTGAATTTCCTAAGAGAGTCTGTGTTGTTACATTTACAGAAAAGATGGCATTGTCTTTTCTGATTGCTTATCAGATGACCATTACTTTCTGGCTAATTATTTTTTTTCTGATCGAAATTTCTCTCTGTTGTGAGTTTACTAATGGAGACTAATCATCCAAGTAAAGGTAGTTCATGGCATCAGATGTGATCCTTTCAATTAATTAATTATCTGCTGGCTCTGTAGTGTTTGAAAGCCTTCCTTCATGTGTGAAGTTTAGGAGACTCCATTTATTGATTCTTTCTTTATGAATCTAGAGGTTTGTTGTTAGTGGTGCTTGTGGTGAGCAGGACTATATGCCTACTCCTTGAGAGGACTATATAGTAACTGGAGAGTATTTAAATTCTTCAGTGCTGGAACAATATTTTTACCATAAATTCAAGATGTCAGTGGGTCTTTTAGGCCATTACTGAGACTCAGCTGGAGTCAAGTTTGCGTCCCTTCCTGTAGTGAATTTAGGCTTTTCCCATACTGTGCCACACCAATTTGTATCACTTTACATTTCTGCTTTGCCATTAGAAATTCATGGTCATTAATTCTGTGTTTGCATTGGTGCAGGCTGTCTAAAATCCAGGTGAGCAAGACCTATGTTAATTATTTTTAATATGTCATAGTGGCATTCAGACATGTTTTATAAAGTACTGGGATGAAATGACACTTTGGATTTTCAAATTCATTGTCTTTCAGTGACTCTCAGGTCAGCACAGCTGGATTTGGAAAGATACCTTTTCTATTAGCTGGCCCTGCAAATTGAGCCAGCTGAAGCCTAAGGCTGTGTTCTTCTTCATGCACTGTTGCCAATAGAAAATACCTATTAATTGTTACCATGCAGCAAAATTCTTTATACAACTTCTGTATACTGTTGCAGCTCTTTTTTTCTCATTGGAGGGCTGAAAATAGTAAAGGGCAGTATTTCTTTCCATACAGTAAATAGAGAGTAATTGAAATAAATACAGAGAGCATTTCTTTTGAGTAGCAAGTTGGCTTTTTTTCTGTCCCTAAGCCTAACTCCCAAATGTTTGTCTAGAAATAATACTGCCAGGAAGCCCTTACAGTTTCTGTCTATGACTATAAACGTGGTACATTATACCTTAACTTGCGTGTAACATTAAGCAGAGTTTACATATATCTTTCTTCTGGCTTATTTTGTACCAGTTGTTTAAATCATTTGCCCTTTGCTTAGAATTCATGCCTGAAAAAGGAATTCCATCTGCAGAAACATCGTTGAATTCCTTTCCTTTAGTAACACGTTCTCGAGGATGGCTTTTTAAGCTCTCTTAAATGATCTCTTACATATTTTAATCAGTTTTCTAGTCTGCAGTAAGTCTTTCGTGTTAAAATAAATACAATGTTACTGGCTACTGGCTACAAATAATTATTTACTTTGTGTTATATTTTGCAGTTTATGGCATTCCTTCCACTAAAAGTAAGAGGAAATAACAAGTTTTTCTACTTCTCTCAGGTTTTGTGTGTCCATATTTAATTTGCTAATACACGTTCTCCAATATGGGCTTAATAGAATTCTCCTAAGGTCTTCACGTGGTTCTCTCTTAATAATTTAATTTTGCTGAGTCTCTGTTTTGAACCCTTCAAATTCACTTGTGATGGAGGGTTTCAGTTGCATAGATGTAGAAGACTGAAGTAAAGTGATTCCCTCTTCCTCTCTCTTCCTTTTTTTTTTTTTCCCTTGGCTTATATGGACTGTCATTGCATGATGTTGATTATTTTTGTGTGTGAGAGACATTTGATTTGGTGTTTGACCCTCTATCTTTCTGCTGTTCTTCTCTTCAGGGTGCTATTTTGGTCTACGTCAAGTTTGCCTGTCTGAAATTTTCTGCAGTGCTGCAGCTTTTCTTATGCTACGGGAGTAGATTTAAATGATTGCATCTGAAAATACTGCTACTCATGTGGCTGCTTAACAGGGGTGAGAATGGTTTCATCATTCTTAGGCTTGCACATGTGGTCTTTGTTTGTTATACATTTTCTATTTCCATTTATGTGCCATCTTGCCATCTCTACTGTTGTATCATTTATTCTCTTCTGTGTGCTCCATGTGCCTCTCTCCTGTCTTCAATACAGAAGTACAGAAGTGGAGATGAACATTTTAGAGCAAACTGTCAATCTGAAACATATATTGTCATTTTAGAGGGATCTTGGCTAACTAAAAATCAGAAACAGAGCATATCCCAAGCAGACAGGTTCCTAGAATTGAACATTTATGCTGCCCTTTCTTTTTTCTGAGCTTATGATTTATATAGTTTTTAATGAAATCAAACTTATGAACTGCTAGGAGCAGAACTTGTACTTAGCTTGCTTGGTAGTTTAATGCATTTTTTATACAGTCAGGGGTAACAGTTTTAGAAGTGTGTGTATGTCCTTGGTTTTAGCAAATAACCGTCTTGTTTTCAGGGTGACTCATCTTGCTGTTTTCTGGCATGAAAACTTCATTTTCAGCTATTGGTAATACTGTTTGTATTTCTGCTAAATTAGTAGAATTGTTGTTTATCTATTAAGCATGCAATTGCAAGAGGAGATTAGTAGGTCACATTTATTCTCAGGTAAGTACCTGCAGTTAATGGAGTTATCATGAGGATTTAATTGTCTTACTATTCATATTAGCTCTCTGGACTGGCCTCCTATTTCCATTTTAAATTTTCCATTTTAAAGCAAGGATGAATGCAACTGAAATAAGATGAGCAGAGCAAGGTAAGAACAGATGCTCTCCCTCATTATAGTACGTATTTAGGTACCTAAACAAATATGTAACTGCAGTCGGGTTCTAAATAAGCAGATAAGGAGCAGGCATTTTTGATTGAGTTGATCAGAGTAGGTTCATTTTGTGAGTTTTCTTTCAATCTCCTCAGACTTTCTCTGCTTGAAGAAAAAGTAGGAAATGAATTTCTGCTCATTGCTTGTCACATTATTACAGTTATGTTTTATGATTAGGCTTCTTTGCATTCAGGATTGTGTTTTTGTCTGTCTATGCCACATGTGGGTTTGATGGTGCCAGCCCTGTGAGTGGTGCTTTCAGGCTCCACAACATCGTATGTAAGCCTATTGCTTGAATTCTGAAGGTTAGGACCATTGCTGCCTTTGAGGAGTAGCAAGCTACAGCTGTGTTCTCATCTGTTTCAAGTGGGGAGCAGTGGGGACACCATATTCCAGTGAGAATTCAGATGCAGCTCCGCAGATGGTCCAGCTGGTGTCCTTCTCCATGCCCAACGTGTGCAGAGCAGTCTGTCATCCATCACAGGGCCACTGGCTCTTCAGTGGGGCTGTGCCACTGCTTGAGGCCTACTCTGGGCACATGTAACCACAGAATCACAGAAATGCTTAGCTTGGAAGGGACCTCAAAGCCCACCCAGCCCCAACCCATGCCCTAGGCAGGACTGTCCCCCACCAGCTCAGGCTGCCCAGGGCCCCATCCAGCCTGGCCTTGAGCGCCTCCAGAGATGGGGCACCACAGCTTCTCTGGGCAGCTGTGCCAGGGCCTCACCAACCTCTGGTAAAGGATTTCTGTATAACATCTAACCAAAACCTCTCCTCTTCTAGTTTAAAGCCATCCTCCTTTTCCTATCACTATCTGCCCATGTAAAAAGTTGGTTCCCCTCCTGCTTGTTAGTTCCCTTCAAGTACTGGAAGGATGCTTAAGAAGAACTCCTTGTAGAAAAATTGAGTTGAGAACTCAAAAAAGAGCTGAAGGAAACCCCGTCTGCTTGTGAGTAGTTACTGAATACAGAGTGACTCTTCGGATAATGACCAGTGGCTTGCTTTTCATTAGTCCTGGTGGTTGCTAGCTCTTGGTGGCTTCAGCTGCAACTTTGCTTGCTTAATGTTGCTGAAGAGCAGCCCTCAGGGATTAGGCTATAAATTCATCTAAATCTGCTGACGCATCCATGAGAACAAACACCAAGCCAGAAGGCAGACCTGCTTTACCATTGCCTTAATGAGAAGCCACACACAAAAGGAGATATTTCTTTTGGAAAAGAGAACCTTATAATCACAAGTGTGTCTGTCATATGTCTTTCTTGTGTGTGTGTGTTAGAACTTATTTGTTGCATATGTGTCCATTTTAGTGCTGTATTTGCATAACCTGTTTGGTTTGTGGGTTTATTTTTTTTTTTCTGTTTCTCTGTTGGTAGTGTTTCACTTGAGGTTGTTGACAAGATTATCCAGTCAACACATTGTTATTGGTTTTTAATGTCACCAGCTTAGCCACCAAATGGGACAGAGAGAAGGAGCCATGCATTTGTCTCCAGGGTGCAACAGAAAAGCTGTTCTCTCTTGCAGGAATACACTTAATTAGTTGAGATCACCTTTAGATATTCATTTGGAAATGTTTTCTTTATGTGAGGGGATTTCTTGTGTTTTGTAAACAAGAGAGCTCCTTGCCACTTTCTAACACAAGGTTGTCTTGACATAATGCTTAATAGTGACTTCTGGTTGTAGCGTTTTTCAGTGTTTTGGTTTTTTGTTTGTTTGTTAATTGAGAGCTCACGTATGAGTTTTGAATAATTATTCCCCTAAAATACTGTTCCTTAAAAACATTATTTCTCAGTGGTTACTCATGTCTTTCAGAAAAATGGTTAGAAAGTTGCAGTTTTGGCAATGGCAGAAGTAATCGCACAAGTTCCAGGCATGAAGCCATAGTGGAGAAAAATTTAAGAACCAAGATATAAGTGTAATTAAATTAAATAACTTGAAGTAATAACACTGATGCAGTTCTGCTTGCAACTGTGCTTGCAGAAGGATGCCCCTTTTGCAGCATTTAAACTGAATCTGATGCATAAAAATTATTTATCCAGAAAGTTTCTGGTTCTTTATTGCTTTCACAGCCTGTTTTCTGGTGCCTTCTTTTAATGCCTGCGTACCTCTTCCTTACTGCAAGATCAAAACTGTGTCTGCCATTTGACACTATGACAGTCACCCATGATCTTATGAGCCACTTCTTAGTCCCGTGTTCTTATATGTGTCAGGAATGTTTGGTAGTTTCCTGCCTCATGTACATTTCCCATAGGCTTGTACTCTCTTAAATGTATGCAAGTTAATTCTTAAATTGCTGCTGAAGCAGGTGCTTCCACTCTTAGTAAGTCTGCATAGGTCTAACTTGAGCACCAAGGAAAGTTGTATGGGGTGGAAGAGTAGCTTTTTCCTGAGTTTCTTTAAACATCTGCTTGTCACTTGTTGCTTCAGTGCACATCTCCCTCTTGTTTGCAGCAGACATGGATTCCTTTTAGCACTCATACTATACTCTATTTCCTGGAGAATTAGGCTGGCTAGCACTGTACAAGGACCAGAGGAAATGATCTCTCGACTGAGTCTATTAATTATTGTTCTCTTGAGAATCTGGTTTGTCCTCAAAAAGGATGGCAATAGCAAACAGTAAAAGTGCTCTGGAAACAAATGCAGTTATTACTTGCGTTTGGCAAAGTAGGGTTCTGACCTTTTTCCCAAAATTTTTGAAGAAGGCTTGTTCTGTTTCGATGTCTTTATATAAAGAACATCATCATTTGAGGCTAGAATTCTTCATTTCCATGAAGTTTGAAAGTGATTTATTTGAAAGGAAAATATTTGGAAAGTTTAGCAAAATTCCATTTGACCAGTATCTAGGAATGTAGGACAGGGGTATTCCTGGGCCATGTATTCCTGCCCCTTTCTGTTGCAGGGAGCAGCACATAATCCCTTACATAAACACAAAAGCAGTGAGCTCTGCCTCAGAAGCAGCTTTTCTTCAATTTACTCCTTCTGTCAGAGCGTCCTTCCAGAATGCACTGACTGATAGTCATTTTTCTATCAGACTGAATTTGTTTTTGGGGCAGTGTGATCTTTTAGCTTAAACTGCACTTTTGCTGTCCTGATATTGAACCAAGTTTTTCATTTTGTTTTGGCTGAAGAAGTGAAGCTCACCCTTTGCTGTGATGGGCATCTTTACTGTGTGCCTCTGCCTCCTTTTTGTGGCTTTACCTAGGAGTGGTCTTCAGGAGTGGTGGAAACAAATGGCTATCTGGGAAAGCAGGGTGGCAGGAGCTTATATTATGGCCTGGACTTGAGGGAATATCCACAGTCCTGCTCCCTCCCCAACTGTAGCTTCATATGGAGCCTGAGCCTATCAAGTCACTTCAGTGCTGCAGCATTCTCCAAGGAGTTGAACACCGCCATTTGCAGCCTTTCCAACTCATTGGTTTTTTGTATTTCCCATATTTTAAATAGATGCTCTCATCAACCTCATTCTGCGGTTCCTCTGAAGAATCATCATCCCCTAAGAGAACAATCTGCTGCCTCCACAGGTAGAGATGAGAGAAACTAGAAATAATGCAAAGTATGGTCCTCTTCCTCTCCTTAATTTATGCACTTCATTGGCACTGTTCTTTCTGTTTTGCCAAACTTGATATAAGAGGCAAAAATAGTGTTAGAGGTGCAGAACAATACATGCTATTTAAGGAAAATCTGTTGCAAGCATTGTCCATTCAAACTGACATTATTGCTCTCTTACATGGTTACAATTAAGACTTGAAATCATTATATTTGCTGTGCTGTGGGCCTGGGGCCGTGTGCTCTCACCAGGGATATGTTGCATTTATAAATGGAATATTTATAAAATTTTAAGGTTGACATTCCATTAAGTAAAGTTGAGTGTTATCTTCTCTCCTTCTCTCCTTCTCTCCTTCTCTCCTTCTCTCCTTCTCTCCTTCTCTCCTTCTCTCCTTCTCTCCTTCTCTCCTTCTCTCCTTCTCTCCTTCTCTCCTTCTCTCCTTCTCTCCTTCTCTCCTTCTCTCCTTCTCTCCTTTCTTACATTTCATGAATCTGAATGGGGAAGAACAATAACAGATCTTTGTATGCCTCATTGTTTAAAGTGCAAGTGTTCCAGCTCTATTCTACATAATTTCCCCCATTTTAAAGTTTTGGAGGCACTTAACAAAATGTTCAAAGGAAATGTATGCCAGGATGGTTTTAAGTATAGCAGAAGGCATTTTGAAATATTGACTCATGCAAAGTGTTAATAAATGTTAACTGCACTGAGATTGCTTAGAGCTGCCCTTTTTAGGCTACAAAAGTGAGCGGTGCTTCTGAAATGCCAAATCAATATTAAATCATCTGAAAACTTGTCCTTCCATATGTATCTGTCTCAAGTAGGTAAGGGTCTTCTATTAAATTGGCTAATTATCTGACAAGGAGGTCCATAAACTTAAAAAACTTCCTGAAGCTTCTGAAATTCTCAAATTTTCTGTCCCTAAGAGAACTTTTAAAATGGTTCTGAATGAGTTTGTTAGGAGATAATCAAGAGTTTTTGTTATGCTTCCCAACCTGTTCACAAGGTCCCCAGTTGGTGCGGAAGTGATGAGATTATCCCAGCTTTGTGGAAGGTCTCCTGGTTGATGGCATGGGGCAAAGACCCAGGAACTTTTGTTTTTGTTTTTGTTTGTGTTTTGTTTTACTTCTTCATGACAGATTTAATTTTTAGGTAGTTCTGTGTGGAACTGATAGATTCGATCCTTAGGGGTCCCTTCCAATTCAGGATATTCCAAGATTCTAAGACATCAGGTGCAGTGGGATGCTTTTAGTCCTTGAGGTCCTAATGCCAAGTTTAGATTTGGTCTAGCAGCCCTTATGTTACCAAGTAAGAAAATACAACTGGGAGATGCATGTCTATGGGAAATTTTTGTTTCTTGGAGAAGATACTATTAATAATGACAGATATTTCTGGATGTAGGAGTCAGTGTATTTCTCTTTCTTGTAGTTACTGAATGAGATCACTCAGTCTCAGCCTTAGTTTTTGTGTGTGGGAATGGCCTTGTAGAAGAGCTGTCAGTGAAAACAGTCCTAGAACATATGTTCATCATCTAATTCATCTCAAATAGGTAAGTGAACAAAATATAATCAGAAGTAATTAAAGTAATTAAATTAACTAAAAGAGATCAGGGACTAAAGCATGGTTGAGACTTAAAATTTTTTTAATCTAAATCCCCAAACTTTCTGATGTGTTTTACTGGGGATGTGAATGTAGGATTAACTGAGAGTGAAAGGTAATGCTGCAAAGCAAGCCCTTGCTGGGATATTAAAGGCTTCTGTGACAACTGTCAAAAGTAATGCTGATTTTTTTACAGAGGAAACTGGCGCAAATATCAGGTTCATCATAAAGCATAAGTGCACTTGGTCTTCTTGGATCCTGAGAACCGTGATATCCATCCCTACATAACCATAAGAATACCATCAAAAGTATGTTTTCTTTACTTTCTTTCTTACTTTCTTTACTTTACTTTACTTTCTTTCTAAGTATATTAATTGTTCTTTCAGATATTTCTCTCTGTGAGTCTTGGTTGACTGTGTCACTGGACATCATCACAAATTACAGTAAAGGCCTGACACAAAAAAATTATAATCTAAAAAATTCTCAATTCTTTTTGGTGGATCAGTCCTTTCAGAGCTGCTCACGCGACTCAGGAATAGCAGAGAATTCTTACTGCTGAGAGGAAGCAAAAGTGTGACTCAGGCACCTGCAGATTATTCTGAAATCAGTTGTTTGAAAGGTTTTTGGACAAGGAAGTCCTTATTAAAGGCAAAGAATAACGAAGAGCAAAAGAGGAGGAAAAAACCGAAATACAGCTGAGTTGTGCGAGAGTGATGGTTATCTTTAGTGATTGCTGTACTTCCGTGGAGCTCATGTGTTTTGTTCTTTTCTCAGCATTGGCCTCGGCTGATGTATCAGGTGTCAGATTTTCTTAGAGGAAGTGTTTGCACCACTGTGTAGGGCACTAATGCAGTTTCTCTGCGGAGCTGAGTATGTTTCTAATGCTCCCGATTCAAGAGAGATAAATTAATGTGTGGAGGAACTGTAAGAACACAGTCCAGGAAATAGAGGTACTGTGATCTTGAGGAATGGAGGAGAATAACTTTGCTTAATCTACCAAAAGGAAAGATGCGAAGGCTGTGATTATTGTTGGCGAATACATCAAGGGAATAAACAGAAAAGAAAGAGAATTCTTTCAGTAAAAGCACAGCAATGGCATCTAATAAATCTAATAAATTACAGGCTAGGCATAAATGAACTCGGAATAGAAGTTGGGAGGTTTCTGCTCTGGAAGCAGGGAGATCCTGGGCAACCTGTCTGCTAGATCGTGTTCCTCATCTTCTGAATGGTCCATCCTGCATTCTCTCATCACAAACGTTGCCTGGAATACAAAATCTGTGTTCTGGCCAAAACTGGTGGAGTTCCACAAAAAGCACTGGGGTTCACTGAACAATTTTAGACCTAAAAGATTTGCATTGAGGAATTTTACTGTGGTTTCTGTGAGTAAAGGACTATCAGCATAGTGTATATCTGTTCAAAGTCCCATATTCTGCTCCAAATAAGTGAAAAAGAGAGCCGTGTGTATCCATGGAGACAAAATGTGCTGGAGGACATAAAATCTGAAAAAAAGTTATAAGGTATTTTCATCTCCAAACTTTTCTATTGAATTGACTGTATTTACAATCAGGGCAGATCACTTTGAGATGTCAAATCCTATGTAACAAGTGGCCTTCTGGGCCATTAATGTTAGGAAGGCAGGAAATGCAGAACTTAAGCAAACAAAGCTTGGAGTCAAGTGCATTAGATAAAATGAAAAGTGAGCTTTAATGTCACTGGGACAAAAAATAGCTTGTAGTTTTAGTGCTAATTCCTTTTTCCTCCTTTTTTTTTTTTAATTACAGTTTTATATATGAATGTTTATAAACTGTTTATAAAGCACTTCTTTTTCTTTAAATAAGTTTCTGCAGAGGGTAAGAAATGTCTCCCACCCATCCTTTCCTCTCTGTAGAGGAATGAGGTGAGATTCTGTCTCCATGTGTATGGGTGCAGAGCACAGTTTTGATTCTCTTAAGGGGGAAAGAGAAGAGCTCTGGGAAGTGCTCGCAACCCAGTCCAGCAAATATGTGAGGGTTGAGTTTTGTTGTTTTTTTTTTTTTTTTTTTTTTTAAGGCAGAAACTATGCTGCCTTAAAAGGACTTGTTTAAATTTTTCTGTATGTGTGCTGAATACGTCGAGTTTGTAAGGAGCCTAGTGATTCTTGTATCCTTTTAAAGTGAAAATTATAGTATACTTCACTTAATGTTTCTCACAAAAATGCAGATTCTATCTCTTGCAACGAAGAGAATCATAAAGCTGGATATAGTGAGAAATAGCACACGGAATTTTTAATCATTTGCTGTTTAAAACTGGGTTGGGAGACCAGGAGCTGCTGTCTTCTAACAACTTTGACATGGTGCACTCAAAAGGACCCCCCTCTCCTATGCCTCAAACCACAAACCCAAACAAGTCCTTTTAAGGCTGTGTTATAAGGAGGGTGTAGGAGATAGGTACTATACAAAACATTAAATAAGTGAATTAAATAATATGAAAAGGACTAGAGTGAAATGGAAACCAGAAGTGGCAGAAGAAATGAAAAGTTCCATGGAAATTAGCCAGAGGTTTGATGCATTTCAACAGCTACTTTGCCTTAAATAGATTCTGAAGTTTGGGAGTATGTTGTGCAATGTTGTACAACCATAGACAAGCCAGGCTATCAGAGAAGGATGTGAAGAGGGTTTTATAAATGCTCAATTACTGGCTTCCATAAAGTGCTAAAGAGCGCAATGATGGAAGATTTCTGGATTTTGGTTTATACGGTTTGATATTAGGGAACAAAGTGATAGAGCGCTTACTTGCCTGTCATTCTTCCAAATGCTTTCTTATCTTACAGTTATTTTGTAGCCATCAAATCACATGAGCCTTGCAGCAAAATGGAAAATTTGTTCGTTGCTTTAGGACGACTTCATTCTTTCCTGCCACGTTCTATGTCTGACTTTATCCATTCTGAGCTCATGTGTTAAGCCTGTACACCACCACGCCTGATGTCCCTTCCACCAGGTACTGTGCTGACACTGAGGTAGCACCAGTCCTTGTATAGAATGGGTGTTGGGGGGATGGACGGGAGGTGCATGGCTTTGCGAGCTGATACAACAATCTTGTCTCTTTTTTTTCTTTCTATTCTAAACTTTACTGTTTAGGCATTATTGTGGTTAATATCATTTAGATTAGCAAAACATTAACATCATTACTGTGAGCAAAATCCCTTAAGGCATCTTCTCATCATTAAAGCTCCTCTGGAATGGCTTTGGCTTAGCCGAAGTTGTTCTGCAGCAGAAGTAGCAGTCTGGGAGCTGTGATCTGGCTATGAAATAATGTAATGCAGTGAATTCTGTCTTGATAAGAATTTCTGGCATTGATCCTGTTATATGCAGAACTTTTAAAACATATTTGATTTCTGTGTGGTTCTTAGCATATGACTGTCTGCAAAGCTCTTATCCTAATCCCTTTAACACGAATGGGAGTGGTTTCTTTACTCAGTACCAATAGTTAAAAAAGTTTTCAGTTGCTTTGTTGTTCCCCCCCTCCCCAGATGCTGCTGGTATGTCAGATACTTCAGCACCACTTAAGCATTCTCAAGTCTCTGTCCCATTTTACCTCTGGAAATGGTTTTATTGCCAGAATTTGAATAGCATCTTTTTAACTGACTCCATTTATCATCATTAAGACATGGAGGGCAGAACAACCTTTAGCTATTTTATAGGATTCTGCAGTGTTTTATTACTGGTAATTATTAATGTGACCACTGTATGGGATGCACCTAAATCCAGTTGTGGATAAATGCTTGCCAAACACGCTGAGTTCATCATCATTGCCTCTATTAGTACGGGATGAGAACCTGACTGAAGGCATAAAGACTCATGCCATCTCTTCATGTTGTTCTGTCTTTAACGCTGAATAAGCCACTTCTAGCTCAATAGCTGATATTGTTTGGGCATCACTGAAAGTCATGTGCTACATGTGTAGCTGAGTACACAACTATTTCAAGAAATTTGAAAACATCTTTGCAGGAGAATATAATCAGGATACTCTGAGTTGAAACAGAGCTTTTAGAGAAATGCATTCTGGTAAGAAGGCCTGGCAAGAGACTTGATTAGCGCAGCACTGATCTCCAGTTGAATTGGAGTCAGACAGATGCCAGTATTTGTGGGTTTTCAATGTAACCACTCATCAGTCTCCTTGAGTCCAAAAGGAAAATGCCACTCCATTCTGGTGGAATTTCAAGGCAGCGAGATAAGCATAAGCTACTCAAAGAAAGCCATTGTCTTGGTTATCTTTATCATTTTGTGACTTCAGAAAGTGTGTTTTTATTTTGAGAATCGCTTTCTTTGATTTGCACTAAAAGACCAGAGCTGTTTCATTGGATTCCTTCCCTAGCCAGTTTCAGGGCAACTTCACATCCAGATTTGGACTGAAATTCTTTGGGTCAGTCCCAACGTTGGCATAAAGTAGTATAACAAAATCTAAATGTAATATATTTCTTTTAAATTGAAAGATTTATTAGCTTATTAATTCATTGGGTAGTTTGGTAGTGGGTTACTTGGGCAATTTTTTTATTACATTCTCTTTTAGTTCTTTTTATTTATATTATTTTTTTTTTTGGTACCCTACAGGGGATCTCTTGCTTTTGGCAGCAGATTTTATTGGCCACAGTTAGATGAAGTGCGAGTGTGCACACAGCACACTTTCTTAAGCTCCATAAAGGAAAATGTGTGTGCTTTCAGCTTGCTTGATTAATCAGTTTGTTTTCATAATAACTTTGAGTATTCTGTTGGGTGTACTTATTTATCTTGATAGGTACATTTTATTTCAACAATGTTCTAATTAGCATGTTTATACTCTCTAGAGATTCAAGAGTGGTGGTACAGATCTGGGGAAAATAACATCATGTACTAGTTTGTGTTCTATATGGTATTTTGTCACCTATTTTTCTCATCTGGCTGAGAAGTTACTGATGGATAAAAACTGCTGCTTGTCTGACAGAAGAAGTTTTGTGGGTTTAAAATGTTCTCTCTTCCTTTGAGTAGACTGGAGAATGAAAGTAATAACTGAAATCTACTTGAGTAGACTAAATTTGAATGAATGGCACTGTCAGCTTAATAATTGCATCTTGCTGTGTGCATTCCTTCCAGTTTTACAAATGCAATCTAACTTGTATCACAAAAGTTTTGGAAGGTGTCACTTCTTTCTCTTTACTTTTTTTTTTTTAATGGACTCAGAGAATACATAAGATTGGAAGAGCACCTCTGGCGATCACGTAGTCTAATCTCCTGCTCGGAGCAGGGAAACCTACTCCAAGTTGCTTGGTGCAATGTCCTGATGTATTTTGGATATCTTCAGGGGTAGAGACTATGTAGCTTCTCTGGGCAACGTGTTCTGGTGTTTAACTACCCTCACAGTAGAAGGTTTTTTCTTAACTTTTAGTGGGATTTCTGGTGTTTCAGTCTGTCCTCTTTGCCTCTTGTCCTGTCACTGGGCATCACAGAAAAGAGTTTGGCTCCATTTGTAGTTATTCATAGAATCATATCATAGAATCATAGAATGGCCTGGGTTGAAAACGACCACAGTGATCACCTAGTTTCAGTCCCCCTGCTATGTGCAGGGTCGCCAACCGCTAAACAATGCCTAGAGCCACATCCAGCCTGGCCTTGAATGCCTCCAAGGATGGGGCATCCACAATCTCTCTGGGCAACCTGTTCCAATGCATCACCACCCTCTGAGTGAAAAACTTCCTCCTAATATCTAACCTAAACCTCCCCTGCCTCAGTTTAAAGCCATTATTGCCTACATCTGGTACTTCTACATGTTGTTAAGACTCCCTGAGTTTTCCCTGAACCAGTGTCTCAGTCAATCTTTGTATGAGAGTTGCTTCAGTCCTTTAATCGTCTTCCTGGCCCTTTGCTGCATGTGTTCCAGTGTGCCATCATCTCTATTTTATTGGGAAGCCCAGAACTGGTCCCATCACTTCAGATGTGTCTTACGTGGCTGAGTAAAGGGGAAGAATCCTAACTCTTGAATTGTGGTCACATTTTGTCTCATGCTTCTTAGGATGCTCTTTACCCTCTTTATTTGAGATTACATTCAGCTTGTTGTCTGCCAGGGCTTTTTCTGCAAAGCTGCTTTTCAGTCCAGTGGCTTTGCTTTATTTTAACTTATGTGCTGGACAGTTCTTGCATTATGCCTGGATTGCTACAGGTCTAAGAACACTGGCATGATGTGGGCCTTACCTTCAATCTTATCACTGAGCTTGTGCACATTTATGCCATGTGCCTACACTGTCCTGAGAGCAGCACAGGCAACTTGCCTAACCTGTTAACTTATGTAGCATTTGACACTTTGGCTGACTTGTAGGTCTTATGATGGCTATTTGACATAATTACAGTAATCTGCTGGAAAGGATAGTCCTAGCATTGAAATTGGTCCTATGGACTCTGCACATAATGTGGATAAGAATACCCAAGCTAGGTCATGCACTGAGCTGTCTTCATCCTGACTACCTTCGTGCTGCACTTGACACTGAAAAGTGAGCTAATATCCAAGCGTTTTGGCCCAAGTAGAATTGACCCTATTTTCTAAATCCAGCATAGTGATTTATAGGTGCAAGTGTTTTGTCTCTACAGTGTGGATCTTTCACTCATATTACGGAAATGGGAAAAATAATTATAAAATCTTGGTTGTAAAACAACAAAAATTAGTAAAATTCGGGACTAGACTCAGTACCTGTACCTACTCCTTGCTCCCCTTTTATGTTGTGCTGGATTTCAGGTCAACAGTCCTTGTGTTTCCATGTTCATAAAGTAAAGGAAGCTGGAAAATATTATGTGTGTTTAAAGGCCAAGTAGTCCTGCATGAAGACATTAAAACACTTGTTGTGAAATCTTTATCAAATTTGATTAATGTTCTGAAACAAACACAAGGAAATCAAAGGTAGTTTCTGACATTTTCTTTGCAACTTTACACAACAATGCTTTTAAAACAGCATTAATTATTTCTTTCAATCAGATGCAAAGATGTAGCTCTTTCTGAATGCAGAAGTCTATCAAAAAAATAATCCCCCTTTCCAGACAATACTTTTATTCTCCTCAGTAAGGAAAACTTCTGCTCTCCATATTATGGAATAATTAATTCCTTTATAGGTGAACACTTAAATGTACTGAGGCCTTGAAACCCTTTAGCAGGCAACATAAATAGGCAGCCTTACAAAATAGCAAATAGATGAGGAATAGGAAAAAAAAAAAAAAGAGAAATGCCTGAGTCTATATACTAAAATAATTGCACATATTTAATAACTCTCTGGAAAATAACAGATTGGTCCAGAAAGCAGGTGGAGTTTTAAATGAGATGTGAAATGTGCTTATATTAGTAGTAAATTCATAAGGTGAACTCACAGTGTCTTCTAACCACAGGCTGTTGTGATGAGTTGTGTACCTAAAGTAGCTGAGATAAAACTAACTGCACAAATCGTCACTGCTTAATGGAAGGAAAGGGAAAAAGGAACAGAGTCTGAGCTTTTTAGCAGAAAGAGGGAGGGTGCAGAGTCTTTTCTTCATCTTGGATGTTCCTCAGAACCCATCAGTTAGCCAAATCCTTTCAGTTTTGGAGGCTGAGGTGCTTTGTCATCTCTTTTAGCTCTGTTCTGGGCTGTGAATATATGCTCTTCAAGATGTACAAGAGAAAGGAATGTGCCAGATGTGTCTAGATGCTGATGCAGAAATGATTAATGACTGTTTTTTTCCCAGCAGTGGCCATTTCTCTCTAGACTGAGCAGTACTTCTCTTATGTCGTATACGCAGTATTGATGGGCTGAACTGCTAGTACTCATCAGTCCTCCACAGAGGAATCTCTTCAAGAACTGGACTGAGCTAAGTACCAGTGTGGGAAGCGCGTGAGATGGAGAACTCTGCACGTATGGCCCTCTCTACACATTAACCTGATCTGTTGTTTAAAAAATCTGGGACTTGATGATGCTCCTTCCAGTTGGGAAAGAATGAGTTTCTGGATAACTCTCAGTAACTAGCTACACCACATTGTTAATGCTTACAGGGGCATTACTGTTTTGTTATACAATGAAATGCCTATTGTTGAAAGCGGCTATCCTACTGTAATTGAGGAAGTTTGTAGAGACTGATTTGTTGCAGTACCGTTGTCTTTTTTGACTTTAAAATGACAAAGCTTCATGATCTGCCCCCTGTGAGGCTGCTGCCTGGAGGCACTGGTGTTACAGAGTCTATCAGAGTCCATCTCTTCATTGCTAGAATTAAAATAATGGTGCCCTAATAACTCCCCCATTGTATCTTTATGTAGGATTTCATATATAAATATTTGTGACTGTTCCCTCAGTGTCTCAGTCAAGGTGACCAAGGCTAACTTGCCACGTACGTGAAAGCCTCTTTACCCTGGTAGCATGTGATTATTCTTACGTTGGTTTTATTTATAACTAACAGGACTGGACTCAGTGTAACAGTATGTAAAAGAAAAGCTATTCTGACATATGTCAATTAAGTCATCTAGATGGTACCATCTGCTACTTCTGTTTTTATTCAGATTCTGTTTTAAGCATTGCTTCTTCCCTGGTAATTCTGGGAAATAAGGCTTTTTGAGGGGAAGCAGTTGGTGTGTTGTGTGTGGTAAATGCCCAAATATGTGCCACTCTACTTGCATATGGCTTGCTATAATAAGGGCTGGAAGAGTAACTTCCACATGAGAAATTTTTGGAGCTGGATTCAGTATGATAGGAGCTTCCTGTAAGTGTACGAGTACTGTGACAATATACATTTTTGCTAGTTTAACTGGAGGGTTGCTCTGAAAAGGCAAAAATTTTTCTGTCTGTGACTTATTTGTAACCATGGGTAAAAAAAATAGGCTCTGTCTGTTGTCATTTAAGATAATCACTATCTGTGATGTATTTTCTGTCAAGTAGTAGTACAGTATCTGCTCTGACTCTGTTGCTTGCAATATTCTTAGAAGCTACAAATCGACTCTCTCCAGCTCATGCATCCACATTTTCTTTGGTAATGGTCTTGATGCCCAGCCATTTATCCACTTTAAATTGGACTTTGACTGTTGTCAGTCTCATGCTAGGGTAGATTTTGAGATCTGATTGCAGAACAATTTATCTGAAGAATCCTTGCCATACCAAATCTTTATGCATAATGAGATTGTCTCTGTTTACATTGACCTGGCTGAGCACCATGGTGGTGTACATCAGGAATGTGCCTGGGTGACCTGCACGTGCCCGACTTGCCCGTGGGCCAGGAGGATTAATTCCCTCAGTAAGAAGAAGAGTCAGTGTGACAGTTCAGTGTCACACGGAGGAGAAAATCATGCGTGTGCTCCCAGGATACGCTGGGCTGTTGATGTAATTGGTTTATGCTGAGAGGAAAACCTTTTATGAGAGTCTAGTAGGACAGTAAACCACAATGAAAACAGTTAGATTCGTACACAATGTTAAGAAGCTCATTTAATCCTCAGTCAAGTTTCAGAGGTCAGGCCCTTTCATCTCGTTGCTTTGTGTTGGCAGAGGCCCAGCACTGAGGGTGAGCTGTCTTTGCTCTTTAATTCCTCCTCCAGACAACCTCCTAAACCAGAAGTTGTTCTGTCTCTTTCAGCCTTATAATCCTCTGGACCTGGGCAGTGCTCACACAAGAAGCTCTGTGAAATGGCCTTTGTGCTGGAAATGCTTTGAGAGCAGTAATTAATGGCTCTTATCACCTTCTGTGCCCTTGGCCTCTTCTGTCTGGCCAGAGCCATGCACCTAATGGGGTTTAGGAAGATGGGGTGTTTGGAGGCTGCTGTGGTTGGATAGAGATGAGGGGAGATGCATATAGGTTTCAGAGGAGGTATAAAGAGAGGCATCCTGCACAGATGAGAGGCAAGAGGGAAGATTTACTGGCATTTGAAATTTGAAGGGAAGAGGAGAGCTGGTGGTCCAAGAAAACGGTGGACTGCGGAACATAAGAGCAAGTGTGAGGAGAGGACTGAGATGAGAGACAAGAGGGACTTGGTCTGTTTGAAGCTGTTCCTCTTGCTTGAGAAAAACACAGCTAACCTTTTTTAATACTGGTTGAGGAAAGCTGAGAGATGACGAATCTCTCATGACAATCTCTTCTGATAATACCAGCATTATCAGAAGTGCTTGCAAATTGTTTGTCTTCTGCCTGATTTTTAAGACATTCTCCATGCTTGTTGCCCAACGACTTGAAAAATAAGAGAACAGTTGTGAAGATTTGGCTATGTATTAGTCACAGTTTTCACAGACAGGGAAGCAGAAAGCACTTCCTTTAATACAACTTCTGTATCTCATCATGCACCCAACTGCCCAGTGATTTTTCCCTGCAAAAGCGATATTCAAAATATTTACACGAGCTACTACCTTGGAATTTTCTTGCGTATCTCCTGGATGGTGAGGACCAGCAGCTGTGTGGCCTCTGAGGGCAGCAATGTCTTGCTGCCAGGTGGGGTAGCTGTGGAGAGTCTCTGTCTTGTCCTGAGCTTCGCCTTCCAAGGAGCTTATTTAGCTCTTGTCGATTATTTATGATAGTCAAGCCAGCTGTTACAGTAAGGTCACATTAACGGATGCAGAATGAGGTGTAGGCATGTATAACTGCACAGATACTGAGAACTGCTTGAACTGAAAAGGAAGATTTATTCAAAGAGAGGGCACTGCTCTCATTTCCCAGAATACACATAATCAAGTGGATGGGATTACATTAAATGGGTTGGCACTGAGAAATATAAAGCTCAGTCTTGAGAGAAAACATTAAGAGTTCTTTTTAAGTATCGAGCATCCAGGGAACATCTGGCTTTTCAGGTAATCCAACCTTTGCAAGATTAAATGTTTTGAGACTTTTTATTTTTTATTCACATTTATCTGCTAACTAATCTGCCAGCTCCTCAGCAGAGAGACAGGAGCAAGTTAGTGTGTATTGAAAGATCCATTCTATAATAAATGATAGTATTGTTGCAAAATGTTCATTTAGTTCTTGCGGCTTTTATTTATTTCTTTATTTATTTTAAAGGCTGAGAATGTGGTGCCCTTTCTTTCTTTTTTTTTTTTTTTTCCCCAATGTTCTGTATATGTCCTGAAGCCTCAAGTTAAGGGAGAATCCTGGGAGAAAAGGGATTAAACGTTCTTAGTTGCCTCTGAAGTTCTCACAGTGCATCTCTGTTTATAAGGAGACAAAAATATTTAATTTTTAGTCTCCATTAAGTGAAATCATGTTATCAAACAAGAAAGATTGCACAAGGTTAAAAAAAAAAAAAAAGAAAAACAGAAACAAGGCTCTGTGAGAAGTTTCATGGACTCTGTCTCAAACAGAAGATTCCTTCATGGTGTGACACCATGTGTATGTTTTGCTGCATTTTCTATTGCACATAATGTAACTCCAGTTATGACTCGCAGTATCAGTCTTTTATACTTCTCTGGCAATGTGAAGCAGCTAGTAGAGATAGAAAATTACAGCTTCTCAGCTGTAGTCTTATCACAGACTTTACTGTGCCAACATTGCAGGAGCTGTTTCATCTACACTTAGTTCAAGCTGAGAAGAAATTAGACAAAAAAAAAAAAAGAGGAAGAATATTTGATAAGAAGAGTAGAAGCAGGGAAAGCAGTGTAACAGTGGAGGTAGTTGAGAGGTTAGCGTACGTAATTTCAAAGTAATTGTCCTTTTTTATTTCTATATTGCTAGGACCTAGTATCGACATAAAGGGTGTGAGGAAGAAAGCATGTCAAATAGAGTAAGAAGTCTAGGAAGAAAATGAAGGAAGTTGAATGTAGAGCCTACCCAGGCAGATGAGATGAATTGGAAAAAAAGTATTTCAAGGAAGGACAAGCTCAAAGAGTAGAGGATCACTTGACTCCTGAGAAGATCCCTGAATAAGCATTGAAGCAAGTGGGTTGTTTTGGTAGCCTTTTTGACTTACAAATTCTCCTGTCTTTACTGAATGGAAGAAGTGAATTATGGTTAATCATGTTGATAAAGGATGTAGGTTATGTTCATCTTTATATATCGTGCAAGTAATGACATGGGCTGTTTTGGACTATCAGCAATACAGGTTAGGATAAAATTATGTGAGGTGAAACTCAGTGGGTATTCCCACTGACTTTGTTAGAATATTTCTATTCTTAAGTTTTCAGCGTCTTGCTGACCAAACCAATAGTATGAAATACTCCTGAAGAGCTCTCTTAAAACATTTGCACCTGAAGATCTGCATCTAAAAAAGGATTGCTTACTTAACATTTGAAATTTTGAACTTTTTAGTTCATTGTTTAAAATACGGATCAAAAAAATCCCAGATGTTAGTTTCCTATAAAGAATAATGACATTATGACAAATTTTTACCTACAATTGTCTGACCTCACAGTACGTGAGGAGAGTTGGGTATTCTTCCTTTCCTTTTATTCACTTTCTGTAGTACACTTCTCAGTGATTTGAGTTTCCTTGTTTTTGTACAGAGCCAGACAATGTCTGGCATCACTTTATTATTCTTCAGTTATTAAAAATCAACAGTTTTATTATTGTTTTCCTAGATGATGCGTGCAAGTGACTTTGAGAGGTGGTACAGATGGGATTCTCTAAATCGTTAGTGCAGCAGTCACTCCAAGCTAAACATAGATCCGCAATCTCTGCCCACTGAGAAGGTTAGCGAGGTTTATGATTCCCATTAATGGATATTTTCTTTCATTAAAAGTGAAGCTTTTGTGAAATCTGTACATTTCCTTGCAGAGTTTTCTATAATCCTTTTTCAAGTTCACATCAGTGTGCTGCATATTTATAAATATCATAGAATGGCTTGGATTGGAAGGGACCTCAAGGATCATCAAGCTCCAACCCTACTGCTGCATGCAAGGCCACCAACCTCCCTGTTTAATACTAGACCAGACTGCCTGGTCATATACAGTGCTGCATATCTGTAGTGGTTAAGTATAGTGCTTGTGGAAATGTAGTAAATATTCATGTTAGTTTATGTGCAGATTAGGGTAATTAGTGAAAGCAAAATTGGTGGCTAAATGAATTTATTTGGATTCCCTCTCTTTTTGGTGGAATTATTGAACACCTGGTAGGAGGAGAGGAAGGAATTGTGTCTGTCCAAGCTTTGACTTAGCTAGTAACCAAACTTGATTTTACTTTTTTCTTATATGTGTCCATTTCTTCCAGACAAGTCACTTGTTTTTAGGTTATCTTTCTTGTTTTCTTTGAAAATTTCAAATAGCTCATGTCCTGGAGATGCTTCATCCTTGTCTGTGCCAAACTCAACAGCAACAAAGAGAAAAAGAAAGAAATACGTTTAAGAATGTTGTAAACCACTGGAGATGACTGGGGAGTTTGGTTAATAACTTATGTTCTTTGCTTTTGTCTTACATCATTTACCGTGATGTAAGAAGTGGAAAAACTCCTTGAGTTTCTTTGAAATTGCAAAGTGTTGCACATTTTGTGGTGGTGTTCTTTTAACTCTACCTCCACTTTCTTTAATGCAACTTTTCAGTGGAGCATTGAAGTGGGGCGACTGCCATAATATGTAAGATATGGAGAGAGAAGGAAAGCACTTAAAGAATATTTTATATTCGTGTACAACGTTTCTGTTCCACTAGAAAGTAATAAAATATTTACTAAAGAAAAGTGGAAGAAAGTGGGAAATAATAGGAGGACTTGGGTTTAAAAATTTGAAATATTTGTGCTTGATAAACTGTCTTCCTTGATTGCCAATACAGTTATTTTCAATAATCTCAGTCCCGTCTCAGTATGTTGTATTATGAGAAAACAATTACTGGGAGACCTAAACTGGTACAGAAAAACTATTCATCTTCAATTGTAGATTTCATCCAGGCGTACAGTGAGAAATCACATTTGAATTGTAAATGGTTCCTATGTATATAAATAAAAAGAGAAAAATCATTATGAATTCAAATTTCACGTCATATTAATGAAAAACAAGAGTTCAGCTGAGTAACTGTATTGGGAAATACTTCGAAGATGAATAAATTGCAATCTGTTGCTTACAGTAAGCATTCTGTTTAATCATTTCATATCGAATCTATTTTATTTTGTTAGTGGTTACGTTTGTGGTTTTATTATTTTTTTTATTTTTATTTTTTAACCTGTATTGTGGTCAAGCTTTGTTTTTTTATTACTGGCATTTTTTGGACTTCTGTCTTCCTGCACCGTGTGTGTTTTATGAAGATACTAAATCCTGTGTCTCTGCTTGGTTGCTTCTGCTGATCCTATCCTAAATCCCACCTGAAGTCTGTTCCAGCGTCCATGTTCGTGAATAAGCCAAGCAGCCACAGACATTTGCCAAGCGTTTGGGATACATCCCAACAGACTGGACCGATTCCACATGTCTCCAGTGTCCCACTCCTCTCAGCAGAGCTCTCACCGTGTCCCTCCTGTCCTTCTGGAACTTCAGCAAGGGACTTCCTGGGAGAAGAACAGTCTGACAGACAAACAGACTGGCTGGACTCAAGTCAGGTTTTTCCCCATTCTTCTGATCTGATAGGTCTTGAGTTATTTTGTCTGGTCATTGGGCGAGACAAAGAGCTTGTGACTGCATAGCTGCGTGCTCAGGAGCATGGGATGGGATGTGGCACAGCTGTGATGCTGAGGAGCACCTCAGCTCCTGAGCCAGCACCCTGAGTACAGAGCTCTGCTGCAGGCAGCCTCTCGCCTTCTTGTCAATTTCGCAATTTCCGTGTTGGCACTCAGATCCTGATAAGAGGTCATGATCTGGTGTGATATAAGCCTCTCCTGGCTGACTTTGTTCCTGTAGTTCTGTGAAGTAATATGGGTTAGGTTGCCCGCATCTGCTGCTGGCTGCCTGCTCAGCGTGCTGATGGTTGTGAAAGCCGTTGACTGACGCTCCCCACATCTCTGGTACTTCCTGGTGGGATGCAGTAGGTTCTCTTGCGAAAGCTGAGTAGTTAACTTTGAAGCATCAGGACTGTCCGTCCTTTTCACAAACCTGACACTTGAAACTTATTTTTCCCAGTTGCTGAATACATTGGCTTTCCCTGATGTTAATGAGTATTGCATGCGCTCAGTTCTCCGAAAAGAAAAGGATATTAGTAGGGGGGGGAAAAAAAAAAGAAGCTGTTTGGCTCAGACACACCTAACTATCAAAGTTCAGTTGCTGCAGGTGACTTTCTGACCTTTCTTTCTCCCCTAACTCATTGAGGTATCTCCTACTCTTCACTGCTGAATGAATTTTTTTAAACTTATCACGATATAAAGCACACATTTCTATCTTCTAAGTGTGTGAACGTATATTGCTTCAGAAAGATTAGCTTTTATTCTACTTTGCTGCTGCTCGTGATTCTAAAATGCTTTCCCATGGATTACCATAATAAATTGTAAGTGATTAGATAATTGTTTATCAATGCTCTGATTTAAGCTGATTATGTATCTGTGAGGGTTAGTTTAACTTCTGTTCATAAATGGAGAAAACCTCTTTACTGCTGAGGACTGAGCAGCCAAAGGATCTGCAAAACAAACTTGTCAGGATGAAAGTAGGGAAAACAGCACTGCTCGGGCTTTTCTCCAATGGTTCCGTGTGGGAAACATGACGTCTTTCTCATAAGATAGTGGGAATGTTTTCTGCTGCAGACCTGAGTCATTTGTGGGGAATGTTAAGATTAATGCACGAGATGAATTTTCTCACTGCCTTCCCTTCTGTTGCAAAAATGGAAATGTGCTTGCCTTTGCACTTTTCCCTTAAATCCATCAAAACTACAGGTAGTCAGAGTGTTTTTGCTTCAAATTCAAACCCAGTTTTGTTCAGTGGAACTTCCTTGTCTTTTTGTGACAATGAGAAAAGAAGTTGATGTATATCTGTTTCATACTTTTTTAGAGTACAGCAATTAATCTTTCTCTGTTTGCTTTGGTGATTTTTGTGTGCTGCCACAATATACAGGAAAACATTCTGTTCTCACAGAGCTGTGAACAGGGGTGTTTAATTTATCAGAGTTCCCTTGGCATACAGCATCAACGTAATTGAATTTTGTCCATCTTCAGAATAATGTCAATTACACGTAATATGTAACAACATATGTTTCAAAATGGCATTTATATTTCGTGTTGAATTCTTTAAAGAGACTGTGCCCACTTTCCTCTTTTCCTAGTTAAGCATTAAGAATTACTGAAAGAATTGTTCCTAATTACAAAAATTAAAAAAAAAAAAAAAAAAAAAAGGGAAAAAGATGCCTTTCTGGACCACTTAGTCCTTTCTAGAGTATACAGTAGTGATAGGATAAGGGGGAAAGGGGGAATGGTTTTAAACTGAGATAGGTGAGGTTTAGGTTAGATATTAGGAGGAGGTTTTTCACACGGAAATCCACCACAGAGGGTGGTGATACGCTGGAACAGGTTGTCCAAGGAGGCTGTGGATGCCCCATCCCTGGAGGCATTCAGGGCCAGGCTGGATGTGGCTCTGGGCAGCCTGGTCTGGTGGTTGGCGACCCTGCACATAGCAGGTAGAAACTAGATGATCATTGTAGTCCTTTTCAACCCAGGCCATTCTATGATTCTATGATACTTCTGGTGAGTACCTACAACTTGAGCTTCTGCAACTTGAATCTGGTCAAAGATTCATGGCTGACATGGTCAATTCATGATGCACTTGATTTCTCTGTGGTCTCACTGAATTTGAGACTCTGAAATGAATAATTACTGGTTAAAGTAACTTTAGTAAAAGCAGCAATACAGAAGTAAGTAATTGTTCCCATTGTTCCATGGTGAGTGCACTTTCATTGATATCTTGGTAAGATTTAGCACACATAGGTCATAGCTAAACAGGGATGTTTTGAATGAGCACAGACAGAACTTGTGCACACAGCAGGTACCGCTGCTGTGCATCGCGTGGCTGAGTATCTGAAAATGCCTGCTGATTGCATTCTTCTTGATTCTTGTGTGGGCGGAGAAGCAATTATTTCAATCAAGGATTTAAAAAACTAATAAGGATTATTTCCATTTTGGATCATTTTCTTTCTCAGGTTTATTTGTTGTGAACACATGTAAAGTCTTACTCTTTTGGTGTCGCTGAATTTTCCACCATTTTCTTTATTGAGGGTAGAAGTTGAATCGAGTTCCTGTAATGTTGAAGGGTAGAGATTATCTTACAGAAAATGCCCCATTCTGTGCTTTGGGATTCTAAATCTCCGTTGTGATGAGCAGATTGCAGGGAGAAAAAACAGCACGTTACATCAAAACTCTTGAAAGTTTGTCATTTCATTGAATCAGTGAGAAGGTCTAATTAGTAATTGAAAAGATAATTAAAATTTGACATGCTGCCGAGTTTTTTGTATTATGTTCTTTTTTTCGTTTTTAATAGTACCTTTTCTTTATCATTATTATTATTCGTTATTCTTTCTACTCCTTTGGCCTTCCATCCTGGCCCTTTTCTGCCTTCCTTCCTCAGACTGCTCAGGTTTCTAAAGTGTTGAGTTTTGATTTGTTTATTATTGAAACCCTATTTCATACGTTGATCTCTTTGTTTACGTTTTCTGCTTTTCCTTCATAGGTCTCACAGGCTGACTCTGCTCTCCTACTCAGTTGCATATTGGGTACTCATTAACTGCCTCTGAATTGTTCCCTTCAGGCATTCAACACATACTTCTACAATTCCTCATGATTCTTCTTTTGTTTCTTTCGTGTTATACTAGAATCAAGACTGTTCATTATTCCTACTTACCAACCTAATTTTGTGAGTGGTATAGTTAAGTATAAACAAAGCAAGTGTATATTTCAGTGTGCATAACAAGGGCAGAAATTAGTTACAAATATGAAAGGTAAAATCTTAACTTATTTAATTTGATGCTAGCATTCCTCTTCATTCCTAGAGTCAGTTTGAGTTTTCTATTTTAAACCTTGTTATGTCTGATTATTTGTGTATTTTTCTCCATACTAATAATTTACAAATTTATAACTGATCGATGAAAAAGCACAGATAACATGGGTGAAAAGTCCTCTTAGTCTAAGTGGGAGGGCAACAAGTTTTAGTAGGACTAACTTAAAATATCTGAAGTAGAATACAACTTCTAAGAGGCCAACATGTAAATTAAGCTCAAGAGGAAACAGAGTGAGACATAGACTGCAAAGGACTTCCTGAGCATCTAAGTCCTTCAGAGGCATCTATTTTGTTTATAGTCTGTACTACCCACGTATATTTCTAAGCAAGGAGAAAGGATTTAGAGTCATGAGACTATAGAAAAAGACTTGAAATTTAACATGAAAACTTTCACACTGAATTCCAACGCATGTGTCATAAAAGCTGCTGTAAGGTGTTTGGAGAAGAGAAAGGGATAAGTCCTGAATTTTGAGCTATATACTCGTGCAGTGAATAGCTGTGGGTTTCACATGAGATTGATGGTGTTCTTCTACTCCTGCCTCTACCAACGGTTCCCTTTTGATCTTAAATAATTTCCTTGGGGAAAAAAAAAGTTAAAACAGAGGAAGAGGCATCAACATGTAATTATCATGGCAGACTTTTCAAATACTTTTTTGAAAGAAAATCAAGCTTACTCATTCCTTATGCTCTCTAGATTGAGTAAGAAAAGGTTTCCCTTCTTCTGAGTTTATAGGATTTTCTGTAACAAGCAGACTGATATCTCGTAGACTGAACTTTTTTACGTTATTAATGTCACTTTTCAAGGTCTTTTGCCCTTTTGTTCACTTAATTATAGTAAAACAGCATTGAGCCCATCAATAGCAATTACTCTTTTTATCACCAGACTTCCTTGTCATTTACTGTGTAAAATCTTTACCCTGAGAAAGCAGACTTCTGTTCTGTTGCAGCAGACAACAACAGTTCAATCTCTAACACTTTTCAGGAGCTTTTCCTTTTGAGTATGTAAAAAAAAAAAAAGCTATTAAATAAGATGGAAAAAGTCTAGTCATGAAAAATCAGAATGTTTCAATCTGTTTGTATTTACTAAGTGTGATTGAACCTGCAAAATAAATACCTTCAGGAACAATATGAGAATAGCTGTATACCGGGGTTGAGCTCTGTTTAGTCCTTGTGGGAAGGCTTTCCTTCCATCAAGCCCTATTGCCGGTGAGGATGTTAGTAAAAAAAGCTTTCTGATAAATGAAGTGTGAAGATAGAACAAATGAACATGGTACTGCACCTGCTAATGTTTGCTGAACGGCTGATGTGAGCTTGCATTAGTCAAGGGTGCTGCTCTCTTTTTTGGGGTGCTGTATATCTTCTGGATAGCTTCTACTTGTTTTTTTTTGTTTGTTTATTTGGTTGTTTTTGTTTTTGTTTTTTTAATGTATTTATTTTTTTTAACAGCTCATTTATTTGGATCTACTGACTTCACTGGGGCCATGGAAATGTGACACTATGGTCATTTTAGGAACTGAGCTTTCTGGATTACCATTTTCTTGAACAATACGCAGCTTTCTCAGCAATGAGCAATGGGTTTGGGTACCTCAATTTTAGGATAACCAGCTCAAGACACTATTTTTTTTTTTTTTTTTCCCCAGAGGATAGAGGCTCATCAGTAACACACCTCAAAGAGCTTCACAAAGTGAATGTTTGTAGTCCAGTTCTGAGGCAGAATATGTATATAAGAATCCATACTCCATGTCATCTGCCTCAGAGAGCAAGATTATCATTTTGCTCATTCCTGGAGTGTTCCTGTTAACATTTGGGAGGGGGATCACCAGAAGATGTTCGTGCTGTGTCTCTACAGCAGCAAGCTATTTTGTTGAATAAGGATCAAGAACAGACTGATGTTTTGAAGTCACACAGACTTTTTTTTTTCCTAGAGATATAGAAATGTATAGTAATTATTCTCATATTGTAATGTTCTCACATTTTACAATAAGATGTATAGATGTAGAAAGTATAGCAAACACAAGGAAGAAAGGAAATTTGACTAGTCTGATGTTATGTTTGCAAAATATATGCAGGATACACTTAAGTATTTTTTTCTTTTGTAGTGGTAGTTATAATTTTGGGGCTGTGTATCCTTTTACTGAGGAGCTAAGTTTACATCTGTGGCTACTTCTGTGTATTAAACATTGCTACATATCAAAATGGTGGACGGTTGGTCTGGATGATCTTGGACATCTTTTCCAAACTCGGTTATTCTATGATTCTAAAGCTATTTGTCAGATGAGCGTTATTCGTAAGTCTCTTACTCAGAGTAGCCCCACTTATGGTGAAGCTGTGCCTTAACTTCAGGAAACATGCTGTAATTAAATGTCAATAGAAATCATTAACTAGGCAAGAGCTCAAGCACTGTACTGTGTTGAGAACTTGGTTTCTTTGATGCCAAGATTTGAGCTAGTTTGAGCAACATTTGACTTATCCTAATTTACAGGAACATGACAGATCATAATCTAGTTGCTGTGCATTGGAATACTGCCCTGAAATGCAAAAGAATTGTTCACTTTTTGTAACTACACTGTTTTTACAGCTAATGGAATATGCTTCATATGTAATTGTGAGTATTGTCCAATGGGAGCTGGATAGCTGATATCAGGAGAAATTAAAAACATCATCAAAAACAGCAGAGAGGCAAAAGTCTGTGCTGCATTCATACTACAAACGGGAAAATTCCCTGCTTTGTAGATTCAGCAGAGTGTACATGTTCCCAAATATGACTTATTGAGTGTTGCTGTTTGTTTTGCTTTTTTTCTCAATATACATTTCAAGAAATGATAGTAAAATCATTTTATTTTTCTCTTCTTCAATCCCCTTGCCCCAGCATTTAGCTCTAGGAATAGCCGTGAATCTACACAGTCCCCTCTCCATTTTTGTACTCGGATGTAGTGTTATGGAATGAAAAATAGAGTACATGCTATTCTCAGTGAGGAGCAAACAAACTGCAGTATTTCAAGCTGCAGTGTAACTTGTTTACTGAAGATTCTGGTATTCATCTGCTTGGTTAGTCAATAAGGATGTTTATTCTAATGCATAAAACAGGTGGTAAATGAAGCAAGTATCTTGTAGAGAAAAATCTTTACAGTGCTGTTTATCTGTTTTAGAATAATGGAAGCTGCATGTTACTCACTGCTCTTCTGAAAGATTCAGAAGCACCTCTCTCTAGGAGTTCAATGCTAGAAACAGTAAATTTGTATTCATCAGCTCCATTGTGCAAAATTGTACAGATATGGCAGTTAAGATAATGTGATAGTGCTGAGCAATTTGCTTCTAATTTGCTTAACTGAGAATGAGATTCAGTCTTCATGTTCTGAGAGCTTTTCAATCTGGTGTATATATGATTAATGTTGGTGAGTCACTTTCAATGGGAATTTTAGCTTTCCTAACACAATGAGATAGGGAGACGTTCTGCCCCTCCCACCATCAGTTTAAAAGCACTGTGAAAGACAGGAGGAGGTAGTTCTTCGGGCTTTCAGAGTTGTGCCCTATAGCAGGAAGCAAGGAGATAACCATCCATTGGCAACTGCTGCACGAGTATCTGCAAACCAACGAGGACAGCTGAGGTTGGGATAAAAGTGTAAGTTCTTTATTATTGTCTTCAGAGACCAAGCGTTCTCACCGCTCGCTTAAAATCTGTATCTATCAGGGAAAGCAAGTTCAGAAGAGGGGGAAGGAAGATTTGGGAAGAAAAAAAATTTGAAGGTGCAGGTAGGCCAGTGAATCCTGTATGGGTTTGTTGTCAAAATGAGTGGAGTTCTGGAGACCTGTTTATTCCTGTAAGAAGTAAGCTGGGGAGAGTGTAACGCTTTGTGTATATAGGTTAGCTCAAAAATTGGCTGTAATTGAGTCTGAAATAATGTTGCTTTGTCTATGCAACTTTCCCTGTTATTTTAGAATGATGTTTTTCTCTGTGTAAGGATTACAGTATGTAGTGTGATTGTAAGATTTAATTTCCTCAAAATCCATCCAGTTGGTCAGAGTGGTTTAGAAAAATCTTTCTTGTTATGAAAGTATAATCTGAAACTGACCAAAAGAATTTAGAAAGTCTAAGGGGCTTCAATTTACATCTATCTGGAGGCCAGATAGGCACATAAAACTGGCTGAGTTAGTGTAAGCACTGGTGGAACTAGGGATTAGGCAACCTGCTTGCTTCTGCTTTACAAAGCCCTGCTAGAGCCCTGTGTGAACGTTTAGACTTACCTAAAATTTGAAGCCTACCCCACATCATTTCTGACACTGAGCACAGACCACCTGAGTTATTTACTGAGTACCTTGCATTTTTTAGTTCCTGGGTTCGTATCGAGTGCCTTGTTAAGCTGCAACTTAAAGATAAGAAAGGGCAAGAGCACTTGAGGCTGACCTCTCTTAACGTAGGCAGCTGTGTCAGATGATTTTTTTGTCATTACAATAGTGATATTCACTATGGATAACATTACAGACTCTTTAGTGACCTCCAGTTGTCTACCTTGTGGATTAGTAGGTATTTCAAAGCAGTCTGAGAAAAAAGCATATGGCTGCAATGAATATGAATATCAATTATCATGACACCAGTAGTAATGGTGTTTCTGGTTTTGATTCATCTTATTCTTAGGTATGTATTTATGATTCATTTTATTATTGAGAAAAAATGACATTCAATTTATATTACTGCCAGGTTGAGGAGGGGAAATTAACCCTTGGAAAAAAAATAAAAGAAAAATAAAGGGCATTGTCTAAAGCCCACAGTGCCAACTCTTTAGAAGGTGACTTCCATAAAAAGACAAAAGATTTGAGGA
Organism: Meleagris gallopavo; assembly: GCF_905368555.1. NCBI lineage: Eukaryota > Metazoa > Chordata > Aves > Galliformes > Phasianidae > Meleagris > Meleagris gallopavo. The sequence goes on from NC_139404.1 coordinate 122,168,467, forward strand.
CTGTTCTGTACTTTCTTGTATTTATTTCTTGCCTCCTGCCTCTGCTTGTCACAGCTCTCCAGAGCTCTGGTTTTTGTTTTTTTTTTTTTTCAGAAGTACAATGACATGCTCAGAGTGGCTGAAAAAGCATATTTTCTGCCTGAAAAAGGATGAATGCTTTGGTAGTATACTGCTAACGTGCTGATTTGAACACTGAGGGAGAAAGTGGATGTTAGAGTCAAACCTATTTGTTTGTTCTAATGTTGGTTTTCAGTAGTCCCTGTTGACTTTTTTTTTCTTTCTGAAGAAATAGATTTATAGCTTCTTCATGAGTTACTTAGCCTTATTGGTTTTGCGAATTCATTTCTTCCTGAAATTCCCATCCTTCAGGCAGAAGATATTCAGGTCAAACTCCTGGCTGCCATTACATGCACGCTCAATACTAAGCACACATGCTGGTGGGTACTTGCACTTACCCACTGAATGAGGATAAACTGCCAGCAACCCTGCAAAGAATTGCAGAACATTCTGTAAGGCTGCCATCTCTGAGTTCATAGAGTACAAACAGCATGGCTCTTTCAATAGCTTTTTAAAAGGCAAGTCCAGGGAAGGGGTTTGGAAGTGGGTAAAGAAAAGCTGAACTTGTGGGCAACGAAGAGCGTTTTCTCCAGTGCTCTGGCTTGCTCCTTTTCTCCTCTGTATTGTCCTTTCCCCATCTCCCACGCCTGTCGCTGTTGCAACAAAGCCATCAGGGACTCTTCCACAGAGCAGTGTGTGGGGCAGAGGGATCAGTGAGCACTGTCACCAAGGATCAGCCAGTGCAGAGCCACCTCTGGGCAATATTTGCACCACAGACTACCTGCAGTCTTGGAACATACACATTTAGATGTTTGGGTGCTGAGACCATTCAAATGCTTCCTAATGGCATCTCAAGATCAAGACCCTGCTTGCATTTGTTCTTAGCAGAACAGCATGTGGAAAAATACACTGCTTGGATCATGTATTCTGAGTGTAACACCTACACCTACAAACGGCAGTGACAGCCACTTTCTGAATGCCCTGAGTAGAACATAATGTTTTTGTTATTCTGCTGAAAAGTAATAGGAAAAATAACTTAGTACATTGCCTCCTTTGAATTCCCATTTTTCTGTACAGCGGTTGGAGTCTTGCACAGATGCCTTTGTTTTTATGGTTTGCCTTTTCAAATCTTTATATCATTTGAAAACACAAAGGAAATTTCTCTATGCCTATTTTTCACATCGTTCTAAGAAGTACATAAAAAACGTTTGGAGAGAAATTATCAAATGGTGGTTGAATAGCAGATCTGGTTAGACTTAACTCTGTTTTCATGAGGGCTGTTTCATGTGATGCTGAACAGGCACATTTGCCATCTTTGTCGAGTTCCACTTCATTGAATGGGCAGCTCTCTCCTACTGATGTTTTGTGCCCTACAGAGTGATATGGCTTTAGTAGCAATCCCAGTGGGAACAGATGAGGAAGGGAGTCTACACATTACTGCTAAGCTGAGATCACATCTGCCATATTACCTAAAGCTAGCCTTATGCTTTGTGATCTCTTGAAGATTTGAGTGGCTTTAGCTGACGGTGTGCAGGAGGCTGGCTGAGGGGCTTGGAAGTACCTAGGGAATGGAAGAAAGGCAGCCACAGCTGTGGTGAACAGTGGCTGCTTTAAGATGCCTGCATGAAACTAATGACAGATCAAAGCAAGCAGATAGGAGCAATGGAATTGCTCAGCCTGGAGAAGAGAAGGCTCTGAGGAGGCCCTATAGTGATCTTCCAGTGCATAATGGGGCCTAAAGGAAAGATGGGGAGGAAGTCTTTGTCAGTGTGTTCAGTGGTAGAACAAGGGTTTTAAAAAGAGAGGAGATTTAGGTTAGATGTTACAAGAAATCCTTTACTCAGAGGTTGAGGGTGAGGCCTTGGCACAGCTGCCCAGAGAAGCTGTGGTGCCCCATCCCTGGAAGTGGTCAAGGCCAGGTTGGATGGGGCCCTGGGCAGCTTGAGCTGGTGGGGGGCAGCCCTTCCCATGGCGGGCGTGGGGGCTGGGTGGGCTTTGATGTCCCTTCCAACCCATTCTGTGATAAAATGGTGACATTTTAATTTCTGGTATGTCCCTTGTCTGTGCTGTCTATAGAGCTCTGTTTATAAATCTTTGAAAATGGATTATTCTTTACAGTAAATGGTCAGTGTACAACAGTTTAAAATAACAAAGTGATGCCATCTGCTGTCTTATAATCTTATTTAATACTGCTTTGGATGAAAGAATTGTTATTGCAAGAAGAGATGGAAACAGACTATGCTGATTGAAATGTCACAACTGTGACATAGTATCTGATACATATCAAAGTTATACAACATAAACATTGGTTGTGATTAAATGCAGTGGACTACAGAATGTCAGAAGGAAATGTGATGCTAGGGTCAATCCAAAATAACTCCACAGTGAATCTATTTTGCAGTTACCCAGAGGTTTTTGTAAGGCTTCTTTTGTTGTTTGTTTGTTTGTTTGTTTAGTATTCCTGAAAGGAGCATGTAGAATACTGTGGAAGAAACAGTAGGTTGGAAGATTATGACATACCATGTTTAAATTGTTTTTTTTTTTTTTTTTCAGAATTTCTTTTAAGTAGTGAAGTTCTACACATTTCGACTATATTTAGTCCAATGTTATCCACAATGACTTTACTTTTAGGTGCTTTATGGAAAGAGTTAACCTGACCATGGACTTCAGAGAAGCTGAGAACCACATTTGTGTAAGACGTATTATTCAAAGAGAATTCGCCCATCATCTCAAAAAGGTAGAACAGATCATAACATTTAACAGTTGAATGTATACACTGAAGTAGATTTCAGATTAACTTGACCTAAGTCTGCAGCTCTCAACCTTGAAAAAGCTTATTCAGAGAATATATATTTATTATTTCATGTGTGTATATGCATTATTAGATTGCTTGGGTTTTTAACAGTGTGAGTTGTCTTATTTTCTTCAAACGCATCTACACCAAACTGCAGTTCATGGGTTAATCCCTGACAAAACAGTGAAACACCTAAACTGATCTGAAGGTCCTGCAGTCAGCGGTGCTTACAAGCTATAGCGTGGTGCGGAACGAAAGAGGCAGAACTTGTGTTTTGCATTTAGCTTTCTCTTCTTTCTTCTGTTTGTAATGGTCTGCAACACACTGAACTAATCATGGGCTCCTGTACTTTTTTTTTTTCTTAAGAATCTACTGATATAAATCTGGACTTTGCAAAAGAGACTATAAATCTCAGTACTGCAGCAGCTACGACATTAGCTAAGTAATGTTGTACGTAGTGTGGCGTGAATAAGGATGTATTTGCACACAGACATATGCATAATCAGTGTCTGATAAATAAATGCTTAATTCCTTGTGATTTTTTTTTCCAAGTATCAGTATTGCAGTGGTGTGTATGTCTAGGTGTATGTTAAAAATGCACAACCTGTGGCTCTCTTGTACTTCTACATGGTTTTAATTTTCATGGTAAAACTCATCTGATACATAAATATCCATTTGCAGATGCAACATCTTACAACTGTCCCATGCAAATACAGCTATACCAGAAGCCCTGCAGCCACCTCTTCCCTCAATATTTGGGAGCCTATCCACAAGGTGCACAAGTTCACTTGGTAGTAAACTTGGGAAAAGTCTTAGCTAGATTCCCTACAGATCAAAAGCCCTGCGGATGAGGGTAGCACAGCTCACAGTTTGGCAAGAGAAAAGTTGTGCATATATTGACATCCTTCTTGTTGTTTGCCATACCTCTTTGTTTTAAATTTCTGTAAAATTCCTTTCTCTACAATCACATTTTTTAATCTGGACCACTCAGAAATCATTAAATGGATTGAGGAATATAGAGATTTTAAAAATATACATTTGCTGATTCTTTTGATCTTTTTTTTTTTTTCCTAAACATTCACATATTTCCAGACTGTTCTGCACAGCTCGTAAGTGCTCAAACCCTACTTTTGGAGGCAAAATAAAATGTAACTTTTAGATTTCCACGTAATAAGTCAAGAGTTGATCTTGAAAACACAGGAGCTTGAGGGAAAAAAGCCTCAGTTTACTGCCATATGACAAAGTGTCCATTGGCCAGAAGATATGACAATATAGGATGGGGATGCACTTACTTAGGTGCAAATCTGCTGTTATAAATGTAACCCCAGGTGGGCAGAAACTGTAATGTACATGTTAGACCTTAACTGGGATACTCTCCAAACAAGTGAGGTAAAAAGAATTTGTAATTTAGATAACGTAATCCATGAGGTTATGTTATATTTCCAGGACAAAGCTCATGCTCTTGTGATTAGAACATCCATAAAAGTGCAAAGAATTTTTATGCCCTTGGCCAGAGAACCTCACCTGAAAGCAACTGTGCATTTAAAGCTATTGTTGGAGGAAGTAGAAGGTTATTTGTATTCCTCATGAAAACTCAAGGAGCCCTTGAGATGATTCTCTAAAGAAATTCTGAAAGTGTTCATTTCAGTGTATGCATTAGCACATCCTTCTCAGGGAATGGTGACTGGCTGTTAGCAAAAGTTTTCAGGATATACGTAGGCACTTGCAGAATGTGTTTTCTGTCACTCCAAGCTGGCTGTGTATAAAATTGAATGGCTTCAGAGGATGGGCAGATTGTTAGCAGTTCTGTGAGGTGATGTAGAAAGTAGAAAGTGGCTGATGAGAAATGACTGATGGTAAGACATGAGCAAGAGGTGATGAGTATAGTAGAGTGAAACAATAAAAGGAAAACCAGGGTGTCCAAACTGGCTTATTGTTAGTCTGCCCTGAAGGATTGTTTTTATGTAACGTTAATCTTGCTGCTAGGTAATGGCTTGATAATTTCAAATTGTTATACCAAATAATTACCCTTACTCTTTCTCGTCAGTGCAGTTTTTAGCTTTATAACTATTGTAATCTTCCATTTGAGTGATGTTTCCAGGTTAGCCAATTCATGCATTTTGAAAGTCAGCAGTGCTTGAGGGTGCTCTCAAATCGTCAGACTAAAACCAGCAGAAAGGCATAAGTGAAGTAGTGAAAGACCTAGTAATGCAAGGAGTGATGTGTATGATGAGTTTTTTCCTCATTCCCAGTGCTGCTGTTACAGGAGAAGAAGACCTCTGTACCTTATCAGCTTTTTGGTTTAAATGCTGAAGGGAAGGTTGCTAAAATACCAAAGACTTCTGAATGTGGGTGTAAGGTCCAAATGATCAGAATGTCTTCTTACATCTTGAAGTACCATTCTGAACACCATATCATACAAGGGGTCTTGTTTGTGTTGCTATAGATGTTTTGTCTGCCTGAGTTTATAGTGCCGGCTACTACCATTTAACTTTACAGTCAGATACTTGGCAGGAAGGTGATTAAATTGAATGTAATGTTTTCTGATCTTTAAGCAGTAATACTCATAGTGAAGTTTTGATCTGTAAAACAAGAACAAAAAGAAAACTATGTTGTGTCCAGCGTATCTGATACCAAAATTCAATTCTCTGGTAATTAGCAACAGAATTGCAGTAGTAGTAATACTGGGCCTGCTTAGATTACATGTGTCGCTGAATGAAAAGCTGGTCATGATCATTGAGAAGGTCACTGCATCAAAAAAAGTTATTTTAATAAGCATAAGCTATTTCCTTGGTCAGTGTTATACAGGAATGTTTGATTTTTACACACAGTATTACTCTGCAGCCTAAGATTGGGTTGATAAACACTAGCTTTTCAAGAAAGTTTAGTACTTGTAGGATAGATTCCAAACCTGATGTAATACTTGATTGACTTCAAAAGTTTTCCTCTATTCTCTCCAGTATTGCTTTTTTTATTTTTTTATTTTTTATTTCTATTACCTCAATTTATTTTTGGAGTTCTGTAAGCCTTTTCTTGAAAATTCTGTTGCACTGAATTTCCTTATAACGTAACAATTTGAGTATATTGGTGTGATACTTCAGATCAAAATTATGATTCGGTCTCTACTTGAGATGATTCGCAATTTAAAAATTAAGTTCTTAGTGTAGTTTGTTGTCAGTTTATAGAACAATAGCGAGTTATTTTCAAAGCAAATAGTACAAGTCTTGCACTAAGAGAACTTCTTTTGCTTGTTAGAGCAAAACATAGGCAGCTGTATATTTTTTTTTTTTTAAGATGAAAATGGATATTCTTCTGAAGAACGTTTTTCCCACTTCAGTAACTTTGTTATTTCTTTTCCTTTTGCTTCTTGCTTGAATTTCATCACACACAGGAAAACAGCAGATTCTTCACATTAAGCAAATGTATTTATAGCTTTAGCCACTGTATTTTCCTTACTCTTTTAAACTGGATGCAGTAAAAAGAGAAAGATTTGCTGAGTGCACTGTTCTTCTTTTCTGTATTTGCAGAAGTGTTGCAAACTGCAACAGCAGTGTTTGTGTAGGTGCTTCTAAAGGGGGAAGTAAATGAGTTGGGTGCAGCATTTAATTAATCTGTTGTGCACGTGGAGTGCTTTATAAGAAAGGCTGTAAAGTTTCATAAAATATTCTTCAATTTATATACATTCTGAGGTATTTAGTAATGTTTTTATGTCATTGGTTTTACTGTTAAATTGCTGAGCATGTAATTGCAGCTTGTATCATCAGATCTAGGCTTGAATGCCTACTCTTAGAAATTAAGGCCAGAGGTTCGCAGTGCTGTGGTGGTGTACAGTGGGGAAGAATTTTGAGCTGTTTTATACTGCAAACTTAACAAACAAACAAACAAACCAAACAACAAAATGACACCAAAACAGTGTTAAAATTAGACTCGTTATATCTAAGTACAGTGATGGTGCTCTTAAGCATAAACAGTTTTCTGTACGTTGCCTTTTATTCATTATTCATCAACTTGTCAAACTTACAACACTCTAAATGACTGGTAGAGGGGCAGATAGAAAATATGCTGGCTACAACAGTGGATTGATCCAGGTTGATAGCTGTTTAGTGGCTAGTTAATCTCCAGAGATGCTTGGAACATCTACTGCCTACTTCTTCTTAACCTGTTCCAGTGCTCCTTATCATGAAAATCTTCTCCCTGATATCCAGTCTACATCTCTCTTTTAATTTGAAACAGTTTCCCTTCACAACAGACCCTGCTAAAGAGTTTGCCCCCTTCCTCCCTACAGACCCCTGTAAATTGGAAGTGGGTTAAGCCAGGAAGGCTGTTGCCATCAGACCACATCACTATGGTACAGTGTGTGTACTCTGTTTGCGCTTTCTTCTTGGATCACTGCAATGGCTATGAAGTCCCAGGCTTCTGCTTGATAAATTTCTGTGGAGTGACCCAAACCGTACTGCGCTCTGTCTAGCTGCAATTACGTCAGGTTTCTGAAGGCTCACTGGTGGAATGGAGTTTGGCAGATTCTTGCTGACCCAAAGGTCTTACAGGAAATTTAGAGTCCCCAAATGTGGGAATAGAACCTGCAAGTATCTGTAAACTTGGCCACAGAGAGAAAATGACCACATCCATTAAAACATGAGATAGCGTATCTCCCACGCGCTGACAAAAAAAAAAAACAAAAATGCAAAACCAGACTATGTAAAAGCATTATCCAGTATATCTAAAAACAGCGCTGTATGTGTTTCTCCTTCTATTTAAGGACTATTTAACATAAATTGATGTTATCTAACTCCACATGCCTCTGCTGAGGGAATGTTGTTCTGAGTGCACAGGACGTGCGTGCTGACTTGAAAGGCTGAAACACTTCTTTGCCTTTTTCTCTGATAACTAAGTGCAGGAAAGAGAGAACAAAATTTCCCATGCTGCCTTTTATTTCTTCCCTAGATCAAGCATGTGTCATAAGCAAGCAGACAAGGAAAACCAATCTTTTATTAGAACAAATGTGGAAAGAGAGGGGGTAAGATTAAGCCCTGAAGACATCTGAGCTTCTGAAGCCCTTTGCCACTTTGCATCACAAATACTCAGACTGCTCTGGGTTTTACACTGTATGAGAGCTACCTGGAAACCTGATAATATTACTTCTCAGTTAAGCCTTGGGGTGTGATCGCCTTCTCCAGAATTTGAATGGAAATGAGTTTCCCTGCTGAAATCTGAAAGGTTGAGGCTGGATGGCGAACAGTCAACTCTGTTATTAGTAAATAACACTGTTCCCAGTTTTCTTGTTTCTCTTGCACCTGGCAAGGGCACAGAGGCTATTCCTGAATGTCTAAGCAGCTCTTCTAAGACTACTTTTCCTCTGGCTACTGGTCATCTGTTAATAAGTTGATTTGTGAATTCATTCACATGCTGAGCCCACAAAAATGGTTTAATAAGCATGTTTGGGAAAGTGATGTAAGAGCGTATCTCAAGAGCTATGTATTTATTAAACTGGCATGTAGATTAATCAGTCTAAACAGCTCACTACTGAAGTAAATTTTCACCTGAAATGTTGCATTAGGGTAAAATTCCTTCCTCCTCTTTCCAAATTTAACTTAAAAGCATTTTTAATATGGACACAAACATGCAATGCAAATAGGTGTTTGAATCATTTCAAGTTCGTGTTTTACAATAAAGATAATGATCGATTATTTCCTGTAGGGTTACAGCTCGTTGCTGTGTTGTCTTCCTGACCTCTGAGGTGAGAGCCTTGAGGTTAGGGATGTGTGGTGGGACAGGCAGGTCGCTCAGCAAGTGTTCAAGTGCAGAGACCACTGGCTCCAAAACCTTGCCAGGAGGTTGAGCAGGTTCCCTTCTGGAGTGCTGTCTCCTGTGGACCCTGTGGTGCTGCTTCTTCCTTTTGTCACTGAAACCTCCTTACTGCTTCTCTTCCTTCCAAAGTTGCATCTCCCTACTGGTGACCGTGTGTTGTTTTTTTTCTGAAGACAGAATGAAAAAAGAGTTTAGGAGTGTTCTCCATTTATGTGAGTATATATATTTATGCGCGCTTTCATACCTTCATCAGTGTGAAAGGTGGGTCATTAAATGAAATAGCTATTCAGAAAATACGATTTAGTAAAAGATATATTCCTGCTCACAAGTTTTATCTTTTTATAATCAGAGACTATCAAAGGTTTTTAAGAAGTGGGGTTGGAAGTCGTTGAAGATTGCCACTTTCTGGGTTCTCGGCAACCTCCTGAAACTGATTTTGTGTTAGCACAGAAAATGTAATGACAACAATCATCCAGTTTTGAGAGGAACAGGAAAGCAATGGTAGATGGTGTTGGCTAGGCACATGATAAATAAAACACAACTTTCATCTTTTCACTGCAAGCTTTGCTTCTCATGCTGACTGGTCCAGCCTCACTGTTTTCCTGTACTCTTCCATCTGCTCAGCTGCGTCCAGCTGTTGTTTCCTTTCCTGTGCTTGAAGTATGCTCCTCTCCGATGGTGTGTTTACAGACAGGACAGACTCTGCTGCAGTGTCTCTGCTGATATCTGAGAGAACTGGTCATGTTTAGACAGGAAATTTAGCTCAAGTATAATGCTAGGCTAATGTGACACCGAACCCGCTTGCTTCGTGGAAAGCAGGATTAGTGTGTCTCCATTCAGATATGAAAAGAGTCTAGAATTATATTCCTTGAAGCAGAGACTGTTATCATTACTGCTATTGCTGTATTTGTATACCCCACTTGTACCCGTAATGCAAGGTAGCTGTAACTTTAAAAACAGTTGAAACGTGAAAGAGCAATAGATGCCAAGAGCAACTAAAACTGCAAAGGGGAAGAGGGAATGGTAAGAAAAATATTATTCCTTTAAACATTTGCAAATGTGCTTTGTATAACATATATATATATGTATTTGGGTATGTATATGTATACGTATGCAGCCCTAGCAACAACAACAAAAAAACCCTAGTTTTGGTAAAGATCTTATTAACTTTGAGTTAATTCAGTGTCAATTTCAGGTGATGATTATAGACAAACAGCTGAAATAACAGCTTTGCTTAAGTTTTTAAAATAATGTTATTTCTGGAAATAAGCTTGTTGCTCATTTCTCACAAGCAGCTATTTTTCTGGTACTCTGGTGCTTATCTGTGTGTGTGTATGTGTTGGCAAGATAGATAGGGCAGTATACATGCATCTGGCTAGTAAGTTTTTATTGAATTTTCTTTACACAGTGTATTCCTTTGGATGCTTATGTTTAAGAAAAGGCAGGACTTATTATTTATCAGAATTTCACACTGAATTTAAGACTGGTATTATTACTAAAGGCATTTCATGAAGTCATTTCCTATCTGAATTCCAGAAAACTCCCCAGCACCAAGCTCAGAGTGTGTCGTATTCGTAAGCGCATAACAAGCAGGAGTCCACAATAGCATCACAGCTTGAGACTGATAATTAATATTCTGTCTTTTTAAATTCTTTTATGAAGTTTTCTCATATATGACCAGCAGTGTTTCCATGACAGTAACAAAATGCAAATGTTTCTCAATGGATAAATGCCTAATGATACAGTGGGGAAGAGCATTTTGGTCATGAGATGGGCATACAGAATCATAGAATCACAAGGTTGGAAGGGTCCTACAAGATCATCTGGTCCAACCATCCTCCCATTACACTTGCATGTCTAGCTGAAGGATGGGGACAGATGCTGAGGCAGCCCTTATTTCATGTCCTAGCGCTCACATGCACTCCTGTGCACTGCCCTGGCCAGATGTGCACTACTGACATGGAGAGGGTCTGCACTTTGCCATGCAGCAGATGTACTTAATTTGCATCATCGGGATGAGACCACAAAGCTTTCAGAAAATAGAGCAGCTGAAAAAAATGGCAAATAATCCAGACAAATAGTTAAGCAGGCCAAATCCAAGCTGTTGTAGCTTGAGCTTCCCTGCTCTTAAGTGCAATGTTATAAACATGGACAGATCCAGAAATACATATCATAGTATAACTGGAGCTGCAGTCAGCCTTCTATCTTCCCACAGTACAAAATTAAATTTGACTGAGGAAATTCTCTCTTGATGAAGAGTGGTATTTTGGGAACTGATACTATAGTTAATGTTCTAACCATAGCTCAGAGCTGAATTTCTGTCAGGCTCTAAAGAGAAGGCTTTGACTTAGTTCACCATTACTGTTCCTGAGTTTTTCAATAATTATTCAAGATCTTGGAATTTCATAGTTTTTTTTTTCTCATCATAATTCTGACTATAGTATTAAAATGTAATTGTGCTGTTCTTTGTTGAACGTTTTATTTTATTATAACACTGGAAGTTCTTGATACCCACTACTAAATCTTAACAGTGCTTGATGTGCATCTGGATGTCTGACATTTCATATGCTTTCTACTCTGCTTGCAACAACAAAAGCACTTTCTTTGAACTGAAGTTATATACTTTAAACAAGCTTGTTTGTTTGTTTGTTTGTTTAACAAACTACCTTTAAAGGAGTGGAGTAGGAACAGTTTGTGCAATTGCAGTGCATCGCCTTTAAGGAGCAGCAGCTCCTCATAAAATGGAAAGAATGAAAATCCAAAGAAGAAAAGAAAGTGACTGCTTTTTTGGTAGTATTATATGTGATCATATAGTTTAAGCTTTCTTACAATTCCTTGCTTTATCCCAAAGCTGTTTATTCCTCTTTCTTTTTGCAAAACGGGAAAGAAAAACTTCAGGGCTTGTACTGTAGTACATGTATGACTCATTATGCTTTTGAGGAGAAGGAGCTTGCTGTACCCTGGTACATATTCAGAAGTAGAAAACCTATGAGGACCACACAGTTGATGTTTTTTTTTTTTTCTCCTATCAGGCCATATTCATGCACCCTTCCTGTCTAAGGAAATGGGGATAAACTTCTTTCTCTCTCCTTTTTTTTTTTTTTTTTTTTTTTTTTTTTTTTCCATCTGAAGATCCTGAATTTCTGGTAATCAACTTCAGGAGTGGGACATGTGGAGATGAAAGAAACTTTCTGGCTTGTAGTTAAAGCAGAAGCTAGAATAAAACGTTTACATGTTCAAAAGAACAGGTTAACTTTATGACTTAAAATGGACAGAACATGCTGAGCACTGATGAACGAAGAGCTCTCCCTCTATGTATGACTGTGACAAGAAGAGTACATCTTTATCTTTATTTTTAGGCAAATTATGATAAGCAGCCTCTTGCATAGTTTACAGGCTGTGATTATGCCCTCTGGGAACATACTGTGCGCATGAACTCCTCACTGAGCTGCAGAAGACCTGAATTTTGAGCACATGTAGAATAACAGAATGTCCTGAGTTGGAAGGGACTCACCAGGATCACCAAGTCCAACTTCTGGTTCCACAAAGGGACATCCAAAATCAAACCCTATGTCTGAGAGCACTGTCCAGACGCTCCTTGAACTCTGGCATTCAGGGCCGTGCCCACTGCCCTGGGCAGCCCGTTCCATGCCCACCGCCCTGTGGTGCAGACCCTTTCCCTGACCCCCAGCTGCCCCTCCCCTGACACAGCTCCATGCCATTCCCTCTGGCCCTGTCACTGTCACACAGAGCAGAGCTCAGCGCTGCCCCTCCGCTCCCTGTGAGGAGCTGCAGCCGCCATCAGGCCTCTCCTCAGCATCTCTGCACATCCTGAGGCCCCAGCCACTCCTCACACACCTTGTCTTCCACACCGTTCACCATACTTATATCCCTCCTTTAGATGCTCTCTAATAGTTTTATATCCTTGTGTAAATAGTACGGGAGCTGACAGTCATTTCTCCTAAACATGTGCAAGGTAAGTCAATGACAAGTGAAGTGGAATGTGAAGGTGAAGGCAGAAGATGATACTATTCCATGTAACATCTTCATGTAGAATGTGCACATTTGCAGGTCCTAGTGGAGCAGTTTAATACCTGCCTGTAGCTGCATGGCCTGTGCCTCATGGCTGCTGTAGGAAAAAAAAAAAAACATAATGCACAGTGTGATGTTCCCGTTTTTTCTTTAATGTAGAAGAATGAGGTGACTTAAATTGAATAAAGAATGTAGCGTGGATGTTAAATAATGGATAACTCAACAATGATTTGCCAGCTGTATAGCAGTAATGAATTTCTAGGGTCAGTAACACCTTAATGCAATGTGCCCACATCTGTGAAAGCACATCTGTGAAAGCACATCTGCATATGGCACTATAACAGCAAGGGTACTCTTCACATTTCAGATGAGGATTCTCAGTGAGGTTCTTAGCTGATCTTTACTGGTGAAGTGATAGAACTGCTTGCTTTGCTTTGTAATTAAGTACTTTGCATATTAATAAGGCCCTGAACTGCCACACCTATTATGGATGACAGTCTTATAGTGTGAGTGTGGGAATCTTAGTCCAACTTGTTATAGCTCTTGTCAGTAGCTGTGGAGCTTCAGTCTTAAGTCTGACATTCAAAATGTTGTGAGGTGTCTGTGGAGCACAGTGTGTTTCTGCATTCTGTACATAAGATCTGCAGATGATAAGTGATAGTAAAAAGCAAATTATATCCCACAGTTACTTCATGAGCATTCACTAGCATAGCAGCCCAAGTCTTTGTCATGTAAGTGCATGAATCTGGGTAAACTATGAGGTACTATAGGAATAAGGGATGTGATGAATGAAAGCCAGTGGCAATAGAAGTGTGAATGGGAGACTGGGCATAGAGAAACAAAACTGCTTAGGCACAAGATACAAAAGATAGAGAGACAAGAAGCAGAAGAAAAATAGGATATGGGAGCATTCCAACAATCTGAAAAAGGTAGAAAATAATATTAGCTGGCTTGGCATTCCTGATAGAAAGATCAGCCATCAAGTACTATTTAAATATTATTCTTGATGGACAGAACTTGGAGCCAATAATGACCCGTCATTGCACCTAGCCTAATTAACTGTAGCAAAGCACAGAATTGGAGGAGTTGGAAGAGACGTCTGAAGATCACCTAGTCCAACTCCCTTCTAAAGGAGGTTCCCTGCAGCAGGTTACACAGGAAAGTATCCAATTGGGTTTTGAATATCTTTAGGGAAGAAAAATCCACAACCTTTTTGGGCAGTGTGTTCAGTGCTCTCTCACCATTACAGTAAAATTGTTTTTCCTCATGTTCAGATGGAACGTCCCGTGTTCCAGTTTGTGCCTGTTGACCCTTGTCCTGTTGCTGAGCACCACAAAAAACAGCCGGGTTTCATCCTCAAGACACCTCCCCTTTAGGTATCTATAAGCATTGATAAGATCCCCTTTCAGTCTTCTCTTTTCCAGGATCCTTTTTAGCTTGGCGAACAGATGGATTTGAATGCTTGCAGTTCAAACTAGCGGCTGTGTGTCCCTGATGCAAAGAGTTGAATGACCTTGTTTGCGCTGTGTAGTTGGGCCAATATGCAGCTGTTCCCATTGTAAACACTCATATAAAACTGGTTTCAGGGTATGCTTGTGCATATTACACTGTAATTAACATTGTGTGAACACACATTTTAATCCCTCCTGGGTTCCTAAATGCTTTCTGCTAGCAGAGGCAGAAAGAACACATTGTATGTTTTTTTTCCCCCTCTGTTCATATTTGCCCTAGTGGAGAACAGGCTGGTGGGTAGGGAGGTCTGAAGGCAGTGCTTCCAGCACAGAAGAAATAACCAGTAAGGAGAAGCAGCTAGTTGGTTCTGGTTGGTGCTGAGTGATGGGAATGCATCCGCCTGGCTGCTCGGGGTGCAGAGCTGCTGCCATGGTGGTTTCACGTGGGGTGAGGACAGATGGCCTGTGTGGAACTATTAATCCTCCGGTTCACAGTATACTTCACAATAAAATTAAGATGATAAAACTATAATAGGAAGCGGCGAGCATATCTAAGTCTGAAATAATTTTAAGAGACTGGGATTTTACATATTCCTGAATACAATCTGTGCAATATTACGTTGCTCACTTTTTAGACAGCATAATCACCCTATTAGGTAAGAGAACAGATTTATTTGAGTTCAGTGTTCCTGCTTTTGGGATCTATTAGGCAGCAAAATGGTTTTAAGCATCAAATTTCAGATGGAGCTGCTGGGGATAGATGGCAGTAAGGTGGCAGAGTGGGAAGGACCTCTAACACTCTGCCCTGGCTACTGTCCTCAAACATGTAAGGGCTGTCCAGGGATCTTGGATTAGCATTAATGTTGTCATGCTTCACAAATAGAAATAATATATTTTCACTTCTTCATGAGATTTTCTCTAGAAGTGTGTGATTTGTTCTTTTTCTGGCAGTTTTCTCAAGGGCTCTCTCTGTGCCACTGATTTCCCATCTTTTCTTGGTTTGTAGTCTATTCAGATGTCTCCATTAGAGGAATTTCGTATTGTTGACAGAAAGTTTATTCTTACTGCAGGGCTGGGATTCCCCTTGGATAGCTAAGAAGCTGAGGCTGTGGAGAGTGGCTGTCATGTCAGGGGTTGTGGATGGCATGTGCCCATTCTAAGGCAGAAATGCTGCTAACACATGCTTTATGCAGTGTTTTCCCCTTTGCACATGTGTTTCCCATGAGGGAAGAAATGAAGGAATGAGAGGGTTAGCTGGGTGGGAGGGAATGGCTGTGTAGGCATTTTGCTTAATGCAGGAGAATGCAGCAATGAAATAAGCTTAATGGAGCTGCGTTCTCTAGGATGCCAAAAAAAGTGGAAAAAAGGATGAAGTGAAAAAAAAGGAGAGATAGGAAAAACATCGTTAAAAAATTCTTTTAAAATAATTTTATGTGAATGGAGGTGTCAAAAAAATTATGTCAAGTTAGGCTTATAAAATGATGATATAAAGACCATGTAACTGATGTACCTTCCTTCATCCCCTTCCAGTCTTCCAGTGTGTTGAAATAATAAGTGATTTATGTCCTCAGCTCAAAAATGACTATTAATTTGCCTAGCTCAGCCATGTTTATGGCTGATGACTGCGTGATCTTTATGGAGACAGCAGAGAAGAAACTATGCACCAGAAAGTAAGAATTCAAGCGTCTTTTGACAAGTATACTTTGCATGGGAAAAATGCATTCCTTGCTCTGCTTGAAGAAATGCTGTTGGATGTGGATGTCACTGGGCCAAGCCTCTGTTATCTCCTGGTTCCTGTCTTCTGATCATCTCCTTTCCCTCCCACCATGATTATTTTTTGCAGATTTTATAAACTCTTGTTGGTTACTGTGAAATTATTGTTTATGTAGTAAAGAGGATGTATGGTGGAGCAAATGGAAGATGATGAGGCCAAGTGGCAGGAAAGGCCTTCTGCTAGCCCTCTCACCACCATGCTGCACAGCCAGCTGCCTGGAGATTGGCAGGGAGATGTCCTCAAATATCTGCTGTCTAGGGACAGAATTCAGCTGTTGTAGTATTTGAGACCCAGCTGGCTGCTGACACCTGTGAGGAACAATACCAGAGCAGAAAGAAAAAAAATCACATCCAGAGTATACAGACAATTGCTTTAGATATGGAAAGGTAGCTTAACTTGAGCTTTCATCAGCCAACTGAAGGTTAAGTATTTAAATTTAGTGGTGGTTTCAGTAGCACTTGTTATTAGTGAAATTTGTGAAAAAGAGTTTAGCTGCTATTGGGATTTTTCTGAAATTTCCCTGAAGTTTTAGAATGCAAAGGCTCTATTCTGTAGTACAGTTCCCCTCTTGGGTTCTCTCTAAAATCAGAATTAATTAATTTGAGATAGAGCTAAGGTTATTAATTTTTATTCAAGATTAATAATTAACCATAAAATATCTTTCTAAAATGAAATATAATATAAACTGCAATGGAAATCTCAAGTATAGAGTTGCATTATTTCATGTCACTCTTAATAGTCTTCCTTTCACAAATCAAATGTTCACCTAGCTCTTTAGAAACAAGTTTTATGTTACAGATATCCTTGGTAACATTATGAGAATTAACAAGTCACAACCAGAGCTTTAAGTTTTGTGCATTTGAATCCTGCCTTTTGTTTTGCAGTTAAAAAAAAAGAAGAAAAGTTACCTTTGATACAGTGCATAACAATTCTAAATGTGCTCTTACAAAAAATTATGACTGAAATAAGATCAGGTTTTCCAGTGAATGACCCTGAGGTATTTAACTGGAATAAGTTCACTGCTCTTGAGTTGTTGAGAAACAGTGCGTGAAGCATGCACATTTTTTTGCACAGATGAGAAAGTAATAAACATTTGCCACCAATGTTATGCTTTTTGAAACTCAGCAGTTGAGGAGTTATGACCTGCTAACCGTTCAGTAACCAAATCCCCATGATTCTTGAAGAAGAAAATGTCGAAATCTTTTTCAGATACTCCAAAACAAAAGGAGATTGGAAATATTTGTAGGAAAAGGAAGACTGGTAGAAAGCTCTCTCTTTAGATGCACGTTAGTGACAATATTTATTCAAAAATAAATTCACATTTGGCATCTGCAGCATGAGTTTCTTTCTCCCTATAGCATCCTGTTGGTTCTTCCTTTCTTCCTACAGCCCTCTCCTCCTGCATCCTTTACTAAATGTTGATACACCTCATCTGCTTTCTTTCTCTGACTCACTCACTTGCCCCAGTGACTCAACCCCACCTCCACATCTCTTTTATGCTCACTTCTTCAGGCTGCTGCCTGTAGGTCACCCACCTGAAAGATGTTCCTTTCCATCTCATTTCTTTTCCTTACTAAGACAAACTTGCCCTGTTATCTTAAAAAACAAGTTGCACTCTTTATTCTCTCATTTATTTATTTTATTCTCTATTGCAGCTGCTGCCCACCTCCTTTTTTGTTTTCATGTCAAATTCATTGATTCAGCTACCAGGAATTATTTTTCTTCTGTTCTGTCTGGATTTCTTCCAGGCTGGCTCTCATCCCTGCCCACTGCATCTAACTGCTCTCAAACCAGCAAGCATCCCATGACTGCCAAATAGCATTGCATTATTAGAGAGAATAACTGGGGGAACTTCTTGTATTTGATCAGTGTGCCTTGTTTCTACTCCTTAAATCACGTAAAATGGAAATCTTTCAGTGCCACTGAATTCTTAATTTGGAGGTGAGAGGGAGATGCTCAATTTCCTAGGAAACAGATATGGGTACTTGTGACAGAAAGGGGCATGTAAAAAAATACATACTCCTGTGCTAACATTTTAATGCTTATATTGCTTTGAAATGTGCAAAAAATTGTTGAGGATATATGATAGTCAGTGAGTGATCACAAACCCAACTTGCAAATCTCAGATGCCTTTGAACGTACAGTATTTCTCCTCACTTATCTTTATCTGTGTTTGGGATAAACCTCCTGCTTAATACTATGGATTATGCTCTGACGTGGGAAAACATGGAGGTATTTGTGGATTTTGTTTTGTTTTTTTTCAAAACTGGGTGTGCTGTTCCCCTTTGATACAATTCTCGGGCTTCTGATTCTTGGGTATTCCATTTGAATGTGCTAACACTGAAGGAAGTTGTGGCTGTGCAGTATGCACAGTAAATGACCTGAACAGATAAACTTTCTGAGATTTACTGAGTGACTGTAGTATTATAGTGTCTTATTTATCCAGCTACTTTAGAGTTTTCTTTAGATAAATAAGCTGAAGTGCCTCACCTGAAGAAATGTTGGTATCATTTGTAGGCAAGAGGGGGATACTTGTAGTTAGTTCATCATACTCATCAGTCATCAGTAAGAAATTTAGGAAGATTAAGACAAAAATATCTGTAAGGATATGCAGGTTCATCTTATTCAGGTTAATTTAGTGAGCTAAGCTGGAGTCAATTAGAAGTATTTCAAGTATGGATATTACTGTGCATTTTTTCTTAGGAAACAGAAGGAAAAGCATCATTCTTTTTTTTTTCTCTTTCTCTATTTTTTCTCCTTTTTTTTTTTTCTTAGATCAAGTATGATGGAAAGTTATTTGCAATTGTCTTGAACATGATTTCCTACTAAATAGCTAGAAATAACTACCACGAAGTCTTTTCAAATTTCAGAGTAGCCTTAAATCAGAGATTTTTCAGCCTTCATGCTAATTGAATTACAGACACAAGGAGTTGAAATGCAGCACAGTTTATGTGATTGATGATAGTATTTTATTGTCAAAAATCCACACTCATGTCTTCAACATTATTAAAGACAGAAAGCATTCATTTTGGAATGTTAACAATAAATGATGGCCTGTGTTTTCTGGAGAATGGTTCTCTGGTTCTTCAATGGTAACAGGTGCTCAGCTTTGACAATAGGAGGCTCCATATACAAAATTCTCCATAAACATTAACTGGCGAAAACTCCTGTCTTTGAAAAGGAAGCTGGCCTGCCTGGGGCTCAGCTTATAATAATGATAGGACGGGTTTTGTGTCCAAAGCTTTGAAGTATGTATCAGCACTTGCCTTTCCGGCAGGTGAACAAGGTCACTTGGGCACCATTGCCTGTTATAAGTTAGAAGGAAAACCAAAAAATCCCATTCAGTTTGTGCTGGTTTTGCTCAGAGTTAACGTGTCCGTGCAATTCCTTGGGTAGCGATTTATAAAGGTGTTGGCAGTACAGGCTTTCCTTGCTGTAGTTTCATATAAATGCAACCCCAAATACACAGATCTAAGTGAGAGGATGAAAATATTGCAATGTTTAAAACGAAGGAAAAAAGGAAAATAACAAAAAGGCAAACCTGCTGTTAGTACACGGGCTGTGGAACACACCCCTTTTAGCTGGGTCCCTTAACTTGGGAAGGAGGCTTCGTGCAACAGAAGGACATGCTTTCCCCCTGGCCTCCTCCAAGCACCACCACGGCCTCCCTCCTGCCCAGGTCCCACTGGGGACAGCCGGGCAATGCCTTTTTACGTGGCATTTCACTAAGGAAGCTCTTATGTAGAGTGCGAAAGCTGTCAGGTCAGTGACTAAGCTGCGGCCTTACGTAAGAGTGAGCTGCAGATAAGAGGTGACGGAGATATGCTGACTTCTGTTATTAAATAATTGATGCTTTGCGAGAAGGAGTTGTTGCTGAATTCATTGAATCAGCTGTGGTCACAGCCTGAGAGTGAAACTTTGGAAAGCCCTCTTTGGACCAGCTGAAATAATTAATGCTTGTTATCCAGGACTTGGTCCAGAGTGGGGAAAGTTATGGAGTGTTATCTCTGTTGCCTAATGTCTGCAGGTGATAACTATTGGTGATATGAGACCTCCAGAAAAAGTTCTGTTTGCCTTCTAGGAAAGGCACTCAGCTCTTTAAAATAACAGGCTCTTTGATGTATGATACTCCTGAGTGTTAAATGCAGCCCCAACCTTGCAACTCAAGGGCCTGCAAAATTTCTTAATCCAAATATATGTGGAGAGCTTTCAGCCCGCTTTTTGAAGTATTTAAATAATTTGTATTGCCAGGAAAATGAACAGTTACACGTGGTATTACAAGGGGGAATACTGGACAACAGCAATTGTGTAGGGGCTGTTAATTCTTTATAGTAGCACACGCTTGCGTTTACGGATCTAACAAATCTTTCATCTTGATTTGCCTTTCTTTTCCTTCTCATGTGTCATGGCTAAAGCATGGATCCTCTCCCTCAGCACTGCCACACAGCCAAGCCAGCAGTTGTCCAAAGTGCACATGAGAAGTCAGAGTGAAAAAGCTTCTTCTCTTCCTACTGCTTTGAAAGCAGGCAGCTGAGTTAGTGTCCTGTTTATCCATCCAACTGTTTATGTGTATGTATAAAATCTATGCTGGAAGAATCTCGTGCTTACACTCATTTCCTGGAAATTAGATAGACTGCAATTGGAAGGAAAGGAGCATCAACAACTGTGCTTTTAAAGCTCACTGAAAAACAAATCCACCTTCTGCCACTTCCTAATACAAGCTAAAGAACAGTAACAGCAGGTTTTTCACCCAATCCTGTTTGTGTTCTCTATGGAGTATCAATGTTCGCAAAGCCAAATTCTTACGTACTGTCACAATATTCATTTTTCAAACATAATTATTATTACTTTGTCACTACTGTGTATTCATGTGATTGATGCGAGTAATAATTTCTTCAGAGTTAAAATCAGACAGACTGTAGGAGCTCTTAATTTTGGGGGGCCTTCCTATTGTCCAGATCTTGCTTTTTGCCACCTGTCTGCAGAACTGTTGGGAGACTGTGGGAAAGCCATTGCCCATTGTAGGGAGGTTCATCCTTGCAGAGTTGTGGGTCAAAGCAAATTCAAGTCCATCCCATTTCTGAGGCTAAATTGTTGGGTTGTTGAGAGTGCAAGCTCCTCAGCAGCAGTTGTCATCCTTGTCACTTTCCTGGGAAGGAAGGCTGAGAGATACAGTGAGCAAAAACTTGTCTTTTCTTCACAGGATGTACAGGGAAGTACAGGGCTGTACTGACAGGAGATGTTTAGCCATGGAGATCACAGAATCACAGAATCATAGGGATTGGAAGGGACCTCCAGAGATCATCGAGACCAACCCCCCTGCCAAAGCAGGTTCCCTACACCAGGTCGCACAGGTAGGTGTCCAGGCGAGACTTGAATATCTCCACAGAAGGAGACTCCACAACCTCCCTGGGCAGCCTGTTCCAGTGCTCCGTCACCCTCACCACAAAGAAGTTCTTGTGCACATTTGTGCAGAACTTCCTATGCTGCAGCTTATGTCCGTTTCCCCTCGTCCTGTCTCCACGTACCACTGAAAAGAGACTGGCCTCACCACTATGGCCGCCACACCTCAGATATTTATAAACCTGGATCAGGTCCCCTCTCAGTCTTCTTTTCTCAAGGCTAAACAGGCCCAGTTCACTTAGCCTTTCTTCATAGGGGAGATGCTCCAGGCCCTTCACCATCTTTGTGGCCCTCCGCTGGACTCTTTCCAAGAGATCCCTGTCTTTTTTGTACTGGGGAGCCCAGAACTGGACACAGTACTCCAGATGAGGCCTTACCAGGGCAGAGTAGAGGGGGAGGATCACCTCCCTCGACCTGCTGGACACGCTCTTCTTAATGCACCCCAGAATGCCATTGGCCTTTTTGGCCACGAGGGCACACTGCTGGCTCATGGCCAACCTGTCGTCCACCAGGACGCCCAGGTCCCTCTCTGCAAAAAAAATGATGAGATGCAGCACTGTGATCTGTGTTATCTTTCAGAATCTATTAGCCAGGTTATTATATTTGCAAACTTATTTGCTAACAGTTCTGGCTAGGTAACTGAAATGGTAAGCATGGGTTTCTGTGGCTCTGGTACCATGAACATGTAGGATGGTGGATGGCTTAGAAGGGCAGGCTTGGATGTTCTTCTGCTCTTCCTTTGGGTGCTTTCAACAAACTCTAGTACAAAACAAATGTTAAGTCCTGCCATCATACAATTGCCTTAGATCTATTTTGCATCTAAAGGTTTAAAGTTTAACATGCAAGAGGCTTCCCTTGGAGTGTCCATCACTTCAGACTTTGTCTTGTGCAATTGTGAAGCTTTCTCCTCCTTTTTGCTTGGACTGAGAAGCGCAGAGGTTCTGGGCACATTCCAAACTTTTTGAAGTGGTTTTTTCCACTGTAAGGCGGGGTCTGGCTCAGAGTCAGCTGCAGTTTCCTGGTTCTCACCCTTCCCTTTCAGGCAGACAGATGACCTGCCTTAAGGGATCAACCTTTCTTGGAAGGTGAAATTAAGCACATCAATTAAATGCTATGACCGTAAATATTATCTGCCTGCGTACCTATGAGCATATTAATCTTGTGTTAGCACTCCCTGATGTGGTGTTTATTGATCAGTTAATTAGTATTTGCACAGTGCTTTGAAGATGACAGTGATATGTACATTTCTGTTATCATTATAGATTAGTATACTATACCAAGCCAGAAATATTGCTGAGATAATTTGTCCATACTCTGGCGAGAGAGATGTGTGTTTATTAAGAGATCTCAATGAGGCATTGAGTGCATCTATTACAGTTCAAAAGGGGAAAAATGTGATAATTGTGTGGGAGTTTTAGTAAATGCGTTTTTCCCTGCAGTGAGCAGGAATGAAGATATTAATTTTCTTGTCTCCCTATGTTCATGGGTTGTAATGTCAGCCAACTTTTCCTTCTTCCCATTTCCAAAAGACTCATCACTTTTTTTTTGCTTTTTGAGTGCTTGAGTGCCATCGGTTTAATTCGTGGAAGGGGATTAAGGAAGATGTCCTTTAAGTAGCTGGGTCCATCCTGGTCCATTCAGAAAAAAAAATAACCTTATCTGTCTTTGCAACATACAATGAAGGGGAACTCCATCCACACCACTTCAGCATTCATCAGTACGTTTTGTGATCTTTTCTGCCTACTTCACTTAGGCTTCTTTACCATTTTTTTTTCCCTCAGTGCCATGCTTAACTTGGTCTGAGTTCATGTTTTGCTTAATTAGATGTGAGAGAAAATATGATCTACTGATAATAGCAGGCATGGTTTTTCATCGTGATATGTGCATATCCATTAACTTAAGGAGAAACTCACTTGGGCCTAACACAATGCTTGTTGCACAGACAACAATGAAATTAAAAAAATAGTCATGTGAGAAAGTCTGTGTCTGGAAATCTTCATGGCCCTCACCTTACCGTGGTTATCATCAGAGAGATGCTGCACTTCTGTGGACTATCACTGACTTTTGACTTCTGGGCTTCCCAAAAGGAAGGTTTTGGAAGGGAAGCCAGTACAACTGGAGGAACTAGAAAGGTAATTAACCCTGCAGTCAAGGTCTATTAATTGCCTTTTCTAAAGTGCTGAGTTCAGTTTGGGTTCCTAGCATTGCTCTGGGCTGCACTCTTAGCCCCAGAGGAGTGATTCATTCCTTAGAGGCCTTCAAAATTTTTCCTCTCTCTTCATTAAGGACCTAGTCAGGATTCAAGTGGACTTTGTACATTGGAAATTTTCCACTTTTTAACATAAGATGACATGCAGATTTGCTTAAGTGAATGCCACTTCACTCAGGAGATCATTTTCTGACTAAGCTTCTTACAGTCCACATTACCCAATGAACAGCTAATATCTGGTAGGATCCCTTAGTTCCCATTCATTAAAGCAGTGAAGAGTCCCAGGGTGGCTGCATTCCACAAACAGCTCTAAATCGCTGGGAACTTGCATGAAGCCAAACAAAATTCTGCACTCGGTTGTTTTTCAGAGAGTGTTATTTTGCATTTGTTTCATGGTAGTATAAAAGTGATGGAAAAAAATACCTGAGCCACTTCATGCTGTTCTTTCTTGACATACTGCGATATTTGAAACAGATTGATTTGGTTGATTTTAGCTGTCAGGGAGAGAAATTTCCCATGGATGCTTTCAACTTGAGAATACTTGTACTTTACTTTGCTGGAATTTTTAGGCAACAATAATAAATAGTCTTTGCATGTGAACTTGTATCAAAAGAAACAGAGTTATTAATCCCTTAGGGGAAATCATAACTGTTTTGCTTTCTAGATGAATTTTATTTGATTTTGTATGGTCTGACATTGGTTTTCATCTTCTTTTTATAAGCTTTCCTTCCCTATTTTATTGTTTGCTTTGCATCAGTGTCCCCTTGCTTTCCCCAGAATTTCATCTACCTCTTTCTTTTGTCTCCAGTGATATTCAGTACTGATATGTGATATCCAGGATATTCAGTACTTCTCATTCCTCTAAGCCTTCCTTGATTAAGTATCTGATAAAACTCCTTCACTTTCTTTCAGGTTCCAGGATGTGAGCATGATGCCCTCTGAAATCTGCTGGAGGTTTCCCCTCATTATTTCTAGTTCATTTTTTCCCTGTTTTCTTCTCCAGCCTGCCTCTTTCAGTCTCTTTAAGGATTTTTTCCAGTTAACAGTTTCCTGAAGAAGCCAATTGGCTGTGGCTAAAGAAAATAGTCTTTTCAAGCACTGCTTATCTCTGCCGTGATTTCCAGCCATGTCTTATGCCAAATAAATGTGTATTTATGTTACCATTTTATCCAACAGTAAGTTCGCAGCTCTAGGACGAAGAAGGAGCTCAGCAAGATGCAGGTGATTTCCTTAATTTTCTCAAGTTGTCTGCTCCATGCAAATATTTTATGTCTATGTGCTGTATGAAAGGCTGTATGGCAAAGGTAGCAGTGAGGCAATAGGATGTAAATTGAGGTGTGTAATTTTCTGTCTGACAAGGGAATGTGAAGCTAGTAGGTAAGTTTGCTCAGTGCTAAGCTGAGCTCATATGTTGTTTCACTTTTATTATGTAGCCGGATGCAAGGGAGTCATTCTGCATCAGGTGGGAGCCTGCAAACTGGCAAATTCTGTTTTCCAAATTAAAAATTGAAATACTTGTGGGATGAATTTAGGAACAAGTGGCATTAGAGGCATTAAAATAGTGGGCTTCATTTGTACAGGAGTTTATCCTTCATGTTCACTTGTCTACAGGCAGAGAGATATTGCCTCTTCTTCCTAGTCTCATTTAGATGAGCTTGTTTGATATCTCCCCTTTTTAGTTCTCGTTCCTGATTCTCATTTCCCTAAAAGCATAACTTTGGTTCTTAGATGTAAATGAGAGCACTTTGCCTGAATTTGAAAATTGTTTAGCCTTTTGTTTTAGAACAAATTAGGCTTAGCATTCTCTACCTTAATCCAGTCCGTTTCTGTCTACTTGTGTTTAGAGGTAAGTAACTTTTTGATCAGTATTCTGACTTCCGTCAGTTCAGCTCTGTATATTGGTTCCTCTCTTGTCTTCTTGTGTTTTCCCTTTCTTTGTTTTTCACTGCTTTACTCAGTTTCATGAACTTCATGAAACTGAGTTTGATGTCTATTAAAGAAGCTTTCCATTGGGGCTGCTCTGTGTCCTAGCAGGGGGAAGGCTCCAGGACTGCTCTGCTCCAAAAGACACCCAGTGAGGTGCTGGCATAGTTTTTGTTCTTGCAGGACTTGAGCTGGCGTCTCAGCATAGCATCATGCCAGGCTGCATGGACAGTGCACAGAGAAAGCCTGGGTAATCCCTTGTGGAAGGAAGATTTGGGTTCCTTCATAGCTGCTGCATTCTTGCAGCTATGAGTCCCATGTCCCATGTCTCATATATAGACGTTCATTTCTGTAAGCTTTTCCTTGAGACCCCAGTGGCAGATACAGAAACAATTTAAAGAGATGTGTGGAGCTTTGAATTCTGATGCCTGCAGCATGTTATGTAGTGAAGCACTCCACATGCTGGAGTTGCAGATGGAAAAAAAGGCATGATGCCCAGGGCTGCATTACCAACTTTCCATTTCTCAGCGTTTCCTGTTTGTAGGACTCTGAAATAAGCTATGTGTAGCTTCCTAGGGTTCAACTGGCCACTAAGGAGTTACCTAATAACAGAGCAACAAGTTCAGCATCAAATAAATTCCTTGAAAGTAACAGTATTTGCTGTAAAGTTATTTTGAAATTTTCAATGCCATTTATTCTTTTTCTAGTGCAAGTATCCACAAAGAAGGATATTTTCAATTTGCATAATAAATTCTTGAGTGTTTGGGCAGCATAATGTAAAGGTTGGGCTTTGCTTTTATTAGAAAAGGAAAAAAATGGTTGGATTGTAGTAAACTAAAGTGTTTTTTTGTTTTGTTTTGTTTCTTTCTAGTTGATTATTATTATAGATTGTTTTTTAATGAAAAGACAAGTGGGTTTGATGGAACTCTCACCTTCTGCTGGCTTCAGGAGATTCTTCCATGATCACTAAAGTGATAAAAGCTAGCATTTGTTAGGTCTAGCATCACATATAAAGCATGGGAAACAGAAAAACTATGCCTTGAAGGGAGATTTTATCAGTGGTAAAACAGAGAAGTGCCAGAGCCTAATCCCTGTGCCCAGAGCCAAGTTGTATGAGCAGCTCATGTTGATCTAAACAGCAAACACCTACTGCAGGTTGGCCATCAACACAGCCAGTTCAGGTGGGCCCTTCAAGGGTGGCTGTTAATGATGCTCAGTGTGCTTGTAGCAGATAGGATCTCCCCTACCTTTCATCTTTAGATGGCTGTCAAGGATATTGGTACAGGCTGGGATTTGGCACCATGTATTTAATACGTGTAGCTCTTACAGTGTAAGCCTGTCAAATTTAAGATTATCATAGCTATTAACGCCTCATGTGAGTTTGTCTCTTTATATGCATACAAACATTTCAGGCCTTTTTGTGACACAGAGTGAGGAAAGCTGGTGATTTTAGTTCAATATTTTTTGGTTCATCTCTCAGTCTCAGGAAAAGTGGATCCTTTTTGATCTCATGTGTAAGGAAGGGAGTAAAGTATGATCTTATGCTCCCTGATTATTGGTAAAACATAAAAAGTCCATGGAGATTTCATTCTGCATTTTGTCTTTACTAAAAGCTCTGTGCCTTGTTCTCACTGTCGAGATTCACTTGTGAGTCAAAGTGATTGTACTACATATGGCCCTATTCTAAATACTTTTTTTGTGTGTTTTTTTTTTTGCAAATTGAAGTTCTGAATGGTGAGATACCATACATTCAAAACCTCAGAGTAACAGCTTTCCAGGGTAGCACCTTACTCTGCTCAACCAGTGTGCTGCTTTCAGCATGTAACACATCAAGCTCATCTTTTAAACTCTAAGTATAGCAAAGCACATTTTTTCTTTTTTTCCCAAGTGTTTTTATTTTCTACTAGTTACACACTTCTGTTTTTCTGGTTGAAGTGCTCACTAACAAGTGGGGTTAATGGAGGCATGCATTGCTGACTACAGGAGATTGATTTCTGAAAGCAAGTGAAAATGCCTAAAATACTTCTGCTTTTTTTTTTTTTTTTTTTGGTTTTTTTTTCCCCTTCTTTTTTCTATTTTTTCTGTTCTTTTTCTTTACTCAGAGAGTAAAGGAAAAGCATGAAATTAAAACGAGTTCTCATGTAGGGTGTTTTGTCTCTTATCCAGCAATGATAAGAAATGAGTTCTAAGATACAGAAAGAATGAGATTTGCTTCTTTTTCTCAAGAAAAAGAATTAATGAGTCTTAAATGGGGAAAAAAACAGCAAAATTCTGGAAGCTTCATGTACTGTTAGAAGAAGGTGCTATAATCTTGCTGCCTTCTGAAACACGTAGTAAGCACATAGGATATTGCATGTTTGGTTTCTTTTAAACATGAAGGCCATATTATTAATGCTATCTGTTGCAAAGGCCATGATGTTAGTATGTTTATATTTTCCTGCAGGAAACGAGGTCATGCAAAGTTGAGCCTTCCCTTTGGGCAGCATTGCACAGTTGATTAAATAGATTTCTTCTTCTGAAATTCCAACTTTGTGAAGTTATAACAGGACAGATTCAAGACTGTATTGATTTGATAGATCTTCAGTAACGGATCTGATCTGACAGTCATCTGCCTTTTT
The DNA here is from genome assembly GCF_905368555.1 of Meleagris gallopavo. Taxonomy (NCBI): domain Eukaryota; kingdom Metazoa; phylum Chordata; class Aves; order Galliformes; family Phasianidae; genus Meleagris; species Meleagris gallopavo. The sequence continues at coordinate 122,196,536 of NC_139404.1, forward strand.
TAATTACAAAGATGTTTAAACATCTCACTTTCTGGTCCAGTCTGACAGAAGCTAGATGTATGCACATCAATTCTGACTCATGAACGGTGTAAGTGCATGAAGAGATGAATTTATTTAATTGACTCATATTGTCTGTAATGACTTAAGCTGGGGGAAGAAACAAAGCTTTCTTACTGTTTTCCTTTGCTTTGTTGTCTGGCTGGCCTGGCTCCAGAGGAGTGCCTAACAGGGAGGGGGCACATGTGCATATGGGGACTCCCCAGCCACTGGGGCTGCAACGGTGGGTTGGGATTAGCAGGATGCTGAGGCTTCTTGAGCATGTGTGGTTTGAGCTGGCATTGGCAGTCTTGGTAGGTGCTGTGCTAGTGGTAGAACTGGAAATAGCCTGGGAATTTGCATCAGCTGGGCTGGAGTGCCACCAATAGGGTGTGCTGGGGTGATAATAAGCTCTCCATTTGTGGATGTTGCTAGTAACAGTGGTTGGTGTTCTTGGCAGCTTCTGTCTAATCATAACCACGAGATGGGAAGTGAAGAGGAAGAGAAAGCCATCCACTATGCTGTGTTCTTACCTGTGTTTAAATAGATACTGTGCTGGCAACTAGAGGCTCTCAGGAATGGCCGGTGTTACACTGTCCAGATCATGCATTAAAAGCCCTTGGACCAAAGTTTGTCTTTTCTGCCATTTGATGATCTGAATCTTTTCAAACTGCAAAGGAACAATACTGTATTCTCCAAAATGCAGAGCATATTCTTCTTCTTTTATATTTCCTCCTTCCCCAAGTGGAAGGATAATAGAATAGAAGCATAAAGGAAGGAATATGCATAATACTTATCAGCGTGGGACATTTATGGGCACGGTATCTCTACACTACAGTACAGTGAATTTCTGCCCACGCAGAGTATTGTCTCATGAATTGTCTTCCCTTGTACCTCTTCCAGATATGGGGCATGCAAGGAAGAGTTTGTTTTGCTTTCTGTCCCCATGGCGGTCCTTGGAGTGTTTCCTTTTTCAGATGCTGTGTTGCAGCACTTGTCAATGCTTGGCTCTTGGGTAACAAATGTAATCGCTATTGCAGGAGTAATACACCTCTCCTTGTATAGTCATGGGCAGTGATTATCTATGTTGGTCTCTCAGTGATGGAGGTTTGAGGAGGTTTAAGGAGAAATGCTGAAGAAAACAGAAATGTGATACCTGGGGTGTCGTCATGCTCTGATGCCTTTTCAAAGGTGTTAGTACTTCTAAAGGGAAGAAAAGGAGAAAATGGTAGTACATGGGTATGTTAACATAGGCATATTGTCTTGTCTAAGAAGAGATGGCAAAGCCCAGTATTGTATCGATTGTGCTGTTATATTGGGAGTCAGTCCTAATTCCTGTGATAGCATCATTTTCTAGAGGTTTCCCATATCCTTTGCATACAGAACAGCATGCAACTGTACAAGAAGACAGAAAAATTCAAGTAAAATCATTTAATAAAAACACACTCATCAGTATGGCCGAAACACAACATCTTGATTCATTTACAGCAAATCACAAATGTGGATCATAAAACCACAAGGTCTGTTGAGATATCTTTTAGGTAAGTCAGGAGTCTAGAAGCCGTTGTCTAAGGTTACCTCTATGGAAACACTGACACAAAATCACGAAGTTTGAGAAGTCCTGAATTTGATAAGTGAAACTAAAGTAATTTTCAGCTGAGACATTCTGGCAAATATTTTTTACTCTCCTTTTCCCCAGCCCAAAATCTCCTGCTCTAACACATCTTGAAGTTTTGCTGTGGACCCGACAGGAGCTGAAACAAAATATTTCAATTTCTTGAGTATGAAAACCTCTGTTTCCAGTTCGATTCCAACTGCTATGCTGCAGTTTGCAAGGTTAAAACTTAAAGCCATCTGGTCGTAGAGGAATGGGAAATATTTTTGTACTAACTAAAAAGCTACAGCAGGAAAAAGATACAATAGTTTCCAAAATCTGTGATTCTCTTCAAGTAATGATCAAATTTTCTTTTACGCAGATATTCTTTTCCAAATACTAAACACTTCTGAACTTTCTGGTTAAGGATGGGCAAAAAGTTCATCCTAAAACTGGGCAAGGTTTTTGTTTTCTGTTTTTCCTTCTTTCATTAAAAGAATATATTGGGTTTTTATGACTTTGGAGTTGATTGAATACAATTGCATGAGCACCTGCCATCTTTATGCACATTTCTTTATCATGCAATATAACAAAACCAGTATTTAAGCTGCTGCATGAATGTCCATCTTCAAAGTAACTTTCTAGATTGATAAAAGAGGAATAGTACTTGAAAGTTTTCCTTATAGTTGATTGAGATTTATCTGTTGAACCCCCTGTGGAATGAATCCTTCCTATCCAAAGGTGCAGTGAGCCAGATAGACTTTGTCATGCTCTGGTATTACATCACTGGAGGCTGGCTGAAACTGATACAACTCAGGAAGAAATCAGGTTTGTTTTCCTGCTACTGGGTATGTTAAAGGCATTGAGCATGTCAAAAAGATCAAAACATTTTACCTCAGTTGAAGTTGATGAAACCAGAATGTGTTAGATAGGAGGGGGAAGGAATAGCTAGAAAAAAGAAAATTGCCATATATATATGTATTTTGTTTACGTTGGTGGTATGAAGTAAAATTACTCTGAAGTAACATAACACTTGGCCTGGATGTTGCTGACAATCTTTGAGGTTTTTTTAATGAACAAAGTAGTGGCAGATTTGTCTTGCTCACTTGCTGGTAAGACATTATGGGTAGGATTTTTTGAGCATGAGCTTTCTCTTCTAGAAGTTAAACATATAAAGCAATTGTCTGATACCTCTGTGTAGTCAGTATAAGGAGACAACACCTCTTTAGGTCAAAGCATTCCCCTCCAGGATCCTGGAGTGGGTGGAATGGGTTGCTGAATAGCTGAGGCTTGGCTGTACAAAACCCAGTCTACATCTATGATTCAACAAAATACTTGCACACAATAGATAGCAATACATCTTAAATTAAGCACATACTTCAGTGTTTTGCTGAGTGGCAGATTTGCCTTTTGCCTGAACTCATTAGGAGCTTATTTCTACATGAAGGACTAGCAGTCAAAACAGTGTTGCTATCTCTGCTTCATTCCTATGTGAAGATTAAGTAGTAAGATTGGAAGAGTTTGGAAAAGCAGTGCAGTCCTTTGGCCAGGAGAGGCTGCCAACTCCATCCAGCGTATCACTCCATGGCACATCAAATAGTATTTCAGGTCTAAGGAGGGTGAATGTTCATATATAATGCTAATCTTTTCCTTCACTATCCATAAAGCAGAATAATCTTCTGAAAGTGGTAATTGCACAGAGCTGTCAAATCTCACGTGCCTGCTCTGAGGCTGAGATGAGTGACTCTTTCCTAACTCTCCTCTGCACATCGCTGTTGAATTCATGCAGCCCTGCATTGGGGTTTTGCTCCTGTTGAAGGGATCCCTGCTGGCTGCTTCTCAGTGCTACAGATCCTTCCTTCCACAGGCCATAGCACTGTGTCATAGATCAGGAATTCCTTAGGAGTCCTGAGCAATAAAAGTTAAACATCATGGGTATATTCAGTATACAGCTGAGCGAGTATTCATTCTGTCATTTCTAATTTTCACTTTATAGTCCTGTATATGTATGATTCTGTTGATGCTCCATTGAAAAGTAAAAAGAATATTCACTGTCAAGTTTAGCAAAACTGAGCACTGAAATTACTATTACAGTTGCAACATGACTGTAATTACTCAGTGGCATAGCAAACAGTGCTCCTTGGAGGCAAGCAGTCAATAAGTAGTCTGCCCTTCATCTTTCTATAATTACAGTATCTGAGGTAAGAGGAGAAAGTACTTCTTTGTGTTAGCTTTATAGCAGAAAAGAACAGTGCTCACTATTAGTGTCTGGAACTCAAAATATCTGTAGATGTCAAGGACAAGCCTTCTGCTGTCTATTTGGAAGGTCTGATCAGTCATTGGTAAGTGGTGGCAACAGCAAATCAATGATAAAATTCCTTGGGATTTTGGAATTTATCTTGAGACTTTCTTTGAACTCTTTTGATTACCCTCCATTGTTCTGCAACCTCTGTGAGCAGTTCCCTTTAACTTCGAAATCCTGTTCATAACTACAGAGAGCAAAAGGGCTAAATGTTATTTAAAAGTAATGCAGCAAGACTTGCCAACAACACAGCTTAAGTAGAATCTGAGAGGAATGTGGGAGCAGTCATAGCCTTAAAAAAACAACAGTTGGTTTTAGCAACTGGAGAATCTGCAAAAACATTTGAGGGCTGAGCATGATCCCTTCTTGATGTGTTGAATTTTTGCTCCATGTTTTGTGTGTGTGGGTTTTTTTTTTTGTTTTTTTTTTAAATGCTCATAGGAGATTTTCAAGGAAAAAAAATTGATAAAAATATTTACTTAAGAAGTGCCTTGAAGACCACTCCCTCACCAGAGTTATCATTTTCTTTTCTGCTTTTCCTGGCAGTTTTATCTAATTTATGGAAATCTTTGTTCACAGAGTATAGAAGCCTATGCCAAATTTATAATTCACATATCGGTTACGATTACAATGGTGTGGTTTATTTGTCTTGCTTAAAGTATTATCTAGGGTGAATTTTCTAAAAACGTGCCTATCGGAGTTAAAGAGGTCATGCTTTCAATGTGTTGCCATGAGGAGAATTAAAATCTGGGAGGAGCTGATATTTCCACAGCAAGAATCTATCCAGTTCTTTTGCATTAAGATCCAGTTGGTTTTCAGTGACAAGATTTCTCAGATTCCAAATTCAGTGTTGGAGCAGTGGGACTAATACCTATTCGAACACAGTTTGCAACAACAGCAGAACTGCCACCTTTGACTTACCCAAAGAGTGAGCACCCAGATCTCTACAAAGGGAACTTCTTCTCTCGCCTCAGTAAAAAGAGGAATGAGCAGGTGAATTCCTGCTCACTGAGTGACATTCAGAAAGGCTTTTAATTTCCCTGTGCTTCATGATTTCATGCTTTTAAAAATAAGGCTCTGAGGTCTTCCATCATTCTTGTCATCACGGCTATGAGTTCAAAAATTTGTTATTTTGCCTTACAATAAGACAATATAGACCATGTCCGATGCTAATAGCACTATGTCAGTCCATGAAAAAAAATGCTTAAGATAACTGTAAAATTTGATAATATTCAGAAACAAGAAAACAAAATTTAATGGGTTAAAATACAGATTCAAAACTTTTTACTTCTGAAGTATTTAGCTATGTATTTTACCAGACAGATGTGATATTTCTGCTGTCCTGATGTGATATGGATGTGTGCTAACTTCTTCTACCTTGTCATCTACTCTGTCTTGATTTCACTGGCAAAGAAATTGAAGTCTGGGTGCTAGAAGTGAGACAGTTTGCCCTTCAGCCAGGTCTGCAGTATAGAGCAGGGGACCAGGATGTAGGGAAGCCATGGAGGGTATTCCTGCTGCTTCGTCTGTGTGCAGGATCTCTTTTCCCATATCCGTAAGCTACTTCAAAGATATCCTTCCTTTCGGTACAGGCAACTGGTATGCTTTTCAGCATGATCTCCAAAATGGATGTCTTTCCACCGTGTGAAAGAACCTTGTTATTATCATATGGCCTGATGCATGAATACTGTGCTTTCAGGAACACATCTTTAGGATCATATAGCTTCTATTTGCTAATATTTCCATAGATACATTAGGGCCATATAGAGGTTCAATCCGAGTACTTTTGTTCACACACGCCACTTAAAATGTTAAAACCAACCTGTGCGAGCTCTGGTGGAATGGAAGTAGTTGTGTAGCTAAGGATAGTTTTTCACATTACAGAAAAAAAAGAAAAAAAAGGTGATAACAATGTAATTCCACTCAAAGATTTTGTAAGACTTGCACAAATAATTTGTACATATGAATGCTAAGCTGAAAAATCTGATTTAACATGTTTGACAAGGAGAGAGCATTGCTACCATGCTCTTGCAGAGCTAAGGACTGCCAGTGGAATTTTGTTGAAAGCTGAGTATACAAGAGTGGCTATAGAAAAGATATCCTGTGTATTTTCAGAGATTTACTACTTTGGCTGTCATCAGACAGCACACATAATCTCGCAACTGCTTAGACATCAAGTCCCCTGGATTGTGGTGTGGGTTGGAAAGCAGGTGAAGGAAGTACTTACCACATTTTTAAGTAATTTTGATTAACTTCAGCTTTCTTTGTTAACGCAAGGTTGCTCTTCTAGAAATATTTTGCATAGCTTGGCCAGCAAAAATAAAGCACAAAATGTAATACATTTTTGTATGAGTGTAAAGAATTGACATGATCAGTCATACACAAGAACATCTTATTCTTTATTTGGACTCCCAAGGTCAAGAAGTAACACAGGTCTAACACAACCCTGGAAGCAAAAGGAAAGCAAAAGAGATATTTTTCTCTCTCCTTGCTTTAGTCCTGACAGTACAGCTTCATGTCCTTCTTATTTATGGCATATTGCAAGGCATGAGTCACATTCTTTGAGATGTAGAAATGTCATGACTGTGGGTGTGCCTTCCTTTCCTGCACAGAGAAATTAAACCATGTCAGGGAGCATCCTCGTGCTGGATTAACATTCTGGGCATGTGGTTTTCTCCATCCTGAAGTGAAATTAAATCTCAGTCTGAGCAAGAGTGCCCTGGGACTGGAGAACCTGTACTCACTATCAGCCATCATCTCAGGAGCGTCTCAGGGCTGCTGAAGTTTAGCAGATCAGCTGGGAGAAGGTAGCTGAACACACATCGCTCTTCAAGTGGCAGGATGTTTTATAAATACACTAATCAAAAAATCCATCACACTCATAAGCTAGCAGATTTAGTCACCGAGGCTTAGGCAGGATGGGAGCCTTGGGCAGACCCTGCAGCAGTGATCCTTGGTGAGACCAGGGCTGGGCTGCATCCCTCAAAGTGAAGGAACAGCCCCAGTGGTCACACATGGGAGGTGCATGTCGCTTTCTGGAAATTATTTGTAAAATACAATCATCCCTCACTTGTGTACATGAACAGTGCCACACGTATGAGAACAGCAGGGATGTTCATTATTTGAGGGGTGCTGGCAAGGTGAGGTCAGCTGCTAGCCTCTTGGCACCCACCTTGTAGAGAAAAGACTGTAGAGCTTCATCTTAAATTACTCTTTATGCTTGGATATGGTTGCCACCTTTCTGTGGAAATCTGGTAAAGATGTGGCAGGTTGAAACAGGTAATAACTTCTTACACTGTGTTTCAGTAAGTTTCTTTTTGTTATTGTTTCATTTAGTTAGTTTAGTTTGCTAATGCGTAAACACTGTGCACTGGGAACTTCGTGGACTGTCAGCAAGCTCACAACAGGTCATAGCATAACACAGTTTGGGTGTGAACAGGGGGAAGTTACAAAATCTCCATCCTTATTATATTCTCCTTTTCTACTTTTCAACCTATAATAAGGATAGTCTCATTCTCTTACTACTATTTTGATAATGCAGTGTTCTAAACATAGGAGATCTTTTGTTTAAACCGCTGCTGCATTGCAAACACACAGATAGAACATACTTGTTTCAAAATTTTACTTTGACATTCCCACTGGGAAAAGTTGCAGAGTGGGGAGATGTAGCTTCTTCAGAGTCTCACTGTATTTGTGTGTCACAGCGGTTGCTGCTGGGTTGTTTTACTGGGACAGAATGTCCAGGATTTAGAGAGCAGATCTAATTCCAACACAGTATAAACCCATACAATAGTTTAGATGAATGTTTTTTGGCTTGTGGAGTTTGAAAATCTGTGGTGACTGTCCAGAGAACCAATAAATTATCTGTTCTTGGATTTAGGTTATAATAAAAGGTTATTGGCCAGGTAGATGTCTGCTTTCTGGAGTCTGTCTTTTGTACAGAAGGTACGTAGTTATACAGAAGGGAGGGTCTGCAGTACAACTGAGAGTGAAGGAGCAGATCCTGGCTGTGTTTAAATGGGAACAAGTACTGAGTGATTAAACAGCCCTATTGAATTCAATCTGTAATGAGCAAATAGGAGTGAGAGCAAATCTGGTGGCAAGGTCAGTAGGAAACAAGCACTTTATGTTATTTTTTCAGAAATTAAAAAAAATTCAAATTGTGGGTCCTAAATAACAAAACAAGGTTTAAATAAAAACCTTTAGTAACATTCTGATTAATAATGTTTTTTTTCAACATCAGCATACTGCAAGCTGACCTTTTAAGCATCTTGTTATAAAAATTTTACTGTTTCAGTATTTATTTCATGCACAATTTTGTTAATTTTATGCCAGTATACTGTAAGCCTAAGCAGCTGTAGGTACACAGATCAGAGGCTATTGAAAACTTTTTGTGCCACTTGTGTTAGTAAGGGCAGAGAATATGTTTTTTTCCTATTTGAGGGAGTTGCAAAAGCAGTCTATGCTGCTATGCTGTTCTCTCGAGCAAGTCTTTTTGGCTGGACTAGGGCTGCATTGTACAGCAGAGTGGTTGTCTGGGACTGACAACTGCTAGGACAGTCGTGCCTCGGGGGTTCAGCCTGGGCAGCAGGCTGCTACTGAGACAGCCATTTGCTAGAGCAGTCACAAGCAATCTGGTGACTGGTTGGAAAGGGATCGGCAGCATGCAGGCACACAGTTACTTTTGTAGGCAGATTGTGCATGCTGTGATGCAGAAGAGGTGTTAAACAGAAGACGAGTGAAAGTCCTTTTCTACTTCTTCTCTCTGTTTTCTTGTTATATTTGTTTCTGATTCTCATAGGTGTTTAGTTTCTCATTTTCCTTTGTATGGCTGTTGTTTGCTGTTCATGCAAGTCTTTTGGGATAGAAGTGGGGAGCAGTTACCAAAATGCTGTAGGACCAGAGCAAAGCACTGGAGAAAAATAGGACAATGCATGATGTTTGTGAGCATAGTTAGAAACCTGAAACTGATGGCAGCTGAAGTGGACATTGTTCCCTCCCAGCTTTTCACAGAATCACAGAATGACAGGGGTTGGAAGGCACCTCTGGAGATCATCTAGTCTCACCGTCTGCTAAAGCAGGTTCTCTACAGTAGGTTGCACAGAAAAGTCTCCAAAGGGGTTGAGTATCTCCAAAAAATGAGCCTCTGCAACGTATTTGGACAGCCTTTTCGGTGCTCTTCTTGGGCGTATGGGCACACTGCTGACTCATGGTCACCCTGTTGTCCACCAGCACCTAGGTCTTTCTCCACAGAGTTCCTTTCCAGCAGGTCAGCCCCTAACTTGCACTGGTGTGTGTGATTATTCCTCCCCAGGTATAAGACTCAGCACTTGTCCTTGTTGAACCTTATTAGGTTCCTCTCTGCTCAACTGCCCAGCTTGTCCAGCTTGTTGCTGAATGGCAGCACACTGTCTAGTGTGTCAGTCACTTGTCCCGGCTTCATGTCATCAGCAAACTTGCTGAGGGCTCACTCTGTCCCCTCATCTAGGTCACTGATGAAGATGTTGAACAAGGTCGGCCTCAGTACCTACCCGTAGGGAACACCACCAGTTACAGGCCTTCAGGCAGACTCTGCACCACTGATCACAACCTTCTGAGCTCAGCCTCTGCTTCTGAGGTTCTCCACCTCACTGTCCACTCTCCCAAGCTTAGCTATGAGGATGTTATGGGAGAAAGTATCAAAAGCCTTGCTGATGTCAAGATACACAACATCCACTACTCTGTCCCCATCTACCCAGCCAGTTGTGACTTCACAGAAGGCTATCAGATTGGTCAAGCATGATTTCCCCTAGATTAATCCACGCTGACTACTTCTGATAACCTCCTTTTCTTCCACTTACTTTCACTTCCTTTCCCCTCAGCGTGTTCCTAGACTTGATTATGGAGAGCATCAATGAGGGAAATGAAAAATGCGAGGCTTGTTCAGAGGCAAACCAAACTGAGTCATTTATTTATTCCCACAGTTCCTGCACTGCACGTTCCCTAGTGAACATGAAATATTGTCATAGGGCTAAATTAACTGTTAAAGTCGTGAAGGCAGGCGAGCCTGCCAGTATGCACAGCCTGTGTTTTAACAAACTTAAGCAGTCAAAATGGCTGTAGGGACTTCCTTTATGCTAAGACCAGAAGTCTCACCTCTATTTAACACCTCCCTCAGTACCCGTGTTGCAGAGAGCGCTTCTGTGAGGCCCCGGCAAGCCCCAGTCATGACAGCTGGATGCTGCTAGCTGGCTGAGTGGAGCAGTGCATGGGAATCCGCTGTTCCTTTAAGGGAAAAGGCATTCCGCTGCACTAGGGCTTTGGCTGGAAATACAACCTTTGTCAGATCTCCACTCTCAGTCAGAGCTGTTTCTGTCTTTGTGATGCCAGTCTGTTAAAGGGGCAGCACGGTGGGATGCTTCCTTCATTGCTGAGTGCAGCAGCGTTTATTATGTGTTTGGTCAGGTCGCAAGAAGCAATGTAAAGTTAAATCAGTAGTGTGACATGATGTGGTTGAAGTGGTTAGTTAATCTGGAACGTGTCCTGCTTCTTTTCTCTGGTAAGATAAATGAGCTGGGCCAGTGCCTATTTCATCTTCTTTCCTCTTCTTTCTGCCCCCTCTCCCGGACTTCTCAGAAAGTTTTTGTCTTGGTAACGTAAAGTCTTAAGAACTGAAATACTCTTTACCCTCTTGACCACGGTACAGTGAAAAAACAAGTAGGTATCTTTTGTAAAGATGTCTTTAATGGAACGCATGACGTATGGTTTCTTGAGTTATTTTCTACTTAACAGAAGATTTGAACCTGAGACACATAGACACACATCTAACTCATCAGTAGTTGGCATCTTAGTACTTTGACTTAGGGCTAAGACCTTGGGTACAGGAGTTTTCATTATGCAACTATTTGTATGAAACAGATAATCCAAGCAGAACTTGTTGATCCTCATTTGGAGCAATGCTAAAAAGCAGTATTAAAAAAAAAAAAAAAAAGACTTTCTAGGCTGGTAGCAGCTCTTTATTAGTTTGGAGTACTGTATTACAACACTTTCTCCTGAAAGACACCAGAGATATACAAATTCCTGTTTTAATGTGCTTTTAAAGACTGTATATTGTTCTACTGTGTGCTTTTCTGCTTGTTCATAAAAGACTATAAGGGAAAGAAAGAGTGAAATTAATTTCCAGAGAGAAGTGTTTTAGGATACTGGGCATTTTTCCACTGAACTTCTCTGTGGAAATCTGGAAAAAATATTATTTCAGTTCTCTACAAGAAAATAATGCTTTAACTGTACTTCTTTTCCCACCATCAATAAACTTGAGAAAATTCTTCTGTAATTATTAACTAGCAGAAAAAAAATGTAGCTTGCTTTTGGAAAGAGCAGTTTGGGAGTTTATTTGTTTTTAAATAGCATACTCTTTCAAGTGTGATCTGTGGATGGTATTTGTACTATTGTCTTCTGTTCTGCAGAAAGAAGACAGCTTTAGCGTTTGGAAAAGGCGGAGGAAAATGGTGTTAACTTATATCATTACAACCTATGGATGTTCTTTGCATTTCTGCATTTCATGCTTCTCAGTATAGCCTGCTGTATCCTGAATACCTTCTGTATAGAATGGGCTGGCAATAACAAAGTCCCTAAGGGAATTAAAAAGATCTCTGGTTCTTTTCATGTTTTTGGCTGTGAATTTTTTTTGTGAGAGGATGGTAAAAGCCAGGAAAGCTTTAATCTATTACTAGTTTTTATGAGTTTCTATTTCTCATTATTAGCTATATAACAACATAATATATCACAAGTGGAAGTCTAAGACATTAGCTTTGATGACTATTTAATTGCGGTATCCAGCATTTTATGCTCTGCACTGCTGAAAAAAAGAGTATGATCCTACTTTCAGTGAAGTTACTGCAAATCTGCCATTCATCATTTTTTTATGACAGTTCACATCCTAACAGTACTCAATTGGGACAGTTTTCAAGGTAAATTTTTGTAGTGCTGGAAACTCTTCCTGTAGAGTTTGGCACCAAATTCGGTGAAAAACAGTAGTAGTATAATTAAAAATTGAGACCAACTGCAGTTTATTTTGTAATAGCACAATGTGTGCCCAGTTCCCAGGGGAAATACTATTGCAGCAGTTGGAGGACATGGTCTGTGATCTCCTTCTTCCCAGGGATGGACTCAGCAGCTCCACCCAACTCCACTGCTATAAATGGCAATTGAACTGAAGGGAATTAGAGCAGGCAATGAACTGAGCAAAGGCAGGTTCATCCACAGCTGACATTTTTACTGCTGGGGATGAAGTTCCTAAAATGAAGAATGACCTTGAGCCACCTTCTGTTGCTTCTTTTGAGAGGCAGGCTGGGCTCTGCAAGGAGGGCTTGGTGCAGTGGAGATGCTGAGGCCTGACCAGGCTGGAGCCACTTGGTTTAGGGATCAGAGGAGGGACTGCAGCTGAGCAAACACTCTGCCTTGGGAAATGTGCCGACGAGTATGCCAAAAAACCTGTTGTTTCATCAGGCAGCTGTGGAGATGGCTGCTGATAAGTGTGTTTATCATGTTCCTGCTGCCTGGCTGGAAAAGGTTAGAGCTCAGAGGAAAGCATCAGACTTGACAACCAGGGAAAGTGGTATTTTAAGGTAGACTTTGTCTTGTGTCACTCTGCATCTACAATTGAGCCACACTGTAGATGTAAACCTCTGTACTGACCACAGGTTGTGAGTGAGTGGGATGTAGAAAGATCTTTCTGGAGTTTCATTCTTATCTCTGTAAATCAAACAGAAGAGATTGATTCCCTACAAGATGCTGTTCCTCACCACTGGTTGGAAGTAGTAATTATGGTGCCTAGGTTAGATATAGATGCCTGTACTTTGACAGGAGTCCCACTGTGGGTCTCATCTGCCTCTGAGCTAAGCTGTCAGCATCTGAAACACTTTGGTGACTGGTGACTGTAGTTATTCCACTGAGTGAAAAGGGGAAAACTTCATGAAGTCTATGGGATCCTTCAAGGATAAACTAATTCATTATATAATGAACTATGTATGGGTAATAGTAATAAAAGTCTTAACAGATTTTTTTAGTATTCATTACTTTTGTGTTGTAGAAGAAGTCACAGAGGAGCACAGAGGAGCAACCTTAGGAGTTTCCATTTAATGTTTATTCAGTGCAAGATTTGAATGGAGAAGTTTAATGAAAATAACCTTCTGTGGAATAATAAGCAAAATTACATTTAATGGATGCTTCTTTATTTCTCAGTATCCATCTGGAAGCATTATAGGGTGTTGGTATCCCTCTTTATCAATGCATATCTTATATATAGGGACTATAATTTCTTAAGCCAGGGTCATGCATCTTGCTCATCACTCCTGCAAGGTACTTCCACACGACCCAGAACTGTACTGGAAAGCATTACTAAAGCAAAAGTGTGCAAAACATGCTTGCAGACATGCCTATGAAGGCTGGAGCTTCACGTGTTCCTTGAATACTGAGATTCACCTGCACTAACTTATCTCCTGGAGATAAAACTCTTAAGGAAAATACCACGTATTATAAAGCTGACTTGCAAAAGTATTGTTAAAAGTAATAGCATTATAGTTGCATTTAAAATCAATGTCTTCTTTTATAAATGCACTGAATTTTCAGCTTGGCCCCTTATAAGTAGCTCTCGTAGCTGAGGATATTTATTCTGTTCCATTTCTTGAATGGGATGCAGCTGTTGAATTCTTCAGATCTGAGTAAAGTCTTTAAAGGCTTTATTTATATTGTGCTCTTTTCTGTTCTCCTCTGGTTCTGAACAAATAGCCACAACTTCAGTTGATGGAAATTATCCTACTGCAGCATCCCCCAGCTCTCATAGCTGGCCCTGGGTATTCAGGGAACAAAGAGTACCTCTAAAGCAATCAACTAAAATTCATTTGCAGCCTGTTAGGAGCTCGTTGCAGTGATATTGCAGTGTAGGAAGCTCTATAATCCTTTATATTTTAAAATACAGGCTTATGGATTGAGTTTCCCTTGATTAAACCTTATTATTATTAATGAGGTGTGTAAAATATTCTCCTTTGGTTTACTAATGGGCATAATGTGGATAAGAACTTTTTAGCTTTTGTAAACCTGAAGATGAATTTTGCCTGTATCTTAACGGAAATCTGACAGTAGGCTGAAATGCTGATATTTTGATGTTAGTGTAGTGTGATAAAAGTTCCAAGCAATACGCTGTGCTGCTCTGTGTATGTAGGATGAGGAGCTCTTTGTATTGCAATAATGTGGGACCCAGCAACAAATCTAATTTTTCATGCATTCGTTGTTGATTTTAAAAGGATACTGCAGTGAAAGCTCTTTAACTTCCTGTGTTTGCATGCCTTTTTTAGCAGGAGCCTCATCCTGTCTCTTAAACCCAAACTGATGGTTCCTTCATTTTTTTTAAAGTGCTTTCCTCACTCTGTAATGAAAAGTAGAACCTGAAAGAGGTTTGTGTGGATCCTTCAACTGACTAATGTGTATTTAAATTACAGGATTAATAAGGTTGATAAGAGGAAGTGAACAGCTGCTGTGGTCACTCAACATGGGCAGATTAAAATAATTGGGTTGGAGACGTCTGTTAGATTGCCATTAAAAATTTAAATAGGAACAGAGAGCATTTGGCAGTCCTCAACAAAAGCTTATGAGGGGAGAGAGGAGAGTGGGTAAGGAGAGAGATTGGAGATGTTTCGTGTTGTTCATTCATCTGAAAATAAGCCTTCAGTCTGCCTCTGAGCTTGTTTTTCATTTGGAGACCGTAGATGGAGACCTGCCTTTTCAGAGCTTGATGACCGGGCCCTTCGCTATAAGCTTCATGATGTGCTGATTTCAGAAGCAGACTCTGGGGCTGTGTCCGTGTTGGTGTGGTTTGGTGCATGGCAGCTGCTGACAGCCTCCCTGGAGGCCTTTCCTGTGGTGAGGGCTGAAAGAGGCCTTTGCTATGCTCTCTTCTCACCGAGCGCTCTTTCAAGATTTAGTGTGTCATTTTCCAAAACGTTTGAATCCATAGTCCTGTGTATGTGCTGCTTTTGCCAACGGGAGATGTAAACATGCCCAAAGAAGGGAGTTTCCCTTGTGATTCAACCACGAGCAGCCTGCAACTGCCCCTCTGCCCAACGCCGCTGCTCACAGCATGTGGGTTGTTAGACCTCAATCGAGGGAAAAAATGTTATACAGCTCATATAAAAGGAGAGTTGTGAAGCGAGTTTTTCGTACTCAGAGTATGTTTGACCAGCTTCAGAAGTCTGAAACAGAGATAAAACAGAGTGTGTTCCTCATGTGTTTCTCGGAGATGGCAGCAGTATGGGCATGTCCGGCCAAACCCCACTTTGGTTACTTTGAGGTTGGGAGTGCTCGTCTTTCCCCTCTTCATCAGTTTACCAGGCTCCCTGCAGCTTCTCACGATGCTTGCTTTTTCTAGAAACAGATGCTGCTTCAAGTCCTCTCTTAATTTATCTCATGATGTAGGTTTTTATTAGATCCTAATATGACTTGTCAAAGCACTCATGTTATCTCTTTTGGAGTCATCAGTTCCTGTAACGGCACTTAAAAGCATGAGATAAAAAAAACAACAAATGAGTTAATATGTTAATTGATTTGTCTTGCTTTCTGCATTTTAGAGCCTGTGGGATACATGCAGACAGTCTCTGGAGCATATGGTGTGTTTTGTGGCTGCTGGACCAGACGGCTCGGATATAATTATAAGTGCCTTGTTTGCATATGCGCCTTGCTACTGCTTCTATGTTTTCACAGATCTTAGGAACACATCAAGCATAAAGCTAAGTCAGGTTGTTGTACTTCTGCTATTTACTCTTCTTTTTGAATGAACTGTGTCACCAGAGCTTGGTGCATCTCACCTGCTTGGCTGTGAATGCCCAGTTTACCTCTGAGGCTCAAAGGAATCCAAGAAAGACTGACATAGCATTTTTTGATTACTTTCTTTGAAAATACAAAGATAGTGTTTTTATTTAAAATAGTACTGTAAGGGACATTCATCTCTGGCAGTAAAATGCTGTCATCTGAGTTGAGGAAAGGGGTCTGTCATGAGAACCTTGCTCAGAGTGGGAAAGGTAGCAGAGCATGCAAAGCGCTGGAATTCCAGCTCCCATGAGAAACACCAGCGGGTTTTTGAGTGAAAACATCTTTCTTAGCTGCAAACTTCTTTGAACTTTTTCACCAAGGCATCAGCTTTTCCACAGAAAACATATTCTTCGTGACTGTTTTATAAGACAGAAGCCTTATTTTCCACTTAAAAAAGAAAAGAAAAAAAAAAAGATTTTTGGTCAATTATATTTCTGAAGCTATTTTTGACAGTCCCATGAGACATTAGAGGCCAGCATTGGTCACTGTGTAACAAGAGATCAGCCAAGGAATTCTCGGCTGCCTGCTAATTTAGTTCTCCTAAGTTTACCCCAGAGGGGTGTAGGTTCCTTGGAATTTTGCATAATTAAGGAGCACATTAAAAGTTACTTACAACCTATCTGTGAATGTTGAATTTACAGTATCAGAATCAGTTGATTGGTTTCTCAATGGCAGTTTACCCCGGGTCAGTTTTAAGTTTTAAGAAGAATATTTTTGAGAAGAAATTAATTTGATGAAGAAGTTAATCCAAAATAAACAGAATAACTTTATTTTCTTCAATTTTTGACGACCAGTTACATTATACATATCCTCTCCATATATTGTGAACATTCTGTATTTATAACATTACATTTCATCCTGAGTAGCAATTTATTTTTATTTTTTAATAGAAAGCTGTGTATTATTGAAAAGAGTATTTTGAAATGGAAAAAAAAAAAAAAGAAAATTGCCCAGGTACTCTGATAGCTAATACAAATGTATTAATGATGTAAAAATGGTGTAGTCTGTGTGCCAAAAAGGAAACAGCATAAAAGAAAGAACATTAGTGACTGAATAATCTGAAGAAGCCTGATTTACAGCAGAACTCAACATATATCATTGGACTCCTCTGTTTCTGAGCAGGAAACCCTTGCTGTCAATGCATTGTTGCAATTAATATTAACCAATAGGTATTTTAACAGAGTTAAAGGAACATAACCTTGTCTGGAGCTCATAAATACAAGGGGGACAACCTAATTGGATTCCTTCGCTCCCACTTTATTTTGTCTTTCTGCAGACCATCAGAAAATGTTGGGGATTATTAGATTGCTTATTTGCAGAGCGTGAAAGTGGCAGTTTCTTCCTTCTTCGCTTGAGTGAGTGAGTTTCTGAATGAGTATATCTCCATTTCTAGTTATGCAAATAACAATTTTTCTTTTTGCTATGGGAAATTCAAAGAATAATAACACAGGACATAAGGGCTGAAGAAACTTGGTTTTGAAGAAAGATGTCAAGTGGCACAAATGTGCAGCATAATTTTGAGATGACCAGCAGGAGGCTGATCTCTGGCTACAGCATTTTGAAGAGGAGAGATAAATTTAGCTTTAGTGTCCTTGGTTTGTGTTGAGATGAAAGCACAACCATGCCAGTGCTTGTCTGAGAAGATTATTCAGTAGGACAGCTTTTCTTTGGAAGTCTTGTATGGTGCCTTGCTCCATGGTGACACCCTGGCTGTGCTTAGCACCACTCTGCCATAGATAGAATAGAAAGACTGGAAATGAAGCTGAGGAGCTACGTGGTTTGAGGATGTCTAAACTAAGAGGCACTGAAAGTGCTGAAGTGTGCGCTTGTGTGGGCTTTGGGTAAGGCTTTGATATTAGAGACGTGTGATGTGCACATGTGGTAGTAGCAGGCAGTACTGGTGGCTGCCAGATATGCCCAGCACATACTTCTGACCCATGGGTGCTGGCTGCCTCACTCAGGCAGATCATGGCTGCTCAGCCCATCCAGATGTAGCAGTAAACAAAGCATGTGGGTAGACTGATGGGGAAAACATCTCATGCTCTCCCTCACCATCACCTGTGGCTTCTCTTCAGTGAGCAGTCTGATGGAGTCCCAAGTTGTATGGACTGAGAAGCAGACTTGTCACTCTGCATGCTTATTTGGTGAAAAGCCAGGTAGTGCGGAACTGCAGTTGAAGTCATTGGTGATTCAGTGTTTGTTTTTCATAAATTGCCTACACTTCCAGCCCACGCACTGTAGATGACAGCGTTGTATATGTGGACTGTGAACGTGACAGACATTATTTATGAAGTAGTGCCTTCATCAAGGTGGGGTTTTTTTGTTTTTTTTTTGTTTTTTTTTAGCAAATTGTGTAAAATAGCCTCTGCATTGCTCTTGTCAACGTGGTGTTATAAATATAGCTGGTTTGCTTGGTTGAGCAGAAAGTTTTTAAAGGTGTTTAAAAAAGCTGCAAACTGGCTGTATGAGAAGGTCAGACAGAAAACACCAAATGCAGTTCGCTGTGCTCCAAGGAATAGCAGCAGCTGCTTCCAGCATTCTTTCAGCTATTCCTAATAGGGAAAGCTTGCGCAGTTATAATCAGTTTTGAGTTTGTACAGCCATGTGGAAGAGGGATTTTTGAGGGGAGACATGCCCCTTCCTAACCACTCCTCATACTTGCTCAAAATGTTTTCTCTGAAATAAGAAGTGGGGAAGTCAGTTGCAGCTTTCCTGCCTCTGATGCACAGGCGCTGTGTGACACAGCTCTCAGCTGTGCTGGACTCCCAGCTTTCTTCTACACAGAGGAAACAGAGATCCAGTTTTCCCCCTAAGATTCATGGCTGTAGGAGCCTCTGGCAAACAAAGGTATTCGAGGAGTAGCTGCTTCAGCTGGGTTCTTTCTTGGACACTCAGTGCACGGTTTCAGGACAATTACATTGTTTTTACCTTAAGCTTACTTTGCAAAACGTCATAGTTGGAGTCAACCTCGTAATTCAGATCTGGTTTGATCAAGTACTGAAGGACGCTGAAGACAGAAGAGAACTTAGTTAATGGGTAAGAAAACTGAATAATTTTAAATATGATGTGGTAGAAGTAAGTGGGATAGAGAAGATATGCTGAATGTGATATTCATAGCGATTTCTACTTATTTATTTATTTATTTTGTACTTTAGTTTAGTTTGAAGAAAATAGGACAGCTTTGCCTCTGGGGAAAAGATTGGCATTGCCTACCACTTGCCAGGCTCTGGAGCTACATCAGCATATGGAGAACCCTCAAACACTGTTGGAGACTAATTTCATTACCTTGCATGTTTTCATAGTTAAATTGAGAGGAATGAAACTACGGAAGGAAGAGTGACATTACCCTTCAAAACAAACTGCATAATTAGGCAGATTTGTATTTGACTGTTTTCATCAAGTGCTGCCTGGCTTTGAAGTCTGTGATGCTTGCTATGTTTATTGTGCTCCTTATTCTGCCTATGCGAGGGCTGTAACCCAGGCAGCTGCAAGAAAACATACTGGGGAGAAAGGCTTCTCAAAAACTGATGGGTTGACAGTTACTGCTGTTCAGTTACAGCTAGGTTCAGTTTGACAAATAAAAGTTTCTGTAAGCATCAGGTTTTATGGACTTGACTGCGGTGTTGCTGGATTTCTAAGTTTTGGTTAGCTGTGCTTAACTGAGTAGAGAATAAGAGCTGTTCATCTTCTGGCTCAGTCCATGAGGAGCTTGTAACTCTAGCAATTGTTTCTGTTTTTCATAACAGTGGGAACTTTATGGGCTATTTTTCCCTCTCTGTGTCCAAAATAAATGTGCTGCCTAAAAACAAAGACAGAAATTGCAGAGTCTTTGGCAGGCACACGTTATGAACTTGGGGTACCTCAGACCAGAGGGGCAGTTTACAAAATGCACCTTTCTGAGAATTGATGTTGTACCACAGTGGCTTTATCTGTGTGGATCCATTTCATATTTCTTGCTTTGGAAGTCCGTATTTTTACCAAGCCTCCACCACCATAGATAATAAAGCATCTATGTGCTTTTTAGTTGTCTTTCCAGGTATATATACACTGATCCATCAGTCTGATTTGTAGCTATATCTTCACTCAAAGTAGTTTGCATAGTTCCAGTTCAACATTTCAGACTCCTGAATGATATTTAATTTATTAGCATATTAGCAGATGCGTACGTGCAGCTGTGGTGCTTTTTTTGTAAGAAATGATGCAGCAGTGCTTCTTGAAAAGCTGAAGTAGTGACCTTGGCTGTGCATTGCAGGAAGAGCACATGCACTGTTTCAATGCACAGAAAACAGAGGAAAAGTAATGACACCAATTAAAATCAATGACAGTGCTAGTGAACACAAATCCACCTCTTCGTACTCACAATATTTTCCCAATTATTAGACTTTCTGAATTTTCTGTATGTCCTGAGTTTTTCCGTCTGTGCAGAGTCTTTAAGAGAGCAATTGGAACACCAAAACAGCTGTCAGTAAGGGTGGGAATTCGATATTTTATGTATTAAAACAATCAAACACAATGCCAATAAACAGGTTTTTAGATTGCCAGAGCATCTCAACTGACTTGCTGGTGCAGATCTCTGCCAGGGTGCCCAATGTGGGATGTAGCACAGGGTAGGGTTTGCATGTAAACATTGTGAAAGTGTGGAGTGATTATAAAGCAAATGAGCAAAGCCACCCCATCTAATTGCTTACTTTCTACATGTTTGAAATGCGCCTGTCCTTGCCTTGAAGACATACATGTACTGTGTCACAAGCACCTGAATTGGTGTTAATAACACAAACTCAAAACTCATGACTCAAAGAAAACTTATTTAAGAGGAGGGATCATACAACACCTTTATTTCAGCATGGGCTAGAAGCCAGAGCAGTAGCTAATTGTGCCATAATAACCTAAATAACCTGAATCATTTTTGAACTGGAAGTGGGTAGTTTGCTTGTACATGGAGGCTAACTTCAGTGAAATAACATTTTCTCTATGAGCAGCAATGCATGCTGAGGGCAGGTCCTGCTGGGTGTCCCCATGCCAACTTTGAGAGCCACCTGTTCACACTCTGTGTTTAGCAAATCACTCTAGAGGGACATAGCAGCCTCCATCATGGGTATGTATGGAAGTGGGAGTGGATGCTGAGCAGTCAGCAGCTTCCTGATGAGGGTTGGGGTAAGGGTGAAGCCAGGGTCCAGCTTGTACTCTAATCCAGTTGGTAAAGCCTTTGTCCTGATACCTCCCTATTGTAGCTTAATAACTGAGACCTCTCACTCTTGTGCTTCTAAAGGCAAATATTTGGAGATGGCTTGCATTTTGTTCCCATCCGCTTATGTCAACCTCCACACCTCTCCTTTCAGTGGTAGTATGGCTTTCCATCCAGAGCTGGTATGTAGGTAATCTGGGCAGCTGTTCTGCATGCAACAAATCTCATTTCTTTTAGACCAAGAAATAATACTTTCTGTAAGTAATGTCAAGAGTTTATAGAAAATAGTAATTTGGACCACTTGAAACAATACAAATGGGGTTTTGTATTTAATTAAAGGCTTTGCTATTGTTAGTCAAATCCCAGTCTTGAAATTAATTATTTTATTTTTCTTCTTAATGAGATTCTGGCTGTACGCTTGAGTCAGATAATGCAATCTCTGTGTATCTTAAAAGCTCAAAATCCAGAAAGTAAACTAAAATACTTGTATACTTATAAATCTTGTATATGATATGGTATGGTTTTTTGACTCATTTGGAAATGATAACTTGTGCTTTCTCATGCATTTCTTTCAAATAGTCAGCTAGGATTTTTTTTTTTCTTTTTTACTGAGTATAATAGAAATAGATGCCACTCCTAGTCTGTTAGAAGCATTACTACAGTCAAATTAATCCTTGTTACTGAATCCAGAAATTGCTAATTTATGTGCTGTACTAGCTGCAGTCCCAGCAAGAATCATCAAGGTTGGAAAACACCTCTAAGATCTTCCAATCCAGCTACTACCTACCTACCACTTTTATCTTCCATGTCCCTCAGTACATCTAAATGTTCCTTGAACACCTCCAGGGACAGCGACTCCACCCCCTTCCTGGACAGCCCATTCCAGTGCCTGACTACTCCCTCAGTGAAGAATTATTTCCTATCATCCAAACTCAGTCTCCCCTGGCACAACTTGTAACCATTTCCTCTAGTCCTATCACTAATCACATGGGAGAAGAGGCCTATCTCCACCTCACCACATCCTCCCTTCAGGTAGTTGTAGTTTCCTGTCAGAAACTACAGAAGGTCCTGTGTTCCTTATTGCTTCACAGGAGCATTATTGTTGTACTGCTTCAGGATGAATAAAGCTACAAATAGGACTTACACTTACATTTGTTTAGTCTAGGTTGTTTAAATGCATTTCCCATATAGTTTAGGCCTTATGTTTTCATATGCGTAACATCAGCCTCATTAGGATTAGGAGAAAGAGCAGTATTTCATATATTTAGTAAGAGCTTAACAGAATGCCGGTCAAGCATTGGAATGGGTTCCCCAGAGCAGTGGTGAAGTCCTATCTCTAGAAGTATTCAAGAAACGTGAATGTGACACTAAATAATAACATGTTTTAGCTGTGGGATTTGGTAGGTCTGGCTGATGGCTGACTTGATCTTGGAGACCTTTTCCAATCTAAATGATTCCTAGTATGCTTCTATGAATATGGTCTGAATGGAAGTTCTGCAGTGCACTGGTGTGTGCAGCATATCCTCTGGCACCCAAGTCTGCAGAATTGAGCTAAGATTGTCCTCCAGACTGATCCTATCTATTTATTGAGACAGAGGTAAATATGGACAGTGTGTATTGTTTTGCTTCATATGCTAGTGAACACTGACCAGGAACGTGTTTGTGTTGGTAGCAGAGCCTGAAACAAGGTCTATTTAAGGCAACTTTGCCACTAAAAATAATATTCAAGCTATTGTATCTGATTTGGGGTCAGCTGCCATTAGCTTGCATGGTTCACGTTGTTTCTGGTCAAGCAGGAAACTGTTTTTACACTTGAGAAATAAATGGCAACAACCTGTCAAAAAACAGTATGGGAACTGATGAAAGGAATGAATTTTATTATCTTAATCAGCACAGGCAATCCCAAATCTCTTGTGGTGAGGCTGCTGAAAACACAATGTATAGACAATTACTTTGGTCTCAAGCTGTATGGTTGCTGCAGCTTGTTACTGCAGCTTGTTAATGTACACATGGAACAACTCGCAACCAACAGCAAAGCACAGGCTGGCTTAATTCTCTTTTATTGACAAAAACATATAGAAATATGTTCACACAAATTCCGATAGAACTTCACCTACATACAGAGTTTTTTAAGATGCTGTTGTCTCCATTTTGGCAACTCTACAAAAGTACTCAGACTCTTTTGGCTCTAATTGTAATGCTTCTGAATCATAGAATCATAGAACGGCCTGGGTTGAAAAGGACCACAATGATCATCTAATTTCAACACCCCTACTGTGTGCAGGGTCACCAACCAGGCTGGCCTTGAATGCCTCAAGATACTGATGTCCAGTGAAGCAAGGCATCCTGAAAATCTGATCATGTTGATTTTTTTGATGCATTTTACTGGAGATTTGTTCTACATAGATAAAAAGTTTGGTACAGAGAGGATGTGTTAGGAATGAATATTTTGCTAGGCAATGTGTGTTTTACTTCAGTCACATATATTAATGTCAGAAGAGAAATGAAATGCATCTCCATTATACAAGTTGTTTTTTTTTTTTTAAGAGAATGCTATTAACTATTCTAAACATGAAGCAGTTCCTGAGGCATTTGGAAAACTTGGAGAGGTTGATCCTAGAGGAACAGGAAATATTTTGCCCTTTATTTTAACAATTTTTATACTGCTGTGGAAACACACTTATTCTTCCGCTCCCTGTTTATCCTTAGACTAAAGTTAGATGGGCTTTTTTTTTTTTTTTTTTTTTTTTTTTTTTTTTTTTAAACTCCCTGATAAATGGAAATTACCGTTGTGGTATTCTGAACCATGTTTCTTTACCTGGGCACAGGTCCGTGCTGTGTCGTTACATTAAATATTTCTGTTGGTGTTGTGCATTCTGCCTGCCCTGTGAGGAATACCAGCCTGCCAGCATCCTAGAGGTTGCTTGCTGTGCAGAGCGCCAATCCCAAGTGTCCTGTTTTCCAGTTGACAGTCCACAGCCCTGGGAACAAGGCAGGATACAGCTCAGAATGAGGAAGTGCCTTTCCTTAGCAATGCTGTGGTTATATTAATTGCCATTAAATAGCTTTGATACCTACAGTGCTGCTTAGTGAAGTGTGATCTTTTGCCAAAACTAATAGCGTTTTCTGCACATGCATTATTTAGCATGTGAAAGTATAATAGAGCTTGAGATAAGCTAACTTTCATGCAAGACTCCAGAGTGATACACAAGATCATCAGGCTGTACTTACTCTTTTCCTAGTGGAGACGTTAATAATTTTTCCACTGATGTCAAAGGGAGAGGGATGTCAACCTAGATAATGACATTAATGAAGTCAGATTTCCTTAATGAAGATTAATTGTTGGGGGCTCTATGTATGTCTGCCTTTGAATGCCTCAGAGTCATGCAGTAAGTCTTGTGCTTCTTCATTCTTAATTATGTATTTAGAGATGCCATTTTGGTAATCTGAAAGGCATGTCTCCTTTTCTCATACCAACAGTCCCTTAGAGACAGCTGTTCTGATGCTTGCTGTGTTTGGAGAAACTGTAGCAGTCTAGGTTGCATTAATTTGTAATGGGATCTGGAAAGAAATACACTACCTGCCTTTGGAGAATCATCTGGAGATGGGATGGCAGAAAGAATGAGGTCATTGCACACTCATATCATCCAGATGTTTTCCAACTCCTGATGAATCCAAAGATGGCCATAATAAAGGATTAGGCATTTGTCCTTAACTGCATGTAATGCTGGATACTTTCTGTAGTTTATTCCTCCTTTCCCTTCGTGCCCTGCTGGGCGTTCTGCTTTGTACCCTGGCTTTAGATGAAGGAGTTGCAATGAAAGGCTGTTGGATTGAAGCAGCTTCCTATCGACATCAACTGGAGAGAAGTGAGGAAGAGAGAGATTGTGTGTACAGAATTGTGCTGGGGGAATATGAACTGTCAAAATTTGAGTCTTTATGGCTGAGGAGTGTGGAAGTTATTTAGAGAGAGTTGAAATGAATTACCAGTGTAAGTGAGAGGTTTATAAAGAAGTAATTACACACAGTTTTATGAAGCTTAGGGAAGTAATTAAGCAAACAAAATTAAGACATTTTTGTTATATTATTGCAATATAATCTTCTTGCGTGTGGAATATTGAACTCCTTTACAGTGGAGATGTATCTAACTATATCCACATGGTTAAGTATTACAAAGGTAAGAGAAAAAACAAAGAAGCATAATTGGTTTTAATTTTAGTGGTTTCAAATGGGTTTCAGCAAAAGACTAATGAAAAGTAGACAGCTAATCTGATAATGGTATTTACCTAAATGAGTACAGACTAAAGTCATTAACATTAACAGTAATGCAGTAAGATAAAAATTGCTTTCTGCATCTTGCATTAAAATACTGTATTATCTAAAACTGCCATGTGTGAGGGGTTTCTATTTGCCTACCCTGTGCACGATCCACACTGCTCACGAAGGCTTAAAGCTCCATAGTAATCAACAGAGGTAGTGGCCAATGTGTTTGTTATCTGCATTCAGGATTCCTTGCAGAGTTTAACAGCCCATTTCTGTACTGTGCAGAAGAACAAGACTTTGCTACAACACAACTGAAAGACTGTTTTGGAGGCTGAGTGGAACGATGTAAAGTACATGAGAGCAGCCTACAGATGCCTAAGAGTAATTTAAGAGCACAGTATTGCTGAAGATGTACCACTTGGGTTTATTTCAGAGCCACTGGACACACAATCCCTAAAGAAAACATTTATAAAAATATCAGTAAAATTGCAGTCTGTGTCTTGTTAAAAAGTGCTTATGACGGTGGACAAGATATATGGGAAAAGAGGACAGATTTTTCAAAGGCATGAGATGCAGTTAATCATTCATCTCCTTTGCTGAGTCATCTGCTCTGGTATTTTAGTTACATGCCTGATAAGTGAACGACTCGGTTCTGAGGAAGAAAGATGCTAGATGTTAATGGAAAAGCCAGAGAGAAAAATGCGAATGTGAGGGAAAAGAAGTGACTGGCTGGCAGAAGAAACTGGAGAAGGCTTTTAGTCTGGTTAAGATTTCGTAAAAGTCTATTATGAAAGCAACCTCAGAATTAGCAGTTTGTGCCTATCAGGGTGATCACTTTATCCCAGAGCAATATTTCTGTTTACAGTCTTGTCTGCTGATTATTTTTCTTCTTGCTGATGAAGGAACCATTTGCAGTTCATGTTCTAATTAGTCCTACAGTCTAAACAGAGAAAAAGCTGAGAATGTATGTCTGAACACATATGCAGGGCATAGACTTCAAAAAGCAAATCCCCTGACTTGGTGCTTAAAAATCTTAAGTTCCTCGTAAGCTTCTGCAGGGAACTATATCAGGCTATTAGTTGAACGTGGCTCTCCTCAGAGAGAGAAAAAAAGAATGTTCTCTGTGTCTGTCCTGCCCTTTTCCTCCTTCTGTTGTCCCACATAGTACAGAATAGTTTTACAGAATTGGGATTTTTGCACTTGTATCCCTTCCCAAAGATATATTGACTTCTCTGGACCTCTCCCAAGCCTGGTTGATGTTGCAGAAATTCACTAGCTGTGTGTAAAAATTCCTCATTGCATTAGAAGAGAGGTGAAGCTTTTAAGTTACCTTCTGTCCCACAAAGCATAACAGCCTATGAATAGATTAAGACATAAAATATTGTACGTTGGCTCGTAGAAGACTGATATTTATTTGCCAAATAAAAGAGAATTTTTCAAGGAAACATTTCTTCAGCCTCTGCTTCAACAGATTAGGAGATTCCACTGGCCCTAACACATGATCTTCTAAAAATATTTCAGATAATTACTCATGTGTTCCATTAGCATAGTAAAACCCTATGTTAATGTGACCTAGCAGAGATTTTATCAAACACATCAAGTATAAAAGAAGAATGCCTTATGTAGTGCACAGAGACTGGGCAGAGTGATTCCAAGTTCTTTATTGCTGCTTAACAATCTGTCGTGAAGTTTGAGGATGCATCCGACCATTTTTAGCCAACAAGAGCCACGCTGGTGAGTGTCAGAGGTGTTTGGGGAGCTTACAGACTGACAGAATGAAAATCTTGGTTGAGAGGAACAATCTTTATCTGGTATGGGACTTTCTTCTTTCTCTTGGTTGTAAACCTTTGACATGTTAATTTTTATTTATTTTTATATTTTTAAAGAGAGAGATGAGGTGCAGCCATAATAAGGTAAAATTAGTTTGAGTAGGATTGCTAACCCAGTGCTGAGCTGGCTGATTTGCTCATATAAAGCAGCAGAGCTCTGCAGAGAGGCTTCCTTGGTCTCAAAAGCAGAATATTGATGCTAGTAAGTGTTGTCTTTTGGAGTTAAAATCATGTGGCTGGGTTCAGCAGCTGAACTGTGGCGTTGCAGTGATACAGCTTGCTGCCTACAGTTACAAAGCTACTCTGAGGTGAGGCAGAGGGTGCAACTACCTCCGGAATTAGATTTGCCCACATCGATTTTTATCAAAAAATAACAATAATTTACGTGTCCATGCATAATTCCAGTTAAGGAGTATGTATTTAACTTGTGGTAGTTCCTAAAAGCCCCATATTCTTCCTTGGATTTTGTGCTCTACAGGAAACAGAGCATGTTCTGAAAACTTTCTAGTCTTAATAAGGTGTTAGCTCACAATTTTCTATTTTTCATGCCTTCACATTTCAAAATTAAAACATCCCAGTTATGCTACCATAATAAATGTATATCCATGATACTTTTGTTTATGAAATTGCTCATCTAAGAGAAATAGATAAGATAAATCCAGAAAAATCTACCCCAAAGGCCTGTAGTTCTCTCTTTTTACTATCCTGACTATAGAACATTTTGTACGTGAGATGTTCATAAGGATTGAGTTGCATATTTCTGCACTTGTAAATTTTTTCTTCTGTATTATCATGATTGGAAAGGAATTATTTCTTGGTATACATCGTCTGATGGTGTATTCTGTTCTTGATCACTTTTCACTATAAATGACAACGGCTTTCTCAAAAATGTAAACATTTACTTGCAGTTTCGCAAAACAGGTTTATGTGAATCTTTCTGCTTTGGTTTCACTTGAGTTAAGCTAGTCTTGGTTTACATCACCTTGCAAACCCTTCGTTTGAGACTACTAAATCTAGTTAGTCAGCAGTGGAGCAGTGGAAGAGCAAAAATAGAAAAAGCAAAAACCAAATTCCAGTGGTCAAATCCTGGGCTAGTGCAAAAGTTTGCATATGTGATACATATAAATATACATATCATAAAAAATATTGGGTGTAGTACATTCATTTAACATGTAGATACAGTATTGTTCAGTTCAAGGTGACAGCGTTATCTGTCATGATTGCCTAACAACTTGCAAAAATTTTTTTATTAAAATAAAAGCTTCTTGAGGGACTCAGACACATTTCATGATTTACAAGAAAAGTCCTTCAGTGCATTGTTCCTTTCAGCTACATTGCTAGATGGTGCTCCATATTTATGATGTTCTTATCTCTCATACATGTGAATGCACATGTAGTCATAGCTATGTACAGAATCACAGAATTGTAGGGGTTGGAAAGGACATCTAGAGATCATCGAGTCCAGCCCTCTTTCAAAGCAGGCTTCTTACAGCAGGCTTCACAGGCAGGCATCCAGACGGTTCTTCAGTATCTCCAGTGAAGGCGAATCCACAACCTCTCAGGGCAGCCTGTTCCAGTGCTCCGTCACCCTCACTGTGAAGAAGTTCCTTCACATATTGTTGCAGAACTTCCTAATGCTCCAGTTTATGGCCGATTCCCCTTGTCCAGTCCCCACGGACCACTGAAAAGAAGTTGGCCATGTCTTCTTGACTCCCACACTTAAGAAACTGGTAAACATTAATCAGATTCCCTCTGAGTCTTCTTTTCTCAAGGCTGAAATCTTCTTTTCCTTGTAGAAAAATGTGTTCTCTAATTATGTTTTGATAAATTCTAAAGTTCTTATTTCAAGTTAGTTGTCACTCTTTCAGCTTCTCTGTGTGCTTGTACTTCTGTTAGACTGATGATTACTTCTCTTATCTGAACTAAATAGTAGCTATGAGTTTGGCTTTTTGTATATGTCATCATATGTGGGAGATAAAACTTACAATGCTTTTGATTTTGTTTCTGAACATAATTGGTACCTTACAGAGATGCAGCATATCTCATGTTGTTTTATTGTATTGTAGCGCATATGTTATAATGGCTTTTCAGAAACATAAAACAAATTATCCTTTAGTCAGTCTTGCTTTAACCACAGTCACTTTGTAAGGAGCAGGTAGGATGTGTTGGCAAAGAAAATTACTCACTGAACAGCTTTGGGGAGTGGGATTAGCAAACTGGAGGAGATAAAATGCATGTTATCCATGGACCTGTAGAAATTCAGGTCTCTGACTGAATGTGCATTGAAGGGAATGAAGTGATGATGAACTACTGTACAAAGAAACCAAGCTGGGAAAAGCAGACAAGGGGTTTTTTTTTCTTGCTTTTTGCTTTTGATTACTGGAATCCCAGAGTTTTTGCAACAATACATGCTTAAATGTTTTCAGGCAAAATTGACTTTGTTTTGCATGTCTGTACTCCTTTTAAGGAATGTTAGTCTTAGGAAAACAAAGATATTTAAAAGGTTAGAGAAGTCCAGGAAAATGGCCTTTTAGAAAAGAGGACATGCATTGTTTCTCCTTGCAGTAGAAGAGATAGTTTTGTTTATTAAATTGCACATACCGTATGATGCTTCATATTTTTCCATTTGATTTCCTGTAGGGTGATTTCACTTGGAACAGCATGTCAGGGCGCAGCGTTCGACTGAAGTCAGTTCCCGTTCAAAGTCTCTCGGAGCTGGAGCGCGCTCGGCTGCAGGAAGTGGCTTTTTATCAGCTGCAGCAGGAGTATGACCTGGGATGTCAGATTACTATCCCCAAAGGTAAGTGCACGATAAACCATCTCTGTTTAGATTGCTGAGCCTCCTCTTCATAAGCCACTGACTTCATATCTCAGTAATAAATGGGAGAAAATAGTACATTGTTTGCTCCACAGACTTTTTCTTCTGCTTCACTTTTTGTTTAAACACTGCAACTACAAAAATGAGTGTTTGTTTATGTCCAACATAAGCCACTGGGGGTGGGATCACATGGTCAAGGACAGATATCTACAAAGTAGATAACCTAAATCAGACCTATTCATGCTGGGATCCCCTGGTACTCAGTTGAAAGAAAAAGGTTTTTCTTGCACGTCCTTATATCCAAAAGTATGTATCTGTCTATGTCAGATAGATCATTCCCTATAAGCGTGGTTTTTTTTTGCTCTCTATTGGATATGACGGAAGGCAAGAATCACTAGTTTTGGTATCTCCCATATCAAATAAAGTGAATCGTAGTCAGCTTTTCCTAAAGACAGTGGTCTTACAACTTTCCTAAAGTTGTAGAGGGCAATGAAATTGCCTCTTGGCTTCCTCTTTTCCATACTAGACAACTCAAGTGTCCTCAACCTCTCCTGACAGGACATGCTTTCCAAACTTGTTACCAACCTTTGTTGTCATCCTCTGTACACTTTCCAGTAATCTAGCACCCTTTTTTTTGTTGAGGATTGCAGAACTACACACACTACTCAAGCTGAGGCTGCACCAATGCTAAACACTGCATATTGGGTCCAGATGGCCTGATCTAGTGGTTGGCAACCCTGTCCATGGAAGGGGAGTTAGAACTAGATGGTGTTTCAGGGCATTTCCAAACCAAGCCATTCTATGATTCTATGAGAATCATAGCCAGCTGGCCATGCTGTGTTTAATGCCTCGTAAAATGTAGTTTGACCCTTGGCTGCCAGGGCGCACTGCTGATGGATGCTGAGCCTGCTGTCACCAGCATGTCCGGATTCTTTTTTGCTGGGTGCTCCCTAGCCACTCATCTCCTAGTCCATACCTGTGTCAGGCATTTCTCTATCCCAGATGCAGAACTGAGCACTTAAGTTCATTAAACTTTGTGCTGGTGCTGATTACCTGTTGCTCCAGTGTATGTAGATTCCTCCGCAAGGCTTCTCATCACTCCAAAGTCAACAGCATCCCCAAGTTTAGTGCTGGAGATACATTCCACTCCTGCATTGAGGTCACTGATAAAAATGTTGGCCAGGACTGGCTGTAGAATACTTTAGTTTAGACCCTTTGCAGAGACAATTCAGATGTCCTCTTCATGTTCCCATCACTCCTGAACAGTGTGGAGTGGAAAAGTATGTTAAGAGGGGAGAGGTAGACTTCCAATTGATTTGCTAATATCACAGGGCTGTGCAAGTGGGAATTTTCAAGTTTTGACAGTGTGAAACTTGCTCACTCACTCCAGGCATGCAGAAGTACAAGTAATGTAAAACTCAGATACAGCTATTTGTATCCCAAGTTAAAAGTGGACTGAAGGTCATTAAAGGTTTTCTGTAAAAACAAAGCAAAGCAAACCGATCAAACAATCAAAACACAGAAACAATAACAAACAAAGAAAAGGTGATGTGTTTGGCCAAGTTACAAGAAGAACTAGTGTAGTATGTTTGAGAGAGCTGAGGGAGCTGTCTAAGACTGGAGAGATCCATGTATAGAAAGATGTGCTCTACAGCTCTCTTCTGATTGAGCGAATGTTGTCTGAAAATATTCAGAAGCAAAGGTTAGAAGAATAATCTCTATATTAGAAAACATAGAAAGCGTTTTTAAATGTTGCGATTCTTTGAGGTCCTTTGACTGTTCTTCAAAAGTCATTCTACAAATGAATGACTCTAGAACAGGGCCAGCTGAGCGTTTGCTTTCTGCAAGCATTTGAGAAATTACTTCTACTGGCACAAGTACTGTGGAAAGTAAAACCCCATTGTTCTTGGGTAACAAGTGTTTGTGCCAAGCACACTTGCATGGACGTTAAGTCTGAGTACAGAAGCATCTGCCTTATGTTTACAGTCGCAGTGACATCAGGTCATATCACTACTGATAGCTTCATAATGTTTCAGTTCTGCCATGCTTAGAAGGCCACTTTGTCACAGCAAGTACAGTTAGCCTTTTAGGGCCCATCTGGCCATTCGCACACTAGGAGAGGAATGCATGCAATGTAATACCTGGTATGTAATCCCTCTTCATTTGTATTGCAGCCATTACCCTTAATAAAACACAGTACTAACATTTATAACTGAAATATCCTGTGGTCACAGAGAGAGGACCACTTCCAACAGGAGTTTAACTGGCATGTTAGTTAGAATATGTAATGTTGGACTTT
Source organism: Meleagris gallopavo (assembly GCF_905368555.1). NCBI lineage: Eukaryota > Metazoa > Chordata > Aves > Galliformes > Phasianidae > Meleagris > Meleagris gallopavo. The sequence goes on from NC_139404.1 coordinate 122,228,706, forward strand.
GGTAAGCAATTAGAATGAATTTAAAAACAGTGACTCTTGATGAATTTGTATGTATGACAGAGCTACTTCAAATTTGTTTTTTTGTTCTCTTGTTTTTCTGCCTCATCCCTGTCTTTCGTTTTCTGGAATCAAAATCTTTCTCAGTTCCATGACTTGCCTCCATCTGCCAGTGATAACTATACCACAAATCATTTGTACAGTCTCTAGGTTAATGTGTTAATTTGAAGGGTTATCAATTCCAAGCAGAGCATTAATTTCTTTACTAACACAGTTATACCATAGAATATTTTTAATTTGCTGTCTGATGTTCTAAATAGTGCAATATTAAGTTTGTTGTGCAACTTATTTGCAGTCACTGTTTAGAATATACTGTACCTTCCTTATTTCAAGGAACTAGAATCTCTTTCCAGTAGAAGAAAGGAAGGAGAATGATGCAGTTCACTTTATGTATGTGCTTATTTCTTTCTGACTTTCCATTTGTGTGTGTACTTTTCTGCCCGTAGTGAGAAAAATGAACCTTATACAGCATGTCTACACAAGAAAACAACTTGGTAACTCAAGTCTCATATCTTTTTTTCAAAATAAAACAAGTATGAAAGAGTAGGATAACTTCTTTCCTTCTCCTTTGTTCATAAGCTCCAGGTAGATCTTGGGCAGAGAAAGTATTGAATGAGGTTTGTTTGGAGCAGTTTCCACAACAGGTAGTTAGGAAATACTTTTACAATAACATTTTACTTCACTGAGTCCGAGAGCCTCTTGTAGTTTGTATTTGCAAGCACTGGTAGGCACTGATCAATTACAGTAAATGAGAAGTTAGGGCACCAACCCTAACTCAACTCCTCAAGCATCTGTCTCAGTTCTAAGGTACAACGTTAACCTCTCTGAATTAACCCCAATAGGATTTGGATGTTCTGGAGTCACAGCTGCAGTTTTTGCCTCTCTTTATTCAAGAAAACGCTGTGACTGCTTATGTTCTCACCAGTCCCCAACGGGTTGTGTTGTCATCTTCCCAGCTTTGGAATGGGGTATGAGGTATTGTGGAAGCAAGTTGTACAGGAGGAAAAAAGGAAACACTTGCCACTAATTCTGATTATGGCTTAGGTAGGTGTATGTATACCAGTATAATATGCAAACATAAATAGTTTTATCTTTTTGGTTGAATCCTGCTTTTACTTTTATACAGCAGAGGTGCCAGCAAGTAGTGCTTGCTGCCACAACACTGCTCAGAGTTGTATTTAAAAGAAACTCTTGCCCCAGTGATGTTTGAACTGACATGTCCCCTAAATACCATAGTAAGAATATCAGCTGAAGAAGTGGCTCAATTTGTGACTATGTTTTTCTTATCTTTGTAATAGTTTGTATGGGATTTGGATCTACTAGCATTAGCTTGTATAGTTGATGACGCCTCTCATGCCTTCTTAATGTCCATTCTTAAGTGGATATCACCTTTGTAGTGACTGGAGAAGGAGAAGATACTGAAAGGCCTCAGCACAACCAGGAGTTAGAAAGGGTTCTTGTGCTAAAGAAGTTGTAGGACTAGTCAGTTATGAGACGTTGCACAGAGGTAGTGAAAAACTCTGATGTAAAAAAAAAAAGAGTTCTTCTCTATTTTTCAAAAAAGAGGAAAGAAAGGAAAAGTTATGCTGAATTTTTCTATGAAAGTTTGGAAATTCTGCCCTAACTTGGATAAAGTAGAATTTGAATCAGCAAGAGATACACAGTATCTAGGTTGTACACAAGCCTTCACAGACTCTCACTCTTTTTGTGATTAGGCATTTTTGGTCCTATCTTTCTAAATCATTTCAGGACGGAATTTCAAATGCGATACAGTTGACAGAGGATCTTTTGCATGTGTACCAGTTCAGAAGTTGTACAGGCAAGGACCTCAGATGTATATTTTCATTTTTCACGTCATTTTTTCTTACAATTAATAGTAACAAATCCCAGTATTAACCCATGTTTCAGATCGCATACTACAGTGAGATCAAACTTCATTTTTTATAGGAAGACTTAGCACAAGAGTTCAGGCCCAAAGCTTCAAAATAATGTGGTAAAATATCTTTATTCCAGTCTCAACTTCAAAATACAAGATTGATGTGTCTAGAATTGAACTTTGATGTTACACGTTCACCCAGAATTCTTAACAGATCAGATGCAGTAGATTGCAGTACATGCAGTAGGTTGGATGAAGGCCAGACCATAGATCTCTGATGAATTATTTTGTTTTTGTTGGCTTGGGTCACAACCTTAATGCTAGGAAATTGATGTAGTATTTTTGCTTTAGCACATGCCACATTCCAAAGTGTATTTATGCTACGGTACAAGTGCTGCAAACGCTTTCTTTGTATCTTTGGGTTTATTATTTAAATGTTTCCCAAATGTTTTGGAGGGAGAATCTGAAGATAAGCCACAGAATTGTCTTCATTTTCAAAACCTGAAAATAAACTTGCCGTCCAGCTATTTTAGCAAGTGTACGAAGTGTAATCAAAGAAATTAATTGTCCTTACCAAGAAGACTGTTTACTGTATTGTTGCCACCTATGACAAGAATGTGCACACACACATTAATATTTACTTAACAGCAACTAAGTCGTACACAACAGCTTCAGTAATTATAGTAAGTGTTCTACTTTCTGAGGTAATTTCTTTTTAGAGTTATTGGGTCAGCTGGAGAGAGAGAAGGTGATGCTTAATTTTAGCAGTTAGTTAGCATTTGTCAGATCTAGTTTTCAGTTAATTTAATTTGTTGTAATACATATGATCTCATATCATCTTTAGAAACTTAAATGCAGATCCAATTGTTTAAGGAAAGATTATTGCTTATGCTATTTTAACATGTACTGTTGGACATTTTTGTATGTGAGATTTGTAGCCAGTTTTACCAGGTGTGCAATGCTGTGCATCTGCTCCTATGAAGCATTAGTCTCCTGTAGAACTTCCTTCAGTAAGGTAAATTTGAAGTACATAATCATAGACTTAGTGTTGAGGCAACTCTGTCTTTGAAATGAAACAAAACACAAGCAGTTAGGTTTTCTGAATTTTTATTGTTCATTGGTGCACTTTGTCCTCAATATGTTTCAGTTAAGCTCCAAATAAAAATGGGAATTCAGTTATGTGTCCTCCACTTCTTGTTTATTTTGGCAGGGAGTTGACTTTTGGTTCAGTTTTTTGCTTACTTTACTCATCATTATCCATTTTCCTTAACACTGAGAGTGAGTTTGATTTTTATCTGGACTTGCATTTTTGTAAGTGCTCCAAGCTGCTCATTGTTTTTAATCATTGACCATGTTACATACTGTGTAGATAGTTATACCAGGAGAAAGCATCTAAGTAAACTGTAGCTGATGATTTGTGGAGCTACAAGATAAGATGCTTTTGTGCTGGTATACACTATGCCTTTTAAGTGAAGAAGCTTATATCACCATTCTTCATGCCAACCTTTGCAGATGCTTCTCATATAATACTGTCTCTAACATGGTGCCATAAGTCCATGCAGCATTTGTAAGATCTGCTTTCAATATAGCAATATTCATGAAGGTTAAATTAAAGACAAGGAAGACTGCAAGCTAAGTTCTGCTCTTTGACATTACATTAGTAAGTCTTCAACCTGGTTTATCAACCTTGCTCTATCAAACCTGCTCAGAGCACTTGATGAAAGCTGTGCATCTTGCTGGCTTAGGATGGAAGTTATATTTTCTTTTTCATTTTTATTTTTCCCCCAAATCCCAGTTTTCCATAAAACGTGAACTTTTCTTTCCTCTCAAGAAAAAGCACTATCTCTCAGACTGAAAAGAGAAAATAAAATTCACTTAATGTTTTGAGCTGGGAGAAGTCCCAGCTGCAGGATGGAGGCGTTTGGAGCAGTCAGCCTTGTAGTCTGCTACGCAGAAATTTGTCAAAGTAAAGGTGACAGAAGCTTTTCCAGACAGGGAGATACGCAAGCCAAAAAGCATTTTTATTTTTTTTTCTTCTCCACAGAAGGAAATTTGTAGAAGCTTCTTGCTATGGTTGTTTGTTTGTTTTGTTTTGTTTTGTTTTTCCAGATTCAGCTTTTTGCCACAGTTGAGAGGGAAAAAAAAGTGAAATATATGAAGAACACAATTTTTCACCTAATAGAACAGAAGAAGTTATGTATCTTCAAAACTTGAATTTTTTTAGTCATCTGTTCCTTTTTCAAACTTTGTTGTTAGGCAACTATTTTACGAAAGTGTAACCTATGTAACCCTCAGCAAATTGATTTCCATGATTTTATTCTATCACATACTAGATCTTATAATATGAGGAGCACAGTTCCACCTATTTATTCAGTCAGGTAGAAACAGGCTAATAACAATTATAAAAGCTAATGCTTCATTGTTCAATATAAGGAAAAAAGATTTCTCTGTTTATCAGCCTCTGTTTGGGTAAACAGGTGCTTTGATCAAGAAGCGGCATGCATTACAGTCAATGCTATAGGAATACAGAAGTACAAAATACTATGATCAACTTTTCCGTATACCAAGGTTATAAAACAGTTGTTGATGAAGAATCCTGACGGGAGGTTTTCAGTATTAGGGTAGGGTAATCCTAAGGGCTTGTGTTGTTATTTGGATCCTGACTTGTGTGGGCTTAGGGTAGAGCTCTTATAAATTCAAAGCCAGAGATTGCTGTGTGCATGCATTTGAAGTATGTAAAGTGCAATTAAGTCTAGATATTACTTCAGAGATATTAAAAAATTCCTGTCTCATATTAAAGCCTCCTATTTTATTATGCTGGCCCACAATATCAAGGTTGGATGTTGATGGTATGGCAGTAGAGGTTGAACCTTCCCACCAATATTCCATTATATTTTGTTGCCATGTTACAGATGGCAGCAGAGGGACACTGACACAACGGCATCTGACTTGGAAGTGTGAAGGAAAGCGGTGTCATTGAATTTCTCCATGTGGAAAAAATGGCACCCACTGACATTCATTGACAATTGCTGAACATTTCTGGAGACCAAACAGTGGATGTGAGCACACTGAGGGGTGGGTGGTGCGTTTCAGCAGTGGTGACAGTGATAGCAGGTCACCTGCCCTGGTGCAGACTGTTATGAGTGCAGCATGATGGCTCTTCACTGGCGAAAATGCATAGCTACTGGTCGTGACTATGTTGAAAAAGAGTGTTTTGTAGCTGAAAATTTGCTCTATCATACTGTGCTGTTGTGCTCTTTGTATCAGTTATAGTTTAAATGGAAATAAATAGGAGGCATTACTTTTGGAGTAACCTACATATGAAGTCATTCAGCATTTTGCCAATGTACTATTATGGCCTACGAAAAACTCAGTTTGCATTTTAAAATGTTAGTCATTAACATATTGAAAAAGTTCAAACATGGCCTACATAAAACCATTTTAGGAACCAGAATGCATATGTAAAAGCTCTAAAACACACTGTTTGGAAAATTGGTTTCATTTAATTCATAATTTCTTTTCTAAATCATTGAAAGTACACCTAGTGTAACAGAAGTATTCTTGATGATGTTCTGCCAAATATGCCTTCAGAACATATTGTAGTTCTGGCCCTTTGTTTCTGAAAACTCAGCTAGACTGTCCTTACTTAGCAAATAATCCACATCAGTGTATGGTGATTCTGCTGAAGCTTCTAACTGAAGCTTTATCAAGAACACTGATTAATACTCATGTTCTACTTGACTTTTCAGAGTTTTGCTTTAACACATATATTCTTCTGGTATGAATTCTGGTATGAACTTTTCAGCTGAATATCAGATTTACTTCTATTATGCATATTGCTCTGTTCACAAGTGCACTAGGGAGGTGTATCTGATGAAGATTTCTTCTTGTTTTAGATAGAAGAGTTAGTTTCTCAAGTTTATTCAAATGCATAGTTTCAGTGGAGCTGTGGTTGTGCCAGAAGTCTAAGTTATGTCTCTGAATGCTGATTAGGAAAGAAAAAATGAGTACTTACAGACTTACATAATCAGAGCTCTGGTACAATGTATATCTTTGCATTTTTTCCTTTCTTTTCCACTTCTCCTCTTCCTTAGGAGATTAATTTATAGAATCATAGAATCAGTAAGGTGAAAAAGACCTCTAAGATGGTCTAGTTCTACCATCAATTTAATTAAGCTTTCAGCATTAGTAGAATGAGATGAGCACTGACCGTGGCTTTGTTGATTCTAAATTGTTTATATCTGTTAGGCTACCGAAGGGCTACCTGGGGATCTAACAGAGACCTAATCTCCTGCTGAGCATTTTTAAGACAGTGTTAGAAAAATGTGTGGCTTTATTTCTGTGCAGGAAGTCAACGTAAGTGTTCTCTGCAGATCTCATGCTTTTGTCCTTATGATGTGCATTGTAAACACCTGCCTCTGTTTATAAATTAAAAAGTAGTAAGCAAGATGGTCGATGCTACAGATAAAGAGGGCAAGTAATGATTACAGTAAGACATTGTTAGTAAGAAGATCTGCTGTTCATTTTTCAGATAGCATCTCAGTTATTGTGGCCAGCAGCTTATCCAGTGAGAGACCTTCTGCACCTGGATTTCCCTTTGTTGCACTAAATGTTACTCTTATTTCATGTCTTCATTAAGTCTCTGAATGCTGTTTAGGAGTATTACGGACTGGGCTAATTGCTCCTCACAGATATGTATTGAAGGGTTCATGACAGCGGAAGAGGTGGTCGGAGGTGCCTGAAAGCACCTCTGTGACCACTGGAACATCCTCTGGATGCCAGACTTGGGAGAATTCCCTGCGCACATGTAAAGCTCAGCTGGTGCTCATGCAGGGAACACTCTTAAGGGAATTCTCTAAGGGAAATAAGTATGGTTGCTCTTTCACCTGCCAGCATGGTCATGCAAGCCAGCTTATCAGTACTAAAAAAAATTAATGCCAGCTAGTGACAGTTCCACGTCTGTTCCTCTCCTAGTCCACCCTGTACTTGGGGATTAAAGGTGATTCTTCTTACCAAATCAAGAGTCATTTTGACTAGGAACGTCATGAAAGCACTTTTTTTTTTTCTTCTCATTATATTATAAAATGACTTTTTATGCAGGTAGTTAATGCCGGGAAGCAGTCAATATTCACCCACCTCCAGTGGACTGAAGGCAGTTCTAGAACTGTTATGTTATGTTGCTGTCTCAGACAATAGCATCAAAGCTCCTGTTTTTATTTCCTACGTTTTTTGTTTCTTAGTGCAACTAAAATATTTTCTTTTACTGTCATTTGTTATGATGTACTAGTATAGTCAGTTTTAAACCTGTTTTGCTATCCATCATGAAAGCACTAAAAGCAGGGCATGTTGCTCTTTTTCTCAAAGCTCACAAGCCTCTGACCATCATCATGGTGCCTGGGTGCCTTATGTGTAAAGTGAGCATCAACAGCAAAGCCCCAGGCTCTGCTCATGCTCACCTATTGAACCTGCAGCTCTCTGCCCAGAGGTACTATGGTATATCAGGCTGAGGGTTCTGCAGCCCAGACCTTACTACAGTGCCTGAGTTCTGCTCTCTCCATCAGAGCACATTCCATGTGCATTTTCCCACCATTTAGCAAAGTCCTTCATGACTGAGAATCATGGAGGAACAAATTTTAAAATATCAAACAAGTTACTTTCTTTTAATGTATACACTTGAAAACTATTTTATACCTTTATACGCTCGGGAAGGTGTAGGCAAGAGCTGTGTTTTCTTAGGATCCCTCCATCCACAGAAGTTGAGTATTTGCTGTCTGATTAGAGCACTGACCAGAGTCAGTGTTCTTTGTGGAGAAGGATCCATACCTATCTCATCACAGTCTGAGACTACATCTGTATCGTCTTGTTTTTCAAGATATAATATTATTTCTTTAGCAAGCTGGAACACGACTTTTTCTATTATGGAAATAGACTTTGAGAATAGGGTTCAATAGAAATGGAGCATTTTTCACTCAACCAGATTTGATTCTAGTCTGGGACTACACTTTTAGATGTGTTTTCCCAAAGGTCAAGAAAGTCCTCTGACAGTGTGCTTAGTTGGTGTAGATTGGTTTATCACATTTGTCTCCAGAATAATCACAAAGCATCAAAAAATGGTTAATATCTGGTACCAAATTATGGAATGTTTTGTTTTGTAGTATATTGTATTGCTGTTTTTTGTTTGATGCTTAAAAAATAAATAAATAAATCTATCAGGAGCACATAAAATTACTGGTAAACTGTCATTTTATTGATAAAACTCAGGGCCCTGTAGGAACACAAATTTCTTTAGAAGTAGGTGAGGATTGCAGCAGTTCTGTGTTCCCTGGCAGGTTCCCTGGCAATTTATGAATATTTTCTAGAAAAAATGTTTCATTCATATGCCACTAGAGCTGAATTTTTGCTATTATAGTAAAGATTTACATAGTAAAGAAGTGATGTATAATGCAGGATTTAAACTTCTGTTGGCTACATCATTTAAACCCATATGTTGACATGCTATAATTCCTCTGTGTTTCATTTTAATAATCAGTAATGCAATAGCCCAAAGGACTACTACATGTATAAATATAATGTTACCTATGTAAATCTTTATCTGAAGAGGATGCTCTGTAAACAGATTACTGAAGAGTATAACGGGTTGAGGAGGAAGAGCAGAAAATCATGCGTTTCAAGAAAAGCAAATATTTCAAGAAATGTTTAGATACTGTACTGAGGGACATAGTTTAGTAGGAAATCTTGGTGGTAAGGGGGCAGTTGGACTAGATTATCTTAGAGGTCTTTTCCACTATGGTGATTCTATGATTCTGTGCTTTTGCCTGGTGGTTTTCAGTGCTTTCAGTTAGCTGCCAGTTGCCAAGCACAAAGGAGTGCTAATTTAAAACAAAGTGAACTAAAGAGAGAAACCTATAAGGGAGAAGCAGGAGGTAGTCCAAGCGTTATGAAGCCGTATAATAACCTGCATTGCTAAGGGAATGCATCTGCACTGCCAAGGACAGGTTACAGGGAGACAGAGAGCGATGGAAAATACCTGCGGGCTCAGCCGTTCTGTTTTCATAGTGCGTGATGTGCCAAAGCCTTTCACTCCAGGTCCTCCGGTTGGAAATGTTTACCTTCCGCCTGTGCTATAGCTGGCAGCGCTCTGCGAGTTACTGCGTGGGGACAGCACACGTTAATCTAAATAAATATTTCATGATGGACATTTATAGGCACAAGAATGCCTAAGTAAAACCTTCACCCTGCAGCTCCATGTGCATGTCCGGGAGGAAATTCACATTGTGCAGTGCCCAAAGAAATGATTGCAACTGCAAGTGCAGTGCAGTGGGAAAAGAAAAAAGCACAGTGAATTCTTTCTTGTGCTATATCAAGTTTTAGCAATAGTTTCTGCTTGCAGACACTCAATTGCTTTCAACATTGCACAGGCAAGAGAGTATGTAGCTTGACATTCGTTTCATCCACTGAGTGCAGGAGGCTGGCACTCAGGAAATGAGTCGCTCATAATGAGTGAGCCAACAGGGAAGTCTTCTGGAGACGTGAGATGTGGCTCTTTGCAATGCCACTGATGGTGGTTTTCAAAGTCGAATGGATTACCCTATTACAAAATACATTTTATTGTGATTTAATTACATGCAAGGAAAAAAAATTACTAAGAGCTACTAAAGGAAAATGAGCATTCTTGAAGCAGGGAGGTTGAATTAGATGATCCCGAGCGGTCCCTTCCAACTTCAACAATTTTGTGATTCTGTGAATATAGCTACTAAGAAGTATTTTTATTGAATTATAGAAATATTGGGATTTTTATCCATTTCTGTTTTCATAACTGAGCTATAGATATAATATTCTTCTGTCATATAATTCCTCTCTTTATACTGCGTGAAAATAACCCTTCATTGTAGAACAACACATTTTCTTCCCTAAATGGACAAGAAACACAATTCTCATATGCAAAGAAGGCCGCCAATGAAAGAGGAGGTGGATGGGGAGCAGGTGTTCTTTACTCAAGAACTGTGTAAACAACAGAAGATAATGTCAAAAAATACAGAAAGCTACATTAAAGTCTTTGTATGAATTATGTATAACAAAAAATAACATTGCATATAGGTAACATAAAAGTAAGGTCTCTCCATGTAGATAATCAGTATCCTTTATTGTTTATAAACTTTGTTTATCTGTAATCTTTATAAACCCATAAAGGAAAAATAAATATACATATAATATATAAATATAAATCCATAAGGGAAAGAAACATTGAATAATTATATTTTGTTACTGGTTCATTTCAAGCTTATTGCCAGGACAGGACACTTTCCATCATTTAAAATATAATACTCTAATAGTGTCAGAAAAATAACAACAACAATAATAAAAGCTGTTGTAGTTTTTACTACATATTATTGTTTTTAAAAAAAGGAAAGGAAAAAAATAAAATTAGCATAGGGCTTCACAGTATAGTGGCTATTAAGTGGGATAATGTAAAAATTGTGGTGAGGAGTTTCTGCATGTTAGATCCAGCTGTGCCACTAACTGTATCACTTTGAAAAAATTCCGTGCACCGGTCATGCTCATGCTTGTGCTTAGCAACATCTGGACGTAGCAAGTAGACATGCTGATTTCCATAACTTTCCAGAAATGAGTAAAGCAATACTGGAAGTAAATAATAGTAATGGGATTCACTCTGCGCTCTTTCTCTCTGAGTCAAATTTGCTGTTGGTAGGTGATCCTGCACAGAGCAACAGAGCAGCATATTGTTAAAAAAACATAATTCTCTTTCTGTTCTTTATTTTTCCACATTTAAAAATGAGGTTTGTATATCCTTTACATGAAAACGGCTTCTTAACTAATTTATATATCATATAGACTGAAATTTGGATCCCAAAATGGACTGTACAAAATCTGGAGACTGTAACTGAAAGTTAAAAGGCGATAGTCTTAACACTGGATGAATTTCAACCTTAAACCAAAATTTTCAAAAATAATAGCCTCAGAAGTCAGACTCCTTAAATCCTCAATTCTTGTCTGAAGTTGGTGTATCCATGCAAATACTTCTGTGTTCTGTAGGCTTTGGTTCACTGACAAAGTCCTAAATAGATGACCTAATTTTTCAAATAGAAAAGTCTCTGGCATTAAGCGAACCTGGAAGTGCTCACCACTTTGGGAAAACAGGTCACATAGCAATTTAATATTCACTCAAGAGTTTCATTCTAGGCTTGTTTTTTTTTTTAAATATTCATCATGTCTTAATACATACAGGCCCAGAGAGTGATGTACGCACTGTAGCGTGAAATGCAGTCGACATATAAATTAGTAAGTACTGGACAAACTAAGTTCATTTCTGAAACAACTGATCTATGGAGCTGCCTGGGCAGATGTTTTTCAGGAAAGTCAGAGTGGATTAACAAAGAGAGAAAAAATGGCTTCTTCCTTCAATTTTACATTTCCTTGCCTTTTAACAAGAGGACAAGACTTTTGACTTCTCACATCTTGCTAATATTCTTGAGTGGAATCTGTTAAGACAGCAATATCTAACTGATCTATTGAAAGAAGACATTAAGTGATGATTATATGCACACAAGGCTGGATAAATCAGCTGGATGAATAACACTTACCAATTTGGGCTTTAAATATTCTCAAACCACAGATGAGGATAGCAGGTCATACATATATAATATATATTTAATAGCACTTTGGACTGAAACAGTAGTACTTTGCATAAATATTTGCTAATTAATTTTTAAATGTACAGTAGGCATTATGCACAGGGAATGGTTTGTTTGTTACCAAAAACATCTGAATATTAATTATATTCTCAAATCTCAATGGAGATAGTAAGTGCTAAGTGTTATCAATTTTTTTTTTTATATTTAAAACTGCTGCAATTGCACTAATCCTTCAGTACATTGTATTTCAAAAGTGCTCATGTCTGACGTAACCTAAATCAACAATCATTTCAATACTTATTTGTTTTTACGCAATATAGATTATAATTAATCATGTCTTTTGCTGGGGTTGAAAGGAGAACTAGAACTGACCTCGAAACTCTTGTCAGATCTCTTAAGCTTTAGCTTTTCACTGAGACTCTTGTCAGTCTTGCTTACAAATTGAACTCTTTGGCGTGGGGTAAACCTTAACTGTAAATGATTGTGGTTCCACTGACTTCAGTGAATGAACATCCTTTGTTCAAGTTAAGTATGTTCCCTTCTATCGTTCTGCCGTCTTTCTTTGTCTTAAGAGTTCATTCCTGCACAGAATAGACTTGCCCAGAGAAGCTGTGGGTGTCCCATTACTGGCAGCATTCGAGCCCAGGCTGAATGGGGCCCCGAGCAGATGATCTGGTGGGTGGCAGCCCTGCCCAGGGCAGAGGGAGTTGGAGCTCGATGATCTGTAAGGTCCCTTCTGTCCTAAGCCGTTCTATGATTCTTTGGTTTTCTCTATTTTCTGTCCTGTCTATCTCTAGAACTTTATTCTGTTTCTTACATTCCTCTGGGCCTGATCACCACTACACAAAAATCCAAGATTTGAAGAAACAAATGTGTGGTTCCCTCAACCAGTCTTTTACTGATGAATTTCTTCACAGTTGGAGTTCAAAGAATCACTCACTAAGAACAAGGTTCACAAGAAATCATTGCTAGTTTGGCCCTAGAAGTCATTAACTTGTTTTCCATGTGGATATGAAAGTGTAATTTATTTCTCTCTTTCACATGAATAACTGTTCTGGTATTTCTGTTGTATTTGACTATGCAGCACTAAAACACTCCAGAAGCTGAAGTTCTGTAATCATATTATAAAATCAGTATGTTTGAGATGCAGTTTCAACTTTTGTTCTTCTTTTTACATCTTAGTGGAATCTTAAGTGGAATATCAGAATATCAATATAGGTACTTGGAGCATAGAGGCTCTAAGACTCCAAGAAAATGTAAATCATTTATCAAAAGGCTACTATGAAGCAGTAATCTGAATTTATAAGATGAAAAGTAATATAAAAATAATCGTATAATATGCAAAGCCAGAACACAACAGTAGTAGAGAAACCAATGAAAACAAGCAATACTTTTAGTTTTATGTAAGCAGGCTGCTGACTGTTCATATTGCCAAGAGGTAATAGAAAAATATTTGCAATAAACTCAGTGTTATGAACTGGGGATGTCAGAAGGTGTGAAAGGACCGGTATATTAATCAAAGTATGACTTTGAGTTATGAACTTGTCATGTGGATATGAAAAAGGGAATTCTAATCATAGACGGTATCAGGCAATGAATTACCACCTTTATATTGCTGAAATCTCATTTAAAATTCTGTATTAACTTTATTCAACCTTATTTCAGAGGGATGAATTCTCACTGGATCAGGTGCAGAAAAAGGGATTTTAACATAACTAGCAAATGAGAATCTTCCTCAGGAGTCAGAAACTGAGTATTATAATTAAGCGGCTGCTGGGAGTAAATATGCTTGCTGTCCCTGAATAAATGCAGAATACAAACATTGAAGTAGATTTGATTGAACGAAAGTTGCAAAAGCAAAAAGAAATTTTAATTTTAAAGTAAAAGGGTATGAATGGGCTGTGAAAGGGGCAGAATTTGTCTGCTGAGTAATATTCAATAGTTGTGGGAAAACTATGAGGAAACGGCTTGTATTCTCCTATGGGTAATTGCAAAGATGAGAATTAATCCATGGAGATCCACTTCAGTTTTTTGTGGACTTCTCCCTGCTGTGAAAGACCACTTAAGCTATTGGTTTACACAAACAGAGAAACATGCTGAGGCAGATTATTTAGTGTCCTTACCATAAAAGTGAAGCACAGGTACTGTGTGCACATTTTTGATTTTATGCCATATTGCAAAACCAGTAAAGCAAAGGTACGTATCCATTAACTTTTATCTTTAGTAACGTCTATTATTATGCATTAAAGCGTATGTGAGACCTTTTATATTGTTTTAGAACTAAACCAAATAAAAATAAAAAGTACAAGTTAAAGCAGGCCTGTGTCTTAATCTCTTGTATTTGTTGAGACTTAACAAGATGTGTTTTTGTTGACTTTCATTACAAAAGATGCTGCTTAAGGAACAATAGCCAACTTTCTCACATAGTTCTTTCAAGAACAGACCTGCTTATGATACCAGCTAAAATCTTTAGTCCTTAATATCTTAGTGAAAACTTGGGTGATGTATACAGTGTCAGAACAATAATTTCTCTAATACTAATCCAGCTGAACCAATCAGGACATGCCATACACAAACTGCAAGCACACAGTATGAGTTCAGATCCCATGTGTCATGTCAGGGTGGGCAGTTATCACCCAGCTAGTAGGTCTGCTGTGCACAATTCATCCTGGAGGTTAGTCTCCATGATATCATCTCCAAATACTATACCTGTACCTCTCCAAAAACTACTTCCAGCTTCACAGCCTCCAGTCTTGCATCTATGGGTGGGAGCAAATCAGTACCTTTTGAATTCATGCTGCCTTCTCTCCATTTGCTATCAGGAGCATCCAGCAATAGTCTCAGTTGCTAAGACTTCGTGACTAACTTTCTATTCTGCACATGGGCTATGTGACCACGTGTGCTGTGCCCAGCAGCATGGAGTGGGATGCGTTTGGTCTTCCAGTGCTCTCTTCAGGGCTGAAGGGCTGAGACAATTGTGAGCCTTTGCAAAATAAACCCCGCATCCTTCCTGACTCAAGTGCTGTGGCCATCTCACTTCATGTACATATAGCTTATGCAACAGTTTGTTCAGTGTTCTTTCCCTTCACACATTTCCTATTTTTTCTCTTGCAGATGGGCAAAAGAGGAAGAAATCACTAAGAAAGAAACTGGACTCGTTAGGGAAGGAGAAAAACAAAGACAAAGGTAAAACTACATGAGTACATATTCACTAATTGGGTCTTAGTTTTACGTATAAGATTTCTTCAGTCTTAAATGTATGCTTTCTGAAACAGGGAAATGTTACCAAGCTGATGTGTTGCCTACATATTCATTTCCAGGTGGAAAAATATCATATCCTTTAGTATTTGACATTTGAGTGAGCCCATCTTCTGAACTGAAAGCTTATTTCCTAGGAGAATATGAAGAGTTATAGAACTGTGTCTTTTCTTCCTCATTTTCAGCAGCCAGTGCAGAGTGAAATCAGGATAGTATGATCCTGTTGTTTACCTCCATATACACACTCTCTTTTAGTTCACAAAGCGTGTGAATCCAACCCTGCCCAAAGCTAGTCAGTTGGTTTGTTTTTCTTTTTTTTAACCTTAGGAAAACAGACATTGTTTAAAATGTATAAATGCTTCAGTGCTACTGATCAGCTGGGTCTTAATAGACTCCGTGTGACGTGGATTATAGAGATGGTTGGACTTTCTTGTTTGGACATTAAGCAGCTTTCTGGGCTGGGTCCTAATCCACTGTAGTTTGCAGTCATTTTAACCAAGTCCAGATGTTGAGAGCTGAAATGGGTTTTTCTGAAAGTGAAATTTTCTGCGTGTTGTGCATCTAATTTTATGTTCAGTCCTAGAGAAGTAGTTTGGAAAAATAGTACTAAAATTTAGTATTAATACCTCCACTTCAAAAACATATGAATTTGTGAGAAGTGACGTGGTTACCACGATGTTATTGCTTTCAACCTAATTTAATAGAACTTCGAGATTGCAGTGAGAAAAAATGAGCGTCCCATATCAAAGTTACTTTTGGTGCTTGTTGGGAAGATAACGTTTTCCTTTTAATTTTTGTCTGTTGGATGAAATCATATATGTAATTACTCTTTTTATTGGTTTAAAATTGGCAATGGAAAGTATTTGCATTTATCTTTCTAAAAGTGAAAACCCTGATGTGTTTGTTTGGATAAAAGATAATTGTCTCCTGTGTTGCACTGTGAATAACACATCTTTCATTAATTATGAAAATTACTTGATGTGGAACTGAGCTCACCATTAGAATGAATTGTTGAGGAAGTGGTCTAATGATCTTAAATCCACTTTTGGGGAAAAATCTGTTTTGTACTGCTCCTGTTCATGCTTTACATTTGTTTGCAGGGTAAGAAATATATCATTATCTTGCTTAGATTCCTTGTTTTTTTTTTTTATGTTGTTTTGTTTTGTTTTGTTTTGTTTTTCCCCTTACCCATAGATCTTCACAGTGTTATAAAGTGCACCTGGCCATACAGGGATCAGTAGTTACCCACAGCAAAGATCAGCACTCTGTACTTATTCATCCCTGCATATACTTTTATCTACTTCCCATTTCTTAGCATGGCTTAACTTTAGCCAAGCATTTTAAAAAATTATTATGCTGATTCTAATTGAAATTCCTTTTTTTTCTTCTTTTAACTTCAGATCGTTTCAACTCTCCTATCTTCCACTGCCTTATTCTCATGTATAGGTTGAATTCCAAGATGTCTTTTGTTTTCTAAGATGTATGACTTCTCTCCGTGTATAAAATATTATAGAAACAGAGCATCTGTTTATATCATTTGTCCAGGCCTTGTGGTTGATAGAGGTGTTGGATTGGTCAATAAAGAGTACAAAAGTCAGAAAGTCTAAAGGAATCAGGTTCTCTAGCAGAGACTGCAGAGTAAAGAGAAAGTCACGCTGTCTTTTGTTGTGATCAGCAAACATTAAGCAAAAAATAGCCAAGGTAGTGGCACAGGGCACCCCACTTCTCAGTGTTTCTAGTATACATTACTGTGCCCTATTGGGTTATTAAATATCATCTGCCCCACAGTTATTTGCTGAGCACACTCTTAATCTGTGACTGCAGAGTGGATAAGCCACCACGAAGGGATGTCCTCACTTGCACCATGTAGGCAGCTAGCCAGGCAGGCTTGGTGAAAGACAACAGGAACAGTAGCACCTGCATCTCCTGCCCTGCTACATGTGTTGGGATGCGTCTGTGCCGAGAACGAGGCTTCACGCAGTGTTTTTTGGCAGGGTTGGAGGGCTTAGCATAATGGGCAGGACACAGAGCTCATAAATTCAAAGGCTCAGAGTTGCAGAGTTTTTAGGTAATGAGCTTGCTTTTGCAAGAAAAAATGCAAGACCTCTTGTCTTTGTGCTGCTTGTCTTCATGTCTTGGCAGAGCTGTACCTGCTGTCCCGAACAATGGTCCCTGTGTTGCCAAAGTTCGAGTTAGAAGTAACCTCTGTCCTTTTGTGTCACAGCAAGCTGAAAGTATTATCCTGATCTGTACCATGGTGTTTTTTTAAAAAGCATTTCTACCGTTTATTTTATAAAGGGAATATCTTCCATTACTGGGCAACCGCTCCAAAACAAACACTCTGAGCTGTGGATGTGGGTGTGTGCACACAAAAGGCATGCACTGTTCACCCTTGAGCATCCCTGATCCTCGTGCCTGTAAGGAGTGCCTGCCTCTCTTCCCTTTTTTTTTTTTTTTTTTCTTGATGACTGATCACACTGTGCCATCCTCAGAGATGAGCTGTGAGAAAAGGAAGAAGGATGTCAAAGTGGAAACAGGGAAGCTGATTTGCAGGACACTTTTTATAGATAAGTTGCAGCTGCCTTTATGCAAAGAGCATTTCCCTGCCCTCACTTGAGCATCACATTCATAAGCACAGTTACTGCTGAAGAGTACATGAGTAATTCAGAATATTTGAGTTTCCTGTATTCCAGCCTGAGAGAACCCACATATCAGGACAGACAGAAGCCTCGGGGCCATTTAGTTAGGATTCACCTGGAGTATATGTCACCTGAAAAGTATTTTTTGAATGAATAGCTGCCTGAATGTTAATCCTGACAAACACACAGCACTGTGGTCTGTCACCCAATGTGTGATCCTGCGTGTAATTTTCATCCAAAAACGAATAAGATGAAGGTGGTGCAGAGTAGGCCGCAGTCCTGATTACTGGGGATGCACAACAGAGGCCTTGCTGTGGGGAGCTTGAAGAGTGAGCCCTACAAGCAGTTTATTTTGCTTGCAGTCAGCTTTGTGTCTTCAGGTGTGGGCAGTTCCTGAAAAAGAGCAAAGTGGATTTTATAGTTAGTTTTGCCTGATACTTTAGCACTGACATACACTGAAGTGCCCTGGAGCATGAACTTGTGGAATTACTCTGCCTGTGGAGTACAGCATCTCAGGTTCGTCCTGGAGACTGTTCTCCCCGACCCCACTCCATGAGACAGCTATGCTTACGGATATTGCACTCATTTCTTATGACTGTTCTGAGATTTAATTACTCATATGGTAAGACTTACTCCAATCTGTGAAGATTTTACTCTCCCAAAATCACATTTTATTTAGATAGACCAGTTGATCAACCTGACTCTTAAGTGAGAGTCTCAGCAAGCTGAAAGCCAACAAAGACACTAAAGTAGAATTGAATACACTTTAAACAAGATTGATATCTTTATTTTGTCCTTTTTGACAGGTACATCTGTCAAAATCTAATTAGAAGGAAAAAAATCTGGAATAAGTGTTTTCATTTGTTTTTACATCTCTGAGTGACTCACCAGAACAGGATATAGCAAAACTTGCCGGATGTAAATGAATGAAACAGGAGGGCAGCACTCCACCCAGATATCTAAGCAATGTTTTCAGCTGTTACCTTTCAATATCTTTGCTTTTCTCTACCCTGCCTCCTTGTTGTTTATGGACATTGTGATTCTGAATTGTGTTGTCTACATGTGTCTCCAAATACTTGCTTTAGCTGCTGACAAACAGTACTGTAGCTGAAGGAGCATTAAAATGTCAGCACTGCTCAGAATAAGAAATTCTTAGGATTCTCTGCATGCTGGTGGCCGGGTACTGTTCCCTTGCAAATTCACTGCTAATTTTGACGACAGCAGAAGTGGAGCCTTTCATCTGTCTGCTGCTAGCAATGCAGGGGTCAGCGTAAGCATGCCTATTTGGAAAGTACCCACCAACGTTCCTGGGGGAGATGCTTTCCTGGGGGAGAAAGGATTTCTCCTGAAATATATTATCAGTGAACCAGCTCAATTTTTCCTTGGTTCTAGTAAACTCTACAGGTGAACTGAGAGACTTGCTTAGAAGTAATAATCATTTGTTGACAAGACTTTGAATCTATATTTGGGCTAGGTGGCATGACACCAGGTAGGCTATCTCTGTGGGTTAGCATCCTGGTTATAATAGAAATGATGCACTTCTCCAAAATCTCAAGTTGTCTCTGGGGTCAGTAAACACTCAAAGCAAAATGGATCAGAAATCAAGTACATATATGCTTCTGTTTAGGCTGAACGTGT
The DNA here is from genome assembly GCF_905368555.1 of Meleagris gallopavo. NCBI lineage: Eukaryota > Metazoa > Chordata > Aves > Galliformes > Phasianidae > Meleagris > Meleagris gallopavo. The sequence goes on from NC_139404.1 coordinate 122,247,827, forward strand.
GAGTCTACATTTCCAACATAATTGCCCACTCTGTCAGCTTGTTTCCAGTTTTTATACAGTTCTGTCTCCAAAATTTATTTTTAAACAGTACACTCCTCTAATTGAAAAAGTGATCAGTTTCATTGGGCTTACAGAGACAGTAAGTAATTTAGTAGCTTTGTGACTGTGGTACTCGTGTAACTATACGACATACCGAAGTTTGAGCCCGTGCTATAAGGAACGTTTTCTTCATACAAATAGAACACTTCGAACAGTAGAGCCTGGAGCAGCAGTTGGTGCTTTTACCTGGATTGTGAGAACAGAACCTCAAACTTACATGTCTTCCATCTGAGAAGGGGCTGCATGCCTCTGTGTGACTAACATTCTTCTTTTTCCTAATGAATCTGAAAATTCAAAAGGGCAGTCATTCATTCACCTTAGTGGACATGCCCTTACCTGTCTACCAAGGGAATTATTGGAATTGATTGCTAGTGAGGTTAATGGGGAGAGTGGAGTGTAAAACATGTTCTCCTCTACCACCCAACACCCTCCTGCACACAACACTGTGCTGGGAACTTGAGGCTGTAAGCCAGTCTGTGGTGGCTGCAACCAATTCTCTTGATTTCAACAAATGAACAAAAAGTTACTGATTTTGCCAGTTTTGTAACGTAATTACCACTGCCAGCCAGTATCACTTCCATCTGTATTTAGTCTGAAAATCAGCCAGTTGGTTTTCATCCAGTTCTCCATCTCTGCCAGATATTGAGAAACTGGGGAAGTGGTTCATGTCCTCTGAGAAAGAGGCATATAGCAAAGCAGTGTAGAGCAGAGGATCTGTGTCCTTTCATTGCTCTGCAGTGAAATGACCAATGAAACAAGTTAATTAACAAGTGAAACGAGCAATTGAAAAACTGGCATCCCACACCTGAGGGTTTGTGAAGAGGAGCAATACTTACCTCAAAATACTGGCTTTTATATAACAAAGTTGGGGAACAGGGCCATTTCCATGAAACTCAATGAAAAAGTGCTGAAAACTCATTCCCTGATGATCCCCACCCATTTCATCCTCGTGTTGTACGATCAAAGGCATCCTCATGCTGTTGGGTATCAACAGGTTGTGTACAACCATCCCATCCCCATTTGAAGCACTATCGACAAAAGCATTTATATATTTATTGTTTAGGTTTTCATTCAATTCAGTGGCTTTTGTCAGGAAATGTGGAAGGAGAGAGAAATAGGAGAGCTGGAGGTGTAACAAAGTTAGACAGTCCAAAGAGGAGTCATGCTGCAGATGTGTGTTGCAAATGAATTTTCAAAGTTAGCTTATGGTCTTAAATGTTCATTGGGAAGATAATCCACAATACTAAAAAGTTTCAGTACAATTAATCTCATCATTTTATAATCATACTTGCCAGAGTGTAGGAGGAACAAGCTTAACTCTGGGCTCCAGGAACTGGAAATCTCTGCATTGCTTGACACCCATCTGATGATGTACTTTCTTGTCCTAAATTAAATGCAGATGGTTTTAGATATCATTCTACTCACTGGTCACTTCCAGACTTGTTTGATATGTGAGGTTTCATATTTTCTAAAGAGCAATAGGCTTTCTCAGCAAATGAGAACAGGCCCGTGTTTCTTTGTTAGACTTGGGTAGAAGCGCCCTCACTCAGGATTCATATATTATACTCTTCTTTCCAGTCCCTTTAATCTTAATAATAATGTAAACATTAACAATACTTGGAAGTGTCATCAAAGATATAGTCAATCCCAGGAAGAATTTCGGTCTTTAATTGTTTAGATGACTGAGAGGCTGGATGTGTAAAGATTTTACGTTTGCTCTTTCTCTTTTTTTTTAATTGCTTTTAATTTCTAGTGTCTTCTGTATGCCTGATACTGACAGGTCTGAAACTGGAGTCTAGTAGAAGCTCACCAGAGTCAGTGGGCTCAGTACCTATTTTATTCATTCCATTTGAATACAAAACAGTTCTAATTTGCGGTCTGACCCAATACTTTTGATTCGACTAATCTTTGGTAGGTACAAATTTGAAAGTTAATGATGAGAATTACAGTGTTAGTTACTGACTGACACACTGTGAAACATTTTTCTGATCCGTAAAACATTCTGGGCATTTTGATGTTAAGACTTGAATATATGCAAGGTTCATACATTATATTGATGTATATCATAGAATCACAGACTCATAGAATGGCCAGGGTTGAAAAGGACCACAACAATCATCTAGTTTCAACCCCCCTGCTATGTGCAGGTTTGCTAACCAGCAGACCAGGCTGCACAGAGCCACATTCAGCCTGGCCTTGAATGCCTCCAGGGATGGGGCATCCACAGCCTCCTTGGGCAACCTGTTTCAGTGCGTCACCACCCTCTGAGTGAAAAACTTCCTCCTAATATCTAACCTAGATCTTCCCTGTCTCAGTTCAAAACCATTCCCCCTTGTTCTATCCCTATCCACTCTCTAAACAGCTGTTCCCCCTCCTGTTTATATGTTCCCTTCAAGTACTGGGAGGCCACAATGAAGTCTCCCAAGAGCTTTCTCTTCTCCAAGCTAAACAAGCCCAGTTCCCTCAACCTTTCCTCATAGGAGAGGGACTCCAGCCCATTGATCATCTTAGTGGCCCTCCTCTGGACCCAGTTCTATTGATGTGGAGTGGGTTTATAGTACTGTTAAAACTATACCCTTCAAGGCTTAGTCTGAATAGTGGATGTACTTACAAATGCCCTGTGCAGGTAGGTGCCCACCCTCCTAACCTGCTATGAGCCCCATATGCATGCCTATAGCTTTTCACTCTGGAGCATTGCAGTATCTGTAAGAGAAAAACTTGATGAAAGGATCTGAAATGGGAGAGCTGTGGCATAGGAGCCAGGCTTCCCAATCTCAGAATAGGTTTCCAGAGCCTCTGATGGCCATCTGCACCATTTTGATGTAGCCAAGTGTCTGGCTTCCAGTTGCTTTCAGTGGAAGTTAAGATCTTAATTAGATCTGTTCCCAGTTGATTTTCCAAGGTTCTGTGTGGTATATCGTGCAAGACCCAACTGGAAACAGGAGTCAGATACCAGGAACTATAGTTACCTGGCACTTGTCCACTATTATTTTATTGTTTGAATGTTGTCATTATTGTGCAGTCTTGCACCTCGTCAGAATTATTATATATTTAAAGAGACTTCAGATTGTTTTGCATTTTAACAGCTTAATACTGAATTCCTTGTGTACTGAATAAATATCAGATGTTCAGTAAATGCAAACTTTTTTGTTGCAGAATTTATTCCCCAGGCTTTTGGAATGCCCTTGTCACAAGTGATTGCTAACGACCGGGCCTACAAGCTCAAACAAGACTCTCAAAGAGAGGAGCAAAGAGATGTTTCAGATTTTGTGGCCTTTCTCTTACCATTTGGAGCAAAAAGGCAGAACAAAGAACTTTCCAGCAGTAATTCATCTCTCAGCTCCACCTCAGAAACACCAAACGAATCCACTTCTCCAAACACACCAGAGCCAGCACCGCGAGCAAGGAGGCGTGTAAGTACCCCCATAACTACAACCATAAATGCTCTGTGGAGAATATGGCAGAAAAAACACTGTGTTTGTGGACTGTGGAGTATTTCCTCTGTCATGCTTAGGCAGTGATATTTTATTGATTGGAAGCCAGCCTTGTCAAGACAAGAAACCCCTCACTCTAGAGGGGGGTGCTGATGGGAAAAGATCATATGGACCACGCAAATCTTTTACAGATCCCAAAGTGTCAGAGAGAGAATTCAGAAAACCTCAGCTTGCTCTCTTTAACTACCTGCTTATGTTTAATTGTTGTAAATTTGTCAAATTACATGAATTTCCAGCTAATTCTTTCAGATGGGAAGACTAAACCTCTGTGATTAAAATTTGTATATATGCTTATGTTAGTTTATCTTCACAAACTTGGAAATAAATTAACTATTAATCATCTAATATTAATAAAAATCCCTATGGCCTAATTCAAATAATGTCCTCAGTGGCAAGTAAGAAGTTAGCAGAATAAATTTGTACCAAGCTCTTAAAAGTAAATTTCTGCGTATAGACTAAGAAAATGCCTTTGGCAGCAGAACTCAGTGTAGCATTTTGGGTTGAAAGTTAATCCTGCATGGAAGATAGGTAACTGGTAGACCATTTGCTTGCAGGTTTCTGTTCCTTCTATGTAAATTTTGTGCTCTGAAATCATAGAGATTACCAGTTCTCCAGTGCTGCAGCTAATAACAGTATTACCAATCTTTTTTTTTTCTTTTTTAGTGGAGTTGCCCATGGGATAGAGTTTCTAAAAGTATTGCTTTTTAATTTTGTATTGCACTGGAGATTAAAATGCCCAGTAAAATACTTTCAATAAAACTCCATTTTAAGTAGTCTGAGAAGAAATTTGGGGTACAAGGACAGACTCTGGGAAATAAAATCTTTCTAGGATCCTGATGAAAATTGTTTCAGAGAAATGCAGTATGGTGTTCTATAAGATGCAGTGTTAAGAGTAGCAGATCTATAGTAAATTGCAGATGAAGAGAATGTTCAAGAGCCCCATGACCTGCTTCCTTTCTCTCTAGCTGTCAGGTGAAGCTTATACTTGAGGTGTCAACAGTCTTTCTGCAAGGAGGTGAGGGCATGATCTTTGAAGATGTTTGCATTATTACAGACACAGAATACACGTATTGACTTCTCTAGACCATATTAACAGGCAGTTCTTGCACAGAAGTGCAAAATGCACTTGAATATGTGTGTGAAGGGAAACCTGTCAACTTCTTTCAGAATTTGGCATAGATGTTGCCAAAAAGATAGAAATGCACTGTATACACCCCTGACTTCAGAATCTGTTTTCATATAAAAGATAATTCACATGTCCAGATGTGGGTCATCTGCTGTTCCTTTTGCAAAGAGTAATATGATCCATAACTTGTGTTTGACCAGCCAGCAAGCAGAAGGAATACAGATCTTCTGTTACCTCCAAAGAATAGAGCTCTGTCAGGACCAAGTTCCTCGTCCATTAGTCTGTAGTCATGATGGTGCAATAGAACATATGGAGAAGTAAGAGTAGACTAAGGTGAGCAGTATGATGTGGAGGGAGCTGCCATTCTCTCTCTGTAACATACCTTGGTTACACTATTCTCAACTTCAGCAAAGCAAATGTTTTGATTAAAAATTAAAAAAAAAATGTTGACTCATGCAGTTGACGCAGCCAGTTTCTCACATATATGCTGCAAAGATACTTGTAGTGCAGTCTTGCCCACAAAGCCTACTAGTGTTTAAATTTGAGAATGTTTGTAAATATGCCATTCATTTCCGTTTAATTGTCATACACTTCTGCATACTCCCACGAGCCTTTAAGCACTCAGTTGAGGTTGTCAGTAAGGGGTGGAAAGTAATGCTTTTGGCAGTCCTCTTGATGTCGGTGCTGTGGTTCTCTCTCATCCAAGAATGAGACTGATATCACAGTGGCTGCTTTTTCTGTGTAAGATTTCTGCTGAGCAGTTGGAAGTCAAGACCCTGATGATCCTTTGGGACACTTTCTATGTGCTTATTCTACACAATATTAAGACTGTCTGTTAATATATTATTTAGATATATTATGCAACCAAAACTTGTGTATCAGGAGTTCAGTCCTACTTCTTGTTTAAAGTGATTTGTACTCAGTCCCTTCCATACATGGTAACATTGCTCATTTTTCTGTAAAATATGTTGGTTGTTAAAGCCCTTAAAAAAAAAAAAAAAAGGAAATAGTTTTGTCTGACCTTTATTCCATACCTGTCCCCATAGTCTTCACTTTCATTTTGCTCTTTCCATCTACTTTTTAGTCTCCACTTTTCTTTTTGTTTCTTTAAGCTTAGCTTAAGACTTGCCCAGTTTATTCAGATTGTGAACTTGGCATAACAAAGGATGCTGGCCTTGACTTGGTCTGGCCAAGTAGTGCTGTACTTCAGCCACTGAACTCATGGTCTTTCTTCTTAAAGCCTGCTCTGTGTCCCAGTTAATCCACAACTTTGATAAAGTGCCCAAGGATAATGGACAACTGACTGTATTTACATCTATTTTAGGGATCTGAATCCGACTTAAGTGATTCTGTGATAATAATGGTTCGTGGGATGAGGATGTTTTGCAGATAGGGAAGGACCAGTAAGAGCTAGGGTATAATGACAGTCACCTGTAGTACGTGAGCTGCCTGGGAACAGCAGTGGTGAGCATGGTGTTAGGATTTTCAGTGTCAGGCAAATAATTTTGATGTCTGAAACCCCAGATCTTTAAAAAGAAAATAGGAAAATATTCAGCTTGGAATGTTGCAAGCATGGATCACACACAGAGAATCTTGCTTGGTTTTGGGTTTGTTTTTTTCTTTCTAATTGGCCAGAAATGGTAAAGGGAATCAAGCAGATGTATTTCTGAGAAACCTTAAAAATCAAGACTGAAGTTGCATTCCAAAGAGACTAGTAATTATTTAGAGGTGTGAATCAAAAAAAATTATCTAAAAATTTCACTATTTGTCTGCTAAGTCTTCAAAGTGTTATGAAACACAAGACTATCTCTGATGCATTACTTGCTTTACTTTAGTATGAACTAAGAAGTTTGAATTTCATTTGAAATCTCAGTGGAATTTCTTTACTTTGCCTCCAAGGTGAAAATTTTTATAAAGCTCAGTTTTCTATCTCTGTAGCAATTGAACAGTTCCCATTCAACAGACTGAGATCTTGCAGACAGTCAATGAAATACATGTCAGCAGAAGATATTGCTTTGAAGAAATTAGAGTTCTCAGCAAAGCATAGAATAAAAATTCTACATTTTCTTTATGCTAGATACCTGTACATTTTAAGGACATTTTAAGTTATGGTAGAGTGTATTCTTTGCACTACAAGTTAAGAAAATAATGTACAATTGATAGTTTTTTTGAGAGTTTTTTTTCTTTTTAATTATTATTATTGTCATTTATAAGTCTAGATGTTCCCTCAAATATTTTTTGCATTGTTAAGTTTAATGATAGTTCCCTGACTCTGAGGTAAACGATAGTTTTGAAGCAGCAGTCATGTTGTGGTATGAAAAAAAAACAGATCTTCATGTTCAAGTGTGAACATTGAAAAATGCCATAAACCTGTTGCTTGTGCTACTTCATCCTTTGCTGACTGCTCGAACCTTTGTGCCTTCCTGTAATCCAAACATAATGTTCGAAGCTTTCATTGGAATTTTATTTAAGATACCTAAAGTGAAATTATCTGGTAAAAAAAATAAAAATCACCTCTGTATTCTCTCATGTGTCTTTGTTCTGTAATAGCATGGGTTTATTTCAATCTCCTCAATCGTACATATTTGTGTAATTAGTCAACTCTGTGTGGTATAGAGAGGTAAATCTATTTGTATAATTTTCACTTTGTGAAGAGTGTGGAAGTGTGGAGTATAGAAAAAGTAAAGAATCAGGTGTGAAAATGTGTATATATCCTCATGCAAATACTGTACTGCTAAGTTGCATGCACACATTGTGACTCATGCTTGTCTTGAAGAATATCTAGGCTTTTATAGCACTGAAAACACACCAAATGAATGTAAAGCATTGTGTTTCTTGTGATATAGTAATGATAGCATGGGTGCTGTCCAGATTTTTGCATCTATTACTCTAGTATTATATAGTGACCAATTTGTAAAATGGTAGAGCAAATTGTATTTTGTATAAGTTTTTTATAAATGCAGGTAGGCAAAAATAGTTGTTAGATGAGATATGGTGATTCTTAGATTTCTACAGCCATACTGAATGTTTATGCATGCATATTTTACAGGGTGCAATGTCTGTGGACTCTATTACTGATCTTGATGACAATCAGTCACGGTTGTTAGAAGCTCTCCAACTCTCTTTGCCAGCAGAAGCCCAGAGCAAGAAAGAAAAGGCAAGAGATAAGAAACTAAGCCTGAACCCTATCTATAGGCAGGTTCCGCGGCTTGTAGACAGTTGCTGCCAGCACTTGGAAAAACATGGTAAGAATATTTCATCTTGCCAGAAATGGCAGATGTATTTTTACTGAAGTATAAATAAATAAGTATTTTGAGAACCAAGTGTATACTTAAAATTGCAATGACATCTTTACAAGCTAGACAGTTCCACTCCAGTTTTCCCTCCTGCTTCCCTCTTCCTGTCTCACAGATAATTTCTTAGGAGATGATCTCCTCCCAAACTGAAGATCTGTGCTACAAGCTTGCTAACTGGCCCATTCAGCATGGAGGAAGAGCACTTTCTTGGAAGTCATTCATTTCAGAGCTGGAGTGATAAGCTCTGAAAGAATGACTGTTTACACACTACAGGTTTACACACCATGAGAATGAAAGCCTGAAAGCCAGCTACTAATTCTTGGCAACCAGTGGATCTTTAGATTTTAATGCTAAATGAACGATTTATGCTACAGTGCAAGACATAGCTAGAAACAACATTGAAAAATAGTGGTTCAGAGGAACAAAAAATATCCTATGCTAAATTATATTAAGCTTTAAGAAGATTCTTTACATTCACTACAAGACTTTCAAACTGCTTACTGTTTGTCCCTGGCTTGAATCTCTTGACCAGTTTCAGGCTCAGAGAGACCTACTCTCTCTGAAAGGAATTATAAAACTGTGCCAATATTCTTCTTACAGCTTCATGATCATTCAGACACAAACATCCCACTAGTTTTCTGTAATGCAGAAACAATAGCTAATCAAGATATCTGTTCAACATCTCTCCCAATATCTCTTTGCTTTGTAAAGAATTTTTTATAAGAATTGAAATAACTTGGCCACAGAGAGACCTATCACTTGGCCAGATGATAAATAAACCATTTAATAAGGGTGAATGTAGCATCAAATGCTGCATTTGATGCTTAATTTGACCAGAAAGAAATAATTTACAGTCTTTGAATTAAAGGCTTTTGCAGACGGGGGACAATTTAAACAACAATGCTAAGCTTTTATAATACCCATGTGGCTTATAAGTATATAAAAGAAAACAATGAAAGCAAGTCATTGTTAGCCTTTTAAAGAGACTAGATATCATGGCTGACAAATATGGGGATGATTAAGTTTTAAGATGAAAGACTTCCATCCTTTAAGTAAGGTTAACTGAGTTTAGAGAACATAAAAGTGTCTGAGACAGCAGAAAGAGACCTCAAGCAGAGTATCCTAGTGATTAAGTGCTTAATCCACTTAATACACTGTAATAACAAAGATTGTTTTCTATGCAACACTTTTTACTAAAATATTTTTATTGAAATTGCCTTTTAAATAAAACATGATGTTTCTTTTTGCATTTTCTAAGAATATGATATAGTGCCATACAACATGATCATCTCAGATACTTTGGGGCAAATATTGATGTTCTTCAATTTTCAACTTAATCTACAATCCACAAGAGTATTACACAAAAGCCATCAGGACCGGTTGACTTTGAGAAAAACAAAGATTTCAGAAGACAGACTCAGTTGTTTTTTCATTGATTTGGGGTAAAAACAGAGAACTTGATGTTCTGGCAGCAATCCTCTAGTAACATCATTCCAAACTATGTGATGGATCATGTTTTATATTCTGAATATATGTGACCATATACATTGGTCCTTTATACCAATTTTTCAGCAGCAGGCTGCAAAGAGATTCTTCATGTATGTTTTATATGATTATAATAAGGGAGGAGGAGGAGAAGGGGAGGGGAGGGAAAGGGAAAGGGCTCATGTTTTTTAGGCATAACAACCTTTGGCCTAGTTCTTCCCTGTTGCCCCTGGCATCAGGTCTCAAAGTTGTAAAGGTCTGAAGCTTCCTGCAGACCCTTAGTGTATAATAAATATGTCATGTTTGTGCAGGAACTGGTAACCAGCTTTCAGTTTTTGTCCAATGCAAGTATCTCTGTCTCAGTTGATTCCTTGCTAGTGTTCTTAAACTACTAAATTACTTTTGTATTATTCTGTCAGTTTAATTTTCTGCTATCCAAAGACAGAAGAATATTTGAAGAGAGATGTCATGTTGAGACTAAAAGCTAAAAGATTGAAACTGAGCTGAATTTCTCTGCAGCTCCACATACTGTGGACTTGCACATCTCCAGCAAGCAGTGTGACTCATGGCTATTCTAATGGGGAAAGCATTTGTTTTACAACGCTATTTATCATTTCTTATATATCAGTGGAGAAGATTAATGTTTCAGAGTAGTCTTTATTAGACCATAAATTTTTAAAAGCTTATAGACAATTTCATCCTTTTTGAAACTCATGTATGAAATGATGTATATTCACAGATACTCAAGCCTCTAGGATTTCCACTCACATTCTTATTGCTAAAGACTGTGGCACCTCTAAAGGTGACACCTACTCTCAAATTTTTCAGTTTCTGTAATGGACAATATATGTCCATTCATCAACTGCATTATATTGTTGGCTTGATATCCTCCCTGTATCTATGTACAAGGCTAGAGGAACACAGGAACTGATTTCTCGTGGAACAGCAGGCAACACTCATTCCAAAATAAAGTTTGAATGATATTTCAATGATATAACAGGCAAACATTCTGCATTGCCCGCAGTACAATATTGGTTTATTACTTTCCTTTTGTAGAATACTGCCTACTTTATAAACTGTGTGCAACTCCCAAGTAGTTCTTTCCATTCATCATCTGCCTGATTGCCCTACTTACGTCTCTTTGAAGGAAACTCTAACCTTCGCACTAGTAGGAACTACACAGCCAGTGGATCAACCCAAACACCAGCTGCTTCCTGTATTCAGAGACACAGATCAGTGTCCAAGTACTATCGTGTCAACCATTTCCTTCACTGTCAGTCCTGAAAGGGCCACCTCCAAATGTTGAGCAGTGCCTCACTGTCTGCAGACCTCTGTCCCTCACAGATTAGTAGTGGCACTAAGATGGCATCAGGTAACAGAGATGCCATTTTGCAGGTTAGGTGATGTGAGATCCTTGAGAACTACTGACTGCTTATTCCAAGACAGCTGGGTTTTGTCTCAGAGCAGTAAGTACAGCCCTATAGAGAAATAAATTGCTTTTGGTTTTTTGCGTGTGTGCTTTTTTTAACTCTCTAAAGCAGACAAATAGCCCAGATTGCCTTGATTCAATGTGATTTTAAATAAAAAATTATACAGTAAAACAGTTGTCTGATGTGCTATACTTGCAGGACTCCAGACAGTGGGAATATTCAGAGTTGGAAGTTCAAAAAAGAGAGTAAGACAGGTGAGTTGATATGGATTTTCTTTTTACTCATCAGGTATGACACAAATAACCCTATTGCCTTCTGTTGGGTAATTTCTCCTTGTCTTTAACCTGGAGAAATTCAGGCTTTCTATGTCAGTGACTTTAGTTTTTGTTAGCTCCTAACAGGCCATTTTCATCCATCTTTTACATTTGGTGAAATCTTTTTAAGGATCTCACTAGATTAATAGTCATTGTATATTTTGCTCTGTGGAAGTAGCAAAGAATTGGAGATCCAGATAGTCTACCGTGATGAAATTTTTCAGTTTACAGTGTGAGGAAAAAGAAATCTTGGCTGCTTGTTCATCTCAGAAAGAGCAGAAGCTCCCAAAGTAAGCCTAAACTGTAAATCTTTTTTGGAAAAATTACACTATGAGGAAATATGGAAGTACAGAGCAATGTTTTTGACCCTGTGACAAGCTGGAGTGAGACACTCAAATTGCTGCTTGCAAACATCACCTTGTTGAACTTCAAGGTCAGAGCAGACCCATCCAATTCCTAATGTTGAACGTCGGCCAAATGTTGAAAAAGCAGAGGTTGTGTATGGTTAGGTTCCAGAGACAAGGTCAGAAGTGAAGTTTTCCTCACTATTAGCTATTGCATTGTTATTCCAAAAAGCTGGAAATACTTGTTAAGTTAGAGTAGTAGAGCATAGTGCTTAATGGTTTTGTGATGCTTAGGGAGGTAACAAAAAGTTAGCATACAATATTCCTGCTAGAAATTTTAAGATCAAAATGTCAAAATACAGCAGACCAAAGAAAGTTTGATGATGCTGATCCCGAGAATAATAGTACTGTTCTGCAAAAATACACAACATAATGGTTGGCTCTTTGGAAATTTATCAAGAATAGCTAATCTGACTTGGTTCTGAATGGTAGGACAGTATAACCTACTGATTTGTAGTTTACTCTCTACTAGTTAATACTGCTGTGTGGCTAATGTACCATAAAGCTGAAAACCTCATGGTCTGCAGAGACAGTTATTAGATCAACACTGAACGAGTAAAAGTATTGAAAAGTAAGCTGCCTATCATTTGTATTACAAGCATCAATGTCAAAACATTTGTTACTATTCAAAGATGAGTATACTTGAATTATACCTCTGGGAAAAAGCAGAGAGCTTGTATCATTTGCTGGTATCCTAAGCCTTACTTCAAACATCACTTTCACTGTTTTTTTCTTTTACTCAGTTTTAAAAACAGAAGAAATTGAGAGATTTGGGTATTTATGTGTTATATTACATTGACTAATTCACTGAATTAGGTGAACTAATTTATTTTATTAAATAACATGGAAGCAACACATTGGCCCTGCAGTTAAAATAATAAATGCTGTCAACATGAACACATGGGAAAGTCTGGATTCAATTAAAATTCCATTCGTTTTTTGAACCATGGAAGGCCAAGTCCAATACTCAGATTTTGATGTGCTTTTGCAGCTGCTCTTCAGTTTTTGTACAGAAAGTAGGCATAGTTTTGTCTCTCTTCCTCCTCCAGTTAGAAGTCCTATTTCAACTGTTGCAATGAATACAAAAATAAGTGCATGTGACAACAGGTTTTGTTTGTGGTAATCAGGAAGAGAAAATGAAGAACAAATATATGCATTACAAACCACCTTAGAGCTTTTTCACATACATTGGGGTACAGACTAAGTCTCCTGAGCTGGTGTTGACTGGAGGTGCTGGGTTGGGTACAGACTATTTTCACACTGAAGAGAAGAATAAAGATGGAGCTCTCAACCTGAAGAAAGTTTTCTGCTATTAATGTTGGGAAGACTCTCCAGAAAGTCAGGCTGCTGTTTTGTGAAAAGACATTTTGGCTGTGGGAGAACAATTTCTTCTGCCTCTAAAACGTTTGATACCTTTGACTTACACAGAAATTGTCTGAGAACTGTAGTGGAAAATTAGCAATACCTCAGAATGGTGTTAGTTTGGCATTTGTTAATTTCCTAATAACAATCATTTAATGAGTATAACTAAGCTAGGAGGGTGGAACAAGATGTGTGGAGACCAGTGCCAAGAAGTCTTAATGAACATGTCTGTTTACTGCTTAGGCTTAAATACATACAATCTTAATTCAAAAAAGAAATGTGAGTTTGGTAACCTTTAACATTGCTCTATTATTATTACCGATGTTTTTGTACAAAAACATACATGTTATGAAATGCAGTTTCATTCTTTCCAAAAACTCGAGGATAACATGGTAAGGTGGTATAAGAAAGCCTTTTGTCCAGTTTTCATTATTCACCATGGTTTCTGTCTTTAGTATTAGTCTTAAATTTCTGCATTTACTTAGCATGCTTTTTCATAGAAGAGTGCCATACATTAGTTGGAAAGAAGTTTATTATAATCTGGTACAAACTTGAAGTTATGTATCATGGAATAAACAGCAGTTAGACGTGAACTACAATCTGGAAAGTGAAAATGTGTGTTAAGTTGCTTCTTGAAAGATTTTTATCTGTTGGAACATACTAATTGTGACAATGGTAAGTGACTGAGCTTTTATGTCATGGTCTTTTCTAGTTGCGTGAAGAGTTTGACCGGGGCATAGATGTTGTGTTAGACGAAGAGCACAGCATTCATGATGTTGCTGCTTTATTAAAGGAATTTCTACGTGACATGCCTGACCCACTTCTCACCAGAGAACTTTATACACCTTTCATCAACACTCTCTGTGAGCTCTGCAGCATCTTGATTTACTTATTTTAAAAAGCTTGTTCGAATTTTGTAATTTCTACGTACTGTATTCTTTTTTTTTTTTTTTTTTTTTTTTTTTTTTTGTAAATTTAGTACTCTAGCCTTGATTTGCTCCAAATATTTGTGTAGCATAACTTGCAGAAGACTTTCCTGGGTTTTCATGCTATGTAAGATTAGCCCTGAGAACTATAACAGAGATTTCACTTTTACATTGGTATACAGGATGAATTCATGTTATCTGTTAAATCCTGATCCTGTTAATGGTTCAGCAGAAGCAGAAGACAGACTTCCAGTTGTATCCTGGTAGCTCAGCACTGCGGTGTTTTTAGTTTGTATAGCCATTCACTGACCAAATTTCAATCTGACTTCAAAAACCTAGCATCAGAAGTTCAAGTTTCTTTGTAGTTAATGGTCCTCAGAGTTATTGTGTTAAAATAGTCCCAGCATACTGATTTAGGGTAAGACCCAGATGCAGTCTGGGAAAAAGTAAAGCTGGAGACGCTTCAAGCTCAAGCTGCTTCCTGGTATGTGTTCTTCAGTTTCTTGCTGAAGCCTTCATGTCTGGGATCCTGCTTTTATACCTTTGTCCCTGGCTACCATTTTAGATAGTTAAACTCACGTGCTGGTTGAAGTGACTGCATAAGCAGTAGAATGCCCTTGACACTTCTGGTTGATTTTCTAGTTTTGTATTCCCTCTGTAAGATGTGAAATTGTAAGTAAACTCATTTAAAATGCTTAAAGTATAAATTTTACTGGAATGCTTCCAAAGTGTGCTCTGCAAGCCTGTGGCTACATCTAAATGAAAATAATATGTAGAAAATGAAACAGAATTTTTGTGTCTGGTGACATCAAAGTATGCAATGTGGATTTTGCTGTCTTATAGACTGAGAGAGGAGCCTATGAACCTGTGGGCAAAATGCTGACCAATTGAAGCAAAATTACAATAACAGTATTTGTTATGCTTTGATATTTCCTTGGCGTTTTCTCTTTTTCTTCTGATGTTTACAAAAAAACCTACTGTTAAGCAGAGCTATTCTCAAGCATTCCTTTGGGCTGGGAACGGTATATTTGTTCTTATTTTAGGTTAGTTGGAGTGCTTTTCTTAGAATGTATTTTTTCCCCTCTTAGTATTAGAGCCAGATGAACAGCTAAGCACTTTACAGCTTCTCATTTATCTCCTACCTCCCTGTAACTGCGATACCCTACACCGACTGCTGCAGTTCCTCTCCACCGTGGCTGGCCACGCAGAAGACACCACAGACAAAGACGGCCAAGAAGTAAGTCCCAGCCACTCTTGTCCTTTTACCTTGTTTAATTAATGGATTGGAAAGAGATCTTTAGGCCTGCGAAATAACCATAGTGGTGACATGTCCCTCAAAGATAAGGGACATTTCTTATTTTTGCCCATCGTTTGCCATTTAGTTTTCTACTATGTTCTTAGGGCTGTAGGAGGGCTGGCTACCGCCTATAGGAATGTGTCAGGCATTCAGGAGCATGCTTTTTTATTCTCTTCATTCTCTGATGTTGCTTTCATGCATAATCTTTGGACATAGTTCATTTCTTGTTTCTCTTTGATTCCTTGTGTGCATTAAATAGCAAAGAATAAAAAATAAAAGAGAGGAACTCTGGCTGTGCCCTTCTGTCTGGTAAACCTAATCACCATTTGAAATTAGGATCCATCTTTGCCTGTTTTTCTACTGGCCATCTTACGGTTCATTGGAGAGAGTAGAGTGCAGCCATCTCCAGATATAATACCCATAGCTGTGGTGTACTAAGTATCATGGAATGGAATCATTAAGGTTGGAAAAGGCCTCTAAAATCAACAAGTCCAACCACCAACCCATCACACCATGCCCACTAACAACATCCCCCCACATCTACACTTTTCTTGAACACCTCCAGGGATGGTGACTCCACCACCTCCCTGGACAGCCTGTGCCACTGCCTCTCTTTTGGAGAATATTTTTTTCCTAATATCCACTGTAGTACTTCTGAGCATTGACACATATGCATCTGAACAGTCACACTGGGGAATATCTGAAAATCCAGCCTTCCCATTTTCTGCCAGGAAAAGGTTTGAACTACTGTGTTGCTCTGCAAAAGGTGGAAACTGTGTTATCTTTGAATGAGAGATGGATACAGCCTGTCACTGCTTGGCAAAATTGTACCTGTTTTTCTGTGGAAGGGATTTCTTATTCCTCTGAAATGCAGCAGAGATTACTTCTGAGGCTACTTCTGACACTCTGCTGAAACTCCTCCTCACTTCTTTGGATGCTTTTTGGAGTTGGTTGGTATTTAAGAGTAGGCACTATGAAACTGTCTTTTTCTGAATTTCTGCCTGAAGTCTGCCTGAAGTTTGACGGTAGAATTGCCTGAAGTAGATGGTTAAACTAGATGATCTTATTGGTCTTTTCCAATCTTAATGATTCTATAACTCTATGAGAAGTCCTAACTTCCAATGTGCTGCATGAGCCCTTTTCAGGGCCTTTCAAATGCTATTACTTCTATCCTCAGCAATACATTGATAGACAACTGTACCACCTTAACGGAAGGCACTTAAAAAGAGCAGCGTGTAACAATTTTTCTGTGCTTAAAAACATTGTGTACATAAGCCAGCTGAGGCCCCTGCCTCCAGCAGAGGGTTTCCTGTTGGTTCAGGAACATCCCCAAGAGGATCTTAATATAAGGCTAGAGGCTGATGCTGCTTAAGAGAGTGAGTTTAGTAAAATAATAAAGGCATTTTCATTCTCCTTAAGAGTACATCAACTCTGCTAAAGGTATTTTGGCAAGGCAAATTTAGGTAAGTCATCTTGGCAGTATTGTAAGCATCAGAGATATTATGTGCAGTTGGATATCTTTTACAGATAATACAGCATTCTGCTCACAATATTTTCAGCTGTTCATTAATAATTAAGTGAATAAAGGCATACGGGGCAAAAGAAAATATTTTATAGGCTGCTATCATTGGAATGAAAACAGGCAAGCTTTGGCACACAGTCCCTTCCTCATGATTTCTTTCAAAAGCCCTTCTCTCACAGATATGGAGATAGATGACTAATTTTATTAAAGTGACTCATCCAGCTAATTTCATTGGGAATGTTTACACCATTTTTTAAGGGATGCCCTGAAGCTGCCCTTAAGAAAAGACACACTGTTTGTACAGACAGCCTGCATATGCAGATGGGGGTATAGCCAGGGGCTGCCCTTGGCTCTCTCAAAGCACCACGTGCCTGTGCATCCTTGGTGGCTCAGTACTCTGACACTAGTTAAAAACTAGGTCACCCAGGAACATCTGTGTGCACTGTGGTGTACACAGGGAGTGTTTAAGCATCACTATGCTGGGGCAAGTCTCTATAAACAGTCAGCACGTTCATTGTAGCTGCCCATGCATCTGCTTATTGCAGGTATCTTTTTGAGATTAAATAGTTGTTCCAACAATAAAAGGAAATTCTGTTTTTTACTGCCAGCTCTGTGCTATCTGTTGTGCTCTATATAAAAAAAAAGAAATAAAATTAAAAATTAAAAACAAAAACAAGAAAACCCAACATGCGTAGTCAGTGTACAGTTGTAAATTCAATTGGAACATTCAGTGTATGCCATCTACCAAAAAAAACCACATCTAACTGCCTTTAAAGAACTCATTTTGTACCACTCATTTTGTGAAAAGGCTGTTTTTCTTCCACTTTCTGTGCCCATTCTGTGCTCATTCTGTCCTTGTTTTATTCATTAGTTCAAATGTAACCGAAGCAAATGAAAAAATAATGCATATGATATCTGTTTTCTTAAAAAAAAAAAAAAGCCTGCGAGAAAAACTAGTTCAACTGACAAAATTCACTTGCATTCTTATATAGTCAAACTGCTGGCATCATCTTCTGCATTCCCAGAATAGCAATCAAGTGGAGACAGAAAGAAAACACATGATTTTTTCTCTCTTAAAAGAATAGGATGGGGAAAAAGTAGTCTACTCGCAAGCTTGACAATGAATATCTTGATTTAATAACCTGTATGACATATATTTCAGATTGTTTCTGTACTGGTGTCTATCCTTCCGCTTCTTCCAAAGTCATGTTACTACTGCTTTGTTAAGCACAGATACGCAGATGCAAAAGAAAGTAAAAAATAAAAAGAAACTAAAAATTGGTTTAAAAAGTAAATATTTCGCATGTTCTAGGGTACAAGAAAAAAATAGAAAAACACTAATAGAAACAATGAGCATAATCCTCAAGTATCCAAACCACTTAGCTGTTTGAACTTGCAAAATGGTGCTTTTCTTCACTGTGTCTACTTCATATCGTGAGTGCTAGTGGAAGAAGTAACTGCTTATGGTATGTGGTCTGAAGAGGTGGTGATATGGTAAGGAATTGAAGTAGGAAGAGACTACCCTGAGTTCAGATGAAGTATGCCATTGTCAAGCTGACAGGAAATTAAGGGCAGACAGCAGTTTCTCCCTCTTGTCCTCCAGTCCATTCGCAAATCCATCTAGAAAATCCACAGAGCTTCTAGCAGGGATGTCCAAACAAAGTCTTTCAGCATTTCTGAAAATGGTTAAATGCTTGACTAGCACTTGTTTATTTTGATGAATAAACTATCTGCCAAATGTCTTGTGTGTGTGGATTTGTGTGTATGCATATATCTCTCTCTGATCTATATCATATATCATTAGATCCTGGGAGCCCCTACTTCATTTATATTCTGTTTTCCAGGTTACTGGGAACAAAATGACATCACTTAACCTGGCTACTATCTTTGGCCCTAACCTGTTGCACAAGCAGAAATCTACAGACAAAGAATTCACAGTTCAGAGTTCAGCTCGAGCTGAAGAGAGTACTGCTATCATAGCTGTTGTACAAAAGATGATTGAAAACTATGAAGCCCTTTTTATGGTACGTGGATGTTTCTCTATGTTACTTCCAGGCATTTTTAAGTTAAATGAGGAAATACTAGGTTGGTATTAGAAACCACAGAGATGAAATAAACTGTGGAAACTGCATTAAATTAAGCTTGACTTGTATTAATAAACAAAATAGCCTTCTGTCAAGGCTAATGCTTTGCAGCAATAATACTGAAAATTTGTAAGTATATCTTGCTAGGAATGGTTTCTATGTAGATAACAATATCTTCCTTAGAAGATTTCTTTGTCTGTGGAAATGATCGATGGAGATGGTTATTTAATTGAACACTAAACCGGGCAACTAGTTCTAAAGACGAGTCTGAAAATGGCCTTTCACCTCTCAGGGTTAGAAATTAACTAATTTTACTGAAGGGAAAAGAGATCCTTGGTTAAAGGAACAACTTTCCCTGTCAAATACTTTCTTGTGGCCACATGGGAAGGAAAGACAAAGCTTTCTTACTTGTCATTTGGCTAAAAGGAGTAAAGCATACATATGTGTTGTTCCTGAGTGCTTTTCTGTTCTCTTGCTGAAGCAAGGATGTTCCTCATGGAAAGGACAATGACCTTGGACTAGGGCATGTTCTGAACAAATAATTCCTATATATTATTGCATGCTGAAGATGCAGTGTAGTTAAAATACATTGATCAAGCCTAGCAGTTACCTGATCAATTCATTCTCTAACCTTATCTTTTTCAGTTTATGAAATTATGGGTAAGTTTTGCATGATTTGTGCCTGAGGCAGAGAGCTGTACTCTAGGGTAGCAGAAGCCAGTTGGTGGGCACCATGTCATCTTCATCTTAGTAGAAATAAACGTCCTGACAAAAAAAAAAAAAAAAAGGAAATCTTTAAAAAGTGAAAATAGCTTGTTGTTGTGGCTTGAAGCCGAGCAGCAGTGTATACATTGAGGAGATCAGTTCTGAAAGGAGGAGGTAGAATGCTGTGGAGACCTCATATAGAAGTGTAGACTAAAGCTGCTGCTGAATATAGCACAGGTGGGAGATGGACAAGAATGAACTGTGGGGATGTGGGAGCGATGGGCACACAACACTGGAAGAGAAAGTGCTTTACAGATTTCAACAGGCATAAAAGCATGAAAAAGCAGTCAAAGCCCTGTCTATCAATCTTACCCTGGGATGAACATTTATGGTTTTGTCATCTTTCCCTTCACACTGTATTACTTTTCATTACGACCTTTTCCTTATTTTTATTTTCGTTCCAATGAGACAAATAGCAATCTTTTTTTCTTTCTTCCTTTCTCTCTTCCTTTCTCTCTTTCTTCCTCTCTTTCTTCCTCTTTTTGTTCCTCTCTTTCTCTCTTTCTTTTTTTAATGCTTTTCACAGTTTGAGGAAACTTTAGGAGCTGTTCTTCCTTCCAAAGCATGAGAAGAAAGTCAGGGAACAGGTTCTGTTCTGGGCAACAGAACCTGTGAGAAGAAGAGCATGGATGGCACTAACAAGTTTTAAATAATACTTGAATAAGAACACCTGCAATACTTGAAATATCTTATTGTTATTCTTCTTTAAGAACACTTTACAGCACAGCACATCATACTTCAGGCACATGTTCAGTATGGAAACAGCATGGCTTAGGATTAGGCTAACCTTACCTATGGTGTCTTTTCATTTTGACAGATTTATTCCTTTACCTTTTCAGTGCTTGAATTTATAGCTGAAAGTTAAATGCAGTGTTGAAAAAAAGAGAAGCTTTCTTTGTTCTTTAGAGCAGCCTCTCAGATAGTAGAGGGAGTTTAAAATCAGATTTCAAAATGAAAGGTTAGCTGCATGTGAGAGAGAATCAAACCTGTTACAGATGCTCTCCTGAAAGCTGAAAGAATGTTGATGTAAAATTTACAGAAATTCCTAACAGATGAGCATCTCTGGGTGCTTTTACTCTGCCCGTTCCCACTGCTTAACAAATAGTATGGCAAGATCTATCTGTTTTCAGGAGTAATGACTAGACTCGCACATGACATTTGATTTGTAGGAGTCAAATTGCTCACTGCTGCTGTTCTATAAAGCTTATCCTAGGGTTTGCTTTCAACTTTTGCATGTTCTCCTAAGTAGCACAGAAAACTTACTGTATTCTGAAGATAATAACTCCAGTTATTATATCCTTTGGTAATTGATGCATAGAAATGAAAATACTCATACATGATACTGTATTATAATTCTGATCATTTGAAATCAGGCAGCAACAATTCATTTTGTAAATCTACTGGAGTGGAGCCAAACCAGGACTTCTGTTTATACTTAACATTTGTGTTATTTAAAAAAAGAGAAACATCTGGACATGAGGATCCAGCTACAGCAGTAACATACAGTGTATTGATGCCAACGTGTTTTTGTGCTTTGCTTATCATTAACGTTAGTAATACGCAAATGTGGATTTAGCATAGAAGATACTGCCCTTACTTCATAGATGTTAATGACTTTAGTATCCAATTCCTATCAATTTCAGCGAGTCTTAGGGATGCATTAGTACGTGTTGCAGGAATGTTCAAGGTGCTGCTTTTTACTAGTCTCTGAACAATGCCCAGCAGTTGAATCCAGGGAAGCTGAACTCAACCACCCTTTCCCTCATTGGTTTTGGGTTGGCATGGAGAATGAAGAAGAGAGGTTATGCTTTTAGCAGCTCTGCCATGCAGTTATGTTGCCTAGTGCCTAAATCCATCCCTCCTGCAAAGAAGCAGTATACAGAGTCTGAAATTTATTATTTTTATTGTTAGAGGCTGCTATGGTTTCACCACAGAGGAGGCAGTTACACACTGACTTTCTGTGACAGTTCAGTATCCAGGGACAACAACTGTAAGGATCCCTCAGCCCTTCAATACCTCAATAGCTGTGATACTCACCCCTAAAATCTCAAAATTATCTCCTGACAGGCCCAAGCCTTCTAATCAGTCCTGGCATGAGTTCAACAGATGCAGTTATTTCAGTGGTGCCTTGGCTTCTGCATGTCCTTACCTTACCCTTCTGTTCCTTAACTTCAAGTTCTCATCCATCTACTCAGCCATAACTGCCAGTTAAGCAGTTATTCCAATAATAATTATGTCAGCTCTGTATCATCTTCCTGAGATGTCCATATAGTAATTCTCTATAAATATAAATTTGTTTACACACATATCATTTCTACACTTGAAAGTTAGTTAACCAAACCAATAGAAATTGCTTTCAGATGAATTCCTCTCAGTGGATTCTCACATTTTTAACAACTTGATTCTAAGGTGAATAGTAAGTTAACTACAGAAAGGCCTGAAACCTGCCTTATTCTCAGATTTTGTCTGGATTGAGTTCTACTGTATAAAAAGGCTGTCTGAACTGAAAAATCACACCACCAAGTTTTCAAAAATGTATTACTATAAAGATAATTTATTTAAAGACTAGTATACCATTGCCCATCGTTAAGAAATTTTTCCAGCTTAGAAGTCAAAAGTAATTTTTTAAAGGAAAGTCATAGTCACACAATTTTTTCATAAACATTTTGAGTCAATTTAAATTAAATGATGACTATCTTCATTTATTTTCAAATTATTTCCTTTATCAAAGTAATATGTCTTTTCTGTAACTTGACTTCTTAAATACATTCCTTCCAAATTGAGGTATTCCCCTGAGGAATCTATTAGTAATTCTATTCCTATTTCCCAGTAAATGTCGGGGAGAATAAATGGCCCATGCAGTGTGACCTGAAGGTCAAAAGATACAGGCTCTGACAAATTGCATCCACAAGCAGATTGCACAGTCGATGACCCCTTGCTGAGACTGTCTTGGCTGCAGCTCTATCTGCCATGAATCAGGCCCTAAGCGGAATTTAAGTTCTTCTAGATCCTAGAATTTGGCCATCCAGATATCTGAAGATTCCATGTTTGTAAGGCTTAATTTAGGAAAATGTTTACCTTTAGCATCTATCACTGAAATGGAAGAATGAGCAATGGAAGAACTTCAGACATAGAGCTCTTACCATGAAATTTCTGTGTGAGAGGGATATAAATAAACAAAATGCCATGGAATATATGAAGAAACATTTTCCTTCCTGTGTAATTACATCTTGTGTTTTTTCAAAAACAGGTAATAGTTCCAAGTTGCTTGGAATTGAAATTTTTAAGTATCTCCAGATCTTTGAATGGAGCTGTAAGATAAGGACCTTAAACTGGGGCTTTTGTGACTGCAGTACATAAATAATCCCACTGTTGTTATAATACTCAACTGCATACCAATAGGATATTCAACAGTAATCAGCATTTGGCTTTGTGCAAAGTGGTTCTCAGTCCTACTTTCATCTGTTATATGAAATGTCTCTTTTAAGTGGGAGCATCTGAATATTTATTTTATATACTCTTTATAAGTGTAATTGTACTTGATCTTGTAGATTAAGCATTGTACCAAAATGAATGTATGTGGAAGGAATATTTCTCTTCAGCTAATTGTTTTTTGTTTTCTTCATAGGTTTCCCCTGATCTACAGAACGAAGTGCTTATTAGCTTATTAGAGACTGACCCAGATGTTGTGGACTATTTGTTGAGGAGGAAAGCTTCCCAGTCATCGTGAGTAATTGTTTTTTCATCATCCTTGTTTCTGCTGGGAATTTCTGTCTCCCATTGGAAGTGTTCTAAAGGTTGTGGTTTTCCGCAGCTCTTCTGCACTATCTACAGTGGAGTAGAGAAATCCTCCATATTAAACAGACTCTGCCAAAGAAATTATGACTCTTGTACAGTGTTTTCTAAAGACAAGTCTTGTTTTCTTGATTCAAAGAAAAGATTATGTTCTGCTGCAGAGAACAGAATGACATGTACATAAAAGTATTCAGTGCACTATTATCTGGCAGGATGTATTCTAGTGATTGGCTAGTTCGTGTCTTGGGTTTATTGTAGTCTTCAGTAAGAGGAAGTGTGAAACACACCCCAGAGTGCCTTAATATAATCATGGCTAACTGTTTGACCAGTTTGTTGTTCTTTTTCTATTGTATACACTTGTGAACTAGGTAGGGCATTGTAAACAAGTCAATTGTTGCAACAGCAGGCTTATGAAAATTCTTTGGATATTATTTAATCGAATACTTTGTGAAATATATGAAGAGAAAAAGAATCACACCAATCACTATTGCAGTTATAATACATAACATATTCCAACTTTGTGTATGCTTTATGTTTGCTTTCACTCATGTGCCTTAACGCTATGACTTTGTACATTTGGATTAACAGGACTCCTGGCTTTCTCATGGGATTACACAGTCATTGCCTTTATTATAGTGAATCCCAATATGCCAGACTCTTAAAATTACAAAATTTGATCAGCTTGCTTTAAGTAATTTTTACGAGGTTTCCTAGATGCTAGGGTCTCTGGAACAGATCGGACTTTGTCTTCCTGTTGTGTGTGGAAAGTGCCTAGTGCATTTAAACTGTAATTAAAATGGAAACTGTACAGTTAGCTATGTTTTTGTTTTTCTCTCCCTCTGAACATTGTACTTTTGACAGTACTGTAATGGTGTGCATAGCTTCAAAGGAAGATGTATGAAAGAAAAAGTACAATTAATACATTGGGGGAAAAGGCTACTTTAATTACAAAAATTGAAAAAAAAAAAACGTGTGGAATATACCATGTGTTGTAAAGGATGTTACTAGTTCATTAGTTTAGGCACATGAACACATAACACAAGCAAATTATCACATATCATCTGATCTGTGATAATTGTCTGTGTGTTTCTATAATGTACTGCAGTTAAGAAATAATTTCGTTTAATGTGATCTGACTGACAGCAACTAGGCATGTATGTATTTAGTTCACAGTAAATGCCAAGTAATTAGTTACTTTAGACGTCTTTTACAGTTGTTTCACATTTGCCATGGGCTAAGACTGCAAATCACATGACACATAATAATAATATGGTACTCTGTAGAGACTTCTTTCTTTAAGTCCACAGTTTGAAATGATCGTATTATTTGTATTGCAACACAATGAAACCTTCACGGTGGAGTTCACAATCTATATCATAGACGTAAAATTGTATCTCACATGTGCATTCACATACTAATTGAGCATAAGTTTATGTTACAAGTAACTGTGAGTGAAACATTTTATTGTTAGATCCTGTTTATTTTAAGTTGATTGACCTTTCCATAAGCATCCTTAATTTTCAGCCAACACGCACACCTACAGGAAAAAGTAGATCTTTTGTGGATAGCTGGTCACCATAGACCAGCTTTGTAAGAAAAGGTTACTAATCCAAATAGGAACATTATGGCTACGCTACTACCAATTTATTGTATTTTTAGTAGTGGGCAGGTGAAGTATCACTGAGATAGGAAAAACAACTTCTCATTTGTCTTCTACTCTGATACCATGTGAGTAATTTATTCTTAACATTAATGAAACGTTTTCACTGTCATTACAACTTCTTGGTTAAGATATTCCAGGAAATTAGAGGGAATTTTGCTCAGTGTTATTGCTCAGAGTGTGATGCTCTTAAGAGATTGATCTTCTTCAGGACATAATATTGACTTTGAGGTAATGCATTTGTTGGTTATCTATTCTGTAAGAAGTGTGAGGCAGCAGAAAACAAGGAGATACTCGCCTTGATTTCATTGCAATGACTATCCAACATATGTCCACGCAACTCTTGGAATTTTATTGATTATGTACTCAAAATGACATTCCAAATTTGGATCCATGGAACAGAAAACTTTAGATATTCTTGAGAGAATTTTCATCAGAAAAGCTAGTTGGCTGTGTAATTTAGCGTGTGAAATCAACTTCAAGATTTTAATGTTATATTACTTGCTCTGAAGGTCTTGTTTCTGCAATTGCTCTCACATCTCTGCTTTTGAGGTCATTGCAAATGCTTTCTTGACTCTAATCTGACAGAAAACACAATTTCTTTTCTTCCTCCAAGGAGGACAAATCAGATGTTCCTCATCTTTCAGTTCTCTTAAGAGTTGAGCATCATGAATGGTGTGTCAGGGACCTTATGGAACATGGCTGTGGTAAAGCACTAATACCAGTGACAGCAATTATGAAGGCTGCTTTTGTGGATGACTTAACTTTTTTTGTATGTTGGCTTGATGACAATGGAATTTGCAGTTTCCAGCTGTAAGATGAAGAATCTTTAAGACAAAAATAAAATGTTATTCTTACGAGTATTTATCACTTATCGAGGTTAGCAAATAGAGCACATGTGGCTTGGAGTAATTTTAGAGTAAGTGTGTTTAAAATGCATAGAATTTTCAACTGTTTTGGATGGTGATGATAGGTTTTAATCCACCTTAACCTGTGGCATCCAAGAACCAACGTAGGTTCATATACAGAGCTGCAGAGGCTTCCTGAATCATTGAGTCCTCTACGCTGTTACAGTAGCAACCAGTCCTGCAAGAATCTGTTTTGTTGGTGGGACCTCAGATAGATATGGAAATTGCTATTTCGTGTTGCCAAGTCATTGCACTTCATATGGTTTGCCTCTTGTAAGATATATAATTGGTTTTCCTCTCAGAAGCATTCAGGTATAGCAGAAAAGGATTTCTGCCAAAACTGAAATGAGATTTCCTGTTTTGATGACATAGGCACCATTGGAAAGGTAGGAATATCTTCCTTGGAAGTAATTATTGTTACTGAAATTTTTGCAAGTCACTCATACTGCTAGATTCTCGTGGATAACTTAAACACAGAAGGATGCCAGTTAAAAAGGAGAACTCGACAGTATTTTTGAACCAATATGTTATAGGTTCTTTCTGCAGCTTTCACACCTTTCAGTCAGATGGGGATACTTAACCACTTCTTAAATCTTTTCCTTAATGTAGTTCAAAACCTGCAGAAAATATTTTACTTGCTTTCCCATTTCTGACATTTGGTAATACATAATCTACTATTCAAAGACTGCATATAGCTGAGTGTGTACCCCGTGCAGGATTTACTTTGCGTCTGTATTTTTCTCCCCAGTGTGTGGGTAGACAGTCTCACAACCATTCAAGTGAAGATGAATTCTGAATTTTAGTAAATATCTGATTGCTAATGAACTCAAACTGTAAACCAAGCAGATACAAAATTTTTGTTTTAAGGAGTATATGGGAGTTCATTCTTTATTTGGAAAGATGTAAGCCAAAGTTTTTTAGTTCTTAAATAGCATCTTAAAATTATGTAAGTAAAGCAAATGTATGAGATCGATTTACAGCTTCAAAGTATTCAATCGATTTTTAAGGTTTCTTACAGTAATAATCTTAGTCTACAGGCATTTTCTTTTGTTTTTAAAACTTTCTTTTCTAAACAAATTTGAATATGATATTAGGTATAAATAATTGCGTGAGTTTACTAGCAGAAACTGTAAATGAGGTTAGAAGCTTGAAGTTTTCAAAGACTTGACAGTTTCCATTTAAGTACATTTTTATCAGGAGCTCTGTCTTGAGACAAGATAGACTATAAGAGACCATTGAAGGTAAGACATTAAATTGGTGTTTCACAAAGCTCAAATTTTTGTTCCCACATCCTTTTGTTTGCATTTCCCTTTGCCCTCATTCCTTGTGTTACCTTGCCATTGCTACGCAGGGCTAGACCTCTTTCTTTGCCCTGTGAAACGCAGTTAGGTTTTGGTCCTGCAAAGATGTACATGTGTCAAGCCTTCCTGCTGTCAGTGTTAGTGTTAAGTATGTCTTTATGTTAACAGGATGAGGTTTGGATGACGCTCAATCTAGAAAGCTGAAGAGAAAGAAGTTCAGTCACAGGAAATCTACAGATAGCTACACTGTTCCGCTTTTCTCTCAGGTCTTTGACTCTTCAAAGGCTCTCAAAACATTACTTAAATGCATCTCATTTTGACTCACATTCTCTGCACAAGTTTGGGGTTTTTTCAGAATTTAGGGGAGAGAGAGAGGGAGTTATAAGGAACAAACAAAAAAAAAAAGAGGAAGGAGTTTAGTTTGTGACAGCATTTTAGAAACTTAAAGTACGTAAATAAAGTACATAACAATTCTTCAGTAGCTGTAGATTTATTCACCCTGTCTTCATCTTCAACTAGGAAGCTACACAACTGAGAACATGATTTACAATTTATTTTTAATGAATCTCCAACATTACTGTGCCAGCCATTCTGGGAAGCTTGGAGAAGTACTATTTAACCAAATGGCAGCTCCCATTTTGTAAGTTGGCCCTGATTAAGCCTCAGAGTTGGTTTCTTTGCTGGGGGGTAACTAGGAGAAAACATAATTAAATCCCAACACTTTATGGCTCCATTTACACTGAGAAAAAAATTAAGTATTGCAAAACATACTAATCATGATGTTGAGTGTATATGTTTTATAGTTCAAGATATAGCACTCATAAATCAATGAGGGGGAAAGAAAAAGCTTGAAAGTGGCATTAAGGTTTGTCAGTATCAGTGTATCAAGCTTCAGTTTGCTGCAGCTAGCCTGTCTTACTACTGTGTGTTTTCTTTATTTTCCTTCTTCAGTTTTACTTCATTTGTCTAGAAAGAGGGTTATTGTTCCATAATGAATAACGTGTGCCTTAGCTCCTCGCTTGGTTTAAGCCATCTTTGGATTTAACTCTAAGAAAGGCTGATCATTCTCAGTATACATGACAAGAAAGACCCTGTGTCATAACATGTACAATTACAGCAGATATTAATGTGAGGTCACTGATAAAAGGAGTTTGGCTCAAGAAAAGAGCAGATGAAAGATTAACATCTAAGAAACACAGATCGAGGTTCAGAGAAATGAAAGATGAGTAACAAAAATGTAAATGAGGGGCAACTGACAGGGAGAAAGTATGGTTGCAGAGGATTTCTCCATATTCTTTGGGATGTTCTGTGCTCGCAGATTGTCTCCTGTTCACTAGTAAACTGTAACAATTTGAGAAATCTATGTTTTCAACACACTTTAAAAATGAGAGGTTTCTCTCTGAGCCTGGGATGTACTTTTTGTTTTGGGGGCTTTGTTTGCTTATTTTGGGTCAAAATTAAAGCCAGTTGTTTGCTGCCTCCACCGGAAATGTGATAAATATACTGCTAGTCCTCCATACAATATTTACCTTCTGATGCCTCCAGAAGAGGGTCCTGCTCACAGTGTGAGAGATGAGCGAAGTATTGGCTTTCACTGACTGTATATTGCTGTAAAACGGAACAAGTTATTTTAGCAGACTGCTTATCATCAAACTAATCTTCCCTATCGTGCCCTCAGATTTATTGTTGCAACAAGCAGAATGGTCAAGGTAACATAAGGAATTGATTCACTGTTTAATTTCCTGTGACGAACTGTACAGCGTTTGGTTTTTATTGTTATTGTTCTTGAAAGCAGCATCTTTTGATTTTTAGTGGCCTCTGCTGGTCGCTTCATGGCATAAGTTTTACTCGTGGAAAATTCATTTCTACTGCTTCCGCAGTGTTTTCATTTCAGCAGCTGTGACCATCCTGTTGCATTTTATTTATTTGTGTGACGTCGAAGCGCACGCGTTGCTGTGAACACGAAGCATTTCTTATTAACCTCATTCATTTAACAACTTTTCCCAGAAGCCCTGAGATGCTGCGCTCAGAAGGTTCCTACTCCACGGGAGAAAGGCACTCTTCCACTGACTCCAACAAAGCTTCAAGCGGAGATGTCTCCCCGTATGACAACAACTCCCCCGTACTGTCTGAGCGCTCGCTGATGGCAGCGCAAGAAGAAGTTGCACACAGCCCAGATAAGCTGTACAGAGCACAGGAACAGTACGCACTGGGTGGTCATTTGCAGCCTAAAACAAAGGAGAATTCTTCTGCATCACAGGCTGGAAAAGGTATATTCTCCTCGTGTTCCTCATTCTAAGTGACCGATGGGGGTTTCAGATGTAGCTAAAAAGAGTCTGCTCTCTATTATCATCTATCAGGACTTGAGCTTGTTGTAGTGTAACAGCCTCACAGGTAATGACTGACCAATACCCTTAGCTCAGCCAGCTGTCAGGGATGGATTTAGTGTGGCATTTGTCAAAACCTGGAGCTATTGTATAGGAAAATGGAACTCTTTACATCTAGCTTTTCAGCCTTTTTCTGAGCATGCTAAAGACTGTTATTTCTAGTTTGCCAGGACTGTAATACATGCAGTGCTATGCCCCAGCTTTTGGAAAAGTCTGAGATTAAGATGTCAAGCTGTAAATTTTGTGCAGTTGAAAAGAATGACCTCAACTGCTTTGCACTGGAGAACACAGCTGAGCTGCACAGCTTTACATCTTTTACCAATAACACACCTAGCAGTAACAGCACAGGGATCCACAGTTTCCATATCTGTCTATGGAGTGCACACCTGAATTATTTCTTCTGTAAAGAACTCTTGTGAAAGCTGATAGCTCACCAACTCTGCCAGATGCGTTTCATTTAAAAATGTCAAAAAATATTAGCAGTTACTTTCATGAAATACACGGATAGCGAGCCAAGCTTAAAGGAATTTCAGTGTTTAGAGGTGCAGAGAGC
Source organism: Meleagris gallopavo (assembly GCF_905368555.1). Classification (NCBI taxonomy): domain Eukaryota; kingdom Metazoa; phylum Chordata; class Aves; order Galliformes; family Phasianidae; genus Meleagris; species Meleagris gallopavo. The sequence goes on from NC_139404.1 coordinate 122,278,035, forward strand.
TGTTTGGTGGTGTTTTTTTATTTCGGACGTAGTGGTTAAGCATTTAATTCCATATGGAATTAATGGGATTTAGGCTACTATCCCACTTGTAAGCTTTGTAAATGCCATTGGGCATTTTCCTTCTGTGTTCAGCATCTAAATCTCTGAACTAGTTTCAAAATGTGGTTAGATTTCCGCTAAGTTGTGAACAGGAAATGACACAAATTTTCATCATATTAACCATTCTTTGGACTTTAATATGTATCATGATGGTAGCAAACTGTGACGAATTACAGAATTTCTTTCTGCCAGATGGAATTAGAAAATGGTACAAAAAGATTAGAATCCAGTATAAGACCTGGTATGTGCATTTTGTTACATCTATTTTGTGACACCACTTCTTTGCAGGAGCTTTGCCATTCTTTCCCTTTGGGAAGCATATGAACTAACTAACTTCTTTTGGCCTAATCATCCTGTTCTTGTCCAAAGTCTTCATTGACTTCAATAAAGCAGAGGACAAGCAAAATTTCATTCTATCAGCAAATTTAGGTGTCCTGCTCATACAGAGTTCACTAAATTCATTCACAGGATCTGAGCCTGAAATAGTGAGTAAATGCATTCGCTTGGTCTGTTTGTGCTAGGTGCACAGTAAGCCTGACGCTAGCAGACGTTGACAACTCTGATACTTTGCATAAAGGTTTATGTCAATTTAATTTACTGTTCCATATACGTATTTCTAAATAATGATTTAATGAATTCATCCTTTTCTTCTTGCTCTCCTTGCTGTTTAGATGTTTCAGAAGATCATTTTGATATCTGGGGAACCTGGCATTCAACACTGAAAAGTGGCTGCAAAGACACAGGCATTGCAGGTCAGAACTTTCTCAGAACTTTTAAGCCCAAAGCTAACAAAGGCAGAAGCACTTTCCAGGTTTTGAGATATCACAGTGAAGGACAGTTACTTAAGAGTTAAATGTGTATGTAAACCACTGACTTTTAAAAGTTTGCTGTTCAATCAAATGCAGAGAAGCACAAGGATTTTATAAATGTGGTAGCATTTTAAATTATTAGGAGACAATTTTAAAAATAATTGTCAAGTTACTTCAAAAACAATTTTGAATAGTTCTGAAACTCACTATAGAAGGTGGACACAGTGGACACTTGGAAGTGTCTGCAGAAGAGACATGAGCACAGCCCGTGAAGCTGCAGTTCTGGACTCTGGTCCTGCTAGTGGCCCGCATGGTCTTGGCAAGTCATTGCCCTGGTCTGCCTATGGTATTCCTTCCATCTGCACCTGCTGCACAGAGGAGCCATCCAAGGAGACTGCACAGCCTCTGGGCAGCCTGAGCCACTGCTCCATCACCTCCATCACCCACACAGCACAGAAGTATTTCCTGGTGTTCAGAAGGAACCTCTGCATTCTAGTTTGTGCCCACTGCCTCCCTTCCTGGCACTGGGCACTACTGATAAGAGCCTGGCTCCATCCTCAATCTGGTAGCCTGAAAAATAAATGCAAGGCTCTTGCTCTGTGTCCCCAGGTTCAGGCAGTCGTGGGGCTGTTAAACCTTTAATTGCATAGCCCGGAGATAAAAATCCCTATTTCTCTTTGTGATATAAGGAAAAAGCAGTGACTTGTAGAATGCCGTGTAAATGACTGCAGACTGACATCTTTCTTACTTTGTCCCCCAGGTTCTTACGGAAACATTTACGAAAGCAGCTTGCTGCGGCCTGGACAGTGCTCTCTTTCACAAGGGAACCTCTCCATATATTCTCCTCGGTGGCAGGGCAGCTCCTCCGAACTGGATCACGGCAGGCAAGTCATGCGCAGGAGTCAGACAACTGCCGCCATTCCCGAGTGCCAGCTCCAGCCTGCCATGTCTCGGGTATGCAGTAACCCGCACATTGAAGCCGGCGGTAGGTGTTTGGACCACTCACGCTCCAAGTCGGAGCGCCACTTGACTTTAAGCAGTGTGGAGGACCTCACTGAGCATGACTCGCACGCGGGTTGCTCGCAGAGCACGGCCAAGCCCTCCTACAGCAAAGAGAGGCCACCACCTCCGTACCCTGGGCAGCCCAAAGCAAGTTCTGCGTTGTCGCAGCGATCGAGCGTTTCTTCAACTTTGCACTCTTTGTGGAGACTTCAGCGCCATGACAAAAGTGCAGGGACCAGAGCAGCTGGAGGGCCCGTGGCCAAAGCCCCTGAGCAGGCCGTCTCCAAGCAGGAGCGCCCGGCCCCGCACACCCAAGCAGGTCACATCTATTCGACAGCGGCTCACAGTCAGAACAGTAAAAATGTTTCAGAGCCAGACTGGCACGATTGGCAAAGAGAGAGGTGGCAAATTTGGGAGCTTTTATCAGCTGATAACCCTGATGCCCTCCCAGAGACCCTTGTATGATCAGACTCCACAGAACTACCGCTCGTACCTACGCTCCCTCTCATAGGAAAACAATGATGACATTGGAAAACTGGGGGGTGCTTGTTCGTTTTCTACCGAATAAGTTACATATAAATTTTTAAATCTTGTTCACTTTAATTTCATAACAGCACTGGCAAGCAGTCTATTTACAAATACAGTATGTTCCTGTTTTTCAGCAAGCTTGTGAGAAAAGAAGAAGATGGAAATGTTAGTCCGATAACCCTGTATGCATACATACGCTGTTTATAAGATAAAACTGTTGCTTTGATGTGGCTAAAATGTATTTATATATCTGCAGTTTGATGATTGTATATTCTGTAATGGGTATTGTATGATAATCATATGTTATGTTTTCATATACAGATGTCAATCGATCGTGACTGCTTTTATAAATATCACTGCACTTACATTACCGTGATACGCATTGGAGTTCTATAGGAAGTGCACAAGCTGGTTTCTGTGCTTGGAAAAAAACCTAAAGGGGAACGTTGTCCTTCTTTTCACTGCCTATTGAAAAACACTAGAATAGAGTGGAACGTGAAAAGCCATATATTTTTTAAGGGTAGTAGTGACTGGGAGGGGGGGAATACCAAATATTTTTGTTCTTATGAATGTATTTGAAAGCAAAATTAAAATTTGATACTAGATAAGTGTTAAAAATATTTTTTTTAGATTCTTGTAGGAAGTGGTTTGGGGAATTAAATAAGAACAAGGCCGTGCCTAAACCAATGAAAGATGTAGCGCAAAGGTCTGCCCTACCTGTCTAGAGGAAAAACAATGTTATGTATACAGGATATAATATATATATTTATAAATGTATGACTTTATATATTGTTCTAAAACAGTGAACTGGAATCGAAATTTTAGAAAACCAATCCCAATAAGTTGAGTTGTGTAACAGTAGAGAAAGAATATGGCTTTTCCTTTACAATAACAAGGCTTCATTGTGAAGTTAGACAAAGCAGAAATAGAGACGGAGATATTTGCAAAAGGGGGTCACACTGAATTTTGGAAGTGAATATGTCATGAGGAGAAGTTCACAGCTGTGTTTCTATAAATATTGTGCCAAAGCCTGGGTCATTAGTAGTTCTTTGATAACTGTATGTTGCATTGTCAAATGTCAATGTTTTCAAATTGCAAAAGCATTTCTGGCCAGCAGGTGGCAATGTACTTCAGTATTCTAGAGGAAATTCTGTTATCACTTGATAAGGGAAAGTGTATCATATCAAAAGAATTTTATAAAACTTATTAGTCTTAATCTTAATGACGTTGAAGACGTATTCAGTGATGTTGTCTTTAAGTTCTATCTTGTGCCATAACGATGGAATAAAAGGCTGAACAAAACAATGAGCATATTTTTGCTCTTTCCTTTTTTATTTTGAAGTAAAGTTTGTGTAAAAATTGATGTGTTTTTATTGTATTCCGGAGTGTCTCTGCCAAAAACATCTAAAAGGCTAAGGGCACTTAAGGATCACTTTCATTAATGACCTAAATATATGAGATCCCTGGTTTTACCTATGTTCTAGGCTTAAAATCCATCCTACAGGGAGCCTACCCATCGCCATATTCCCAAGTGAAGTGATAACAGCACCAATCCAGGTATAAAGGGGCAGGATTTGGCCTTTGGCTGTCATTGTGCTGTCTCACTGGATGGCTCCTTTATAGGAATATGAAATACTGTGTTCAGAATATATCTCAGCTCTGTCCCTTCATACTGGAGTTGATAGGAAAAGATTCTTGTGCGTAGCTTGTTGCAGCAGCTCTATGGCAATTTATTACCAAAAGAAAAAAAAAAAAGGAAAAAATAGAGTTACCCAAGTTTAAAAGATAAGTAGTGGAATACAAGCAAGGACAATAAAAGAATTCTCACAAGCAATCATCATCGTTTGATCTTGCCTCACTATTGTCCCAGGTCCCAGGTTTGATGCAGACTTGCTACAGAGAATTAAGGCTCCCTAGCAGCTCTAAAAAACAAGCATTGTATAAGCCCTGCTGTAGAAGATGCACTTCATTTTAATTCCATTTCTACATATAGAAGCATCTGCACATTTCTATCACTTTTAGCAAAACTTGTCTAATGGCTACCTAGTTTCATAAAAAGATTCCTTTTTGCCAGTGCCTCTCTCTGTATAGATGTGTACATAGGTATATATTACCATCTACTTGGTGTATATGCAAAAACGGGGAAAAAAAAGCAAACCACTGCCAAAGGACAATGTGTCTGCCCACGTTTCAGTATACAATTGCATGGAAGAAATCATACAGAATAAATTCTGATGATTTAAAAATAACTCTGACTGAGAATGAATCATTTCTGTCTGCTATTTTCACTTGAATAGTACAGAGTAAAATATCACAAGCGAGTTAAGGATGCAGTGGTTTTAATTTGTACCTGTTATGTAGATAGGTAAGATCTAACACTTCTCTGTTTCAACAGTAAGTTTATTCTGGTTGCCTTCATTTCAGTGGATTTGGGGAAGTTAACACTTTGCTACGTATGTGTAAGGAGTAGGGCTGGGACAGAGCAAAAGCCCCTTCCTTCGCTTTAGCTGGAGGTTTGAAAAATTGTTAGACTTGGGCAAAATACTTTGACAAGAAAATAACATTTGAAAAGTGTATTGAATGATGTGGCAGATGTGCAGTGCTCTCTGTCACCTCCAAGTCCTCCTGCTCCCAAAAATACCAAAGATCAAACGAAAGAGGAAAAAAAAAAAAACAACCAGTTAACTGTTTGAAATGTTCTGAGAAGGAAACATTTATTGTAACTTTTAGCATCTGGAACATAGGAGGAATAGATAGATGTGGAAAATAGAACTAAGTAACCGAATTATGGGGGTGATATATAAGGCCCTCTCTCCATTAGATGGTCCAGAAACTACTGGAGGGTTTGAGTCTGAAGTGAGAGGATTCTTATTGCCACAGTGTAAGAAAAGGAAAGTGTAGAGTTTGTAATGAAGTGCCCCCCCTGATAGAGTCCTGCTGGACCCAGTCCCTGTTGACAGTTCATGCTCTGTGTATGTGTCTGTATCAGTGTTGGTGTCTTCAGCTACAGAAAGATAACCGAGGTGGTAGGAGAGCAAAGCAATGAACGCTTGGGTAACTTGGAAGCTCAGGCATTTATTTTGGGTGATGCGACATCAACAAGGGAACCCTGCTGAGGACTTAGATACTTTTCATTCCAGGATGAAATCAGTGATGGGATTTATTTTGATGTCTGTCTTGAACTTCAAAAGAGGATTACATGGCTGTGAAGTGTTACTTCCAGCTTACAGGGGTTGCTCCTCTCTCTTCCGCTGTAGGAACAAGAAAATGAGAGCAATCAGTGCAGCTCTAGATACAAAGCAAATGTGGTGGGAATCCTCTGAGCCAAGGAAAAATGAAAAAATTAGGATAGTATTTTACTTCTGCTTCTATTCCTGAAAACAGGATGGAACCAAGACTGTGTTTTACTCCTGGGGGAGAAGTTGTATCTTCTTCCCCAGTCGCCTTCCCCAACCCTTCCCTCCCTCCCACCAGCTTCTGGAGTTGTGGCAGGAATCCCGGGGCTTGTTGCTGCAGCTGAAAATTGCTCTGTACAACATGGAGATAAAATTCAGGTAGCTCAGTGACTTTCACAAGTGGTAGGCACAGGAGGAAAGGTCAGAGATGATTGAGGAGGAAGGATGAGACTGATTGTCCTCTCTGGCAGCAGCCTTCTGTTAGCATGTATAAATTACTGATAAAAGCACGGAGCTTGCCACTTACATTTGTAGGCCACAGTCTGGCCAAGCACTTGAGAGTGTTATAAACCTACACAAACTCAGGTACTGGCATGGATGCCTGAAACGTCTCAGCTGCCCTGCTGTGTACATCAGGAGCCCAGGATGTTAACATAGCACAGTTTAATGTCACTTAAAACTTCTGTGCTATTGACTTGACTTGGTAAAATGGGCTAAAATTTCTTATTGCATCTTCTGTTTTCCCACCCCAACCCCCCAGCACACAGTTTTTTGTTGTTTCACAAGAAGCAGGATGTAGCAGAAATGCAAAGTCATGGCTTGAAACAGTGATTGCACACCTGGTGGGAAGGCAAGGACAACTCAGGAGAGCTCAGGTGCATGCAATGCACCTGAGTGACCAGAAGGGGTGGAGCCAGGATCTACCCCTTCCCAGACCTCATAAGGTTTGGCAGTGGAGGCAAAATTTTCTTGCTGGAGATCTCTGCCTACCTGAGGCCTCCTAAGGGTAAGCAATATTTTTGCTTTGTTTCTTTGTCTATGGCTGCTGAATTTGGGTTTATTCTCACTTAATGTAGCATAGGACTTTGCTACCCTGCTGTTTCTTGTGCTTTCCATCACGTTATAGCATTACATGGGATCAAAATCTTCAATTCTAGCCTTTCTGGATAACTATCTTATGTGGTGTTGGTAGTGTGGTGGAGGGTCAGGAACTTCTTTCTCCTCTCAGAAATGTACAGGGTATGAGTGTCCTTGTACTCTCTCTGCCTCTTGTTTTCCTTTTCCTTTGAATTAATTCTCAAAACAAGAAAAGAGTGTCATCACTGTATGATGCTGTAACCTCACAGATCTGTAAAGCAATGGAGATGTTGTATTAAAGAATATCTTGACATCATCACACTGTTTTACATCATCATTGAAAACAGCAAATGTTGTGCTACAGTTGCTTTAGGGGAAGGCATTTGGGTGTCCAGATAGTGCTACAGGGACCACAGAGCTATTCAGGGCCAGTAGAGTGCTTGGTTAAAAGATGGGCATCTCTGAGAGTATCATTCATGTAACTTTTCTGAAGTTTAAAGCAACCACAGAGGTGATCTGGACGCGTTTCTCATAGGTTCTCTTTCTATTCAGTGTAGAGAGAGAGAGGTGTTTCTGTTTCATTATCTATACAGTCTCCTTGAACCTTTTTTTGCAGCATGGTCTGTTTTGAAGGGCTTGTTGCCATTGCTTTCCACTATCTATATGAAGGGCTATATATGTTGGCCATATAGATACTGCTTGACGGTGGCCCTCCAAATTTTGCTGGATGAGTTGCACTGGAAGGTGCACCTGGTAAAACAGAAGGCAGATGAAGAACCTGACAACCATAAGAAGGAACAATTAAAGCCATTGTCTAACACCAACAAGTCATTACAACCTGAGGAAATTCAGGTGAGATGTTATTCACTCAAAGAGTGGTGAGGTACTGGCACAGGCTGCACAGAGAAGTTGTGGTGCCCCATCCCCAGAGGTTCACAAGCCCAGGTTAGATAGGTTCTGGAGGCAGCCCTGGCCTTCCAACCTAAGCCATTCTATGAGACAGAAGCATGATGTTTTGCTCCCCTTCACAGCACTGGGGGGGGGGGGGAAGTGATAACAACCTGAAGGCCTTGGTGTTGCTGGGATCTGAGAGAAGGCTGGGACTGAGCGTGCTGGTGGAGACACTCCTCCCAGGTGCTGGGGGCATAAGTCAGGGAAGGAGATCGTGCTGAGCTCTGCTGCTGTTGTACAAGCTCAAGGGTCTTTTGGAAAATGAGGCAGAGACAATGCTATGTCTGGAATTGTTTGTTCTGGTGTTTTTTGGCTTTTTATTTTTTTTAGTGTGATATATTTATTCACTGGGAACTCTGTTTCCATCTCATCTGAGAGTGTTCATGAACTAGACCTGTTAATTAATAGTTCAGCCAATGTAGAAATGAATAGGGTATTTATGAAAGCAAACAAGCTGGACACCTTAGAGACAAAGGAGTAAAGGGGTTACCTCATGTTGAACCCCACATGGCAGAGACAAAAGAAGAACAGATAAAAGTCTTCCTTGCAAAGGACAAGTTTTAATCCTCCCTCTATCTGTTGCTGAGTAAGCAAGCGTGTGAGCTTCTGGTGTCACAGAAGTGAAAGGAGAGAGCTGTCTATAACTACTTTTGTCTACAGGTGCATTTGGGAGGGAGAGGAAGAGCATGTCAAATTAGCTGAGTAGTACTGCCAGCTGGATGGTTGCTACATACCATGAGTAAGGACCTGAGCCCTGGCCTCTGGACCATCTCCTAATTATTATTTTGAAATAAAACAATGCTTTTTTTAACAATGTCTTTGTTAAACAAGGGAGGTACCACAAATCACCCTTTTCTTTTGATGGGAATCTTTATTTTCCATTTTCCCCCTAGCGAGTGTCCAACCCACAGGGATTTCACACTTGTGCCGAGGAGAAAAAGCACTGGCAGACATGCGTGTGGTCAGGCAGAAACCAGGCAAGGTGCTGAGGCTGGCCCTGGGGAGCATGGGCATGACCTTTTTTTGGGACTAACACAACTCCAAAATTGGCATACTTGGAGAAAGAGCTGCCTAAAAATCAGTTTTCCTTTAGGGTTTTAAAAACTTTAGATAATTCATTGTCACCTGAGCTCTGGTTGCTATTTTCAACTGCTCTGAAGCGAATGGTTAAGTCTCCACCCAAAAGCACAGAAGGAAAGAGGAAAAAAACTTGAACTCAAAGCATCTTTTCATGCAGAAAGTAATAAATGTGTGTGGTAGCCTGCCAGCGGGGGTTACTGAAGTAGAAACACACTGTTCACTTGAGGACAAGATTCGCACAATCGCTTTGGGGATACTGAGTGTTGAATATGGAAGAGGAATATGGCTTTTCTCCTAAAATAAAGATTTTTAAAGGGTGAGATGATGAACAAACACATCTTTACACCCACAGACTATTTTTGTAGCTTCCCACAGCCAGCTAAAGGTTACCGGATCTGCTATTGCTGGGGGTGGTATTGATGTTTTGTATCTGTGACCTGCTTTCTTCCAGCATGGAAAGCTGGAGCCCCGGAGGAGCTTAGAGCTGTAAGAAGCATATTCTGAACTCTTCCTGAAAACCGAACTGGCCCCAGCTGACAGTAGTGTTATCAGCCATTTAGCACTCAGTGAAAGAAGTGAGTCTTAAAAAATAAAAAAGGAAGAGCTCTGAAATAGCAGCTTCATCCCACTGGGAGTTTTCTGTAGGTGAAAATTATTTTAGAAGAACCTGTTGCTGTTCTTTCTGTGATCTGAATTGCAAATGAGTGGTTGGAGCTGACGGACTCCCCCATAACAGAAGCAGGGCCTCTGATAAAAAGCAAATAAAGGGAGGAAGAGGGAATGTTTGCAATGGAGAATGTGTGCTTTTTTCCCCCTCCTCACTGATAGATCAGTTTCTGAACCATCAGGCCTTCCCACCTTTGGAGAGCTGATGTTTGCAGTTAGAAACACTTGTGTGGTGGGGTAAAGAGGAGTCTGGGTATGGGAGCACCCACAGGAATGGTGGCTAGAGGGGACCAAGCAGTATGGGGCTGTGTTGTCTAGATTGGCAGTTCAGGTAGCACAGCCACATCCAGACCAATAAGGCACTTAGACGGAGGAAAATGGGAAAGACCCAGAAGAAAAGGGAGGGCTGTAGGTAGGAATTGTTGACTGGGGAGAGCAGAAGTCATAGGAGAGAATAAGGATGGTGAGATGGAGGATAAGGGTTTTATTGAAGACAGGAGCTACACTGCATTTGTCAGTGCTGTGAAGGTCAGGAATGGAATATATTATAATATTATAGGAATGGTGCAAACGTGCTAGGAAAACAGTGAGAAGGAAAAGGGTGGAAAAAAAGGAAAGGATTGCACACAAAAAAAAAAGTATGTAAATACATGGAATGCTTCATTCCTGCAACTGCCATTGAAGAGATATCTCAACTTCACTGTATGCAAACAGCAAGCAACAGAGCCACTTCCAAGACATGCTGGGATGGGGCAATGCAGACTTCAGCTCCTTGTCATTCAGCTCTGGCTGAAGAGCATCTTCAAGTTGCGTTCATTGTTTTAGGCTGTCTTCATTTTATGTTCTGCACTCAGACCAAGCAATCTCCATATAAACATGGACTATTAGATTTGCCTTGTGTACAAAAGAGAAAGCAGGAGCTTGTTCATCCCTGTAAGGAGAGCTGTTCAGCAGCTTTGCAGTTTAATACTCACATCAGCCTAAGGCAATTTTCTACTGTGTTTTAGAGAGTGAGCAAGGAGAACATAACGTGTAGTTGCCCTCTCTGATACAAGGAATTAGCTTAAGCATATGGATAAGGAATATCAGGAATATAGAGGGAAGCACAAGAACAAAAGCAACCAGAAGACAGTGGGAAGAGAGGAAGATCCTCTATCTCTTTCTATAGGGGAAAAAAAAAAAGAAATAAAAGACCTTTTTTCCTTCAAACAAGTGAGCCAGTATTAAGTCTGACCAATCTAAACAGTGGATTGGGACTCAGCTGAGTGCAGTACAGGCCAACAAAAGAAACCTGGTCACCAAAGGCAATAAAACCACATTATTAATTTAAGGCAGCTTTGTGGTCAGATGTCTGTTTGTCATACGCTGCTGTACTAGAGCTCATTTCATTATTGTAAAATGTAGATAATTTCTCCCATGTTTTCTGAGGTATGTCACAACACATGCAGTGAGGCACTGGGCACAGCTCAAAGCCAATAAGAGCTAGATAAGATCAGAGTTTTTGGGACATGTTTTATATTTACTGTTTACTATGGCTTCTATATCTTTCCTCCTTTTTTCTGTCTTATGTCCTTCCTTTTTTTTTTCCTCCATTTTTCTCTTTTTGTTTCTTGTTTTCCCTTGTGGACTTGTCCTTTAAAGCCACAAGTTGACCCATGCTGACCCTCAGGTTTGCACTTGCCTCCCAACAAACCTTGAAGATGTTTATTTGGTGTGAGGGAGAGAGAGAAAATGCCCGTACCAAAACCATGTTGCATTTTCCACTTGGCACATTTCCACTTCAAATCTTTAGAGTCTGGTGTATTTGCTATAATCTCCTCAGCAGCTGTTGAGATGGCTCTTCTCAGCAGCAAGCACCTCTCAACTGAAATTGCTTCTGTGAGGAGCACGCCTAGCCTCTGCTCTGATGGTAGCTGTCAGTACAGGCCACGGGCAGCCACATGTGGCAGCAGCAGGTGCCAACCACTCTGCAAGGCACTGGAACCCCATGCTATCTTCTCCTCTTCACAGCTCTGATGCCCCTCTGCAGCTCACCCCCTGCTGCCTACAGGTTCTCTGAAGGATGAGGACCTTTGTGAAGGCCAGGCACTCACAAGCAGGCAGGCTGCAGGCCCCAAGAGCATCCAATCCTCTGCCCGGCTCCAGGCGGGAACTTGGTTGGGCCTGCAGCCGTTGCCCGCTGCCAGCCCTAGTGCTTTGCTGTGTGACAGGCTCAGGCTTCTCCCATTTGGAGAAGTCATTGTAGAGCAGGGATGAGATTATAATGTAAAGATCAGCAGTGTATAGCCAGAACTGCTTACACTTGTTTTCAATCACGCTGCAGGAAATGTTGGTTATTTGGTAGGAGTAAGCAAGCACACTTGTGTGGCAACTGAAGCAGACCGTTCCACTTAGATAGTTTCTGCTCACTGCACAATTGTGTTCATGTAAATCTTTTGTAATTGGATTAACAAGAGCTGCGCTGAATGCATCGATTCTTCCATACAGCCACTAGGCTGCTGGGCTGAGTTCCTCCTGGCCAGAACCCAAACCCTGCCAAACTTCTCCCTTGCCAAAATTGATGTTCATTGAGCAGGGAAAAAGAGCTTTTCTTGAATGTACTTGTATGAGCCATGCCTTGCAGCATCTTTGTTGAGGTGTGTATCTTTTTATTCAGTAAACAAAGACACAGTGCACATAGCTACGCCAGTTGAAAGCTTTCATACCTGTTGCTTGTCAGAGCTTGCGGGCATTTTCTTTAACGTATGAGAGTTTTGAGCTGTGCTCCCACAAAGGGATTAACCAGAGAAAGTGAGTCTGGGTGCTGCTCTTCCTTTTATGTCTCCTGAATATTAGATACATGTAGATCCAGCAGAACAGAAATAAAACTAGTTTTGTGTGGGGGACCTTTCCTAATGGCATTAAGCTTGTTTTCCTGCTTGTTGTTGTCACATGTCAAAAACTAGTGTCAGTCTAAACTGAACACTAAGTTTTGGGGCTGCTGAAGTCAATCAGTCATTTTAGAAATTGATGTTATCAGTGTGATGTTGCAAGGCAGATCAGACTTATGTAATATTGCCTATCTATCTGAATTTAAGAAACTGCAGTCTGAAAACCTGAAATTGCAGCTGTCAGAAGGAAACATATGAAGCAAGTGTGTGTGCTGCGAGAGAAACAGTACTAAGACCCTTCAGTGCTCTTCAGGCAGTGTTTGAACAGTTTTCCTTTATTTTAAGTGTCAGTTTCTGGAGATTTTAGGGGGCACAAAGATATTGCATGTATTAATATAAGGCAAAGCTTTGCATGGTGTCAGGTGTGAATGGGGAAAGGCAGTGCCAATGCCCTCCTTTTACCTTATCTCTCATCCCAAGCAGTGTGAGTCCTCTGTTAATGCCCGTTCTCAGATGCAGAAGCAGTAGCAAACTATTTATCAGTATTTGCCTTAGTAGTGAATCACTGATACTAAAAGTAGTGAATGAGATGCAGTCAGAGGAACTGTCTGTGGTGTAATGGAGTAGTTTATAGGGAACTTATACCATAGAGTTTCATGCAGCACAGAAAAGAAATTCACAAAATCCCCCTGTCAGGATTACTACTGACTGATTTTACTATACTAGTAACCCACAATGCTTGTTTATAACCTGTTTTTTTTCCTCACAAGGCAAAAATTTATAAGCAGGATCTTCAGCTTTGGTAGTGTTCCTGAACACAGCCTGATGCCTCAGGTATTACTTTACAGGGGTAAGTCAGCTGTACACTGGAAACTAGCTGGAAACTCTTCTGATCTGGGGAGGCTGCTCTGCCCAGAGCAATGGAATGAGGAATGCATCCATGCTGTTTCACAGAACTCTCCTAGGCAACCTGGTCTAGTACCAGATCTGGAGGTTGGTGGCCCTGACTGTGGTTGGAGGGTTGGAACTTGATGATCCTTGGGGTCCTCACCAACCTGAGCTGGTCTATGATTCCTTTGGAGAGGGTTCTGGCTGGACATGCAGGCATATTTACTGTTCTTCATCAGTGGTTCCCAAGGCGAGAGCAAGTATGAAAGCGCACATAATTAAGCAGAAGGTGCAGCACCAACCTTGCACAAGTGCTCCTGTAACTTTCTGCCTTACCCAATAGGTACTGCCCTGTTTTGAGATCAAGATTCCAAAGCACAGCCCATCACTACATCAGGAAGCCCTTGGAATTTAAAGAGGTTATGTTGTAGCTTTCAGTAAGGTTGTAAGTTCATACAGATTTTGTATCAGCCAGTAAAACCACCTCAAATGGAGTGAAGTGTTGAAGACCTTCAAACAGTCTGTTAGTACAGCTTAGAGAGAACCCAGCAAAACATGTGAATATTTATCGTAGCTAGATTTAAGCAGGGGTAAAGGAAAATAGGATTGCTAATAAGAAGCTAAGATCACAGCATTTTTTCAAGGGGGGTTCCAAGGCAATTTTATTTTTTCTGTGCACGGAAAGAGATCTATATGATTCTTTGGTGACATTTGAGGCATAGCTAAGCAAGGCACAATCTCTGCTGTTTTGGCTGTGCCTTCGATACAAGCAGCTGGGCAAGTAGGAGTTTTAGAACTTCTACTTGCACACCATCAGTGCATCTGTGGAAATCTCCACCCCGAGTGGCTGCAGTCTGTTCACACACCGTAGCCTCAGGGCTCTGAAAGTTAGGGGACAGATGTAGGTAGACCTTGCTGGTTCTGCTGTGATGAAAAGTGGAAGTTGAGTGGATCATCCAGGATCAGGTGTACATGGTGAGGGCAGAGGAGGGCACAGGGCCCTCTCAGAGCACTGTTTGGTGTTAAGCAATCTCCAGAGGCCACCTGAATAATTTGTTTTCTCTGTTCTGTACATTCTGTATGTGTTTGTTTTCCTAATTTGTCTTGTATATTTCATGCTTTCCACGCCTCTAAATTTCTTGGCCGTGAAATCCCCAGAAGCTTTTTCACTCCAAGTGGAGTGGAGTTGTCCTTTGGAGCCATCATATGTTCAATGGTGTGAAGCTCGGATGGTGAAATGGAGGCTTTTCTTGAAGTTTTATTGAAGATAAGCTACAGTGCATTCATGTGTCAGAGCTGTAAGGGGCAGGAATAGAATATGAATGTTGCTTCTCCCCCAGGATAAGCCAGGGGCTGCTTTGCCAGAGAGGGCAGTCTTCCTTCTGTCCTTTTTGTTTCTTTCTGCCTCTTTCTAGAACTTCTCACCCAGAGTCCACTCTAAGAAATCCTAGCCTGAAGGTCTATTTTATCTTTCTTCCTCTCCAAAGCCATGCACTAGATTAACTTGGCAAGTTCAGAAACATTCTCAACCTCAATATATTAGTTGCAGGTTTATTTTCTGGAAAGGTAACAAAAGGCTGTGTTAAAGATATTAACTATGAATTGCTGCTCTTTATTAGGAGTAAGAAATATTTATTTACTGGTTAGGAAACTATTCTGACTCAAGAGATAAATGCTCTTATGGAGCACTGCTTTTGTATAGGCAGGCCTGGAGGGATGGGCTGGCAGATTCTTGTTAATCCCTTTGGAAGCATTGTGGGGGAGAGGGATTATTTTTTCAAGGAAAAATGCAGATTTGGCATCCCAAAGCCGTTTGTCTCAACTTGCTGGGTAGCATGAATTTCGTTGTTTTATGTTAGATGAATAAGGAGGTATTAGGCATTTCTTTAACTTGCTCAAGAGCCGCTCCAGCAAGAATGTGACAGACTATTTTGAAAACTTTATTTTCCTGAGAAGGATTCTCACCTCTGTTTCCCTATTCTCCTATCACTGTGAGGACAGAGCACAAACTGCAAGGCTGAAAGGTACTTGCAGTTAGATCTGCCTCTGAGTGGCTTGGTTGTGCTATGCCATGCATTATTAACATGCAGATATTCATTGGGGGAAAGTATGTGACAGGACACGCACACTGGGAGTGGGAGATGTAATCCAATTCCTCCTGAAGGCAACAGCCAAGAGTTTTTCACAAAGCTCTGCAGTGTTAACAAGGGAGCTGAGGGAACTGTGCCCGACTGACCCTTGCAGCATGGAGAGCAAGGCATGTAGAAGACAGATGGCAAGAATGAAATAACCTTACGCAGAGAATGGGATTAAACCTAAGTTTTCCATGCCTCAGGTAAACATCCTCAAAGTTCCACTAAAAGAGTGTGTGTTTGGGGGAGCACCGGTACTGACTGAATTGTTTGGTTTAGGTCTTGCCAAGTGTTTGTTTGATTTGGAAATAAATTGTGGGATTATTTCCAAGAAAACAAAAACAAATTTTCCAGGGATCTGCTCTTTAGTTTAGTCCAGCTCTTAAACTGAAAATATCCATTTCAGGGCACATAAAGCTGCCTAACAGGAAAGTACTCATCCAGATGAAAGATGGACAAAAGCAATGGCACAGATCTTCAGGCCATCCTGTTGAAGTTCCCCAAATGTCTCCAGGAGAGCCAGGATACATGAGTTCTTGCAAGTAAAGAAAAAATATCTATCTTCTATTTCTTTTTCTCATCTCAGATGCTTTGGACCATAGTGAGGTAGTGTTTGTTTCTACAGACATAGCTGTCTATTTTAGTGAGTTCTGAATTTGTTTCTTGCTAAATGATCTAATAGAGTTCAAGAAAGCACAAAAGCATGACTGTAAGCACAGGAAGAACCTGTGTTCCTCTTGCTCAGTCTTACTGCTTGCTGCAAACAACAGTTCAAAACATGCATAATTTGTATGCTTGGCTGATTGCACTCATTTTGATATCTGATGGTTGATAAATAATACGTAAGAAATCTCAGAGGACAATGAAAAGTTTTGCTTCTTTGGAGTGGAAACAACTGAACTCCCTCTAGGACTTTTGAATCAAGGCCATGTGAAACACTAGGCTTTTATTTGCAAAAGTTGGCCCTGTAAATGTGCTCTGAAAACTGAGACTTTCTTCCGGGTATGTCTGTAACCTGTATTTCTGCTGTAATATTACAATCTGCCCCTCAGAAACTTCCTCCCTTGCAGAAGCAGAGCAATTATTAAGAACTTTATACTCACTGAAATACACAAGACACTCTCAGAATATGTTCAGTCCTTGCAGTGAACTCACCTGTACTCAGGAATGTCGCACTCCATGAACTCCACTGTGAGTGCATACGTGGGCATCAGTATATGTAGGGAATTGATGTTAAAATTGTTAGTGATCCTTGAAAATAGTTGCTTTGTATACTTCAATTTGAGCAGAAAGAAATCCACCAAGAAGGGGAAACACCTGCAATTGGCAAGAGAAAGACTTCCAAGTGGGATTAATGGACTTGTGGTCTAGAGTAAGTATGCAGGTAGGTAGGTAAAGGCTGGTGTAGGAAGGATGGAGTTGTCAAAGTGTCACATCTTTCACTACAGGAGATTTTATCTAACCTGGAGCTACTGTAGCTGATTTAAGCACTACTTCATTGATTTTAGAGTCCTTTGGAGGCAGGCATGTGCATTTCAGGAAGGCCTGCTGAACATCATCAGTGACCAGCAGCGAGTTTAAATTAACACCCTCAGTCCAAATGGATGCTGAATGTCTTAAAATATATCTTTTAGACTGCAGGTTTTGCCTTGGTAGATTAGCCAGAACTTATCTTTCTTTGCCCCCATGAGCATGGTGCACATGCAGCTTGCCTCTCTCCAGAAGAGCAAAGATTCAGGGTGGCGTTGTATGAAACCTGTCTGCACACATGCATTTGTCAGGAAAAAAAAAATGCTTTGCACTTAAAATAATTTTCAACTGTTTCACCCAGTGAAAGGAGTGAAAGCTGCTCCAAGGAGGGGTTGCCCAGCTTGCTAGGGTCCTTGTACCTGCAGAAAGAAGTAAAGAATGGCATCTGTCAACCAGGAGCTTTAATCTCCCTCCTCTGAGCACTTTCCACTGTGTTGGGAAAGCCTTTTTCCTTCTTTTTCCTAAGCTCATGCTGAAAGTACAGCTAGTTAGGCTGTCTGTCTGGCTGGCTTTCGTTTATGAGACACACAAGCCCTAACCAGCTAATGTCTATTTTACAATGCATTTCCCATGACATATCTTGGTTTATGATCTACTTACACTTTCTAGCAAATAAATGTATACTTTGCATAAAGTATTGAATGAATTTAAAGAGACGGATCATATTTTCTTAGAATATTGTCAGAATACTGTCACAGTTAGCATTAGGTCCTTTCTCTCAATGGGCTTAAAAACCCTCTGAAGTGCTGCATGTTTTTTTCTCTCTTAAGCAGCCAAGAATATCCTGTGTTTTCTTTGCTAGAAGATAAACACAGGAATAGTCCAATTTCCCTCTCTTCAGTAATTGCCAAGAGCTCTAAACTTTAGACTGGGAACGTCCTATCATATGAGTGAACTAGGAAACCACTTTGAACTTCAGGGGTACATATGTCTAGTGAAGGATCAATTTACCCTTCTTCTCTTCTGTAATGGGAGTTTTGGCAGAATAGGACGAATTTTGCTCAGCAAGTGCTTAGTGCAGGTCCCCAGGGCTAACCTCTTGGATATCCCAGCAGATATGTGTAACTGCTGCCCTCAGTACATGTGTATAAAACATGCTACCTCCTCTTCCCAGCCTTTGGCAGCCCAATCCCTTTCAGGCACCCTGAGATGCCTGAGCAGAGATGCCTGTCCTGAGGGCTGCCTGAGCCCCGCAGAAAGCTCCCTGCTCCGAGGACTTGTGCCGTGTGGGGGTATAATATTAGAAGGATGAAGCGTTAAGTTGATGCTCCCAGACTTTTCGTGCGTTATCCCCCTGCCGGGCAGAGGAATTTTAAAGATGCTTTCGATGTGTTTAAGCTTTGTTTTTCCTCCCTCTCTTCCCCACAGGGCTCCTAGTCCCGGGCGGACAGCAGGCGGCAGCCGCTGCTCGGGGAGCGGCCCCGAGGGCCTTGGTGGCGGAGCAGCCCGGCCGAGCTCGGGCCCGAGCTGCCGCTGCGGGCGTTGTTAGGTGGGGTTCCTGTGTGAATTTTCATAAAAAGTGATAGCAGCCCTTCCCCTTAGTTTGATTGTTAGCGTTTCTTGCTTCTGAGGGATTCGAATTGGTTTTCTTCCTAAGCAGAGTGATTCCCCTTCGTGCTGCACGTTTGGCTTGGAGAGTATTTCTACCTTTTCCTTGCCTCTTCTGTGGTTTGTTTGTTTATTTTATTTTCATTTTTGAAATCATTTGGCCTGCAAGCCAATAACAACAAATATACAGAGGGAGTAAACTATGTTATTATACGTCACAGCAAGAATAAGAGTGTTGCTGTAACATATGGTGCTGAGGAAAACTTCAGGCTTTGTGCTGAGATAATTGAATGAACCCCAAGCATAATCCTATTAAGAAACTGATTACAAAAACCTAAGCTGAAATTGCAAACAGGGCTCTGCATGACTTACCCCATCCAAATCCTACAAGCAATTTAGAGAAGAGCAATTGCGAAGCCCTGCAGAAGATAACTGCATATGCTATTTGCAGTTTAAATTAAAGGTGGAGGCCTAGCCAGGCAGACAGGCATAAGCAAATTCTTGGAGTTGACTTGAGCTATTCTGCAGAATTACTTTATCCAGAGGATTATATAGATTATTTATTCTATGGATTTTTACACTGGTTTGGCTCTACTACAATAACAAAGACTTGACTGTTTAATTTTCATTCAAGTATCTATATTGCATTTGTTCAGCAAACACAGCATAGCTTCTGCTTCGTAACCCGGCATGGTTTTATGTTTCTATACGCACAAAGAGCTGCAGAAGCCAAACTTACCTTTGGTATCCACATGTGAGGGAACTTTGGTGTTTTATTCACTAAATGTGGGTCTGAAATGTATTTTATTTTTTCTCTCTTTCATAGACTGTTCTTAAGTGGTGATTGTTCTAATTCTTTCCTCTCAGAAATATGTTCTTGGGTGATCAATCAAGCTGAACTTACAAATGCCATGAAGTCATGATGTAAGTGGTCTGTGCGAGCTTCATTTACATGCTTAGGATTTATGGGGAATGAAGGGATAGGAACAACACTCAAACAGGGCTTCAAAAGGATGTGTATTTTTTCTGTGTTTTTATTCTGTGGTATGTGAACTTTGTATGCAATGCCATTTCTCCCTTGCATCTATTTCCATCTCCTTGACTAATCCAGGCAGAATATAAGTTTGTTCTTCTGTCACCCCAAAAACATTGAGCTTGGCCTTGTCGTGGGTAGGTGTGTCCAGCAACAGGAGCAGAAAATGAAGTTTTGGCTTTGTCCTAGCACTTTCATATAGTGTATGTCACGCAGAGCCCTCTTTGCGTCTTTGGTTCATGTCTTCAGGATTCTGTCAGTTAGTCAGACTGAAGAAGCTAGGAAAGACTCTAAGCAGGGAGTACAAGGACTGTGGGAGGACAATGGGGCTGTGGAGGAATCTCAGAAACAGGAGATCAACACTCGCTTGAGATCACAGTCTGTTGGAGTAGGGCTATGCTTCTCTTGTCCTTTTCCAGGTGGGGTTTGGCTCTCTCAGTATTGTGAGAAAGTAGTTTATATTTTCTGTCATATAACATGCACCACATCAGTATAAACTATTTGCTGCTTTGTGTGTTTGAATGAAATTTCTTTACACCTCATTCATAGAATCATATCCTAAGTTAAAAGGCACCTTGGGAGAGAATCACAGAATCACAGAATTGTAGGGGTTAGAAGGGACCTCTAGAGATCATCGAGTCCAACCCCCCTGCCAAAGCAGGTTCCCTACACCAGGTCGCACAGGTAGGTGTCCAGGCGAGACTTGAATATCTCCAGAGAAGGAGACTCCACAACCTCCCTGGGCAGCCTGTTCCAGTGCTCCGTCACCCTCACCGTGAAGAAGTTCTTACGCACATTCGTGTGAAACTTCCTATGCTGCAGCTTATGTCCGTTTCCCCTCGTCCTGTCTCCACGTACCACTGAAAAGAGACTGGTCTCACCACTATGGCCGCCACACCTCAGATATTTATAAACCTGGATCAGGTCCCCTCTCAGTCTTCTTTTCTCAAGGCTAAACAGGCCCAGTTCACTTAGCCTTTCTTCATAGGGGAGATGCTCCAGGCCCTTCACCATCTTTGTGGCCCTCCGCTGGACTCTTTCCAAGAGATCCCTGTCTTTTTTGAACTGGGGAGCCCAGGACTGGACACAGTACTCCAGATGAGGCCTTACCAGGGCAGAGTAGAGGGAGAGGATCACCTCCCTCGACTTGCTGGACACGCTCTTTTTAATGCACCCCAGAATGCCATTGGCCTTTTTGGCCACGAGGGCACACTGCTGGCTCATGGCCAACCTGTCGTCCACCAGGATGCCCAGGTCTCTCTCTGCAGAGCTCCTCTCCAGCAGCTCATCCCCCAGCCTGTATTGGTGCATGCAATTATTCCTCCCTATGTGTAAGACTCTACACTTGCTTTTGATGGTTTCTTACTGCCTGGGGATGGTGACTGTCAGGGACTTAGATAAGAGTGAGGGGTATGCTGCCTTAAGGTGACAAGTCCTAAAAATCTGCAGCTTGGCCTGACTGTGCTCACTGTGCCTTCTGTGCTTTGGGGTGTTATCCCTTGTGGCACAGGGACTGTGTTGTGCTGATCAGAACCCCTAACAGCTCACAACTCTTTTCCCCAAGCAGGACAAAGAGACCAAGAGACATCTTTTTTAGCATTCTAGTAGTTGTACTGCCAGCTTTTAAGTGAAACCAAAACAAATTCCTGAGGCCGATTCCTTCAGAGAATCGCTATTTTTCTACAACAGCCTCAACCTCAGAATTTGAGCAATGCATAGAATGACTAATCTAGCTAAGACATGGTGTGATTCAGTCCATTTGCAGCAGCAAAAATGTCCACACTTCTGTACTCTCATGACTTCGTTTTATTTAGGGCAAAAATATTCAGAGAACATTTTACAACTTAAACTTTTTCAAATGGCGTTTTGGAATGGTTCACAATACAAAATCTTGTTGATAAAGGGCTTTTATTACTGGTTATCTGTTATGCTTTTATTATGGGGCTGTAACAAATTCTTCAGATTTCTATGAAGCCGAGTCAGTCTCATCAGCCTACAGAAAGCACTTTTGTTCTTGAACAGACAAATTTGGCATTAACTAAACTCATCAAAACGGGGGTATTTTCTGTTGGATGTGCACACTGGTAACAATAGAGCAAATGTTATTCAAAATACTTGCAGTATTTGTATGGCACTCAGACCTCTGAAATGCCAATGTTTGTACTGCAGACACAGATGAATAGGTTAGGTGAAATGAAAGCAGCCTCAGGTTTTATAATAAGGTGAAACATCAACCAGACAACGTTAATGATTAAAAGTGATAAAACATCTGCACTTTAGTTCTTCTCTGACATTAAGGAAGCTAAAATTCTCAGGGGAGTCTCCTGTTAAATTTTTAGGCCACATAATCTGGCTGGTTGTTATTCCAGATGCAGATTACACTTTTCTTAAATAATAGCCAATGTGCAACCTGGTGTAGGGAGCCTGCAGTCAGGGAGGTGGACTTGATGATTTGCAGAGGTCCCTTCCAACTCCTATGGTTCTGTGATTTTTAAGTATTAGCTGGTCCTGTATAACTTCTGAACTATTTGAGGTTATTCATGAGTGTGTTCCTTCCCCTTTGACATTTGCTGAACTAAGCTCCAGAGGGAAATGGGCACTTGGTTAGTCCTGTTAGGATAAATATCTTGGGTAAAAGAGAGTGACCCACCTGCACAAACCAGAGATGTCAGAGGAAACATGGGGCCTTAGCAGAGCTGTGTCCTGAGGGGCTTTAAATTAATTGGTGCTCCTCATGCCTTCCAGGCTGGGAATACACCAGAAATTGTCATCGCCAGCATCAGTAAAAACCCTTGACTTCCAACATTCTAAGTTTCATTTGTACTCTTAGTGTGATTCAAGTACTTTAAACAATGTAAAGCACTCATTGGCCAACTAAGAATAAGATTTTCTCTAGTCTCCATAGGAAAATACTGATTGCCCTGAAATAGAAAGCCATGTTGAGCAGAAGTAATTGCTATTTTAACACATAGCACATGTGAGCATTGTCCCTACTCAGCAAACTTGAGCTGCTTGATACGCAGTGGCCCAATAAAAAGTGTAAGCTTACAGAATCAGAGTGCACAGACTGTCACCTATGTGAGGTCTCTGCTTGTAGCTGTTCTGTTACAGCATACCAGCTTTTGGAAGGAGGAGTGCTAAAAACAATAGACAAAGCTCTGGCCAAAAATTCTTTTCATAGAAAGTGATTTTTTTTTAAAGTGCAAAATGGGCTTTGAAGCCTGTAGGTTGATTGTTATTTTTTTTAAGAGCATTCTACTAGACCTAGAACTTGAGGAAAAAATACCTCTATAGAGCTACTCCCCTTAGAGCTGCAAGCGACTTCAGTTCTTTGGCTTAATGTATGCTTCTTTTAATCATATTTCTAGTAAAACAGCCTGGAAGTCAAGTGAGAGAGAAGGGTGGATCACTGTTTGCTTCTGAGTCCTGGTGTCTGAAAGAAATTACTGATGTTTGTTTCACAATGGGGTGTGAATTACTTGGTTGCAGTCAACCATTGTTTGGAAATATATTTTGGAATGTTTCCTTTATGAAAGGTTTTTATTTGCTTAGGATTCATGAGTCTGTATTTCTTTCAGCTGCTCACATACTCTGTTGCTACAGTATTGCTCGCTTTTATAGTAATGGGCTCAACTAATAACCAAACATTTATTTCAAACTACGTCTTGAAGCACAGTGAAAATCTGACTCCTGAAAGCTGTTATTAAAACAGGATCTCATACATTGTGCATTCTGCTAACAGTGGCCCTGGGATTTAAGTTTTAATAGAAATCTTCCATTATTTCCTGGAAATAATTAAATAAAAGGTGGTCTCAAATTTTTGCAAGTGTGGTGAACGTACTTTCAAATGTGATGATTGGGATTGAGCTATTTCAAATCTTTTTAATATGTTGGAAGACAGCAGTTGTTTTTTCCATTTTTGTCTGAGCATGGAGAACAGCTATATAAAATATATCTGAGTTCATTAGTGCTGGTTGATCTCGGCGGATTGGGCTTACTTTGGGGCTTGGAGGGGAAAATGGGAGTTTTCTTTAATACTATTGATTAGGACTAGATAGCTTCCAGATGGATCAGATTATTCAAAAAATTACCCCACAGCTTCACCACCAAATCTGTCAGAAGGAAGAATGTGTCTGTAGGAAGGATATAGAGGTGGCTGGACTGGTGCAAACCTTTCTAACGTAGCACCAAGATTTGAAGGACCTTCACGTTGAACGTCTTAATTCCATACTTAGGCTTCTGACTAGATTTAGAGTCCTGGGCACCCAGAAGCTGTTGCTCGTAGGAATGTGTTTGTGGTTTGGTAAGCACTTCCAAAGATAAATTTTCATATTGAGTCTTAATTAATTTTGGCATCCGGATATCTGAAAATCAAACTTTGTTAACCACTTAACTACTTTTGATCAAAGTTCTGATGTTTCAGTTCCCTACCAACCTCTTTCTGCAGGAACTGACTTAGCACATCTCCTTCTAGATCTATTTTATTTACGTATATGAAAGTGAGCAAATTATCTCAACAGAAAAATAGGAGAGGCGATGATGGCCTTTGTGTCAGTTGCCAGCTTTCATTGTGTTCATTACATGGAGACATACAGGTATGGCATGGAAAAGACCTCCAGAATCACCTTGTCCTTTCTGTGGATAACCTTGAGAGCCGCATCATCTAAACCCGAGAACTCCATCTTGACAAACGTTTCGGTCTTTGAAAGGCTGCTCCATAACTTTGCTTTGTAGATGATTAGATGCCCTCCTCCAAATGAACACACGCAATCAGAATTTCCTTGCAATAGGTTTGCAGCTTCTCTAGCTTCTTACACTGGTACACAGGCAGCTGCTTTTCTTATCTGAAAGATCCTTATGCCTTTTAGCCTCAGTGTTACTAACTGCTCCAGACAAGTGCAGTTGCAAGATGGTACCTGAATTTGCTTCCTTCTCTCACCATTTTTCACCCTGCTAGTTCTCCCTGGAAAAAATAAAAAGGAATTAAGACTGAAGTTAATCAGGCAGCTATTCCTGCAGAAGAGTTTTTTTTTTTTTTTTTTCCTTGATATTTCTTAATAACAAATTATTTATACTAAATCTATTTTTCATTTTGCTTTTCCTTATGTTTATCTGTTCTGCTTATTTTGGGTTTTGGAAGGTAAGTAAGTGTACATTTTTGTGTCTGCAGACTCTGTAAAGGAGACTGTGCTCCATCTCTTACTTATATCCTGCTTTGCAAACTGGAAGTCTTGCCCTTTTTCCTCCCACCTCTCCACACTCTCAGGCAGAGCGGATGAATCAGGAAATAAGTGGGATTATTGTACTCTGACCAGTCTGTTATTTTAACTACATGGAGTGTTCCTTATAGCAAATACCATCTTGTTTTTGCTGCAAGTCATTCAGTTAATCATATCATATGAAATTGAATGTAGAAGGCAAATACAGGCAGTCCCGAAATCCTGTGCATTCCCCAGACACTCAGCTCACCTTTCAGGACTCCTGCACACTCAGCAGTAGTGTGGCTCGCTTTCCCTTCAGCTGCCTGCATAAGTAAGTTGGCCTGAGATGCTTGCTTTGTGTCCAAAGAAAACCACCTTGGTACTATTTTGCATCTCCTATATGAGATTGTATTTTGTCGCTTTGCTTCATGGACTAACTTGTGCTGCATGTGAGATGTTCAGACTTTGAGCAGTACTCACCTGTCGTATGTTTTATGTCACTAGTCTCCTGCATCATTTGATCGTAATTTCTAATAAAGAGAATTTTAATTGCTGGTCTGTGAGTGTCATTGTAGTGATGGCTTCTCATTGAAAATGAGACTAGCTTCATGGTTCATATTTAAACCTTCAGCTTCTGTTTAAAGGAAATCCCTCAAAACTCACTTCTATTTTGTAAGAAAAAGCCATTCTCAGTAATACTTTGTTTTCTGATTCTGGCACGTTTTGCACTGTGTATAATTTGGGATTGTTGCCGTGTACATAAGTTTGCCAGATCTCAGTGGAAAATGGTAGTTTAGAAGTGTGGAGAGAACTGGCAGCATCAGATCTTACATGTACGGTGTCTCTCACTTTTCCTCAATGGAGAGTGAGCCAAACATTGTTTTGCTGCCATTGTTTTGTTGTGATACTGCAGTAACCAGTGTGAAACAAATACAGTTACACTTATTGCCATGGGTGGTAATGAGCATATATTTGATAGCTTGTTTTCTGAAAGACCCACTTCTGTTACTTTTGAAGTCAGTCAGAGTTTCACAAGCACTTCTCTTACGCCCAAATACACAACAAGCTTAGCTTGTAAGTCCATGAGTTACTCCCTGCTCAACTAAGCAGCAGAATTTATTAAAAAATGTCTTTCCCTGCCTAGGCATTATCTATTCCAGTTTTCTGACGTCGTAACATAAATGGATTTTTTTTTTCCCCTGAGTTCTTCTGGCAATGGTTTAAAATGAAATTGGAAGTCAGCGTTGTGAGTGGTAAGAGAAGATCTAATCAGCACCATCTATACCTAGCTACTATCCTGCACTTTTGCTGAGCCTTTGAGAGCCTCAGGGTATATCAGGTGTATCAGCATAACTTCTATTTCCTTTTTCTTCCCTTCTTTTCTTTCGTTCCCTGTTTACCATCGTTTAGCAACGTAGTTCTTACTAACCCCCTACAGCAGTGTGGGTATAAACCATCTGCTGATGACAGTCCCATGATTTTACTCTGTCAGTACCTAAGGCCATATTAATTAATTGGGATCATTTTCTAACAGTCTCCCTGGGGGCAGATGGAGCTTGGTGTGCTCTAAAATCATACCCTTCCCAGCCCCCTTCAGCATAGCAGTGGATGAGAAGAAGGGGAGCTGATTTGATGGGCACTCAGGTTATTTCCATTAGGGGGCAAACTTAAACTGCAAGATTTTTGAATGAATTGTGTGTTATTTGGGCTGCTCAGGTCTGTTAAACAGGAGAGAAACAGTCGATTGAGATTCCCTGGTTTTTATATGCTTGGATCAGTCTGCAGAGAATAGAATGGGTATGTGTTCCTTACTATGCAATCATTGGATATAAGCGTTGGCAGAATTCCCAGTGCTTCAGTCTGCCTGAATGCTGAGATGTACAGTGGAGAAGGAAGTGCCCATCTCAGTGAACACCCGCATTCTGATGTGGTTTTCAGTGTCTCTTTTTCATAAGGGCAAAATTGAGACGGATTTAGTTTGTGAATTACGCACCAACATTTAAATGTCTACATGTATTTGTTGCCATGTGAACAAAAATGTGATCTGTGGAGATCAGAGAGCTGTTAAAGATGACCTGAGCATGATGGGCCTGAACCATGTAGCTTGTATGTAGCTTGCAGCTGATTTGAGCTGAATCCTAATGTTTATGTTTGTTGTCTGCTTCACTGGGATTTTTCACTGAGGGAAGCAATACTTACATTAGAATCATAGAATGGTTTGGGATGGAAGGGATCTTAAAGCCCACCCAATTCCAACCACTTGCCATGAGCAGGGCTGCCTCCCACTAGATCAGGCTGCCCAGGGTCCCATCCAATCTGGTCTTGAATACCTCCAGGGCCAACCTGTTCCAGTGACTCACCATTTTTATTGTAAAGACTTTCTTCCTCTATCTAATCTAAATCTACCTTCTTTTAGTTTAAAACCATTACCCCTTGTCCTGTCACTGCACTCTCTGACAAAGGATCTCTCCTCATCTTCCCTGTAGGCCCCTTTAAGTATTGGAAGGCCTCTATATGGTTTCCCAGGATCCTTCTGTTTTCCAGGTTGAGCAACCCCAACTCTAGCTTCAGAAGTCAAAGAGGACCCCAGCAATGCAGTTGGGGCTTGGGACTAAATCCTCCAGCAGCAGCAGGTACTGTCTACCTTTCTCTTACTATCCAGGCAAAGGAATATGGACTTCCAATGTTCCCTAAAGAGCTTGGTCTAGTGGTGCAAACCTGTGGTGTTGGGAGAAGACCCACCGCCAGCAGTGTCAACTGCTACCAAAACTTAGCATGGGGAAAGCAGAAGTGTAGCTGATGCCATTTCTCTAAAGAGCCTGACATCTACCCACCTTTGAAAAAGTAAGCTACTTTGTGTGTTTCTAATTACTCAGAAGGAAATCCTTTTAATAATATCCTTTCTCCAGCAAGATTTTATCTTGGAAAAAAAATTCTGTCATCTGTTCATCTGACATTAATGAACATGCAAGTTCTGGCTGAGCACTGGTGTCAACCAAGAGAGATGAACTGAATTAATATCTGTACCAGTGAAATGAAACCAGTAACATCTACATCAGATGTTTTTCCCCTTACTCCCCTTTGCATTCAGGCCATGTTTCACCAGTGTACTGTACTTGGCACCTGAATAAACACTTGCAAATATTTATAATTCCCTACCTTCTCATAGAGGGCTTTCTGAGATCTTTCCCACAACTCTCCCATATAAAACAGTTGAATCCCTCTTCTTTCTTTATATAAACATGGAGGTAATGTGCCCCTTGTCACAGCAGACATCTGTTATATGTATAGTAGTTATTCCATAGCTCACAGATTAATCATTGTGCTCCATCTCATTTTGCATTGCAGCCTGCAAATTACAGTGATTCCTTGAAGAGACAGAAAACAGGTTTGTTCTTTGTATTATTAATGAACTCTAAATTACTCCCATATTCATAACTGTTTTTATGTGATTTGTTCCATTTTCCAGATGACAAATATTGGCTGCTAAAGGCACTTTATGAAGATGAGCTTTGTTAATTGCTATGAATGAGACTTGAATTTAACATTAATTAACTGTTTCTGCAGAGGGCTCATCACAGCAAAATCTTCTGCACTTGTGTAAACTTATATTTAACATCCCATGGCAAATGCATGCCTTTCAACAATTGGTTTGCAGTTCTTGACAAATGTTTCAATTTGATCCTGTGAATTATGAGTTCAGTCACTGCATCAAAAATAGCCATGGTTTAGATTTACATAAAGACAAATTACTCTTGAAGTACATTTCCAGTCTTCTGGGAATCAGCATGTTTTCTTAAAAAGATGATCTTCCTCCAATTTTTTCCTGAATTTATACAGTTTTATATAACAAGAGTATTAAAAATATCCATGAGGGCACCGCAATCATTCATATGTAAGGGAGTGATGGAGTACAGGAATCTGTTCCAAACCAGTGTATCAGTCTCTATGCCTTTTTTGGATTATGCTTACATTTTCCATCACAAGGAAATAATTGGTTACACTTGGGATCCATTCTTTCAGTGTGCCTGTCTGAAGCCCTCTGATATGAGGGTAAGCTTGGGCTGTGTGAAGAGTGCAGGATCAGCCTTTTGTGACCAAACATAATCAGCAGTTTTTTCCTTAGGATGGAAGGTAGATGTTCCCAGTGTAATCCTAAACAGATTTATTGTAGGTCAGCAGTATCTCATTATGGTGTATATTAGAAAAGACAATGGTATTATCTGTTGATAAAGCAACAGAACATCCTCCTCCTTCCAACAGTACCAATAGCAAACCTTCAAAAAATGGGACAACTAAGAGAATCAGGTGAAAATAGCAGCAACCTACAGTCATCACAACTTCTCAATTGGTGCTCTGAAAAGTGAGCTGGCCTCTGCAATTACTTGGATCTTACTACAAAGACTGATTCTCTATTCCTGAACATATTGTACGGTCTCCTACTATTTGTTAGGATTTTAGTTTTCCATATATACAAACAAGTAGTTCCTTCTGCAAATATTTGAAAGCTGAGCTGAAAGATGTGGTGAGCACTTCACTCTGCTTCTGGTATGCAGTGAAATGATGCTTTAGGCGATTTTGTTATTGAATAAATGGTAAAGACAACACACCCATGTAGCATGAGCATGAAAGGAGAAAGACTAAGAGTAAAATTACAACTAGCTGTGCAATCTAATGTTAAGGGTGTGTTACTTTTGCTGTTTTCTTTCTATAGCATAGTATTTGTCTTCAGAACAAAGCAACTTAGCCTGGAAAGAGGAATTCAAATCTGTTTGGCTTGGACAAGTTTGAGAAGTGAGCCCACATTAACCTAATGTCCAAGTGCAAGGTGCTGCACTTGTGCTGCACCTGGGTTGGGGCAATCCCAGGTACAAGTACAAACTGTGCAGCCTGCTGTAGGGAACTTGCTTTAGCAGTGAGGTTGGACTTATCTCCAGAGGTCCCTTCCAACCCCTGGGAGAAGAACTTGAGAGCAGACCTGCGGAGAAGGAGTAGGGAGTTCTGGTAGATATGAGCTAGGTATGAGCCAGCTGTGTGCACTTGCAGTCCAGAAGGTCAACAGTATCCTGGGCTGCATCTAAAGAGGGCTGGCAGCAGGGAGAGGGAAGGGATTATCCCTCTCTGCTCTGCCCTTGTGAAGTCCCAGCTGTAGTACTGTCTCTGGGCCTGGGGCCCCAGCACCAGAAGGATGCGGAGCTGTTGAAGTGGGTCCAGAGTAGTCCATGAAAATGATCAAGGGCATGGAGCACCTCTCCTTCTGAGACAGCTAGGAGAGCTGGGCTTTTTCAGCTTGGAGAAGAATAGGCCCCTGGGAGGCCTCCTTGTGGCTTTACGGAAGTTTTTAAACGAGACAGAGACTGACCTTTGGTGCAGTCTGATGGACATAGGACAAGGTGAAAGTGTCTTAAACTAAAAAAAGAAGATTTAGGTTAGATGTTATACAGAAATTCTTTCCTCAGAGATTGGTGAGGCACTGGCATAGCTGCCCAGAGAAGCTGTGGTGCCCCATCCCTGGAGGCGCTCAAGGCCAGGTTGGATGGGGCCCTGGGCAGCCTGAGCTGGTGGGGGGCAGCCCTGCCCAGGACAGGGGTTGGGGCTGGGTGGGCTTTGATGTCCCTTCCAACTCAAACCATTCTGTGATTCCATAATATTCAGGAGGTACCTGTATATATGTTTATTTCTCTATAAACATATATATTATTTTTTTCTACAGGCTTTTGTCTAAAAATTAAATATTTGTATTATGGGATATGCTCAAGGAATTGTTCTTGGAGAAATGTCATACAAATATATATTAACTTAAATAACTGTGCCAATATAAATTATTCTCTGTGATTTTCTTGACCCTGTTGAATTTATGCCGTGTACATCTGCTTTACTTTGCTCTTTAAAGTATTGTTCATGGTTTATCATCGTTAGACTCTTCATTAGTCTATGGCGTGAATTTTGTGCAGAATTTGGGTCTGAGTACATTGGGAACCTGGAATTCAGGAGAAGCAGAGTTGCTTTTCTACTCCATCATTCTGATCCTTTGTGACTCCAGGTAAGTCCTTCAGTGCCTCTGATTCTTTTTTTTTTTGGACTAGGGTAAGCTCCTTAAGGATTCCATGCTCACAGGATAATTTGAACAATGCATCTATTTGTAGCCTGGGTGGTACCACGGTTCCCAAATGGTGCATGCTTTCCAAACAAGAAAATCTTTCATCAGAAATATGATGTATTTTCCTGACCTGATACGTTCATTTACAGGTTTGTCCACAAATATTTTTGCAACTACACAGAGGGGAAGATGAATACTTCTAGTGATCTTACATACTGCACTTCCTCACAGATGTTTGTATGCTACTTTCCCTTCTGGGCTGTCTCATTTATTGTCTGTGCTGTGTATTTGCTTCCAAATCTGAATCTTTCTTTACAGATGCAAAGACTCTTAACTCCTTTCTCATGGAGCAAACCATCTGTCAGCACATTTTGCCTTGAGGTCTGCAGAATGTCAGGTTTGGGTCACTGTCTTCAGTGCCTAAATCTTTAGAGACAAGTTCATACTTGAAGCAATTCTGCAATTGGTAAATATTCATGTAGATTATAGTCTCTTCATTATTAGACTGTTTAACCCAAGATTCTTAACCTTTCTTTTTAGGATGGCTGAAGCTAAGGACTGGTCCCCAGTTGAGCTTAGCTGTGGTGTGATGAAGCAGTGGGTGAGGTTCGCTGTTCTTCTTTGTGCTCTAGAATGATACATCTTCTCATTAGGAAAAGATTTTGGGTGCTGTTCTTGTTTGGGTTTCTGGCTGCTGAGAAAGATGCCTTGAATGTACAGTCATTTGTAAACATGGAGTGGCAGATGCATTCAGTTAAAATGTAATTCCAGGCTTGTGGCTTACCCTTGAAATGCTTTCTTCCATCTAGCAGCACTACTGAGCTCTCATCCAGTCTGAAGCTGAGCCAGCTGTCTGTCTTCCAGGTACTTATCTTCTGAAGTGCTGAAACATCTTATGCATTTTGCTGCCTTCTGTGTTGTGGAAACCCCAGTAAAACCAAATGACATGGGGGGAACTTGCCTTTCTGGCAGTTCCAGGCATAGTAGTGTAACAAGTTCATGGAAGAAAACTCCACCCAAGCCTATTAAACACTAGGATGCTGATGAAACCTTGGCTTATGGAGTTCCTAAATTGTGCAGTAACAGGAACTGATAGAATATACTAGGGAAATAGCTGTCTGCTTGCCCTGGTCTCTTGATCTTTTCCCAAATATTCACTACTTTGAAACAGTTTACTGAACTAAACGGGTTTTCGGTGTGGTCTTGCAGAACTGGACTCCTCAACGTCTTACTGTGTGTCTCATATTTTTGAAAGCTTTGTGTGGTCTCCACAGAAAGTTGGCAAAAGACCCAGATCACAAACTTGACAAAATGTATGCATTGTATGACACTTAATATGAGATTTTTTTACTAATCTCTAGTGGACAAAAGGAGGAATCTGGCCTGGGTGGAGGCAGTCAGCCAGCATGGCTGTCTAAGGAGAGCAGAAGAGAAGCCTTAATAAGTTAACAAGCCCCATCAGCACTCATATTTAGATCATTTTCCTGGATGGCTTTGTACAAACTGGGGCTGGAAAAATCCTGCTGAGTAGTCAGAAAACCTGAGCTAGACAGATTGCTGAGGGGCGCTTGAATCAGCAGGAAAATATGACTCCAGAAGAGAGGAGGTGGTTGGGAATGTGGGAACATCCCTGAATTTAAGGTCCCAAGTTCCACAGCAACGAGAAGCAAGGTAGGAGTTCTCAGGGAGCAGTTCTGAAACAATCATGAAGCTTCTGAAGTAGAAGAGGATTTTGTCTGAGATGTGATTTATTGATTTATCTCTTCTTTGTGTCTTCATATCTGAAATCCCGTCTTTAAGTCTAGCAAAGTGAACAGTCCTGCCAAAAATGCCTATTCATTTATTGCTGAACCTGAGTTGAAGTGAAGGTGATGCTGATAAGCTTAGGCTGCATTGTTCCCATGGAACCGGTAGATCCAAGTAAAGATGTGTATAGGCAATGTAAAGGATTTGTTAAAAGAATTTCAAGCATTATAGTCTAGTTCCACTACATCAGCAAAATATCAGCTTAGTTCTGAGAGATGCACCTTCTTCCTTTCAAGAAAGGAAGTAGTGGAGGGACTCTAAGACCTTCTCAGTATGAGTCTTGCACTGAGGAGAAAAGATATTATCATCCTGTGTCTGTCAGCCCTTCTCATATATATTCTGGATCATGTTGGGCCTTGAGTTACAACACAAAGATGGGGCAAATCACTTTGTTCTTGACCAATCCCTGTATATGACAGGGGGCAGAATAATGCCATTAACTGAAGGCAAGATAAATATTCTAAAATGAAGTGAACTGGTCAGAGAAAGTGGCAACAAGGGGAATATAGTCATTTAGCTAGGAAAAAAAAAAAGCAAAACTAAAATGCAGTTTCATCCTGCAACAAACAACTGTTTAAAAAAAAAAACAAAACAAAATCACATAGATATTAAGCTTGATAACTACATTGTCTTTTGAGTGTATAATGCACACACTGCAGAGTACTTAGTGACTGTACTCAATAATGTATTGCAGTAATAAAGGGAGCATTTTCAAGAATGGTGAGTCACATATTTGGTAGTTCAGATGAATGTGTGGGCATGAATTGTTGAGTAAGTTAGCATTAAAGTAAGTAGCAGAGTGGCAGACTCTGCCTCTGAGGCAGTTGAGCATTTTCCTTAAGTGGCTAATATTACCAAATGCTTGACAGTTTCACTGTATGATAGTTTTCATGAATTTCCTGCCTTTGAAATTCTAAATGGACTGCTTCCATCTCTAAAGAAACATTAACTTTGGTCCTGTTTTTTTCCCCCATGAGCTGAATTTTTTTAATTAACACCAAATAAATAACCTTTACAAAGTGTTTCAAACAATAGCCATAAAATCCAGTGAGTGGTTGGTTTGAACCTTCATTGTCCATTTCCACTTTAGGTCACTAGGGACAATATCATGTCTGCTTTATCACATATGATCTCTTCTCCTGTCCCTTCTTCTCTTATACACCTCTCTCCTCTCATTTAAGCCTTTATGATTCCAATCGAATAGCAGTCTATTAGGTCCCAGTTTTTCAAAGGATGCAGTAATTTCCCATCAACATCAAAGCAAATTACTCTGTCTTAGTTTCTCTTTAGAAAAGGAAGCACTCCTTTATTTTTCCACTGGAACTTGTTCATCTTTACTGGCCATTGCTGCAAGTATAATTCCCTATTTTCTTTTCTTTTTTCTTTTTTCTTTTTTTTGAGAGTTGAGAGTTTAAGTCAGGCAATTGTGTTTGTCATGTTAATGGAATGTGTTATGTCAGAGGAGCCCTCACTCTTGTGCTATTCTAATGTAATTGGAATAAATTAATTTGGCCACACAGAAGATGGTTTTACAAATTAGCTTTGATAAATTGGAAGGGCCATGACAGAGCAAACAAATACATTTTTCATATTTCCTGGCATTAAGGTCTCACTTTCATATCAAAACATATAACTTACAGAATATTCATCTCATAGCTTTAAATCATTCTGTTTTTGTATGCCCCAGTTGAACTTCTTCTGGGCAACATATTTCCTTTCATGCACTGCTAGACACCAACTCACAGATGAACTTCAAATACCAGAAACTAATTTTGGAAATTAACGTTTGCATCTTTTTCATAGAAAAAAAATAATTAAAAAAAAACAAACAAACAACCAAACCCAGGTGCTACATGTAGCATCATCCCCCTTCAGACTTGATTTGAAAAATAGCTTTGTAGAAATTTCTAAAATTCCTTTCTGATATTTCCTTAAAATAGGGAGAGGAAGAAGGTGAAAAATCTGGAGAGGAATTGTCAAACTCTTTACAAATCGCTGACAATTTTAAAAATAATCTCATTAATAAAGAATTTTCATCTGTTTTTCTCCTTCTTGCTTAAAAATGGCTTGTATTTATGCCTTCAAGACCTCTTTGACTTTATTTCCTGTGTGGGTTTTGAGAAAAGAGATTTAACGGTGGCTGAGATTTAATGACAGAAAATGGCTGATGATTTGATGTTAACCTTCAGCAGCAGCACTTGTCAATCTCCATTTCATAAATCAATATATCCAATTGCTGAACTTACCCAGTTTGGCTGAAATCCTCATTCAAACTATCCTTTTGCCTTATCCAGTGCTAATCTGGTATATGACTGATGCAAAATGCGAGTGCATAGTTCAGGTCTAAAAGTAAAATAGTAAAAAGTAAAAATAATTTCCAAAAGCTGGGGCTCTGAGACTTTCTGAGGAGTAAGGAGGAAGGCCCAGTGTGGTAATTTGGGCTTGTTCCTGCTGTAGGAACTTACCTGGGCCTCTGTCCAGCAAAGATAGGAATAAGAGTCATAGAATGTAACTTAAATCCAGCTCCTCAGAAACTTAATTCATTTGTGTCTCCTGGCTTGGCTTGGTCTGCAGAGATTCTGGCAGATTTTTAAGTAGACTTGAATGTTATATATCAATTTTAACTTCCAGATCCTTTCAAGAAAATCTACATTTGGTATGGTTTTGCTTGAACCTGATTCTAGTGAATAACAGTGAAAGCTGGGGAATGTGTGAAGAGGAATTGTTTTTCTTGTTGGTCTTTTTTCATATCTGATGTTGCACTGTGAAGGCAAAACTATGAAGAGAGAGTTTATGTATCCAGCTTTTTTCACAGTCTTGTAACTACTTCTCCATTTTAAAAAGGCGAATATTGTCTTGGCATTTTCTCCTTTTTAATATATTGGCCACATTTTCCAATTTTCCATTAAGTAAACTAATGCTACTGTTTCTCAGCTTCATCATTTAGAAATAAAATCTCAAAGTAACACATTGGGAGATCATTACTGAAAAACAGAAATTTTTATGGCCAGAAACATTATAACGTGTAGTGAAAACTGAAATCATGGTTCACATTGATAATTTTTTCTAACCCACTTTCGGGTCACATGGAGCATTCCTGTGCAGTCTCCATCATGGGGATTTTCCTTGCTGTCTCAAGGCTCATACAGAGACAGGCACAAGTGGCTCAGGCTGTGTGAAAAGGGATGCACGTAAGAAAGTTACAAAACCTTTTGCAGGTAGTGGCAATTTTTTTAAATAATTTTTCAGCATACAACAAAGAGCCTGTTTTGGTTATTACTGATCTTGGCAATGAGTTTATTGCATTGAAATGTGAAAAGTAAGCAACATAATGCTATTCTAAAGGAGTCTTTTTCTGTTCCTGCTTAAATATTTTAAGAAGATTATTATTAACTATTTTAAGAAAGGCTCAAGAAACTTTTGGAGTTTCTTGGTGTAAATATTATGTGATTTGGGGTGCAACTTTAAACCTCACTGCTTTAAAGGAAAAGGCTAGACAATCTGATATAGTGTGGAACCAGAAAGGCATAGGGCGAATCTTCTGGGGTTGGACAGCCAACCCTAGTGCCAGTGCATAGGGACTGTCAGTGTTTATTAAAGCAGCACTTGTGGGTATGCCTGTGCTCACAGGCATTGTACCATGACCATCAAAATTGGCCACCTCTGTTCTTACAGTAGAAACAGATACGTTATCCAAAGAGCAAGGACTTGGAGAGAGCAATTTATGTGGCCAGATGGAGCTACTGTGATAATCTGGTATAAGCTTCCAGATAATTTAATAAGAATTGGCAAGAGCAGGATGTCAGTTCCTTGATGGTTTTCTGATGGGACGAGAGAGTGGTGAGATGTTAATTAAGAGGGAATTAGCTCTCGTTAGCTCTGAATATACATGCTCAATGAGGTGTTTTCCTTTCTTTATTCTGGACACAGAGCACTGTGTCCCAGAGAATGCTGCTGATGTTTAATTTGATAAATACTCAGGGACTTGAAAGCTGGGGAAGAGCAGGTGCTTGGCTATCTTGGTAGCTGTGCAGGCAGACTGTCTAGAGTTTACATTTACTTACTGAAAAATTCAGTTCTGATGCCTCAGTGAAGGTGGAATAACAGCTCAACACCACAGGGCGCGAAGGTGTTAGTGTTAGTAAGGCCTGCTGTCTTCTATTTTGGGTGCTGGTAGCACCGATAAGCTGTAAGTAAGGAGTCACAGTACAAATATCTGGGGCATGGTAGGATTTGCTTTTTTAAATAGACCTCCACAGCTAGCCTCTCTCAGACCTTGCTCCAGGGCTGGCTCATACTCACGATGTGTGCACCCAGGCACTGAATGTGTATGGGGGTGTTGGAGTGATGAGCCAGCTGCCAAGGGAGCAAGCAGGTGAAGGTCATTGTTGGTTTGAGAAGAGGGAATTCTAGATCCCATCACTCCCTGTTCCAGCCTACTGCAGGGGCTGCTGGGGTAGCCATCAGAAGGAGTACAGCCAAAAGTGAGGGGAAAAATTGTCATCTGGAAGAGGAGCAGCACTTTGAGAATTCATTTCCTGTTAGTGAAATTATCTCTTCCTTGGTGTATGCATATCTATACAAGTGTAATTTCTCTGTAGAGCAGTATCCTACATTACCAGTTGAGTGCTTGCTGACTCACTCAGAGCTCTGAAAACAGGCTGCAAGTGCCAAGTGCTTTTCTTTTTAACCACTGAGCGACTTAAAGCTCATAAAACTCTTCAGTATATTTTTTGTTTGGTAAAAAGGTGGTCATGTAAAGTAATCAAAATTGTAATAGTTAGCAAATTACAGAAAAAGCTCTTTAGGACTTATAACTCAGAAGTGCAAGCAATAGAACTGTAATTTATAGGTTGACACACCAGTTCAGCTATAAGCAACTCCAGCAGTTGGTTTGCTGCTCACTGAAATAACTGCACAGCTATCAGACTAATTATAGCAGAAAGCTATGTAGCAAACTGAAGCCAGACAGTGAGACTGGATGCCTTCTGACAGAAGCAGATCCACAGCCAGCCACAGCTTGGAAATCTGTCTGCATTGTAAGCTGCTGCCTCCCTAGATATGTTTGCAGCGCTGTTTCTTTTACATAGCTTCCTTTGTCTCTTCTTCCTCAAGTCCTCCTGAGATGTCACTGATGTCAAAAGGAGAGGTACCAGTGGTGCTTGGGAATGTAGCAGCTGCTGCTTTTGGTTTTTGCTCTTCGAGAATGCAAAGCAAGCCTGGTGACTCACACTCCTTTATCATTAGAGCACAGATTTCAGCTGCTATCCAACTGTGTAAGGGCAAAAATAAAAAGAAAAGGATTCAAATGTTCTTCCTCATTCCCTACTATAAGCAGAAAGACTGGATCCGGTTTTGGAAATGTTTGCTGCTTTGTTGAAATTGTAATTAGGGCCATGGTTGTGTGACAAACTATTTTAGGTTAACTGATTACTCAGGTAATCTTGATAGCTTCCTGAAGGCGCTGCTTTTTGTGAAAGGTAACCAACTTCTGACTTTCCTGTCAAGGTCTGGGGCTTAACTTGTGTGCCTGTAAATAGAAGTCATGCTGCTGCTCATTTTAACTATGTATGTATACAAAATAGCCAACAGTTAAAGGCGCTTAACTCATGTTTTTGGTCAAAATGATGCGTTCTGTTGTTTTACGGCAGTCTCCATGTGACAGACAGGGTTGGTAAGCTTTGGTCAGGAGAAAGGAGTAACTTTAGGTGCAAGGGTGGCACGAATGAATCACTCCTCTTCAGAGCTGGTTGTATGTAGTTTGTGTTCAGAGAGTTTTCTTTGGAGAAAAGAAGCAAGCTGGCCTTCAGCTTCCCTCTTTAAGAATGGGCTGTGATCGTTTTATTGCATGTGCTAGCATCTCGGTTTTTAGCCTAACAGCATACAAGCATCTGAACTTCAAATTGCAGGTAAGGCTTGTTAAGTGTTGGAGTCCTAACCTGAACCTCACTGCCTTCAGCTATCTCTTAATCACAGTTGATTTATGTGTTTTATTAGAGAAGATATTTTGGAAGATTTGGCAGCAAAAGAAATAAAAGAAAGAGAAAGAAAAGCCTAAGATTGTGCATTTGGAAAGAGCTTTCTAATCTGTCCTGACACATCTGTTGCTTTGGAAAAAAAAATCTCCTGGCTGCATTCAGGCCCTGCAGCGATGTATGTTGGGGGCCTGGCTGTATAATTTGTGGAGTGCAGTAATTCTATAATTATATTGCTAATTGTATGCTACCACTTTTTTATAATAAGAGAGTGAAGTGATTTATAACTTAACAGTTTTACAGGAGCTTAGACAGATTGTTAAATGAAAATGAGCAGTTGCAGCAAACTCCTAATAACGGGTATTGTTAAGGACAAACTATCAAGCTGCGCGAATGCCTTGCTGGAAGGTGTAGCCTTGCAGAAATATTTCAGAATCTCAACAGTATTAAAGCCTAATAAAGGCTTAATAAAGCCCTGCCTTTGCAGTCTTCCCTGTAGGTATATGAAAATAATGGGGGAGGAGGCTGGGAGGAGGGTAGTAGTAAGAAGAAACTTAACCTAAGCAATACCCACAAAGAACTCTAGAAGACTTCAAAGACTCTGAATTTCCAATCAGAAGATGCATATATAGAGAAAAGCAGAGGAACTGGATTTTGGTTGAAGCTGAATTACTTTCCAGTTCACTAATGAGGAATAATCAGCAGTTTGAGGGGATCTATAAATTAGAAACTGGGTTTCAGAGACAAAACACTTATCTCCTTTTCCTAAATGCCTTATTGTTTGTTTTTTTGTTTTGTTTTGTTTTGTTTTTTTCCAAGCTGAATTTGTATCTAGGGAGCTTAAGTTGTTTTCTCTGTCTCTGTGTGCAGCTTATCTGGTTGTTGCCAAAGACACTTTTGCTTCTTGAATTGCTTTGCCTTTGGTGGAATGGGGTGCAGTAGTTACACTGCATCATCATTCAGGCAGCAAATAGCTAAAAGCCAGTATTGGTAGTTCTGCTCTTCCAAACGTTTCGATGTAGAAAGGTACTGCATTTTACAGAAAAAAAAGGAGTAAATGAATTGGGGGGAAAAAAGATCACACAAAATTACATAGAAATTCTATGTGTAAAAAGAACCATGAATTGACCATTCTATTGACCTCCAGTAGAACTTTCTGCTAAGATCTATGTATTAAAACCAAAACCCATCCCAGATTCATCCCTCAGTCCTGCTTGTGGAGTTTCACTGTAATGATTCATTCAGGATTTCAACTTTTGGAGATGACTTCTTACTACTTTTGGCTTAGATTTTTACTGCTTGTAAAGCTTGGTGTATAGGCTTATCATTTCAGAAATAACATGAACTAGGTTATGAGATCATTGTGAAAGATTCTTCATTAAGTATCATACAATGCTCGTGGAACTATATTATTTCAGGGGATTTTTTCCTCATTTCTCCCAGGAGAAATTTTCAAGCTGGTTGGTTCTGATATAAAATATATACAGTACTCATTTTGTGCTCAAAGTTTCTTGACATAAAGATCACTAGATTAGATTGCACATGTTTTTAGGGGGAAAATGTTTCAGTTTGGAAACTGTATTAAAGTGAATATATCTCAAAAATTAAATCATAGTATGTGTGTGATTAGATATGTAATCTAAGTATATTTCAAAATATTATACCAGACATGTTATCTAACTCAATCTACATGCATTGCTTTGGCAAGTTCAGAGTTTGCCTAATAGGCTGAAGTCAGGAGATAAGAATAGCTTGTTCAGCATGTCCAGACAATGTAGTTATGAAGGAAAGAAATGAAGAAAAGTTAGGGCAGTGGAAATATTTCAGGTAAAGGGACAGGAACCTGGAGTGTGAGAAGTGAAGCTGAACACGTGAATATAACAAGAAGTGATAGAACAGTATTGGTTCTTTTTATTGTTCCAATTAAGATGATTCAGGTCTGCTTTTATTTCTCTCAGAATCTATGGCAAGTCCCTGTTTTCATTTATAGGATATGAGAGTAGAGCTTCTAGAATACCCATCTGGCCTGTCAACATTTATTCTTTTTCACTGTGGTGAGGCTATTGATGTTTTCTGGGCTTTTGCTCTGGAAAATTGAGTAGTCCATGATGAACATGTGCCACTACTATTGCTAGGGAAAGACGTAAAAGATCTTTTGGTAGGAAGACAACAGATGATTTTCTGCCTAGCATGGAGTAGTCATTTCACTGACTGGTCAAAACTCTAAGGTAAGTACAGCCTTTCAGAGCTCTTGTTAAATGCACTGCATTAATTCACAGCATCTCCCTTGGCTTCTCAGTGATGTTATCTTGCTTATATTCAAAGCTTCCATTAAAGCTTATGTCTTGCTATGTTCCCTTGCATAGTTGAATGTAGATCTTTCTTTCATAATCTTCACTGTTTGCAGTTTAATCTGCATTAGTATTTGACTTTATTGCACAATAATATTCACACATAATGAGGGCATTTATGATCCTGCAGAAAAACCAGCTTAAATAAAACAAGACGTGGGAATTTTTTTTTGGAGACCCACCCCTAGCCTAGCAAGACTTGCAGCAGCTTCTTCACAGTGTGATTCAAAGATATGAAGTTAGGAACCCGTTGCTAACAGATGCCTTCTGCATTGCACCAATAGTCTGCAAAGTGATTCAGGGCCAAACATTAGCTTTCAGGAATAATGTCCTTAATTTGGGCTTTATTGCACTTTATCTGCAATATCTACTTGGGGAGACAGGGTGAAAAACTGACTGATCTGTTTAACTTCACCACGTTAGTGGCTAACCTTTTACAGTTTCAGAGCTGTTTGCAAAATATGACCCTTCTGCAGTGCACAAACCCTCTAAAATCCTTCGTCAGCTAAACTGCAGTTGTCAGACATGAGGGTTATGGGAACGTTACAGACTAACTTTGTAGAATTTGCTCCTGTCTTTGTCATTAGTCAAACTTCTAACACTGGTTAAAATGTACGTTTTGTAACTTAATAATTTTAAACTGGAAAATAAGACCACAAAACTGGACACTGAATAAATTTACTCCTTTGAATATGCTCTCTGCACCTTAACAAAATACATCACAGTGAGTTAATAATTACTATTTTTATACTGTGTTATTTTATGGAAAGTATCTCTCACCAGCAGGAAAGTACAAGGACTTCTAGGAATCACTGGGGTATAATGAAAGTTGCCAAAAATGTAAACTAATACAGATTTTCTTATGAACCATGAAAATATTATGTTTAAACTAAAACTGTAACCTTTAGCCTTTGTATGAGAACAGCAAAAACATGAACAGGGATTTTTAAAAAATGTGTGTATGTAGACATCTGAGGTCTCATGCCTTTTTTTTTTTTTTTTTTTTTAAATAAATAGGGTCTGAGACCTCAGATGGCTAGAAAATACCAGCCGATTAAACTAACATCAGAAGATCAATGGATGATCTGTAAGTGGAAAAATTCTATTCTGATTAAATCTACACAAAGGATCCCTCTTTTTGCTTCTCAAATGCCTTAGTGTGCATTTAATTGCAGCAAGATACCTTTTCACCTCCACTAGGACATTTTTTCTGAGATTTTTCCATTCTGCTTTTACTTCCTCCACTCAGGAAGTCAACTGACTGTAGCCAACATACCAGCAATACTCCTAGGACAGCAGTGATCTACCCAGCATGCAGCATCCAGCAACAGAAGGTCAGGACAAAAGGAATAGTCACCTTGAAGAGACAAAAATAGTAAGCTCTCAGGATTCTGTTTGTTAGAATACCAGAGTGTTGAAAGAGGCCAGGATATCATTTCAGCTTTCTAGACTGAAAATCAGCTGTGGGAGTGTACAGTCAAACCAGAAAGCTTATGAAGAACAAAAACAGTAAAAACCAAATATAGACAGTTCTGTGAATCTGTGATCTTTTCTGTGATGTTTCCTTGCTTGCTTGATAGAACTGAGTTGAAACTATTTACTGAGCTAATTTATACTAACAATTAATTTTGGGAACAATATGAGCCATTTTTCTCATTTTGAATTTTAACCAAAAGAAGCCATATTTTGAGTATTGGACACAAAATCCGGAAATCTTTGCTGAATGCCTTAAAAATGGAATTGTGTAACTTTTCTGTTTTGAAACTTGTTTCCCTTTCAGAATAAAGCAAATCTTTTTCTTTCTTTTCTTTTTTTTTTTTTTTTTTTTTCCTTTTTAACTAAAGGGAATAAAAGGGTTAAATAACCTGAAAGAAGAAAAGGATTAAATGAATGTTCTGCCTGACCCCAGGCATTTTTTCAAGGTTTTGTTTCAATAACCCAACTAAAATATCCCTTGTTAACATGATTCTAAGTACAAGGTACCTTAACAACAATTCCCGGGAGATGTTGTAACACCTTTGTCAAATTCAGTTTAATGTCAGAGTGGCTGAGAACATGTTCATTCTATGAAAAAAGAGGTATTTTAACATTTCCAGCCTAATTTTGGAAGAAAACAAATGTTGAAGTATTAGAATTTCCCCCAGGATGAAAATTCTAATATTTTGCTCAGCTCTGGTTTCCAATAACTCTTACACTTTAATTTTGTGATATTTAACTTAATGTTTCCCATGTGAGTATTATAGCACTAGTGGGTAAAACTTTAGTCACCTCACA
The DNA here is from genome assembly GCF_905368555.1 of Meleagris gallopavo. Lineage (NCBI taxonomy): Eukaryota > Metazoa > Chordata > Aves > Galliformes > Phasianidae > Meleagris > Meleagris gallopavo. The sequence goes on from NC_139404.1 coordinate 122,321,131, forward strand.
GATTAGGCATGCAAAGGAAAACAGTTCATATATGTACAGGGACAGATTTCTGCCTTCACGAGTGCCTTCCTCTTGTTTCCCCTGCTGATGAGATGTCAGTTTATTACAGACTTGATGAATGGAGTTTCCTTTCCCAGGAAACAGTAGTCAGGTCTATGGAAGTACTTATGTAACGTACGTTCCCCTCCATGGAAGTTTGCTCATTATTCGTTCCTGTGACTGTTTTGGACTGCAGTCAGGGACAACCTGAAGGGAAACGAAGTACTGCTGCGAGGGCATTAGTGGGAAACAGCCCTTAGCAGTTCTGGTCTTAAGAGTTTTGAAGCCACAATCAACCCCTGCTTGCACCTCTGTGGTGTGCTCAGTGAGATATGTCCTGTGCTGTTAACCTCTGCGTGCTCGGAAAATCTGATAGAACCTACTTTGCCTGCATGAGTAGGGCAGCCTTAGATGTATGTGCACCCTCTCTCCTGGTATGACAGTGGTGTCTGCCTACTACTGCTACGAATACCTTCCTTTTGCCTTGAAGAAGGGATTGCCACTGACAAATCCATGCTTTGCAATTAGCATGTGGTGCTTGCGGTTTCTTTCTTTTACAATCTCAGAATCATAGAGGTTGGAAGGGACCTCTGAAGATCATTGAGACCAACCTCTACTGCTAAAAGCAGTTCCTTACAGGAGGTTGAGCAGAAAATTGTCTTGGATCACCCTCATCGAGCTGCTGGCCACACTCCTTTTAAAGCACCCCAGCATAACATTGGCCTACTTGACTGCAAGGGTACACTGCTGGCTCACAGCCAGCCTGCTGTCCACTGGGTCACCCAGGTCCTTCTCCGTAGAGCTCCTTTCCTGCAGGTCAGTCCCTAGTGCAAAAAATACGCATCTGTGTTTTCTGTTTTCATACATGTAGAGCTGCAATCTAAAGTCTGATCTCTTTCTTAAACAAGAAAAAGTACAGAATTAAAATGTTTTGCTACTTGTTATATGATGCATTTTCTGAGGGCTGCTCCAAAAGTAATCCTTCTCATAGTGTTGGCTCATGACATCAGAGGTGGATGTTGGTGATGTGGCAGTAGGGGTTGAAGCTTCCCACCAATATTCCATGACGTGTTATTGCCGTGCGGCAGATGGCAGCAGACGGGCAGTCTGACACAATGGGTCTGACACGGAAGCGCACATAAAGCGGGGATGTGTCAGTGAACTCCTCCACATGGAAAAAATGTCACCCACTGACATTCATCGATGACAGAACACTGAAGAAGACCAAGCTGTGCATGTGAGCACAGTGGGGCAGTGGGCAGCTGCAGCAGCAACAGCAGGTCAGCTTTGCTGGTGCAGATTGTTACAAGCATGGCATGCAGGCTCTTCTTCATCACTGGTGAAAAGGCATAGCTCATGGTGGTGACAGTTTTGTAGCTGAGAACGTGAGGAGGTGTCAAGAGATGCCTCCTCTACTCTGCCCTGGTCAGATCGCATCTGGAGTATTGTGTCCAGTTCTGCAGCCCTCTGTTCAAGAAAGACAGGGAACTGCTTGAGAGAGTCCAGTGCAGAGCCACAAAAATGATGAAGGGATTGGAGCATCTCCCTTACAAGGAAAGGTTGAGGGAGCTGTGTCTCTTTAGCTTGGAGGAGACTGAGAGATGACCTCATTAACATTTATAAATATGTAACAGGCATGTGTCAGGAGGATGGAGCCAGGCTCTTCTCAGTGACATCCAGTGACAAGACAGGGGCAATGGGTGCAAGTGGTAACATAGGAGGTTCCATATAAATATGAGAAAAAACTTCTTCATTGTGAGGGTAACAGAACACTGGAACGGGCTGCCCAGAGAGGTTGTGGGATCTCCTTCTCTGGAGACATACAAAACCTGCCTAGACGCGTTCCTCTGTGACCTAATCGAGGTGTTCGTGCTAAGGCAGGGGATTGGACTAGATGAGCTTTCAAGCTCATCTTCCTTCCAATCCCTGATATTTGGTGATTCTGTGATTCTGTTTACTGGTAAGGAGAAGAGACAGCACCTATTAAAATTAAAACTTGTTAGAAAAATACTCTTCACATCTTAGCCACAATTTTTTTTTATTTATAATTAATATTAATGATTTTTTTTTTATAATTAATAATACAATTTTTTTTTTAGCTCTCTCTTCCCTTCCCTTCTTTCCCCTTCCCTTCATTTCCTTTCCCTTTCCCTTTCCTTCCCTTCCCTTTCCCTTTCCTTTCCTTCCCCTTCCTTCCACTTCCTTCCCTTTCCTCCCCTTTTAGATTTCCTTTTTAATTCCATTTTCCTTCCCTCCCCATTCCCTCCCCATTCCCTCTCACATCATTTCCTCTTTTCCTTTCCTTTCTCCCTCTCCTCTCCTTCTCCTCTCCCTCTCCTCTGCCTTTCCTTTCCAATTCTCTCTCCTCTTCTCTTCTCTTCTGTCCTCTCCTCTTTCCTCACTTCACTTCACTTCACTCCACTTCATCGGCTCCACCGTTGAAGACAAAACTCTCTTATTCTCCTCCATGTCTCACTAGAAAAACAAGAGTCTCAAGTTGTGACTGAGTAATTTTCACCTCAAACAGACTTTGCTTCCTCCCTGGATCTCTCTAGCAGAGGCAAGCTACAACTGTGACTGCAGCAACAGCAAAGGCAGGAGTGCCAGTACCTGTCTGTGGGCCCAAGTAGCCGGGAGAAGTTTTCAATCATGAACTCCTTGTGACAGCGGGTGAGGATGGCCACCGCCTGGCACAGGAAGGGCACAAATGTGCTCTGCTGCGGGGACGAGGTGCAGCTGCGCAGGATGTAGAGGATCGGTGGCACCTGAAAGAAGAAGGGGAGAAAGAATGACTTGCTGCATCCTGAACTCTGCAGGGAGTAACCACTAACATTCAGCACATGAGCAGTGCCTGCTCCCTTGACATGCTGCCAAGGCCTAAGCCTAAATTTCATGCCAGCCACCCTGTCCATGCCCTGGCTCTGCACTCAGGCTGTGCTTCTTTAGCACAAGAGGCAAAAGGCACAAGGCGTACTGCATCAGCCAGAAAAAGAAGTCCAAGTCACGTGGAAGAAAGTCTCTTACGTTCCAACAGATGTCCTTCCCGTACATCTGCAGAAAGGTGGTCATCCACTTCCCAGCAGCACGCACGCGCACTCCTGTGGCTTTCTGGATGGTTTCCTTGATGGCCAACATGAAATCGACAGTGCGTTCTAGGGGGAAGTTTCTGCACACAATCTGCAGAGAAATGAGAAGCAGGAGAGATCCCATCACTGCTCTGCAGCAGCTCTTCAAAACAGGAAGCAGTCTTGAGGGCATTCTTAGTTCAGTGGCTTGCTGGTCATCCAGGCGGCAATCACAACGCTCCTGCTGTCTGTACCCTGCTATTTATACAGAAGGCGGTTGAGCCTTCTCTCAGCTTCTGCATCCATGGTGTTTGCTTACATGCAAAGCCTACCTCCCAGCAGCCACAGTGACACATGCACACAAACACACAGTCTCTCTCTCTCCTACACACATACACACACACACACACACACGTCATGGAATCAACTCCTTGCATAGGGCACCTGAAGAACAGACATAGCTCAGAGCCTCCTGCTACTTGCTGAGAAAAGCGGTCTCAGGGTGACAGCTCGTTCTGGAAATGGTGTGAGAGGCTGGGAGCAGCACAGGGTCATGCAGAAGCCTATGCAATGAGATCCCACCACCCCTTTTTGGGTCTACTTACTCTTGCCATTTTGGACGAGATCTGGAGCTGAGAGACAACACTGCAGGCACGCAGCCCCTCACACAGGCTCCTGATGTCACCCATCTCGATGACTCTGCTGGCTGCTTTGGCTAGAAAGGGCACAGGGAGAAAAGGGAAGTCATGCTTCTGGAAATGGAACTGCTTTCCACGGGGGAGAGACAGAGGACAGGGTGGGGACAAGAAGAGAGCTGTGCATGGTGCCTCTCCCTCCTGTAAACAGGGCCCAGACCGTGAGGCTCTGGTAGTGCTGCGGAGGAGGGCAGAGGGCTGTCGCACGCCTGCTCTACTCACCCTGGATTCGGAGGAGGGACCCCAGACAGGTGACAGCCAGCTGGCGGGATGCAGGCATGGGGTCGCACGTCAGAGGTGCCAGCAATCCCACCAAGGAGCCAAAGTGCTCGCAGGCATCTCCTCTCTGCAGGGGTGAGAGGCAGGAACAAAGCTGTAGATGGCCCCAGCTCTCCCTAGCTTCTCCTGCCTGTGCCTTCCCCATGCCATGACACAGCATGCACAGCTGGGCAGAGCTCGCCTTCCAGCTCAGGGGCACTGGGGAGGGAGCAGGGGGCATGCGGTGGGGCTCTTTACTCACTTGAAGCTCTTCGCAAACAGCCAACAGCTGGGAGCAGGACTGCAGGGCCCTCTTGCGCTCCCACACGTTGTCTGATGTCAGCGATCTCTGCAGGACCTGGGGCAGAGCATCTGTCTTACTGAGGACGTCTTTTCTTTCCCTTCCTGTCACCCCTCTCCCTGTCCCTCCTTTCCTGGCACTTTTCCTCAGGGCCGGCCCTGTGGTTCTACGCAGCCCCCCCTCCTCACTGAGCACTGGCACTGCTGCTCCTGCTCTCTGCAGACACTCCTGCCTCCTAACCCAGGAGCTTATCCTTGGCTGTGGCCTGCCAGGGGCTGGCTTATGCCTTTCCTCCTGCAGGGCCCATTTCTCTGCTCATTTCTGAGCTCGCAATGAGCTGGCACGTCAGCAGATTTCTCCCCCTCGACTGTCCTCTCAGTCCCCAGATCTCTGCCCCCACTATTGACAGGCACCATGCTTTCTCCCTTGCCCCACACATACTCACATGGACTATGTTCTGAAAGAAGCTGCCAGTGGGCTCTGTCTTCAGCAGGACCGCCATGAGCCGGCCCAGAGCTTTCAGTGATGTTTGCTGAAGCTGAAACAGAAGAGGAGATTGACGTGTGGCATCACGGCTGCTGCCAGAGCATAAGTTGTGTGTGCTGAGGTAGGGTTTGACTGACAGGTGGCCGGGAAAGTTACGGCAGGTTACCTGCAGGTACTGCGCTGCTTGTTGTGACTTCTTGATCTTCAGCATCATCTCTGCAGAAGGATGTGTCACAATGTTCTTGCAGCACAGAACCAACATTTCTTGCATGTCCTTGCTTTCAAAAGAGGGCTTCAGCTTGCTGACAGGAGGAAAAAAGGAAGAGAAGGCCTTTTACCCGTTCTCTCCAGACTGGTTCAGGCAACATCTGAGTTTCTCCTAATCAACAGCTGCAAGGCCAACACCCCCAACTTGTGCTGCTGTGCACTGTCTTCAATTCCAGTAGTGCTCACTTCCTCCCCAGCAGTAGTGAACCACCTTCCGCTCTGAAGGGAAGGAGACCCCAGCTCTCCCTTCTCTTCCCTGCCAGGAGACAGGAGCACCAGGGCCTTTCTCCCTGCCCAGAATCTCAGCTTTGCTGGGCACAACAGCCCAGCCGTCTTTCCTGTAGATGCATCTCCTCACCCCCTGCTCCCTCCAGGCCTTCAGGAGCTACCCAAAATGGGGACCATGATCCTGACATGCAACCCCAGATCTTACCTCAACTGCTCCAGGGCCAGAACCACCTTGAGGGGTACCGGGGAGACAGTGATGCCCAAGTAATACTTCTTCAGCAGGTCCTGCAAGTCCCAGAGAGACACTGTCAAAGTGGGCAGAGGGCACACAAGAGCTGTTCCACCCAGCCCAGAGACAGACACAGCTGCCACATACCGACCCTATCACTCCCATGTTTCCCATGGAGGCACTGCAGGATGCAGCATCTCCACAGCTGGTGGACCTAGCCCACTGTCCAGCTGCTGCCTGCCAGCACCCAAAGTCCCCACCAGCTGGAGATGTGTGGATGATGGAGACCTGTATGACCCCAGGGAAGTGAGCCTTGTGGCACAGCCCAGAACTCCACTGCAGACAGCCCTGTCTCTAGACACTCACCATCAGGATCTCCAGCAGCTTGCCCTTCAAGGAGGCGTTAAAGCAGGCTGAGTCACCCACAGCTTGGAAGGCAGAGCTGAAGTCGGTGATGCTCTGCACCAGCGCGAGGTTGTTCTGCAAGTCCTGAGGCCCAAGAGAGAAGAACGTACTTTGAACTGCGGGAAGGGCCAAGGACTGAGGGGACACGTGGGGGCAATGCTAAGGGAAGGGCCTGAGTCTTCATCTGGGCACAAACCGTTCCCCAAGGGACCTTTGGAAAGGGAAGGCCCATCTCAGCATCCCCCCATGTGGAGGGGCTGCAGCTGGGCGCTCAGACACCCTGGAACGCTTTGAGCTCTCACCCGGCAGCTGCAGCTGTAGAGCATCAGGATGTTGCCCACGATGTCTCCCTCCAGGTGGGCGAGCAGCTGTTCCTTGGAGGCACGCAGTGCCAAGCTGCCGTGGGCAAGCATGAGAGCGCTGCGTGTAGCATGAGCTCTCGTGCTCTCCAGCTCCATCTGTGTGGGGAGAAATGCCTTGAGACACTCACTCAATGGCCTCAGTGCTCCGCGATGCACCTGGGCTCCCAAGGCAGGAGCTGCAGTGAAAATAAGGCAGAAGAATGCCAAGATGGAAAGCTGTAACACTTTACCTTCTTGCGCCTAGAAATCTTCCCATTGCGGCTTTTGCACAGCCTGGACGCAAAGATAGTGAGTGTGGCCAGGACTGTTTGGAAGTTGCTCTCAGCAGCATGGCTGAGAAGAGAGATGATTCCCTGCACAAAAGAACAAGCGGCAGTTGGCACAGGCCTGAAGCTACTGGCACGGCCAACAACAGTGGCCAGGCCTGAGGGATATGGCAGCAGTGAGGAGATGGAAAGGCCTCGAGCAGGGCCAGGAGAAGCCCTCTGCCCCAGGGACAGAGCGGGGATGCTTGCAGAAGCTGGAGGAGAGGAGAGCTCACCTGGGCTTCAGATGGGTCCTCTGCATTTACTTCCTCCAGGTGCTGCAGCAGCTTCTGCTGGACGTGGAGGACTCTCTTACAGGCTCCCAGCACTGTCCCCAGAGCCTTGTACAGAAAAGACTGCATGGGAAGGGAAGGAAGAAGCTGAGATGTGGCAGCAGCCTGACCTGCTGGGGGAGGGCCAGGTGGGAAGGACCCACACTCCCTGGGAGTCGCTGAGAGCAGCTGCAGGGCCGAGCTTTAGCCATCTCCGGGCAGATTGCAGGGAAAGGTCCTTTGGGGGGCACGGGCCAGGGAAGCAGCATCAGCATCCCACGTGGGCAAAGCACCAGGCACAGTCCCAGCCCCAGTTGGGCATTTGCAGCTGCACTGCTGGGTAGAGCCGGGGGAACTCACCTTTTCTCCAGAGCTGCAGGCAGAGCTGCTCAACCACCGGCTCAGCTCACAGCTCAGGGCCTCGATCCAGGCCTCATCTTCTATGGTGTCCAGTGATGCCCTCAGGAACTGTTGGAGAACAGAAGAAGACAATGTTCCCTTGCCCTTTTCCTTTTCCTTCACTCCCAAGTTGCTGCAGCCTTCTGGGGAGAGGTGCCTGGAAGAACAGTCCCTCTCCCAGCTCCCCCAGCATTCCCTCCATTAAAGCCTCCTGCCGCTCTTCTCCTAAGACCCCCCTTGGCCTTGGCACAGAGCGGAAGAGGCAGCGCCACAAAGGCGTGCGGCCGCTCCGCAGCAGCGTTTGAGAGGCTGTTCCTGTCCTACAGTGGCTCATATGGGAGCGGGGCTACTTGGGGCAGGCAAGCACTTCTCTGCACCGCGCCTCCCAGCAATGCTGTACCTTTAGCAGACGGCGCTCAAACTCTGCAGAGTCCGGGAAACTCTCCTCTTTCCCTGCACAGCAATAGGAAGAAAAAGACACTTACTTGGGATCAAGCCACAGAATAAGAGCTGCTGCAAACCTGGATTGGCCTGGACACTTGACACTGCCAAGTTGGGACCCGCACCCCTGTGCAGGGAGGGACCTGTCCCTCCCCACAAACACTGTCCCTGCAGGAACATAGAACTAACTGCTCCAAGACTGCTGTCTGAAGGGACATGAAGGGCCCATCCATGTCCTGGAATGGGCAGATGCCCAGGGGAAAGGTCCCCCCAGGCCTCAGCGCTGTCTCCCTGGAATGGGAACAGCAGCAGAGCAAGCACTGGGCTGCAGGAAATGCTTCCCCTCTGCCACACTGCAGACATGCATTTTCACCCCCCCCCTTCCCTGCCTCTACCTCTCCCTCCCCACCAGCACTTTACCTTCGAGGCACTGCAGCAGCAGGGGGATCTCAGTAGCCCACATGGCCCCCACAGCTCTGTGGAACCTGCTGTGCAGGTTTTGCATCAGCAGTAAGGCAGCTGCTTGGAGTTCGCTGCCTGCAACAGGGCTCCCTGACACCACCTGAGCGAGAGCAAGGAGAAGCAGGGTCACTTCTACAGCAAGAGCAGCAGCTTCCCCCCAGGATGGAAGCAGCTTGGCTCTGCCCTGACAGGCAAGGAGCAGCCAACAGCTTTGCCCATGGCCATGCTGCTTCCTCCTCATGGCTTGTGGCACCAGCCTCTGGAGCATCTACTCACCAATAGGCGCACCAGCAGTGTCTGGGGAGTCAGCAGTAGGCCTGAGAGGAGACAAAAGTGCTGAGTAAGACTCCAAGACACTCTGTGCCCAGCCACACGCAGTTCCACTGTCCCTTCTGGGTAATAACACAGGTCAGCAGAACTCACTGGGGGAGTTACTGCTCCTACCTTGAAACATGGAGCTGACAAAATGGGGATCCAGATCTTCTATCCGCCGTTCTGTCAGATCCTCTCTCTCAGCCAGGGCTTGGACACAGCGAGAGACCGGGATCAGCATGCCGGTGTACTGGGCTGGCACCACGAACAACAGCAGCCGCGGCCACAGGAGCTGTAGAGGATAAGGCAGTTGAGCATGTCAGCATTCCTGCCTCCACACATAGATGAAGAGGATTCTGTGAATTTCCCTGAGTCTTGTGTGCTTCAGAGCACGTTGTTGGGGCGTTGGAATGGGACGAGGAACACGTGGTGCGAAGGCAAGGAGGAGCAGCAGGGCAGAGTGTGACTTACTTTGGACATCCCTCTCACAGAGATGTCCAGTGACCCCAGGATGTCCATACACAGCTCCTGGAGAGCTCCTTCTTCCTGGGCTTCCTGGGCAGAAAGGTCGCCAGCTACCTGCACAACAGTGGTGTTGAAACACTGGTTACGCTCAGTTCTCAGGAGCCTCTCAGGAGGCTCAGGTGTGGCCCCAGTGGTGCTTCTGTGCCACCCTCTGAGCAGCATAAGTCTTCCAAAAGAAGATGCTGCCCACTGTCCTTACCCTTCTTCCCGTGGTGCGGCTGAACTCACTGAAGATGTGCCCCATCACATCCCAGGCTGAGCAGTTCCAGGCGTTAGCACTGAGCAGATCATTAATGAAATGCAGAATGGCCTTCCTCACCTGCCAGAGATCAATTGTGGGTGTGATTTTCCTGGTCAGAAGGCAAAGGGAAGCCACCTGCTCATCTGGGCAGCCCTTTGGGCATGAGCAGAGACAACAAGAGCAGAGAAGAAGCCTTGGCTCCTGAGGTGAGGGCCAGGCTTTAGCACCAGGCTGTGTGCTTTCCATGCACAGCACAGGGACCTGCCCACTCCACTCTGCCTGCTCTCCCCACAGGAACCATCACAACCGTGTGGTCAATATCCCAGCACCTCTCTGGTCACCCCAGCCCTGCCCATGTTGGCAGCAGCATCACCACCCTGACAGCGCTTTCCTTTCCCAAACCAGCTCACCCTGGTCCTGGTGTCACTGTACAAATGCTGCACAGCCTCCACAACCTGGGGCAGCTTCTCTGTCATCATCGTGGGCTCTGCAAGAGATGCGCAGAAGCATGAGTGGAGGCACAACCCAGATGGCAAAAAGGGATCTCTGGAAGTCTGATCTGTGGTACTGACCATTAGAGCGAGCCAGAGCACCGAGCAGACCCAGGGCAGCCACACATCCAGCCTCCCAGTCATCGCCCAGCTGCGACTGCAGAAACAGGATCATTTCCTCTGGGCAGATTTGGACTATAGGGAAGAAATCCCACGCTGCGTTAGCAAAAAACTCACGCCCATTCCTGAGGTTTGTGAGAGAGGTTTTGGCCAGGGCACCGCCAAGCATTGCCAAAGCTCCTCTCCTTACCCTGCAGCATGATGCAGTGGGTCAGCTCTGCACAATCAGTCTCGCTGTGCTGTTTTGTGTCATCATAGAGCTGTAGGAACAAGGTCCATTTGAGAAAATCACATCAGCACTGAGGACTGAAAGACACTGTGCTGCCCGCTCTCATCTCCCTGGGCACTCTCAGGAAGAGGACAGGCAGACAAAACCCAGTCCTCCCCACAGCATCCCCGGGGGCAGATGCACAGCTCTGGAGCAGCTTTGGGCACGCAGGAGCTAAGGCTGAGTTGCGTTACTTAGGGGTCCTGAGCTTTGCAGTCCTTCTGAGACTTAGCGAAGATGGAAACTGCTGCGGGTGCAAAGATAAGCTCCCCTTACCTGGTAGAACACGGCACTGGTGATGTCCAGAAACTTGTCCTTTGGGATGGCGGACTCAACATGCTCTAAGGCCTCCAGGAAGAGAGTGAGGCTCTGCAAGAGACCAGGAGAGGAAAAAAGGGATGAAGCCATATCTAGCCACTTGGGAGAGGAGAAACTGTTAGCCAATGGTTTGTCCACTGGGAGAAGCTCCCGCACAGGCATTCGTCCCAGCTCCATGTCCCAGCTGTACCAAAGGTCTGTCTACTCTCAACTGAGCCCTGTTTGGGCATTGTTTACAGGCATTTCCCACCCAGCAGCCGTTTTCTCCCCCATCAGATGCAACTGGACATGGTCCCCCCTGTTGTTGAGCTCCTCAGGCACTCAGCACCCCATGGTGTGGTGGTAAAGCCTCCCATTCCCGGGAGATGATCCCCAGTGTCTCTTGGCTCCCTCCTGGCTCCTGTCCAGGTCATTTATTCTTTGACTGAAGAGCTCAGGAAGCCTCAGACCTCCATTGAACACCTGTTCCTTCTTTCTCCAAGGGCTCTCTGCCTTCTCCCTGCATCCCCCTGACCCCTCATGGCACTTCACGGGCCCCACATCCACGCTGAGCCCTGTGCAATGTCTCACCTTGGCCATCCTGCAGGTGTCTTGCACCTCCTGACACGGGTGCACGAGCCAGAGGAGCTGCTCCCAGATGTGCTCTCGGTGCAGCTCCTCTTGCAGAAGGACAGCCAACATGGCAGACACAGCCCCGACGACGGCCTGTTTGTCCTGGAGAGGTATGGCAGAGTCTCAGCATCAAAGACTGAAGGTCTGCCCTTCCTAAGGGGAAGGCTTTCTTTTTTGCTCCCCTTTCCCTATACCCCCACGCCCAGCAGGAGATGGGCTTGCTCTGGAGAGCAGGCAGGTAGGTTTTCTCCACACCCTCATCCCCAGCTCTCCCTGCCACAATGCTGTGACATGGAACTGCTTCCCGGAAGGGAGATCCAGCCCTGAGCTCTTTGCAGAGCCAGCCCACTCCCTCTCATCACCCCTCAGCTCTCAGCCTGCTGGACACAGACAGAGCTGCTGACATGGATGTCTCCGATGCCATGCTGGGCTGGGAATGCAGCAGTGCTCACCTCTTCCTCCTGGCAGTCCTGCCAGTTCTTCACCACAGAGAAGAGCAGCTCATGAAGATTTTCATAGATTTGCTCTTTCTTTGTGGCAGGCCAGGTGCATTGCTTTCCAGAGGATAGGTGAACTTTGACTCCGTCCAACCATTGCTTCACAACTGAAAAAAATACAAAACAAAAGAACAACAACAAAAGAATGATTAATTTAAAAAGAGAGAGTGAGAGAGAAAAGGGAGCCTGCGAGAGTCTGCAGCAGGGCAAGGTGCAAGGGCTGTCCCGAGGTCCCCTGCTCTGGGGCCGGCACTCACCAGCACAAGCGATGCGCAGGATCCGGCCGCTCCTCACCTGGCCCACCACACTGCGCAGGCCGGCCAGCGTCAGCCACACAAAGGGGATGCATTGTGGAGCTGCAGAGAGGAAGCAGAGGGCCACAGTCAGAGTCCCAGCAGTGAGGGAGGAGGGGCTGCAGCCCTGCATCCCCCAGCTCAATACAGATCACACGTGGAGGAGAGAGACCCCTTCCAGTTTGCTACAGATGTAGGGCACTCTACCATAAGTGCTGAAGAGTTTGCTCAGGGTGATGAGCACAAACTCCTTGGACATCTCCCCCACGGCCTTCAGGTGGCTCTGGAGCTCGGCCATAACCAGGGTGAAGTGCATCCGAGCCAGAACTACCAGGACATTGCTGGCAGCTGTCCTCACATCAGCTGTCACGCCCTGAAAAAGAATCACTGATGACACGCGGCACAGGAGATTGCCTGAGGCCCTTGGAAGGGCTAAGCCACCACCATCCACCAGCAGAACACCAGCGTGGGCAGGCGGCTCCTTTTGCCTTTGGCAGTGACCCCTCACCTGGGCTGCCGTCAGGTCCTGGGACACCTCTGCCAGCAGCCGGTTCACCACTCCGCACGGCAGGCGGCTGTCATCTTCCCACAGGGCGCTCTCCAGCTCACAGTACGCCTGCGCTCGGTCACCCTGGGGACAAGGATCAGTCACACTCGCTTTGCCTGCTGCCACCCATCGCTGTGTGGATGTGCTGCCGGGGCCTGGCACCCACGGGAGCATGGCCCTGGGCCAGGAGAACAAGGATTGATGATTGGATGTCCCCAACTCACCTCCCGATCTTGCAGGCACTGCAGCAGCAAAGTCACGGCGCAGGTAGGGACAGGGCTTGACACCCTGCTTCTCTCCCTGCGACGCGTACGCCTGGGCATGCAGCCCACACAAGCAAAGAGACCTGGAAGGAAAGAGCAGAGCAGCTGCTGCTGGTGTTGCTTGGAGCCAGGGCCAAGCATCCGGCTAGCTCTGGAAGGAACACTCTTCCAGCCCCACAGCACGGGGCTGCATGTGGTTGGTGGGGAGAGGGGAGAGAGCCTTCCCCTTGCTGCGGTACTGGGGAAACCATGGTGGGCAGCTGCACTCAGCAGAGCAAGGACAGTGCTGCTGGCACATCCTAAACAGACACTGGAGGCACTCATGTGCTCAGGCAGCATCACAGTGTCCAGAGAGGTGGAAGGACCTCACCTCGAAGGGCTCTCAGACGCTCCATCACAGCAGGATATGTCCAGACAGACACAACGCTCTCTCTGGGTTCACTTCCTGCGGGTCCCACAAGCGGACTGAGCCACCCCTCCCACCGCTGCCACAAGGGTGTATGAGGTACCACTGTGACATCACACCGCAGTGTCACCTCACAGAGAATGACGCGCCCCGGGCTGGGGACCAGGCAGCATGCAGGGCAACCTTGCAGATCACAAAACGCAGCATGTTTTTGTGATGCAATCGGCTCTGGGGTTCCAGTTCCATGCTGACGCAGGGAATCACCTCAGCGGGTGAGGGAGAGCCCCTGCCAGGGAGCGGCTGCCAGGCGCCATTGCCCGGCATTGTCTTAGTGACTGGAGACTCCATGCTGGGAGGAACTGCGGCCCCCATCTGCTGCCCAGACAACCTCTCCAGAGAGCTTTGCTGTCTTCCAGGAGCACATGTCAGAGACATTAATGACTCCACCACATCTGATCAAACAAGAAGACCACCATCCGCTTGTTGTCATTCAAGTAGGGTCATGGGAGGCTGCCACAAGGAAATGGCAGAACATCAGAAAGGGACTTTGCATCCCATGGAAAGACACTAAAGGAATTGGGAACACCAGGAGTGTTCTTCTCTGTCCTGACTGGAGGCTGGGTCTGAAAAGTAAGGAGGAGAATAGAGGTGGTAAATTACTGTCTGATTACTGGGACAGTGTTGGGATCAAGGTTTTCTGCACCTTGATTTTGGACACGCATTTGAGAGAACAGGTGTGTGGGCATGAGATGGAATGTGACTGAGCAGTTGGGGCCAAAATGTTCTGGCTGGAAAGATGTCTGGATTGATTACCAGAGTGTTAAAACAGATTTGTTGGAGGAATGGCATGGAGTTCCTTGTGAAATGAGGAAAATACGCTAGGTTAAAAGTCATATGCCTTCATGAGGTGCTGAATTGACAGCTACAGTTCTGACCTTTCTAAGCCAGGTTTTCGCTGCCGATAACAGATGCTTTTCTACAGACCTAGAGAGTTAGTATGGACAGCAAGTCTCCGTTTCTCCAAATAACATTGTTAGCTATCCCATCTCTGGAATGCAAGCCAGCAGACTGGGCAGTAAACCACAAATTAACAACGAAGCAGCGGATTGGTGGACAGAGTTGATGCTGATAGGAGGACCAGCCAGAGCCAGTCAAGTGTCCTCCAACTTGACCCAGGTCAAAAGAGTGCACAGCCAGGAAGATGACAGCCTTCATCAGAAAGACCACCAGATGACCAGGGAGAAATGCCACGCATATGTAAATGAACTGAGACTCAGGGCGGGGAAAAATGTCAATCATTCTGGGGACTCATTGTAACAAAACAACCTTTTCTTGGACATCCAATGCATATGTAAGCAGCTTGTTCTTTAAGCATGTGCCTTTCTTGACCTCCGGTATGCAGGCTGGGAGGGAAGGCGCCCCTGCATCCAGCATAGGTGTGCAGCGCTGAGTAAACATACCTGCTTTATGACTGCTCTGTGGTTATAGTGTTTGATTTCATCTGCCACTTGCAACAGAGAAGGGCCTGTCTTCTTAGTCAACTGCGGAGAGAAACCTCCCAGTTGTCCAGTAGGATCTTGTGAGGACTCCTCAGAGAAGACAACACTGCCAAGAGCCCGGCTTAAACCTTCCTGCATCCCTCTAGAGATACTGCACCCTCTGCTTCCCTACGGTGCCTGTATAGCAATGCACACCACGTGGGAGAACTAGAAATGTGCGTGCTTACAGGGGTGTGATGTCATTGCAATCATGGAGACATGGTGGGATAACTCACACAACTGGCATGCCGTTGTGGATGGCAAGACGAGGCAAGGTGGTGCCAGCATGAGAGAACAGCTTGTATGTATTGAGCTCCACCGCGAGGGGATGATGAACAAGTGGATACAGCTTGTGGGTAAGAATTAAGGGTGGGCTAGCATAGGCAACAGTGTTGTGGGTGTGTGCTACAGGGCACCTGATCAGGGAGAGGAAGTGGATGAGGCCTTCTACAAACAGCTGGAAGTAGCCTTGCAATCATTCTTATGGGAGACTTACACCATCCTGATATTTGTTGGCAAAGTAACACGACCAGGCACACAAAGTTCAGGTGGTTCCTGCAATCCATTGATGATAACATCCTGATGCAGGTGGCGAAGGAGCTGATGCAGAGGGGTGTGCTACTTGACCTTGTTTTTACTAACGAGAAAGGGCTGATAAGGGATGTGAAAGCTGAGGGCATCTTGGGATGCAGCAATCATGAAGTGGTAGAGTTCAAGATCTTGCGTGGAAGGAAGAATCAAAGCAGTAAGTAGGAGTGCTACTCTGGACTTCAGGAGAGCCAACTTTGACCTCTTCAGAGACCTACTTGGAGGTATTCCATGGGCTAGAGCGTTAGAAGGTAAGGGGGCCCACAAGAGTTGGTTGACCCTTAAACTCTGCTTCTTCTGAGCTTAAGATTGGTGCATCCCTCAGAATAAATAATTGGGGAAAGGTGGCAAGAGGGCCTGTGGAGATGAGCAAGGAACTCAAAGATAAACTAAAAAGAAAGAAGAACATCCATGAACAGTGGAAGAACGGCCTGTCCACCTGGGAAGAACATAAGAAAGTTGTCAGTGCCTGTAGGGGTGCAACAAGAAATGCTAAGGCCCTCTCGGAATTAAACCTTGCAAAGGAGGAAATGGGGTTTTTTAAAAGTATGTCAGGAGTACAAGGAAGGCTAGGGAAAATGTGGGACCCCTACTAAATGAGGTGGGTGCCTTGGTAACAGGGAATGCTGAGATGGCAGAGATTCTTTACTTCAGTCTTTAATGTTAAGATTAGCCTTCAGGAACCCCAGACCCTGTAGGTAAGAGAGTCTGGGGAAGGGAAGTCTTCTCCTTGGTCGAGGAGGACTGGGCCAGAGAATATGGTGGTTGAAGCTTCCCACCAATATTCCATGACGTGTTATTGCCGTACGACAGATGGCAGCAGACGGGCAGTCTGACACAATGGGTCTGACATGGAAGCGCACATAAAGCGGGGATGTGTCAGTGAACTCCTCCACATGGAAAAAATGTCACCCACTGACATTCATCGATGACAGAACACTGAAGAAGACCAAGCTGTGCATGTGAGCACAGTGGGGCAGTGGGCAGCTGCAGCAGCAACAGTAGGTCAGCTTTGCTGGTGCAGATTGTTACAAGCACGGCATGCAGGCTCTTCTTCATCACTGGTGAAAAGGCATAGCTCATAGTGGTGACAGTTTTGTAGCTGAGAACGTGAAGAGTTTCAAGAGAGTTTACAGCTCTACTGTGTGGAACTGTTTTCAAAGTGAGTTGAAGAGGCATTTCTTTCTAAATGTCTGTATCTGGATGGTATAGATGCTGGCATTAAGGGGCTGCATGGCCCTGCAGTTGGGAGCAAGTCAGGGCCTTGCTGCCACTGGCCATGTGCACTCACACAAACAGGTGTGCACATGCGCATGTGTGCAGACAACACATACACACACGCACAACTGCCCTGGTGACAGAAGATACACAGAAGGTGGTGCTACTGAGTGCCTTCTCTGTCTCTGCCTCTATTGCTGGAGGCTGTCCTGAGGAGCCCTGTACCCCTGAGGCCCCAGAGGAAGTCAGGATCAAAGAGGAGTTTGCCTCAGTTGTTAAGGAACAATTAAACAATCTGGACATCCATAAATCCATGGGTCCTGATGGGATGCACCCGTGGGTGCTGAGGAAGCTGGCAGAAGTCATTGCTTGGCCGCTCTGCATTATCTTTGGTAAGTTGTGGGGAATGAGAGAGGTGCCTGAGGACTGGAAGAAAACAAACGTCACTCCAGTCTTCAGAATGGGCAAGAAGGAGGACCCGGGTAACTATAGACTGATCAACCTCACCTGAAAGGTGATGGAAAAGCTTATCCTTGGCACTGCCTCTGGGCATATCAAGGATAAGAGGGTCATTAGGGGGCAGTCAACAAGGCTTCACCAAGGGGAAGCCATGCTTGACCAACCTGATAGCCAAGTGGATAGATGATGGTAAACCAGCGGGATTTTAATAGAATGTTTGACGCCATCTCCCACAGCATCCTCGCAGCTAAACTGAGAAAGCGTGATCTGGAACAATCGAGTAGTGAGGTGGACTGTGAACCAGCTCAAGGAAAGAAGCCAGGGAGTTGTGGTCAGCAGGACAGAGTGAGTCTAGTTGGAGGCCTGTGTCTAGTGAAGTCTCTCGAGGGTCGGTACTGGGACCAGTACTATTCAATATATTCATCATTGACTTGGATGAGGGAATAGAGCGCACTGTTAGCAGGCTTGCTGATGACACAGAACTGGGAGGGGTAGCTGACATGCCAGAAAGCTGTGCTGCCACGCAGCGAGACCTAGACAGGATGGAGAGTTGGGCGGGGAGAAATTTAATGAAATATAACAAGGGCAAGTGTAGAGACTTGTATCTGGGCAAGAACTAGCCCAAGTATCAGTAGGGGTTGGAGACTGATCTGTTGGAGAGCAATGTAGGGGAAAGGGACCTGGGGGTATTAGTGGACAGCAGGGTGACCATGAGCCAGCACTGTGCCCTTGCGGCCAAGAAAGCACAGGAGTATGATTCTATGAAATGTCCAAGTCCGTGAGAAAATCCTCTTAACTTCATAATCAGGAATCAGCATAAATTTACATGCAGAATTGCTAAGATACTCTTGCAAGGTCTGTTTACACTTTAAACAACACAAATGGAACTCCTTTTCTCACCCTTTTTGATGTCAATATTTGCTTATTCGTGTGTTGAATGTCGCAGTGTACCTGATCCAGTTTTGTGTGCAAGTTGCAATAGCAATGGAACTCGCTGCTGAGGAAACTGGGACTGCTGGAAAATGTGATGCAAGTACTCTACCCACATGGCTTGGAATGAGGTCAGCAAGTGCCTTAGCTATTTCAGTGCTGCC
Source organism: Meleagris gallopavo (assembly GCF_905368555.1). Taxonomy (NCBI): domain Eukaryota; kingdom Metazoa; phylum Chordata; class Aves; order Galliformes; family Phasianidae; genus Meleagris; species Meleagris gallopavo. The sequence goes on from NC_139404.1 coordinate 122,339,135, forward strand.
AATTTTAAGTTTGAGGACTTGGCTGCAGCCGAAGTGCTGGGAGTGTAGATAGTAGAAGGGCATCAGAGTCATTCACGTAATGGCTGACGGCTCTTTATTTTCTATTTTTCTTTCTTATATACATCAATTCAGTGTTTCTGTCCTGCTGCTGCTGGAACAGCTCTCTACTGCCACTCGGGTGTCTTTCCTCTTACGTTCTTTCACCATCATTTATGGAACATGATTTGCCTTGTTTTATCTTGGATTTCAAGTATCCTCCCTTGGTTTTTCTTTCATGGTCTATTAGGACTTTCTGATAGAAAGGATGATGCTAGGTCAAAGCACTGCTATAGACCAGATGCAGTAAACCTCATTAGAAGGTTGTGCTGACAAACTGATATGCTTATTGCTTGTCCTTACTTTCCTGTCAGAGCCTAAGGAGATGCCTTATGCTATAGTCTGGTGCTGGAATTTATCACACCTTTTGTTCTGTCCTTCAGCTGATTGCTTGCAAGCTGCCATTCCTATGATTGGAGCAGAGCTCTCCAGTCTTTTATATTGCTGTTATTGCCATTGGTGATGGTAGAAGAGACTACCGCAGATGTAGCTTAGTCATAAAGGAACAAAGTGAAAAGAAACATACTTCTTCTTCTGTCTCTGTAGCAAGGTGAACAATTAGTGTATTTCTACTATCCCCCAGCTATCTCCATTTCATGTCATGATCTTATGATTAAATTGACGTGAACTATATTGTAGCTTTTTGTTACCAGGATCTATTTTTGAACATATACTAATAAAAATATTTCTCCTTTGTTTTCATTCATTAGAAGGCCTGAATTTCATTAAATACATATTTTTTTGCTTTGTTGATCTTTTTTTGATAAAATATGCAGCCTTTGATGACATTTATGGTAGCTGTTTATCTATTAGTTATGGCATGAGAAAGAAGGAAAACATGAAAAATGGATGTCTTGTGCTAATGTTCCGTGCCTGTTCTTGTTCTTTTTGAGTGCTTTACTTTTGTGTTCCTAACTTACCGTCTCTGTGACTTACAGGAAGGATCCCCTTAAGGATCACTGCCTGAAAAGTGGCCCTGTGTATTTATGATACGTTAAGATCGTCTTACTGCTGTCTATTCAAGCCAGCACCTGTATGTCATCAGCTAATGTGTATACACAAACATTCCAGAATAAACTGTCAAAGGGAACAATTACAGGCAAGCATTGTACTTCATGGGCTCGGGTACACACTATTCACCTCATTTAATCATTTTTCTCTGCACTTTGGGGCTGCTTGTGTGTTTTGAATTAGCAAACTATTAGATTAAAATACATAAACAGTTTGTGGAAGTGGGTTTGGAATCCAAGACTCCTCTCCATCAGTGGTTAATCCCTCTGGCTCTGAGCTGCAGAATGATGCTGGGCTCTTTTTTTCTTTGGTGTCTCCTTGCCATAAAAGCATATATTGGCTTTTTATTCTTGTCCGCATCAGGGATGGAAAGTGGTTGGTAGATTGGTCAGTCTTTCTTTCTCCTCCAGCTGAGGAACATCTGGTTATGAGTGTAGCAAAATATGAGTGTTGGCTTTAAACTGTTCAAATGGAGAAATGCTCTATCTCCTGCATTAAAAAGGGATAGGCACTGCTACTGCTGTCTTGGTTACAATAACAATAATATTTTTAAAGGGTAAATCCAGACTTCCATGCCCAAAGGCATGTTCTGGAAGAGCTCAGCACCTGCTGGAATTTCAAACAGTGGTCTCGTGTGCATGGGACTTCAGATAAACAGACATCTGTATATGTTGGCAGTATGAATGTTTTTCTGAGCATCATTTTTTTCCCCTTTCCTTTTAGGCTATTAAGTACCTAAGTCAGCATTGGCAGGTATAACTGAAGAGCTAAAACTACAGGTATATTAAGGGCCAAGATGGATTTTGATCAGATATAGACCTCAGCTTTTACGTAGACCGTTCCTATACTTCTAGGAATCAAAGAATTGTAGAGGGGTTTGAATTGGAAGGGACTTTAAAGGTCATCTAGTTCTAACTCACCATACCATGGGCAGGGTTGCCACCCACTAGATCAAGCTGCTCAGGACCCCATCCTTTACTGTCATTCTCATTCTTAGATTAAGTACAACTTAAGTAGAGACAAATCCTATTTTTTTTTTTTTTTTTTAAATCTCAAATATACAGTGGACTCTGAACTGACATTGTTGATTGAACAGAATGAAGGATGTTTCCATGTCTTCAGTTCACACATCTATTTACCTTCTAATATTTCAGGTTAATTTTATCTTATCTCAGAACTTTCCATATGTACTATTAATAGCTACTCAATTCTCGCTATATTAATTTTCACTTTCAGAGCTTTTTGTCTGCAAGTGTATTACCTGTCCAGCACCAATCATTAGCTTTCTGTGCTTTGTTTCTAGTACACTTCACCATCAGTTCTTTATCAGATATGATTCTTGTAATGCTAAGCCCTTTCCAAGATGAAGTTCGTGCATTGAAAGTGGAGTTTTGTTTGTTTTCTAAAAAACAACTGCATGTGGGCTTCTAGTGCAATTCTATGTGACAGTCAAAGCATGCCACATATTGCTTATACAGTTTGGGTTTTTTTTTTTTTTAAAGAGAAGCTAACTGGAATTATATGATGAGAAAAGAAAGGAACATTTTACTTAATAACTTCAGCAATTTAATGAGTGCCTTTGGCGAAAACTGAAAAACATATTTTGAATCAGTTAAGATGCTAAAGTTGCATGGTTTCCTAAAAAAAAAAATATTTCCTTTTTTTATTCTTTTTTTTTTTCTTTTCTGTAAGTAGGTTTTCTTGTAAAATCTGAACTCTCCATTTCCATACTCCATTTCATGAGACATGTAGTCTCATCACAGTCACCTCATGAAGCTGTCAGTAGAAGTCTCTTGATACTTCTTTTATGATGTCAAGATGATGACAGGGGAATGTCTGTGCAAGGTCAGCTGCCATAGGGAAAAACAAAGCTTGTTATAAATGTTTTGTTTCTTTTTCTGTTTGAAACAAACCAACTATAGGAAGGAAATGTTGAGTTAATGCCTCTAGAACCTAACCTGCTTAACCAATCATGAGGAACTACTACGTCCCATTACTGAGTATGGAACAGGAGCTGAAATTCCTGGATCATTGGCTTTACCATGTATTTGTTAAATGAGACAACTTCTCTGTTTTTATTATTATTATTAATAGTTTATTACTCTGAGGTGACAATTGAAGAAAAGCAGTATAAATACAAATAGATACTATACATTTCTTAAGTGCTAGGTAGAAAATACAGAATGATTGAAAATTAATATACAGCTGTGATAACACAACAGTGATCTGAACTGAACAAAATATTTGTTCCTTCCCAAGCCAATGATATCTGAATGAATATACCATATATATGTTTTGCTAAATTCTTCTAACCTCCTCTTGGGAATTACAGTGATGTGGGGTCTCTGAGCTTCCTTAGGCAGTCTATTGTAAGTGCTTCATAGTACCTAGTATATCTAATCTGAATCTCATTTGCTTCAATTTAAACCCATGTGCTTCTTGTTCCATTCACATTGAGCTTGTTTTTTGAAGATTTCAATAGCCTTTTGCAAAGAACACTCTTTTATAGCGTAGATTGATAATAAATGTGATATACTACTTGTGTTAACTATATATCCACTGCTTTTGTCAGTTTGAACAAGCTTAAGTAAGACAATCTTTGTTAAATCTTTGTTTCAGGAGTTTTTTGTTTTGTTGTTTGTTGGTTTTTTTTCATCATTCTTATTGGGTTTAATATTGCTAGAATGCAGATAAATGCTTATGCAAAGAGAATAGTAATCTATTTTGCTTGAAAGATGATGTGTGATAATTGACCAATTCAACAGAAAGGTGCTCATAATCAGAAACCAAATTCCCAAATCCCTATCTTCTTTGCACTTGCTTGCTTTGTTTCAAACATTCAGCTTCATGCACATCCTGAAATACTGTGGTTATGAAGAGAAGGTTTCTGAAAGAGCCTAACTTACTGATAGCATTTAGGCTCAGGAATTCAGTGTTGACCCAGTCATTATGAGTGTGCTGAACTGCTTTACAGTCATGAGCAAAATTCCATCAGTTCCTCCTTTCTGGTAGGGATGATAATATTCAGAATTAAACTATTGCTATAGCCAGACTACTCTTTTATGAAAAAAAAAAAAAAAAAAGACACACTTAATGCTCCATTCTAAGGGCTTGTTTTTGCTCTGACTTTAGACTGCCAGTGCAGACTGACAAAAGCTTTCTTTGAATTTTACTGAAAGCTGGAGCTGGATTGTTTACAGTTTAACTCTTCAGGAGGCACAAGGCAGGGGAAAGCAAACAGGGCTGTGTGGATGACTTAGATAGGGGTTTCTCCAGACATGCCACTGCTTTTTTCTCAGAGATTAAACACCCCAAGAGATTACAGACCACTAGTAAATTTTCTTAAGGTGAGGCCCATGGTCTTTTTGTTTTATGAGGCCCAGAGTGTGTTTGGGAAGGGAAGTCACTAAGACAACTGAGGTTTGGTGATATATTGTTTGATGCTCACATTAGGCAAAGGAATTCTTTGGTTCCTACTCACCACTCTCCCCTCAGCTGTGTTGGATGGCCTGTGCTAGGAACTCATTAAAGGACCAGATCAATTTAAGCCCCTTTGATAATGGTTTTTTTATTGTTGTTTTGCTGCATCTTAGAAGCTAAGTCCCCCACGCTGCAATTTTGGCCCTGCTGAGGAAGGTCTGGGAAACATGAATGGGTGGTCAGTGACTCAGTGAGATGCTGGGAGAGGAGTTGGTAGATGTAAGACTATTTAGATGATGTGCTTGCCTAAAGAAGTGGGCTACACAGAGATGATGGGGAATGGGAAATGGAGGCTGCTTACTGCATGTGCTCTTTTTTCTGAAGAGTGACTATTGGCTCCCTGAATGCCTGGTAATGCTGCAGAGGGAGGACTGAAGAGCATCCAGTGCTGCTGGAGGAGGGCCCTGGTGTCTGTCTTTGTTAGAGCAGCAGGAGCTGCAGGTCCCACCTACTGCTCACTGCAGGCTCTTACTTGCTCCTCCCTTACATGGAAAAAGAGCTTTTCTGTCAGACTGTGCCCTAGTTGCACCAGTATGGATGGAAATGCATGAAAGAGTGACCAAGGGAAGGGAGGAAATGCTGGAGGATGGAAATACTTCCTTACATGAGGATGAACAGCATAGAGAAGAAGGGAATTGGGATGTTTAATACATGTGTGGGGTAAGGGCAGGCTACTAAAAGTTTGGTGGTCTGTCTGGCTGTAGAGGGAGGTGAGGGTTATCTCTGTGCTGTAGTAAAAGTGAGTTTTTTGTTGGATGGATGGGCTTCCAGACAGGGGAAAGAGACAGAGGTCTCTGTCACCACTATTCGGCATTGTTTGCAAACTTCCTTTTGTCTTCCTGAAAACCCATTGCCTTGGTTCCCACCCTGCAGAGCCCTATGGAGCCTAAGGGGTAGTGGTGCTTGGTGGGCTTCCTGCTATGGATAGGGGCACAGTAACCCTTTTCCACTTTCCCATGACTCCTTGACCACATCTCAACAACACATCCTATCTAGCTGCTGGACTCTACTGTGAGGTGAGGAGGCAGGAAGCTGTCAGTCTTGTGCCATTCTAAATGCGTGTGATAAGTAAAAAGTTCCTGTGATGGATGTCGCCTGCTCGTTAGTGGCACTGAAGTGTTTGTGCTGATGTAGATAGTAAGATGTACAGGGAAGGATACTCGTGTATTTCGTATTAATCCTGTGACCTGTGTCTCTGCCTCCATTATATTCTTGCAGTTTTTTAAGCCTGAGTCATCAGGCTTAAAAAAAATTGAAGGATGTTAAAATATGCAGGTGATCTTTGATCTGAGCAGTTGGGACAGGCCTGTTCAGCACAAGCAGACTGACGCATCATGAAACTAGCATGAAACATCATGGCATAGGCACTATGAGCAGCTGAGCTACATAAACAATTCACAGGGGTGTATCTAGAAGGTAAAACAATATCTGCTAATGCATCCGGACACAGGCTGGCCAGTTCGGAGTGCATCTGGATATCATTGCATTGTGCAGTGAAAACATCCCTGTATCAGCAGGGAAGGAGGGTGATCTGAAGAATGAAGAGGGTTAATAGCTGGTAGAACAAAATCTTAAAGAAAATGTTGAGTAAGAATAGAGGTATGGAGAACTGGCAAGCAAAGAAAAAAGGCATGAAGTTACAAAAGTAAAGCATTGAGAAAACCGGTGGACATGGAGACAAATGTGGAAAAGGTGGAAAGAGACATTTTTTAGATGTGTTAGCAGGCCCTGCAGCTTAGACTACTTAAAGCAGAAAAGGAGATATAAATGATGTCTAGCCTAACATGTACGCTACTCAGTATCTTGGATTACTCGTACAGAGTTTGTAGGCCAACTGTTAATGTCTCCTGGGCTCTCTTTGGCCTGTCAGCCCATATTTGCTGTTACATCTGCACGTGCTGTTAATGAACAGGTGGCAGCCTTCATCCTTGTGCTCCATGCAGAGTGAAGTGGGTTAAAAGCTATTCATTTCTTGTAGTTTTGAATTTATTCACAAAGGAAACATGAAATGAAGCAAGAAATCCAGACCAGACTTCTCTGCAGCTCACAAAGCTCCCAAATATAGCTGAACACACAGTTGGATGAGCACTCACTTTTCAATTCCATTTTTAAGAGCAATTTGTAACATAGCAAACCAAATGCAACATATTAATCAGGATTATTAGTAGCTTTCTTGTTAGTTTTTTGGACAAATACTTTCAACTAGTACGATGTCATTTAGACAGATAGTGCCTGTACTAATAAAAAAAGTCCTTACCAAAAATGACAGTTACTATAAGCACATGATATGTCTGCCCATCTCAAAAGTGAAATAGCAATTAGAACAGATGGCCAAAAGATAAATAATGATTCAGAAATGCTGAGAAAGAAATCAAATCTATTACTAACCATCCTTCAGTCTCCTCCAAATGCAAAATGATATGCTGTGAATATGTGTTTGTCTAATCTTCTGTATTAATAATAGTTTTCAGTCCAGACACTCTTTCTTTTAAGCATATGGTACATCAGGCTTTTTGACTGTGTTGCTGTCACAGGGCTGATGCAGATACCCAAGACTGAGCAGTGTGAGAAAAGCTTAACTGAAACAATTGGAGACAGATGCTGATACATACTGTCAATCATTGTTGCTGTTTTTATTTCACTGTATAACAAATGTTCTTTCTTCTAGAAATGGTAGGTTATTTAGGCTAGAAATGTGTACTTAACTGTAGAGAGTTTTAATAGTTGGTACTTGGAGTGAAGGTACTTTATTTGTTCATTTTCTGTAGGCTGAATTAAATCTACTTCTCAAAGCATCCATCATCTTCTGGATCCTTGTGAGTTAGTTAAGGGCATCTGTGATGAGCTAGAACAGCTTTTTTATTATAAAGGAATTTATTTTACTTTTTTCTACTTCATTATTTTAGGAGCAGAATAAAGTAGTTTACTTACTTCAGTCTTAGATACTTTGCTAATGTTTTTTTTTCCCCTTTACCTTGCCTAGTGGTAATTTTCCTCTTGTTTTGATCTAGATGATGAGAAACTGCTGTTGTTTTGGGTACACACAGGATTTACTTGTATTTCTTTTTCTGGAAATGTTTGCAGCTTGGAGTTGTCAAGTGGGTTTGTACAGAGCCTGAGGAAAAGGGCTAAGCAGGCAAAGAAAACATAGTCCAACATTTTGTGTTCCTCATGAGCAAATTAATCGCACATACAATTAAATATGCAGTGACATTTGCAAAGATGCAAAGTTAAGATGCATTGGACCTAATTTATTCTCAGTGGAGTTGTTCTACACAGAATGTAAATATTGAAGGAGAGTTCTTTTTCTTTCCCTTGCCACTCAAGACTACTTGCTAAAGTCTTCCACAATATATGATGATCCCAATCCTCCTATAGTCGCTAGAAATTGATTATGATAGCCTCGTAGTATAAAAGGAACTTTAAAGGCATGTAGATAACTTACACCAATATTAAGGGATGTTGTGATGCCAAAGCAGTGTAAAGAGGCCTCTGTGTAAATGAAAATCAGACTCTGTATGTTTATGTGAATTACACATCTGCAAAATATCTGTAATACAGAACATAGCAGTTGTTTAATTTTTACCTAATTAGAGAGGCTTGAAAACATCTGGTAGTTGACATTGATCCATTTTTCCATTGTATCCGTTCTCGGTAAGTTGGGAATGGAATACAATATATCCCCTGAGATGCCCTTTAGTTTATGACAGGTGTGTGTTTCCTAGCTGGTCACTGCTTGACTCTATTTGTTTCCCACAGATACAGCTGCAAATACGTTTATTTGTCAGCGAGGAATTAAGAGGGAAAGACAAACTGGTTTAGGAGGAAACTTATATCAAAGATGCAGATGTATAATATTTGCATAGAAATCTCAACCAAAATAACAGAAATTCAATAAAGAGAGTTGGTGCATGATTTCCAACAGTAGTATAAAAAGTAAAAAAGAAAAGGTATGCTGTCTGACTGTAATCATCCCCCTAGCCTTCATAACAATTTTTATGTAAGCCATGAGCGAGTAATTCCTGTTGTGATTTCTGCTGTTCAGAGTAAGGGGAGCAGAAGAATGAGCCAAGGGTGGCTTGGGCTACGTGTGGGGTCTGTGGATGTAGATCAGGGGACTGAGCTTTCTCCTCCTTCGTCTTCCATACTATGCCTTACATTCTAGGAGATGTGAGAGCCGTGGGGACTCTGTGAGAGACCAGGGGAAGAGCTGAGCATAATTCAGTGTGGATACTCTCCATCTGGTTAAATAAAGAGCAGCTGTAGCAGTGTTACTCACAGTGTGCTTTGCTGCAGTGAGAGTGCTGGTCCAGCACTTAGTCCAGACCATTAAAGATACTAGCCAGATTAATACCAGGCCCTGAGGCCAATGTGTACAGGGCACTCAAAGCCGTGCTATTACACCTTTACTCTCTAAAACAGTCCTGTAGACATTCTATTAGCAGTGGATCTTTGTTAGCATCCAAATTGTAACTGGAAAGGGTCTGAGTGTTATAGTAAAACTGTGGAGTAAAACTCTATGTTCCTATATAAATTCTAAAAATGGCAGGCTGGCACTTCTGAAATCAAGAGGTGAAATGTAACTGTGATGTAGTTCAAATCCGTATCAGAACTGGATGATATGACACAGCCAAGGTACAGAACCAGAGAGCGTCTCCTTGTGCCTTTTGTTGCTGTAGTCATAGCCCAAATGTTCCAATTTCAATTGTTGTCCTTGACCTGGAGTTGCCCTAGAAAAGCATGTAAGACCAAATGCAAACTCGTGAAATTTCTAGTCTATCTAAGCCTACACAAAATTTCATGTCATGAAAAAGGTCAATTCTGTGTAATGTTGGATCGCTCCTTACCCTCAACCAAGTGAAACAAGTATGTTTAGGATGTTTCTCCTCAGATGAATGAAGGATAATATTTGCCTCTCTGTATAGGATTTTGGCACCAAAAGGTAATAATAAAAAAATCCACCAACACTGCTTAATCGGAGAGGAACTTTTTTTTTTTTCTTTCTCATACATCATATGGCAGAACCTTTGCTGCTGGTGGAAATAGGCCCAGGCCAAATATTGCTGACGATAGAGAAGTGAGATTGGGGTGAGTTGTTTATTTATCTCTGAACAATTAATATTTACTCTCCCCTGATTTTTACTTTGTTTTGTTCTTCTTTATAGTTAAGCTTCTGTCATTCTTCCTCTAAAAGTTGCTTTTTACACTGACCAAAAAAAAAAAAAGTTGCCAATGTTTATTCTGATGACATTGTCAGAATGGATTTATGGATTTGTTTATTAACCAGGATTTAGAACGGGATGAAACAAGTTTGCCGCTGGGAATGGATATGACTGATGCTGTTTTCTGAGAGCTTGTTTTTCTGAAATTTTTTAAAAACAGTTTGGTAACAGAAAATGATTTGTAGCTAATGGAAATTGGGAGTAAAAATCTATGTTCTTATATAAGTTCTAAAAATGGCAGGCTGGCATTTCTGAAATCAAGAGGTGAAATGTAACTGCTCTGTGAAAAGCATTTTCTCTTTGCTTTTTGGAATATTTTCACTTATATCCAGGGTGGTCCTGAGCATCTGTGGGCTCCTGGAGAAGAGGAAAGATTTCTTGTCAAATACTCCTTTCTGTCACATTTTTTTCCTCTTTCCTCTTTCCTCTTTCCTCTTTCCTCTTTCCTCTTTCCTCTTTCCTCTTTCCTCTTTCCTCTTTCCTCTTTCCTCTTTCCTCTTTCCTCTTTCCTCTTTCCTCTTTCCTCTTTCCTCTTTCCTCTTTCCTCTTTCCTCTTTCCTCTTTCCTCTTTCCTCTTCCGTTAGATTCTATTTTGCCATTCTCTTGTGTTGTGACCAGGCCTGAAGGGTGGCACTCTTTCACAGCTGTTCCTCCTCTCTCTGCCCCAGGGGATGGTTACTGTACACAGTGGGGCCCTCTCCCTCAGAGAGCAGGGGGCCCCATGCAGGGCAAGGCTTTCTTTCTCTCTATCCTGTTCCTTGCAACTCTTCTGTCGGTTGGTTGTGTTGTGTTTGTGTTGGGCTGGCTTGGTGGTTTTCAGAATTGCACATAAAACTTTAGATTTAATGCCTTTAAGTTTTCAGGTCTCCAACTGTATCTTCTCCTAACTGCTTTTCTCAGTCACTGTAACCTAATATTCCCTGTTTTTTACATTGAAAATGTCAAGCTTTGCCTCTTCCAAAATACACATATTAATGCTATTAAAGAAAACCCAGACCTTAAAACCTACTCAGTGGCTTCAGAAAATGAAGGTTTTTATCCATCGTGGGGGAAAAAAAAAGTCTTACCACTTCCATTTAATAGTATCACAGCCAAAACCAATGATGTGAGAGAACACATTGGCACTGAAACTGCCCTTACTGAGGAGAAGCACATTCCAGAGGAAATTGATTTTCATGTCACCAACTTACGCATATTTTGAAAATTAGATTCTGAGCCACAAGGTTCACAGCCAATTTATTTGTCTTTGTTTCTTTACTAAACGTGTTCAAATAGATTTTTAGTGAACTAAAAAGTTGCCTCTGACATAGGCCGAGGAAAGGTTTGTGCAAGGGGTGCCCAGGGCAGGGTGGCATGTGAGCAGAGGTCCAGGGAGACCTGTGAAGCCCTAAGAACTGTTGGTGGCAGCGTGTGACCGATGTCCAGCACAGAATACTGAGATTTGTTGAGCTTAAAGCTGGAAGCTGATAATGGAGTCTGCTGTCTGCATTTCACAAGCTGCTACGCTTCATCCCATTATCCACGTTGAATGCAGAGCTTCCTGTTTAAATTAAACATGCCTTCCAAAAGGCCTCCGGTTTTGATCTGAAATTAGGCAAAATTTGCTTTGATAGCTTTTCTGATGATTGACAAAATCCAAGCAAATGATTACTTTTAATTTAACATTAGCTGGCATCAGCTTCTGACCACTGAGGATTATGCAGTATCATTAATGAGCTTGCTATTTTTCCCTATTAAGTTATCCATGCTATGACATGTCACCTGCCAGTCTTCTTTCATAAGCCAAGTCTTAAAGTCTGCCTCTTGGAGATGTTTTCTATACCTCAGACACATCCTTTGTGTTCCTTTCACAATTCTTTCAATGGCCCTGTAAAGACGCAAAATGTGGAATGTATCCAGCATCTGAATATATTACTGTGGATCTCCTCATAGTTAGGTCAGCTAAAAAAATCTGTTATTTGGCATCAACATACAAAAGTTGAATGGATTCAGTGAATAAACTCCAAGTGCATTAATATAAGACCATGGCCCCAGTCATTTTCAAGTGAAACTTCTAGATGATTGTATCTTGCCTTCTGCACGTCAATATGTGTATGACTGGTACCGGTTCTGCGCAATTCTCTAACACTTGTAGTCTACGCTAGATGTAATCTTTTCTTCGTGAAGTTGCTACATGCTTTAATGCTTTAAATTAAAAAATTCTGTTCACCGTATACTGTGAGATACTCTCTTTGTGTTCTCAACAGCATCCATAAAGTGTTTAAAATTTTGCTTTTTTTTTTTTTTTTTTTAAGGAAGATTTGTTTGGTCTAAATTGGCTTTTGTTTGTTTTCTCTTTGATAATATGTTTTAGGGAAGGAGTGTTAGAAAAGGAGAAAAGCCTAGGAGAAGGTGCAGATAACTTTAACTGGTGCGATTGCTTCCTCTGGGGCTGGCAAGTGGTGATAACAAAGGTGTAATTCCCATGCTGACAATCTTCTCTCAGCTCAGATGACTTCAGCCTTGTGGAATCTCCTGCACTTCTTGGCAGCTGAAGGGAGATAATATGCTTTACCAAAAGACTCTTTGCCTTGCCTTGCTTTCTTTAGGTGGCTTCACTTATCTTTTGCGTTTCACTTAAGAAAGAGTGTATCCATGGGATGTAAACTTGGCAATGGTTTTGATAATTTCTGTTTGTTCTGCACACTGTCAGTGTTTCCCCATGTTGTTTCTGCTCTCTTAATTGTGTCTGGAATTCTGCAAATGTGAAGAATTCAGGTTAGACCTGGCCTGGATTTTTTTTTTTCAGGGCAGCTGCACTTTGATCCTTTTTAGATGATTGAAGAGCACTGATGGAGCTATTAGTTTTCTTTATCCTCCCATCTCCCTCCTCCAAATAAGTCCCCGAAAAACTATTCAGTGCAATAGGTCTGCTTGCACAGCTGAGTTAGTGCTGGGAAAGCATTCCAGAGACCCCATGAACAGTGTTTTTATCCCCGTTATTAAAGATAATAGACCTTTTGTGAAAGAAATGTTGTAGAGAGATGGATAACTTGCTTAAGTGTTGCATTTTTCCATGAAGGTGATGAGGAGGGAGGTGTAATTACCAGTGCATGTCTGGCTCCCCAGCCCCACTTGGAGGTTGCTCTTTACTTTTGTCAGCACGTTGTATTCTGTACACACTAAGGCTTTTTTTCTTGGTCGCTTCCAAGCAAAGTTCAATCTCATGGTGATTTGTATATTGCAGATCTTGCAGGAGTTAGTTGCTCAGTTTGTAACTCTCTTCTGTGATTAAAGGCATGAGCTATGCAGATGTTCATGACACACATTCGTGATGTGCTCAGAGACACTAGCCAGGGGCCATAGGAGCTGTATGTAATCTGTTTAGAAAGATATGTGCCTGGAAGCTCCCAAAAAATTTCTCAAGGTATTTGTATACCACTGTCCTGTATAATCCCTGTGTGATTCCTCAGATTGCAAGATCAGCACTGTTGAAAAAAATGAAGTTACCATTTCTATCACATTTAAGAAGAGGAAGTCTGAGATCTGAACAGATCTCAGTGTATAACATTATTTCTACATTTCCATTCATATTCACTTTTAATGCTACAGAATTGAACTGCTGAGGGCAGACGTGTGAAATCACCTTAATTCTGAAGAGTTTGGAGAAACTCAATGGATGCTCAGCGCTCCTGGTTGTTTTTAAACATCTAAATGAGATAGGTAATTTGTATTCCCAGTCTTTCACCTCAGGGCTCAGTGTAAGAGGTAAAAGGAAGTTGTTTGCTTACTAAAACTATATGTGAATGTCTCTGTAGTTTTCTTCTGTGAAAAGTCAGTTGGAATTAAAATGGTTAAATTAGTACAACTTGCTGTGTCCTCATTTGGTATAGCAGTGATCTGAATGGATTACTTGAAAATGCAGAGTAATCCTTGCCTCAAACCGTGATAATATAGTGGTAATAAACAGTACCATAAAACTGACATCACTTAGCCCGTGTTTTTCTTTAGATTTAAGTGATGGCTTCTATATCCTTCAAAGGGAGAATTCCTTCTATTAGAAAAGCTGAGAGAAAGAGCCTAGAAATTGAACTCATCCACAAGTGCATGCCTTGAGCCTAGAGTGGGGTTAAGTCGTTTAAAAAGACAGAGAAATAGGGTAGAAAAAAAGTGTGTAACTCTTCTGTCTTGTACATTTTGCAAGCAATAGCCAGAGGGATGGCTTTGACCTTAAAGTAAGGTTCACTTACAGTACCATGGATTTATCTTGCCTGATAGTTAATACTATTAATATTTATGAAGAGTAGGTTGCTTATCCCAAATATTTGCTTCTGTTCTAAATAAATCATAGTGCTAAAGAGCTTGACTTCTCTAGCTCCAGGTGATGCCATGGACTGTTGTTTCAGATACAATAAAAACACATTTTTTTCCCCAGCTAGAAAGGAAATATGTATTTTCAATTCAACCTAATCTGCATTACGATAGTGTTTGAAATCTCAGGCTGGAACATCCTGTTAGAAGGAACTTAGTTATAGCAAACATTATATAGTTATTTCACATACTAGAAAAATCCTGGTGGAAAGCAGTCACAGATGATGCATGTGAAGAGCAAAATCATTTGCCCAAAGCTATAAGGTAACAAGAAATAGGTAGAACTCAGTCCTTGAGATTTAATATCTGGTCTCTTGCATCTGGGCCCTGTCTCTGATTGACTGATGTTGTATGTCTCTGCAGGAGAATATTTGATGAACTTCCTCCCTGATAACCAGATGACGATAGCTGTAAGGGAGGTGTTTTTTTAGTTACTTACAAACAAATGAATAGTTTTAAAAATACAAGCCATGGATCACCAGATTTTCATGAAGATCAATTAAAACATCATATGAAAACACCACCTTTGAACAGGGATTTACAGCTGAATTGCCTAAGGAATAAAAGTCCAGGGACTTGATAGCTGGCTATAATAGTGTTCCCTTTTAAGATATAGACTGGTATATTTATAGTTACTTTGCTTTTTGTTATAGGCTATGTATTAGGATTGTATTAGGATAATACAATACAATACAAATAAATGTAAGAAAAAAAATCTCTGTTTTAAGACCTTTTAAAAGATTTATGTTATCGTCAGTGATTAGTAAGTAGTAAGCTGATTTTGTATGAGAATTTACTTTGCGTAAACATTTGAAACTGGGAATGATAAACTGGGAATAAATATCTTTAGTTTTGCTTCTGATTTTAAATGAAATACAGAGAGGAAAAGTGTGATGGGAAGGAGTAGAGCAGTAAGAGCACAAGAGAAAGATGAAGGAAGGACAGCAGATGAGAAAGAATGAAAAACTTTTTGGCAATGAAATGGACAAATATTGATCAACTGGTAGTTTTCATCCATTTCTTTATAATCTGTTTTGCTAGGATCTGTGTAGTCTTTTCATGAATACAGCACGTAAGTTAGAAAATAGATATATCATAGTTTATATGCAACACTCTTTCCCTAATTTTGACCTAGATTGGAAAACATTTATTAAGGTTATCCATTTCTTTCTTATGAGAGAGAAAGCAATGTTTTCTTCTGCATTGTGCACCATCCACGTGGCATGCATTCTTCATCTGTGTTTGGCCTTCATGCTGTGGTGGATAGCACAGGTTTCTCTCTTCTTGTAAAACCAGTGTTTGTATTGAATGGGTCTGAGGACAGGGAACTGTATGTGTAGACAGTAATTTTAAGAATCAGGTTTGTAAGCTCTCCCTGTTAGAAATTTAAACACAAGTTTCAATTCATTGCTATTCACATCTATTTTCTTATTGTAAGATCTTTGTACCAAATGCGTATTGATGAATGGCAGTCCACATTTCATAGCAATATATTAAGTCAGAGGCTTTCAGGCTTTCTGAAAGATGCTTGTTTTTTTCCACAACTTCAGCAGTTGATCCTTAAGTTTTGCAAATGGACAGGAATGACAATATTGTTCTGTTATCTCAGTGCAAATCTTGTAGATGCTTGTTGGATGGGCTGTGGAAGCACAGGAAAGCTTTGACTGCTGCAGGATAGAGAAGAGCTAATGCTGCATTTGGGCACAGGATGGATTATCAGTGCATTGCTGACTAGTTCAAGACTGGGACCTGATGTTTTATATGTAAGTTTGTATGGGTGAATAACACAGAAGAAAGCAAGCACTGGATACTTTGGATGAGGCTCCCTGAGAGAAGAGCTGCTGGCAACCTGTGGTTTGCT
Source organism: Meleagris gallopavo (assembly GCF_905368555.1). NCBI lineage: Eukaryota > Metazoa > Chordata > Aves > Galliformes > Phasianidae > Meleagris > Meleagris gallopavo. The sequence continues at coordinate 122,355,155 of NC_139404.1, forward strand.
TTGGATGTTATAAGTTCTAGGAAAAGGCAAGGAGCTTTCACATAATTTTTTCTAGTGTGTAGCAGAGAGGTGGATGTTTATGGGATGCATTTCAGGCAGCTGTGTTAACTGAAGTCCTTCAGTCTCTTCTACAAATCATGGTGCTGTATAAGAGTTCATAAGTGAACTGAGGAAACTTCTTCATTATGCTACTAAAACTAAGCATGTCAGTTCTTGCTTTTATATTGTAAAAGGTATGTCTCTGCAAACAAGGAGAGAAAAATTTTAGATTAAATACCCCACAAAACTGACTGACTTCCTTCCCTATACTGTCTGAGTCAATTCTTGTCACACAGATGTGTAATTCATTTTCCCTTTCATCAAGTTCAAATTGTAAAATGAAAGCTGAGATACTAAGCTCTTTTCTCAAACTGCTGAGGTGATTATGTTCCAATTTGATGCTTTAATTTCCTATCTCAGGAAACTTAATTTTTACTGTTTTGCCTTAAGAGGAATGCCATAAGAGAGTTAGCTCTGTAATCCTCTAGACTCTGGCAATACCATTCACAAGTTTGAATAACCCTCCAAGCTTCCAGCTTGTCCTTTTGCCAGCTATTTTTAAGTAAGTTGTCACATTTCCGCCTTGGAACACCAGCCCAACTGAAATCCAGACTTTAGAAGCTGAAGCTATTGATCAGTCATTTTGCCTCATGTGAGTGCAGGTGATCCATCCATGGTTTGTGGCTTTATATAGTGCTGCTCATTACGGAGTCTGGGCTTTCCATGCGGTGCTGTTCATCATCCCGTTGCAGAGACCCATTTCTCACCCAAGCCCATAGCTTCTGGCTCACTGCCCGTTCTTCTGAGAGGGCTATTGCCTTTCAAGGAACCAGTGCCAAACTGCTGCCTTCCAGCACCCAGGAAGGAGGCAGCAGTCTGCCTTATGGCTTCTGCATAACTGCTAGTTTTTTGTTTTTTGTTGCCCTCTTTAAATGTTTTAATTAAAAAAATAAAAGCAGTTTTATTACTTGTATACATTAACTATATTATATATATTTTTATGTGGTCCAAGACAATTCCTCTTCACTCAGTGTGGCCCAGGCAAGCCAAAAGGTTGGACAACTATGGCTTAAACCAAGAGGGGAAACCAGTAGAAGGGAGACTTGTTTCTGAAGTTACAGGTGAAGTGTTTGACATGCAGTAGTTTTCAGACCGTTTGGGCAGAGGACTGTAGGATGGTATAGGAAGAGGCCAGGCACTGTGCTGGCAGTAAAGCAGCTGAATTCACTATGGTGAGGTAAGTATGCTGTCTTCAATTTTGGAATAAGCTTGGTTGGTACTGGAGTAGGGGACTGTGCACCATAACTCATTGCCCACTGTGCAGAGACATTGCTTAACAACTCTTTCAGAGTAACTAGAGAAATGCCATGCTTAGTCACTCCACTGAATCTGGGCTTGAACTGAAGTAGCAGAGCTGAGTTTAAAGGCATAGCTCTGTGGGTCCAAGCTAAAGTTCATTGCAAGTGCCAGGGCAGAAGTGAACTCAAGCATCATGTCTGAACCAATTTAGCTGATACTCTGGCAAGCTTCTATAAAATCGCTGCCTAATATATGTATAAAAAGAAGGAAAGCCATGTATGCCTGTTACAAAGGGTCACTGAGGTATGCACTATATTGGCTATCTGTCTCATCATGTCTTATGCACTTTGTTATGTTACTAAAGACCTCAGTATAGCAGGGTATAGATGTGCACAGACCTGAAGTATATTGCTATGTTTGCAAGGGAGGTGAATTAACCATGCCCAACACAGGACAGTTGCTAAGTATGTGCTGCTGCATATGCTGAGCAAATAGCTGAGATTCCTTCGGGGTTTTAGGAGACAGAAACATCCCTCTTTGTTTTTGTCAACAGTATGCTAACAAAAGGAAAAAAGAGAAGTAAGAAGTTTAAAGTAGTTGCTTACCCACTTGAAAGTGGCACCTGATGAAGCATTACAGATTTTCCTGGAAGCCTTTCATGGCTTTGTTCAAATTTCATACCAACTCTACTGAATTAAACAAGAAGGAAATCAAATTTCAAAGGCAGCCATCTTATAATAGTGTAGCCATCTTATAGTAGTGTATGTTCTTCTGAATCAAAAGAATTTCTGCTTATCTGTTTTAGATCAGCAAATAGGAGGCAATGTTGCTCAAAATCTTCCAGTAGAACTTTGCACTCAGACAATGTGCTAAACAAAGGGTCTGGAATATTTGGTATTGCTAATAATATAGATTAGACTAAAACTCAGTAAATCTGCCTTAGATTTCTAAGGAAACTTTCCATTGATTCCTGTCACTTTTGCCCTGATACAAGTACTTTGAGTGGAAATCTTTGAGGTCTTCAGGCACTACTCAGTAAAAATAACTTTTTTCAATGAGGTTGTTAGCAGTGTGTCTGAGAAAGTAATTTCTCTTGCTCTCTATTATGAGCAGCTATAAATCTGATCCACAAAAATTCTCTTGGTCCAAATGAGGTACTGAATAATGCATATTAATGAATAATGCACATATAGAGTAGGGAGGAATTAAGAACACTTTCAGAGGCTTGTCAAAAAAGACAAGAGCCTTGAGGAGACTTCAACTCTGTTTGAAGTTGGTAGTAGCCCTATAATGTGAGATCAAATAGGGTTACAGTGACAAAGTATGTAACTAGAAATAAAGAGCAAAAATGAAACGAGTACCAACAGATGCTCGTATTTCTAAACCTGCTGATATCATCTCATTTGACATCTATACAAAGTTGCTGGTCTGAAATGATGATTTTATTGTTTGTTGTGCAGAATTATAATATGTTTTGCTCCTGTCTCTGCAGCAGTTTCTCTTTTCTCCTTTGCTATTTCAGAGATTGAAAAAAAGTGCAGCAGCATCCTAAATATTTCAACATAATGAAACAATATTATGATTTGAAAGTTGAAACTCATGTGGTTTTGAATCCGGAAATCCTGGGGACTCAGAATTGTAGTTTGTGAAGTTGTCTTATATGCTGTGTATATAAGAGCTTCTATTTTTCTTTAATATTATATTTCACTGATTAAGAGATTCCTTTGCTTGATACGTTAAAGAAGGGATAAAAGTAAATCAGCTTTAGTCACTACAATTAGGGATATACCTACGATGATGCCAGTGTTCTAGGATTTTCAGCTTTCTTTGTAATAGACTGTCATGTTGACTTTGAAGAATTTTTCAAATTTAGATAACCAAATCTTTGCTTATCTGAGACTTCTCACTGTTGAGCCTTATTCTGAGAGACTGATTGCTATGAGAAGCTGATATCGGGGAAACTGGCTTTTGACAGACACTTTAGACATTACAAACTGAAAAAAAAGTTTTTTTCAGTCAGTCTCTGATTAATCTCTTAAAGCTGTGTCTAGACTTTTCTGCTGGGGCATACAGCATGTGCCTTGGGGTTTGGGTGCATGCATGGCTAAAGCTCTTGTCCTATGCACTTGGTTTTCCTTTCTGTGAAAATCAGGGAATGATGTTGTATGTTTAGATTTTGTCATCATGTGGAATTGGATGGGGCATGGAGCCAAAAGCAAAGGAGGGAAACATTTTCAAGTTCCCCAGTCAGATAGATCCTGGGACCTCACCTATCAGATCAAGTATTTATCCCATGTATATGCATCATTTGACGTGATATTGTTGATGAGCATCAGTGGATTATACTGCCTGGCATGTTCATTTGTTTTTGCAATATTTGAAAACTTATGATGGTGGTAACATTAAATTACTCCATTCATTCTCATCAGCAATGAACAAGAGCCTGCATGCCATGTTTGTAACAGTCTGTACCAGCAGAGGTGACCCACTGTCACTGTCACCACTGCTGAAATGCACCACCCACTGCCCGGTGTGCTCATATCCACTTTGGTCTCCAGCAACATTAAGCAAGTGTCGATACTGTCGGTGCCATTTTTTTCCTGCATAGAGGAATTAAATTCCACCCTTTTGCTTTATCCGCACTTCCGTGTCAGATGCCATTGTGACATTTTGCCCCTCTGCTGCCATCTTTTACAGCATGTAACGGGATATTGGTGGGAAGGTTCAGCCTCTAATGTCATATCACCAACATCTGCCTCTGACATTGTGGGCCAAGAATAAAATAGGAGGCATTACTTTCAGGGCTCTCATATGTAGCAGTCTTTTTTGCCACTTCCGTGGAAAAATCTGTGGCTTTTTACTGTTGATGACAGTTTTTTACTGTGGAGCTTCTCAGTAGGTGAAATCCTGGCTGGTCTGAAGCCAGTGGAAGATCTCTGTTTGACCTCTGTGAATTTTGTAATGGTATAGTTTATTTCTAAAGAAAGTTTTGTCAAATTTATCAGTCACTTGGAATTAAAAGATGAGAGTTGTATGTAGAGTCAATTAAGCCTGCATGGTATAGGACATATGAAAAGTCAAGATATTACAGAGATGATATCTCAACATATCCTTCAGGCATTCTTTTGACTAATTTATGGCTAAAAATCTATACTCTGAAGTCTTCATCTCACAATATCACTCTGATCTGGATGTAATACTTCAGACCTCTACTTTTCATGCTACTCACTGGGTATCTTTCAGACAGTATATAATAATCTGCATGGAAACTTCTAATGGAATAATTTACCAAAGCAGTCCTAATGTTTCAATTGAACTAATAATGCAGCATCTTCTTGTTCTTACTTGTCAAGGCATGCTTGAGCTGAGTCTTGGTGGTCAATGAAAGCTGATATTCTGCAAAGAATCCCCACCCAGAATTATACACCTTTTCTCTTGCTATTTTCCCTTGAGCAACTCAATTAAATGTCTTATGCCTAATCCTGTTTAAGATCTAGAGACTAAGCTGTGTGCTAGCTGAGATCTGTCAGGTGTTCTGGAAGCATCTCCTGCTACTGCCACATGGGTGGAGCACCACACAAAAAAATGCAGTTGTAGCCCTTATTTGAGTGATTGGTTGGCAGTGCTGGGAATGTGTATTTCAGGTGGTCGTCAAACTATATGCACCTGGGAAATGGGTGAGATGTGCTCTGGAGTCCTGCCCTTGTTAGGAAGGTACCTTACCTGTAGACCTTTTCTCCAGTGTAATCTGGCTGGGGGACTACGCAGAAAGTGATGTGGCCAGGCAGAGAAAGTGAGCGCTGCCTCTGTGGCCAAATACACTGGCTGTAGGTAGGGCAGTCAGTTCTTACTTAGGAGTATTTCTTGGGGGCAGAAGAAGGAGAAGGTTGTTACAGCACTCTGCTTGCATCACTCTCCTGCTTCTGAAATGCAGTGTCTGTAATTCAGAAAGATCTTAGACACTGTGCGTTGTATAGGCTGTAAGGATAAAATTTATGCCTTATAAGACTAATTCTTGACTCAGCCTCTGAGGCACCCAGTACCCTTGTATGTCTTTGAGGCTAACTGAGATTCCAACTTTGGACTTTCAGTTCATCACAAAAGATGAAATCAGTGAAAGGTTAGGAGCCTGCAGCACATAACCAGAAGACGTGAAAGCCAGCTTACTAGGTTATGTTTTCTCTTGAAGCCCCTCCATAGCATCCTGATAACTGCTGGTTATTGTTGACCTTCTAAGCTCACTCCCTTTCAAACTCTGCTTCCATGGTGTAGGGCAGGCCCAAATAAACCAGTACTACATTTTTCAGTGATGACTGGCAAATACCTCCACTAAAAACCACTCTTAACAAAGTTCCAGCAGAACTACTTCAAAAATACTGCAAACAATACCTTAAATGTAAATATTTTATTTAAAAAATAAGTGCATCTTTGTTTCTTTTATTTCTGTTTCAAGTGATGATTAGGTACACAGTATTAATTTGTTTGACTAATTTCGCTGTTACAATGGTATAATCTAATCCAGGTAAAGATACACAATTGTTCAAAGCTCTTAGCATTTGCTTTCAATGTTAACTCTGCAGCTGTAGGTAGAAAAATAGCTCTTTCGGAAATCTGATCCACACTACTTCCTTTTGTAGTGCTTTTGGCTTCTTTCAGCTATGTTCTTAACATGCAGTAATGGTGCTCCTCCATTATTCATATTTGCTTTCACAAATGCTAGCTAAAGAATGCAAGAAAGAAAGCTCTCTGCTAAGTCAGTGGTGACTTAAACCAAGATAGGGTAAAAATATCATTCTTCTACATTCTTTCAAGAAATGTTTTCATCCAGCTCATGTTAATTAAGACTATCAAACATCTGAAATTGCAGAAGTGTTGAAAATGTAGTTCCTGTTCACTAAATGCTATTGGGAATAACCTCCAGGGATAATAAAATAATAATAAAAAAATTATGCCTTTGAAGAGGCACGGTTTACTTTGTTTAACACAGGAAGATGACACTTCTAGTATTTTCCTTTTTATCATTCTGCAGAGGAGGTATTTTTCAGTCAAAACCACTTGTATGCTATCTCAAGGCAATCAACCAGTAACAATAACCTATTCCTGCACGTTATTTCAAAATGAGTTTTAACAGGATAGAAAAGTGCATTAAATACATCACAGATGTTACATATAATCTTGAGTTTTGATTTACTGCTGTTACAGTAAGAACTGAGGTTTTTATAAACTGATATTTCATGTTCTTCTTTCTAATGTATGGCATGTATGAGATTCATGTATGGCATACAGTGAGATTCATATTTCACTTAAATAACAATTTTGCCACATCCTTATCACAGCTGTTGAACAGTGACTCTAGAGCAGATAATTTTGGCAAAGGCAATGTAAGATCTATGACAGCTTCATATTCAAATTGAATCCTTGTTCCGAGGCCCCTAAAATAAAAGTACTAAATAAAATAAAAGTTTTTCATCATGAAATACAACACTTCAGGGTTCTAAATTCTGGTTATGTCCACAGCTGATAAATGTCAGCGCAGTGGAGTTTGGAGTGGAGTCCTTAGAATGATGTCACTGCGTGTGACTGCTACTTAATAGGATAATGAATGCATAAACAGAAAGCTGTAAACTGCAAGGCTTGGTATTTTACTGTGAAATAAATAAATCCAGTGAACTTAGCAGAAGTTGACGTTGTTTCAAGGAAGTGTAGGTGACACGATGACTTGCTAACAGTGTCCTGGGCTGCAACAGAAGAGGGGTGGCAGCAGGGCAAGGGAGGAGATTGTTGTCCTCTTCTCTGCCTTTGTGATGCCTCAAGTTGAAGTACTGTGTCCAGGCCTGAGCCCCCAGCACCAGAAGGACATGGAGCTGTTAGGGGGACTCCAGAGGGGAGCCACGAAGATGATCAGAGGGCTGGAGCACCTCTGCTATGGAGACAGGCTGAGGGATCTGTGCTCGTTCAGCCTGAAGAAGAGAAGGTTCCAGGGAAACCTCATTGTGGCCTTTTAAAATGTAAAGGGAGATTATGAACAGAAGGGAAATCAACTTGGATAATTATAGGACAAGGGGGAATGGCTTTAAACCAAAAGAGGGGAGATTTTGATTAGATATTTGGAAGAAATTATTTACTCAGAGGCACAGGATACCCAGAGAAGGTGTGGGTGCCCCATCCCTGGCAGCATTCAATGCCAGGTTGAACCAGCCCTTGGGCAGCCTGAGCTGGTGCCTGATCTAATAGTTGGAAACAGCAGGGGGTTTGGAACTTAGATTCTTTCTTTCTTTTCCTTATTTAATACTTCAGTTAGAACAATGAACTCCTTCAGCAAAGCTCTAGAATAGGCCCCAACCAGAAGTTGACACGTGGCCCAGTTAAGACTTCAGCATCTTTCAGAAACTGTAGTTTAAAAAGGCACAAAGTTTTTTCTTATTGTTGTTGGTTTTATGGTTATTGCTATTTTTTTTGTCTTTCTTTTTATCTCTGTGCAAAATTAGGAAAGTTGAATTTGGATTTAGTAATTGGCTTTGTTTTTCTAATAAATGTAAAAATTTGAACTTCAGAAAAACATTTTAAAAAAGTATTCTGTTCCATTTCAGAAGCCTTCTTTTGACCATTTCAAATTATTTTTTTCTGATGTTTTTTAAAGGACTTGAAATATGTAGGCACTATGAAAAGATACTTGACGACATTGATGTGCATATTATAGTTCTGGTTTTCACTTGTGAACTGAGGGGTACTTTTTCTCCCATTAATAAAGCAGTTACAAGGCTTACAGTAGTTACTGCTGTGATGATGGGTGTCTTAAATGTATCTAAAATAATATCTCTATTCAAAGTACTGCTGTCATACTACAGGCAACTTTACAGGATGAAGGAGCTTGAGAAGATGAAAAGAAAAACTAAGTCATACAGAGGAGGTTATTCTGGCAAATAGCTGAGGAACATAGCAGAAAGTTCACATAAAACCTTTTTAAATTAAAAAAAGACTTTAAACATAATTTTGTGAAAATATGTACTTGTAACCAAATATGATGTCTTTGAGAGTTGCTTTAAAAAATCAGACTTTTCCAAATATGAGTTATGTTCTTTAAATTGTTTTTTCCACCAGTAGCTGAGGTTTGCTAAATAACGTTTTGACAAATACAGTGAAAATACTGAAAAGATAACAGAAAAATTGTCTGTTTCAAAAAAAAAGAAAAAAAAATCTAGTTTATGGTAACCTCTATTTGCCTAATATGTGGTTTAGTTTAGGCTGCATCTAATTATCAAGAATACTTGAAAGCTGGATCTAGATATAGCAATTATAACTGTGAGGATTTTTTGTTTGAAACATGCAGGTAATGGTATAAAAATATACAATTAAATGCACCAGATTAGAAGTGCATAGTGTATCCTCTAATTCTATGCTTCCTTATGCCATCATAGACATGAAGTAACCCAACAGAATTAAGTAGTTTTATTTGTGAGCCCTACTGCAGTAAAGGATTTTGTCTGTTTTTTAAAAATCTTTTCTTGTGTTGCAAATCCTAACATCTTTGGCCTGGGACGTAATTTTCATGCTGTCCGTGGATACAATAAAGGCCTTCTATAATAATCATCCCTCTCTGGTACTTCATGGGGTAGGAGGGGAAGAAAGGACCCTCTATACAATGCTGAGCTTAAAAATAAACTTTTCATGTTTGCAAATAAGTGAAAGCACAAAGGGATCCTATGTTTTAATCTTGTGTGTATTCATAGCGGATGCTTAATTATGAAGCATAGAACTAAAGCCCAGCTATGTACCCCTGGTTACGAGACCCAGGGGATGACTGGATGTACTGCTTGGTAGCTTGTTCCTCAGGGGCCAATTAAAAACATGCCACATAAAGTTCAATTAAAAATATATATAACTCCTGCATGCTGCTGATTTTACTTATTGCTGGAAGCTGGCATCAAGAGAACTTCAGTAGACTGCCTTTTTATTGTATGCCTTTGTGAAACATTTAGCAGTGCCGCTAAATTCCAGTTTATATCGTCATTCACTGTCAGAAATACAACTGATGAGATATTTTTAATACGTAGTTCTTTTAGTATCCTTCTGAAGTGAGATGTGACCTTAACTGAGAAACTATCTCCGAACTCCTACAGCCCCTGTAAGAAAGTATGCCAGTTGTTTCTCTGCTGATGTTCATGTAGAACACCACATGAAGGAATTTCAGATTTTGTTTATGTCAGTAATTTAATCTTAGAGTCATAAGAGCTTGTTTATTTTAGCTCTGCTGGTGATGAATTCTTTCTGCTTTCAGATAAATCACAGTTAAGAGAGTTGTTGAATAATTCATCAATATGTCTATCAGATCTCAGAAAATATACCTAGAATGAAAAGAAAAAGCATAAAATACCCATAATGTGTTGCTAATATATGTGCGTGAAAAATATGGGCTTTGTCTCTTTTTTCATTTTTATCTAGTGTTCTTGTGGTGTTAATTATTAAGTTTAATAGGGAGTTCCCAGTTTACAGTGTGCAAATCGTGAAAGAAACAAGAATATGATTTGTTATGCATGGATGAAATGGAAAACACAGGAGTAGATGTATATGTTGCAGCAATGTCCTGGCTCATGTTTAAACATAAATGGCTGTATCAAGAAGGAAACAGCCATTAACAAGCAGCTGCTACCCCTGTTGGAGATTTTATCATATGCATGAATACTTTTTGCTAATGAGAAAATGCTTCGTTTATTAGAATAATTTTGGTTTCATAGAGCCGTAATTCCACGTTTCTTGTGTTGTATTGGGAATACGCAAGAAAGAAAGGAAATAATTAATTGGTATCAGTGTACATGAACAAATTAAAAAACAAACAAACACAAAAAAAAAAACAACTGTGAAGAAGGCTATGTATTAATAAGATAGGGAAAGTGTTATCTGACAAACGTACCGTCTGTGGAGGGATTGCTAACAAATTTGTGGAAAGAAATGATGAACATTCTGATAGTAGTGTGTGGGGACAAATGGAGGTAGGAATATTCATTATCCAGAGAGCATTATCATTTACACTTTTTGTCAATAAATTTAATCTGAAGTATTAAATACCCTTTGTAGGTTACAGGGAAAAATTAAGCATCTTCAAACGGCTGAACATCCTGTCCTGAACATAGATGTTTTATGTAAGTGAGATGAATTGCTGTCCTCAAGTCCTTCTGTCTCACTGGTTCCCACTTCCCCAAATATTCGCCACATATGAATATTGTTTTTTATTCATTAACACTAAGTAATGAGATGTGTTACTGCACAAAGCACACACAAGTAGCCAAAGTGAAAGCACTGACAAAAGTAATAAACAGATATCAGAATGAAATTCACATTAAATGATCTTCTCATGTATGTCTGCAACTATTAAGTGATGTTGGATGTTGTACAAAAGGCGGGCTTTTTTCAAGAACAAGGCAGCACTATAGCAATATTGTTTCCCCTCATATTCCTATAACTGTGGTGCACTGAGACATCTGGACAGTCAAGAAAATTTCTTAGTTTATAAACTGGGGAGGTCAGGTTGAAACATCATCCCCAGATTCTATGGAAAATCTGAAAACAACAAAGTAAGCAGTTAATTTTAAAGTGCTTCAAGTCTTTCACCTGTTAATCCAGTTTGTTGGCAGAGCAGTATGCTGAAAATTTGGAAAACAAATAGAGGCATATAAGCTATTAATGGCCCTTTGTGGCCAATGTTGAAAATTTGAAAAATGCATATATGAAGACCTGCAATAATCTTATGGGAGCCAGCACTCGTAATTGTGTAATTCCTTATTACAGCCTGCGGCTTGCATTTTGCTATATTTATTATGTTCATTCTTGACTTCTTAAAGTTAGTCAACTTTAAAGCTTTTAAAATGAGTGTTAGTTTGGAAAAGGTCTTTACTACAAAAAAAAGGTCTCAAGGTCTTATAGAAACTTGTAGAATCATGGAGTAATGAGGGTTGCTCTTTGCAAAAGACAGACAAGCTTGGGCTAGAAATAGGGGGAAATTATTTGCTCTATCAAATCACAGCAGCTGGTGAGGATGCTTATAAAACTGTATGTAATTGCCAATCTTAAAGTACTTTTATCATGTGCAAAGTAACAATAGCCCTTTTTTATAGGCTATAATTACAGCGTAAAGAAATCCCTGCTAGAAGGGATTCTCGGAGCAGTGGAGAAGGACAGGAATGTGGCAAAGGAGAAGGCTGAGCAGAACATTTGTTTGACAAGCATCATGGAGATTTGGCAGTGTTATTTGTTTTATTAACTATTTTCACGTAAGGATTTTAATATTAAGGTATTGAGTATGACCATTTACCATCTCCACAGAAAATCACATCAAATACTGACATTCATAACATCTTTAGAATTTCTAAGCAGGGATGTAAAAGCGTCAGAAATTCAGACACCAAGTCTGATGATTCACAACTTTGGGGGTCTGCTAGAAGTGATAGGACTGGTAGTAGGACTCCTGTGCTCCTGTTGAAATGACTTCATGCGCCATTCGTGTCCCTTGCTTCATGACGTGATCTCACGGGTTTAGTGTGATTCCTCCACGTGGTCACTGTGGTTCTTTGTGTCCGATGGGGGATTAGCTAAAGAAGAAGGTGAAAAGGGACCACGCGAGAGAATATGCAGCACTGGCCTTGGGTTTTGTCCTCGTATTCCTGCTCCATCGGGATGGTGGTGCTTCCTCCCTCAGTTTCTGCATATCAGTTGAGCATGTTGGACACATCTTTCTGAATGCAAAGATACACAAAACAAAAAGAAGCAGTTCCTGTAAGGTCTTTACCAGTATTCCTTTGTAAAATTTGATGAAGGAGTCATCTCTTGTTTTTGATTCACTGAAAGTGTTATCAAACAGCACCCTCTTCTCCATAATATGGGAAAACGAATCTGGCGGTACTTGTTAAATTTTATACGTATAGCTTGATAACTTCATGAAAATACTTTCCAAAGAGAATATACTTCTAAATGCTGCTTGCTTCAGGGTAAGGATTTGATTTTGCAGTTACTTGCAAGAATTTCTGCCAGTTGCTTCAGTGAGAGAAGAGGCAGCGAATGTGAGCTGGAAGAAGGGAAATAATGATAATGAAGATACATTATTTTTTTTTTTTTTTCCATCTTGAGAGTGTTTAGATACTGGAGTAGGGTGCCCAGAGAGTCAGTGAAATATCTCCATTTGTGGGATATTCAGACCTTGACTGAACAAACCATTGAACAAGCTGGTCAGGTTTAATGTGCTTTGCACAAGGGTTTGGGCTGCATGACCTGACAGAGCTCCCTTACAATCTGAATTATTTTGTAATTCTGTGAGAATAGGGGTATTTTTACCACAGGACTGGCATGCACAGAATTTCAGACACGCTGTTTATTTTATTTTTAGCAAGTTAATAAGGAAAAAATATTTAAAAAACAGATAAACACAAACACTTTTGGAACATAGGAGACTGAAAGCTCAGTCGTGGCTGCCTGGAAGTTCTCATTGTAAGAAACATCTGAAAAAATGTTGCCCATAGCTGTTCTGTCAGTACAGATAAGATATTGTGGAGGATATTACTGATTTTAACAAACAAAAAAAATCAAGCAATGAAATGAGCTATGTTTGTCACTACATGAGCTTTCCTGATGAAGACAAATCACTAAGTATTGGGGTAAATTTGGCTCAGCGATTTTTGGAAAACAAGCTAATTTGCTGAGATTGCATTGTAATGTTGAATACAAGTCATCAACTCAAGCATAATTAAATTGCCTACATATGGGAGTTTGATGTCCTGTGGGGCATCCTAATGTGTCCAGGTCTCTGTACAGTTAACAGATGTTATATGGGATATGTGGGAGACCTGGATCCTTTGGGATAACAGTTGAAAGCTGGGATATCTTTGGGTATACTTCATCAAAAATGACAGTTGATACTTTGGGAATAACTGAATCAAGCTCTTTGCAATCTTAGTTCTGACCATTGCCAAGTAGTGCTGATCAGAAAGCATGCTTTAAGTGCTCATTAGTACAATGCAACATTATGAATACATAGCATCTTGGGATTTCAGGATGATTGTAGCCTGCCTTCCTGGCAAGCTGGCTTTGGATAGATAACTGATGGTTTTGCAATACATGGACCAGTCATGGAAAGTCCACGCAGTATGCCTACCTTGGAGTTGTCAACTGATCTTTATTGTCTGTTCACTGTTCTTAGTGAGATGTCCTGGTGTAATGGTTCAGTCAGTGGCAGGTCCCCAAAAAGCACATCAAAAATACCAGCTTCCAGAGGAAGGTCTTGATGGTTCATCTTCCAACCCTACCTGGAAGCCCTGGAAATCTTGACTGGGCACAGAGAAGTTTTTGAGGTCCCCCATCCTAGACTTACAACTGGGAACTTGAGTTAGCTGAAATTGATTTCAGGAAGCTGGAATAGTCCCACTGTTGCTGCCTTTCTGCTAGGTAACTGCAAATTCTGGCATCTTCAGAGCTGCCCAGGGAAGTTAGATAATTTAGTCATTTTCAGATTTAACAAGAAAGTGAATTTCACAGAGCAGCTGTGCAGTTTAAGTTCCTTCCAAAATATCGTATTTCACTGTTTCTGATGTGAAAAATTGTGTAAAAGCTTGATTCGTGATAGACTTGAATTTTTTTGTTTGTTTGTTTGCTTTCTTCTGGATTTGATTCAGATGAAAACAAAATTATTTTCAAGGAGGGAACTATTTTCTGATACACTCTGTTTCTAAATAATCTTCAATTTAATTTTCTAAAATTATATTCTTTCTCAGTTCCTTTGGGCTAATCCTGAGACATACAAATTACTTTGCCAGGCTACAAAGATCTAATTTTCTATGAAAAAAAAAAAAAAAGACTAGAAGTATCTGTCTAAAGGAAGCGTAACAAATTGCTTAAGTCTTCCAGAGTCTTTCCTTTCGGAAGAATCACTGTCCTAAATTGTTTTGTTCCTGTGGTACTAAATGAGTGCCTTATTCAAATATCAAAACACCTAGTTATAACTGTCACTCACAGCTCAGATGCTAGCAGTTCAATAAATGGATCTGGTTTCTTGTTTCCTCTTTGAACAGGCAGTGGAAACAGTCTTTGTCCTTAGGCATGACTTCAGCTGATTAAGTCAGATTTTCTTCTGTCTGTGGCCTGGTATGAAAGATACGAGATACATAATTTTAGAAGGACCTAGATGTTAGAAAAGTGCCAGCTTTATGTGGTAGCACCAATACCTCAAAAGGCACAGTGACTGAAGGTGGTAACTTGTGGGAATGAAAAAAAAAACCTTTGAAAAAGCAGCAGACTGATGGCTGCTTTTGGGACAGCTTAAGGATACTGAAGAGGATAAAATAAAATATTACATTAAAAATAGTGAGGAACTATTTTTTTTAGTATTTTTAGGAACCTGACTATGGAGTGCATGCTTTTATATTGTCTAAACCTCAGCCTCATTACCATGATGTTAGCCCTAATGCTGCGTGTAGTCACTCTGACACAAGCAAAAAAGGCTTATCCTGAAAGAGCAGCATGTCCCTTATGATTCCATATAATATGTTCTTCAACACTGTTACTTGAACAGCCTAGTATTTACCATCCAGGAAGCCTGCATAAGGAAAACCTTGCGGACAAGGTGGACTCTTTTTGAGGACCTTATTTTATAGCAGAAGATCCCAACTTCTCAGCCACTTTAGCCTGCTGCCAGTATTCAGATCAACTGTAGGCCCTGTGTTCTTCATAAAATGATCCACCATTTTATTTTCTTCTGATTAGCAACCCTCAACAGACTATCTGCCAAAACCTTAGCATCTAGCCTGACTCCTATACAAGGTTTAAAGACTTATTTCACTTTTTAAGGACAAATTTATTAAACATTAGTGTATCACTTGGGTGCTATCTTGAGTAAGTGTGGATAACTCTTTTAATATAAAAGTGAATGTGGTGAAGCACAACAAAAGATAAAGTTAACTAGCTAACAGCATTGTCTCAAGGTAGAATATAATCTTTAAGCCCTAAACACATATTAAGTAGATGTTTTCCCAAGGTGCTCTACAATTGAGCTATGTATGTGAATCTCAACTGTTGGGAGTTGCTGCCTCTTACGTTGTAACACATGGTTCCAGAGCTGAATTCTTCTGAACAGTGCAAAACTTGGTTTCTGTTTAAGAACATATGATTGCTTTTTGCCATCATCAATGATTCTTACACTATTAGTTTTGATTCCAGTTAGTGACGGTCCAGAGACACAGGAACCACGTGATAGGGAAGGAAGGTACTACTGCAGTCACCCTTTAGATGAGCAGAACACTTATAAAATCTGTTGGTCTTGGAGTTTCTACTGAAGTCAGCAATGTATAAAAAGTCTTCCTGATGTACAAGCTGAAGCAAATTAGAGGTATGCTAAAGTAGCAAGTGTGTTTTTTTGTTGTTGTTTTCCTTTTTCTTTTTCCCAAAACAATCACGGTGCAAAAACATCTTTCCATTCTTGTTTTGAGCTAGCTGGCAACTGCTGCTTGAAATAACTCCGTACTTCCACCATATGTAGCTGTGGTCAGGTAGATCAGGTACTGAAGGAACAAGAGAAGAAAATTCTGTCCACACTGTTTCATGTGAAATACAGAGAGAAAGTCAGCAGCATGTATTTCATAACATTTCACGTTAATTTTCCTGATTCTCTTTGTAGTTTCCATGTGGGATGGTCTGTGCTTTGTTAGAAGCTGGGATGCGCAGGATTATTGTTTTCTTGTCCAGGAATTAATTATTGTTAATTGGACTAACAATAATAGTCTTACAGGAAAATGGCTTAACATTTTTTGCAATAGTGTGGATTTCTTCATCAAAATTCAAATGTGCTGCCAGATGTTCTTTACATCTAGAGTGGTGAGGTGCTGGAACAGGCTGCCCAGAGGGGCTGTGAATGCCCCGTCCCTGGAGGTGTTCAAGGCCAGATTGGAGGGGGCCCTGGGCAGCCTGGTCTAGTATTAAATGGGGAGGGTGGTGACCCTGCATGTGGCAGGGGGATT
This sequence comes from Meleagris gallopavo, assembly GCF_905368555.1. NCBI lineage: Eukaryota > Metazoa > Chordata > Aves > Galliformes > Phasianidae > Meleagris > Meleagris gallopavo. Next base: position 122,371,489 of record NC_139404.1, read on the forward strand.
GGAGATTCATGATCCTTGAGGTCCCTTCTAACCCTGGCCGTTCTGTGATTCTGTGTGGTGTTAATTTTGAAATTAGAGGTTCCTAGACCACGTATTTTCATTTTGGCTCATTTGTAGCTGTTTAGAGCTGTAAATCTGTGTTTTGGGTTTTTAGTTTGTTTGTTTGTTTTTCCTCTCATGGTAAAATCTCTGGAGATTTGGGTTCTGCTTGGTTTGTGGTAGCTTTTGGCTAATGTAATATTGTTCTTCTTTCTATAAGGAGCAACCTTCTTTTTGCACTAAAATCAACATCTGTAATTTTATGCACTTGCAACAAATTGCTTGGGTTAATCTTGAATTGAATTAATTGAACAGAAATTTAATGGAAACTGCTTATAGTAACTAACTTTTAAATCTCAGTCTGAAGTCACCAACTGGCTCACAGACTACAGTCACAGCTAGTCTCAGCACTATATGCCTGTTGTTTCAAAGCTGTGCAGACTACCATGAGCATATTTTTCTGCTGCCTTATTCCCATTTCCCCACCCTGTTTTTCTTCTACTGGTGATAGCTGAATGCAGGTAGCATGCATTCACTGTACCACTGAAACTCAGCCTTCTGAAAAAAAAGTGTCCAATTTTAAATAGAACTCAAACTCTGCTTAATACTGAGAATGACAGGAAATTTTAAGCAGGAACTGTCTTGTTTCTTGATAGTGTACAGGTGCTGGTGTGGCATGCCGAAATCACTCTTAGTGTGTATATATACCTTCAACGGTGGACATGCACAAGATGATGCTTTCAAGTTGGAAGAGCGCCCAGTAGAGACTGCGGTATAGCTTCAGTGATAGCACCAGAGACACGTTTATGAAAAACAACAAATGGAAAATCACATTCACAGAAACAATTTATTTTTACTCCACAGTGCATGCATACACTAAATGTTTTCAGATGAATGGCTGAGTTGGCAATCAGCTCACATCACCCAGATCTTGTGCTTTTTGAGCAGTGATCCTTATGTAATTACACATTAGACATGTGAAAACTGCCAATGTAGTTTGACACTGCTTAACAATGTGTAATCTTTCATGCTACAATCTGTAATTTTCCTAGCTGAATGAGAGACTATATGCTGTCAGCTTTCTGCAGTTGTGGCTCATTGGAATGGACAGGCTGCATATTTGTTAGCATTTTTTTGCTTACTCAACACGGAACCTGATATTTAATTCAGACTCCGATTACATGAACTCAAGAGACAATTTCTACACTAGAATGTTGCCCAAATCTCACTGGTATAAATCTTCAGAATGGATGGACTAGGATTACTGTTGCATATGGAAGAGAGACTAGTAGTCTCTGGTTTTCCATCAAAAACAGATTATAGTCTCCAGTTTTAGAAATCTGCTCTTCAGATGATTTCCTAATAGGTAATGAAGAAATGTTTTAAGCATTATAAAATAAAGGGAGCTTTGAAACAGTGATGATTTCAGAATATCTAACTCTCAGTCTTAATCAAAGAATTACATGGGAGTTTCTGGATTCAGAGTCCACTTTTCTATGATTTGTAAATAGTATTATGAATGAAGTATAGATAATAGGTATTCAAGACAGGACTTCAATATTCTTTAATCTTTTCCTCAGATATGGAAATGTAATCATCGGACTGAAATAGAAAGTCTCTACAATGAAAGAAGGGGAAAAATACATAAGGTTGTACAACATCGTGTGATAGGCCCATTATGGAAATTGTTTTCAAAGATTTGCAGATGGCACTTGTATAAGATAAAATAAAAAACACACAAAAGTAGTGCCTTAAGGTGAGACCAATGCATTGAACGTACTCTGAGATTTATTTGTTTAAAAATAATTGTATACCTTACTGCTTTCTTCCCTTGTTGCGTCATCTCTTGTCTTTCAGAACAAAATGTGTTCTTGTGCTTTAATTTTCTGTGAGGGTAGGTTCTTTTCTAAATAGAAGAGCCATGTGACACTCACAACTTCATATGTGTTCTGAACTCTCATAATAATTAGCTAGATATCCTGAATGCATGTCTTTCAGGCTGCACACCCTAATTATTGGATAGTTTGTTGTCATAGCGGTTTCTAAAGGCTCTCTTGCAAAACATTCTCTTGTGCTAGTTTGTTTGTTCCTAATCCCAGCAGCATCTGTGAAATTCTCTTTTATAAACTTATTTTCTATATTTTATTTTTTCATTATCTTCAATATTGAATAGGTAATTCAACTTCTTTCTTAAGACTGAGAACTAACTGAACAATCTGTGTCTAGGTAGCAAGTAGGTGGTACAGATTTTGTTTGATATATGCAAGTAATTTTTGTATGAATTGAAAAGTTCACCACTGATCAAAAATTGTTTTCATGTGGAAACGATGTCTCTTTAGAGACATTGCTATGCTGTAATGAGTAAAAGACTAGTTGGAAAAGTGTCAAATCATCTGGGGAGTTTTACTGGAAATAAGGTTTAGGTGAAGAATAAAGTTAAATTAATTAAGAAAATTAAACTAGAGCTCCCAGTTCCACAAAGGTTCAATAATTATCTATTTTTTAAATTTTTAAATTCATTTCCTTCCTTTTGCTTAACTTCCTGTTATGCACTTTCTTGTGCTCTCTCCTCCCATTGTTTTTAAAGGTTGAAATAAAGAGAGAAATAAGTACTTCCATTTCATAGAGAATTTAAGCTGCCCCTTTGGGAAGATGTTTCAGGATGGGATCTGAGTTCTTAGTTGCTTTTTTTCTGTGCATTGTTTTTACTTTTACTACTTTGTTTTTTTTTTCTGTAGGCTTTTCGTTTTATGTGAGCACTGAAATCTTTCTCTAATAATGTATTACAAAATTTTCCATGAATTAATTGTATGAATGAACTATTGCACTCCCATTCCAAGTTTATTAAAATTAAAGAATTTTTTTTGGATCATTCCTGAATGCAGTGACTGCAGTGTGAACTCCCCAATGAAATATTCACACGATAACTCTCAAACATTTCTTTATATTGAAGCAAGGGTAATGTAGAAATGGATACTGTAGCAAAGGTAAGGCTACTTGGGCTGTGGTATCAGTTGTATCAGATACCTGAACTTCCTCCAAGACCATCAACCTAGAGAAATGATGCCTTAGAACTGATGTCAAATTAGAGTACTAAGATGCTTTATTTTCATGTCCTCCCCAACATGCCATCACTCTTATTACAGTCTTGGCATCTCTGTGTTTGAAAAGGAACATTTCAATAAAAATAATTAGAGAGGTGGAGGATGATTGAGTGACATCTGTACTATATGTACCTATGTGCACACATCATTTCCTGGCTCTTTTAGCAGTGAAGGAAAATGTAATGTTCTAACAGCTCGTCGCTATGGCTGGTTGGTTCTTTGCCAGAGATAGATCTAGTTGCACAGATTTCAGACACACTGCCACTTTTGGGTTGGAAATGAAGCCCTAAAAATCAATAATTGGTCTTTAATATTAAGTTGTATACAGTAATTTCATTGTGGTTTTATTAGATCAGTAAAATACCCGCTGTGGGACAGTATCACAAGGAACTAATTCATGTACCAAGCTTTAAGTCTAAAATGTAACTAAGAGTTTAGAGAAAGGGATTTGAGAAAGGTGAATGAGCTGTATAGAGGTTTTAGTGTTTGAAAGAGTTTTCTAATGAGAAAAGAGTAACAAGAAACTGAAGTCTAATAAAGCAGATATTGTAGAGTTTGAAGTTTCAGATTACCTTCATTTGCTTTGTAAATTGCTAAGGAAACAAACTCCTGGGACGCTTTCTCAAATACACCCTTCGTCAGCCTGTGTCTCTTTTTTCCCATTCATGCACTACATGCAGAGCTGAACAATTAATGAAGCTGAGAATTCTTAAGCTTATTTCAATTAAATTTCCACCGTCACTTGATTAAAACATCTGTGATTGTGTTTGTTTTAAACATCGTCGTATGTCTGCCACCTTTACTCATGTTGAGTAGAGTCTGCCTGTGAGTTTGAATTTTTGAACAAGTGAAACTTTGTGGTGCTGTCTCATTAGTAGTTCAGATGCTGTTCTCATTTTTGTATGCAGTCTACCACGTGTCTTTCCTCTCTAGCAATGTGATTTGGAATTATCCTGGTGTTTGTTATTATACTGGATTTCTGTTGTTGTGCTAGGAAATTGGTGTTTGAGTGTCAGTAAGGAAATGAAACTTAACCAGATAGTGTGCCCACGGACCACAGTTCTTTCAGAATAATTATTATGTTGGTAAAAGATGTGCAGAAGGAAGTTGTGTCAGTGGTACAGCTGATTTGGTAGAAGCTCCTAATGTAATCGCAGCAATGACAGCAACACAGTGATAATTTTATTATTATTATTATTATTATTGTGTGAGAGAAAGGGAAGACTTATTTGTACTGCTACAAATTCAAGCTCAGGCTTTAGTGTGTAAAAACATTTGTATATTGTCTGAAAGGAATTCCTATAGTGATAAAACACTTTGCAATAAAAAGAAACCTTAAGGAAGACATTAAAACTAAAAATTGAAGTAGATAGCATATCTGGGGTCTTATAGTGTGATAACAATGATAACACCTAACATGGATCATGAAGTAGAAGGAAGAAGTGTGAAGAACATTGATTTCAGTTAACATCCATCTGTCAAAAAGTTAGTCAAAACTGAAAGAAGTTTGATTGTAAATTCTGTAAATTATTTGAAAAATGGCAAGAGACTGAAGAATATTTGAGATTGCTTTCACAGTCCTGATGTATTTCAGCACCAACATTTAACACTTTACAACGTTTACTTAAAATGACAGAATACTGAATACTCATTTTCCTCTAAGTGTCCTTTTTCTACTCCTTTTTTGCTTATGACCAAAGATACTGGATGAATTCTGGTGATAATGAAGAGCAGATCTGCAGCATAAAGCTTGTGACTAGAGTACAACAGGTGGGGGAGTCAAGAACCTCAGAACATTGCTGTTGTTACTTTGACAAAAGTACTGATCTGTTAAATTTCTTGTTCACACAGTTGTACAGAATCACTGAGATGTGTGTTTTGAGCTTCCTCTAACAACTGTACATATAGGAAACTAAATAGTTGAAGATGACAAATACACAAATAGCTGTTGAAGAGCTATCGGCACGTTCCAGATACAGTCTTTTGATATTCATAATTCATTTTCAATATCTTTCTCTGCTAGAAAAAATCTGCAGGGCTTGCTTTTGTCTGTGCCAGATGCCTCTGAGATGAGAGGAGGTAGTTGCCAAATTACTCACCATGCAGGAGAAATGGCAGCTGAAAGTGATTATACCCAGCATATGGTCCAAAGGCAGACACCTGCTAACAAAGATTAGGGATACTGTGGCAGATTCTCACTTGTTATAACAAGCCAAATAATCCTGAACATAAATCCATTAGAATAAATGAGAGTAGCCGTCAGAGAATTTTGCATCAGACCTGTCTCCTCCTGCTCCCACCTCCCCATACACTCCCATGCTTTGCCAGATTGGGCGTGTAGGAGTATCGTGGGGCATGTGAGTGCATTTGCCAGAACTATTTTGTAAAACCTTATAAATTGGTTAAAAAGTAGTGAGAATAGCACTTCAGTAAAAAGGCAAACCTCACAGTTATAATGGAACGCAGTAAGAACTTGAGGTGAGTACCTGGAGACCATAAGCAATATATGGGGACGACAAAGGCAACTCCGTTATTTCTCATGTCTGGAGATTACATATGTTCTTTGTCCCAGTTCAGTTTTGTCACTGGAGAGGTAACACTTTCATATATGCATGTTAGGAACACAGTCTCCTTAGTTGCTAAGAAATAAGTGGAGGGTAAGACTTTTGAGGGCTTAGGGTCACGGATTCTATATGGCAAGAGCTCAAAGTCAAGTGCCTAAACAACACGTGCATATCTTAGTCTATTATGAGGTGGCTAATGCTCCCAGAACATTTTGAAAAATATATTAAGTGCTGGCAAATGACTGGAAGGTGTAAACGTTGTGGCAGTGTCTCATGGGATGGGGATGGCAAAATATGGGAGCTGGAGGATGGAATGTCTGGAAATGGCTTAAGGGAGGGGTGAGGGCTTGTCACCAAGGACTGTCTACTGGCAGCTGACTAGATCTGAGACTATGTGCAAGGGAATGGAAAATGGCACTGAAAGCTGTATGTGTGCTTTGGGGCCAGCAACCTTTAGGCTAAAGATGAGAGTAGTAGCAGCTGGAGATGCAGAGGTAAGAACTGCTGGCAAAAGGGAATGTAAAAAACAAACAAAAAAACCTGCAAGGTGATGATGGTTGTAGTGATGAAGCTAGGTAGTATTGATTGTATTGACTACACCAAATGAAGGTGATAAGAGGACAAAATTAGGTCAAGTAAGATGGCTAAGTAGACTGGTTGCTAGGTCTTGCTAAGCAGTGATAATTTTGCTGTAGGATAATGTCACTGGAAAATGGGTGTCTACTTTTGAGTCTTTTGGCAAAATTAGGAAGAAACTGGAGGCAAAGGGAAGCTGAGAACCTGGTATTTATCTGTGTTTTGAAAAAGGAAGAATATGAAGAAACATTAGACTTTGTCAAAGAGTGCATGCAGATTCACACCAACGAGTCCATTTCCTTGGAGTATTGAAAGAACCATCTTCTACCTTCTTCATCTTCAGGAAGTTTATTTCTACATCAAATCAGGTGGTGTAAGCATATTAAACTATACAGGGCTACATATGCAGACTGAATGTGTATATCTACCTATATCTAGATGTGGACAAAATACAGCTATTGTATGTGTTGAAATATGTACAGCCTTATTCAAATTCCTCCTTTTCCAAGGAGAATATTCTCAAGTGTCCCCAGGTGAACAGCAGAGTTCAAGTCCTCTCCAACTTTATTAGAAAGTAACCTCCATTATGCAACCTGTTTTTGCTGAGTCTCTGGAGGGTTACTTGATACGTTTTCAATATAGTTATAAAGCGTGATGGAAGCCTTCCAGTAAAGAGGTGTAATGTTAAATACAAGATTATTAACATCATTCCTTCTGGCTACACAGGTAGGACACGTATGTGCTTTCTAACTTTTGAGGCACTTGAAATTTCCTATCTGTAAGGTTTTAATTTGAAGTAATTTAAAGTTATGGCTTCACTTAAGAAGGGCAGGGGTAAGTCCCTGAATATTTGTCAGTTTTGTATGCACTTCTTTATGATCTCATAACCTAAGAAGAAGGTTAAAGATCTGCTCAAATTAAGATGTTTAAATGAACTGGGAATTTATGAGAAGTTTAAGAGCCCATCTGCTGTCCAACAAAATATTACAGGTGCCTGAGCAAGAGTTAATGTTCTGATGGTTGACTTACGGAAAATACACATAGCTTTTGTAATAGCTGGAAAAAAAATCAATGTGCAGGCTTGTTAAATAATAACATTTCAGAGGTGGACACACCACGCTATGCCTTCTGATTAGGGATTATTGACCTCCAATCTGGTCTGGAGGTAATATTTTAATATTCTTCTAATATGAAGTGATTGTGCAATGGAATCCAGGCTTCTCTGGAGTCAGAGTTACCAATTTCAAGTTGCCAAGTGTTTGGCTGTATGCCAGAATATGGATTTTGTTTTTCCTAGTGAAAAAACAAAAGTAGACAGTTCTACTTGGTAAACACTTAAGCTGTTTGTACTCATGCCTTGACCCTGTAGTGGTTTTACACCGATGGGTACCAGCTCTCTCCCACTCCTCCTCCTCAACAGGGAAGGAGGAGAAAACATGAATCTCTCAGGTTGAGATAAGGACAAGGACGTGTCTCACCAGCTACCATCACAGGCAAAACAGACTCAGCATACAGGAGGTTAATGTAACATATTGTCATTTTCTAACATACCAGAGCAGTGTGAACTAAAAGCAAACAAAAAAACACTTTTCTTCCCATCCACTCTACCTCCCAGCAGCACAGAGGAATGGTGAATGGGGGCTGTGGTCAGTCAATAGTGCTTAGCCTGTGCCATTCCCCCACACCACTCTCAGCTCCAGCTCCACATGTGTCCCTCCCACAACACTGTCCTTCCTGAACTGATTCCTGTTGATTTAGAAAAGCTGAGATGTCAAAGCAGGTTGAACAGGTGAGAGCTATCTTCAGTATACTTCCAGAGTTCTGACTGGGGCTTGGTGATTTCACTTACCATTGTATCTACTGAAATTTCCCTTCTTTCCTTCATCCGTGAAGCTGTGTTTTGTTTCTATTGTTCTTATTTGAAGGAAAACAACTCTGTAAACAAATAAGATATGGTATATGCAGTGTCATATGGAATGTATTTGTACCATCTCCCTGCAAGTGTATGAATTGCAATGGTAGGTGGTGACAAACTAGGGAATTACACATCCTTTGGGTTGCTAGTTATTCGTTGTTGGAACTGACTTATTTTCAGATCATTTGAAGAGGCATTCTTACTTGTAAATTGTTCTCCTGAAATGTATTTATGAGTCAATGCCTTTAATTAGTCCTTAATGGAAAGATGGATGAAGCATTAGATAATTCTTTCCTCCCTTAGCCATGCTAATAAAATTAACAAGCACTGTCTTTCAGCCTTTCTTTTTTTTGTTTACTTTAAGCTGCTAATTAGTTACAGTGATCAGAACTGTATTCTTTTGACTGTAATAAATGGAATTCCAACAAGGAAGGCTGAAGCTGTTCTAAAAATAAATTGTGCCCTAGTAACTTTCAGCCAGTGTATAGAGCTGTCAATCTGTTTGCAAATGAATGCTTCAGCAATTCAGTTGTTTTGAATCATTCTGTGGTTAACATGGGAAAATCACTGATTTTTTGGTATTGTGATTATAAAAAGTGAAACAGAAGAGCTACCTGGGTACAGTCAGTGTAATAAACACAAGGCTTTTAAAACTATAGTGTGACCTTTTAGCACTTTATTCTTCATCACAGATATTTTAAATGCATTATAAGACGAACTGCTGGTGTGAGCAAAAAGTCATAGCTTTATCACTTCAGAACTGTTGCATCTTTCAGACTGCCAAACAGTGTGATAAATATGTAGGTGCTCCCCTTTTTTAAAAGAGAAGATGACTGATCTAGGAATATTGTTTCTCTCTATCTGATCCTGAGTGCAGAGCAAACACACTTTCTACCAGAACAGTTAATGGAGTATGTACTCCACAAAGTTTGTAGAAGCTGGTGAACCACAAACTTGGAATAATTACTGTTGATGTATTCAAGGACATATCTTAATTTACTTACTTAGTGAGGCATTTTATTTTTTTTTACTGCACTTTTGCTAATAACTGCATAACTCTGCTGAGAACATCAGTGAAATTCTCAGCATAGATTTAATTAAGGGATTGGTATGTTAAGATATACTTCAATATCAATATCCATAATAATATATTTATAGTAAAAAAAAAAAGTCACAGAAGTGATTTAATAGAATTAAATCTATTAAGGCATCTAAAAGAAGTCACATAGCTTCTTATTTCCCCAAATTTCCATTTTCCTTACAGATGAATTCACACAGGGCCTTTCTTCTTTTCACTGGTAATGATATCCTGTGACCTGCTTTTGTAAAGACTATCACAAGCATAGCAAAAACTGAATGAGATTTCTTGGTCACTCCTATCCTTTACAGTCTTTCTTCAGATTCTAACATCAGCAGGCACTGGGCAGAAATGTAATACAGCCAGGCTTTGATTTATTTACACCTTTGAGGGCATCTAGTAATAGGACAAATGTAAACTCTTATCAGGTATATAGTTCTTTAATCAAGTTGTTGGTTTTTTTTTTCCCTAAATGGCAATTTTGTATTATTGGTGAGGTACATGTCTGAGTGTTGCACTACGTAACTGTGAGATATTAGAGGCTCTTTTTAAACCATTGGTTTACTGTTCTCAGAGAGTAGCATTTCTGATGTTGAGTCAAGATTGATTGGACAGAACTTGTGTAGAGTATGACTGAATACCTTTTGTGGTGACTACTTTCCTTCTGAGTTACAAGAATCACACTTGAGACCTTGGAATGGCCATGAAATGAGCAATCACACAGGTAGAGTAACTGCGATGCAACCTCTCTGCTGGACTGTCAACATGCAGACAGATCTAAATATAATAACTTATGCTGAATATTTGCTAACGATATTTGGCAATCCCAAATCTGTAGCTGAGGTCAAGAGGGTCTATAAAAAAAAAAAAAAAAGAGTAATGATTGTACATAAATTATAGGAAATCTTCAGTTATTGGGGATTTAGAAATACTTAGTGCAATTTTATATCTCTCTGGGTGATGCAGTGTTCAATGTGATTACATTTCCCAGTAGCTTTAGATCCTTTATCCTTTCTCTGTTGCCCTGGCATAACTGCTGGAGGTCAGCGCAACAGACAGAACTGAAGATCTGCTTCAGCTTCAAAACTTACTTTCTGTGACTGGTGATGTTCACATTACTAGGGACATTTGTCGACCACGTAAAGCTTAACTCCCACCTCCATTTTAAGCTGAGGTAACAAAAGTGCCAAGAAAATAAAGAATAACACTTCCAATTCATGTGAGTCACTTTGGAACTCTTGGTAAGTGATGCTTGTCTGTGTTGGAGAATAAGGAACAGTGGTATAACTAGATTAAAGTCCTGGAGTCCTAACTTCACTGAAGATACCAGGACCTTTTATGCTGGCTGAACTGATTTCAGCAATTCTGTTTGCCAGTTGTTCTCCTAAGGTATCACAAGTCAGGTCATTGCTAATTTCCAAATCCCTTCTCAAAGCATAAAGTCTTCATACTTTAGATAAATATATATATATATATATATATAAATATATAAATTCACTATTGGTATTTACCTTTTGGTGTTATGCAGAGATACTCTGGAGGTATACTTAAGCTTTGTTCCTACCAGTAGCACCCTACCATTCACACTGTTCTTCCTCAGATTCACTTCCAGAGGGTGGTGGCTGTAGCTTGATTCATAAAAATCAGTCTTCACAACTATACCTGTTTCAGCTGCTCATTCACTGGCTGATTCACTGTATGCTAAGATTTCAGTAGGGATTAATGGCTGAAACTTCATTAGTCTTCCACTGTCCCAACCTCTGAATCCCTGGCTTTGTATTTTGTGCTCCTTTTGCAGAATACTTTCTCTCAGTTCTGAAATTGACAGGCTCTTTTAACTGTTTAACCTTTTGTTGCATCATTGACTGTTGGATCCTGCTGTATCTGGCCAACCAATTCTTTCTCATCCAATGCAGTTTTCAGTACCTGGAGTACTGGTAGACAGGAGGAAAGCATTGGGGTTAAGAACAGGAAGAAATGCTGTGAGCAGAGTGAGTGGAATAAGCAGAAGGGCTGTTTACTTCTACCACACAATTTCCAGAAAATACACAGTCTTGAAATACAACCATGTGCCTCAAGAAACTATGTTGGGGAGGGGCGAGGAAGGTATAAAAAAGCCCCATCCGGGTGTATAGAAACAGCTGAATTCCATAGGCTGACATGCACGCTTTCACAAATTTATTGCCACTACTCCAACCACTGAACTTGATATCTTACACAAATACACTGCCATTAATGACTTCCCTTTATCAGATAATGAAGAGGAGGAGGAAGGCCTGAAGTCCAAAGAGACAACTGAGTTTGTGGCATTTATTCTGACTACATAGAAACAGTTGAAATACTTCTTCCATCATCTATTAAAAAAACCATTGACTTGCCTACATGTGAACTGTACCACACTCATGAAAGGACCAATACCTACCCTCATTAAAATCAAAGACCATTCAGTTTTTAAAAGGCTCTTCTCAGGGTTGCTAACTGTATGAATTGTGACATGCAAAAGCCTAATAGTCTGTGGAGAGACTTATTCTTTTGCTTTTTTTTGTTCCATTTTTCTTCTGTTCAGGTTCTCTTCAGAGACCTTGTCAAATGCTTTCTGCAGACAGTTTCCAAATGGAAGAGGTAGTCTGCCATTTTGTTTTTATTTTGTATTTGTGCTGTCGTGGTGAGAGAAAAGAGCCAATACAGGAGGGACTGCATGTTCGTTACTCAACTGACACTTGTTTCAGTAGCTTATTAGTGGTTGTCTGACTGCCTTTGAGAAATCCTTCATGCTGCTGAATCTGTCATGTTAGTTGATACAGAAAACTTTGCTGGTCCACCCATGTTTTTGCTAACGTCTTTGCTGATCCTTTCATTCACAGGCATGTCATAGTTAGCAACCTCTTATAGTCCTTCAGTCGCATCAAAAATGGTGACTGCCATTTCTCTTTTCCACTCTGGACCTTCAAAAACTGTATATCTCTGATGGGTTATCCATCTTGACAGTTATTATAGAACACTAGCTGGCAAAAGAGGGTCTGATATGTGTTTTGGATTAAATAGACTAAGAAGACTTGTGCCTTAAAAAAGAAAAAAGTAAGAGATATGGGGTGGATGACATCTTTTTATCATGTGATTAACTGTGCTATTCCTTTTGATGCAGAACTGGACTGGGTGGTTATGGCTGCATGAGAAAGGGTGGATACCAAAAAAAAAAAAAATGACAAGGGTTACAAACTGTGACTGAATTCCATTTCTTGCACATTATAAATACATTGAACTTATCATTAGATATAAGCCAAAGAGGCTAAAGATACAGCTATATGCACAGGAGAGCAGGAACAGAAGTACAGAATTTCCAGCAGAAGCAGAACAGAAAGAAAAATGCATTTCAGCAGTGCTATAGGGTTGTGCTGATATGGGGAAACTTCCATGCTGCTAGCTTGGAAACATCACAATTTACAGAACTTGCAGATAATGGAAACTCAGGAAATGTTTTGAAAAGAAGCAATCTGAGAACTGCTGCCTTTCAAGGATGTTGTTAACAGGATGCAGCACTGATTAGTGCCAACTCACTTCTCTGATCTGACTTTGAAGTAGACCTTGGATGTGTTATGTGCAGGATCAGCCAATGAGAGTGTTAGCTTGTGCAGGATGAAGTATAACTTTGGGAACTTTCATGCACACTTCCATTGCCTTACTGCCTCTGGCAGCACTAGTCCTTTTCCAACTGTCATGCTGAATTCTACCATACCATTTCCCAACTCTGTAACTACGACTTCCTGATCAATCAGTTTATGGATTTGCTAGATTTTCTTTGAACTGGGGCAGCTTGAGGAACCATGTCAGTAAGACAGATCATCCACCTAGTCAGATGGTCAAGACAGAACAAGAAGGGAAAAATAAAGGGAACCCCCGGTGGTCTGTGTGATTTTTCTTGAGGTAGACAGTTTGAAGTCTTGCTTTAGGCATTTAAAGTTGTGTTGTAGTTTGCACTCTGATTTTCCATGTATCAGCTTGGGCAAAGCTTTGTTAAAGACATGTTTTTACTAGCAGTCAGGGGGGGTCTGACTGCACCACCGTGAAGTTTTTTGTTGGTTTCTTTGTAGGTCACTAGAATTCCGTGTTTAATTACTTGATTCATTACAACTGAGTGAATACCCAGAGCAGTACCAAAACATTTTATTGAAATATAACAGAACAGAAAGCAACCTGTGAAAGCCTATAAAAAAGATGGCTGGTTGCTGACCTCTCACTAGGAAGTAATGAGAATTAAAATTAAATATTAATTTGTTAAGTAAGCTCTTACTTCAATCTACAAAAACAGTGAGGCCCAGGATAGCCTGAGAATTAGAATCCCCCTCACCCTAAAAATAATCATAAAAAAAGGTCAGCAGCATTCTCAATCTCTGCATTATGGTACTATCATAGCAATTCACAATATTTAACAATCTGGAGGAAAAAAACTTTTGTTTTAGTCCTTGGTGATTCATCCAATCCATCCAAATCTATTTGTTCATGACTTCTGTCTCCAAATGCTTAGGAAGATACTTGAACATTTTTATAATATGACTAATAGATCATTGTCTGTGCAGGCTCTGCTCTGTATAAAATTGCTTGCTTTCATCATGCAGGTGTTATGGGAGCTGTTGCAATCCAAATATACTTCGCTTGCCATTCAGATGGTAATAACAACAGCATCGTCTTGCCTTCAACTTTCTACTGGCACATGCATCTACCGTTCTGTAACCACTAGTGAGATAAGCTGGAGGTTTTGTTTGATTACATGCTGTCTGCATTCATCTTCCTGAACAGAGAATGGCTTGAAGAAATCTGGGAAAAAAGGTGGTGATAGGATAAGGGCTAACTATGTTTTACCCACATCTCTTGATAACTTTAGTTAACAACACTGGATAAGAAGAAGGCAATAGTTAATTCACTTTATGCTCTTAGTTTTCAAAGCAATACAAATATCCCCCAAGTTCTTGGCAAGCTGCAGTTTGTGCTTGAGACATATGAGAAAATCACTATCTTCATGCCATGTGATGGCTGTTGCTCAGCCACTCTTGGCTTGGAGTCAGTATGTCTGCTGACATCAAGCAAATGAATCCAACCACTTTGTCCTCGTCTTCTGCTGCATTCCTTTTGGTGGAAATAGGCTAAAAATCACAAACACTGGTAACTGTTGGCAACTTTTCTTTTATATCCTATGCCTGGATCAGATCCCTGCCATGTTTTGTAAGTTTTGTCACGTGGTTTATCTTCCATATGTGGATTAAAAAGGCAAAATATTTTGATACCATGGATACTATCTATATGTGCTTTTAAAAATCATTTTTTACAAAAGAACAGCATATATTACTGTATAAATGACACGATGAATTGCTCTATCTTCTCATGGTTAATAGGCACAGCATAGGCAGTGGTATGGTGAGAGTTCTCTCCAAACCAATTTAATTAGCTCCTTCCCAAAAGAATCAATACTGTGTCTGAAAATACAGTTCAGACTTCAGAAGTTTTTCAGTAAGTTGCCTCATATTTTGGATTGCTAATGAACTTCATCACATTTGGAAGTTCATGTGACATGGACAGAAACTATGCAGAAAACTAGCTTCACTATTTCTAAAACTAACTTTACTAAAGCACTGTGGTTTTAAAACATTTGTGTATATCCAGTAGGCCAAAACTGAATTCAATATGAAACACTTTACCCTTTTTAGATAACAGAAGTCATTCCTTTGTATTATTTTAAAATGACCAACACGGTTTCCCATTCTTCTCGAATTTGTGTATTATATAGGTATTATATAGGAAGGATGTTTTTTTTTCCCTTGGTTAAATGAAATTTGCTAGCATTATTTTTGAAATTTGTGCACTCATGTTTCCCTCTCTCTCTCTCTCTATATATACTACTGATTCTGCTGTCTCATAAAAAATTTATTTCATATTTGCTCATCTAGCAATAAAGTGTTTCTTTAGAGCCTTTTAGAAAACACACTAAAGTTCCAAGAGCTACTGAAAATCTTTAAAGCTGTGATTAATCCTGCAAATTAATGGGGAAAAATTTTAACAAAAGAACAGTATCTTGACTTGCATGTCTACCATAGACATCAGTGGCTTCTGTTAATAACGTCAACTGTATCCAACTTTGTGCATTCTAAGGATGAACAGTAATAATCAGGAAGTGAGGATACTCAGTAAATACTGCAGAGGCAGTGTTTCAGAAGAGATCCTGCTGTTAGCACCATTTGTGTTTTTAACATTCACATGTTTTGATTTGCTTTGAATGCTTACTTTGAAGTCAGCAACTGAAGCAGTGTGCTGAACTGGAGCACATTATGTTTCTTGGTTTCTTGGCTGTATCCAAGAAGCTTATTTTACCTGTGACAGCGTGAAAAACTTTATATGCAGTAGTGTGGCTGAAGGTAGTCTTCAAGGTGAGTGAAAACACATACTGTTGAAATGAAGCTCTGTGAGTATAAAAACACATGTCAGATCATAATCTGAAGTCAAAGGACTTGCTGCATCTGAGTTTGGTCTCTTAATCCTATATCCAGTCTGCTGATGAATGCAGGATATGGGAGAGGAGATATGTTCAAACAGCCTGGGCACTAGCTATGGTGCATTAAAAAGAGCATGGCCAGCAATTGAGGGAGGTGGTCCTCCCCCTCTACTCTGCCCTGGTGAGGCTACATCTGGAGTGCTGTGTCCAGTTCTGGGCTCCCATATGAGGAAAGAGCGAGTAACCTGAGTCTATTCAGCCTGGGGAAAGAAGACTGAAAGGGGATCTGATGAATGTTTCTAAATATCTCAAGAGAGGTGGGAGGCAAATGGATGAGGCCAGGCTCTTCTCAGTGGTGCGTAGTGATAGGACAAGGAGTATTTTACTGGCATAAAGCTTGTACGTAGGAAGTTCCATACTAATGTGCGGAAGAACTTCTTTATAGTAAGTATGATGAGCACTGGAACAGGTTGCCCAGAGAGATTGTGGAGTCTCCTTCTATGGAGATATTCAGGACCTGTTTGGATGCTACCTGTGTGACCCATTGTAGAGTATCTGCTCTAACACTGGGTTGGACTTGATGATCTCTTGAGGTCCCATCCAATCCCTGTCATTCTGTGATATTTTCGTGCACCTTAGCAGAACTTCCTTTAATTACACTAATTAAGGTTAACTTAGGTCGATTATGTCAGTAATATTAATCACAATGATAATACCCAAATGCTCATGTACTACTCATATCAATTTGTCCATCTCTACTTGTAGTATTTTTGACCCTTGTGATAACAAAATTAAAACCCAACTGAGTTGATTTCCTCAGAATTCTGTGGTAAAGGAATATTTTTCTAACGGTATGTTGTTGGGAACACTGACAAAGACTTAGAGGTTTTGGTAGTTTTTTACTTTGAAGTCTTACATGAGAAGACACTGCTGTACTTTATTTCATCATCTATTTGGAAAATGTATTTCTATTTAATTTTGTTAAAACCAGTGTTTTGACTTTGGAGTAGGAAAACATCAACATTTACTATGGAAAATATTTGCTGGTGGGAATGATGCCTGTGAAGTTTTTATTGTCTAGAGATCTATTACAATACCATGTTCAAGCAGTACTTTCTATGTAATTGTGTTTTTGAAGTACTCAAGTAAATTCTGGAAGAAGAAGAAAAGACGTTGCGTAATGAAATTAGATTCATATACAAGCTTCTTTAAAAGTCTAGAGGTGTTCCGACCTGTATATGGATTAGGAAGATACCAGGTAAGATATAGCAGCCAACAATACTTGAAGAGACCACCTAGATCAGTGAGTAAACAAAGGTTTTGCTGACAATCAGTTTAAGTAGAAAAAATGGGCTTGATGTGAGTCAGAGCACAGTGTGCTTGGATTTGTTGGCATAGTGGCCCAGAGTTCTGTTATTTGTACTGTGAGAATCAGGAAGGTTTTTTTTAACTTGAAGTACAACATCAACCACATGGAAACTGTGAGAGTAATGCTGAAAAGCATATCTATGTACCATGTGCACTCAGTAGCTGCTGGTTTCCTTCTTTTGCTTCAGGATATCAAGACAAGATGTTGTGATCATAGATGCAGACTTACTGGTGGGAACCAGGGGCTTCTGTCTTTCTTTTAGTACTTCCTGTTGTGTCCTCTCCCCCTTTTTATGACTGGAGATGTTAGGTACCCTGAAGGAATTTGTATATTTGCATAAGAGATCTAAGTAATACAGAAATTTGCACACTGGCTGCGCAGCACATGTGCGAAGAAACAGCTTTGTACAGATTTATTTTGTTATTTTGTTTAGTTTGCAAGCTGGCTATCTGTGCCATTCACTAATCACCTACACCTGTAGTTTGTCTAATTTTTGTACCCTTCTTGGCACAGTGGGATTTTCCAGGTGGACATATATGGATCCTTGTAAGATGTGGTCCAGGCACCCATGTCCCTTGACACAGCAGTGAGGCCTCTTTTCTCATTCCCTTTGGTGCTTGGACCCGGACTGCATTTGCTGTGGTCATTGGCACAGACTGACTACCAGCAGGCAGTGAGAATTGTTCCCTTGGTTTTTATGGGTGGTGTCTGTATCCCAAATGCACATTTACTCCTCCACCACCACCATTGTGCAGCATGTGCCTTATTTCTTTCTCAGTGTTTCTTGATGTGGTAACCCCCAAGAGGGTCCCCTGTGCCAAATACTGCAGCTGTTTGGAATGATCTTTTGGACATGTGGGAAAGCCAAGAGCGTCAAGGACTGATTTTACCCTGGGCAAATGAATTGAAGGCATATCTGCAATTGCCATGGACCTGTGGTTCTTAAAAATAAGCATCTAAGTCACAATGAAATGTATCTAAAAATCATTTTTCTTCCCAGCACTCTTGGTTGTAATTGTCCTCTTTTATGCCTCAAAACCATAACGGAATTACAGAAGAAGAAAAAAAAAAAAGATTTTGTATAAATAGATCTATAGGAATAGATTGTATGACTCTAAGTCAAGAGACAGTAGATCAAAAATTGAGCCTTGCTTGTAGCCCTTTTTTTACCATTTACTTAGGATGAGTTCACTGAAGCAAATCTAATTTAGTATGGTGGGCATACTCCAACTTTGTAAAGGAATTAATCTCTGATTGGTTTAGAGAAAAGGGGAATACCCCAAAAGGGTAAAGCAAAGTGAAGATGAAATTTAACCCAATGTCTTACTCTCATCATGAAATTAGATTTTGTGAACAAATATTCAAATGCTACAAAGTAATCAAAATGATGTGTTTGACTGATGTGCTCTTGTAAGGCTCTGTGTAGCAATAGGATTCAGCTTGTGACAAATTTGCTCTGTATATTTTCCATGAACACTTTAAAAGATTCCTTAAAATGCTCTTTAGCAGCTATGTTGCACAGCTTAAATACTGGTAAAGGAGCTTAAGGGTCTGTTTCCATGGTTTACAAAAACACATCCTATAAATAGATTTTGCCTACTGCAAAAGCCTCTGTCAATTAATTCTCCCAATTAAGCCTAAGTAATATATACTGTGTGAGAATTTGCATTTGTACATTATGCATGGGAAATACACATACCATTTAAATGAGTCATAATGGTCTTCAATCTCTCATGGGATGAAAGTTGAGTCCTTTTGCTTCTCATGTGTTTATTGACAAGTTTTGATTCCACCAATCATGCTGAGGCAATTCCAACTTTGAAGAGGTACTGCTGAGTTAACCAGGAGTATTATTTTGGTATGTTTGGAATAGATTCAGGCAGTGCTCTCTGGTAGTTATTCTGGTCAATCTTTATTCTTCTTGAGCTCTTCAGGGCTCCATCTTCAGACCCTGTTAGCCTTTTGTTTTTTTTAAATGCTGGTTTCTAGGTTACAGTAGCCTTTTAAAATATTATACGCACCATGCAGATGACAAGTCTTCATTTCTGAGCTGTCCCTTCCAAACTTGATTTGGTTCCTGCAGTTTCTGAGTTGCTTGAAGGCTCATTTCTGAATTGGGACCAAAAATTGCACAATATTTTGCTATAGTGAGTTTTTCAACAAAACATAAGCTTTATGTGTGGAACCCACTATCATGTTGGACTAGCTCTTTATTCACAGTTCCTTTGAGGATAATTTTTCCATTTCCTGTCACTACAGATTGCACTCTTGGAGGCAATTTTAAATCAGTAATGTCTTTGATGTTTTTCTTTTACCATGCCAGGAACATTCCCAGAGTGACACTGATGCTCTCCCAGGCTGTCCAAATGTGTATTCACGGCATGCTTCCGCTAAGCTGCTGTAACACTCTCTCGTTCTGTTTGCTAGCTTGCCAGATGTGAATAAGCTCCAGTTAATTGAAAATACCAGATTTTGAATAGGTTGCAGTTAATTCAAAATGCTGTGGCCAGATTGTGTATGTGGCTAAACATTATGCTGCTAAATCTTAACCGTTGCATCACTCTTTCTTGAAAAATCAAATGACAGAAACATTTCTCACCTATCTCAATTTTTTCTTCTCATGCTTACAGTGCACTTAAACAAAAATACTCAGTGGATTTTTCTAAAGCAAGCTAAATGCATTTGACATAATTAGAGGTCAGGTAGAGTAAATGGACAAGTTGTTTTTAAATGACAGCTGAAAATGAGGTGCTAACATCCTGAATTGTTTTCTGTCACTTCTGTGGAATTGCATACCTACAGATGGGAAGAATTAATTTTCTATATGTCAGTATGAATACTTCTTTTTCTTTTGCTTGTGCCCTCCAGCGTGTTAAGCTGCAGTTTACACTTTTCACTCAATGGAACTTTTGTGGTTACAACAACAACTTAGAAAAAGATTTAATTTTGTCATCACTGACACTTCACAGTATTTCTCTTCCATTCATTTTGATCTTGAGTTAGGCTATTTGCGAAAACAAACCATCAGTTCAGGAGAATAAGTCTTAAGCTATAACAAGAAAGCACCATAAAACTTTTTGGGCAAGAAACTTGAAGAGCATTCAAACAAAAGCTCACAGGTTTACAAAATCAAATGTCTTCTGTGTCTGTCCTGCTACTTTAGGAGAATCATCCAAACACTATGCAGTATAGTGCTGCAAAAAAGCTTCAGTAAAAGCTTTCTTCGTCTAAAATTTTGAATAGTAAGCTACACTGGGATTTCTGCATTTGCTGAAGTGATAGCATTTTCTGTCTTCTGTGGTGCTACTTGAATTCATAACAAAACTACAAATATTATGGGTGGTATGAAAGGGTGGTATGAAGACTATGGAAAAGCCTGTACTTTTGGTATAACTGGATGACTATTAATATCATATGATTCAAACAGAAAGTGTAAATTATCTTTCTGACAGCAAAAAAGACTCAAGACAGGAGGGTGCATGCTAGGGCCATCTAAGTAGGTGGAACTGACAGGTGGAATGAGTGAAACTATTAGACCAACCTGGCTGATGTCAGTCGTAGACAGAAGAATTAAAATCAGATTGCTGATACGGGATTTAATTATTTAAGATTTAGCTGATGGGAATGATGTGAGTGAACCAGATTTTATGTTTTGTAGGTCTTATAATATAAACCTGCTCTTATTCTTGTGATAAGTTTAGTTCATTACAACAATTGTTTACACATCACATAAATTGCTTTTCATAAAGCACTGAGCTGCACGTTATTTAGATTAGAAGTCAACACTATCTGATACTGATTAAATGCAAATTAAATGGATATAAGTGCTTGGTAGTTGGTATATATGAAAGTAGTGTCATGGAAGATTTACCATTAGATAGATGTATTTCAGATGGGATTTTGCAGAGGTCAGCTGCAGGTCAGCTCTATTAAATACTCTTTTATAAATAACTGGGAAAGTAAATATAAAAGCAATGCTAATAAAGCTTACGGATGATATAAAGTGTGTCAAAATATTGCATGTAGGTCATCCAAGCTAAGCAATCTGGATTTCTTAAACTACTGGGACACAAGCTCAAGTTCATTTTAGATGCCAGAGTTCCTGCCCATCGTGAAGCTGCATAGGCTGTGGATGCAGCAGTGCTTCTGTGCCCTGTGGGCCTCTTCCTTGGCATGCTAGTTTAATTGAGCAGGAGGACATGCTGGCAGTGCTGCTGGGCTGAGTTGATATCCTTGCCTTGCTGGTGCTACCTAACTGTGTCAGGTCTCTAACAAGCATGTTTAGAGACCAGCAGGACTGGGTGCCATGTGCAAGGTGGAGGGTAGCAGTAGGTTGCGGAACCATTTATATTAGTAGAGTATGAGATATTAATTTTGAGATATTAAATTAACTCTTCACTATTAGTTGATGTTTATTTACCAGCACTAACATGCAAGAAAAGCAAAAGAATACAAATTCATTAGGGGAAATTAAGTCTGCAAATATTACAGTAGTCACACAAACTAAAGGGGCAGAGAAGAACTTAAAGCTGAAGGTTGATATTTTATTTTCCAGGAGTGACATAAACTAAAGATGTAGTATCATAAAATTAAATGTTTGCAAATGTGAAGGTTTGCAACAGCCTAAGTATCATTTGTGTGTCTCTATTCACAGTTATATGTGTGTTTGCCTGTCTTCTCTCTACCACTCAGCTGGTATCAAGTTTTACAAAGAACAGTGGGAATTTCAGAGACTTCAAAGAGTAAAGCCAGCTACTGGCTTGAGCAGTTATTTACGTTAGTTTAATACATCTAGCAACCAGCATAACACACACATCCTCTATATTGGCACCAGAGTTTGTACTATTTCATGGTGAGGGTGGGATGAGGAACAGTTCTTTCTAAAATGAGTTCAACTAAAAAAGGTCTCTTCCAGCTCATTTGTTTTCCTGACCTGTCTCACTGAGAGGCCATTCAGGCTCTAGTTTTCATGGCAAGTAAGCATAAGGGAGGTAACGCTTCTTTCTAGTAGTGCTGAATTGAGGCCTTGCACAATGTCAGTAAATATTATATTTGGTTTTGCAATTCGCTTTGCCATTGTTCACTACTGTTGTTTCCTCACACGTAGGACTTTCAAACATGTGGGTTATTTACTCATCTTTGTGCCTTTGGGGGCACACCTTTCCTCTTGAGATTGATGGTTTT
The DNA here is from genome assembly GCF_905368555.1 of Meleagris gallopavo. Classification (NCBI taxonomy): domain Eukaryota; kingdom Metazoa; phylum Chordata; class Aves; order Galliformes; family Phasianidae; genus Meleagris; species Meleagris gallopavo. The sequence goes on from NC_139404.1 coordinate 122,393,802, forward strand.
GTTTCCATAGTGGAAAGTAGCTTCCAAGGGACCAAAACTGTTCCAGAGGTTGTTAAGGATGGTGCTTAGCTTTGTGGATAAAAGTACAGTGGTTTTTTCATCTGTTATATACCCTTGTTGCATTATTCCAACATGAGACAGAGATCAAACCAGAAATCAATTGTCTCTTTTTCTTTCAGGCTGGTAACGCATTTTTGAGTTCTCTTTGTCACATCTGGTAAATTACTACTTCGAGAAGACAGGAGTGAAAAGTGAATTAACTCCCCAAAGCAAATGTCATCCAAAGGAATTAATATATGGTGCACAGCATGAAAGTATCAGATGAAAACTTCCCAAACCATATAAAACAAATACCAATTTAATTTAAATACATGTAAGAATAGTTTTGCTAGCACTACAGCTGGCCTCAAGGAAGGTTTGCTATTTGCTTTTGGTGAAAGTTTTAAGCTAGCACTGTAACACCCATTCCTGTTACTGTGTCAGAGGGCTATCTGAGGAAAAACTTATAATAATGTCCTGCACAAGTAACACAGAAAGTACTGACACAGGCAAAAGCAGAAGCTGGCAGCAATGAGGCATTCAGAATGCACAGAGAAGCATATACTGCAAGTGAAAAGTGGCATGTGGAGAGGTACAGCGCTATAAGGCCAGGGATGTTCCTGTTTACATCTTAGAGGCTGGGATTCAGTAGAAGTACATTAAGAGTATTCCCAGAAAATCAAACTAAACATTCAACAGCATTGTAGTCCTTTTGCTTGCCGAACTATTATAAGAATAAATAACTATTATTTATTCTTTTTGGAATAAAATACTGATCCACCTGAATCACTTCAATTACTTCAAAAGCTGAAGTAATTGCATGAGGGAGATGTGTGAATTCAACTAGGGGAAATGCCTTCAAGCTCAAAGAGGGTAGATAAAAGCAAAAATCTTTTGAAGTGAAGGTGGTGAAGCACTGGAACAGGTTGACTAGTTATGTGACTGATGGCCCATCCCTGGAGACTTTCAAGGTGAGGCTGGATCAGGCCCTGGGCAGTCTGATCTTGCTGTGATGTTCCTGATCATTGCAGGGAAGTCGGACTAGATGGCCTTCAGAGGTCCTTTCCAACTCTAAGGGTTCTATGATTCTGTGTGGGGGAGGCATATATCAGGTGCAGGGCTCCTTTCCAAATTACGATAACGGATATCTAGTCTGTGGAGTAACTAGTGGGGGAGGAAATTAAGGTACTCACAATGGACAGTTAGGAAGTACTGCTACTAACAGATTTAAAGACCTCTGACTACCTCTGAGGGGGAAGTGGCCAAGGAACTGCACTGGGAGGTGGCCATTGCCTGCCTTATCATGAAGATAGAAAGAGCTTCTTCTGAAGGCACTTGAGCAACAGTGGCTAACTACCATGCTCTGTTACACACAGACATGACTCCTAAATTTTGTGATAAAATGCAGTGTTTCTCCTTCTGCATATTCAGATAGATAACTTTTCCTATTGCTTATGCTTGGCATCCGTGTCTCTCTGCTGCTTCATAAATGTTATTGGTGCTCTTATTTGTGTGAAGAGACTTTTAGAACATCTTGTCTACAGCAAACCATTTGATGTCACATTATATTTTTTATCATCTTGCCCTATAGTCCTGCCATAAAATCTAACCACAACATGGAGATAGTGTATACACTTTAAAAGCAACGAAGTCTTCCATATGTAAAATAAAATAAGCTCTAATTATTGCAGCTCAGGCTATTGTATTAATGAGAGACACAGATTCTGCAAATGCATTCTACTGGAATGTTGCTGACTTTTAAAGGAGATGCAGGATGCTGTATTATCCACTTTATGTATGCTTGAAGCTGTACCTCTGAGGTACCTGGGCAATAAAAAATATTATATTTCAAAAATAGAGGAAGAAAATATGTGTTGAAATCAAAATTATGACAGCTCTTTACTTGGAGTTATCTCAGCAAGAATAACTAGCTAGTCTGGATGCAGGTACAAGGTCTTCAGAACATTATCAAGCTCAAAATGGATTGCAAAATCCACTAAAGAAGTCTGATAACTGAGCAGCCCAGCTTTCTACTACTTGCTGCTCTACTGGTGCACCTGAGCTGGTTTGATTGAAAATAGACGTCCCCCTAGAGAGAACATCTGCTTAATGTGTATCTAATGTGGTACCTGGACTGTCTCCATCCATGAGAATGAATCTGAGCCTGGAGACTGTAATAGCTGGTGCCAGAGACCAGTTCAGCCATTGATCTGTCATTCTAAAACACAGAAATGATGCTTCTGTACTTGCATGTCACTCAAAACCTTATGTCTTGTTTCTACCAAGAAAAGGTTTCACCTCCATGTTAGTGAATGAATGATTCATACAGATTTGCTCCCAGCTGCTTATGTCTTGTAAGGAAACAACTTCAGAAATGTTCACTCTCTTTTTGAGAGAAAAGGTTTGGTACTTGTGTTAGAAACAGTTGATGCTTCCCTTCTCCCTCTGTTCATTAACTTGATTCCCTTCTCCTCACCACTCTATTTTATGCAAAATAGATATTGAAATATTCAAGTGCACGAGTTATGTGCAGGTCTATCTCCCTTTTTACTTTTTGTTCTGTTTTCAATTTTATTCTTAGTGTGTTAACCACTCAAATCCTTACAGATTAGCCTGTGCATTCAATAGTACAACTTAAGGTAAAAACAACATATATTTAGGAAATGCAGGTCCTTTATTTGTAATCAAAAAGGCAGGGACTGTTCTTTTCACTGGTCTGAGGTTGTTAGATTATAAAATCTTTTATGTCTTTCTCTTCCAAACCAATTAACCTTTTTAAATAGAAGCCAAAAAAGCCATGACGCGATGTTTAGTCTGAGACTGTGAGAACTACAACACTTCACTTCCCGGTTCATATTAGAGAGCAATCTTTATTGTTAAAAAAATAATAATCTAAGTAATTTCACAATGTTCTTTTTTTTCCTAATTTTCTTTTATGTAGACTTCTGTATGATAAACCTCTATCATAAACAGACACCATAAGATCTGGAGTCTTTGTGCCGTAAACTCAATACAGCTTAAAGAATTGAGCAATGATACCTCACTTGTGAAATGTATATTTAAATGTAACTCAAGTGTAAGATAGAAGTAATCTGATGCTAAAATGACCTTTCCTTTTCAATATGAAAGTGGGAAGCAGTACTTCAGTGCACTTCTACCATAATGTAAAAATATGGTGTGATGTTTTTTTCCTTGCCTCTTGTAACCTTTGGGAAATCTGTAGTTTACTTGCAGTTAGAATACTCTGGTTATGAATTTGATAGATAACTCTAAGCTGAAATGTCTACATTTTACACTTTATCCAGCACAGTGCTGGTTATTCTGGAGGCCTTTCAGGCTTGATAAAACCTTAGATTGTATCTGAGGTTCCCACATCAAATTCTTTGAGAAATTTAGATGTCAGATCATACAAGAGATGCATTCAAACATGCAATGGAAACTTTCCTCTGAGCTTAGCTATATATAACAACAATTTCTGTAGAGTTCTGCAGTCTATCTGGCATGCTTCTGCTGCTCCAGTTGCCCTGCTCTGTGTTGGATATCCCCAGGGGCAGCATACATCTGCTGCTTGCCAGGAGATTAATCTTGGGAGCTGTGTAAGACAGGTGTAACGTGGTTGCAGACTTGATAGGTCTGTATTACCTCCACAGCAGATGGCTTTTTCATTTGTTAAGAAGTTCTGTTCTGCGCCTAGTAAATGCTTTCTGATAAAACTTTTAATTCAGTTGATTTTATTTTTTTTTTTTCCACGAGAAATGGATAAATTTCCATTTCCAATGAAGGAAGAAAAATTCTCCAGCTAGCTCTAGTTGCTATCAGCACCAACCCTGAGCGTCCGTTTACACCCATCATGTCAGGCAAAAACTGTAATATGCCCTACAACTATGCTAGCTTTCAGTAATTACCGTATCTCGCAGATAGGCTTTGTGTTATATCAAAGTCATCCATGGGATAAGGCTTATTGCAGATAGAGTAGAAAATGAATGTTCTACTATAAAGAGTCTCAGCACTGTGCATCCTGGCAGCTGTTCCTAGAACAAACAAGATCCCCTCCACAACTGGCAGGTGGCCATAGAAACTCTCAGCAGAGAAACCAGGTGGTGAATGACCGTGGGGTCTGCATCTCTCATATCCCTCAGCAGCCAGGCTGGCATGCTGTTTGGTAGAGCGATGGGTTTGGCACATTCGTTAACTACAGAAACATAAAAATCTTTCTGCTCCTTTCTGGTTTTCAAGTATCTCTTGTGATTTGTCTTTTAAGATTTTGGACCTATAGTCTCATCCAGGAAACTGTTGTGTATGTTAAAAGTATGAAGGGAATAACGTGACAAACTCAGCAACATGCTCGTTCACATTTTCAGTGTCTTCTGTTCTTTGCTGAATCTGTCAGTCTCTCCAGCAGGAAACATAGCTGTAACTCAGGAAGGGTTTCAATTATCTTCTTGTTTGCTGGAAATAAAAAGAAACCTCAAGCTGACATGTTTCTGAAGAAGAATCCCGAGGGATGCATACTTCATACCACAGAAACCAGAAAAATAAATAAATAAGAAGAGGAATTCCTAACAAGCTCCAAAGCCTTTACTGGCCAGGCTGAAGTGGAAGAGAACATTAGTGGCTTTGTTATCTGTTTGCTAGCATCTTCTTGCCAGCGATGTCTGAAAACTTTCACATCAGACATGCTGGGACACCTTACTGTTATGCTAATGAGCTGGCTTGTCATATTTTCAGGGGCCTAAAAAGGGAAGAAGAAAAAAAGAAACAATAGAAACCACTACATTTAGAAACAGAGTTAGTGAATATACATGCAACCTACCTCAAGAATCCATAGACTTCAGAGAGCTGTGAAAGGTGGATGATAAACAGAGATCACCATTACTACTTGAACAGTCTCTGCTGAGTTTCAGCAGGGGAAGTGCATCTCATGGGAGGTCATAGTTACACGAGTGACTATAGAAATAGAGGGCAGTATTTGTAATGGTGCTCTCCTTTTCCTTGCATGTTAGCACCACCATTTTCTGAAAGCAGAGACAGGAGTTCTGCCCTCTCCCAGCCTTCATGAAGGCATTGTCCAGGGTTAAACCTGAAAATATCTGCTATTTCCACACCCTAGGGGCAAATACAGCACAATGTCTTCAGCAAAGCAAATATTTAATAAGTATTGAGTCCTCTTTAAATAGATGAATATTGGAAGTAGTGTTCAGGATATTCTAAATAAAGTGAAGACAAACACTGAACAATCTATTTCTCATGCACAAATAGACTATTCCTGTTGCTGCTATGCATATGCTGTGGGCACTTAAAAAGTTCCCCTTTCCTCCCTGATTTTTTTTCCTCATAGGCAGTTTTGGGGGGGGGATGGGTTGGGTTTTTTCCAGCTGTGCAGGAAGCTGTAATGCTTAGGGGGCTGGAGGTGTCACCTGCAGAGGTGAACCAAATGTCAGCAATATCACTCCTTTTCTAAACAGCTCAGTAATCTGTCAACAAACAAATAGCCAAGGTCACTCCAGCTACTAGCGCTCTAGCCCAGCCTTAGTGGTTGATTGATTGTTCCTGTTGTTGGAAGAACAAAAATATGTTGTAGATATCTAAAGAAATAAGGGTGTGGAGCACTTGTATATTGATACAAGAGCTTAACCCTATACACATATCCCCACCCACCTTCATTTGCATTTCCTTCTATAGGCATAAATATTTTGAAGGGATCGGTTCCTAAGAGGTGACCCTGATGTAACTAGCTGGCTGTGCTATCTGCTGTTTAATTCTCTTGTTTATCTTCTGAAACACTTAATGTTAATATCCCATAAATGCCAAACCTCACATCTAAGTATTTCTAGTATCATACTGAGCTGTCCAGCTTGGCACTTTGCATGTGTTCAAGTCTCTGTTCTACTGCCTTTTTTTCCTTTCCTGGTAGTCTGGAAACAGAAATAGAAACACAGGAAGTGGTACACGCTTTCTGAAAGAAAATGAGTGGTACAAAAGTCATTGTTCAGCCTTCAACTCGGGGAGCTCTCAGACATGGAAGGGGTGTTGCTGTTTGAAATGAAGAGCAGCCCCAGCTGATGATGTAGGACAGAATCACTTACTGAAGTCATTTAGGTGATTGAACTGGAGTTGCTCTGGAGAATGCAGTGCGTTGGGGCAGCTTGGTACTGCACATTGTTTTCAGAGCTGGTAACTGGAGGGATATACTAGGAGAAGAATCGAAGGGGAGAATGAAACTGGGAATTCATTCTGAGGACTACAGCAGATGATGTAGACCTGGAGCGCAGTGAAGTTTGGTGCATAATTTATTCTTGAGCTGGATCCAGACTGAAGCCTCTGATTTTTGAGTAATCCTGTCACAAGACCATTTTCCAAATGTAGCTGAGTGATTTGGAGTCTTGCTGATTTTTAGTGTTCAGAAATCTGCTGTGAATTTTGTCAGTCAGTCAAGTGTTCAAAGTTGAGTTGAATGGGGCTTTGAACAACCTGATTTAGTGGAAGATGTCACTGCCCAGGGCAGTTGAGTAGATCTTTAGATCTTTATCTGCTGATCCTTAGAGTTAAATTCAGCTAAACAATTCTGTAATTCTATGTATGTATACAGTTTCTCAAGTAAAGAGGTGGAAGGTGATCAGTATAATTGAAAATTGAAGGGAAATGTCATGCATGGAGTGTATTTATCTGAACTGGAACTTCATTTGAGCCAACTGTTAATACTGCAGTCCTTACGAAATATGATTATTTTTATTAAATGAGTAACAGTGCTCAATAAATGTAAATAGCTAAGGATTTTCCTCTGTGTCTGCTTTAAAATAACATGCTTCAGTGTCATAGTATTGTGAGACATTGCCCTTGGACTGTTGATTTGCTGGGAATGCACATCATTTCTTTTCTCCTGAATGACATAAAATAGCAGTGTTTTATATGTAAATGTAATCTTTAGGTACTGATCTAGCATGCATCTGTTTAGCTCATGATGGATTATGAGATCATAGCATATTTTGTAGCATCTTTTGTTGCCACCTTTCCTGCCTCAGACTTTCTTTACTCATTGCCATTTTGAACTCTGTTAACTGAATGATATTTAATTTCTTCAACAGCAGAATAAATTATCTTATGCAAAATTAAATCAGTATTTAAAAGTTTTAATGTAAATACTGATGTTTCCTTTTGGGGTACCTTTCAAGTAATAAAGTTTCCTGTTAGATTTTTTAAACCAATATTGGTGCCAAAGCATGTGGAAAGCTTGTATTTGGCCACAGAAAGCTGAAATAAATAAGGCTCTTGAAGGGATTGGAAGTTTCCTTCACTTCTTGGCTTTGCTCACAGCAATTTTTAAGCGTTTCACATTATTCTGGCACCTTCAGACTATAAAAAAAACACATACCCCTTTAAAACTCTGCCATTTTCCCTAATCCAAGAGCTCCCAAAGTAAACTTATTTTTTTCTCTGTAAGTGCTGCATTTCTTTCACAGTTTTAAACTCCCTTGATGAAACAACAACAACAAGAGAAAACAGAACTACCATCAATTTTTGGAGACAGCTGGTAGTATTTGCAAATTTGTGAAAATATGCGCTGCAGCATTTTCCATAAGGAACTGAACAATTTTGTCCTTCAGTTGCAGCCTCTATATTACTGGGAAAGAGTAATGAGAGGTGTTAAAGCAATAGAGGAAAAAGGGAAGAAGTAGAGGTAAATGTTGTTGCCTGAATGATGAAGCCCCAAGGACAGTGACTACATTTTTCTACCTGTAGATCAGCTTACAGGCAGAAGAGGTTTCTTAATGGTTAGATTTAATTAAACGTCTTTTCTTTATTTTTCATTTTTGAACATTTATTTCTATCTCTGTGATTAACATGGATTATACTGTGTGTTTTGTAATATTCTGTAAACTTTGTGCTTGAGAACTTTTTTTAACTTGTTCAAGCAGCTCTAATTCCTTTTAAAATTAATTGAAGTGTGGAGCTGAATCACAATCACAGAGCTGTTGGTTTTCCACCTTTTTAGAAAAAAGTACAGTGTAGTTCATGAGGAACACACTTGGAAAGAAAGAAAAAAGGAGAAGGAATAGAAAAGAGAAAAGCAAAAGGAGAAAGGAGAGAAGGAGAAGAAAAAGGAGGAAAAATGAAATAGTTATTTAGAATTTATTTAGAATACTTTAATTGGAAGGAACCTTCAAATATCATCAAGTTCTACTGTTTGACCACCTCAGGGCTAAGTTAAAGCATATTACTGAGAACGTTATCCAAATGACCTGAATACTGACAGGTATGGATGGAATGCCTGTTACAGCATTTGACTACCCTCACAGTATATAAATGTTCCTAATAATATCCAGTCTGAACCTTCCCTGACTCTGTTTTGCTCAGCTCCCTGCATCATATCACCAATTCCTGGGGAGAAGAGTCCAGCTTTCCCTCTGTGCTTTCCCTCCTCAGGTTGTTACAGAGAAAAGCAAGGTCACCTCTCAGCCTCTTCTTCTCCAGACTGGATACCCAAGTGTCCTCATCCTCTCCTCATAGGACATGCCTTCCAGACCTTTTATCAGCTAGAGAAGGAAAAGGAAGGGGAAAGGTTCACTTCTCTCTTACTTCATGATCCATCCATGAGTATGGAAGAGTTTGTTCTCTGCTGTATAGCATCAGCGTCCGTTAATGATTAGGATAAATGAATTAGTACTAGTAGTTGCTAAGATGATGCCCAATTCTATGGAAAAATAAATATCTAAAGGTAGGACTCAGCTGGTAAAGTGTCAGAGCTAGTGATCAATATTCATTTTCCAGGTCCTAGTGAAAAAATAGGCATTTACAGGGCATACTTCCTAAAGCCGATATCCAAAATAGCTTAGCTGAACTTAGTCCTGAAAATGTTTATTCTTCTCTGTTGAATACAGCAGCAGACAACAGTGTTCATCAGAAATGGAGACAGCTGTATTGTGGATATCTAGAATCTGCTAAGTTTTTTTCTTGTGTCAAGTGTCTGATTTACGGGAGACTTTGAAATGGGGTAAGATGGCATCCATGTGTATGGAGCTGATTATAAGAGAGTTCACTTCATAAGTGAACTTAAACTTAATATCCCTTCACAGCCTATTATAACAAGTGTTAAATGCTGCCTGAGAGAGCAGGGAATTTGGAAAAGGAGTGGTTTTCCCTTGCTTTGGAGCTGTGAGTAGCTGTGAAGATCCTATGTGGAAAGTCCACAAGAGCAGCAGCTGGAGCAACAGAGAGCAGAATGAAAGTGGAATGGCTTGGCCTTATAAAGTCTCCATCCTATTCTTTTCTTTGGATTTCCTGAAGTTGTCATTTTAAAGCTACATCAGAGGAACGTTTACAGAAAAATATGACAAAATCCTGTGAGTAGTTGGGAAGAAGGTTCCAGTTTCAGGAAGTTCAAATATTACTCAGTAGCAAGCCTAGCATAACAGATGGCAGTGGAAGACTGGGGCAGATGTATGTTTCCTAGAGTAGATAGAAATTTGCCTGTGTTGTCTCCTGTACCCAGGTCTTAAGCTAGATTCCTCTACATACCATTAAAATAATATTTGGACACCTGGGGAGGAGAAACTATATGAATATTTCAAACCACTCTCTATTACATGAATTAAGCTGTCTTTTGTGAAGCTATTTGCATAGTTGGATAATCTTACAATGGCTAAGTCTTTGTAGGACTGGACCTTACCTTCTATTGCAAGCTTTGTTCTATCAGGGTATCTTTGTATGTAAAGTCCTAAAAAAAACTTGAGAGTATAGACTAAAAGAAGTTATTCAATCTGGCCTCTTACACATTTTACAGGTTTATCTTCTGCACTATTTTGAGTATATTATCTAACCTCCCTTTAAGTATTTCCTCTTGTGATATCTCAGAGGTCTCCCTTGGCAGACTGCCTCATTGATGAATAACTCCTATTTGGAGCTCTGTCCTCACATCTAATCAAAGTTTGTTATGTTTAAAGTGAACATTCTCTATGGTCTACCATGAACAATTCTCTCTCTTTCATCCTGCTTCTCTTAGCAACTCCTAAAGACTTCCTTTTTATTTGTTTATTTAAACGATATTCCTCCCGTCATGTTTCTTATACTTCGTAACTTTCCTAATGCTCATCTTTGATGCTTTCTCATCTTCACAGTGTGAAGGTCAAAAGATATCCTAAGTGAAGCCTCAGCTGTCACATGAATGCATGAGCTATTACCTCTACTCATAAGTACAGTTCTTTTAATATGTGTTACATATACCATTAGTATTTCTGATTCTTGTTTGTATAGACACAAAGTTTAAAATTGCATTATAACTATTTCTTTTACAGATGTTTTGGAACAACAATTCGCTGAGTAAGTAGTGACTGGGACAGATCACTTTTTATCAAAAAGCATTTATTGTCAGAGTAATGCATTCCTGTACTGCAGAATGATTTCCTCCCCGTCTCATTTGGGAACCCCATGACAGAAGTTGTTGTTAAGGAGTCCTTCAGATTCTCCGTGTAGCAAGGACCTGCAAAGAAAAACTTCTGCATTTTCCTTCTAACAGTCAGAACTCCCAGAATGTAAAACTTTGCCTGTCCTTTCCTCTCTTCCCTTAAATTTTGATGTCTTTTTGCATATGGTTAGATTCAAACAGTGTTTTTGCCTGCCGTAGACTATGTAAAACTAAGGATCAAACTAATTCATAAGTTCCATCAATAAATAGTGTTGTTTCAGTCAAAATAATTTGCATACTATCCATTTTTATCAACATTTTCTTAGTCATATAACTTACTTTTGTATGATTTTGGCCAGCAGCCACCTCTCCCAGTTTAAGGAATGTAACTGGAGAGTCAAAACTAGCTGTAGTCACCTCTCTATTGTCAATCAAGAGAGTCGCACTGCTATCGGGCCATCTTTATCTGCGGTATAAGACACCGTAGTGTTTCTCTTCTAGAAACTGCAGAATAGCTTAAGCTGACTGTGCTCTGATTTTCAGTATGTTTCTGTCTTTCATAATCAGGTAAAATGAAATCACAGGGAAGATCACTGTCGCCAAGCTATGACTCCCTCAGAAGCGCTAGGGAAAGTGTGTCAACAAGCTGCTGTATGCCGCCTTCCAGACAAGCAAGAGAACACATGGTCCGGCTCTGTCTCTCCTGCCACCTGCTCTGGATCACTCCTCTTTACTCAATTAGGATTTTCCAATCAGTCATTTTTTTTTCCTGTCTTCTACAGAAATACTTGGGATGCAGTACAAAAATTCATCTAACGGTGATTGTTTCAATTACACCATCACCCTTCTCCTCCAAGTAGCTTGAAATCACTTTACTGATTTAACTAATCTGACAGTTGCATCAGTTAAAATACTAACCAACATTTCTAATAGCCTCACCACTGGCACAACACGCTGAATATGGAAGGTACTGCAATTAAAGACATCTTGAAAGGATTTTAAGTGAAAGCTTAAGGCACAGCTCATGAGCATTAGGCATCATGGTTCTTACAAACCCTAGTGTTGATGTTGACATGAAGGCAGTTTCTGCAGTTTGAAGTCCTATGGTACTACAAATTAGGTGTTTTCAAAATGTCCTTCTTTGTATAGGCATTCTGAGTGTTCTTTCCCTGGACCCTAAGGAGTTTCCACAGTTCTTGAGAAGCTCTTTAATTGTCTGATTTATTTTCCAAATGCCATTTTAATCCACTTCTAATCTTAGTTAATAACAACATTGTAAATATTTCATTAACTTTTCCAGATAAAGCATTTAAACTCTTCAGGACCAAATAGCTTTTTTTTGCTGGATCTCGTGCTAATTGCTTCAGCTAATAGCACAACCTTGAGTTTTAAATGTATTTAATGGAAACATAAAACTCTTGTTTTGTGTAAGCACGTTTCTGAAATCTGAAGAACACATGTTGCAAGGTTAAAGATAGTAACTTGTTGTATTACATAGCTTTTAATGATGAATTTTGAAACAGCGTCGCAGAGGAGAGCTCAATTTGTTTCCCAAGGGCCAACATAATACCCTTAGACATTAGCCTTTAACATGTTTTGACATCTTTGTTCCTGTGCAAAGGTTAAGTAATATGGTCAAACTTTATAAGAAATGCTTTATTAATGAAGTAACTTGCATTACGGTTGTAAAATTGAACACCAGATCAGGAAATAGTAAAAAGTAAAGGTTGTATCATAAAGTTAACTGATCCGTACAGCTTGTGTTCCCCTGATAAAGTACATGTTCAGCTGTGTACAGTACATGAAATCTGCTCCTGAGTGCCTTAACCTTTTAGTTTCTTCTTTCTTGTGTATTTTCATTTATGGCCTGACTCTTGGATGGATATAGGTTCTAAGGTTAATTTTATTTTGCATAAGCTGGAAGAAAAGAATAGCATAAAATGGCAGAAAAGCATATCAAAACCTCGTTCAGACTTTTAGCTAAGCATATAAATTACTGCTGTGTCTATAGCTCTTGGTCCCATGTTTGTTTTTAGTTTGTCTGCTATCAGGGAGTTGTATGGTTTGCACTGATGTGCCTTTGCGTTGCCAATTGTAGTCAGAAAACAGGTGGCTGAAAGGCAGCTACAAACTTCAGCTGCTTATCAGACTCATGATTGCCATATAGGTGCTTCTAATGAATTTCCAGGTGAAGTTAAATTACTTCAGTGGACCACTGCTAAAGGTAATTTAGCACATCAATTTGACTTTACCATGAGATGAGACGTTTTCACAGGCCACTCTGAGGTATCTTCTGGAAAAAAAGTGCAGCAAAGAAAATTAATGCGAAGCTTGCAGTCTGTGTGTATACAAGACTTTCACAGTAGTGCAGAAATAACACTAACAGAGTTGGAAAGTTGGTAATATATTTGGGCTTCCAGATCTTTAAGCTAGAAAATCTTCTGATGTGGAAAGAGATGCAGTGTGCAACCGTACATCTCTGGGGTGATTTGTATGTTAAATGGAGGCTGTTAGAACTGAATCTACCTTATTTGTAAGGTGCTTAGTGCTGCCGCTCTGCCACTCATGCTGCTTGATTTGAGGACCGGGTAATGAAGCTGAGAACAAACAATGAGCTATTGAAGGAATGATCTTGCTGCAGTCCACAAGAACAGAGCATGCATTGTGGGATGCTCAATGGCACACATCTCTAAGGGAAACAGAAGATATAAAGAGGCAGATACCAAGATGAGGTATGAAATCATGTCAATATTAAAGTGAAAGGAAGTGCTGCTGTTGAGTTGAAAGAATCAGAACTTCAAGAATGAATTAACAGCTTAATTCTGGAAACTGTGGGGCAGCAGTTTTGCAATGTAACTTGAGAGATCCCTGTTATTTTAAACTCACCTGGCTACATTTCGTTAGTTCACTGAGCTGCTCAAGTGTGCATGATTTCAATCCACAAAGAACTTCAAAAAAGAATCTTGTCATCAGGTAGGTATTCAGTAAAAGCAGACTGAATCTGCTGGGTTTCCCTTAGTTTTTAATAAGGAAAAAAAGTCAAGGCAGTTATTTAGACATACACGACAAGATTAGGGGCCAAATTGTTTGTTAAATAGGAAATATATTTCTGAGTGTATTGCACTTATCTATTCCATAGAATCCAAATTCACCATAGGAATTTATACTAGATTTCCATTTCTAGTATAGCAATGTAAACAGTGGCAGGACTGTATATTTTAAAAATGGGCAGAAATACAAAAAGGAAAATCCATCAGCCTTTTTATAAGAACGCATAAGAGAAATAAATAAAAACTGTTTCTTACAAGCCATCCTCGGTGATAAAGAAAATATGGCCAGTGAGGCACAGAAGTGGAAGTCAAGAGGAATATGGCAGAACTCTGATCAGTTACCAGATCCTGTCTGGAACTGCTGCTCTACCGGACAAAGGTCGCTGGGCTAACAAATAGTTACTATCTAAAAGCAGGAACTAAACTAACCTCAGTAAACCGTTCATATGAATTGTGCACCGGAAACAAGCTAATGACACCCTGAATGAGAGCGGTTACTTGAATGCTGAGCTTTTGCCAAAAATAACATGGAGCACTGCAACAAAGAAAGTAACACATTGTCATAAGCTGCATTCATTTCTAATGAATCTATTAAGGGTGTAACATTAAAAATAATGTACTTTAGATATCTGCTCAGAGCTTTTCTAGTATCCTCAAACTCTGAATGCAGACTCGGAACTACTAGAGCTCTTTCTGAAGAACAGGAGAGATTGGTTAGAAGGTAATCAATGTTCTCTTAGGATCTGCTTTAGATAATGCGTTTGTGATAGCAAAGTAAATGAAAGTAATACGCCAAGATTACCCTCAGTTCAGGAATTAACTGGATTGCCTCATTATATACATATACATATATATATATATATTTTTTTTTTAATTAAAAAACTTCACAAAAGTAAAAAGGACCTATGAAGACTTACCATAATTAACTGCTTTTAATGCTTCAGCAGAGGCATGAAGTGAAAGTGAAGGTTTTTTTTTTTAATTTACATTTGAGAAAAAAACAATACTTTACTGCAAACCTCTCTTTTGAGTAAAGGCATTGTATCTTACACAGGTAGCATATGTAGGACTTGGGGAAATTTTTCATGTTTTTGTCTGTTGATACCACGGTTTGGAGATCAGAAGCTAAAGCATGAGGCATCATGCCTAGCTGTAAGACCCCAAACTGATCCACAATATGATATTGAGTCAGGTGAAGGGAGTTGTCAGGTGCAGAATGTGATACCTAGTTGAGTTTCAGATAGGGAAAATGTTACACCTGCATTGAAGAAGCAATAGGAAAATCCTTGATTGAGAGAGCAGTTTTGGATAAATTAATGTGAAGTTTTTTGTGGGCTCTGTGGGCAACAGAAAAAGCTCTGAGCTAAGGAGAGATGTCAGCCGTACTTGAAGTAACATCTATTTTGGCATTATCTATTTTGCCCTTTTAACCTTTCATTGTTTTTGCATTTTTGGAAATCTGGTGGATTTTAATTGCTTGGCTCATGTGAAAAACCGATACTCAGTCAGGAACTGGTCACAAGCTCTCTGGTGTTAAGGGAATACAAGGCTATACAGTCCACTGCACATGCTTTGTCATAACTTGGCAGGGCTGACATATTCCTATACTGTGAAGCCACAAGTGAGTTATGTGTCCTGAAAGAGTCCCATGAAGACCATTACACCATGCCCCTGGTCACGTATTCTTGATTCCCTATGTACTGTATAGGGAGACTATTTTAGATATATTTACTGAGTCTTACAGCTTTTATTGGTATTGTTTTTCATTTTCCTC
The DNA here is from genome assembly GCF_905368555.1 of Meleagris gallopavo. NCBI lineage: Eukaryota > Metazoa > Chordata > Aves > Galliformes > Phasianidae > Meleagris > Meleagris gallopavo. The sequence goes on from NC_139404.1 coordinate 122,409,067, forward strand.
CACTTATAAGCCAAGCTCCTGCAGAATCAAGAGGTTGAATGTTTATGCCTCAGGGGAGAGGAAAATTATAATGAAAGAAGTATTGAAACCGTTAGGAGTGGTCATTAGGAACAGCTTTTCTGCACAGTATATTATTTGATGATCTCTAAGACATACATTACATAGGGATAAGAAAAGTTCTAGTCCACTGCATAATGATAATTTCCAGCATTTGGGTGGTTCTTCCTAGCCTTCCAGAGTGACCTCAGGAAGCGGATCAGGAAGCGGATTTTGTCTCTTTCTGTCTTACGTTATAAGTGATACATCTGAAGGAACAAATGAAAGAAGAAAAATATATATATATGCTTTAGAATTCAATGTGCTGTTTTTAAACCTCATCCTTTCATCATTTGATCAAATCTTTTAACTCTTATTTCTTGTTTTGGTTTCATCCATCCTTTGTTTTACTTGTTCCTTTTTGTCTTCATGGTTTTTGCTCTCTGTCCCTCTCTGCATATGTCAGTGTTATGGCTTGTAGAAGGAGGGCCATAATGAGTAGGGGAATCTTGAGTGAGTAGTATAAAGGGAAACAAGTAGCATGATTTTCTCCGTGATTCATTAATTACTTCTTGAAGACATTTGAATTGTGCTTGCAGAAGGGGTTTAGTGAGTAGTGGGTGGGCAAGAGGAGTCAAGGATATCACTGCTCTGCAAAGTGTGGTGTGTGCTTCTTCTGGGTATGCACTGTATCCATATATCTCTGTGTGGATGGGTGTGTCTGTTAATGTATCACAATCACACCTCTCTGACACAGGCAGGTCTATCACCAGAAGCTTAGCTATTACATTGTATAGAAAAGGAAGTAGAAAACAGTAAACAACTTTGTCTTGTACTGCTTTTTTTGCTTTTTTTTTTTTTTCCCCATAGACAGCAGTGTTGCAACTCTTTTTCACGTAACATCTGATATAGGCCAGCCTTTCCATGTAGAAAACTGATAGAATTGGAATTGTTTGAACACTATCAGAACGTGCGTGCCTGTTACCTTTGTGAACTTGTGTGCTTTTCTTGGAGTAAAATGTATAGGCTAAGGTAGGTGTCCTGTAAAAATATCAAGTGTTTAATGTAACAGTGACATAGCACTCAATATTACTATAGCTGTAAGAAATGGAACAGCTTCATAGGTGCTAAACTGCAGCAAGTAACCCGTTCTCCCCTCCGAAGACACTGAAGTGCTACTCAAGCAAACTTCAGGCAGGCAGCCCCATTTGGTATTCGTGGAGTTAACCAAGTTAAGCTCTCTCCCGGCTAGCCTCTTCCACCAGGAATGCAATTAGCGTTCACCTATATAAGGAAACCTGCCAGGCGGTGGGGCTGGGGCTGGGGAGCGCTGCGCGCCCAGCGAGCGGCACTGCGCGGGCTGGACAGGGCTTGGCAGCAACGGCAACGGCAACAGCAGCAACAGCAGCAACAGCAGCAGCGGGGCAGCCCAGCCCAGCGCTAGGAAGGACTATCCCGCTTTCTTCAACTTCAAGACGAGGAAGAAAAGAGCCAGGGGAGCAAAAATGGAGAGGCAGGTATGTCGGCACGGAGCCCTGCGGCGGGAGGGTGGTGGTGGTGGTGGTAGAGAACGGAGAGGCTCGGGGGGCTGCCTGCGAGACTTGTTCCCACAACTGCTGCTGCCTCCTGAAATGGCTTGTTGGGTTTTACAGAGGCTGCGAAGCAAAAGTGTGCTTCTTGTTTGCAGCAACATCTGTGTGCACAATTACTTTCACTTATCTGGCGTTCCGTGTGCTTCTAATTCACGTACACCTTCTTTTTACTGGGGAGATTATCAAACTTTCTTATCTCTGATGGAAAGCAGATGTGAGACTGGAAATGAGGATGAGATGCTTTGCTTAACTCTACGAACCTCTGCAAATGCAGAATTTTACGATTCTGTCACGTCTGGAAAGCAGTCCTTCACTTTGTAGTGTGAAACACACCTTTTGTGAAAGGTGTGCTCCTTTAGCCCTTCCGGGATCTCAGTGTTCTTTATTGTGATGTGTATGAATGAGCCCAGGCAGTATAGCTGGGTTGCATTTGCTAGAATACAGGGAGTTCCTGCAGCAATAAAGCTTTTTCAGTGAGTTAAATAATAAACTGCAGGTACTGTTCTAACAAATGTAAGCGAAACTTGTTCTTCTACAGTAGAGATTACCCCAGTTCATAACAAGGATGTGTTGCCTGGAAAATATTTGCACATTCTGATAACCTTTACAGGAGGTTCTGTGTAAAATCCTGAGAGAGAGAGAGAAAGAAGGGGGGAAAAGGTTTGTTCCTTGTAGATTTTGGTGAAGACATAATAAAAAGTCAAGCTAAAAACTAATCTCAAACATCTTTCTAGTTGGAAGAATGCTGCTGTGCAGTCCTTAAGGACAGTTAATGTTAGCATCAGCACGTGAACTGCAGCAGCTCACTCAAGTTTTGTGCAGTTATGGTCTAAAAGATAGGAATGAAAGAATACTTTGAGTTATTTCTCTGAGAAGTACCTTCTAAGGAAAAGCCACACAGTACTATTCAGCAACAGGTGGAGTTTAATTTCAGAATGATTTTCTGATCTTAGCAATTGGTAGACATAACACTGCTTTTCACTGCTTTTCACTAATTTTCATTGTTTATCATATTTAAGTGGATGCATGCATGATAATGCGGTGGTTATGGGAGTTACAGCCATATCTCTCCTGCGAGCCAAAGAATGAAAGTACAGTTTTACACCTACGGGCTTAAAGCTTAGAGTGAAGATTATTGTTATTTAAAAACTCTCTTCCTTATAAAATTTTTAAATTTTTATGAATGAATGTCTACTTGGAGTTTGTAATGCGACATTACTAAGGAGGCATCAGGATTATAATTCACTTGTGTTGATACATATTCTCATTCACTTATGTGTAAGACAATTCTAAATTCCTGACTTTGAATGCTTATCGAGGTATCAATGGGAATTACACACGACTGTGGTTTCAGTAGAGCATTTTATAGGAGCATCAACATGGCAAAGAAGTTAAACACTAGACAGTGCCTCAGAACTACAGCTAGTGAATTCATTGTCATGAAACGTCTTTGGTCTTGGTGGAAGGCAGTACAGCCTTCTAGTCCACAGGACTGGTGGACTAGAACCATACAGTTCCTTTGTATCACTTTTTATCCTTGTGATTTTCAGTTCATGTCATACAATCAGAGAATCGTTTGAGTTGAAAGGGGTCCTTAGAGGCCACCTAATGCAACTCCCCTGCAATGAATAGGGACACCTACAGCTAGATCAGTTTGCTCAGACCCCAGTCCAACCTGACCTTAAGTGTCTCCATGGAAGTGGCATCTACCATATCTCCGGGCAATATAACCTTTATTAATGTGAATTGAGTGGGAGTACAGAGGATAGATTTTAGCAGGGCTGTTAGTAATTAAGATATGAATTTAAAGGGCAGGATAAGACACCAGATAAACTTACTCTTTAATCTCCTTTTCCCTAGTCTATCTAGTAAATTACATTGCCCCCATTTGTTTGATGTGTAGCTGTGCTACAGTTGTTCATGATCTTTTGGCTTCTCAGTGCTAAGTGAGATAAGACTCTGATTCAAAGCCTGCACAGAATCTTCTGGGCTGGCATGATCTTACTCTAACCCAAGATCTGGGTCTGGAGCTCAAGCCTTATGAGGAGCAGCTGGGGGAGCTGGGATTATTCAGTCTGGAGAAGAGAAGGCTCAGAGGAGACCTTATTGCTCTCTATAACTACTTGGAGGGAGGCTGTAATGGACTGGTGGACAGCCGCTTCTCTTTTGTAACTAGTGATAGGACTAGAGGGAACGGCCTCAAGTTGTGCAGAAGATTCAGGCTGGATGTTAGGAAATACTACTTTTTCAAAAGAGTGGACAGCCCAGAGAGGTGGCGGAGTCACTGACCCTGGAGGTATTCAAGGAGCATTTACACATTGAGTTGAGGGACATGGCTTAGTGAGGATTATTGATGATAAGTGGATGGTTGGGCTGGATGAACTTGGAAGTTGTTTCCAACCTTGGTGATTCTGTGACCTGAGCAGCCATCTGTGTGGCCATCCTGGGACAGTTGGGACTGCAGGCTCTTCCAGAGAGATGGGGGGCACTGTGGGCACTCATGCTCTTCACCACAAGGTTTCTTGTACCCTCCTCTGCCACCCAAAGCATGTGTCATGGAGCAGCTGCAAAGCCTGCACTATCACACCAGGACCTACCAAGAACTAGCATCTGCGTTATTGGTTTTTGTATTTTTTTTAACTTTGTGCTGCAAGTGTGGTATTGCATGAGTTTTCATTGGCTAGGATGCACAAAAAGCAAGTCCTTCTCTGACCAGGATATATGACTGGGAGATACATTGCAGAAAAAAATTTAAGCTTGTTTACAGTAAGAAGAGAATTCCAAAGTAGATGAAGCAACTTAAAGTGAGGGATAGATCTTGTGCATTATCTGAAATCACAACAAAATCCAGTAGATATGACTAAGTTTTACAATGACTCCTCTCCTTCCTGAGCTCTGGCAAATGACCCTCCTGCCCTAGCCATTTGTCTCTTGTCCATGTTAATAGGTGATGTGTTTCATTCACTAATTAAGAAAAAGGGCTAGCATTCAAGAGCTAGCATTCATTATGACCCCATTTAAAGATTAATTTTTTCATTTAATCAAGGGTTATTTGATATCAGTTTTAGTAGTTCACAGCGCAGCGATGGACTGCATAGTTTGGAAATGAATACTCTGAACCTAGGCAAAGGTGCAGCAAGTTTGTGCATAAGCCTGTAGCACCGTCCTTAGTTGTGTAACTGAGACGAGACTGAAGTGAAACAGAAATATTTGAATGTGACAATCTGCTGTTTAATGCATGACTGAACTGGAATTTTTGTTTGTATGCCTGAGGTAAGAAGCACCGAATTATTTCTGGGTATGTCAACCTTTGATTACTTGGACCAAATCCATTTTTTTTGTCTCTATTATATGATAGGTTAAATTCATGAGAAGTTTCACCCATTTGTTGCTTTCAAAAGAGTGAATGCTTAACGTATTTAGTATACATTATTGCTTTTTTTTTTTTTTTTGGTTAACAAGTGAAAATTGTAAATGTCTTAAATATTTTTTACATTTTGTAACCCATTCATTCTACAAATAGAAAAATGGTTTATATGATTTCTAGACTTAAACAGAACAATCACTGCGTGTATTTATTTTCTTTTTCTGACTCGTGTGCAGTTTGAAGCTGAGTGACCCTACACATTGGCAAGAGGAAGCTAGACACATCATGCTTTTTTTCTGATACCTCTTATCATTTTTCCAATAAAAAGAAACAGTGGTTTTCAAAGGTGTAACTGGAGAGCTAGAAATAACAAATGACCATGCTGTATTAGTTGCATGCTCTCTTTAGGGTTTTGTTGAAGGCTTTACCACCCCATTATGCTATCATTCTGTAGTGTAAGCGTTTTATATGGCATGTGTGATTTCACTGCCCTAAAGTGACCTTGGGAAATTCCTTATTTCCCCTGAAACACATGTCTAAGTGAAAATTGCTCTCTGCAGTTTAGGAGCTCTATGGAAGGAATCTGGGAATAATGCAAGGAGGAGATGGGAGTCCAGAGTGAGGTGTGAGCTGTTGTTCTGTAGCATTAATTATTTTGCGTGCACTTAAATCTTTTTGCTTTGAAGACCAATGATAAGGCAGCATAGGGAAGGCAACCTGATACGTCTGCCTAATTTTTCTATCTAGAGATCCCATGATCCAGAAGAGGTGCGTGTTGCATGAGATTTACTTCTGTCTCCCTCTTGTTCCAACTATGGGTAGATGTATCTGAAGTTTAAAGTTAAAAGCATAATTCCAAATCTGACCTACTTTATCTAGACCAGCTGCTATCCTCATTCCCCAGTGTCTGGCTTGTCTCTGCTGTGCCACCGAGTTTGAGGATAAAGTATGATGACCACAGTCTGCAACCACAACCTAAAATTGAGACATTGTGTTACCAGCTAGAAACCTCTAGGCTAGCGTCATACTGCAGCTTCTGTGCACATGGGTGCCTGGGAGCCATGCGAATGCTTTTAGTCTGGGAAGCTAAAAGCTGGGCAGTGTAAAGCTGCGCTTTGTCAGATCAGAGGATGTTGAGCTGGATCCTGGATTGAAAAATGAAGTCTGCAGCATCTGTGTATTTATTCACTAATGTGTAACTGGATTGTTTAGGAAACAAAAAAATGGAAGTATTTTAATTAAAAAGTGTCGAGAAACATAAAGCATGACAAATCTGTGATAAAGATGTGGAACTGCAGTCTTCTCATTCTTCTTGCATGTTTATTCAGTCTGAAAAGTTCAGAAAACTACTGAGCTGAGGATTAAACTCCCCAGATTCTCCGGTCTTGTGTTATCTCAAAAACAGTCTGCTTTCTGCAAGCTTATGTGTTGAATTCATTTGTTTCTGTGGTATTTCCAAGTTATATTTCAGAACTACTTATCAAAATTAGAGTTTTGGAATACACACTACTTAAGACTCATATAGGAAGGCATTGGAAATATGCAACTTGTTTTAGAATCTGAGTTTACTGAGCTCTTAGAAAATATTTCCTTACTGTTTTTCTTTTTCTTTCATTAAAAATACTGGCATGGAATGTCATTTTTGATGATGTAGCAGATAGCTGAGGGGGTACAGAGATGCTTCTTGGTGTATCCTGTGCAGTTCCATTTTATTATTTGCATGATAAGTGTATTATATGCTCAGCAAGATTTTCATGAACATACTTGAATATCTATACATAAACAGATGCATGTTTCCCAACGTATCTTTGTCTAGGATTTTAACGCATACTCAGATTCATATGTTCCTAAATTCTCTGCTCAATTTGTTAGTAAAAAAAGGTATTATTCTCATGTGATACTGTGCCCATAGGGTGAAACAACAGGTTATTGCTTTTACCTATATCAGTTAACACTTGTAGCATTTTCCTTGAACAATTCATTTTTTTTACAGGATTTTGTAAAACTCCTTCGAGCAGTGGATGTTCAATTTCATGTTTTTTTCCTGTGGTACTTTCACTCAATGGCAGTTTTGCCATTGGTCCTCTGGATGTCAGATTTAGGAAAGAGCCGTTGCTTTTGTTAGGTGTCTTTCTGTGAAGTTGTACATAACTTCAGCTCCATTTAGGATTTAGTGGCATGAGCAAAATGACAGTTTTGACACCTTGTGCATAACTTTGGCCATTCCACCAGGCTGAGAACAGCACTGTTTGTAATGCATGGGATTACAGAGCTGATAGAGTGTCAGCCTGTAAGTGTCACAACTTGTTCCCTGTGCTCTTCCAACAATGCATGGGCTCCTGCTGCTGCATTTCTAACATTTCTGCTTTGTAGCTGCCCAGCCTGGAAAATTCCATATGAAACCTCAGGCCTCCTGAAGTAGATTTTTTTTTGGGGCACACTTAATTCCTCTATGTATGAAACAACAGTTGTGTTCCTGCTATGTTAATGCTGTAAAACAAGCAATGGCTTTACTACGTGGTTCATATCTTTGTTGTCTCATTCACAAGAAATTCCACACCGTTTTAGTTGAGGAGTTTAGGTATTAGCAGTTAATTACAAATTCTTACCTTAAGTATGGCAGCATGCCACAAAGCGGTTTGGGATATCCTATTGGTTGTTGTTTCAAAGTTATGCAGCTGTGCTTAACACTCCAGTGGGCAATTCTGGATACGTTGTGTTTTGCCTTTGATACGTTGCCATACCACCACCATTAGTGCAGTGCTTAGACTGCAAACATCTGTTTGCTTTTATTGCACATGTGTTGCTTAAGATGTTCTGTTTTTACATGATGTAAATCACTGGACTCAACTGGCACTGTATGGTTTGTTTACCAAATAAAACTTAAACTGTGTCAGTAAAATGTATGTCATATGGGATGACATATATGACATCTGCAGAAGAGAAAAAAGACAGTTTGTGGCTGCAGTCACCAATGCTTCCAACAGTTCCAACAGTTCACCAATAAAGTTTGTAAATTGTATGAAAAGAGTCACGTAAATGTCTTTACAGAAGTAAAGATGGCAATGAAACGGGCACACGTGCACACACCGGATGACAATGATGAGCATAGAGAAATGCGCTTAGGATTATAAAATAGAATCAGATGAAATCTGCATATCTTTCACTCCAGAATTTCATCATACTCATGGCATAAAATAAAGCAAACCCTTATTAACAGGCACTTGGCTTTTCTTATATTAAAGTATATAGCTGACACTGACCTTTCAAATGGAAAAGTTACCTGGACTTTGAAATTTAGCTGTTGATCTCAGCAACTCCTCAGCAGTACTGTGTTAGTACGCTAGTGTTTCAGACACGTTTTGCTTCTAATGTGCACCACTGCACACTGCTAGAATGCACAACAGGATTGATTTGGTTTAGATTAATGAAAATGAACTCGGTAAAATGACTTACAGTTGTTAGCTCGCGCTCTAATTTTGAAGGTTAACCCAATGTGCCTTGAAGGTTTTTGTCCTTATGTTTCCGTACCCATAAGAGTTGAATTTGAATGTTTTGTCTATGTCGCATGAGAACTAAAGAAACAAATCACGAGGAGAAAAATAGAAGATTATTTAGCTGATGGTTCTACTCAGCTGTAGTCTTTTTTTTCATCACAGGCACTTTAAAGTTTTGGTCTGCGCAGAATTGCTGTATATTCAAAAATGAAATAAAAAGGTGTTTTTCAATTGAGAATTGGTTTAGGAATCTGAAAAGTTCTATTTATGGAGTTGGTATCATCTGCAAACTTTCTAGTACATCATCTAGGCTGACTGAGCTAGAACTAAATTCAAAAGAAGTCTGAGCAAGCTGGCAAGCTGTTCAGAAATCAAAATAAAAGAATCAAAAGGAGCACAACTCAATATAGTCGAGGATGAAAATATAATTCAATGATAGAAAGTGGGGAATCATTCAGATAGAAAGTGTATCTGCAAATTGGAAAATGAATGTGAGTCACTGATGTGACAAAATATTGAAATGTGAATATGTCATTCTGGCACTAATTACTTACGATATTGTATACAAGAGGATGACAGTTAATTATTTTGTCCTGTTCTACTGTGATAAACCCCCGGCCTGAATTTTTCAGTGAGTTTTATACGTGATAAAGAAATATATAGACAAACTGGAGATAATAAGTTGGAAAGCAAGTGGAAAAAATGTAGCAAGAAAACTTGATAAAAATTGCAGGAGTTGAGTATGTTTAAATAAAACAAGAATTCACAGAGTGTCCTGTGAAAGGATAGAATTAATAGTCTATCCAGCTGCCTTTCTCTGCTACACCAGAAGATCCTGCTTGCCCGTTGCTGTCTTCATGTGAGAGCAAAGGGTGAAGCTGGAAGTGTGTGTTTGGAAGCCAGCTGGAGCTGAAGAGATTGCTACAAGTGAGCAGCTCAAAGTGCTAATTGCAGAAGTTGAGCTTGGCAAATCTCCATCTATAAAAGAGAATAAACTGTATTCTAATACACAAGAGTGGTTAATTGTTCTGCGTTTCCACTGAGGATTGAAAAAAATGCCATTTGTGATCCTGATAATTTTGGTTAGATTTGAGGAATGTGTTACCTAAAGAAGGTGTCACATCTACCTTTGAAAATTTTTCACTGGCTGAGCCAGTTTTGATTTGTGATCCTCCTGGGAGCAGGGAGGTGACTCAATGTAGATTTCTTGAGACCAGCCTTTCTGTCTTTAATTCCTAAGTCATTGTTTAGATCCCAAGCATGGAATCTGAGAATGGGCCTGAAACTGAGAAGCAATGTACCTGAGGGCCATGTTCTAGCTGCACAGAAGTGCCTAACTTGGCCCTACATCTGCCCTTTATCTCCACCTCATGACCTTGATTTCTGTTCTCTGATCATGTGGTGTTATGTCAATGGAGCAATACTCTTGTATGCCTCACAGGTGACCCTTATCTTAGGCATGAACTGACTCAGCCCCAGACTGATATTGTATCTACAGTAGAATGCTGCCATGTTTTCTTCACCCTTTCTAATGCTGTAAACTCACTGCTTAGGAATTTGGGAACTTCAGATAGTTTCTTTGCTTTTAGCTTCCAGCCAGTTATTAATCTTAAGTGTCATAACCAAGACACCTATTTAACATTAAGCATTAAGTAATAGTAAATGCAGAGATGACATGAGTGAATGAAAAGTCTAACAGTATCAAACAAAACAAAAAAAAAAAAAGAGGGAATAGTTGCATATGTGAAATTATTGCCATTTAGTCTACAAAATACATACCTTTTCCTCTTATTACTGCATTGCATAATCTATACAATAAAAAAAACAGAACACAACAGTCTCTGTAGATGTAAAATAAGCAAAAATACAACTACTGCAAATAAATGTAGGGAAGTTAAAACAAAAAATTTTAAAAAACCACCACCACCAAGAAAATAAACAATCTTGTGTTAGTGCAGGTGAGGAGACTGTTCACCCAAGCACTGTATCTAAGTAGAAATAGTTCTGAGAGTTACAAGGCAAGGTTCTCTTTGGACAGTACAGTGGAGTGTTTGGTTTGTTGTATAAAATGTATTATTGATGTGCTGCAGGCGAAAAAAAAAGTACATTTCCCCTGGTTATGTAGCAGTTCTCAGTCATTGATTAATGTCGATCGATGCTGTATACTGTAGTGCAATATCCATTAACCTCACAATGAAGATACGAGGCATAACATTTGATCAGTCAGGTCCCAGATTAAAGTCGATGAGCCAAGAGAAGGAGAATGTAAAAATAGAAGGAGACAAACATGTAATGGAAGTGAGATTGATTTCTTCTGGCTGGTACTTCCCATAACCTCATTCTCATGAGTCAGCGTTTCTGAGGTCGGTCATTTCATGAGATTTGTTAAACTGAATTCCTAAGTGGTGTTTGTCTCTGGAGCACAAAATGACAAGAGTTTAGCTTCCTAAAATTAGTTCATATATATTGTCAATTGTAAAAGATGGTTTTATAAAAGAGTTATTATAAACATCTTTTTTTTTCTTTCTAATTTTATATCTGTATTCGCTGTAAACTTCTTTAATATCACAAGCATCCACTTGATGCTGTCCATCTCTTTGCTTGCCTGTGAATAAATTAGTTGACTCTAATGGGAAGGGTGCAAAGGGATTGCAGTGGGGATACCTACTAGCAAAATAAACTGCTTTCTGTCTCAGAGTTCAGTTTTCCATGTGTTCGTGAAAAACATACATAGCAGGCAGAGGCTGAATAAGCTCCCTCTTCTTCCTACTGCAGCCAGGGGCTGGTTTTTCAAAAGCATTTTTCAGGCTGATATTTAGCCCAAATGGTGAGACTGTTGTCATGAATTTCACACCATGTGGATCATGACTAGGGCCTCCATCTTGCAAGAAGGATCCCATAACACATTCTGCTCATTGCTGAAGGAAAGTTACTATCTTCTTTCACAGCACTCTCCGACTGAATCCGTTCCTTATTCTGAGCACAGGGGAAGGGAATGTTGTGTCAGGCAACCAACATATAACTGTTTGAAAATACTCATTTGGTGATGGCAGTCATTACTAGGACTTTCAATTACTGTCTTTCAGGGCTGGAGCGTATTACACTTTACATTTGTAGACAACATCGCTATCTGACTTTCATTTCTGAGGTTTAGAGTTTTACATCTAAAAATATTTTGCAAAAATTAAATTGAACCAGACTACTAAAATATTCAGTAATTGCGGGCAACTGTATGGCCATATGTCTATTCAAAAACAGCTTTTAACATTTTGCCTGGAGAAAAATCCTCTTTAAAGTGCTTGGACAAGCTAAATCCAAAGCTAAAACTTGTTTGAAAGATGACGTTCTTCTAAGTATGGTTCAGTAATTCTCCTAAGATTAGAACCTGTCAGTCGTTATTTGTGTTTTTGTGTATTAAAGATAGATGCCAAAGTAAAAATGTAATGAATCGTGACAGGAAACTTTTGTACAGTAATGTGAAGATGTCACACTAATATTCAAGAAAAAAACAACCTGTATCTTCTAGCAAGATGGAACTCAGCATTTTGTCCATCAGACATTAAAGGCAATATTGAGAAAGAGATGTGCATTATGAATTAGCTTTAGCAGTGTTTAACTTCTAAGTGCATGATGTGGGATCTTAAGCTTTCACTGGTGTGTCTTTTCTAGTCAGTACCTCAGAATAAAAGCTATAATACAGAGGATGATGGGCTGCCAGAAGAAATGGCTGCCCTTCTCTAGAGGGGATACTTTCTGTGCCCAAGGGTAGCTTCATTGCCTGGGTTATTGTTCCAGGTGCAGGACAGAGCTCGTTTTTTAAGCACAGATGGAGATGCTTTCAATTTTGTCTAGCTCATCCAGGAAAAGCAAAATGTGTGGTGAAGGCCTTTCTCTGGCTAAGGGGATTGCCATGGTATGTTCAGTATTTCTAAGAGCAGTGCTTTTGCCAACATGTGGCAATATCTGTGCTGATACAAATTTATTTCCGCCTGTAGCAGCTGTGCCACTGAGAGAAAGATGGTGCAAGGATCTCAACTTCCTGGTCTTACAGAAGGAAGGAGGCAGCATGGCTTGTGGGCCTCACTAAGATCATTTTTGTATGTTTTGTATTATACAGATGTTAATGAAAAAATCCTAAATCATTGAGTTAGAGTTTTTTTTTTCTTTCCACATGGATGTCATAAACACATGGGAGATGAAACAGAGGGAAAACCAAGACTAAATTAAAATAGGCTTTCCATAATCTTAAAGCTCTGTGTGAAGTTAGGCACCTCTGTAGGCTTCTGGCACTTGCTTTAATTTGGGCCTCCTAAATTATGAGTAGAGGGAGACAGCAGCTAGGTGCTGAGCACTAAACCAGATTTTCAGTCACCTAGGATTTAAAAAACAACTGAGTTCTGAGTTTCATATCTGTTTTGGTATGGCCAGACCTGCAGGAAGTCAATGTTATCATTTACAGCTGATTTCTTTCTTGTGTTCTAGCTATTGTCTCTCTTTTACAGTAGGATGAACTGGGTCATAGCTCTTGAATACAGTGCTAGAAGGTGACAATATGACATTTCTCCACCTCAGAAGAAACCATTTTCAGGGTTTTTTTTTCCTTGTGCATGAAAAGTATGTGATCTGGTCCGCTCAGAGCGTTCCTTCTGGTGATACATCTGACACAGCTACAGCTTCCTTTCTCCAAATGATCAGCAGGTGGATTTTTTAGAGTAGTAATAGTGTTTTGCCTGCAGTCTCTGATGGGAGAAATGTGTAATTTATGAACTACTGGGAGAAGAAAACCCTGTGTTCATTGGACCATAAGATGATTTCTTTCCTCTTGCAAAAATTATGATGCAAGATTTTAAGGCTCTGAAGACATGAATTAAATAGGTTAGTCAAAAAGAAGTGAAACTGCCCTCATTTTTAAAGACTACAAGTGCTTACTGAAATATCTCAATGCATTACCAAAACTCACCAACAGCAGTAAATATATTTTTGAGCTGAGGAAATGTTTTGTGTGTGTGTGTGTTCATTGTTTAATGCTTGCCATTCCTTTCTCATGCTCTCACATGGACAGAAGTTGCATGCTCATGTACTGTTTTCACTGTAGGCCGTGCTTAATGCTCATACCCTAAACATGATTTCTCTGTTCTCCATTGTGCTGACTTCATTTGTCTTAGGTTTCTGAGGAACTGTAGGAAGAAAAGGACTTTAAAGATATTGTAAAAAGAGAAGAGATCTTGACTTTTAATGTCTTTCCTTGTTAGAAATCTACAGTTGGTTTTGGACAAAGGATATCAGACAGTTGGCATCTCTCCAAAATGGCTTGGGGCTTTACTCTTAAAAAGCAAAATCCCAGGTGCAGAAGGCTTGAGTAGCAAGGTATTTAATGTTAAGTCTGTCATGTTTTATAATAATCTTCTGTTTTCCGTAATGTAACATAGGTACAACCCCAATCTAATAAACAATTGCAAGGACAAACACGCTTCCCTTGTGACTCTCTTAGTCACTAATCACTTATCACTAATATTGATATTCTCCACTGTTCATATGTCTTGCGTAATATAAGATCACTGATTTCCCACAAAAATGGTAAAATATCTCTTTTTTCTTCAGGAGATATTCTTCACCATATACGTTGCAGGGCATTAAGCTGAAACAATAGGATCGAGTATGTTATGGACTCCTTTTTCAGTATTGTTTTTCCAGTGCAGTGCTTATCTGCCTCATGCAAAGCGATGGTTATAAAGACTACAATTCTAAGCTTTCCAAGGCACGAAGAAGAGGAATTGTTTACAGTGTTTCATGCCAGCATGTATAACAAGAGATGCTGAATGAATATTACAGAAGCACTCAAACTGTACTGATCAACAGTACAGAAATTAGTATATGGAGTGTGATGGAGAGAGAACTGTATCCAATTATAATTACCTCTTTACTTCATGAGTAACATTTATATGAAACAGTCTTTCAAGGGAAGTGGTAAAGCTGTGTACTAAACCATTAACAAATGAACTGTGCAAAGTCTTTGAAGGCTCTTCAGAAAGCAGATCTGAAAAGAGCAGAGGTATAGATCTGATGACATAATGGAGCTTCCTTGTCTAAATTCTGACTTGTGTATTGACTGTACAATCAATAGGTGTATAATCAATTGGTATACAGAGGTTAGGCTTAGTAAGATTATCACAGTGGAAAGATAATTAAAAAAATGGAACTGCTCACTAGTGTCATAGGCTCACAATGAACTCCACAAGGAGCAATCTCTAGAAAAAGAGCTTTTCTCAGTGGCAGTCAGCACTTAAAGGGGCTCCACCCCTTCTGGTAGCACAGGTGAATTGCCTCCACTTGTGCTCCCGTGGCTGTCTCATTGCTTGCCTCAGGTGGTCAGGCAGAGATTCAGGCCCTTATCAACAGTTCTCATACAATTGACCATCGTGCAAACTGTAAAGTGCGGAACCTTTCAGATACACCACATTTATAGCGTTCAGCACCGAACATCTTCCTCAGTCACTGTTATTAGAGAATTTTTTTATTAACTAATTCTATATTTATTAACATTTACACAATGGAGATCAGAGAAAAGCATTTGCCAGTTTAAATAAAAGTGGAGTGTCTGAAAAAAGCACAAGGAGCAACAGATTCCGAAATTGCAAGCGTCTCACCCATTAGATCACCAGTCTGAGTTGTAAGAGACACCCGAGTCTGTCACCTTTCTTCTTTATCTCGCGGAGCGGTATTAGAAACCACTGTGTGATTTGTAGATCAAATATGATTATCATCTCAGTGGCTTGCTCAGAAATGTAAACAGCCACATTTTACACTTGCTACAGTTCCTGACAGGTATGCAGTGTAGCTCTGTATGTAATACAGATAAATATTGAGTAGTATGTGTGAGCATGAGTGCCAGTGCCCTATTCTGAGAGTAGCTTGACAGTACTTAAATAGCTCCTTTTTTAAAAGTAATTATTTATTCCTGATTCATATCATTTATTATTTTTCTCATTGCTCATTTTTTATGGAAAACTTGTTGATTACACCAAAATTTTTTCTAAGACTAATCTCATTTTGGCTACCTTCACTATGAAGAAGCTCTTCATCCTTAAGAGTGCCTAATAAAGCAGGGCATGTGGAGAGAAATGTAGGAGCCAGTTTCGTAATTGCAGATGGGTTTGCATGCTATTCTCTGACCCAGGCTCTCACAGAACCAGGTTCAAGCTGATGATAGAATGGGACTTTAAACCCAAACTGCTCGTGTCTTGTATGACTCCTAATATTCCATTTTGAATAAAAACGTTCCTTATTCATATAAGGGATTCAGAACACACACCTCAAATGAAAGTCATAACCATTTTATGAGAGTCTGAAATGAATGAGGCTTGATTTCTGCCTTCTCTACTGTTTCAGACCACTTGCATTACTTAGATGTTCAATGAGGGTTTCTGAAAACTTTTTTCTGCCTAGATCTCACTTTGCCAATATGTAGTATAATTTATCTCCATGGTGTTTATCCCTGTGTCTTTCTCTGCAGTAACTTTAAAAAAAAAAAGAAAGGAAAAAAAAGAAGTCTGTCAGAGTCAAATACGGTTATACAAGGAAAGCATTCTATTCTGTGAGGGAGGTTGAAAAGACTTTTTTTTTTATGATGTCAGACCAGTGCAGCATTTTAGACAGCACTGCCTGTGCCTGGAGCAGTTCCAGTGGTGTTCAGCGTGGAGTCATGGAACAAGGTGAGATACCAGCTTTACTCTTAGAATCGTAGAATCCTTAGTGTTGCACAGACCTTTGAAGGCCATCTAGTTCAACTCCCCTGCAATGAAGAGGAACACCACAGCTAGATCAGGTTGCCCAGGACCTGAGCCTCATGCTATCTCAGAACTGATTAAACTGTGCAATGAAATAGTACATCTCACACACAAAGTTTCAATGTTTAAAAAGTTATAAAGAGTTAGTGGAAGAGTAGCAGATTTGCATACAGTTTGAAAAACCACTGAAACATTGTTCTCATGGGGAATTGGAGAAATAGCAGTAGAAGGAATTGAATTTATTACAGATATCACTTGCTGTGTTAGGTCATGTGGACCAGAACAGGGATTTAAGGCCCTGAACCTGCAAACACTTACACACATGCTTAACTTTACTACCTAGTGTATTCCCATGTAAGGCAGTAGATTTACTCATGGCAATAAAATAAAACGTGTAAAAAAGCATTCTTAGGAATGAAGCCTTGATTCTCAATACATGAAGAAACCAGTGAAGGATTTTGTGGAGTGGCTTAACAGACCAGGCTGGAAGCTAGATGACTTTTATTTGTCTGAATTTTGAATGGATGGCAAGGAGCCTATGCCTTGTAAACTGAAAATATCAGTAATATCTCACTGAGTGTAGCAGTGAGTGAAGTCTAACTGCAAGGATGCAGAAAGACTGGAGTCTGGAGTATATTACAGATGCTACCTTTTCACTGTGCTGTTCCTACAGGTTTTCTGAGATTGGCCCCAAAATGTTTTGACAGTGTTAAAAGCTGTTCCTCTCCCTATACCTGTCACCATTTGCTAACCAGGATTTTCATGCAAGATTTGAAGTGGAATGCTGTAAAGTTACATGCTTTTAGCCTGTAAAACTCTGGACTCTGTCCAGCAGACCATTTTTACATGGCCTGGATACTTTTTAGACAAACAGGATCTGTACTAAGTGTGCAAAATTTCAGACAACTGATGCATTCTTTATAATAACTACAGATTGGCTTGCTGCCTCTCATAGGAGCCTGTTAAGACTCCCCCACTGCTACCTGGGAACGTATTTGTGGAGAGAGGAATTGTGAGTGCCAACAAAGTAACAAATTTAAAGGTAAGTTTTCTTTCCTCTGGCACTCTGAGAATTTCTTCGTAATTTATGAGCCACATAAGCAAGATGGGCAAGAGCGTCTAACACTTCTGGACTGACAGGTCTGTAGTCTGAGTCTCCATTTTATCTGAAAATACTTTCAGATTAATAGAACTCA
The DNA here is from genome assembly GCF_905368555.1 of Meleagris gallopavo. NCBI lineage: Eukaryota > Metazoa > Chordata > Aves > Galliformes > Phasianidae > Meleagris > Meleagris gallopavo. Next base: position 122,426,542 of record NC_139404.1, read on the forward strand.
AATCTAACACGAGTTTTTTTTCTTTTTTTTTTGCCAATAGACCAGCTTTCCAACAGAAGTTTGCTTCTTGATGTGCCACAAAATACTTTAATTTGAGCCTCCCCCAGAAACATTCTTCTGTGACCCCATCTGGGGAAAATTCTATCCTACTTCCTTGCAAGCATCTATTTGTTGCATTAAGTTTATGCTCCTACACATTTATTCACTGTATTTTTTTAGCACACAACTTCTGGATCTTCATTATTCTCTATCCCTCTTACCTGATGATATCATCTCAAACTCCTATTAGCTATCTGCTTCTCTCCATAGCTGTGGTGGTAGAAGATGAATTGTTGCTTCTCCACTGATGGATTCAGCTGGAGATACTATATCAGAAGAGAAAAGTATCTGTCCTGGTTGTGGGCTGTATGAAAGAGGGCTGGATGGGTTCTCTTTTTCTCCAAAGTAAATTGGCAGGTCTCCCTTGTCTGTTGGTGTGAAGTGGCAAGGTTAATAGGGAAGACGTCTACAAGACAAGAGAATGTGGCTGATGATTACTTTTCCCCCGACCAGCTAGCAAGGAAACACAGCTCCAGACTATCTGTTAACATAGAATCATCTAGCCTGGAAAAGACTTTCAAGATCATCAAGTCCAACCTTCTCAAAACATTTGTTACCCTGATGTTACTCCCCCAGAGGCTCTGCCTCTCCTATCACCAAGCCAAATTATTTCTCACCCTGTGAAACCCACGTGAGAGAGCAGGTGATCATAATTTTGCTTATTATAAACTGAGATGTAATAATCCTTTTGGACACAGCTGAGCATAAAGAAGAAACCTAAATTCTTGCCTTTCAATTTTTTTTCATCATTTATCCAAGACTCAAAAACAGTATAGGTCACTTGTAAAACTACCCAAAATCTTAATAATCACTGTAAGACAGCATTCAATTTACATGCCAACATAGGAATGTGTTTCATTGAAAGAGAAAGTCAAAGTGAGTTGTGTTTACATACAATAATTTCAGTACTTCCCTAATTTCAGGAATATCATACTTTCGGATATATCCATCTGTAATCTCCATGGCATGTGCCATTGAAGAATGAAAGTTTCACCTTGGGGAATGAGCAGTAAGCATGGTAAAACAGAATAAATGCACCACAATGGACAAGAAATACAAGGAGAAAATGAAAACACACTCCACCATCTGCCCATCTGCTTTGCTCCCAGAGTGTGCTATCCCAGAAGCCACCAGGTTTCTCGAATCTCCAGTCTCTATCCCCCACTACATTCTCTTGCCTGTGGATTTTCCTCTTTCTTTTGACTTGCAATTCCACTTTACCCGTGATAGTTATATATGGTTCTCATGCATAGGTAACCTCAACAGAGTTACTTCCTGTAGTCATCTGTTCATCTGTGCAGAACAGTTTGATAATTGATCTTTGTTTTTCAAGTGTCTCCATAGCAGGGGGTAAAAAAAAAAAAAAAAAAAAAAAAAAAGAACGCAAAATAAAAACCCGCTAACCATAATAGCAAAGGTGAGACCTTTTGTAACATCATCTCTTTCACGGTATTGTTACCATAAATATCACCACATTCCCATAGCTCAAATGAGAGCAACTGCTGTTTTCAGGTGCAGTGACAAAGTGAAATTGTGGTTTAACCTGCATGGAGCCTTTCCTAAAAATGAAGATCGTTTGGGAACTTGGTGTAGGCTTTAGGGGCAGAAGAATTTGTATTTGGCTTGTTTTGTAATGGGTCTTTCATTCTTTGGAGCTATTGCATTTTCATCTTACGTATATCTTTAATAAAACCAGGAAACAAGAAAGACCGAAACTGCACATCGCAGTGAAATACAATTCAAATAAAGTTGTTAATAATAAATATTTAGTTTTATACTGCTATTACTACCTAAGCCTGTGGTTATGGGCACTGCTGAGACAGATAGATAAACTATGAATAATAATAATAATAATAAATATATATAATAAATATAATAACTATAATAATAATAATAAAACTGAGAATAGCAGTGAGGCTATTAGGATTTTAAATTCATTAAGGCACAAGCAGGTATCTACGTCTTCTTAGATCTGAGATGAGAACTTTGACAAGGGTTCCATAGTTTTCCCCATGAAACAGCAGTTTGGCTTAGTATTCTCAATATACTCCTTTCTAGATAGTAATCCTGTGGCTAGAGACACTAGCAGAGAATGAGAGGATGGCTAGAAAGTCACTATTAAATTCAAGCCATTCTTTAATTCCAAAGTTGCCTTGCCATTGAACTGTGTGGACACATGGATTTTTGTGCCAAGGTATGCAAGTGAAAAGGTTAGAAGCCTTTGGTACTGTTATGCTACAAATGCATTTCCTACTGGTGCCATGAAGCTGCGGCACTTAGAAAGCTTGTTAAATCCCAAATGTGCAGACATATGGTTTTTCAAGTTTTCCCATAACAAAGAAGAGCTGTCTCAGACTAAGCCTGCTTTAGGATTTCCTTGTGATGTGCACCATGGCTCTAAAAAGACAGGTGAGATCAGACTGCATTTAGAAACATGGGGGAATAATGTAGTCAAGCTGAACCTTTGCAGGGGTGATTACATGCCTTGGCTCCTCAGAATGCATAGGCAAAGCTATAGTTCACCTTAAAAAAAACTATGAAATATAACAAGACCAGCTGCTTGCCAAAGGTTTTCATGCCATCGGAGACATTCTTCTTTTGTCCCTTTCCTTCCAAATAGAACCTGAGTTTGATCAGAGTAATTTTACCATGGTTTACAAGGTTGAGCTATATGTCAATATATTTATTTCCATATTTATTCTTCCTTGCTTTCTAACTGTTATTTATTATTTTTTAAAGTAGATAGATCTTGGATATATCTATATTCTTAAAGTAGAGACTATTCTGAGGGCTAAGTGGAAGAGTTCTCATGGATAAAATCTAGATAAGCAGATTCAGGAGGAAAAAATATCACCGAGTAGCAATTTTATTTTATTTTATTTTTCCCCTGTGTGGAACCATAGGGAAGACAAAAGGAGAGGAAGTCTGAAAGCAATGCTTTGCAGTTGCAATATTACTTTCCTTGTAAACTCTTTCAGATCACTATCAATCCAATAGTATCTTTTAAAGACTGTAAAACAAACTAGACAATTCTTTTCAAGGTTTATAGACTTGTAAGAGAAAAATATGCTTTAGATTATTTTTGAATAAGATCATAGTATAATTAAATAAGGGTGTGACTTGGCCCTGAGTTCCACTGAATATAAAGAGAAGCTGTGCATGTGCAGTGAAATGCAGAATTTGACTATTTACGGGTTCTACAAACAAATGAAATTTCTTTTTTGGGGGTATTTCCCACAGCTCTGTCTAATAATAATTACATGAGGTACTTTAGTTTTCCATAGGCTGTAAAAGTTACTGGAAAAAAATAAGCTGGGACTGAAGCAATATGAAAACCCTTTGTTAATCAACTTCACAAATTTGGTTGCTAATTGTTATGAAGGTAACCCACAAAAGGTACAAAGCACTGGTTTAATTGAAAGTAGAAACATGAAAAATGGTAAAAAGGAACTTTTGACAAAAAGTGTAATCATTATCTCTTGATTTTTATTGTTTTTCCTGAGACTTCACCATATTAAGCAAGCAAAATGCGGAACATCTCTTGCAGTGTTTCAGTGGACAGTATGTAGTACTGTGTAAAGTGGCATTGCCCAGGAAGATAAATGTATGGAATTACTCCATGAATAGAAAGGAAATGGCGGTACAGTGGTTTTCCCCCAAGCATTGAATTTCAGAGGTGCTGTAATCATTGTGGGCTACAGTAAATGCAGAAATAGCAATTTGCAATTAGATGCATTTTTGTGTGAAATGTGATAAATCAAGGGGCTGAATTTGTCAGGTATCAATTTCCTAACAGCAAGAATGCATGGCTAAAAGAATCCCAAACTCTCATAGCTGAAATCACTGTTTCCTTATGTTTCTACTCAGTTCACAAGAGAAATATTAAAACACAGAAGAGCTCTTGAGGTTCTTTTTGTCTCCTTTAGAGAAAACATTTGTTATAGACTCATAGAATCCTTAGAGTTGGAAGGGACCTTTAAAGGTCATCTAGTCCAGCTCCCCTGCAGTGTTTGCAACTCCCCATTTTGGTTTGTTTTTTCCATATTTTTTAGTTTGGTTTCCTCTGAAAAGCAAGTTAGTAAGCTGCTATGAAAATTCTCCCTACCAAAACACCAGACAGAACCTCTCTTGCTTTCTTTTTCTCTTTGTGGAAGTGCATGAATCACCCACCTACACAGCATTTTCTTACCCTGGGGAGCGCTCTGTGGATTCAGGATTGAAGTGCAGTCTGTGCTCAGAGCCTGGGGTGATGCTCTTTGCCACTTATAGCCCACCCAGCAAGCCTGACCCATGAAGATGTGAGTGATGAAGTTCCTCACAGGCCGCCTGATGCGGGGTGGCAGTCTATGTCTTAAGAAATGCCAGATAAGCTCTTTGATTATTCACCCCCTGGACCTGTAAGATTTGGGACTGGTGCTGTGATCTCTCCTGTAAGGGGGATACTGGGTGCTAGTTGTTTGCTTCCCAGGTGGTGGTCCCAGAGGCCTGACTACAGGAATAGCTGACCTGAGACCTAGGTTTACTTGCTCTACATGCTTCCCTTGCCTGAAAGGGGTTTGTTTTACTGGAGCGGAATAAAATTGCTAGTGCTTGAATATAAAGTGCAGGTATGGTTTATCTGTGAAGTGTCAGCCAGAGGCAGCAGCAGATAGCTTCAGTGGGTGCTGGGGCTGCTCCTGACCCTGGCAAGCAGAAATAAGTTTCCTTTCAGAGTGGCTCTGAGTGGAGCAGGGGAGTGGGAGGGAAAGAGGCAATAACTATTATCTTCCTGCTGAAGCAGCTCCAAAGTGAATATAAGCAGGGATTCTTTAGAGACCATTAATTAAGCTAAGAACTATTAAGAGCAGGAGCAGGGTAGATAACGAATGAAAAGAAAACTTTATGGTCCTGTATGCTTAAAACAGTTTGGCTTTTTGATGTTGTGTTTACTGGGAGAAGCATTGTATTGAAAGTTGGAGCCTACTGTTTGTTTCTGAAGGTTTTAGTTTATAAACATACTGCAGACATCAAAGGAGGAGGCCCCAATGATGAGAATTCTGATTCTGGGGGATGCTTCTTTTATGACTGCAGTAATATTGAAGGAACATTTAAATTTATGGATAGAAATGCATAGCTTCTTTTACTTGTTAACTTCTGCTTTATAAAAACATACTTAGACAACATTTTATACACTTCATTACACAGTTGGATTTAGAGATATTCTTGTTTTAGGCATTTTATATGGATGCAGTTCCTGGGAACCTGAAAAGCTATTTCAGTCTGAGGTTAAGAGAAGGAGAAACAATCATTATCTTCACTTTACAGGGGAAGATTTGAGATTTTACAAGGAAAGTCATTGCCTCTACCAAAATAACATTTAATTGGTCTTTGATAAAAAAAGTCTGTAAATGAAACAGGAAGCTGAGCCCTTATCTCCCGGTAATAACTGAGGATAAACATGGATCAGTGTTGCTTATCCACCTCTTATCTTGGCAATGTCTTATATGAATCTTTCTAAAATAGGTAACTTGATGAATTTATCTTTTCCTTGGTTTAAACCATTTCGTTCTAAGACTTGAGCATTAGTATTCTGCCCTTCCACACTCCCAGTACTTGGTTCCTTTGCTGAAATTCAAAGCAGCTTACAATTTGTTTCTTGACTTCTTCAGTTTTCTCTTCTGGAAAGACAATGTTAGTATTCAGGACAAAAGGTGACAGAAAGAAACACTTCAGATGTTAATTGGTCATGCAACCCTAATTTACTGAATATCCTATGGAAAACCACTTGTTCCTTATTACCATGTTAAAATTACCTGCTGCTAGCATCAGTGAGGCAGCTCTGGAGGTGGGGTAAGCTGGTGTTGAGAGAGCATGCCTGCATTGCATGAGGCTGGTGGTGAGACGAGGTGGTGCTCTGTACCCTGGGGTCATTTTGTCTTTGAGGCAGCCTGATGCATGGGGGTGACACTGCTGGCTGGGCACCACAGTGCAATGTAATGCCAGTGCATGGACATGCCAGTGCATCAGTTCTTGGGTAAAGATCTGAGTGGAGGGCCTGGCCCAAAGAACAGTGGTGAATAGAGTTAAATCCAGCTGGTCACAAGTGGTATTCCCCGGGGTTGATACTGGGGCTCGTGCTGTTCAGTATCTTTACTGATGACCTGTACAAGGGGATTGAATGCACTGTCAGTAAGTTTGCAGATGACAGAAAACTGGAAAGAAGTGTTTGTCTTCCAGAGAGTAGGAAGGCCCTACAGAAGGATCTGGACAAGCTGGATAGCTGGGCTAAGGCCAAGGGGATGAGGTTTAACAAACCAAGTGCTGGGTCCTGCTATTTGGCCACAAAAACCTCAGGCAATGCTATAGGCTTGGGGCAGAGTGACTGAAAGACTGTTTGGAAGAAATGGATCTGTTGTTTGATACTCAGCTGAACGTGATCCAGCAGTGTGCCCAGGTCACCAAGAAGGCCAACAGCATCCTGGCTTGTATCAGAAATAGTGCAGCCAGCAGGAGCAGGGAAGTGATTGTCCCTCTGTACTCTGCACTGGTGAGGCCACACCTCGAATATTGTGTTCAGTTTTGGGCCCTCACTAAAAGAAAGACATTGAGGCCCTGGAGCATGTTCAGAGAAGGGCAGTGAAGGTGGTGAGGGATCAGAGCACAAATATTATGAGGAACAGCTGAGGGAACTGGGATTGTTCAGTCTGGAAAAGAGGAGGTTTGAAGGACACCACTCTACAACTAGAAGGCAGCTGTGATGAGATGGGGATCAGCCTTTTGTCCTGCATAAATAGAAATAGGGCTAGAGGAAATGGCCTCATGTTGTGCCAAGGGAGATTCAGATTGGATGTTAAGAAAAATTTCTTCTTGGAAAAATTCTTTTTCATGCTGGAATGGGCTGCCCAGAGAGGTGGTAGAGTCACTGTTCCTGGAGGTGTTCAAGAAACATTTAGATGTTGTGCTAAGGGACATGGTTTAGTGGGGCAATATTAGTGGTAGGTGGACAGTTGGACTAGATGGGCTGGGAGGTCTTTTCCAACCTTGGTGTTTCTATATTCCTGCCTGGCCCCTCCATCCTATACAGCTATGCACAACGGGCTGGATGAGATAGAGATCTTGCATTGATTCACTTAGTACATCCTGTTTCACACATGCCTTCTGTTGTGGAAGCCCCCACTGAATAGTCCAGTCCATCTGCCCTAAGAGTCTAGAAAGTGGCATCCAGCATCCATCAAAGGAGAGGTGATACAAAGGGGTTAACACTGAGAGGCTTTAGATTGCCTTTTTTTTTTTTTAAATTATTTCCTGTCCCTCCAGTTACAATCTCCCTGGTCTGAATTACTAAGAAGGAAGACTTTTTAGTGCTGGGAAGGATTTGAAAGAAATACAGTGCTGATATGAGCAATACAACAAATGTGCCCAGTGATTTCATCCCATTTTTCAGTGGGAGGAAAATAAATTCCCCACAATGGCAGCTGTGTTACCTGAGAGCCCCTGGGCTGGCCAAGCGGTAGGGATGATGTGAGGATGAGTCCTTGAGTAAACAACCCGGGAAAGCCTCGTGGACTGGTTACATTTCTAAAACATCACCTTATCTGTAGCACTGACAGGCATGCTTAACGACTCATGGGAACATATAGTTCTTTACCATGGCTGAACATATGCCTTTATTAATGTAAGAAAGACAGAGTTCTATTTCAGTCAAGCATAATATAATTTGCTGTTAAATTCACAGTTACACTGAACTTGTATTTGTACATTTGGTTTTAGTTTATCTCAGACTGCCTTGCCATTTGTTTTTAGTTGATCTCAAACTGCCTTGCCATTTTTAGGCCTTAAATATTTATAAAATCTATAGAAATCTTTTTTCTTTTCTTTCTTTCTTTCTTTTTTTTTTAACAAACCAAATGATTCAGTGATACTAATCTGTTATATTTTTATAAAGCACGTAATTTTTTACATTAAAATAGATCCAAATTCTTCCCCCAAATGCCAGTTGCTAAATTCTCCTAGTGAACAGCCTTGTAAAAACAAATTCATTTTCCAGTATATAAAAGAGAAACACACTTAAATTTGTACTTTCAGTGTCTTATAAACAAGAGATGTGAATACAAGCAAGACAATGATATTGGCTTTGAATTTCACTTTGAACGTAAATATGAATTTAATTAGGCATTCAATTATAATATTGAGTGTAAATATACTATCACTGCACACTCAGGTTTCCTTTGAAATACAAGAGATTTCTTAAAATTTCTAGCAGGATGTGCCAGCCTAGATGTGGATTACAAATAAGCCTTATTTGCTAATACAACTATATATATATCTACCATATGACTTTACAAAGTACTCTGCTAACTGCCATGATATTATTCACTTTTAAAACTCAAGCATTAATTACTTTGCTTTCCAAAGTGCCAAATTATTTTTCCCCATGCAGATGTACTTTTAGTCCTCAAACACTAAAACAATTAGGGAATTAAAGTGAGGATTAAAATTGTCTCAAAATTAGTTTGCTGGCATGATTTTAATTAAATTATAGAGGAATTCTTAATGAGTCTTCAATTGAGAAAAGTTTATTGCAGGGTTGTTTTTTTTTCCTCCCATTTCAACATTCTTTTAATTTGTGTAATTAACTTAGATTCACGTTGCCTTCTCAGGATATTTTTCTAAGCCTTGAGTATTTTGGAATACAAATGACACTTTAATTTGTTTAATATATTAAAAATGTAGGCACCCTGTATTATTTTGTTGGGCTTTTTTCTTTTTTTTCCTTCTCTCTTCCTCATTATTTTTAACCGACTGCCGTCAAAAATATCTACTTAACTGGAATGCCTCCCACAACCACCCAGTGCCCCAAATAGGATATTACCTGGCTCAGATATGTTTGCTGTTTCCTCGTAGCTTAAAGAAAACATTTTCCTCATACTGTGTTACAACAGAGTACTTACTACTTACAGAAGAGCCCAACCATCACACACCTTAGGAGAGTGTGCAGCGTGATTGTTTCTAGAATATCTGTGCTTAGAGGACAGGCTCTTCTTGGCAGCGATCGTCTTGTGCTTTTTGAAAAATTCCTAGTGTGCTGGTGGATGGACATAAATACTATGTGGATTTTTCATGTTCTCACTGTTGGAATGCTCAAATGCTGCATTGGATGGTTACTCCGTTAGATGGCACTGCTTGTTTCGGTGGTGCTGTCAGTCACTCTCGCTATGTTAAATTGAATGTAAGTAACTTTTAGGAGGTGTTCCTGTTATAAAAAACAATCTCTCCATATGGGCATTAGTTCTTTGTTCATAACAGGCTGAGGAAATCTCTTTCTTGCTCTTGCTCTCTTTTTTTTCTATCTGAACGATAGTACTGAAAATGCAGAACAGTGGAAGGCCAATGGGACGGTTCAGGTGAGAAGAACTGTACGTGTCTCTGTCTTACCACTTTGAAATAAAAAGGAGTTTTAATTTCATATACATGATCTGAGCCCCTATGACTTGAGAAACCAAACACCTGGAGAATGTCTATTCATTGTATAATGGCCACATCTAAGAAAAAAAAAAATTCTTTAAATTTGGGAGCACACAGAATTACAGAGCTTGCTGCGGCTCCCATACCTCTGAAAGAGGAGTGGACAAATAGCTGTTTTCTCATGACTGAGTGGGAACCAAGCTCTTATGCTGGTGCACCTGCAGTTTGACCTGTATTGTTAAGAAGGTGACCAAGGGAAGTGCTCTTGCCTTAACGTGGATGGAAGCTCAGCTCTGAAGAGGGCTCTGCTGATTGGGAAGGCCCCTGGGTGTGGGGGCACAGATCCCAGAGAGATCTCCCAGCCACGATTTTGACCTGGAACAATTTTCAGCGGGTCCTAAGCATTGGTTTGGTTGTTGGGAAAAACCAGGGGTGACTCTTACTAAGAGCTGTGCCTGCAGTCACCTCGTTTTGGAGATGAGGAAAATTTAATGGTGTGAATGTGAGTTATTCCATGCTCATTGGCCTCAGTACCAGAGAACAGTCCCACATTCTTTTAGTTGACTCGTATCTGTAGGCACTGTATCCTAACAAAGCATTGAACAAATGGGAATTTACCCTGTCTGGACTCCTCAGCCCTCCTAGCAAGACAACGACTTTCGATAGTGTACCAGTGAATATTTTACTGTACGTGCTTTTGGAAGTGTCACTGTTCTTGACTCCAGCTACAGCGCTTGTGTTACGAGAGTCTGGAAAAACTTGTTTAGTCAAGAAAAATAAGAGCAAATGAGGTTGGAGCTCAGTGCTGTATTTAAACGAGAAGATAGTATAGTTGATAGTATGTTGATAGTATGACTGTTGATAGTATGACTGCGCTGTGTTGAGGGAAACATGGATCACTACCTGGCTGTTTTATTGACTCTCAAGGTGACTTTGAGCCAACTACTTCATCTTCAGTTTTCAAAAGTGAGTAATATTTCCTGCAAGCTGGATACCCTTTGTGATGGTCTCATAATTCAGTCCCTTAAATGGTGGCTTCCCATACACTTGAGGCTGTAGTTTTTTCTGATTTGAAACTGTAATGTGAGAAAAACAATTACATTTGTCCCATCTTTTTTTCTTTTTTCTTTTTTTTTTTGTCTTTTCTAATGTAAGTTTCTTGTACCAGATCTGCTTCATCTTTCACTGTACACCTCCTAGACACCAACAGAATGATTTTATTTATTTTCTTTCCTGGCTGCTACAAAAGTAAAACTATAGTGAACTGAAACATTTCACCATCACGCTTCTGATCTTTAAAATAATATTCATTTATATTAATTATGTCATGTATTTGTACAACCCATGTATATAAAACAATTTATTAAGAAAAAAAAATGAATCTGTAAAATAGGCTTCATAAGAAAAGAAAAAAAAATGTATGCTTTAATAGTACACTTTACACAACAATAAACTGTTCACAGCTCAGCTGTTACAAAGGTTTAGAAGGGAATTCAAGCAGGTGTGGTAAATTATAGATTGAAAGAAAAAATGTCTGTAAAAACACAGTCTCCTTATTGTTAATTTCTACTAAATTTCCAAAACTTGATTTAAGGCTCAATTTATATTTTCATTATAAGCAATTTTTCAAGATCTTATTCAGTAACTTCTGGCTATAGATTAGAAAGTAAATATGTACAGATATTACTTAAATTTTGTGAATCTACATTAAATGAGAAAATTATGGCCAAAATTATCTGTACTACAGTGACTGTGATAAACTTTAAGATGCTTGAGGATTCACATTTTTGTTGTGTGTTTCCATTAGTAAAAAGTTTGTTGTTGTTGTTGTTTTCCTATGTTTTTCAATAGAATTCAAGCGTTGCTGTGCATTTTTTACTGCACATCACTCATCCATTAACACCCTGCTCAGTTTTCAGCAAGTAAGAGATGTATAGTAGCAGTAAGCTCCTAAGTAGCTTGGAAATGCTAGCTTGTTAGTTGCAACGTTATAATCCTATTTATGTGAAACTTCAAAAAAAGTATGTCTATTTTCTTTTTCTCTCATATAACACATTATTTTTGCAGGTGTTTAAAATCATAACAACTTGTTGCATTAGCTTACTTAGGTGGACATATAGGCCAGACAGAAAATTTGTCTAGTCTTTGACAGTCCATTGTGATAAAACTATGTTGCCTATTATGGGCCTGGATGCAACACCAGTTGGTCTGAGTAAAATTATCTTTAGAAACATGGTTTCTCACACTTCCATGTTTGGAGTCTTGTCTTACATTCTTTGTGTACCCTGTCTTAAATTAAATTCATTGAAAATCTCTTCTGTGCAAAGAATAGAACACCGAACTTTTTGAGAGCTGCAAAGTACATTCTGTATTCTTTTTCCCATATTAATAGAAAAATGAAATCAGAGGGGTTTGGAAGCTAGACTTCATCTGTAGAGTTGCAGTAACATGCTTAATTACACTTCTCTGGAAAATGTAATACCCATAGAAAAAAATTGACAGTTGGGTTCCCAGGTTCCCCAATTGTCAGGTTAGTTTCATGTAGACTTGCTGTCTATGTAACATTCTATGTGATCTTTCTAAAACCACATGTGGAATGGGACCAGCTTAAATCTGAAGTATGACAGTTTTCATTATATGCAAAATATGACAAAGCAGTGAAAGAAAAGGACGGCATGTCCATACAGTGTAAGACACAGACTAAGAAGCACTCCGGCACAATTTAATGAACTTATATATGGATTTTCCTCCATTTTCTTGATCGGGGAAAGGGAATAAACTCAAGCCCAATATACATGGGTTGTTCTGAAAGTAATGCCTCCTATTTATTTCCATGGAAACTACGACAGATACAAAGACATGCTAACACTATTTGATAGAGCAAGTTCTCAGCTACAAAACAGGTTTTCAACATAGCTACTACCATTAGCTATGCATTTTCACCAGAGATTGCACATCACACTTGTAACAATCTGCACCAGCAGAAGTGACTCACCGTCGCTGTCAGCACTGCTGAAATGCACCACCCACTGCTCCACTGTGCTCATATCCACTTTGGTCTCCAACAACGCTTAACAAGCATCAGTGAATGTCAATGGGTGCCTTTTTTTCCGCATGGAGTCATTCAATGATACATCTTCGTTTCATCCGCACTTCTGTGTCAGGCACCAATAGTGCTGCCATTTGTCACACAGCAAGAACATGTAATGGGATAGTGGTGGGAGGGTTCAGCCTCTGCTGCCATACCACCATCTGCCTCTGACATTGTAGACCAACAGTATAACGTAGGAGGCATTACTTTTGGAGCGGCTTTTGTATACATATGTTTTCTATATGCTTTATTTTCTATGACTTTTCTGGCCAAAATTTAGTCTGAAATGTGCTGTACAATTCAAACGTGGGCAGACACCAGGTTTGCTAAAATCGGTAGAAAGCAATGCTACAGAAACATTATTTGGTTAAAAAATTGGACAAATGAGTCAGGGAAGGAAAGACAAATGTAGAGATTTCCAAAAGGAAAACACAAGGAAGAAAAATCATTGTGAAAAGATGTAACTTTGTGACTAAATCTGGAAGTCCAGAGTCCTTGAATATCAGCAGTCAGTCAGAAAGAATACATGTAAAAATTTTGTCCAGAAATCTGTAGAAGGGGCCTGATTTCTGCTAATTTAAAACAGCAGAAATTAAGTGAAATGAATACCATGGAGAGCATGGTACTCAGGTGACAGAGTAGTGAAACTTCAGGCACAACAACATGTAGAAATCATGCAAGAAGGTTACAAAGGGAGCAATTCTTCAAGGCCATCCAGAGTAGGTCTATGGAGTCCAGTTAGAAATAGATGGGAAGTCAACAGGTTGTCAGGGCAGGCCTAGGACAGGAGACAAATACATAGGATGCAGAGGCTGTAGCAGGCAATATCTCCAAGATATTGAGCTCTGCTTGTTAGCCACTTTTATTAGCTTTAATCACTTAGGGAAGAGAGAACTTTCTTTCTTCAAAAGGACAAAGTCATTCTTGTGAAATGAATGAAAGGTACGCAGATTTTATGATCTTAAGCAGTGTGTGTTTTCAGAGCATCTCTTGCTGGTTGATTTCCATGGGGAAGTCTCATCACCCCCATCTTCTTCTCTCTACAAACATGAGTAAGATCAACACAAACTCAATAAAAAGGTCAAGATTTTCCCCTCTTCTCTGCTCCCAGGGGAGGACTTTTTCCTGTAAAGTTATGGGTCAAGTATGTGCTATGACTTCTATATGAGAGTCTTCTGCTGGAATGCCATGTAAGCCTAACTGGAAGTAGCATATTGCTGTGGGATGGGACAGTGAGCTGGCTCTGCTTATTCAAACCAGATTTGCACAGGATTTGCACAGCTTACCCTCAGCTTGAGTACATTAGAGATGGTACATTAAAAATTACAGTCAGCTAAACACTAATAGAAGGATTTGAGGGAAACCATGGAGGGATATCCAAGAGAGCTCTGATTTTTTAATCTTCTCAATATAGCATCTATTTATCATAAAACACTTACTTTGACAAGTCTGAAAAGATTCTTATTATAAAGGGGTGACTAGACTTATTATTGGCTTGGGTTGTCATTTCCTTTTATTATCGCAAGGATATTTCTTTGCTATTCTTTATTAAGTTAGCTTAATTGAGAATCCAAATAACACCCTTGAGACAGGCATAGGGGCTGATGGCAGCTGCATATTAGAGTAAAAATCAATCTTATGTCAAAAACAAATCATGCTCTTTCTCATTGATAGGATTTCTTTCCAGTGTTTTCTTTTTTTTTTTTAAATTTTTTTTAATTATGATTTTTCATCTGTATGAATTCTTGACATCAATTCTTGATAGTGAAAACAGTTTATAGTTTAGGTTGCCTATAGGCTGGGCAGGAGACAAAGCTGAGTGTATTTATGGAATTCAGTGTTTAGGAGGCTATCATGATTAAATGCCTGTGTCAAGTGCAGGCTGCATAAAAAGGTGATTTGTGTGTGTGTGTGTGTGTGTGTGAAATAAAAAGGAAACTTGTAAGAACTTTTTATTGGTGGTTACATATGACATGCAAAATGTAGTGCCAGCTCAGTACCGTGTTTTGTATGAAATCACTAATCGTTCCTCATGTGCTCAGTATAAATACTGAAGCATTCATAAAAATTCAGGTATTAAGATGAAACTGAGACTCCTGTTTTCAAAGCAGGAGGAACTTATCTTACAAATATATTATTCATCTGAGGTGAGAAAGTGACTCTTGCAGAGAACTTATTGCCAAAGTGAAGTGGAAGGCTTCTTCTGCCCAGACTTTTAATTGCACATAGTATAACGAGTCTCATTTCTATGACACTGGGCAATATTGGTTTTGTAAACCGTGACAAAAATGGACTGGCACCAAGACCAGCATAATAAATATGGAAAATGTATTTTCTGTCTTTGTAAGGACTGTGAAAAATAACTATGAGTTATTAGGCCAAATGTGCATAAGATTTGTTTCCTGTGTTTTCTCTCTGTTTGTTTGGTGTTTTTTGTTGTTTTTTTTTTTTTAAATTATTGTTATGACTTTTCTTCTGTATGAAATCTTGACAACTGATAATGAAACTCATTTATAGTTTAGATTGCCTGGAGACTGGGAGGGAGACAAAGCTGACTTCATTTTAGGAATGCAGAATCTGTGCAGTGCAAAAGAAAGCAAAACCATTCAAGAGGACAAAACAGTAGGAACGATGAGAGATCTGTGTGGCCATTATGTCTCACCTTCCCTTCAACAGCTTGTTTCCTGGGGCAAAGTGCTCTGTCCCAACCATATGGAGTTAACCATGTGTAACAGTCTATGCTCTTTGGGGATGTATGTGGGTATATGTGCTGTACACCCATGTGGATCACATGTAGAACAGCTCTGATATCCACCACAGAGGAGAGGTGGCCAAGCAGTGCTATGCTGAGGGATATTTGCACTCTGGATGACACAAGATCTGGGGAGCTGGAATCAGTTTCCTTGCACAGACTTTTGGTGTCTGCACTCATTCTTGCTCCTTCATGTGGCTGCTCTCTTTTCATTGGATCAGGATGAAACAAAATGGGACTCTGCTTTATTTCTCTTCCATCCACCCCACCACATCCTCTCATTAGATGTGGGACTTCCCAATAGCATCGCTTTATCCCACTCTGAAGTTTTTTCTGGGGGTGGAGAAAACGTGATGGTCACTTTCTGGAATAGATATCCTCTCTGACAAGATTCCTTAAATGATTTTGTTATCCCTGCTTTGAGTAGGAGGTTAGCCCAGATGGCTTAGAATCACAGAAGGGCTTACATCCCTACCTCAAAGCCCACCCAGCCCCAAACCCTGCCATGGGCAGGGCTGCCCCCCAGCAGCTCAGGCTGCCCAGGGCCCCATCCAACCTGGCCTTGAGTCCCTCCAGGGATGGGGCACCACAGCTTCTCTGGACTTTCATGGATCCCTTCTAGCCTAAATCCACGTACAGTCTGTAACGACATGGTGGCTGTTGAGAGAAGAGTGAAAAAGATAGATACACACAGTTTACAGCTGTTAAATATTAGTATGGTAAAGAAGCAGGATTATTTTTGTAGTACTTTCCTGAGGAATGAAAACATAACACTTCCGAGTGAATCCTGTGGTAGGAAACATTCCCAGTGAGTCACAGAATACTCCTGAGACACTGATGATTCAATTATTCTCACAACTTCAGCCACACTGCTGCTTAATTAAATAATGTAAGGATATACATACCATACCCATGCTCACCATTTGGGAAGGTTTTTCCAAAGCGGGTGGTACTTGAAGCTGGAATTTTGTCAGTGCAACTTCTAAACATGAGCTAGGGGGAAAGGTTACATTTTTGAAACATCTGTAATCATTTGTGTGTCATATACGTTAATTAGCTGTGCATGGATTTTAAGCAGTTGACTCCTTTTCTGTTATGTTCAGACATATTGCATACTTTGCATTCTTGAATCCTTTATAGTTTTTCTAAAGGTTGGAGAAACAAAAACTGAAATCTATCATAATTATGTGTAAGATTCAATAATGTAGCTATTGGCCTAGCTTATATTACCTGCTTGTATTTTTCTTTAGCATGCCTCTGTCGTAAAGAGAAAAAGGGTACCAATATAGGTTAAGACCTAACTGTCTTTTATAAATATATATATAAAATGCTATAGAAATGCAAATGAAAATTAGTAAGAAAGCATTTTTCATCTCTGCTACATGGGGTAGAAGGTGGCAAAAAAAGATGGCTTAGAAGGTGGCAAAGTTCGTAGACCAGCCAGAAAGGTGGAGCATCTACTTTCGGTCAAAAATTCAAATTATCTCATCTCTAGGCCTCAAGGTCCAAATAAACAAAATGAAGACTCTGTGATAATAAATTGTGATGATATCCATAAGAGGTTATCCTTGTCTGTGCTCACATTAATTTAGATAAAATTACAAATCTTGTTAAATGAGAACAGCATCTGTGCAGACCAGCAGAGACTATTTTTTCTATCTGTTTTCTTGGTTCATGGTCCCCAGCAGTAAATAAATACGTGAAAAATGTATTTCTAGTTTCCAGTTGTTAAAACACTTCCTTATCCCTCACTCCAGTCCCTTTTTCCTGTAGGCTTTCTTTTTTTCTCTACCTATAATCCAATGCTGGCTGCAGTGAAAGATGATGTCTTCAACTGTTCCACTTTAATTTTCTTAAATCCTTCTTTCCGTTGAGCAGCAAGATGATTGATTTCTCTTTAAATCTAAACCTCACAGCTTTCCTTGTCTCAATTTGAGTACATCTGCAGTCATTTTAAATAGAATAAAATATGTCCTACCTTGGCACAGTGTGATTGTCTTCCTGAATCTCTTCTGTTTGTGTTTTCATTGGCAGTAATCTGAAACCAGTTATGCATAGTAGGGGTACAGGATCATATGCACATTGGAGTCTGGGAATTTAACTTGATTGTATTCAATCTAACTGGAGGCCACCAAGAGAAAAATTACTCCCAGGCATCTAGGTGCCTCATCTGAGGCAAAGAAATACTTCCATCAGTTGGAAGTTTCAAGTTCCTATCAAAGTACATAGGTTGCTGTGAAAGTAATGCCTCCTATTTATTTCCATGGAAACTACAACAGACAGAAAGAGCACAATAACATTGTTTTGTAGGGCAAATTCTCAGCTACAAAATAGTCTTTTTTTTTTTCAACACAGTCACCACCACAAGTTATACATCTTCATCAACAATTAACAAGAGCATGCATGCCACGCTTGTGAAAAACTGCATGGCTGACCAGAATATGGCATGTCTTTTACATTGCTGGTGCCACTGCTGAAACCACCACTCACTGCCTCACTGTGCTCACATCCACTGTTTGGCTTCCATAAATGTTCAGCACGCACCGATGAATCTTAGTGGGTGCCATTTTTTTCCACAGGGAGGAATTAAATTCCACCCCTTTGCTCCATTCGCACTTCCATGTCAGATGCCATTGTGTTGGACCGCCACTCTGCTGCCATTTGTCTCACAGCAAGAACATGTAATGGAATATTGGTGGGAAAGTTCAGTCTTTACTGCCATACTACCAACATTCACCTCTGATGTCGTGGGCTGACACAATAAAATAGGAGATATTACTTTTGGAGTATCCCTCATACACTGACAGCACATACACAGCTTTATTTCAGCACATACATATATGGGTTCCATCTTGATAGGTCATATGCAATATGTCGTTCTGAACATTCTGCACTACTGTCATTCCTCTGGGAATCTCCTGAAGAGGCCAAGGGTGTTATGGAAATGAGCCGGTGATGACTTGTGGTGCTCATCCTCAGCCAAGTCTCAGCCATGGTAGCTGCAAGGTGTTCAAGGAGCTGTGCTGCTCCTCATCAGACTTGGAAAGAAAATGAATTTCACCGTCCTGGGTCTCTGTCATTTTTCTGGGTGCTTCCAGGTAGGCTTCTGAATTGATTTTTGGGGTAAGCTAGAATGCAGTGTCTTCTTCTCGAAAGTGTTAATTCAGTTAATTTCATAGTTGTCTAAGGGAACTGCAGGTGATCAAGACTTTAAAGTCTTGACACAAATAGACTCAATAGCTCTCGATGACACGATTTTTAGCTGACCTTTGGTTAGCACATCTTTGGTCTCTCCTTCAGCTTCTATTCTCAATGAAATCTCACACTCAGGACAGGAAAATACTAGTAAAAAAAATACTGTGAGTCTTCTCGATTCTCTTAATTTTTTTTTTTTCATTTTTGAATATATTGTGTATTTTTAACATATTTTTGTTTTTCTTTGATGAATCTTTCAATGCATGATGTGTAAGGATTCTGAGTAGTTGAAATCCTAATATGTTCTAAATCCCACCTGCTGGTGAACAGCTGAAACTATGAGCAACTGAGCTAGATCCTCTTGCTGTTTGGTAATTGCCCTGACACTGCCATTGAGTGTTTGTATTCTCTGTGTTTGTATTCTCTGATAATTTACTTAGAGTCTGGTAATAGGATAAAATCAACCATCTACAACTTTTAAAACAATCAGCCTGAGACAGTGATTAGCCTCTGTAAGAGCACAGCAATAAATCTGCTCTATTCCTCTTCTGTCTTTTTGACAGCTGGTAGCAGAGAGACCTTAAGTGTAATTGTTATGACTTGTGTGCCCATGCCTTTTCTCTCTGCAATTTGTTCTTTAAAGATTAGTGCTTTCTGTCACTAAGATTGGTTAAGTGCCACTGTTTTCTGTATTTTTTTCTTACCCAATAATTCTTTGAATGCCTCTCTGAATTAATATTACTTTCAATTTTAATGTTGAAATTAGAGACTGGGGAACTGATATGCAAAAGTAAGCAGCATCTCAGTCTGGATCACCTAAAATATCAAATAAGTAAGTGTCAGCAAGAGCTGGAAATCACCTGCAGGGAGGGGATCATCCCCCTCTGCTTTGACCTTAGAAGATCCGACCTGCAGCATGGTGTCCAGACCTGGGGGCCCCAATACAGGAAGAGCATGGAGCTGTTGGAGTGGGTCCAGAGGGGAGCCACAGGGATGCTCAGAGAGCTGGAGCACCTCTCCTTCTCTTGGGAGTAAGGAGTATGATAAAGCTGTGGATTTACTCACACTTTTAAGTATGCAGTTGCTATCATTCAAGTAAACAGGATAGCTTCAACATGTGTTTGTATTCTGATAACATTATTCTAAAAAACAAAGCCCTACCAAGTGCATGTACGTATGTAGCACATCTTGTTGAAAGCAACAATTTTTGAAAAGGAAAAGAAAATATGAAGCATTTTATAAACTAAGAATTAAAGTAATTGAGATAAATGAGAATTTTCTTTTGGAGTTCAGACTTTACAGAAATTAGATGCATATTGTAGAAAATAGATCTTTGCTCTGAGAGTCAGAATCAAGTGCTTCTGGTGTTCTGTGTTAAGTATGTTGTGCAAAACAATGGGGTAGGTGACAATGGAGGGAAAATAGACTTTATTTGATTCCGTTTTTAAGCTTTTTAGCTTAAAAAATATAAAAAAGATATAAAAATTCTGGGACATAAGGTTTCTTTGGAAATGAAATGTAAATATACATTTTTCATTTGTTAAGAAGAGAGATTATACAAACTGATTAGAGGGCAGAAAAAGATTTAAGTTCTGTGGCACAGGAATGCAAGTAAAAACTTTTGTAAGGAAGTTTATAGCTCAGTAGCATTCTGTGCAGATTGTGATGTTTCTTTTTCAGTTGTCAGGGTCATTGCGTTATACATATTCTTTGGATTCAAATTGTAGAAAATGAGAACTCAAGGCCACAAATCAAAGGACTGCTGTGAAAATGAGTTTCCAGAGCCAGAAACTTCAAGCAACCTTTTTTTCAGAGCAGGTGTTGGCCTCTACTCCTTGCAAAGCTTTCCATGTGTAATCCGTCACTGAAACATCAAAGTGTCTTCAGTTTGTGAAACATTTTTAGGGGTTTGTAACATACAGTAACTGTTTATTTAGAAAATAGATTTTTAATACAACACATCATAGAATCATAGGATGGCCTGGGTTGAAAAGGACCACAATGATCATCTAGTTTCAACCCCCCTGCTATGTGCAGGGTCACCAACCTCCAGAGCAAGCTGCCCAAAGCCACATCCAGCCTGGCCTTGAGTGCCTCCAGGGATGGGGCATCCACAACCTCTCTGGGCACATATGCATATTATCTATGTCATGTGGTTTTGTGTAACACTCTACATTCCCAAAGGTGTGTTTTGCTTGTTCAACATTAATGAGGCTGTCCTTTTCCCTTAAAATCTCATTCTCTACAGTGTGGCTAATAAAGTCCCTCCCACTCCTACCAAAAACCCAAATCAATGAACAACCTTCAAACCTTAAGTCAGGCTTTTGCTTCTTCTGCAACAAATGTATAGTTTTCTTATAATTGAATACTGAAATGCAAAACAACAGATGTTTACCATAGCATATTTTCTTAGCGCTTTGAAAAATATTATCTTAGAATCACAGAATCACAAGGTTGGAAAGGACCTACAAGATCATTTAGTCCAACTGTTCTCCTCTCACCATTACTACCCACTAAGCTACTAAACCGTATCTCATAGTTTCTCATCCTGATGTAACACCTCATTCAAACAGATAATTTGGGAATAGTTCCTCACAACTGCGAAAGACAACTCTACAGAGCTTATTTGCATGTGATGGTCTGCCCTTTTTAGAAGCAGTAGCAGTTTTGTTATACAAACTGAAGATCCAGATGTGTTCTTAGTTGTTTCAGTAGCTTTACTTGTACTGTGCTTGTTCTTATGTTTAATCTAAGAATATATTTATACATATATTTAGTACCTTTGGAAAAGATCTAGTCCTTTTAAAACAAATGGAGGAGTCAGGACTATGATTTCTCTCACAGAGATCATTGCTGTAGAACAGTATTGTTCCTCATGAATGAAAATGTCTAACCTTATTCACAGAAAAAAAAAGTCTAGCAGTTCTGTTTAAAATGCATGAACACATAAACACATGTGCATATGTTGATTTTGTTGATTAGTAGTTGCATGTTTAAATTACAAACCCTATTGACTTACTAAATCACTTGACTTCGTGGGTTTAAGGCAGATGTGGATTTTTTGCAGGAGCTTGTAATAGTAATGCAGTTTAATATTCTGACTGAATATTTTTGAAACCGAAATGCATGGTTCATTGCTTTTTTCATTATGGGTTTTGTGTTAGACTGGAGAATATGTCTGCTTTTCTGCACCCCTTTTCTGTCTCCATTGTGGACGTTGATCAGAGTTACAAACACGTTTTATAATGGAAGCTGTTTCCTTTATTTTTTGAAGATTTAGTTAAGGCAAGCAAAAACAATATCAGAATTGAACAGGATGGAAATTATGCCTTTGGGAGTTTATGTGGAAAAAATCTCATCTAATTTGAATGAACACAGAATTTTTCCTTAGTTCACATCTACAACTCCCATTCTTTTTATCAGTAATTAAACACACGCATTTGGAGAAGAATATCATAACGTTTTGTTTTTTCTGAAAATTTCTGAGAATTTTGGCAAGAGAATAGAATGCTCATTCACAGCATCTGGAGATGTGACTGACCACAATAGCTGCACAGAAACAATTAGACTTCATGAGTTCAATGATTTTGCTAAGAACCAAATAACCATTTGGATGAATAACATACACCAGATCCATAGCTTCAGAGAAGCATCATTATTCACATAAGTTAATGACCAGGATCAAGAGCTGCACTCTCCCTCTGGCCACTTATCCTGGAAATAGACAATGGCGTGGGGTAGAGCAGTGCTATGAAAAAATTCTTTGGAAAGGCAGTGTGGGAGGCAATTTGAAAATTATACGTTAGTATTCTCTTGTAAGGAAAAGCAGTAGGAGTAGAATAGTTCAGGTTTTGTTCTGTAAATAACCCACCTTTTTGTGCTGGAATAAGTTTCATAAATCACATTAAAAAATATAAGTGACGTCCATCTGTGTACTGCATCTGGATAACCCTATGCGCTCCCTAATCGAAATCCAGACTAGGACAATATGAGTGCAATTGATTTTGCCAAGTTATAGCCAAATAAAACTTTGGTAAATGGTGTCAGCTATGTAAGGACTGCTTATAGCCTAAGGACAAAGAGACCTTCAGAGGATGCTGAACTGAACTAAGGACACTGAGGGGTACTTTAGGAGTGGCTGGTAAATGTTTCTGCATAGCGCTCCTGGACTGCCCACTTCTCTGCATGTACAGGCAGGTTAAAATGTTCAGGAGCAGCTAAGAGGAAAATCATATAGAATCATAAAATCATAAAATTGCTTGTGTCGGAAGGGACCTCAAGGATCATCAAGTTCCAACCCCTTGCCACAGGCAGGGACGCTAACTGCTAGATCAGGTAGGAGATCAGATTGCCCAGGGCCTCATCCAGCCTGGCCTTGAACACCTCCAGGGACCGGGCATCCACAACCTCTCTGGGCAGCCTGTTCCAGCACCTCACCACTCTCTCAGTGAAAAACTTCCCCTACTTCTAACGTAAATCTCCCTTCCTTCAGTTTAAAACCATTCCCCTTTGTCCTATCACTATCTACCCATGTAAAAGTTGACTTCCCTCATGTTTATAATTCCTTTAAATATTGGCTGCAATGAGGTCTCCTTGCAGCCTTCTCTTTTTCAGACTGGGCAAACCCAGTTCCTTAGCTTGTCTTCGTAGGAGAAGTGCTCCAACCCTTGGATCATCTTTGTGGCCCTCCTCTGGGCCCTCTCAACAACTCTGCATCTTTTTTATGGTGGGGATCCCAGACTTGGATGCAGTATTCCAACTGAGGCCTCATGAGTGCGAGTAAAAAAGAAGGGAAATACTTTATTCAAGGTAAAATACTGGGAACAATTCAGACCATAGGGGTCTCAGAGGATGTGCCATCCTGTCCTCCTTGTAGTATTAGTTATACTTGTAGTGGTTTGGTGAAACTTCTAAGTACAATGAATAGAATAAATAAAGAAAATAGCATTCTAAATGGAAGTCTCATTATTTATATTTCTTCTTGGGTTTTGCAATCTGAATCTGGAGAATGTTGAAATAGCTGGTCTTTTTGATCGTTTCAGCATTAAGTGCTGACTGTATTCAGGGTGTATTCAGCCACTCAGAGGTGGCTTTTTCTAAGAGGGATCCTGCCAGTTAAAAGCCTATCATAGACAGAAGTGGCACTGTGTCAGCTGAACATCACAAACAAGCCTTGTAATTCTGAAATAACAAGCTGGTATTGACTGTTTTCCTCTGCATGCTTCAGTACTATGGAAGTTTATATTGCTGCTCATAAAATAAGGATTAATATCAGCAAATTAGTAACAGAGATGTGACCAAAAAACATATGGAGAATGAATAAATTTGAGGATTTTAGTTCTCAAGACTTTCTCTGTTCAGGCATTTATACATTTTACCTTAAAGTGAGAGGCCTCCTCTACTCTTATAAGGGTATTTTGCCCTCAGTAAATGACAGGCGTTATTGGTACATAGAGATACATTCTCTTCTTGCAAAACCTTCATTGCATATCATTAGATAACAGCATGTGCTCGGTAACTGTGGTCTCTTAGCAACTAACTCTGTCTCCTTCTTTTGAGCTCCCCTTTTGTGACCCAGAGGCAGCTCGTAGACATAAACCTCAGACCACTTCTTTATTTCCAAGACAGAGAAAACTGGAATGTTTGGGATGCTTATACAAAATCTGCATAGAGCAAGAGTATGTCCTTCTCCAGGAGTTCTGTGTATTCTGAATCTATTGCACATGCTGGGAATATGCTAAAATTAAATTTTGTCGTTTCATAATAGATGCATTATTTGAATCCTGACAACTTAAAATATAGTTAAGAGTGGGATGCCAATGTATTATAATGTGAAATTTGGCTCTAAGAAAATATATAATTAATTAATATCTGCAGATTTGGCTGAATTACACTCCTAGAAAATCTGTAAAACTTTTCAATTTACTTTGATTTTGATGCATATAGACTCCTTTTCCCTTTTTCTCTCTCTTTCCTTTTCCTTACATATCTATACTTGGAATATGGATGAACAAGGAGAAGCATTTCTACTGGGCAGGAGACTAGAGGCGATGCTTTCAAAACAATGAAAGCTTTAAGTTGAGGTCTTTTTCTGCTTGTTTCTAAAGCTACCTCTGGAAGTTTTGCTTACTGGAGAATTTATTATCTTTTCAGGGGCAAAGTGTACTGGGAGGACTTTTCATTCATAAAGAAAATTCTCAGGTCAATACATATTTTATTGATTAAAATCTTCCATTCATTCAATTAAGGAACATAAAGAAAAATTGTGGTGATGAATTGGTGTAATTAATTATAGTCCTTTAAACTCAGATACATTTTTATGTCTAGAAAGGACTGCCATGAGAACATACCATTGTAACAGAATATATCAGAATGCAGCAAAGATGCTTTTAATAATAAGCTTTTAATACACATTCACCACAGTCTTTTTTTTTTTTCAATGAAAAACCAAGGCTTGTATATTGTTTAGAAATCTTTCTGAAGTGAGGGTTCTGGTTGACTCTTCTATGTTAAGCTGATTAACTGTTTCTGACCTTCCAAAGTATGTCTTATATAATCCTGGAAGACCACCAGAGTTGAAACTGTTCTGTTAGTTTTGACATCCCCATCAGGCTTTCTGTCTGTATCTGAAGCAATCCTAATTCACTTGTTTTTAGTTAATTTGACAGGTCATTGTTAACATCATTACTAATAGCAAACTGCTACAAGTTATATATGTTTTGACAAGTGGAGTCTTCAAGACATGGCAATAACACTTAATTAGAATAGATGGAAAATGCTTATTTCTTTTGCCTGTGAACTGGATATTCTCTCAGTACTTTGGGAGTAGAGGAGAATGGGGCATGTTTATTTCATACATAAGCTTATTTCTGTCCGGTAGAAACCAAACAAGAACTGCAATGGAAAGTATCCTCACCCTATCATGCAGATCATCACGTTTAGAAAGTTTCCTTCTGGTAGCTATTTGTCAAGCAGATTTTGAATAGATCGTTATTCTTCTGCTGCTGCTCTATCTAACAGTACTTGTTACTACCAGCATTTTCTTCTGCATATGTAACAAATTGTATTGTCAAATATTGAATAACAGCTCAACTGCCGAGCTCTTTCCTTTCCTAGGAGGCAGAAAGCAGAAAAGACATAGATCCTTGGCCCTGAGAATGCAATGAAACCCAACTATGAGCGACTCTTCAGAGGAGCTGAGAGCATGGCATCATTTTGGGCAAGTGAATCAAAAACCATCTCCAAAAGAGTTGCTTGATGAAATGCAGTTTAGGGAGTCATTTGAACGAATTAATGTTTCATGGCTGAGGGAAACATTGACATTCATAAGCAACTGTGAAAAAGAAGAGAGTAAGATCGTATGTGCTTTAAGTGGGAGCAAATTTTAATATGAAAATGGAAATATAGTACAGGAGTTTTGGAGATAGGCTTGTGCAGAGACTTAATTAAGCAACCCAAGAAAACACACAAAAGCAAGACTGGTCTAAAGTCTTAAAATCCAGTATCTGAACAGTAAAAATGGTGTTGTCCTGGTTTAAATGTCCAATTTTTGTATAAAATTTATGAGCAATACATGAAGAGTAATTTGGCTTAAAAACAAGTATGGAGCAAATCTTCAGACAGAACAAACTCATTTCCCAGCCAGGTGCTATACTTAGAAAGAGTATCTATACAAATCAATCATGAAGTGTCTTTATGCAAGGCAGTAGGAAAGAAAAGATATGTCCCCCATGATGTTAATTCATTCCCAATTAGACAGAAACAGTTGAAAAAATTCTATGTGGCTGTTGCATCTTTCTGTCAGTGTAATGGCCAGCCCCCAGGGCTGTACTTTAAGGCGTGACTTCTGCTTTTCAGCCTCAAGTCTTGTGCTCCAAGGGAGTACACATCTAAGTCCCTTTGCACATACATGCCTGGCTTTCTTGACACTGGAAATTTCTGTATGTGTGTGGAGCAGAATGGCTGCCTTTAATCCAGAGTCCTTCAGTCAAAACAGGATACCACTTTTCCATTTATCACGAGTTATTTGACCCACTGACAAGCAATGGCTGCTGTGCATGACCCACTGTGCCTGTAGGAGTTTGATGGAAGTGGAGATCTTGCCACAAATGGAAGGGTGGGAATGATGTGGATAGCACTCAGCAGGGGAATTGGAGGCAGTGGGTTCCAACATATCTACCTACAGCAGTGAAATAGATTGTGCTGGCCTTCATTATTTCTGTCCTGGGAAGAGAAAGAGCAAGAATCTCAGGTTGCAGCTGCTTTGTTTGAAAGACTTGGTAACAAAATTTTGTGGAAAATGCTTCCAAATATTAGGGGGAAAAAAGCAAGATGATGGTTTCAAAGCTATGTGCTTTCATTCTTTGAACTACAAGGAAATTTTCCTTCTACATTACTCAAGTGGTGGATAATAATAGTGGTTTACTTTGCTATGTGCTAGGCCATGTCTTTTCCCTAAGATGTGCTAGAGATGGTTCTAGCTTATTCTAACCCCCATCTCTTTCCTAAGCTTACTCTTGTTGCAGTGTTATTGTTTTCCAGTCTCTTCTGTTTTAGTGCCTTCTCTCTCAATTTTTCATATACTTAATTTTGTTGAAAAGCAAAAAATGCGTTAAATTATACGTCTTCATAGTGTTAAGCACTCACTGTACCTATCCCAATATACCCCTATTATGAAGTTACCCTATAATGATGTTCTTTTAAAAAGGAGAAAATGAGGAAAGCAGAGTAATAACGGAGTGAATATGAAGAGGGGCGGGCTTGAATAGTAGCCCAGGCCCTGAGAGCATGCTGTGGTTTGGCATTTAAAGAAAAGAATGACTCTAAAGTCGCTTTCTTTGGGTAATAAAGAAAATGCCAGTGCAGCAATTTCTCTAATCACAGGAATCGACAGTTACTTTGAGACTGAGCCTGCCTGTTTGTTAATTAGTGTGGTGGAGTCGCTCTGCACTCAGCCCTGCATCTCAGCAGGCCCCTACTGCAAGATTTACATTTCACAGGGAGAAGCAGTCATAGTAATGAAACGATGCTTTGCAGAGATATGTGCGGAGAAGCACAGCTGGATTATGTAAATGTGATTTATCCAGCGCTGTAGCACTTGGGTCCTGTTACTCAGATGCTGATCTATAGTTCACTGATAGCTCTTGTGATTTTGTATATATGTGCGCAGTGATTGGTATTAGCTTTTAAGATCATTTATTTTTATGTATGCAATAAAGGGCTTACATCAAAGTTAATGCGTATCCTCTACATCTCTCCTGACAGCGTTTTGCGATGTTTATCTTCTCCAGCTTTGTCATCAGTCACAGTGACATTTTCAAAGGAGAAAGATTCCTACTGATTGCATAGAGTTTAGCACTGAAATTAAATGAGCCAAAGGTGCAAAGCAATCAAAATGTAACATGTGGTACCTATTTGCTCTGTTACATTGTCATTGTCAGTTTTCTCCTTTCAACTCAAAGAACAACTTAGGTTTTTCTAGTTATCTGAAAAAATGTCCAGGCATACGTAAGGGAAGGGAGTTTTGCAGAATTTTTGTTATTACCTCCACTGTGGCTGCAGTTTCTGAGCAGGCTGTCAAGTACCAGAGGGCTGCCACCTTTGTATGGATTTGCTTCTAACTCACTTGACCCATGTTGCATTCCTCGTGCTTCACCAGCTAGCCGTGAAAATGCAGACTAAAGGCTTTGTGCTTGCCACAGGCAGGGCAAGGGCTCGGCCCTCTTTCATTCTGCTGTCTCAATCCTTTTATTTTTCAGAGGATCAGAAGATGCGTTTAGCCTGATTTAGCACCTCTGAGGAGATTCATTTCTACAGGAGTTATGTGGAGTGTTGTGGGGCAGGCAAGAGGGACATGGAGGCATCGCACAGCGTCCCCTCCCTGCCCCAGGCAGCAGCAGGGGGAGGCGGCCAGGCTGGGGATAGGTGTGGGCCTGTGTGTCTGGAGGGGGTAAAATGAAGCCTGTGAGAAATCACCTTCAGGCACCAACTTTTTAACTGCTGACAGAGCTTAGTGCTCTCCCTAGAACCCCTACTTGCTCTTCACCTGAAAATATATTATTACTAATAGCATTTCTGCTCCATTAAAGTTATCTGTAAACGAGAGACAAGAGAATTGACCCCCCTTTTTTAAGCTCATCACTTTGGAGAATTTCCTGAAAGTGATTGAATTGCTGAGTTCAAACAGAGAGGAAAACATGCTGACAGCATGTTGCTTTTTCATTCTTTGTGCCAATAAGAAGATTTGAGTGGCTAAAATCCCCATTGTATTTCAGGAATGCAAGATAGGGTCAGGAATTGTAGAGAAAAAGAAGTTACCTTTGTTACTTGTTGACCCAGGAGCCTGTTGTGCCGATTTTGAACAAGTGAGCAGGCACTGACAACTCACTGAAATGAGATATTTGCGGATGGCTTGAGCTCTGTGGCTAGAGGCAGAGGAATCAAGGGCTAATGTAAAAACTCCAGAATGAAAATACACATTTAAGTGGTACATATACGCAAGTTTCTTTTTGAAAAACTGTAGTCCATACAGACTCATTTTAAATGAGTTTATAAACAAGATCATGTCTCTTCCTTGTTTAAAAAGTACAGTGAAAAGGGGTGGGATTTCAGCTTCTTGTACACATTCAAAATGTAAGAATTGTTAGGTTTTGATATTCAGATATTGGTATTTTAATATTTGACATTCACCACCTATAGGCAATTGTGAGCCAGGGTAGAGTGAGAGAGCCATAGAAATATATGAAAAAAGACTCAGACCAGCTCCAAATCTCATAAATCTGACTTAGTAAAATTGGAGCAGGAAGGTTAAGCACCAGTTTGGTATTATCTCTCATGTTCTTAGAGGGGCAGAGGCCCCAGTCATCCTCAGGATATCTGAGTGGTTACAGACTGGTTCTCTGGGGAAACCTTGTTTGTGTAGACCCAATAGTACTTCAGAGCAGACAAATTAAGTGCTTCTCATTTTTCCTCAAGCTTGAAACATTTTTCAGTTTGGATTTATTTTTCTTTTAGAAAAACCTCAATTCAGTAAGTGCTTCAGTAGTTGGCTCTTCATCTGAAAATGCCAATAGGGTAAAATGGAACAACGTTTTAGTGGATTGAAGGGCCAGATTCACAAGGAAAAGCTTATGATTCTGTAAATTTTACATTGTCTGTAATTCTACATTCTAAGATCCAGGTCTTAGAGAAAATTGCTTACACTGCTATTGGCTACGAGTTAACAGAAAGACATTCTGCTTTGCCTTATTTCTCCTTTCTTTGAGTAGTGAATAACTTTTGCAGTTCAATTTCATTGCTTTCTGTGAGATTCTGAAAATGCACTGCTGAGCTCAGGACTTCTTCCTTCATTTTTCTCATTTATAGAGGGTCAGCTACATTTATGCATAAGTGTTTGTAGGTTTTCTCGTTCTTTCCTTTTTGCCTTCTTCCTAAAAGAGCAAAGTAACTGAAAAATCAGACTTAAAGGTCTATTCTTGCTCAAAGACTGAGATCTCCAGTTGAAAGTCTGTATCTTTCTTTGAATGGAATAGTAGTAGTATACAACAAACTGATATTCATGCTTGTATTCTTCACACACTACTAAAAAGGCTGGTATTTGATAGATGGTGCCACAGAAGAAACTGTTGCACCATACCTCTGCCTCCTGCAGCATATTTATCTGATGTTTCCCTTAATTTCAATTTCTGGCTATATTTCTTATTAACAACTTATGTAATTGATTAGTATTTTCCATCTATTAAGTATACCTTAATATGCAAAAATGAATGAAATTTAAAATTATTCCTGAATGGTTCATGCTGATAATGTCTTTTCATTACAGCATAGTAACTTAGGAGGTTACCACAGCACGTCAGCGAAAATTAAGCTCAGTATTTTTCTGTTTTGAAGATAGATTTCTCTTGAGCCTTTTACTTTTCATCCAAAGAACACGTAAATGCCATAATAGTATTTGGAAGGTAACTACTTGTGTTGGTTCACATGTGTTTTCATTTCTCCATAAAAATGTTTCCCCATCATAGTTGCACAAAATATGAAATGTGATGTGGGACTAAAGCGAGTTGCTTACTGCCACACTGACAGTAGATAATGGAACTGATCTCAAGCACGTGCTTTTAGACTACCAAACTATATATTTTTTAATTTCTTACTATATCTTGGTGTGTATATGCTTTCAAAATAATGCGGTGTTACAAATAATCTAAAAATAACTGAATCTGGAACAAATGATGAAAGCACTAGTGAAAGAAAGACATTATTGTGCGTATCACAGGCTCCATCACTGCTGAAGTTTCTGTTAAAACTTCCATTAATTTCATTATGACCTGGAGCAGACTTCAAGACTAAAAGTTCCTGTCCATTTGGAATATGATTCCAGTTTAACTAGAGCAGTTGCATATACTGATTTTAAACAATGGGGAAAAAAAATCATAAAGGACAATTATTTAACTAAATATCCACTGGCATTTAATTTACAAAGACAAAACAACCCTATTGGCTCAGGAAATCAATAAATAAAATGTAAACTCTCTGGAGAGACACAGATGTTTAAAAATCTTCTTTCCATTTAATGTCTGTATTTCCTGCAGAGCAAAACCAAAAATACTAAATACTGTGTCTATGATCTTCCACAAGAAAGAATTCAGAGGAGCATGAACTGCATGAAACGCTGGAAATTTTTAACATCTGTGGTGGCTTGTTGTGTGCTTTGGAATAGAAATACTGAACTAGAAACATTTAGTTGATATACATGCCCTTTAAGTCACTGGGATTTCAGCTAAGCTAAAGTCTGGAAGCCAGCCATCAAAATTTGATTGACAAGATGTCTTACAACCTTGTCTGATTTTGTCCAATTTTTGGCCTTATTTCTGATTCCAGGAAAGTGAATGATAAACGTCTTGCTGCTGTCACTGGGGTTGGGCTGGGCTCTGCTATGATGTTACCAGCTGAAGTTCTAACAGGAAGTTATGCACACTGCTTCTGGTCATGATAGAATTATGGATGAATTTGAACATAATGACTTCTCCTTGCAGCTGCATGATGAAGCACCCAAAATGTCCATCCAACTGTTGCAATGTCTGAAAACCGTGATGCTTCTGTTTGGCGCATTTGATGTGCTGAAACATTTAATGTTGTGGTGCTCTGTGATTGCAGCTGGGAAGGCAGCAGGCACCTCAAACCATAGTCAATATTTCTACTGTACTGTTTTAGAAGATAATAAAAAGTGTTCAGAAAGAAATACATTTAGGCAGTGATGTTACATGCTATAGTGACCAGCTGGAAAAATATAAGACCATCTCACATGGTTGGCTAAGCTGCTGCTATGTCTTGTCTGCTTTAAACTGTTCAACACTGAATGCTTTCTGTAGATACACATGAGCTGAAACCTGACTTTCTGCTGCCAACCTTAAATATCTCAGCAGTGTTACTACAATGAAGCAACTTCTATTCTTTATGGATGCTTTGTTGCTGATATTTTCTGCAAATATTCTGAAGAAACAGTTTATTAACTGACAGCCTGAAGAATACATTTCTGGAAAATAATCTAGGGAATAGAGAGAAACCTTGTTTAAATTGTGTTTAAGCCTTTGAAGCTGTGAGCATTAGTTGTAGATGTTTTTACCAGCTCTGAGAGCTGTAGTTGTTTTCATTCTGGAAAAACTTTTCACACTGTGAGCACCCAGCATATTGCCCAAATGACAGCTAGGAGAAAGTTTCTCAGCTGGAATAATACAAGAATTCATTAGTATAAGTAATCAGCTTGCTACTAATAAAATGAAATGATTCAGAAATGTTCTAGTGAATATATTTGTGAATTACATCAAGATACACCAAATCATTTTTCTTCTCTCTATTTTTGAAGAAAAAGTAGTATTTGAGAAAACCATTGTTTAGTGCAAGGTGTTCAGTTTTCAGCCACTTCTATCACAGTCAGTTGAAATCAGGATAATTTGTGTCAGACATATATTCCCCATCACTTGATTTAAAGTGAAATGATGATCTAATGGTGAATTCACCTTTTTCATGTTTTAGTATGTTTGGTTCTTTCAAGCACAAGGAGCATAGGCTTAGAATGATACTCTGATAACTCACAGCTGTTTCAGTGGCACATATCTTTAATTTGCACTTATTCATAGTCTTCATTAGAGAACAAAGTCTCTCCCTTTATTTTCTCCTTATCCTTTCCTTGAGGATTGTATGGGATTGTTATCATTCTTGATTTAATTAAATCATTTCACAGCAGTGAACACTCTAAATAAGAACATGTGACAGAACTCTGGAAATTCTGGCATTGCAGCAACTTCTTTTTCTTCTTACTAAGCACAGCACTATATCTGCAGATATTCATGTATTATTTAAAAGAAAATTTAATGATTTTTTAATTTTAATTGTTTTCTCTTGTCCAAAGGAATGTTGCCCTGCTGGCATCTCTTTAACCCACTGCAAAACATGCTCATTCTGCCTGATTTCTGAAGTCTGTTAGTCTATAACATCACAGAACCTTCCTGTTTATCTTCAGTCAAGCCATGATTCACTTATATGTATGCACTGGCTTTACAATGAAGCTGAACACTGAAATACAGCCCTGCAAATCAAGGACTGCTTGTATATATTTAATTTTTGGACAAACAGTACTGACAAGTTCATTGTGATCATTAACATATTTCTTAATTAATTTCACTGAACCCCAAGCTTGTATGTGCTGCAGAATGCATTCCTTTGAGGACTTCTTTTTTTTTGTTGTTTTTGTTTTTTTTCTTTTCTTTTTTTAAGATGTGAAAAAAAGCTACATTAGTTCTTGAATAAGATACAGTTATCTTATCCCTGTAAACCTAAACTTATTGTCACGACAGCTGGAGAGGAGCAGCACTCACTCTCTTTCTTTATGTTTCTCTCTTTGGCAACAACAATTGGTGCATGAAAAGTGTTCCTCTTCCAAATGACACTCACAGCTCTGCCAAAAAAAAGTGAGAAGGGGAATTCAGTAAATTAAAGGAACAGACTATTTATCATTACTGCAAATAATTCTGTTAGAATTTTAGCAAAGTTTAGTTTTTAAAGGTTCGAGAAATGAAAGTTAATAACTTCCAGGACTGCTTTGAAAATTAGAACGATTTCTAAGATCCAATGAATAAGAGGTCATCAAGCAGATGAGAGAAAGCTCTTAGAGAGTTAGTTCCACAGTGGGTGCCTGACATCACATTTGGCACCAAACATTTTGTCTTTTCTCCACAAGGTGCAGCTTCATACATGTATGTGCTAACCCATTTATTACTTTAAAATGCAGAACAAGTTTCATTTGCAGAAAGCCTGGCCTCTCCAGGAGCTCAGTTCTTACCTCATACCTGTTAGCACCTGGGGCTTTTTCAAAGAGTAGTGTTTTCAGGGGTAAATGCCTACTCATAAAGCTATACCTTCTTGAAATATATTGGTTTAAAAAAAAAAAAAAAGTTTTAATTGAGAAAAAACAGGGCTGAAGCAGGATTGCTGGTTAGCATCAGAGCTACTCTTGCACCTGGGCTGTGGCAGGTACAGTTTGGGATCATTGCTACACATGATTGGGCACACAGATAATTAAAACCAGGTTATGTCCATTTCAGTGATGATGAGAAATTTCATTTATGATTTTAAGCACCTGGTGCTATTCCTTGCTTCTTCTCCACATATCTGTCTGCATATTTACACACTCCTAAAGTCTGTGTTTTTTGGGTACCTGCTAGATGTATGAAGGCTTGCAGCAGAAAGCCAGCAGGCTCGGATGCCATGAATTGGGTTAACATGGGAAGTCGTGACTGCCACGGAACTCACCACTTTGAGCAAATATCCACAATGGTATTTGGAGTACCAAAGAATTCTTATTAATATAACCTTTAAAAGAAAAATTATTTCTGCAGTTACAGCTTCGGAAAGGCATTTTTAGAGAGGCAAAGAGTCTGTGGCAGTTCTGGGAATAAAAGTCAGATTTGCCGGCTGTAAATCATGTGTCTTAACCACAAAACTTTTTCCTTCTCAGAAAATCCAATTTTGTCCTGGCCTGTATCCTTGATTATTGCTTTTTTAAAGAATCTGCAGATCTTGGTTTGGTTTCCTTGGTGTCATACGATACTTCAGAATTATGTCTCAGATGAACGATCTCTGGGTATTGAGAGGCAGTATATTAACTTACTTAGGTTGGGTATTCTAACAATGACTGCAATTATATTTTACTGTTGTCTGTCCAGGATGTGTCTGATCCCATGATTGCTGGTTCATTTTAACAGTAATAAGCATGTGTATTTTTTAAACGTGTGGGGGTATTTGGGTATGACAAAAGGTCCTTCAGATATCAGCTACCATTAGAATTGGTTGTCGTTGCTTATATAAGCAATGAAAGCTGTGATAGAGAGCTCAGTTAGCCAAGTAGACTTTCATTATTAATAAAATTGGTTTTGTTCTTTGTTTTTTTTTTTCTTTTCTTTTTTTTTTTTTTTCAGAGCAACTATTCTGGGACTCTTACAGTTATCATATTAAAAATATGCTTTCCACCTTTTGCAGTTAACTAGTAGGAGGGAAGTGTTTCAATACCATCATCTTTCTAGGCACTAAAAAAGAGTCTTTCTGCCGAAGTTCTTAAAGTTTTAAACTACACAGAATGTAGTTTAAATACGTAAATACTGCCAAAATCTTCAGACTTTGCTCTCTGTATAGCTCAGCTCTGGAAGGATGATTAGAAATTTTAAGAAGCTGGTAGCCTTCCTTTCCTGTTAAACATTTAAGTACTCAGGAGAGTTTAAGAACTATATAGACGTCCCGTACTCCTACTTTTCAATACTATTTTGAGGTCTTGCATGTTCTTCTTTTAGAGAAAAATACACGGAATTTGATGTAAAATTGGAGCAATAATCATAGTGCTTTGCTGTTCTGCAGTGTTCCCTCTTCATGGTGCCTATCAAATGTTATGACAAATATTGTGGTATGTACATCATCCCCAAACTAGGGAATATTACAGGTACAATCCCAAGTCGAGACTCTTAAATATCTATTTTGAATTTTGTAATGGTCAGAGATACAGTCCTCCTTTTCTGAGCTGCGACTATGTAGATCATATTATTCCTTTCATTTCTATGGAGTCATTACATTTGTATGCTGAAATCTTCCCTTTAGATATGAACTTAAAAGGTCTGCAGTCTTTCATACATTAACACGTTTAAGTAGTTGGCAGCATTTGTGGATCGGGTGGAGATACAGATGCTCAATATTTGTAATGCAGCCACAAAATGGTATATCTGAAATTATGTGGCTTGAAAATAAAGTGCAGGGTTGTTATTCTCCCAGCTCCCACAAATCAACTGAAAGACCTCTGTTACGCTGAGGACAAAGGGAGGCAACTGACACTTTGTATTAACAGAGACACCTTAGCCTTTTTTGTAAAATTAGACTTTTCTTCATTTTCCCATTGTTTATTGTATTTTCAACTGTAATGATTGTGGGGGATGTTACAGTGCAGAGTGGGCACTCTACCATCTGTACACATTTCTCCTGCAAAATGATGCTTCTATTTGACTGGAACTTTTGCACGCTGGTTCAGTATATTTTTAAGGAGATAAGGTCAATATATTTTAGTATGGAGTACATAATTACTACATAATTAGATTTCTCTCTGTAGCATGCTTTCTGCTTTAGGCAGGTAGCATACAGTAATTAGGAAAGTAGGGTGACCTGCAGACAACATACACAGGACAGTGTAGCATGCATACTCTTTGAGCAGCTCATTCTCCAGAGAGAAGTGAATTGGTTAATTACCTTCTGCAGTATGTGCGTATCCTCTCAAGCCACATGTAAATGCTGTTTAAAGTAAGTAACTGAAAGCAAAACATGAGATGTAATTTGTTACCATGCTCAAATAAATGTGATAAAAGTCATCTCCCTTAATAATACATGATAGATTTGTGTGAGATGTGAAAAATACACTAACTGTGCTTGTAAGGAAATGACCTCCATAATTCATTTGAACTTTACCTTTCATCTGCTATGAGCACATTTGTCAGAGAGATCAGTCTCTATTCCCAGCTCTGCTGCATGCCTCAATACATCCCCTCTCACTTTCTATTTGCATTTTTCCTTCCCTTTATCTAGCAAAGGAAGGGACAAAGAAGCAGGAAAGCAAAATATCTTTCAAATGAGGTATGGATTCAGACTATAGGACTTGTGATGTGGACTAGTAAAGAACGTTAATTGTGCAGGAGATACAGCTCAATCGAGTCTCTGTGCCTGCCAGCTCTGTTTATGTTTTATTCAACTTTTGTTTAGTTTAGCAAACCTGTTGCAATTACAGCATCACACTGCTTTATTTTCTCAAGTGTGTTGCACACATAAGGATCAAATAAGAGCTGATATGATTCTATTAATAGTTTTTAGTTCTTCATTTTTTTTCGTACTTTACAATTCAGCTGGGCATAGGAGAGGAATTCTGAGAAGATAAGCTCACATAAAGCAGTTGGAAGGAGCCTCCCTGACTGAGCATCACTTTCCTGCTTTTTCAGCCCAAAAAAGGGGAATTTCTCTTCAGGATGCACTCTATTACAGCACTGGAAGACAGAAATCTACTGTATTTTAGCTTCAGACTTCATTAAACTTCTCTGTATAGACTTGCATTATTCGAACAGGAAGCAATTATTTCCCAATTATAAAGTCTTTTCTCATTGGAAAGGTTTTGTGGATATTGTTAAATGAGTTTATTAATTCCTATTCTTAGACATCAATTTTCCATGTTTAAGTGAAAACAGACTTTGCTAGACCAATCAGATAAAGTCCTGCCTGCATCAAGAGATCTGTTCTGCAAGTCATTTGGGGTCCTCCAGACCTGCAGTAGCATCTCCTAATCACACATTCCCCAGTTTACAGATAGGTTTCTATGCCTGATCTGATTACACTGTTTCTGAAAAAGTGGGATCGCTCTGTGGTCTTTCACTGTGTCAGAAGGAGTGGTTGTGAAGAGTAATAACTCCTGTGGATGGGGTAATCAAAGCACCAGGCTGTTGCTGTTTGGGTGATTTGCCCAGTCATCGGGGAGCTGCAGTAGTGAAGACAGTTGTAGGGCTAACATAGTGTTTCATTGCTCTAGAAATTACTCTATTTGTTTAACTCTGCTGTTCAATTGACTGGTTCATTCCTTTCAGAGCCTTTAGACTTAGATAAATCTGCTCATAGGATCATTGGGACAATTCAAGTTGGAAGGAACCTTGTAGGTAATCTCACCAATCCTTTCTTTAGTTGTATTATAAGCTGCAAATGTACATGAAAAGCAGTTAAGGTTTTGGGTTTTTTACTATTCATTTTAGTCCATATTATTGTTGGATGCTAACTGATGACATAATATAAAGCACCTTATTAAAGTAAGCTGACAAAAACCATTCAGCTAACTAACATGGACATTTTCCATGCCCATAAAAATGCCATTAATTCAATTAGGGTATGAATTAGCAAATTCACAAAGATTTGTCATATATATATATATATTTTCTATTTAAGTTTCATCCACTTTTAGATCTTTCATTCAGACTGGAATCTTTTGAGTCTGCTAACACCATCAAGGAAAAAAAAAGTATGTGTGTCTTTAAAAGTACCATTCCATTACTAAATGGTGTTGAAACACTTATTCTAACAATTAACTTCCATAATATGCTTGGGAACGTTACTTAAAGTAATGAATTTAGGACAGCAATATAGCAGGAGGGTAAAAATATATTTTTAAGTTGAATCTGTCTGTCTACCTTTGGAAGACATGTTTTCTTTTACATGTAATGATTTTCTACTTTAATACATGCTGGTACTGAAGACTGTGAGGTAATGTTCCTCCTAAAAGCAGCTGTACTACAGAAACACGTATTTATATTTTCAGACAGGTGTGGCAGTGCCTTTGGTTTTATTTTTTTGTCAGGTACCAATATCTTAATTGGATATTTCAGGGGTTTACTGTATCTTTTTGCATCAAAATATGTACCATTAAAGACTGAAACACAGATCATTACACATCCCTGTTAATTACAGTGTGATTAATTTATCTGTCTGTTAATTGGGTGTGTGATGTGCCATGTGTTCTGATACTCCCATAACTCTGTTAGTGCCAAATGTCTGGCCTGGAGTCTGGCAGAACTCTCTTTGCTGGTTCTTTAAGTGTCTGGTACATCCACAACCACATTTCATGTATTTACTAAGTGCAGTGATTGAATCCAGCTGTTTGCGTTCCATGTCATGCTATCATTTGTCAGCCACTCATCATGAGAGTTGGGCAGAAAACAATTTTCCCATCCCATTAAAAAAAAAAAAGAAAAAAAAAAAAAAGCATTTTAAGGCTGTTACCTAGAAAGGCAGAAAAATAAAGCAAACAAACAAAAACAATATTTGCCTCCTTATGCGAGTCACTTCAAATGAGGAGATTTGGATTTGAAACTGTGAGATGGATATCTCCATGAAAGATTTATCTTGTTTAATAAATATTTTGGAATGATAATTTCCTAATGAAAAGTGTTTAGTTTCCTAATCTGTGACTTTTTCTATGCAGCAGAGTTACTATTTCCCCAAAGATGATCACTCCTAGTTGCTAGAGGTAGACTTTTATATTTTTTTTTCATTTCAGTGACTGCCAAAGCTTTGGGAAAAGCAGACATTGCACACTGGTTCCCCTCTCACCACGCTGCATCACCCATGCTTCATATAATACTATCTGATTTATCTGCTGAGTGTATGGATTGAATTTACTGTCCCTTTTTTGTATTGCAGTCACTGTCAGCAACACAGGAGTAGTAAGTGCATGTCTTTTCAGTGTTTTTTTTTCCAACATAAAATCATAAAATGGTTTGTGTTGGAAGGGACCTTTAAGATCATCTAGTTCCAACTCCCCTGCTATGGGCAGGGACATCTCCCTCAAACCAGGTTGGTCAGAGCCCCATCCAGCCTGGCCTTGAGTGCTTCCAGGGAGGGGGCATCCACAACTTCTCTGGGCAACCTGTTCCAGCATCTCACCACTCTCACAGTAAAGAATTTCTTCCTCATATCTAGTCTAAATCTATCTTCTTCCAGTTTAAAACCATTTCCCTCATCCTGTCACTATATGTCCTTATAAAAAGTCCCTCCCCAGCTTTCCTGTAGGCCTCCTTCAGGTACTGGAAGGCTGCTATAAGGCCACCTCAGATCCTTCTCTTTTCTAGGCTGAAGAGCCTCAGCTCTCTCACACTGTCCTCATAAGGGAGATGCTCCAGCCCTCTGATCATCTTCACGACCCTCTTCTGGACTCTCTCCAACAGTTCTGCATCCTTCTTGTGTTGGTATTCCCAGAATTGGACACAGTACTCCAGGTGAGCTCTCAAGCCATTCCCCACCCAACCTGTATTTGTGCTTGGGATCGCCTCAACCCAGATGCAGGATCTTGCACTTGGCCTTGCTGAACTACATGAGATTGGCATGGGCCCACCTTTCAAGCCTGTCCAGGTCCCTTTGATTAGCATCCCTTCTCTCTAGCATGTCAACTGCACCATTCAGCTTGATGTTGTCTGCAAACTTGCTGAGGGTACACTCAATCCCACTGTCTTTGTCACCTACAAAGATGTTAAATAACACTAGTTCCAACACTCATCCCTGAGGAACACCACTCATCACTGGTCTCTACTTGGACATTGAGCTGTTGACTGCAACTCTGCATATGACCATCCAGCCAACTCCTTATCCAGTGAGTGATTCATCGATCAAATCCATTTTCCTCCAATTGGTGACCAGGATGTCATGTGGAACAGTGTCAAACACTTCGCATAAGTCCAGATAGATGACATCAGTTGCTCTGCCTTTATACACTGATGCTGTAACTCCATCTTAAAAGGCCACCAAGTTTATCAGGCATGACTTCCCTTTGGTGAAGCCATGTTGGTTACTGCCAGTCACCTCATCTTTATTTTCCACATGCCTAAGTAGGCCTTCAGGAGATCTGCTCCATGATCTTTCAGGCAGAGCTGAGACTGACTGGCTTGTAGTTCACTGGGTCTTCTTTTTTTCCTTCACGAAAACAGAGGTTATGTTTCCCCTTTTCCAATCAGTGGGAACTTCACCAGACTTCCAGGACCTTTCAAATATGATGGATAGTGGCTTGGCTATCCATCATATGGATCACATGGAAGGATCTACTTCTATTACCCACTTCAATGTCAATTCTGGCCCTAATTTTAGTGCTGAATTTTATTATTCATCATATTATACCACATTATACACTATTATTTTAATATTATTTTCTACTTGAAAAGTACATTATTCTAGGCACTGTACCAGCATAGTAGATGATTGTCTTTCACAGACTAAAATTGAGGATGTAAGGATTTACAGTCTTACTGTGTTTAGCCTAAATCCCTGCTGCAGTGTATAACTTAAAATATCTACTTATTGGAAATTTTGACGTAACAAATATACTGTGGCTGTGGAGGTGTTGGCCCTTAAGGGAGAATGGAAAAGGGGAAGAAAAGGAAAGAACAGTCTATTATTTTTTTCTCAGATCTGGGTATAAGCCGAGGGTTGAATGCTAGAAAGCCTAGAGCTAATTGGCATAGGAGTGAGGAATAGCACTGTACTCAAATGTTGGGTAACTATGAGCACTGCAGACTTTCAAATTGCTGGTCAGCAACTACCTGAACACTGGAATTGTTGCAACTAAACTATCTAACACTACTGTGGTATGTCTACGCGTGCAGTAGCGTCTTTGGTGACTACAGCACGTACCTACTTTGGTCACACTGAATGCAATAAGGTTTTCAAAGATTTTTTTATCGGTTGGCTCTCAGAAATGTGCTTAGGGTGACTTTCTACTCCTTCTAGTCTTTTCTTTGTAGTACAGCAGTATGTATATGGTCTTCTCAAGAAGTTTCCAGTACTTCCATGCCAGTAGTTCCTAGTGGCCTGTCTGCTGTTCAGTTACTTTGGTATCTAGCATGTTGCAAGAAGTTGGACAATACCAGTACAGCTCTTGCGTGCTTAGCTCATCAGT
The DNA here is from genome assembly GCF_905368555.1 of Meleagris gallopavo. Taxonomy (NCBI): domain Eukaryota; kingdom Metazoa; phylum Chordata; class Aves; order Galliformes; family Phasianidae; genus Meleagris; species Meleagris gallopavo. Next base: position 122,468,128 of record NC_139404.1, read on the forward strand.
TTTCTCTATTACTGGAAAGGAGAAGATATCATTTTTGAATATTATTTGAATGTTTTATTAAATTGTAAGTGAATGCTTTAGAAAGTGAAATTCTTTATAGGCAAAATGACTAGATAATTTCTAAATTGTATAAATCTCTCTTCTGATTTATGGTTATTAGTATTCATTCTGTAAAAACATCAGTAGTAAAAGGAACACGCCAATGAACAGGGTTTTTTTAATACATTCCTTGACTTGTAGTGTATGAATAATTTCTGAAAGATACTATTAACTGGCAACAACTCTATCCACCAGTTTATTTCTTATAATACCAGTAATAGGGATGGTAACTTCATGATTATTTTCTTTACATGTGTATATATATATATATATAAAGCTATAGCTGTGAGCTGTGGATCTTCTTCTCTCATATATTTTTTATATATAGACATGAAGACTTTTTTACTGTAATCCTCCGTGGCATAGCTGGATGTCTCATGATGTTTAATGGCTTTTTCTTAACAGTGCTTATCTTTTGAGGAAACAATATCTCCGTTTTAAAGGCAGGCAAGGAAAGAACAGTGAGCTCAGGATTACCTAAGGTCAGCGTGCAAGCACACAATAGCAACAGAAGTGGACTGCAAACTTTGAAATGGTGTTTTCATGTCTAGTCTTCCTCTCCAAAATATCTGTTCTTCTGTTGCAGACTGCTTATTTATAAGAAACATTGCCACTCATTATGAGATTTAGCCTTGTGTTAATGGCAAGGTACTGATGATTATGTCTCTTCTCCCCAGTAGCCTTTGAAAATGTGGTCATCAGTACACCAGAATGTTGCCTGTGAGCCGTTATTGTTGTCACAGTCACCATTCAAGTGATAGAAATTGTCAGAGAAAAAGGGTTGCTCATATGAAAGCATCCCTGCAATATAAGCTGACCACTGGCTGTCAGGCATGCTGGGCTGGCTCACTGCGTGATCCAGCATAAGCAAGGCTGACTTCCAGCCTCTGAGCACAAAGCATGGTGTGTGGGATAGCTGGCCAGCTCTCTGGCCCCCTGCTCCCAGACCATGGGGCTGACCCCCAGCTTGGGGAGCATGACCCCTGCCAGTGCTGCTGAAATGGGCTCAGTTCTCCCAGCCTAGATGCTGGGCTCAGAGTGCAGTTTTCGACAACAGAAATGGTAATGGGAAAAACATTTGTCTTTGGAGGCACTGCTGCCACCAAAGAGAATATTCACTCCCATTCTTATTTAAATAAAGTGCATGTTCAGGACTTCACTTGTTTTAAAATCTCACTGAGTTCTCTGAGGAAAGAAAAATAGAAGCATGCTGTCAAGCTTCTCTGGCAATTAAAAGCAAAATAAAAGGACATTTATTATGCTGGGATTTAGAGTGTGTAATTTCAGTGACGTGAACGCACATATATGTGTGTACATATATATGCATGGATATGTAAGTTCACATCTGCAGAGGAAAAATAAATGTTGGTAACTAGCAGTAGGACAAGAAGGAATGGCTTCAAATTGCACCAAGGGAGGTTCAGGTTGGATATTAGGAAAAAATTCTCTGAAAGAGTGGTCAGGCACTGGAATGGAGTGTGTAGGGAGATGGTGCAGTACTGTCCCTGGAGGTGTACAAGAAATGTCTAGAGGTATTGAGGGACATGGTTTAGTGTAAAATATTGACGACAGGTGGACGATTGGAGAGGATGATCTTGGAGGTCCTTTCCAGCCTTGATGATTTTTTGGTTCTATGATCATCAGCAAAAAGCTGGGATGTCTGAATGATTTGATAACAGTATTTCATGGAATTAAAAAGTTTCTTATCTAATTGAACTACATTCACTCAAGTAAACTGGTTGCATTCAGAGGAACCGTTTTTACAAATAAGCCATGTTTTTACAAATAAGCCCTGCTTAGGACTTGGAACTGCCTGACTTTATAGACAGCACTACCTATGCTGTCACCTCTCCCTGTTCCACGATGAGTATCACCACACACTTGCAAATCAGCACTTCGGTATCAATTCTGATGGACTTAACCTCTCCATAAGTTGGCACTCCCCATAGGCTCTTGATGACTCAGTGCTTGGGTCTTGATAACATTAACGTCCTTACCATTCTGACAATGGGTGTCTGTACATCCTAGGGCCAGAGAGGGGAAGAAAGAAGGGCTGGGGTGTACCTTGACAGCCCAAAGACATGGTAAAGACATTTGCCAGTTGTTTGGTTATGCTAACCATACTGCCAGGGGTAAGGAACACGTCACACTGGAACTTGTGCAATTGGCTAGAATTATATTTTATTAGTGGCAATATATTATTCTTTATGTTAATAAAACTGTAGCTTATACTCAGACATAAAGAGGAGAGCATTTTTAAATAATTTAACAGAGAAATGTCAGAGTAAATGGAGGGAAACGATATGCAAAGTTATTTTATATGCTACACATGAAACATGAGGTGCCCTGGCTCCTGGTGGCGATTAAGTTTTAAAGCCCATTCCTCTCAAATGATGTGTTTTATTGTTTGTTTCTTTAAGGTTATACTCTTGTTGTGATGATTCTCCTAACAAAATATTTGGATGCATAAATAAATGTAAATTAAACTATGAAATCATGAGGGTTTTTTATACACGCCAGTTTCTATCTATCAGAGGATTCATTCTGAATGATGGATATTTTTAAATCTTTTTTTAATTGCCAAATCACAGAATGGTTGAGGTTGGAAGGCATCTCTGGAGGCCATCTGGTGCAATCCCCTGCTCAAGCAGAGCCACTCAGAGCAGGGTGCCCAGGCCCGTATCAGACAATTTTTGGAGTTTTCCAAGGAAGGAGGCTTCACACACTCTAGGCATCCTGTGCCAGAGCTCAATCATCATTAAAGAAATGCTTCCTAATGTTCAGAGGGAACTCCTTATGTTCTAGTTTGTGCCCATTGCCTCTTGTCCTGTCACTATTTACTCTCCCTTCGGGTATTTACAGACATTACTGAGATTATCTTCTCTTGGCTTCATGATCAGCTCTCAGCCTCTCCTTGTGTGAGAGATACTCCACTCTTCTTAATCATCTTTTGAGCCCTTCCTCTGATTCCCTCCGGTGTGTTCATATCTCTCTTGAACTGAGCAGCCTGGAACTGGATGCTGTGCTCCAGTCCATAACAGTGCTGAGCAGAGGGCACTCTGTTACAGTTGGGTTTCATCAAGACTGCCTGAAAATGCGCAGTGCTCTTCCTGTACAGACCCCAGATGTTCCAGTTGGTTTTACAGTGCTCAATCACAGTTTTCAAACCTTACCTGAAGGCCAGCTGTTGGGACAGTGACAAGCTGAGGTAAAAAACACTGATTAAGAGCCAGCTGACATTATGTACTTCAACTAAACTTTCCCTTTACATGCCAGCTCTAGGCCAGCTCCTGATCCAGTAATAGCTGATCAATTGAGACAACAGGTTGGAGACCCACAGGAGATTTGGGACAAGGTCTTAAGCCACCTGTTCATGGTTCAACATACTGTCCAGAGAGGTACCTGGAAGCCACCAGGTACTGATCTATCTACCTTCTGGCTTCAGTGGGAGTTGGAGCAGACACTTAATGCACTCAGAAAGACTAATGATTGTTAGTGTTTTAAAACTCAAGTCAAATATTACATATAAATTTATATTTGTATATAAAAATGCAGATTTCTTGAATATTTATGTGAAAGTTAAAGCTGTCCTTTTGTTTTCAGTGAAGGACGTAGTCTTCTAAATTCTCAGCTTTGTGAGACAAAGCTACATGATCATGTTGCAAAGGATGATCTATCTGGTAGAATTTTTTGTTTGTATTAATAAGCCCTCCTGATATTGAAATAAACTTTTGCTGTAGTCCATTAATGAAAACTACACTAATGCGGGTGTTGAGTGTACCACAGCAAAATTTTATCAGACAAGAGGTTGATTATGGTACTCAGCAACAGATCCTGTTGTACTCCCAGTTATTGACAGTTAAGTGGAACAAATGCAAAACCAAGACTAGAGCTTCCTAAAATGGAAAATGGAAACCGAAGAAAAACTTTTTAGCCACTGTGATTTTTTTTTTATTTTTATTTTTAAATGCAAAACAATGCATGATTAATTTATAGGAAACAGTGTTATTTCTCCAGGCAGACTCTCCATGATTTTTTTTTTTTTTTTTTTTGAGACATAATAAATACTGTTGCCATAAACACAATTAAAATAAGAACTCTTGACAACTCATTTTAACTCTCTTAGGCTTGAGAGTAAACTGAGCTGCCCAGAGAGAGCTGGTGAAAGAGTTTTCTTGCTGTAATTGTAATAAGGGAAATTTAAAAACCACAATCTGTTTCAAGTAAAAAATGAACAACTGAATATTGTCTCGAACATTTTTTCCTTTTCTTAGCATGTCTTTGGGCAAGTGGCATTATTGGGCTCTGGATACAGATGCTATTGCTGTTATGAAAGTAAAACCATTGTTTCTGAACCCTTCAGTCCATTAATTCAAAATCTGTATTTGCAGAGCCTTCACTCTGGAGTGCTAAGAAAATAAAAAAAATAAAAGCTAGGAATAAATCATGAATAGAGATCAAATCATATAATCTATTTATTTCTGGTATTATGCTTCATATGTAATGATAGAAGTGACACGCTCAATATGATTGAAAATGTAGTTCATTATTTCATGCAGTGTATCATCATTCTTTTTCTCTATCTAGTATTTACTCCACAGTCATGGTCATTCTCAGACTGGCATGCCATTTTAGCTATTAAAATATTACAGAAACATAACAGAACATTTTTTAAAGAATGTCGGGGGGAGAGGTATGAACATTTGTGGTTAGTATTAAGCTTTCCTCTGACAACTAAGATTAATACCATTATTTTTATATGATTTTATCTTTTTTTGGTGTAGGGAAAATACAGATTTCAGGCTCAGCTTCTATATATCTTCCTTATGTAATGTGTAAATTCTAATAGTTTTCTTTCTTGAGGCACGCTGGCAAGTGTATCTACTAAGTGGCTTTACATCTGAAGAATTTGTGATGGTGATCACAGTTTTACACGATTTAACCATAGGAGGGAGCCTCTCCTCTTTCAAAGTTGAGCAGGAAGATGCAATCATGGGCATTTGGAGGTATCTTTAAAACAGAAACTTGCATATTCCTACCAGTTTGCATCCCAAAGTGTAAATGCTCCTTTCTCTAAGACTGATCTATGCCTGCTTCACAGCAAGTATATTTACAGAGAAGTCAGGCCTGCTTGTTCCAGAGAGATTTGTGCAGAAATGATAAAACCCTGCTCCCAACAGAGTGTAAGACTGTCCTAATGTTTGAACATGAACAGTATTCTTTCTTTATTAGAAAGTAGCTGGGCTGCATAAATATCTGTCACAACCCTTCCTCCCCTACCCCCCCAAAAAATAAGCAAACAACAACCATAGTGGTTGGAGAATCTTGAGAAAAAGAATAACTAAAATAACTTAAATCTTAATATGCTAATTCATTTAAATTGCCAATGATTTCATTTTTTATTATGAAATTGGAAGGAATCTACCCCTAAAGTTTTCTGTTGTCAGAAATGATTTCCCACGTTACTTATGCTTGATGATTCAGCTCATGTCTGAGCTCATGGTGAGCAGATGTGTTAACCATCAGGCCTTCCATCCTCTTCCTCATCTTACAAGTTTGAGGCTGGCCTCTACATAAGAGACAGGGATTGTTGCTGTAATACAATAGAATGAGTGGCACTTGCAGTGTCCAGAGTGACCTCATAGGAGGTGCGAAGGGGAAAATGGCATCTTACAAAGCTGTTTTTCTAAGTTTATCCCCTTATTATTTCAATCCTTGGCCATATTATTGCTTTCTGAATCCTCTATGCTCAGTTTATACTCTGAAATCTATGCTGGACAGCCACAGGTTTACCTTACGTTATTCTGAACAAATGAAAAATCCCACATTTTCTCATAGCAAGAGCAGTGCATTGAATTAACAGAGGCATTTCTCACACCTAATATTCTACTTTCCCCATGTATGTTATTGGATAATGTCCAGATAAAGTCATATGTTATTTTTTCTTGTCATGTGAATGTGATGATAACTCCTAGGAGAAATATTTAACAAAGGGGTAAATCTGCACCAGTTCTAAAGTTACAGATCATCAGTACAAATTCTTGTTCCTAGAATTGAGTTTAATGTAAGGAGTCTGATTAACTGTAAGATGTTGACAATGTTGCTTGCAGTAGTTTGCAGGGTGTTTCCCACCAGTTATTTATACCATATGTCTGTATGCCACTTTATTCCTTACTTCTCCTCCATCTTCACAAATACCCCCAAATTCATTACATTAATTTTCTTTTGTTTTGGAAGAAGTGGACAAGAATACTGCTACATAAATCACTGTGTATATGCTTTCACTGTAGCAATATCTGTAAGATTTAACTGGAGTTAGAATTCCACTGTGCTGCAAAGTTCTGAAATACAAGGAAAATGTATGCCTCTCCTCCAAAGAACTTAACAGCCTGAGGCTTCCAGCCTAGGAATTTCTATGCAGATGTTTGTCTTTAAGCACAGAAAGGGCCACAAAATCTCAGTGGTTGGGCTTTTGAGGGTCTTTCGGCTCCTCCATGCCTGTGTCCCTGGATCTGCTCCTATCAGTCAGTCTGTCTGTAGCAGCACAGTAACTTGTGGACGCCATCTCTCATGCGTGTCCAACTTTTGGCTTGCCTGGGCCACACTGAATGAAGGAGAATTATCTTGGGCCAAATATACGTGGGTTACTCCAAAAGTAATGCCTCCTAGTTGTTTCCATGGAAACTGCGACCAATACAAAGACCACAACAACAATATTTGATAAAACAAATTCTCCGCTACAAAATACTCTTTTTCAACATATTCACCTCCATTAGCTATGCATTTTCACCAGCAATGAACAAGAGCCTGCATGCTGTGCTCATCAAAACCTGAACCAGTGGAGGTGACCCACTGTCAGTATCACTACTGAAACATACCACCCACCCCTCACTGTGTTCAGATCCACTGTTTGATCTCCATCAACGTTCAGCAAGCATCAATGAATCTTAGTGGGTGCCTTTTTTCCACAGCGAGGAATTAAATTCCCCGCCTTTGCTTCATACACAAACCCATGTTAGACACCATTGTGTCAGACTGGCCTGCTGCTGCCTCTGTCAGACAACAACAAAATTTAATGGAATATTGGTGGAAAGCTTCAACCTTTACTGCCATACCACCAACATCCATCTTTGATGTTGCAAGCCAACACAATAAAATAGGAGGCATTACTTTTGGAGCAGCCCTCATAAGCTATATAATATAGTTACTATATGCAACAAAGATTATTTAAATTAAAACAGTAAAAAAGAGCACTCAAACCATAAAGCTAGTGAGATATGTGATCTTGCTTTTGTGAAACTACCGTATCACCCTGGTTTGATGGCGGTGGTTGCAAGGTATTCATCAGAGATTTTTGATGAAATGTTACTCTTTCTGTACTTCATCCTTACAAATAGTTGTTCACAAATGTACATACTGCTAAAAGCAATGGCATGACTAAGGTGTGGCTGTGAAGTGAGAGCTATTTTTTCCTATTCATAGGACTGTGTTTAGCCAATGTATCAAAACGCATAAAATAATTTGCCATAAATTGAGTTAGCACTGCAGTGATCCCCGTGTCCTGGTTTCAGCCCAAACTGCGTTAACAGCTGTGGGGTCATTGCTGAGTGACAGATGCACACTTGTGCTGGGCCAGGCCTCTCAGCAGAGCAGAGCCACCACCATGGTGGTGCAAGGCAGGGAGTGGCCACACTGTGAGCTGTGCCAGGACGTGTTCAGCCAACAGACACAGGTTGGACATGCCTGTTGTATCTGACCAATTAAGGAGATTGTAGGAGAATGTCCACAGCAGTCTGCAGCTAATGGAAAAGTGAAGAAGAGAATTCAGCCCCCCAAACTGCACAGCAGGAACACAGCTTTGCCTGCTGTTGCTGGGACCTTGTGAAGCCCTCCTGGGCCCAGGTGGCCTGCTCATCACTGGGCTGGAGAAAGGGCAGCATTACAGGGACCCTTTCTGTCCACAGAAAAGCAGCACCCAACTGAACAGCATTGGCTTATCTCTGACTAGGCTTTCTATGACCAGCATGCTCCAAAAAGGTGCTTGGAACATGTTTTCTACCCAAGTTACACAGAGTGACACCATTCTGTTCCCTGTGGGCGCTGCTGTGCTCCTTCCTCTATGAATAGAGAAGGTATGAAGATCTAAGCTGTTACAAACCACAGGCTGCTCTTGCCATTTGCTGTTTTTATCTTGTTCTTCTATCACACTTCTAGGAGGACTAACACATTTACGGAGGTTCACAGGCTAGATGAACATGCTTGTTGGCTGACAAGCTTTGAAGTGTAAAGCCAAATACCCTCAGTTTTACACATACACTGCTAAAGTAAACCCAGCTGCACTGCTGAATCCTTACTTTCATCCAACTCGGGAAAAAAGGGAAAGCAAAGAGAGAGCAGTTAGATTGAGCCCCTGGAGATCAAACTCTTGACAAAGGGAAACATCAACTTGGGTAAAGTTGCAGTTGTTGCTCTGTAATCAATCCTATTTCTTATTTCTTACCCTTTTACTCAGCTATCTTTTTCTACCTTTTTTTTTTTTTTTCCCCCTCTTTACTGCTAACCATCCTTCCTTCTCCACCTTTCTGCCCTTCCAGTTTCAAATCTGACACTGCATTGGTTTCTCGGAAGACACACTCTGTGACATAGCCAAAGAATGTCTCTGCTTTTCAACATAAATATGTTAAAGGCTGGCTGGGCATAAGACACTGAACAGCTTTATCCATGAATAGTAAAGCTGTAATATTAGTTGACTATATTAAAGAGTTTTTTAAAAGATATGTTCTCCAGAGCATCTGTTGGCTATTTATGCAGTTTACATTTCTTGATCAAAGTTGCATGATGCGTGTAGCCCTGAAATATGCATTTCTGTTTATAAGGATATGCTGCACCCATTTTCCACATTTCCTTTAAAAAATGTCATTTTTGTGCTAGGAAAAGATAAAAATGCAAAATCAAAGAAGGGCACTGGACTGAAATCATCATTCACAGCTATGATTCTCAGAGAGTTTAGCAAACTTTAAAGTTTCTTTTTGATGGCATCTTTTCCAGTGCATTTGTCTGCATCATTCTGCTGTGGAAAAGTTGATTTCAAATGTGTTTAAAATTGCTATGAAAAATACAGGGCTATTATCCAAATAACCTTGCTTTCTGCTTTTTGTTAATCCAAGAAACACAGAAAGAGAACAACTGCTATGCAAACAAGGTTGTTTTTTTTTTTTTTTGTCAAATGATAGAAATAAAAGAGGACATGACTGAGAGCAAGTGAAAAAAAAAAAAACAAACAATGAAGCAGAGTGTCTAAACCTAGTGATATATCCTAAAGCTCAGACTTCTTTCAGGCATTTGTCATGTGTTATCTGAAAATTATATTCTGCTACAAGCATAAGAAAAATGAGTTCTTCCAATTTTTTGGTGCTTGCTGGTTTTACTATTATGTTCTATTATGAGATATTTTTTTCCCTACACAAACTCATTTTAACTGGTTTCCAGGTACAGGAATGACCTTGTAAGGCTTTTCAGAGCTCCTTTTGGTAGTGGTTATCATAGTTTGTTCTGTATGGGATGGCATGAACTTTACTATTTAAAGGCCATAAAGGGGTCTGTGAATGGGTTTTACTGTTTATAAAACATTTAATGTGTTTCCCTCTTTACAAGTGGGAATTTTAAAGTTCTCAGATTGTTAAAACAGACACAAGGAAACAAAGACAGCAGTTTAGTTGCTGCAATTAGGAGATAAATGATTCACAAATACACCTCTTAAAACTCTTTTTTAGAGAATGAAATTCATGCTACTTGACTTTCACCATGCTAGATTCCTACTTAAATCCCCAGATTGGAGCACTGAAAGCAAGCAGGTAGTTCTAAAGTGGTTCCAAGAACCTTTCTCCTTTCCCTTCCCCCCAAAAAGCAGCCGCAAAACAACATCATGTAAATCTGAATTGAACTGGTTAAACAGAAGGTGATTGCAGATGTACATGTACATGAATCTTAGATTTTACTTTTGAGGTAGGTATCAATCACTCTCTCACTTCTCATTATTTATCTTTCCATATTTTCATGAGTTGGGCACTGGCTCACAGAAATGCTACAGAATTAAGAATATTCATGAATATTAAAGTACATAAATACCATTATTTGACGCAGAGTGAATCTTTATGGAAAGACAATGGTATTTTTTGAGTCACATACATTTATACATTTTTGCTACTGAAAGGACTTCCTGTATATTTTTTAGGCAGACTTATAAATATAAAATCTAAAATGATAACATGTGATTACAAATACAAAATATTTCAACACTTGATCTCAAATACAGGGTAAACTATAAATTAGTCCTTCTTCTCTGAAATAATATGTCAGAGTACAAGGTACAGTAGTGTGGAATAGGAAAGATTTGGCATCTGACCAGAGACTTCTTTGTGCCAGGTCATTTGGCCTCCGCATCTGCCCATAAAATCAGTGATTTGATGCCCTCTGGTATTATCATAATGAACCCATCAGAACTGATGAAAAAGCAGTAACAAAGGCATAAAGATATTAGCAGTCTGTGTTCCTCCTTAGGGAAATAAGAGGCTGAATTTACATTTTAGGATATTTGTTAATGAGCTCAAGCCTATGGAGGGTGGAGTCTCGCATTTCAGAGCATTCATTCATCAACTTCCTTTTCCAACTTTTTCATGAAAAGGCAATTTATTATTGGAGAGTTCTGCAAAAAACTGCCGGTTTTTATGTGAAATAGATGAACAATCTTGTAAAAAGGCTTCTGAACTCATTTTAGCAGAGAACCTAACTCAAATACTGAAATAGTGGGTATCCACTTCTTTTATGATAATTTTTGTATAATGAAGAAGACAATCCCCTGTAATGGGCAGGTTACGGCACGAAGGCTGTTGTCCAGTAAAGAATACTTCAAGATTCCTGTTAAACAACTAAATTAGCATAGTTAGGGGAACATTCATAAAATTCACAGTCTAAATCTTCCTCCCTTCCTTCCTTCCTTCCTTCCTTCCTTCCTTCCTGTTACCAATTACTTAAGCTATCATTTGGAGTCATGCATTGACATTGATTCTTCTTCTTGGATGCCCTTATGATCTTCTACACCCTATCCTCAGCAAAACTGGAAACTTCAAAACTTTATTGTAGGAAAAAAGTGTTCACGGTATTTCTTTGCATATATGTCTGCTTCATTCTCACTGTTAAAATGTCTTGGTATGGTAGCAGATCCTCCTCTGCTCCTGTCTCCTCTTTCAGCTAAGCAATAATGGGGAGACAGAGCCATGAAGTCACAACCCATATTGTGAAAAAAAGATCTCATCCATCAAACTGTCACCTTAGTTTTCTGTCCAGGGTCACAGAGGAACAAAGTCAGCTTGTGTCAGGTTGAAATAGCATTGGTAAGTGTTAGTGTGTGTGAAGCTGGTGGTTTGAAGTCTATTTATTTTGTTTGAAAGGCTCAAACAGCATGCTGCTGAGCGGGAGAACGAGCAGGAGGAAGTCTCCTTATAAATTATTGGTGGAAGGCTTGCAGCCATCATTTAAGATGTGAAATTATGCCATCTGCTTTTCTAGGTCTTTGATTTACTTAGTGGCAGCTGTCTAGTTCTGAGTTTCAGCATATCACACAAAGGTAAAACGCCTTAAAACCTAATATGACAACAGCATTTCCTTAATAAAGATTTAAAGCTTTCTTGAAAATCAAAGAATATGTAGGGGACGTTATCTCAGAATTCATGGCATGCGTTCAAGACAAATTAGATGGAAAAAATGCTGTCTCTTTTCACACAAACTGGGAACATAGATAGAAATCTTCCATTGTGAAAAACGCAATAGTTTGTTCTGATGTTATCTATCCAAAGAATTTCAGAGAGGCACTGATGTTTTTATATCGCTTTTAACTTGGTGATTCCTAATGTTATTAATTCCTCGCCTGTCGGGCTCCTTCTTTTTTGATTATCGATTATCTGGGAGGAACATCTTAGTTGCCATTCTGTAGTTCTCAATATTTAAGTTTTCTTCATATTTCTTTGTTTAAAAAAAAAGAAGAAGAATCATCCTTAGGCCCATCAGCAGTTTTAGACAGTCAAGCAGCTCATTAAAAAAAGGTTAAAATAACAAAATAATAATAATAATTAAAAGAAATAGCCTATGAGTTGCGGGGTGTGGGTGCCTGCGGGGGTGTCCAGGCGCAGCGGAGCGCAGCAGGCTCTGCCCCCACCCCCGGGAGAGCCGCTCGTGTTGAAGTCATTTGGTGCGCGCTGCATTTTCCTGTGCAAGGATTAGGGAGCTGGAGAATGGCTTTGTGAGGAAGCACGGAGAGAGGGAGCCGGGAGAGGCTGCTGCAAGGGGCCGGCAGACTTCAGCCTTTCATAGTTCTTTCAGTCAATTCATTCTGGGAGACCAATTGCGTGCGCTCCGGCAGCTGGGGGTTTTGTTTCCCTTTCAGCTGTATACTGTAGGAGAAGCTGGTAAGGTTATTTCTTCTTCTTCTTTTTTTTTTTTTTTTTTCCTTCCCCCCTTGTACTGTTCCACGATGCTATTGTAATTGCTTTATTGAAGCGGCCGTTGCGTGAGGAAGGGAAGTTGGTTAATGATGCTGAGGGTCCCCGCATTGTCTCTGCTTTGTGCAGCTGCTCAGTTTGTGGGGAGGCACTGTTTACAGTAGAGGGGCTGGTTTCCATCAAACAACTTTGCTGTTATTTCTCTAAAGTTGTTTCAGCCTTTCTTTGGGTGAAGCTAGGAAAATAAACAAATAAACGGACTTGGCTGTTTGGAAATGGATGCATTTCTAGAGGCTGAAATTTGTTGAGAAAGCTGTTCCGCCTCAATCGCAGTTTCAGATGTTCTGTCTTTGATGTTATCAGATTTGTCACTCTTCTGGACCAGTTCCAAAACAGGATTTTACGTGAGAACTTTCTCTCACAAATCTTTTCTTTGCACTTTCAGCAGGGACAAGATAGGTCATTTGAACTGATAGCCAAAGAAAACATAGCAAAAATGTATCTGTGGAAGGTGGAAGTGTTTGGGGGAAGGAAAAAAGTCTATGGGGAACTCTGGAATTCTCTGGAATTAAAAATAAATGAAAGGGCATGAACTCTTGGCACAAATTTTCAGCAGAATGCTCCCAATCACTGTAAGATGAAATGTGTGGTAAGGGAGAGAATGTAAGGACTCCCTCAGAAAATCCAAGATGCACAGGTGCATATCTTGTCTAACTGCACCTCTCTGTTGAGGGAGTTATCAGATTTATCCTCTTTGGGAGAAAAAAGAAAAAAGAAAATCAGAAGATGCTGCCTATTCTCTCCCTTTCCCCTCTCCTTGTTATTTTCAGAATAGTGACTTGTGTTTGTCTGAGTCTTTTATTTCCTTTCATATTATCGTGGGAAACTTTAGCTTGAATTGGTTGGATATACGTGAGCACAGCTTGGGGCACACCATGTCTATTCCGCAGGCGGGCTATGAAAATCCTCCTTGTGACTCAGATGAATTGTAAAGGCCATAATTATCAACAAAAGTTTCTTTTGTGGCCATTCAAAAATCACAAACAAGGTAAGGGGGGATGATTGACAACAGTTGCACTACTGATTGACAGAAAACCAAAAACTTGGTCTGTGACTTAGCATGTTGGTTTTTCAAGATGTGTTGACCTTTTTCACCATTATTCTGTTCTTTCTGGTGGACTATTCCGAACTCCCCTATTGAGCTAAACTGTCTGTCTAAAATGAGTCTTTGTAGTTACTCCCTATCGTCTTTACATCTCTTTACAATGATATGCTTATTTGTTGATGCTGAAACAAAATTGAGAGATGCATTATAATCAGACCTCCATGAAAGAATGTGTATCTTTTCTATGCCTCACATGCTTAACTATTGATTTCAACTACAGATTTCACTCTTATGAAGTAATGAAGTGCCACATCCAAATCCCACAAATTTACACTCACAGTTCTAGCTCCTAATAATGGAAGGCCCAAGGATATAAATGTGGTTACTCATGTGAGCAAAGATTTGGAGACTGGTTTCCCATTCATGAATGAAATGGTTTAGGAAGTGTGCAGTTACTATGGTTCTCTTTCGGCTTAAAAACAAAAATCTCCGTTAAAACAACCACTAATGAGATTTCTTGAAGGGGCCCAAGGATAGGAAAATTCCCTGATTTAATACAAGGATATGGTAGACTCTTGACAGCAGTATTTCAGGAAGAATGATAAAAATGTTCTCTCTCTTTAGTTTACTGACAGTTTTAGTAACACGGGAAACATATTTCATCTCTCTGTGCTGCACCACTAGATACTGCCCTGACCCTTGAAATAACAGCACAACTATGACTTACTCTTCCCTTTGAGAATAAAAGTTAATTTTGTCTGGTCTTTATCACGTAATCATCCCAGCTCCTAGCAATAACTGTCAGTTATGACAAATTGTACCAAACTGATATTTCAGGTTAGGCTTCTCCTGGCCTTTTGTAGACAGAGGTACAGTATCCTGTGCACTCCAGTGTGCACTGTTTGTTATTTTCATATTCTTGGTTTCACTGCAAGCAAAGAAGGCCTGATGTATTCCCTGGTCATTGATAAACCAATTAAGGTTCCTTGGTTCCTCTCTACTGGAGAAATTTATTTGGTTCAGTGTTTCTAAACTGTTCAATAACATCCTTTAATTTATAGAGATAAAGGGATGTATTTGTTCCTACTTCTTTCCTTGTTTTCACAAATTCTGCATTTCCAAATATGATTTGGGGAGGTGGGGGAGGGGAAGGTGATTGGACTCACAATTAGCACTAGATCTACTCATGTAGATGATAATGGAATCACACTGAAATAGCTGAGCAAGGGAGTCCTAAAATTAACTGTCTGAAATAGTAACGTTGCTTTTTTAGCATTTTTCTTTGATAATGTAGAAATACATATACTTTTATGAGGTGGCTGTTTTTTGCAAAAAGGGCCTCTAATTGTGAATGGAAGAATATGACCAACCTCACATTTATAATGCATAACGAAAGAAGTCTTGGCTATAAATATCTTTTAATGAATTAAAAGATGAATTAAAGCAGAACGAAATTATCTCCAAAGATGTAGGGAAAACGCATCTAAATAAACCTAACATCCATTTACTCATAAAATTAGAGCAATCTAAACATATTCCAGCAGCCATTAGCTACCTACTATTTGTCACAACTGGAAGGTTTAGACAGATGAAAACTGCAATATTGCTTCTTGAAACATGTCAATCTAGGAAAGAAATTGTTGGAGCTGCCATACTGGTGCTGTGCTGCAATCTGGTGGGTTTTTTTTCATAGTCTAGATGTCATATAAAGACAACATAGCATCTCCTCCAAATTGTGCATGTTTGTATACTATATACGTACCTATTTACATATGCATATATAAATGTGCCAATGTATATATATTGGAATTTATTAATATGCAGTTGTTGCACTGTTTTTATTACTACTCTTTATTTGTACTTGCTTAACTGCAAGAAAAATCGTTTGGGCGGATCTGTTAAGGTACATGCTAACATTATGCATCTTCTACCTTAACTGAATACTTCCTATGTTCATTTGCACATAGAGGACTCACAAAGCCTATACATAGAGTGCATGGCAGCCCATCTTCCTGAAAGTAACTACCTGAATTGAATGTCATTCTAAGTTGGACTAAACGCAGTGTAAGAGAGTTCTGCTTTTCTTATCCTTAACTGGAAGAAAACACATCTGGGCTCTCCTGGGAAGCCGCCATTTTACAAACAGTAAAAGCAGCAGGAGGTCCACTCTGCTGGAATAGGATAAGAATAAAAGAACACAGCTCCCACTTGACTGTCTGACCAAACAAGAGATTTTGAATGTTGCCTTAAAACTCAATTGCATTTTTCTAGATTGATGTGAAAGTAGTTAGATACTAGTTCAGTCACTTTTACTCATAAAGTAACAGTATATGGAGCAACAGAGGGTTTTTTTTTGGTCATATTGACTGAGATTTATAGCTTCTAATTTATTCCATGCTGTTTTCAAATCTTCCTTTTGATAAAACATGGCGTGATTACTTACAGAACTCTCTGTTATGCACATCTTCCAATGCCATAGAAGTGTATTGTGCCACACAGTTTGGGATTTGTTTGTTTTTAAAACCCAGTGTAAGCAGATAGGAATTGACCTGCTGGGGAGGAGACTGTCTGCAGGACCACTTGAGTGCAAGAAATGTAGGATGTTGAAACAATATATTACAGAATCACAGAATGTTAGGAGTGAATGGAACCTCTGGGTCCATCTAATCTAATCCCCTGTTCAAGCAGGGATACCTAGAGCAGGTTGCCCAGGTCAAGTCCAGGTGGAGATCTCCAAGGAAAAGAATCCATAGCTATTCTGAACAGCCTGTGCCACTGCTCCGCTACCCCCACAAGAGGTCTGCAAAGTTCATAAGCATCCCAGTACCTTCTACAACTGTGTTTCAGTGTTGTCTGGCCATATCCCATTATCTTTGAAAAGCTGTAGATTGTTCATGAGAATTGTCCCTTCTGGTTGAACGTTGTGGGTATCTTTCACATGAGAATAGTCAGTCTCTTAGAAAAATATCATCCACTTCCATGATAAACTTTCAGATTTTTAGAGACTGTAATTTAAAATTCAGCCTACATGGTGTGGCATACTGGGCAAGGTGCTTTCAATTTAGGTCTCATATTTGATGCAGAATGAAATTACTGAGATATGTAGTCTCATCTGATTAAAACTTTGAAATGTTAATAGTCTTTTGGCTGACACTTTGGGAAAGATCACTAGTAATTTTGTAAGGGGAAAGAACTATTTGCTTCCGACTATACCTGGGTCTGTCCAAGCCCAATACATTATTAGTTGATATCTGTGTAGATTTGTAAGAGCTTTCAAAGTTTTCTGGATTGTGTACAGACAGAAAAGAGACAGATTATTATTGCTTCCATGAAGGAGGTGGAATATAATACTTCAGTGCTAAATAAAAGAAGCTAAGGGTCAATCTCTCAGTCAAAACCCATCTACATTAGAAAAATGCATGAGACTTTTTTTCTGCACTGGTCCTTCCTATCTTATCCAACCAACTGGTTGAAAACTGAGACTTTGGGTCTCCTAGGGCTTCCAGAGCAACCCCAGATGTTAAGTGAAGGAACAATGAATTTTGACTGCCTCTGTATGTCTTCCAAAGTAGTGGCAGTAGATGTGTTGATGAGGATGGTACTTTGTTAGAATTTGGATCACAGGTTTAACTTCTGTTTGTTTGTTTGCTTGTTTTCAATTTAATTTTAATTTTATAGGGTCAAATTTAGGCAGTTATTGTTTGCCATTTGTGAGCCGCTTTCCTACAGGCTGTGGAAGAGATTAATGCACTCTACAGATAGTAGGATAGTCCTACTACCTGCAGATTTTTTACATTATTTTATAGTCCTACTATCCTACTGCTGAAGTCCTGCAAAGAAGCTTCTCTTCTCTTTTTCAAAGCCATATATTAGACTTTGAACTGTGATGTCCCCATTTTCATTATTGTTTTTTTATTCCATTCCTTTTTGCACTCTGAATCTATAAATTGCCTTAAAAGACGGTTTTGAAGTGTTAGTGGATGCTGAAATATGTAGTGAAAGATGAAAGCGTGTATAATACAACTTGGGTGGGATTCAGTTCCAGATTGACACTAAAACTTAGATATCTATACTCAAAAGTTTACATTGGTTTCAGCCCGGTAGATACCGATGAATCAATTCAGTTGCCTACATGCAGGCACATAATGCCATCCTTATGGGATCAGATGAGACTGACAGATAGCACAGGACCTGTGGATACGTTGTCCTTCCAGAGAAGTGGCTCTGCTGGGGCATCTGAAATGGTGCTAGGCACTTATGCCTAGGTCCCTGAACAGGGAAGCTACATAGCTGTCCAATTAAATTGCTCTCCACATTCCACTGCTCACGTTGACTAGATTATTGCTGGCTGTAGTGCTACCTTTGACAATTAGCTTGTGTGTAGACAGCTAAGCACAATTTGAGTAACTGCAGATTTTTTACATTATTTTACTATGGAACTGTTCCTGAATAAAAAAGAGGTATTCATGGACTATTGAACTGAAGACTATTTTGTTGTGGCAGTAGGATAGAAGAGGGAAAGCAGGAAGGAAGGAGAAAAGTATATTTAGACATATTTAAAAAAAGTATTCACTTTCACTGCTGCAGTTACAACATGGGATTTCTCTGCAGTACAGATCTTATCTGAATTATTCCGATTCTGTATATATGTCCAACTCCCTACCCAGGGAAAGAAAAAGTCTTCTTGTGCTGATGCTGGTGGCCTTGGTAAAGATGCTGAGTTGGTAACATCTTGGGCTAGTCAATAAGAAAAATCATGTGTACTTCAAGATTAGGTCATCGGAATATGATATATACTATCTGTGCTATGTTATGCTGTATTAGGTAGGGTAGGCTGTGCTATGTTATTCTGGATATCTAATTTGTCACAACTGCTATCTCAGATGATTTGAATGGGCTTCTAGATGTACCTTAATCTCTTCATCAGCTGTATACGGCCATTTGCTCTGAGAAAATTGTCTGAGGGAAGAACTGTTTACCTTACGTTGTGCCCCACTTAAACAAAGCCATTTTGCTGAGATATATTTAAACTTCCACGTTTTGGAAGTTTAAATGCAGATCTATAGTGCACATCTGTAGCATTGTCTAATGTATTCTTGTGTATTTGGAAACAATATATGTATACGCTCCACAATTTTTTTGTGCCGAAAAATAATTTCCCCAACTGAACATTCTAAATTACAAGTCCAGTTCCTGTCTGTTTTGAGGCCCATAATTAAACCTCAGATGGTAGGGCAATTGCAGAAGAGCATTTACTAATTTACATGGTAATCAAATATAGTCTGATGAGTTGTGATTAACATAGGCTCTGTCAACATCTTAATTAGCCAGAAGCACATCATGAGGCACTGGTGCCTATCTTCCCACCCCTGAGGATTTTTCCAACCTAGAACATGTTCTTCAGTAGCTGTTTTCCATAGCACTGTTAAGGCTCTAAGGGAAGTTAGTTAAAAACTCTTTCGCTTTGTGTAGAAGACATGAGGTAGTATAGCATCTTCTTTAGAGGACAGAGTTTGGCCAATACCTGGATCAAGTATGGTATTAAATTAACAGATTTGTGTCAAAATCACATCGAGCGCAGAATATGTTTTTTAAGAATTGTCAACAGTTTTGTCTCACTGATTAGTTCCACATGTCCACAGCCCCAGGAATCTCTCCACGGGAGCCCACATGGAATCGGGATAAGCACAGTTTAACTATGCCTTTGTAGCTGAGCAACCTGCTGGGCAGGACTTCATCTCTACTAACAATGTCTCTCCCAGTGTTTTGTTTAAAGGGTTTGTAGTCTGCAGCTAATTTATTTTACAAGTAAAAATCAACTTTTTCCATGCAGATATGTTTCAAAATTCCTTGAATGCTATCAAATATTGTTTCCAAAAGCCAGCCTCGCTGCAGACTAACTCCCAGAGAGACTGGGAGATGTTTAGAATTTTCCCCATTTGATTCCTTGCTGTACATCTTTCACTGCTGCAAAGAACACACAGTGATACATAGATGGAAATGTTCAGTGTATATTTTTATTTTTAAAAGGGAAATCTTGTTCTGAAATGTTTGATTTTAGTGGGAAGAAGTTCTTTTGGTGCTGAAGCCAAAAACTCTGCTGCTCTGCATTACACGTTCTCAATATCACAGAAGTGCAGAGTGTAAGTGCAAATAATAGATACATTTTGGTGTATTCTGTCCTTTCTTTCGTGACAGTTGATTTAAGAGCTTCTGGTGGTAACAAGGAGAAGACTTCATCCTTCAGTTTGGAATTGACAGCTTAGCAGAACAAGGAACATTTGTTACCTTACATTTTCTATTGTCTTTGGGTTTAACACTGTGATTTTCTGGTTGGTTTCTGAGGAGAGGTATGATCAGGCTTTGATATCAGCACCACTGCACGCATGTCCGATGCTACCTTGGCCTTCCACTTGGCCTTTCCTTGGGGAAATGATATCTCAGCCTCCCACATAGGAAGTCTTCCCTCATTATAGAAATAAATGAAAGATTCCTTGAGATCAAAACCACTGACAAATTACAGCAATCTCTTGCCAAAACAGAGAGAATTTATTAGTGGAAAAGATCCAGGAAGCTTCCTTGGTCTATTTGTCTGCCAATGCCTTGTTATTTCTTACTTCATTTCAAAGGCTTCATTATGTTCAATCCATCTTTTCAGGCTTTAGTGACAGTCTTCCCTCTTATTTAGAGGCTTATTTTCTTGGTATTAAATCTTTTCTTCTGTTTGTAGTACAAATCATTCTGCTCTATTCAGCCCATGTCACTAATCAAAAGAAGTATTCTATATATAATTATAAAGATATTTGTATTTAATTTCTGAGTATACTGTAAGTTTCAGATGAACTGTAAGAATTTGAAATAAGAAAAAAAAAAAAGTAAGTTTTATTTGCTAGTGTGCTGAATCCTTTTGTGAAGAGATAACCTTTTAAGTTAATGAAGCCCTTATGTTACCATCATAAAGTAAGAATTTCATGTCTTTAAATACAGTGTGTTGAAAATTGCTTTGACGTATAGTGCTTTAATATACCAGGCAAAAAAAAAGTCCAAGCTTGATCTTCATGGAGCCAATCATTTAAAACAAAATCAGCAGTTATCTGCAGTTGTCATACTTCTTTAAAGTAGATGTTATCAATATTTCTTAACCTATGTATAAATATATAGTTGGATACAAACTTTTTCTCCTAAACACAAATGATGTGACCTGCCACTGAAGTTACTGCAGATCACACTAACTAAAAATGACTGTTGTGATTAGTAACACTACCAGAAAAAAAAACAGTTCTTAATTGGTGGAAAATGTAAGGAAAGCATACTTGAAAATGACACTTTGAAATGTTGATTCATGAGGTGGTTTGATATTTGAAATTTGGATAATTCATTTGTATTTTAGCTATGGGCAATAGATCCGCAAACTGTTTTCTCTAAACCCCTCCTCCTTACCCTTGGGACTAGGACATCAGCGGAGGACATTTGGTCTGTATTATTAGCATGCTTCATATATTCCTCACACCCTTTCCTTCTGATATCTATCCTGGATAATTAATTAAAAATGAAGATTTATCTCTTCTAACCTCAGCAAATCAAAATGTTAGATGGTATCTCAGTTAATTCTGCAGGAAATTAAAATTCCAAAGAAATTCTGAAATCTTTTCATCCGTGCCTTCTGGAGGTTTGTGTCTTTCTCCATCATAGTAGAAGCTCGCATGCTAAAATTTAACCCCTAATTGTGAGTTTTAAAATGTAAGTGAGTTAAGTCTTTCCTTTAATTACTTAAATTTGCTGTTATTATAATGTTAATGTCTGAAGAATTATTTAGAAAGAAGAAAGTAGAAGATCATTCCTACCCAAGTAGTGTGCAAGAGTTTTCAAACAGGAGAAGCAACTGACATATTTCATCACTGCTAGAAATCAACATTTAACAGAAAAAGAGTTCACTAATGACCAACCCAACCTGCTTTCCTCTGAAAAAATCTAATGGCATTGCCTTTTTTCAGTAGTTCTGGAGCATTGCTTTAAGTTTTTTGAATTGTCTTTTGAAATACTGAATTGAAGTAAATGCAATCAAGAAACAAAGCAAACAAAACATGGTGATGTGAGGAATGTTTTCTTGAGATGCTTAGTTACAAAGTCATAAGAGCAAACAACTGTTTTCCACAGTGGTAATTTTCCATTAAAAGGCTTACAATGTCCCTTAAAAGAACAAAAGATCTAAAATTATCTTGTATCGTACACAGAATACATTGTGTCCAATATATCCCAGTAATTAGTTATCCTCCTGGAAGTATGAACACTATAATTAACTAGCATTTACACAGTGTTTTTCTGTACAAAATGCTCCCATTTCATAGAAACGAAAATAAAGGCGGAATTTTGGTCATGCTTCCAGTATTTCTGAGAAAAGAACATTTTGAGTGTTCATGATCAGAGCACTGGACATTTTTCACAGATGATCTTCTCTGTCAATGAGAAGATGTTCTCCTGGAATCAGTCCCAGGGAGACATATTGGGGGAGCAGGTGGGATCTATGGAAATGAAGTCACGGATATTTGAACGCTATTGTAGTCATTAACAATGCATCAATTAAGCTTAGCACGGAAAGTAAATATTTATGTGAGTGTCGATTCTGCTGGAGAAAGTGGAAAACTGGACAAAGATGCCTCTGTTTCAGTTCTGTTTCAGTTAGGTGTCTGGCTCTGCTATGCTAATTTCTGTGCTATCATCTTTCTATAGAGCTATGAGATTGGGAAATGCTAGATCAAATTGAGAAAAGTTTTAAAAAATCAGTTTGTCAAGAAAAAGCAGGCCAAGAAAAGCAACCAGCTATAGTCCATACTGTTCCATATGAAAAATGTGATGTTAATTCTATTTTTTTTCTTTTTTTCTATAGGAGATGATTAGAGGGCTTTATAGTTTTTCCAGAAAAGTACAAAAGACATTATATGGCTTGATGTGTCTCTATGAATTTGAAAGGTATGATCTCCGTAGGGCATACTTCTGTTGGTTTTACATCATTAATGTTTCCCTTCATTTATTTCTGTGGAGTACCTGCACCATCTTTTAAAGTGGGAATTGCCTGGAGTAATAAATTGAATCTTCAATCTTTGCACCTGGTGCCATGAGAGGTTATAAATGAGTTATGGGCTAGGAAGACAGAATCCTAAATGTTTCTATTTCTCATAGAAAAGCTGACCCTTGGGCTCATTAACCAGAGAACGGAAAATCTGAACTTGTTAACAAGAAAGCAATTAATTATTTACACACATGAGGGTATTTGCCATTAGCATCGTTGGAATTATTAGTCCTTGTTCTGCTAGATTTACTTTTGCCCTCAAGATTGTAATTGTTAAAATCTTGATTTGGTCTTGCCCAGTTAAAACCAGGAAATATGTATCATACAAACTACGAGTTAAAGCAGGACTGTATGTATCCATTGCACTTGGTCTTTCAAACAGATTAAACCATCCTATTTCAGAGCTACAATAATGTAGAATCACCAGTAAAAACTCTGCTACAATACCCATACGGTATTGTGTATTATTGTAGCACATTCATGGCCAGATCAAAGTAAATAAATTATTGAGTGCTCTGGGTGATATTTATTTATTTATGCATGCATATGATTGTTAAAGCAAGTGGAAGAGAAAGATTTTGCATCCTATTATGACTCCTATGGGGAAATCTTACGGCCATTCATCCAGGTGGAGATTCTGTTTGTTTTTATTTTCCATTCACTGCTATCCAACTATCTATCACAATGCCTTGAGCACTTTTAGACCATGAATATGCCTTGCTAAAGCAAAATATAGGCTTTGTAAATGAAGTCTGGCACCCCAAAGGGGGACAATATAGACTTCTAGGAATTTTCATACATTTAATCTAAGTTCTGAAAAGTATATTTCTGCATAAAATCTACGTATATTTCTGTAGTAAAATATTTTAAGACTTTTTTTGTCATGGGAAATTTCTTTTCCATGGCAGGTGACCTTTACAGGTCCTCTCTGGCTGCATAACTGCTACGGATATGAACATTAAGGGGTTTCAAATGGATGCAGCATGATGCAGGCAATTTTGAAAGATTGCTCCAAGGCTTTTTTTCCCCAGTATTAGAGCTTTTGAAAGCTTCAAGGCCTGTGTTCTCCCCACAGATAGGTACAAGAAATTCCCAGTGGCTACAGCCAAAGCTGCACGTGTGCATCTAAGGGCAACATTTTGGCTTTGAACATTAACTAGGATATGAAAAAGAAAATTGAATTGGGTTTTCTGTAGCTCCTTTCATACTTGTTATGTCTCAAAGCATCTTGCAACAAAGAAATTAGATATTCTTAACATCGGGAACATGTAAGAAGATAGAGCAGGCATTAGGTGCTTAGCAGAAGATCACACAGCATTTGGAAAAGCAGAGCTCGATTTATTAAGAAAAGCAACAGTGAACAGTAATACTGATGTTTTTTTTTCCTTACTTTTTCCTCCCTCTGCCAGAGGGAAACAAGATGCCACTTAATTTTTAATATTAAATTTTTTAACCCTCTATCTTAAAACTGCTGCTTGTTTCCTTTCCCTTGGCATTTTTTTTTTCTGAGCATCCAACACAACCTAGGTAATACCACAGCCAGGTGTTTTAATCTAGTCATGTTAACATCACATGCACAGCTGTGCAGTAAGACAAGTGATGTCATTTGGAGAAAAGACCTTCCCAATCAGCAAAACAAGATAGGTGGAGTTTTCCAATAGCTCTTTAAGGATAACCAGCACTGCTGGAACAGAGATGTCTCAGCCAGCTCTGTGTTTGCTTGCTCAAGAGTTGGAGACATTCAGTGCAGAACAGTGTCTCGGATGCCAAGTCACATGGGTGCCTAAATCCAGAAGATAGAGGCACATCCAGTTGGAGAAGAACACTGACTAGGAAATGCTTCCAAGCTATTAGATTGCTCCTACGTGGCTTCTTGCCATGACCTACATAAATCTTCACTGTGCTACCTTCAGTTGCTTAGACAGCAAGGTATGAGCATGAGGCTCCACTGTGCAGACCTGCCACGTGTCCCAGTCACACAGTGTACTCTGAGCTGGCAGATTCCTGCAAGCTCATTGCAAGACTTGGTGCAGCTGGGATGGTGCAAGAGATGATAAGCTGCTCAAGCCCAAGTGATGTTAAGTTCCAAAGGAAAACAAGTCAGTTAGTGCCTCTCTTTAGCTGGTTGTGATGCAGTATGAAAGTTGCGTCGGCCTATAATTTCCTCTCTAAATCCCTCTGTGAGTAAGCACTCTTGTAGTGACTACCTAGTTAATTTTCACTCCTTGGAACAGTCTGCATTCATATTACCTACATCACGGTTTTATTTAGCTGATGATATTTCCTTAATTGTTTGTTCAAACACATAATAGTGCGTTTCTGGAATGATATACTCAATATTTACACCATGAAAATGGACAGCAACATATGCATCACTCTGCTACTGCGTTTGAAGTGGTAGGATAGGGTCTTGGACAGTGCCAGGAACTTGCCACTGTTGTTGGGGTGGAATAATTTCGGTGTGCTCACAGATTTTCTTGTGATTAATCTGTTTTACGATAGACAGGATTATGGGAGGTGCCAGTAAGTAATGATCATAATAACAGGATATAATATATCTACACGCATCCATGTATGCATACGGATGTACTTTTATATCTGATCTTTTTAACCACTGTACAGTATTTGCTCAGTTAAACTGTCTTCTTTGCTATCTATATATTTCTGTGAAGATGTCCTTCCTGCTCTCAGCACTGCTGGTGTGGCCCAACTCAGAGTTTGTAATCAGGTGATGACCAGGCCCAGCTCTCCGTTGCTAACTCATACAAGGCTTTCTATTAATCTGTGTCTTTGTACTTTGGTGCTGCAGTGGAAGCTGGAGGAAAAAAAAAAGTACAAAGAAGTATGATAAAAACTGTAGTATTTCAGCTAGTGAAAGGAATATTTGCTTTCCTTTACAGATCATTTCAGCTTTGTCAAATTGTCACAAAGCATGAGCCTGCAGTAGGTTGAAATGCAGCATAAAGACAAGGCATTGACTAGATCCCACAGGTCCTACTTAGATCAGTGTTGCTCATTGTGTTCCTAGTGGCCTGGGGGCTGATGCATGAAAAAGTATCAGCATCTCATCATCGACAAAGAGCAGCAGGGTCAGGGTGCTCCTGCCATGGAGAAGCATAGAGAGAAAGGAAAAAACAAGAAGGGGGAGACAGAGTAAGGAGTAGAGGAAGTGCTGAGGCTTCAGCTGCAGAGAGGAAGGGTGTGCAGGAGCCCCTGTCCTCCTGCTGCAGCAGCTGGCTGTCTCCTGCTACACCCAGAGCTGGCTGGCGGGGCTTGCTGAGGTTTGTGGTGTCAGGGTGTGGTCTGTGCAATGTTGGCCAAAAAGGGAAAAATGGAAACCCCAGAACTGTATGCAAATGTACAGCTACACAGAAGCATTTGCCAGAGTTTGGCTGCAAGGGAAGACAGGAGGGTAGGTAATGAGTATTTTAATTAAAATGCTTTTAATGTCAACTACACAATGTTATTGGTTTTCTGTGTCTTACTTATAGCAGCCCTTCTGAACATCATACGGGGCTGGGAAACAGGACACAGTGTGCAAGTGGTTTTCAGGGATGAAGATTTCTGTAGTTCTCTAATAAAAGAAGTTGCAAAGCCTCAGCCAAAGCTAATGAATGGCACAAAGATAGTTTCAAGCAAGGTATTCAACTAACGAGTCAGTGTGGTTTAAGAAACTTTCTCTGGATCTGCTCTACAAAGGAAAGGAGCTCACAACAGCCTTATTAGCTACAGCAGGACCAGATTTCCCTTCCAGGAGCTCCCTGCCTGGGCTGCCATAAAATGGGGAGGGTCTTGTCTTACCTGCAAAAGAAAGCTAGCTTCTGAAAAGCACTGACCTCCTGCCAGGCTCCAACTCTTCCGCAGTCATAGTGTTTTAGCTTAAAAATCATAACACATTAAAGACAATTCTGCATTCCTTTTCTCTAGCCTCTGGCTTTCAGATTGTGGGGTTATACTCAGGTCAGACTGTCAGCTCTCTTTCTGCAACAGTGTAAAGGCTAACTCCCTTTTAAAAAAGAAAATAAATCTGTGATTCTCACATAATGACTTGGTATCAAGAGCTGACGCTTCACAGAATACATCAAATAGCCAGAGCCTTGTGACAGAACTGTAAGAAATGGCAGCTCCTCATTATCCCATTGACTTCTGTAGAGTAACATCTAAGTTATGCTGTTAAAATGGACTAAAAGGATCCTTTCAGTTTTTGAATGTTTCCCAAGACAGATGACCAAGGATATAGTCCATGTGACTGGAGCTCGCACAGTTTCCACCCTGTTTATGCCTCTGATTTGTCAGCTGTGCTCTGGACTCTTACATTGTTAAAGCTGCTTACTGAAGTGTTACATCAACTTCAACTGGATGGTAATGACATGCAAAGTGGTAACGAGATGTAGGACGCTGTGGAGAAGCTAATGACCCACAGGGCCAGATGGGGCCAGAAGTGGTTGAGTGACTGCTCTATATTAATCCCTTAGAAAGTCTGAGAGGAACAAAGGTGGTGGGACTACACCTACGCTCAGGAATCTTTCCTTAAAAAGGGTGCAGGATCCTTGTCCCATTCAGACCCAGCTGTGAGCTCATCTGCACGCTATTCTCCAACAGCTGCAGATGTATTACAGCAGCCTTCTGTGCCTGTGCTAATGGGATAAAAGCATTTCCATGTGCGCTTTTCATTCTGAGAGTGTACACCCCTTCCCACAGCCTCCAGTGTATCCTCATTCCCTTGAAATGGATTCAAATGTTAAAGCCTGCTCTGTTTAATTACTGCTAAAAGTCTGGGAGGAAACAAAATTGTAGGACAACTTGAAGTTGTTTCAAAATAAGTATTTATAAGGAACAAATGTGCAATCACTTACAGGAAATTCAGAAGCAGACAGAATGCAGTAACAAGTACTGAAGAGAATGATCATAAAACTTAGACAGTCTTCTCATTCATGTGTGTGATTCTGAGTTCCTGGCCTGCTAAATATTGCTCCTTAGTAAATGCCCCTGATGGTCAGGACCCACACAGAACAATATGACAGGGTGAATGTGTTGAGATGCTGGAGGTATCACATGTGTTGCCAGGCTTTCATGAACATGTCTGTGTTACCATTTGGACAACTTTGTGCTTTATCCTTAAAACTACTATATCCTTGTAATTTGAAATGAAGCCATTGGGAAGAGCTTGCCTTCAGCCCCTTTTTCCACTTTTTTCCATAGTGCAAAATGGAATTTTATTCAGAGATTTTACTTTTATTTTTTCAGAGCGAATAATGAGGTCCATGTAGGAAAATTTTCCCACTTTTATATATATCCCTGTTATCTTTCTGCTTCTTTCTTCTTCTTCCAATCAGAGATTTCTGATCTTAAGACAGTGGATCAGTCAGAGAACATCTACTCTGATTTGAATGGAGCTTTGTGTATATTTCTCTATATACATTTGACAAAGCCATGTGTAGTCTTTCCCCTTCCCTCTCCTTTTTCTAATACAAAAGCGATTGCTTTCATCAAGTTTGCTGTGGCAAAGCTATAATGAAAGGTAATTAATTCAAGATAGGAGCAGTGTAAAGAAAACAAGACAAGGGTGGCTGTTCTTGTGGTTGGGCTTGAGTGAAGAAATGTATTTTCTTCTATTGTTGGGTTAAGTTTAAATCAAAGTTCAAAGGGAGTCTTGATTTATGATTGAGCATCATTCTCTCTTTTCCCATCAGAGTATTTGTGATGACATCTGGCAGCCACAGCAGCAGTAAAGCTCCATTATCCATTTTTTGTTTATTTATTTTTTTAAGAACATAGTTATATGTTTACTGAGAAGCAACCACCCAATCAAAATAGATACTGTAGCGTACTTTCAGTTTTGCACATAAGCCACAAGCTTCTTAACCATGTCTTTTTTATTCATGAACTAAGCAAACTATTTCAGTTTTCTTCTAATAGTTAATCACATTAGGATTTTTTCTTGTATAAAATTTTCCTGTAAAAGTTTAAAGCCTCCTATTTCTGATGGAAAGGCGTCCTCCTGCCTTCCTGGTTTTAGAGCCTTTTTTTTTTTCTTTTTTAACCTTCAACTTCATACCACACAGGGGGGAAAAAAAAAAAAAAAAAAAAAAAACACATTAATAAGAGGTCTGAGAGGTACTATAAAATGTTTCTTGGAAAGGGATGTAAAAAGCATATATCATGTTTTGTGGAGGATGCTGCACCTAGTATTGTGGTTAAAAGAGCTGTACTGAGTCACCATTGCTTTTTCATATGGAAACGAGACTGTTGGCCAATGCCTATTGGTGATGTGTTGAAGCTTCAGGCTGGGCCTCAGCAACTACTGATAAACTCAAGATTCTAATCAAGTATCTTTCAGAAACATTAACATTTTGAAAATAAATGCTTTTTCCTCTTCTCTGTTGAATGTAATGAATGTTTTAACATAGTTTGCCAGTCTCTATGAAGTATAACAGATGGACACTGCTTTAAATGAAATAATTATGTCACCTAATGGTGGAGGGTGTGACAAAATCAGAACAGTAGCAGTTCTTTCATTTACAACTTTTTCAAGCAGAAACTTTCATCTTATGTGTGTCATCAAGGTAATTAATAGAAAATATCAATGAGAGATGCATGATGCTTTACTGAGAAATTAAGAGGTAAAACAGTGAAAAATCGAGCTGGAATCTTTTATTGCTCAAGGAAAGGGTTAGGACACTCTCTGTTCATAAAACATAAAAAGGAAAGTTCAGTCCAAAAGTCCATGAAGAATGATAGATACATCCACTAAGCGTCATCTTCCATAATGATGTGGTGGATCTACACTGTTCTTAGAGACAGATCTTGGGATTGCTGAAAAACACTCTGCTTCTCAAGCTGTCCATGACCTGTTCACACAGCTGCTTAATGGGTATTGTGTTAATACCCTCCAGATGTCTTTCTTGGGTGTTCTTGGTGACTTGCTATACCAGTAGGCAAAGTATTATTGAGATACTAAACTGGTAGATATGCTTCCACATAGAAGAAGCTATACAGAGGACATGCCCAAAGTGTAGCCTGCAGCAGTGTGCAACACAGCACAGATCAAAGTGTAGCCACCCCCTGCTTCCACTTCATTATGGCGGTGGCTTTGCTCCAAGAATGCACCCATCACTCAGCACCAACCAAAAACTGGTGTGCTGTGAACTCTATCTGGGCTGAAATCCAGGCATGGGGAGGGAACAGTGCAGTGACAACTCAAGTTATGGCAAATAAGTCTGTGGGTTTTGATACAATGGCTAAACACAGTCCTGTGAATGGTGAAAAATATGTAGCTGTGCTTTCCATTGTGATAAAGGAATCTGAGAATAGATTTCAAGGTTGAGGGGGAAAAGTCAATTTTTTTGGTTTATTTGTGACTCCATTTTCAGTAGACATAAATATATTACCTGTGAATTTTCAAATGGAATGTATACAGTTGCAGTCAAAAATGTGATCATGTCTCCTTGCCAGACTTTCACAAGCCCTCTCTTACCAGAGAGAAATACCCCTCACTTCATAGTCACATCTTATTCATGCCATTCGTTTTTATCAATACATACATTTGTAAACAATTATTTTCAAGGATGAAGCATAGGAAGAGTAAAACTTCATCAAAAATCTCTGTTGATGTTCTTGAGCACTCAGTAAGAATTGCAATCACTACCATCAAACCAGAGCGATGCGTTAGTTTCACAAAGATAAGGTCACACATGCCACTAGTTTTATGGTTTTGTTGCCCTTTTTTACTGTTTCGATTAAAAAAAAAAAAAGTTTTCTTTCTTTATATGTTAACTATTTTATGTATTTTACAAGAGCTGTACTAAAAGTAATGCTTCCCATTCTATTATGTTAGCCCATGACATCAGAGGTGGATGTTGGTGGTATGGCAGTAGAAGCTGAATTTTCCTGACAATATTCCACTACATGTTGTTGCTGTGTGACAGATGGCAGCTGAAGGACAGTCTGGCAAAATTGTGTCTGACACATAAGTGCATATGAAACACAGGTATATCATTGAACTCTATGTGGAGAAAATGGCACCCACTGACATTCATCAATGCTTGCTGAGCACTGATGGAGACCAAAGAATGGACAGTGAGGTGATGTGGATGGAGTGGGTGGATGGAGCGTTTCAACAGTGGTGACAGCAGGTCAGCTCCACTGGTGCAGATTGTTACAAGCATGGCATGCAGGCTCTTGTTCATTGCTGGTGAAAATGCATAGCTAATGCTGGTGACTATGTTGAAAAAGAGTTTGTTGTGGCTGAGAATGTTCCCTATTAAGTAGTGCTACTGTGCTCTTTGTATCTGTTGTATTTTTCATAGAAATAAATAGGAGTTATTTCTTATAGAGCAACCTCTATATATGAGGCCCGAGACAATTCCCCTTCACTCAGTGTGGTTTGGGCAAGCTGAAAGGTTAGACATCCATAACATGTAAGATGGAAATTGTCTTCCAAAAAGGTTGGGTCTGACATTGTGGGACCATTGTTTGTACAGGCAGAGACAACCTTGAGAAGTGCCCAAGGCATGCTGGCAAGGTTAGCTGATTCTCTGAAATACATGTCAGTCTCACTGAGAACCTGAGTATGCTATTGAAATTGATGCAGTAGGAGTATACAAGAGCATCTTGGCAAGATGCAGTCATTCTGATTTTTTTACTCCCATGTGTGCATGTGAATGGCAGAGAACAGACTCCTCAGGTTCAGAATATACTGGATTTCTAAACATTTCAAGAAACTATTTGGCCTTTGACACTGATGACATACCATACATTGCTAATAATGGCATGCCTGAACTTTTGTTAGAAAAATAAGCATATCCCTCAGTAATTCCCACACTCTTGGATTAAACCACCACAGTATCATATTAATGGCAAGGCTGCTGAAATACAGAGAAATAGTAAATACTCAGCTAAATAAAACTTGTCCTCCATTTGGGGCTCTTTTTATGAGACTGAAGAAAAGTAGAAGAACAATAAGATGCTGCTCTGGGCAGCCTGGTCTGGTGGTTGGTGACCTTTCCCATGGCAGGGAGGTTGAAAATATATGATCTTTGATGTCCTTTTCAACTCAGGCCATTCTATGATTCTACAATTCTATGATTCTGTGTCAGATATTCATTTATCAGCAGCACTGCTCTTGGACACAGCTAGGAGTGACAGATTATTCTTGTTCCACTCTCTTCACAAGAGTCAAGATCTCACACAAAGCTGTTGATTTTCTACTGAATTACTATGGCAAGTGCAGTTTCATTAACTACCCTTTAAAAAAGGAAGCATGAGTAAGAGGAAGAAATCACTGAGTGAAGATAGAGGAATTCCTGAAAGGAAATACTATGAATAGACGAGCTGGGAGAGGAAGAACTGTCTAAAGGTGAGGTTACATTGTTTTATTCATTTCCATAGGTTGAATAAAATCTATCTTCAAAAGGAATTCAGGCTTGGATACTAATTGTAGCTCTGCATGTTCTCAGTGTAAAGTTTCAACCTGCTCACATCTATCAATAATACAACTCTTATTATTCCCAAGAGTGGAAATAGTGGGATTTATGCCAAAATTTCCCAGTATTTATTCTTTGTGCATCTAGGAAGAAACAAGTCATAGAAAACTGTGAGTGCAAACAGGAATAAGAATTCATTTCATTTTGAGGATGTGTTTGTTGCACGACTCTTGGAGGAGATAATAATCAGTGGAATGATGTTTCCACAGAGTCACTCCGTAGAGCTGGTATTGAACCACTCTTCTGTTCTGTCTGGACATGGCATTCTAAACCATATCATTTGTCTGATTCAGAAGTTCTGTGTTTGGATTTTCTGGGTACTTTTTTTTGTCAGCAAACACAAAGTGCGTGTAAAATCAGCAAAGATAGAAGGAAGATGAAAATGAACAAGATGGATTGATATCCACATAGTTTTAAGTGGAATGGTTCGAGTTATGCCAGGGTTTATTTGCTGGTGTTTTTATCCCCTTTATGCTGACTATTAGAATATCCTGTTGCTATAGGCTAATGTGGAATGTGCTCTGCTTAAATGGTCAGAGTTCAGCGGTTTCATCATATTTTTGCAAGCAGAAAGCTGGTCCTTAACATTTTTTTCCTTATCCCAAGGGGCTAGGCATGTGCTGGGAAAAAAATTTATCACAAATTTCAAGTATGCAAACTTGTGGGCCTTTAAGACTATCGAGAAATCCCAGCACAGACTTCACGGTGGTAATTGAGCTGGGGCGTGAAGTGCAATAAAATGCGCTTCCAGGTACGCACCGATAGTACACTCACCTTATAATCATTCCAACAAGGAGCCCTGTTTCCTTCGGAAGCAGCTGGCGTAGCAGCCTGCGCACTGCACGCAGCGCTGCCAGCAGCAAGGGAGGGCGGCTGAGTGCGGGCCGAGCGATTGACTTTTTGTATGGCTGCCATTGAAGGTCCCGATAGCGGAGCGGGGAGGCGGCCGCCAGGGGCTGCTCTGAGCCCGGCACGGAGCGGGCAGGCAGTGCCAACCTCGCTCCGCTATCGGGACCTTCAACGGCAGCCATACGAAGTCAATCGCAAACCGACTCCTTGCTAATGCGCACGCCACCCCTCCCCCCCCCCCCACTCCCTCTAGTTTTATATCACAAAGGTTTTGGTGGCTTGTTTTCCTGAGAAATGTCCTCATCTCACAGCCTTTTCAGTTGGTGTGTGTTCCTGAGTTTGGTACATTTGCTTTTCCTGCTTCTCTGTCTCATTCATTTATCACCCCATCCACTTTTTCATGATAGCTCCTATAATTATCTCTCCTTGTAAGTGCCATAAGTACCTAAATACTGAAACCAGTGACACACTCATCATACCAGATGATAGCTGTCTTGGTCAACAGAGGGCTGGCTGTAGGTTTGGGAACAGGTTTCATTACAGTTGCTAAGCCTTCTGGTGGCTGACATCACTGTCATCTTCTGACTTTGCAAGTCAGGTTGGTTGCATGCTGAGGAAAGAGAAGGCAACAAGACATTCCTAGTCTTCGGAAAGGAACCAAAACACAGAGTGAGTATGGATGGGTTATTTTGTGGATAACAAAAGTGCCAGTTGTAGAATAAACACAGCTAATTTTACTTCTGCTAAGCATAGCACGAAAATGCTTCTTGCTGAATGCTCATTATTGTGTTTGTAGATCGACTTCATATGTGCCACATGTGCTTATTGTTGTTGCGTTGTGATTTCAAGCTTTTATGAAGTGATAAGCCACATATTAATAGCTTTAACAGAAGGTGCCCTAGTTGTTAACATGGTCACACCTTGCAAGAACAATATGCTATGTCCATTTTTGATTCTAGAAAAATGCAACATTCTATGCTTTAAAATACACAAGGTAAATGCCTAGTTAGTACTTAAATCTGCTCAATATATTATCTTACACAAATTCCTACCCTGTTGCTCAGTACTGCTATAAAAATTTGCTGCCTCAGAATGCAAAATATTAACTCATTTCCCAGGAATCTCTCTGGGTGAAAAGCAGATCTGGAAGTTGCAAGCACATTTGCTTCTGCTTAGTCTTACTCAAAACTTAACTATCGTCTAACTCTAGCATAGTAACAGGTGTTCCAGTATATTAAAGTTATTACCCTAGATTAGAGGAATCTCTCTTTCTCTCTCTTTTTTTTTTCTCCTTTATTGCTTTTATTTTATCAGTGGAATATAGATGTAATCCTAGAAACCTTCAGTTCATTAAAAATTGTTCTGGTAGTACTGTAAATGAGTTTCATATAGCAGGATTCCACCTCATAACTACAACTGAAGTCACTGAAAATATTCAAAATAAAGCATAAGGGATATAGTGGTCACAATAGCCTAAAGAAAACCAAACCAGAGTGTTTTTATCGTGATAAAAATTAGGAAATTTTGCATGTGTTCTCATTCCTGGATATTTTAATAAATGAAATGAAATTAAATTAAATTAGTATGTTGAAACTTTCCTTTATTTGCATTATGAAGACGAGGATGAAAATACCAAATGTGTTGTCTTTATGGTAACTCTTTTCAACCTGCCCTTTTGAGCAGGCAGTGCATGAAAGCATTTGCCCATGAGTAATACCTTATTAAGCTGTCAAGATTTGATGTGACACACTTTTCTCCAAATTTGCATGCCTGATAATAGTCTTCCTAAATATCACCTTCCAGTCCTTTGGCAAAAAAAAAAGTATCCCATCTGAAAGAAACATTGGATCAGATGTTGGTGGTGGGACAATCTCAGGGCAATGTCTGCATGCAAAACAGAAAGTTCAGGCCATTAAAAGCTATATGGTCTACTGCCACTACTGTTGAGTTCTTTGTGTAGTGAGGGCTTGTTGCCTTGTAAACATGTTTCCATGACTCATTAAATCCTCTGAAATAAAAGCTGTCACAATTCCAGTACAGTGGAGCTGTCATTTTTAGATTTAATTATAAACAGGGTATATAATGAGCTACCTAACTTGTCCCCTTTTCTGAAGGAGGAGAATGGCTAGTGACCTCTCCTTTCTCCAAACAATACTAAAATCCACTTTATTTGAAAGATGAAGGAGTGGAAAGTCCTTGACAAAATAAAAGGAGTGCATAAATGAATGCCAGCTGGGTAACTAATATTTTACATAACAAATAGGAATATATGTTTTGTGAACCTATTTAGTGTTCAGCTTAAGAGACTATAGTAACCATAGCAACTCCTCTATCACCTGTTTGAGACACTGCAATACCTTAATGAACTGTGCACCAAATGCTCTGCTAATATTTGTTGAATGTTAATGATATTATCTCTTGGAGAGAGCTACACTGAAAGATAAACGTGTAGAAAATGTTTGAGACAGGAAAGAGCAGAGTGGCGTGTATCCATTGCGCACAGTGCACCCATAATCACAGCTAACTGCTCTGAAGGCTTTAGTGGTCTGTGGTGGCCAAACATGCAATATTAAAGGGATAGTTTTCCTGCACTGATTGAACATGGGAACACACAGGGAGGCACCCAAAATACATTTCTAATCAGATCCATCCCTTGAAGCAGTGATTAATTTACGAATGCTGCCAAGCCATTTACTTTATTTGCAGGTTTCTGAATCACATAAAGCCGTAATAATAAAGATCTATCTGTAGTGTCTGTTTCAGTCATTTTAGGCTCTGCATTTTAGGTGCTATTTCTTCCTTTTCAATTTCCAAACCATAAGTGATCAGGGCTTTACTCTTCTGCAGTTTAAAATATGGATAAAACAGATTAATTCTTCTGTGCCTCACAGCCCCAAGCCTAAGCATGCAGGGATGGCCTGCAGAATTATCTTGTTAAAGTATCATCACCTTTTCCCAAAGGACTGTTGTAGTAGACTTTATTCTTCTAGTCTATGAACTACTGAGGGAAGCAGGTGGTTTTCAGTTAACTGAAGATCCTACTGAATTTTGAATTCCCTTGATAAAAGATATATGAAAGCTATTTAAATCATGGAAGTCTTTGATTTCAAACCTCCAATATTTATTTGTCTCCCACTTCAATGTGAATTGCACTATATATATATATATATTGCACTATATATGTGTACATAAACTTCTACTCCTGAGTTCACATGTGCAAAGTCAATGGTTGCAATGGTTATTTTGTCATTAGGCAACATGTCAGCAAAATTCAACATATTTCCTTTGTATGTCACAAGGGTTCTTCGTGTCCAGTTTCGTACTGTTGTGCTATAGAGTACCAAGTTCTTCCCTCTTAACCCCAGAAGTTTCCCAGAGACTGAAAGCAATGAAAGCATGAGTGGCTTATTAATCCAGGATCTCCAGGACTTCACTTGCAATTGTCATTTACATAAAGGACCTTCTCAGTGCCCAGTATTTGAAAAAGGCCTTTATGAAATGGGAGCTGGAATCTTCATAGAATCATAGAATTGAGTTGGAAGAGACCTTTAAAAGTTACCTAGTCCAAATCCCCTGCAATGTACAAGGACACCTACAGCTCAGAGCCCCATCCAGACTGACCCTGAATGTCTTCAGGGATGGGGTTTCCACCACCTTTCTGGGAAACCTGTGCCAGCACCTCGCTACCCTTACTGTAAAAAACCTTTATCATAGAATCATAGAATCACAAGGTTGGAAATGACCTGTAAAATCATCTAGTCCAACTGTCTTCTCATTACCACTGCTACCACAAACTGAACCATATCTTGTAGCTCCTCATCCAGGCACCTCTTGAACACTGCCAGGGACGGCGACTCCACCACCTCCCTGGGCAGCCATTCCAGTGCCTGACTGCTCTCTAAGAGAAAAAGTTTTTCCTCATGTCTAACCTAAACCTCCTTTGGTACCACTTGCAGCCATTTCCCCGGGTCCTGTTCGTTGCCTGGGAGAAGAGGCCAAACCCCTCTTCATCACAACCTCCCTTCAGGAAGTTATAGAGTGCAATGAGGTCTCACCTGAGCCTCCTCTTCTCTGGACTGAACAATCCCAGTTCCCTCAGCTGCTCCTCATAAGGTTTATGCTCCAGACCTCTCACCAGTTTCATTGCCCTTCTCTGGACACACTCCAGGGCCTCAATGTCTTTCTTGTAGTGAAAGGCCCAAAACTGAACACAGTACTCAAGGTGTGGCCTCACCAGTGCTGAGTACAAGGGGATGATCACCTCCCTGCTCCTGCTGGCCACGCTATTTCTAATGCAGGCCAGGATGCTGTTGGCCCTCTTGGCCATCTGGGCACACTGCCGGCTCATGTTCAGCCGAGCATCAACCAACACCCCCAGATCCCTTTCCTCTTCACAGTCATCCAGCCACTCATCCCCAACCCTATAGTGCTGCACTGGGTTATTGTGGTCAAAATGCAGGACCCAGCACTTGGCCTTGTTGAACCTCATCCCATTCACCTCAGCCAAGCGATCCAGCTTATCTTGATCCCTCTGAAGGGTCTCCCTACCCTCAGGCAGATCAACACCACTGCCCAACTTGGTGTCATTAACTTATGTCCAACCTTATATCCCCTCCTTAAGTTTGAAATAATTTCCCCTTGTCCTATCACAGCAGACCCTACTAAAGAGTCTGTCCCCTTCTTTCTTATAGCCCCCTCTTAGATACTTGAGATATACTTCATAGTGTATTACTGCAAAATACAAGACAATGAAGATGATGGAAAAACAGAGTATGTGCATATACGACAAGGTGTGGCACTGGGGATTAAAGTCTACATGAAACAGCTTAGAAGGTATGCATTAACCTTGCACTCAGTGCAAAATAATGATGTTGGAGAATATATTGCAGGCAAGGCTTACAATGGTTGCTTCTCCCTGTAAAAAAAACCACATGTACTCATGAAATATGACAAACTTGGCAATGCCTGTGAATTTTAGTGTCAAAGTGACTAATGCAGAATAATAATAAGCTGTGGAAGGAAGAAATGCAGAACTAGAGCCTGGTGGTATGCATTTCATCTCTGTGCTGGCCTTCAAATTCCAAAATCTTACCAGAATCTGATTTTCCAAGTTACCAATCTTCATGAAAAAGTTCAAGAACATAAAAAATAGAATCTTCATGGACTAGTCTGTGTTGTTGCTGTTTTTTTTTAATATAATTCGATACTTATTTTAGTATTTTTAATAATGGCACCTTATAGAACAAGAATCAAAGGACTGAACTACGAAACTGGCTTGCTTGGAACCTGGAGAAGTGCATTACCTTTGCTGTCATTGTCTTTTGCTGCCAGTGCCATGTAACAAAAAGAGAGGCCCAAGAAGGGAAACATCTGGAATTGTGAGCTAAATAAAGTAAAAATTCTTTTGGAAACTGGTAAACCTACACTATATATGTCCGTAATTAAAAAGAATGAGGTACACTGGCTCATAAAAGTACCATCTGAAAACAGTTTAGAGGTTAGAAAAAGGCTACTTGGCACAGGCAGAAGGGCGAGCCATGACCAGGCCTGTCCTCTCAGAGCTGCACTCCCAATGGGCCTGCTTCACAGTGCTGTGCTTCAAACCTCTCCTGTGCTGGTGTACAGAAAGAATTTTAGGCAGTGCTCCTGGTGAGAAGAAGCATTAATTTCCATTGGGATGACTCTTTCCTGTTTTGCTGCTTTGATGCTTTGTGGTGTCTGTCCACATCCTTGAATTCCTTAACTTAATATTTTCTAGTAAGAACATTCTTTTGTTTTTCTCCTAAGTCCTTTTCCTGCTTTTCTCATTTGAAATTAGAATAATGTGATTTTTCTGTGCGTAAAACTTCCCACGTAAATGCATTACATTATCAGTACCAAGAGCCATGCTGAAACAGTGGGAAAGGATACTAATTCAGTGTTTCATAAGTAAACTGACCTTGGGGGTAACCTGTGAACTCCAGAGGCTACAAGTCATCCCTGAGTCATGTATATTCACACATTCCCAGTTGTATAAAGAAGTTTTCCTAAGCAAAAGGACTTCAGGATTGGGTTTAGTTTTTTATTGTCATTCCCCTGCTCACTCCCTGCAGGCTTAATCCTTACCACAAACATTGCTATGCATTGGCATTCTGGCTAGAGAAAGGGAAAACAATCTTCAAACTTCTTTCTTTTAAACAGAAGGAGAGCTTACATTTTAATTTTACCCAAAAATTTCAATGTGTTTCTGTTAAACACGCAGACACGCACACACAAAATTTTCTAGAAATAACTGCATATTTAGGAAAGCAAAGGTAGCTTCAATACATAGTTGAAGAATTAGAATGGGGGGAAAACAAACGCCTTGCCCATGGACATGAGCAGCTTACTGGATGCAGTTTGTATTGCTCTCTTTAAGGTACAATTCTGACTGCTGTGACAAAGAATACTTCACTACGCAAGGTTTCTGTTTGACTGTGTATAATCAACAGATAACTTTTCCATCTCCTGTCCCTGCTTCATGAAGCACATTTTCCACATAGAGGCAGCTGGCATGGATAGTTGGAACTGTGGGAAGAAAAGATAAAGGAGAATTCCCTGAGGGAGTACTCCTAGGGAAGGCTTTCTTGTAAAATTAGGTTTTATGAGAAAATATATTGTTGCTGAAATTTTCTTGCTTTTTCTGCCTAGAAAAAAATGAAACAAAAAAGATTTTAGTCTGACTAGAATTTTTAGGCAAATTCAACTGTGTTGATCTGAGCTGAAATGTCTGATTTCAAGTCAGTGAAATGCTGGTTGTTCTTCCCAACAGTGGTACTTTTTTTTCATGAGATTTGTAGAGAGATGCTTTTGATATGTGCCTGAATCTTTACTTGCTTAACATGATTCATTGCGTGATTGATTTTTGAAGTCAGTCACTAAATAAGTTGTTGATGGAAAATGCAATGTAATGAAATTGCTTTTTTTTTTTCCCATGCTAACGAGGGCTTGTAGAAACATAAAGCATATTGTCTTACTATTTTATCATTCTTGATTTCATGGATGCTTATTAAATCTTCAGTATTAAGAAAAAAATCAATGTCATTTAACTATTACTTTTAAAAGCAATTAGGTATCATTGCCAACCAACTATCAACTAGCAAATAAAAAAATGTAACCTCAGTAAACTAAGTGTGATTTGTATTAAATTCTGCATGTACCTGTATTAGAGAACAGATAGTAGAACCTCTCAGCCCTTCTACTATCCTTCTTTGTCAGTCTTTAACTCGTACTTCCATATGATTTTGAAACAGACTTTCAGAGACTTTTTCCCACTGATTTATTACACACAACTGTGCACCAACTTGTTCAGCCTAGCAGATCAAGCATCTGCCTCATAGTACAGATGCAGTGAAATGAAATGCAGACGTTATTAGTCTTTCAATTAAAATAGTCAAATCAAAAAGTCTAGTTAGTTTTGTCATTAAGGCGGGTAGAGATGGATCATTTTGTACCATGTTTCTATCTGCCTGAGCCACGGATTGTTTAGATTGTCTAAGTGATGGAGGAAGGAGTTGTTCTGAAGACATCTTCCTTCTTTCTTGCCTGGGGCTGGTGCAGCCCCAAATGAGACCAGAGCAGTCTGAAGGATGCTGTAAATAACTGAGAAAGGGGAATGGTCTTCTATGGACCACTCCACCAAAAGGGCTGCAGTGTGATCTCATCTCTGCCTTTTCAGTGATACCCTGCCAAGAGGCTGAGTCATCTTGCTTGAAGGTAATGGATTTCACAAAGGACGGCCTTAAGGGCTTTGTACGCTGAAGCTTTCAGTCTCTATTTGTAAACTGAAGGTTGCCTGACATTGCTGGTCTCATTTTTTGAACTTCTGTTGGATGTGCATTTAAATACCCATGTCAGACACTCTGCCAGGGTAATTAGTTCATCTTTCTTTCATTCACCACAGCAGTGTTGATAAAGGCAGTTAAGTACTGCTTTGCAAGGTTCCGCTCAGCACTTTCTTATATTCATTGGCTACGTATTTCAAAATTAGTGTGACACTTTCACATCTTGAAAACAGGGTTTTTTTGAAGTATATTGATAGTATTTCAGACTTCTTTTAATTTTTATGCCATCTTCTCAGAAATCTTTCCAACTTGCAGCTTTCTAATTCAAGTGTTATTGTGCCAGCTCTACTGGAGGTTATTTTTACATTCTCGAGTTGCCTGGAGTTATATATTCTAGTGTTATCTGGGGTTATTAAGTAGCATTTTGTATTCTGAACATCCCAGTCTTCCTGCAGGTGCCAATTTCAATCTGCTAGGGGAGGAACTATTAGAAACATTAGAAATGAATTGCAACATTAGTTTGAATATGAATATTACCTTTTCCTCCCAAAGTGCAACTGTTCAGCTGCTTGTTTATTAAAAAAAAAAACACATGCATCTTTGTTTTTACAGTTGTCTATTTTAAAGCAAAGACAACCTATTTGTGACTTCATATCTAGAGACATTTAAAATGTTTATTTTCAAGCTAGGTTTGGTTCTTTCTAACCTACGTGCTGAGTCACATTTTTCTCTGCTTTCAATCTTTTACTCCTACTGTGTATAATAGACCCTGGGGTCTGGTCCATATCTATCTGGCCCAGCTCAGTAAGGACACAGAGTGTCTGTCTGCAGCTTATATTGAATTCTCTGCACTGAGAAAGATTTCCATGGCAGCTGGAATTCAGGTAATGACAAGTCCTTCTACTTCCCATTTTGCACTCCATGCTACTGGCAGAGCTCTGGCTGGGCTGGACTACATAAAATTGCTTTTTATGATAAAAATTCCAGTGATCAAGTAATTCCATGTTAGGTTGCCCTGCATCTGGATCACCTGTTTGAAAACTGTTCTTGAATTTGGCAATTTATTGGAAAGAATCTAGCTAATTATGGAAGGCTTAGTTAACAAATTAGAACAAGTAGAAGTCCCAGATTTTGTAGTGCTGCGTTTCTCATATCATGATCATTGCCATTGCCTTGTCACAATTTTTAACCTTCAGAATTGTTCACTGTATTGATTACCACTGAGCTAATCCTCATTCTGCCCTTTGTCCTTGTAACCATTTGTCTTTTAACATACATCCATGAGAATCCTCTAACGCTGCTGGGCTCCCAGCCATGACTTTGCTCTTGGTGATGCAGGTGTTTGCTCTTGGCAGTGCCTGAACTTACACCTGGTACCACCTCCTCTGGGCTGCCTTTCTTCCACAGGTTCCCACTGGACAGACTGTAAAAGTTTCTTCCTTTGGGGCCAGCATCTTTTTTCCCTCCCCTGTATATGGTATGACTTTCTCACACACATATATACATTTGGGTGACAGACGTGAAAACAAGTATCTTGAGGAATGTTTAAAAAACAGCACTTGTATCCAAACTGGCATCTAAGTTCTTATTCCTCCCATCTAGCTGTACCACCTGTGTCTCTGGAGATGGAGTACCTTCAAAACCAGTTCAGATGTTCACCCTTTTGTATTCGTTGCTTCCTATTCCTTGCTAATTTTTAAATTCTGCACCTTTATCTAAATCACTGTCACCAACAGTTTCTCTCTATGGCACCAATTACTTCAGAAAAGCATTATTACCCTCCTTTTGAATGCATCTTGGAGGGGATTCTCCTGGATTTCCACTGTAAAAGGTTTTCGCATACCACATACTCAGTTCAAGTGACACGTGTCCACTCTGCTGTGTTTGGGCATCAGAGGAGAAGCATTCCTGTTAAGTGCTCTTAATGCACCCCCCTCTTGCATTGCAGCTGCTTGGAGCCATTGTGCAAGCATGCCTGACAAGACCGTCACTGGAGGATCAATGAGTTGTCTGTGCTGTGGTCTTACCCTGTGCAGGGTGTTGTGAATAGCCATCGAGACACTTGGTTTGTGTTGCAAATGAAGCATAATGGGATCCTCCCACTTTAGAACACGTACCTGATGAGCACAGCTGGCCCTGGATGAAGTGCTTCACATCAGTTTTTCCCTCCATCCCTCCTTGCTTCTCAGCTGTACAGTGCCAGTGTTATGCAAACTCCCCTCTTGGTGGCACTTAGGAGAAAAATTATTCTTTTTCAATGGGAAAGCAAACGAGCAGATTTTTCAGACCTTGCTTTTCCTGTGACATAGCCAGCACTGGAGCTTATCTTTCACTTTTAGCTTTGATAAGCTAAAGAGAAATATATTTTAAGAAGCCTTTAATTAAAATCCTGGCAGCACATCACTCTAACAACTTATTATTTCACTTTTTTCCTGCAGCTCAGTTCAATAAGATTTCTTGTACTGATAGGAATTCTTCTGGAGAATGACTGCATTTTGCCGTGGTAGATAAAACCCTTACAGAAGCAAATCCATGATGTTGGGGCTTTTCTTCAGACATCAGATCTGCCTGATTGTCCCCTTGAGATCAAAAGACAGCTTTCCCTTTAGAGAAACAGAGAGACTAATGGCTTTCTGAACTGATATAAAGCGAGGGGAAAAGAAATTGAAAAAGAGTGGGTGGTATGAATTTGAATTTGCAGTTTTCTATTTCTCCGCTTTTCTGTTTGTTTGCTTTTGACTCAAGAAAGGCGTAACTCAAATTGCAATGGCATTACAGATTTGGGGGATATATATTATGTATGCAGCCTTTTTGTTTGTTTATTTTAATGGAAGCCACTGAGGGGCAGCAGATAAAAGCTGATCTCGTCAAAATCAGAAATATGTATCCGCTTCCTTTGAAGTTGCAATTGGGCTTCAGTATTTTGTTGCACAAGGAGCAATTTCAGAAATCACCCTAAAGAAGGGAAAGCAGGCAGAGGTGATTGAGTATTTGCCACCAAGGCAAAATCTCACAGCAGAC
The DNA here is from genome assembly GCF_905368555.1 of Meleagris gallopavo. Lineage (NCBI taxonomy): Eukaryota > Metazoa > Chordata > Aves > Galliformes > Phasianidae > Meleagris > Meleagris gallopavo. The sequence continues at coordinate 122,512,056 of NC_139404.1, forward strand.
CAGCACTTGCTCTTCATGCAACGGCATACGGCATTTTCCTAACTTTCTGCTCTCATTATGACACAATTTGTTTTTTAACCTGACATGAGGAAATAGGTGCATTTGGAACCCCATGGCTGTTGCTAGCATGAAACGCTGCCACTTTGCTGGGCTGCTGCTGCCCGTTCTCCGTGGCTGTGGGACTTGGGGAGTTTCTGTGGACATCTCCACGTTCTTGCTTAAGTCCTGGGAGCCCTTTAAGCAGACCCGGAGCAGTTAAACGAGAATAATCTCTCGCACCGCAAATTGACTTCCCTCTTTGTCGCCCTAGACACCGTTTCCAGCTGCTTTCAGTCTTTCAAATCCTTGAAAGCTTTCCTAATCCTCATGTCGGCAGCCTTTATGCGCTCTCTTCCCTCCCTCCCCTCTCTCCTGATTGGCGAGGCGATGGCACGGCCTGATTCAGCCAACTGCTACATCCCTGCGCTGCGGTTTGAAATAGGAGCCAGGCGGACAGTTGCCTCCCCGCTCCTGACTTTTAATAGGCTGGGAAGGAAGGCTGAGAAACTTGACATTGTCTTAGGAAGGGTTCCCCCTCCACCCCCCCCAAGCAAAGGATAAAAGAAGAGAGAGGTGGGGGGGGGAAAAAAAAAAAGAAAAAAGAAAAAAAAAGTAAAAACAGCCAAGACGAGGGGGAAAAACTTGCGTACAGCGGGAAACTTGATGGATCCCTGCCCTGCGGCCGGCGGCGCGGCGTAGCCCCTTCCCGACTGGATGGATGATGGGAAGCTCACCATGAGGCAGGTGAGGAGCGCGGCTCCAGGCGGGGGGAGCGCCGCGCTCTGCGCTCGGCGGCATCGAGGCTTCTTTTCTTTCTTTCTTTTTTTTTTTTTTTTTTTTTTCTTTCCCTTGCCCTCTTGTAAAGTAAGTTTCGGGGGAAAGGGAAGCATAAGAGATTTATTTATTTCGATTTTGAAATTTTCCTTGCCGTGCTGGTCGCTGTGCGCCTGTTTAGGGGGCGAACGGCGTTTGAGGGATCCGTAAATCAATTCCCGCTTGCTGTGGCTTGCATGCATTGTGTGGGCTTGTCTCCGTGACATGGAAAAGGAAAGGGCTCGCTGTGTTATAGGGCTAAACACGCCAATAATTCAGCCTAGGGATAATTTATTAAACTGCTCTGCGTGAGCTCCTTGCCTGCCAGTGCTTTAATCTTCTGATTGCTTTAAAACTTGGTAGTTTCAAGCTGTCTTACAGCCTCACAAAAGTACTTTAAGATGGGTTTTCTAGTGAATTTTTTTCCCAAGATTATTCAAATGAGGCTTTTTTTCTATTCACCTGAAGGGACAAAAGGAGCTTTTATTCTCTTTCCCCCAGTTAAAAGGAACAGTGGCGAGATGGTTTTGATTCTCACTGCTCCTAGTTTTGCAACAACAGTTAGAGGAGCCCGTGGGAGCCAGGCAGGCTGGTGGGGCCAGATTTAAAGGCTGAATCAGAGATCTGTCCTACTTCACAAAGCCCTGCCAGTCTGCTTCCGAATCTTGCACTTCGTACGTTATTTTCTAGGTAGCTAATGGGTAAATGCGAGAAAACGAGAGAAGGTACTCTTCTGTATGGGTGTTGCTCGTTCAGCTCGCAGTGGGACTTTTAGACCGTATGCCCTGGGATTGTGCGTGCAGATTTTGCACCTGTAGTGCAAACGGAGCGTTTGTTTTGTGTTTGCTTTCTGAAAGCGTGGTGGGAAATCACAGCTTCCTCACTCTACTCTCCTGAGTGGAGAGAGGTGGTGAAGGGAGAAGGCAGGTGAGGGAGGGGGAATGGTATTTCCTTCTCCCACCAGACGATAACATACTCCTGTTGTTTTTAAAAGGGAGGGAAATTCTTGTCCTTGCGAAGCCAAATGAAGGGCATTTTGTATACCGCGTACCTCAGGTTGGTCAGTCGAATGCACGCAGTCATCAGAAGTCATTATCGCCGCAAGAGGGTACTTTGGCACAGGGGGTTGTCAATGGGGAATAGAGAAAGAAGCAGTTGCAGGCTGACAGTAAAGAAAAGCAAAAAAAGTAAAACGCTCTGGGAAATGCGCGCTTCGCTCACCTGAAGCGTTTGGTTTTATGTCTTACTGAGCTTCGTGTAAAACAGAGAGAAGAAGGCGAACGATATTACGGAGCCTGGTTACCCTGCCTCCCGCTCAGAGGGAAGAGGTGAGGGAGGGGGGAGGCGTTCCGCCTGAGGAGCAGTGCAGGCACAGGCACAGCGCTGGCTCCTGCATGGCCCGGCACGCCCCGGGTGCCCGCCGCCCGCCCCAGCTGCTGCTCCTCCTGGAGAGGCAGGGCCAGCTGAAGGGCTGCCAGAGCTTGTTGAAACACCTGCCCCCGAGTGCGGTTTCGCACCCCGAGCCAAGGGAACAATTTAAAAGTATTTCCCCGGGTCTGGTTGCTGTCTTGTGCACAGCTATTTTCGGTTTGGCAGGGGAGCGCTGGGTGTGCTGGAGGGGCTGGTGGCCGGGGGGTGGCTGCTTGTTTGGGTGGGAGCTGAGGGCTGGGGCGAGCCATGGACTGTGTGGGGCTGTTAGGGAAATCCTTATGGCAGCAACTTGGGAGAATGAGCATCACGTGCGCTTGGAGCCCGTGCTCCTGTCTGTAGTTTCCCATTCTTATGGGAAAGAGGAATGTGCAGATGGCTTTCCTGTTGGCCCATGTACTGCCCTCCTGTGCAGAGCGCCAAGCTCCTACATGGTGTCCTCTCTCCCTTTCTGTCCTGTTGCCTTCCTGCCCTCCCCAGGTGCTCCCATCTCTGGCTTTACATCAGATGGTGCAAGGGTGGAAGGGGCTGACTTGACTCCCTGTTTTTATATTGGGTTCAGAGACCAGCTGCTCCCACTGGAGATGATCTTGGTGGCAGCTACAGCTTAACTTGGGGCTGAAGAGTTAACTGTCATGCAGGTGGCACATTGCTAGCCCTGGAATAGAACTGTATATTGTGCTGGTTACTGAATTGGCCCAAAGGCAGCAGGTAGATACTGAACAACAGCATACCTGATACAAATGCACTGATCTCCTCAAAAGAGTATGGGAGTTACTGTAGAAATGTAGTACGCAGCTTGTTGAGCAGGTAAGGTTCAACCAACTTTACCACTGCACCAAGCATTGGTTCTGAACAGGTTACAGGGGTTGCCATAGGATGCTGTGTTGAGGTTTGTAAATGAGACAGGTATAAAAAAGCAGTCATTTTTAGCTGATTATTGAAAACCTCAGCAAGAGCTGTCTCCTTGCTGCCTGATAGAAATAATCGCAGAATGGCCAGAGTTGGAAGGGACCTCAAGGATCACGAATCTCCAACCCCCCTGCCACATGCAGGGTCACCAACCTCTCCTTTTAATACTAGACCAGGCTGCCCAGGGCCCCATCCAACCTGGCCTTGAACACTTCTAGGGACAGGGCATCCACAACTTCTCTGGGCAGCCTGTTACAGTACCTCACCATTCTCATAGTAAAGAATTTCCCCCTGACATCCAACCTAAATCTTCCCTTCCTCAACTTAAAACCATTTCCCCTTGTCCTGCTGTTATCCACCCTTTCAAAGAGTTGAATAATAATAAAATGAAAATGATAATAAAACAATAAAATAATTATTAGTAAAAAAAAATAAAAAAAAATAATAAAAATAATGACCTTGCATAGAGGCTTCAGTAAATATGTGCCTAAGCAAGGCAACGTGCAAGTGATGGAGACTTCTGAGAAGGTGCTCAGCCTTGGTGTGCTGGAAGGCGGCTTTTTGTGGCTGGAGGCTGTTGCTGATTGGATTCCCTTAGTTTGCTGCAGAACTGGAGAGGGCACTGTGAGCTCTGTTTTAAGTTCCCTAAGCTCACTTCATGGAAAAACAAATGTTTGAATTTTAATACATCATTTTCACTTACTTTCACCTACAGCAAATCCCTGAAGAGCAGCTTATGGGAGTGTCCTGACGACAAATGCAACTCCTTGCCTCGGCCTCTTCCTATTGAAGTTCTGTTTGACTTTGATCTAGGCAGAGTTGAGGCCTCCATCACAAAAGAGGTTTAACAAAATGACTGTTAACTGGCAGGCCACCTAAAAATGAAAAACTCCTTTCTAAGACGGACACATAAGGCCATAGTTATCATGACTGCAGTCATATAGCTTTTAGTGTATATGCAATTCACAAAATGAGTAAATGCTGCATACAGTTTCAGTGAATAACACATGCAAAACACAGAAACATCCCCTTTGCTTACAGATGTTTAAGTTCTTAGCATGTGTTTCTTATTTCCTATTTTCTTTTGCATACCTTTTAGAATTTTTAATGTGTTCCTCAGTGAAAAAGCTGTTTTCTTATCCTGGGGTGTTCTAATCCTCAGTCTTGCTTCAGGAAACTCTCTTTAAAGTTCCTCCTGGGATATTTTGTTGTTTGTTTGGTCTGTAAGGGAAGAATAAGCATCTCAGAGAATGCTGTTTTCTTCTTGTTTTGTGTGTATACCATGCAGAATAAAGAAAACAAGTGTACAGAGTCCACAGGCAGAGAGTGTATCAGTTAATTAGTGGCGGGGCATTGCTCCTTAGGAAGCCTGGTGAGGATTTGGGGTGTGTGTGTGTGTGTTGTCTGCCTCCTTTGATCACTTCTGTGGTAAATAGACATGCAGTGTAGCTATGGCAACATGTGCTGTAAGTTGGTGGGAACAGAGGGGATGGGATCACCGGACAAAGGGCAGTTTGTTAGAGTGGTTAGTTCTGATTAGAAAAAGGTGGCACCAGTCAGGGCATTTAAAAACATCAGTTTTGCAAAACACAAATGTGTGTTACCAGTTTCAAAGTAGCATTTGTTTCTGTAGCGCTGAAGGAGCAGATCATGTGGAAGATTGGGGAGGGGGAGGAATAATAAAAAGCAGAAGCAAAACCTTGTAACACTTCAGAATGCAAGTATATTCATGCTGGACATCCTTCTGGTTTTGCTGCAGAGTGGATGCATTTTGCAAGAATGCATTTGGATTAACTAAATTACCACAGATAATATGGTGTTTTAAAAATAAGACTTTAATGATGTAATGATGATAGCCTAAGGTTTTCTATTACGTCTGGTCCTTTCTCCAATCCCTCAAAATACGATGTTCATTTTGAGATCAATGCTACTGTACCTATTCTACCTGTAGAGGTCAGACTTGAAGTTCTCAAAACCTTCACTCATTAGAATTTCAGCCTAAAGCTAAGCATATAAAACAACGAAACTGGGCACAGCCACTTTCCTCATTAACTTTGTGGGATACTCTTAATATTGGTTCATCAGTATCGGGTTATTGAGTAACGCGGCATTTCTACAGCTTGAAAGACACCAAAATTCAGCCTTCTCTCCCAGCTTGCAAAGCCTGGCGCAGAGCTTTTATTAGTGCCTGAATTATTTAGATGCGTATCTCGCTTTCTGATCCCCAGCAGGCCTCCTGCCTTTGATGGGGCCTGTCTCCGGCCCTCGCCTCCCACCCGGCACTGGGCCCCGCTGGCTGACTCCTTCCCCCACTGCCCGTCCCAGGGCTTCCCCACAGGAGATGGACTGAGGCAGCAGCACAGAGCGCTACGGCAGTTCTGGAGCTCTGCAAAAAAAAGTTGCCTGGGCTCAGAGTCCATCTGCAAAGTTGTACCAGAGGTAAGGGGTTTACTGCAGCCTGGGGTGGAGGAAAATGAGCTGCTGGGAATGAGGAGTTCGTGGTGGTGAACACTCAGGGGATGGGTATGCTGAAGCTAAATGGAAAGACAGAGAAGCAATTTGGGCTGTCTGAGGATGAGGGCTGAGCTGGGAGAGAGGAGCGGATTTCCCACACAGCCCCATGAATAGCCTTGTGAGCGTGTGCTGGGGTTTGTTCGAACAGAGTTTCGGACTTGTTAGGGTACGATGTTCTTTAGCCTCTCCTTGGACTGGAAGTCTTTTATTGCAGCTTGGAGCTTGTAATGCTTTAGCAAGCTGTGAGGAATTACTATATATCCCCAAGATCCCTGCCTGAGAGCTGGAAAAGGCGCTACAGGGTAGGAAGCTGATTTTGATCTCTTTCCTAAGCAATGAGAATAGCTCTTAATTCTTTAAAATTCTTTCCTATTTGTTGTCATCTCATGGTTGTTTATCATTATATCTTCCCAGGGGGATGTGGGAAGACTAACAAACTGGCAAGTAGGCTGTATTTGTTTGGCTCCAAAGTAGGATAAAACTTTTCTGGTTACATAAGTGTTGCTAAGAACAATTTTAAGGCAGTAAAACAAATAGCGGAGTTCAGGCTTTTACTCCTGGCTTAGTGGGGCAGTAAATGAAGAGATCCACAAGGCTGGTAGGATTTTTCATTGCAGTTTGACAGACGGTAACAAAAACATTTTTGGAGGGGTATTTCATGGCCTCAGAAAGGAGCTAGCGAGATTCTGATACTTGCACCACGTGTTGGGGTGGGGAGACCAACCTTGTGCATGTGCCTCCAGCAGCACTGACGGCTGCCTGTTATACTTTGCCCCAGTTGCCATGCTGCCTGGGCACCTGCAGTCTCTGGCACTGCCTGTCCGCTGCTGTAAAGGATGTAAAAACTGGGAAGAACAAAGCTCTCTGTCGCTGCTTGAAGCTTTCTGGGGTACCAGAAACACTGGAGAGGATTGCCCCTAGTGGAGCAGCCTCATGTGGGACGTGTGGGCTGGAATCCCAGCCCTGCACCTGCTTTCTGTCCTGAGCAGGTGTCCATGACTAATGGCATTAACTTGGCTCTTTGGGCCTCCAGGTATTTAATTACTGAACAGTCGCAGCGGGGCACTGAGGCCCCTCTCCACCAGAGCAGCAGGTTGGGCTCTCATCTGTGATACCAGAGAGCTGCTGTGCTACTTTTAGTCAAACAAAGCAAGAGCTTGCTCAGATGAGACCTCTGACTGTTTCTGATACCTTCATTTTTGTTTTTATTTTTCCTTATTAGAACTATTCTGAGAATTTGCTGGTAGGCTGGTCCTTTCTTTTAAAGAGTTCTGAGAAGTTAACCTCTTCTGGCAAAATGGTTCTAAAAAAAATCATATATTCTACAATCATTGTCCCACATGGAAATATGAATTTTTTTTCTTCCTGTTTTACTTTGATTTTTCTTTCTGAGAGGGAAATGGAGACATCAAAACAAGAAATGAATAAAAAAAACACAGCAAATGCACCTATCTATGCATTTAGAACTGGAGTTGCAAATCCAGCATTTTATCATAAGAGTAGCCAGCATCAAAGTTTCAAGGTATTCTCCATCACTAAAGGAGCTCTGAAAGTGCTGGAGGAGGATTTATCACTGGAATGTATGAGTTGTTTTTATTTCAGTTTGCCCTGAGGTTGTGCCTTTACTGCAAAATCTATATATTCCACAGGAAGATTTAAGCTCCATTGACATTTTCTGCTTTGGGGACCAGCAAGGTCTGTCTGATTCCTGTCTCAGCTTCTTTCCTCCCCAGCGAGCTCCAGCTCCTTGGCAAACTGGGGCCTCAAGCATTCAGCCTTTCATTCTCCAGTCCCACCTCAGCTCTGGAAGCAGTGACACAGGCGTGTATTGCTCTCACTTCTCCTGTTTCACTTTTTCTGGAAGTTTGTGAGGCTTTAGACAGAAACCTACGCAACTCTGTTTATAGTCTCACTGCAAAACACGTGTGCTGTAAATCTGATGTGCAGAGGAACAGCAAGAGGGAAGGGGAGGCTGCCCTGGGTAAGGAGAAGGGTTGTCCCTCTGAGAGCACTATGTGTGGACAGAGCGCTTGGGCAGGTACATTTCACAGCCGAGAACATGGGGTACTCACTCTGTATTTTGATTCAGCCTACTGTAAAGTGGTATCAAAAATCAGTGTGCACTTTGCTAGATAATGCACATTAGGTATGCAGACAAACAGTACGCAGCTTAAGAGCTTAGATTTTGACCTGTGTGCAGAGCTCCACTATTTCACCAGCTTTGGTAGCATCTACTGAAGCAAGTGACTGTAAAAAGTTAATAACTTCATTTCTAACTGGATAACCTCAGAAGTATAGATTAGGCAGAGACTTCAAACTGGGAGCTAAGCAGTTCAAAAGTGCACTATATTGTTTTGGTCTAATTAACACAACATGGTGATAAGACATTAAAGCAGAGTGACAACACTATACATTGATAACAGGGGACATTAATGCCTGCAGACACAGTCTACATTGTAAAAATCTGAAAAAAAGCTTATTATGTTAGATAGGTCAATGTGATTTGACCTAGTTTTGCTTTGCTGCTTGGAAATTATGTCAGTATTAGTTATGTCATCTCCTTGGATGAGCAATTTAACATCCTTTTTGCATTGCACTGTTGTCCTAATATTTTATATATATTTACCTACTCTCTAAAAGGATCCTTCAGGCTAATTCCAGAGATCTAGGAAATGATGATACAAAACCAAACCTCCTGAAATTGAATTCTTTTATGCATTTCCTCTGCGCAACAAATAGGAGTGATTTTAGTCACAGTGAAATTGTATCTACAAAATTCGAAATAAATCTTGTCCCTCTTGCCTATAAAGCTCATTAAGTTCCTAAATAAAGAATGACTATGCTAATTCACGTATTCATACGCCTTTCTCATGAAGATTTTCTTTGACTAGAAAATAGATTTATTAACTTTACCTGGATACTCATGTAGAATAGAGTGGATTAAAGGAACCATTACACATGCTTTCCCTGGGAAATGTAAGGTCTCACCTGAAGTCATCTGTACTTTTCTTGGGAAAACTGAGTTTTTTCTTTTAGTCTTGAACAAAATCACAAGGACTTCCCTTCATATTTATGTTACGTTGTGCATTTTTTTCTTTCTTTCTTACCATCTGGACTTGTAAAGCAAGACTTTGTATTTGCCGGGGCTCAAATTCTGGTACATCAGGGATCAACTTCAGTATTAAATGCTACTGTTCTTTGTTGTAGTGGAAAAATAATCTGTTGCGCTATAGCCAATATTGTTGAATGCTAGAAAGGGAGGATTCTTATCTCATCCTTTTACCTACATACCTACAGCTGTGTCCCTTACTGCCGTGTCATCACTGTAAGGTATTGCATGTTTGCAGTTTTGCTTCTTAGCCTTGTTTGATCCAAAATGAGTAACTCTGATGCCTGATTTTACCTCTTCTGAAGCAAGTGGAATTGCTGAGATGATGGATTTTCCTCTTCAAATTACTGTGTTATTCAAGAGGTAAACTGTCTCCCTTTTGACAAACACTGAGCACATCAGATGAGAACATGAGAGCAAACTTAGGCTTTCTTTCCTGTTTTGGGGAGTTTGTTTGTTCATTTTAATTTGATATCTTTTCTTGAATTGCAAGAAATTTGTACTTAAATTTCAGCTTGCTCCTTGCAGTGGTGAAATACACTATTAAAGTAAGAGCTGTACAGTTTTTTCACTATCTCTTCACAAAAGCATCAAATCTTCAAAAGGTCCCACTTTGTCAGAGTTCTCAGCTCAAGTGAAAAATTGAAATTGTAATAGCTGTATAAAATCTTTGGGTATGCTTCAAATGCAAGTGCTCTTAACATCGCTTGTTAACCAGCTTAATTGGAATGAAAGCCCAACAAGAGCAAGTGCAGTGCCTCTTCTGAGCTACAGCATTTGCTCTTGATCCCTAATTAAGCCTTGTTTCTGAAGGTTAAAAAATCCTCCCATAATATAACTCTCCTTGAATGTCTCATCTGCAAGAGAAACTGTCATGAGAGAAGTATGCTGTTCCCTCCTCCTCCCTTTAAAGAAAAATAAGATGTAAACTGCTTATGAACGATTAACAAAGACTGTAAATGAATATAATGTATCCCTAGAGCAGTATAAGCCCAGGTAATGAATATCTTGTTTGTGTTTGTACATTGATTATCCAAGATGGTGATAAACAAATGAGAAAAACCTCTCTCAACCTCTAACTGCGGTTATGGGAAAGAGATTTTTTTTCTTACATACTGGGAGAATTTCCTTTGAAAGCAGCTCATGCCCATTGCTTCTTGTCCTGACAGCAGGCACTCTTGGGAAGATAGTAACTCCATCTGCTCTGCAACAAACTTTTTAGATATTCAAGAAGTGTGATTAGATCCCCCCATGGCCCTTATTTTCTTCAGACTGAGAAAACCTGGTTCTTGCAGTGTTTCTTCTTACGTCAAGTTCCCTAGCCCACTAATTACACCAATGGTCCTTCAGTGAGCCCTTTCAAACTTCGTCAATGGAGGGAACCAAAAATGGATGCAGTATTCCAGGTGGAGCCTAAGAAGTGCCTAGTAAAGTAAAATAGCCATATTCCTTGATTTACTGACTCCTCTTCCTGATGCAGCTTGAGGCACTGCTGGCCTCCTTCCCTGATATGGAACACTGGTGGCTTATGTTCAGTTTGCTGCCTCCCACGGTCCCCTGCTCCCTTTCAGCAGAGTTGATCCTCAGTCCACAGTCTGCTCTGCTGCTTGGGATTACTTCTTTCCAGGCACAGGACACTACATTTATCTTTGTTAAAGCTCATGTTAAGGCTGTTAAGAAAGTTAGTTTACAGCCTCTAGGAGAGGCTTCCCAACTGAGGTAACAAAACCAAAACAAAACCACACTTTCTCCCTTTAGCTTGATGTCACTGCATGATTGCCCACAAAAGGCTTTAGTTACTTTTCAAGCGTTATGTGTCTTTCTAGACTAGAAATCCTGGGGTATTAGGTCATGGATCTTGCATAATTTGTGTATTTCTATGATATTTTTCTATTGTCTGTTTCCATGAATTTATACCTGTAAATATTGTAGTCATTAGCTTTAGGAAGACAGATTGTGTCTCTGCGGTCTAGAAAATCTGGAAACTGTTACGAGACTAAGCAAATTTGTGGAGAAATGCACATTATTTCCCAATTTGTCTGGAGCTGAGGTGGGTGTGCCTAAAGAGAGACAAGAGTGCTGTTTTTTCCATAGAGGTGAAGTCTGCATGTGTTGCTTTAGTCCAGTGATTTTTTTTTTACCTCTTTGGGTCAAACCTCACTGCCCCGTTTCCGTCTCTGCTTTACTATTTCTGTTACTGCTCCCTCACTTCCTTGTCATCAACTCCTGCTCTATCACTAGGTATATGGACAGCACTGGAACTCACAGGAGTTGTAGAGTGAACACAGTGGGAAGAGAGGTATAGTGCAGAAAGAGGCAAAATGCTATCTCCATCTCTTTCCTTTTCAAATGTGCTTTTAACCTCACTTGGGAGGTAGGCTTTGACAGCTTGGGATTCCTGCCCTGGTTGATGGGCAGTTGACAGTTTGAGCATTGCAAACAAGAAGAAAATTGATATCTTTTTCTTTTTCCGCACTCTTTGTTTAAATAGAATCAAAAAATGGTGTGGGACCTTAAAGACTGCTTAGTTCTATCTCCACTGCCATTGACAAGGATGTCTTCCACTAGATCAGGTTGTCCAAAGCCTCATCCAGCTTGGCCTTGAACACTTCCAGGGATGAGACATCCACAGTTTCTCTGGGCAGCCTGTTCTAGTGCTTCACCACCGTCATTATAAAGAATTTCTGCATTGTTTCTGGTATAAGTCTACCTTCTGTTAGTTTAAAATCATTACCCCTTGTCTTATCACTACAGACTCTGGTAAAAGTCTCTCTGCATCTTTCTTACAAGACTCCTTCAAGGAGATGCTGCAATAAGGGCTCCCTGGAGCCTTCTCCAGGCTAAATAACATGGACTTTCTCAGCCTGTCTTTATAGGTGAGGTGCTCCAGCCACTCTGATCATGTTCATGCTCTTCTTCAGGACTTGCTCCAACAAGCCCATGTCTTTCACGTGCTCAGAACCCTAGAGCTGGGAGCAGTACTCCAGGTGGGATCTCACAGTGCAGAGTAGAGTGAGAGCATCGCATCCTTCAATCTGTTGACTGTGCTTCTTTCCATCATTGAACTGGAAATTTTCCTTGAAAATCTTAAGTTTGAAAATATTTTTGAGTGAAGATTTTTGGGGGTTGATGTTTTTGTCATTAGGTGATGCTATGCTGGGGTACGATTAAAATGTGTTTGCCTTTTTGAGGTACTTGAGAGGAAAGAAAGGAAGAGAAAGACAGACAGCTCTGGCTGTTTGTGCTATGCCTATTTAGGAGAAAAAGCAGCTTTCTATTTTTCTTGACAGAAGTACATTTTGAAATACCTGAGTATATTTCTGAGATGAGAGTAGTTGCTTAGAAAATAAAGTGCAGAAGTAAAGGACAGAAAGAGAACCCAAAGGGAAAATGAGTGAAAATTTCTGTGAAAAGAAACCAAGAGAAACCTGGAGAGAGAGGAAAGTTACCAATCTTTCCTTAAAATTTTGTTAGGAAAGCTGTTAGGAAAGTTCATAAACTTCGGGAGCTTGGAGGCAAAAAGAAGCAAGGCAGTGGCCAGAAAGTTAAGGAAGATAAAGAGATAAAGACCTCTGAATGCGTGTGAAGAGAGATAAAGGCAGTAGCCATTGTAGTTTCCTATACTTTCTTCATTAAACTGTCTGATCTGTCTCTTCCTGGAAGGGCCATTTTTGATGATACCTGTCCTTTCCAGGCCCCTTAGCTTTACGCTGTGGAGTTGTAATGGGATGATCAAAGGTCATCTTCTGAACAACCCTTTCCTTAGCAAGCTGTTCCTTGTGGAATAAAAAATAAGATAAACATACTATTGTGTTGGATTTTTAACATCTCTTTAACAACCTAAAAGCTTAGTTTTCTGGTCAAATTCCAATGCGTATGGCTTTTAAATCTTGAGATTACTGTATAGTGTGTGTGAATAAACTTTTTCTACTCAGAGTTGAAACCTTGCACTTGAGTATAAATTATCAGTTAAGAAGTCAAATGTGTCAATAACTATAGGAAATCTATAATCCAGACTTATAGGGCAGCATCAGTGTAAGAAATTCTGGTAAATCTTTATTTTGAGGCTCTCCTGAAAAGGGTTTCATTGTTCTGATGAAGACCCCTCTTGATCTTGTAACTCTTCCCCTGTGTGAAGAAAGACCCATTTTTACAGAAGTGACAATTTGGCTCTCAGACAGAAGAAGAAAAAAAAAAACTGATGCTTTATTTTGCAAATAGATGAAAATGCTTTCTCCCAAACCACAAGCTTTTCCTAAACTATTTAATGACCACAGTTGCATGACATGTTAGTTTTTGTGATAACTACATCTGATGTTTTTATACATCATCTCAGTTGAAAGTCTTACTAAAGAGGTGACACCAAGTAGAAGATTGTATGTTATGGATTGATTCTACAAAGTGCTGTACTTCAAGACAGATTTAAGTGCAGTTTTTGGAGGTGAAAGATTGACTGAGTTAATTCATTTTCTCAGCTTTGGATTGTTTCTGTTCAAAGCACTTAGAATTATTCATCAGAAATTTAAAGAATACGTATGATTATGTTCTGATTTGTGGATATATGCAATTTACAATTTGTATGGCATATGCACTGTAGCAAATCAAGCAAGTTAGCAGAGCTTGGAGATTTAGTTATATTTACAATAGAAGATTGTTTACTTATTCTGTTCTCTTTCTTATGTAGGGTGAAAAGGTTAAGCATGCCTTCAGGTGATAATGGACAAATTATGTAATTAATAGGGGTGTTTGTTATCCAAATCCAAAGATCAAGGATATTTACCTAGTGTGTGAGAAAGAATGATACTCAGAACAATTAACACCCAGACGAAATTTCTTGTAGTTTATTTTGGCTGGTCTATGATTGGTAATTCCCTTGGTTAATGGAATGCCCAGCTCCGTGTCAATCACCATTTGCAGAGCTTAACTGCAAATAGCAGTTATTGGTTGCATATGTTGGTCTGTCAACTCTTGTTTCAGAAATAGGATGCAAAATGGCATATAGATAAACTGTAGCAATTTGATTTTTGTTTCTATTTTGTTGTTGTTGAAAGACTCATGTTTAACAGAAAAAAAAAAGTCTTAATTAAAAAAAAAAAAAAAAAGTCTTAGGAGGGCTCCTAAGTGCAAGTCTGCTTTTACAAAGTAGGAGAATCTCCATGACATACTACTTTGTTTTGCAGGCAAAATTTGAGAGATGTTAGGAGAATACAGCCAATTTGCATGGCTCTTGCTGCTTGTGCCCTGGGGTGATAGGTAGGAGTTGTATTAGAAGTCTTGAATGACATTCAAAATTGTATATGCTAAAAATGATGGCTCAGTATTATACTTTTGATTATTGTTGGTGATACATTCTATTAGACTTTTTTTATGGGAACAGTTGTAAGAGAAGATGCTTTTTGTGTCAATCTTGTTAGCACACTGTTAGTGATGGTGTAGTCTGGGGCATCTATGACTTTCTGGTGTTCTGTTGCTACAAGTACAGCAAATCCTTTTTTAGCCACTCTGCACTGTCTAGTTGACATGAGCTATTAACCAGAAATAAGTCTTGGACAATGATATACTGGAGAGCCTTTGGAAAAAATTGTACCTTGGTTTTGTCTGGAAAATGGAGATTATAATATTGACTTTGAAGGATGTTTTGAAGATGACAGATGTTTTTTCAGATGACAGAACCCCAAAGTAAGACAGAGTACTGCTGTTCTGGGATATACTTGGACTGAACAATAATTCTGATTGTATTAAAACCCTAAATTTGCTGTTCTACATACTGTAGACAAACAAAAATACTTATGTTTAAAAAAATGAGAAAATTAATTGAATGCATATCTTAAAACATTTCATTCAAGAAGACGTCCTATAAAATGTGTCTATTATGATGAAATTGAACTTTTCAGTAGGGAACTTTTCTGTCAGATATCTTGTGATTTATGAATGAGAGTGAAATATTTCTTGGCATTAAAGTATCTGGTGAAACAGGAGGTGAAGAATTCATGTGCATTTTTAAACCAGTTAATTTCATTGTGAAATTGAGTTGGACCAGGTGATATGAATAAGAATGTATGAAATCCAAAATATTTCAATTCTATTAAAAATACGCATATTTATTTTTGAAGTCTCCAGTAGTCAGAGGTGCTTATCCTGATTATGCATTCTGATTCTATTAATTATAATAATTTTTCAAACTACTTTTTTTTTTGTATTCATATGATAACTCTTTTCCAGAATAGATAAATATAATAAAAAATCATAATATGGTGGATAAATGTCCTTAGCCTAGGCTATATTATAATCTTGCAAAGCTACCCTGTGATAAGCATTGCAGGTACCATGTTTGTTCTTGAGCTTTTACAATAAGAAATGAACAAGTTTCTTTTTCAAATTCTTGCTACGCCTCTTTGCAGACACATGCATGTACCTTTCTAAGAAATGAAGAAAAAAAGGGCGTTAAAGGCATCACAGGGCATCAGCGACAGGTTATGTTCAGCTATCATTTGTGATTATCTGGAAGCAAAAACTGATGCAAAATTGAGTAGTGGTATGTAGATAAGAGCTGATTGCAATCTCTAGTATAGTTGCTTAATGCCAGCAATGATGTTTCAGTAGTTCAGGTTATAAAGAACGTCCATTCTTCAAACTCTGATTACACAAGTAATGAAATGAGTCATAGTATCTCATAAATATTTAAGTGAAATGGTATAAAAGATCTAAAGCCATAAATGCCTCTAGAATGACTTTGAGTGAGGGACATAAACTGCTGGTATCTTGTATTAGCAGGAAATTCTTTGGGAAAAAGTTGCAGATGGTAATAAGAAGTGGTCTGTGTTTGTAGAGAAGACTGCTCCACAAAATATACTCTGTATGTCCAAATCTGACCTGGGAAGTTTCTGTCCAGACTATGCAATATCAGTGTAGCTCTGAGCCTGCAACGGAGATATGTTGACCATAATTTCCAAATATTCATAGCATTTCATTTCAGTGGATGAAATAATGCACAGATGTATGGTGAAATATGCACGTGTTTTAAAAACTTGTATCAAAGGTTTTGTACTTGGTTGGTATTCTTAATATTTTGCAGGTTTATCTTTCTGTTTTACATGCAAATACAATGAGACAGGAAACCCGGTCTGGGACAGTTCGTGGCTCTGTTTCAATTTCATACCTCTGTGTTTCTGTACTGCAACTGAAGATTTACACTTCTTGTTTGTGTGGTGCTTCCCAGCTCTTCAGAGCTAAATGACATTAGCGTAGGTATGAAGTGGGTACCTAGTTGTATTGTCATGTCTGCTGCTATATCTCTTCTGCTCACCTTGGGATGAGGATGCAGATTAAATCATTTTATGCTGACAGAAAACTAGTAGCTGTCTATAATTCCCTCCAAGTGTTAAGGAGGTCAGGGAAGCCTAGCAACTGAATGGAAAGCCTCACAGAATAGTTTGGCTTCAGCTGCAGCAACAATTGCCCCAAGAAATTGTAGCAGCTGATACAGGAACTTTGTATCAGAGTGCACACAACAAGTTTACTTATCTTATTAATTGGTTTTTATGCTTTTGAGTCTCTAGAAGAGGAGATAAATAAAAGTGGATTCATAAAAGTGGATAAAAAGATTCATGCCTTTCCCAACAAAACCTTGTATAACTAATTTTTATCTACCTGTAAAACATACAGATTGACATAACACCATGAGGCTGTAGTTTTCTATATGGGACACTCTATTTAACTTAGAAAAGGAAATTGTTAATATGGCTTTTAAAAGATAATAGTGATGGAGATTATATGTACACATACGTCCACAAACTTAACGTAGGCTATACCTAAGCAGAACAATACAGAATAAAGGAAATAACAGTGAGCTTTGCTGTTGTCTGAGAAGATGTGTTTAATGAAGAAGTACTGTGTTTCAGATAGGCCAGCTACAGAACAAGGGAATGTTATGGGAGAAAGGCATCACCAATAGATTGGGAATTTTTAAGAAAACTGTTAGACTTTCATGCTACTTTTAAATCTAACAGTACTCTTTCTCAATCTCATTAAAAAAAAAAAAAAAGTTAAAATTGAAGCATTTGTTTGCAAGGCAGAAATATTGCTTATGGGAAAGAGCAAGAGTCCATGTTGCCTTTTCAAACTTTACTTCATCAGGGAATCTAAATGTGGTGCTTTGTAGGTTTGGAAGACAGCTATACAGATTTACATGTGTCTACTGCATACAAGGGAAATTCAGTGACTCTTCTTTTTGTTAGTTGAAGGCCTTTTGTAGAAGATATTATGAGATGTCCAACTTACAATGAACTATTCTAGTCTTAATTTAAGTATGCATGTTTGCATTCCAGGAAGTGTGAACATTTAACTGGAAATATTCTGGATGTGCTGTCCTCTTCTAATGAAAGTCATCTGACAACAGACAGACAGTGTAGACAGCTACATCTTAGTTTGTTTGCTCCAGGCTCCTTTTATAGTCCACGGTAATACTAGAGCATGATTCTTTTTGCACTAAAGCCTTTTCAAACTTTTCAGGTAAATTGGTTCCTTGAAATGTGCACTGAGTATGAAAAGGTCTCAAGGATGAGTAGGATCTGGTCATCTGTAGGCTTCTATTGTGGACACCTCTATTTGTTCAATTTTGTTTTCCCTAACATTAGTTATCATGGAGTCACAGGATGGTTTGGGTTGGAAGTGACATCAGAGCCCACCCAGCCCCAATCCCCACCATGGGCAGGGCTGCCCCACACCAGCTCAGGCTGCCCAGGGCCCCATCCAACCTGGCCTTGAGCGCCTCCAGGGATGGGGCACCACAGCTTCTCTGGGCAGCTGTGCCAGTGCCTCACCAACCTCTGGGTAAAGGATTTCCACCTAACGTCTAACCTAAATCTCCCCTCTTTCAGTTTAAAGCCGTTTCTCCTTGTCCTGTCGCTGTCAGACTGTGTAAAAAGTCAGTCCCCCTCCTGCCTGTAAGCTCCTCTCAAGTACAGGAAGTCCGCAATGAGGTCTCCCCAGAGCCTTCTTTTGTCCAAGCTAAGCAAGCCCAGCTCCCTCAGCTTTTCTTCACAGAGCAGGTGCTTCAGCCCTCTGATCTACATGGCCCTCCTCTGGATCTGCTCTGGAAGCTCTGTGTCCTTCTTGTGTTGGGAACCCTAGGCCTGAACATGGTGGGTGAGGTAGAGGGCAGAGAGCCTTCCAAAGCAGGTTCCTTCAGAGTGATGATGTTTGCAAGTGCAGATTAATGAGCAGACCATACTCAAACATCTTATAAGGCGCAGTGGTTTGACTGTCCCTCAAGTGTGGAGTTTAAGTTAGTACATGCGTGTAATTAAGGTGTTTTCAGCACAATGAAAATTATGAGGGGAAGGTTAGTGGGAGAGAGATATTTGCATTAGGTTAAGAGGGAGGTGTACTAACATTAGAAAGTGTTATACTGCTAATCCTTTTAACTTCCTCTCTGGGCTTTGTTGCCAGCCCCCTGCTGGGGCTGATTATTCAGGTTTAGCTCTGTCTTCCCAGGCATCCATTTTGAGCAGTTGCCTCTTTCCCCAGTTTACAGGGATCTGAGCTGCAAAAGGCAGTTAGTGTTTTTTCAAGGTGGTAGGCAGAATTTTACTGTTAAAATGTTATAATTCAACTAAAGGTATGGAATACGTGATAACCAAGCATATGAATATACTTAGGAGAATGCATTGCTCACTAGTAAGGGAGTATTGTATCTACAACATATTATTTCTTATCTTTGAAAACAGAGGAAGGATCCCTTCTATAGAAAAGCTCAGGAGTACATAAAGGCACCCTTGTTTCTTGGAGTTAGTGAAGCTGTGAAACACATGAACTTTACCCCTTGTCTCTACAAAAAGTCTGCCAATTCTGTGAATTAAAAATCCATGGGAAATTTTTGTTGCCCATGGCTGCTGAGTTTCAATGGCTAAAACTCTTTCTGAAGTTATGCTCAAATTATATATTCTTTTTAGCCTCCGAATGACACCTTATGCTTTTCCTGCATTTATAAAGCTGAAAACAATAAGAACCCAGAAGTGTTTTCTGTTCAGACAACTGTCCTATGTAATCTGTTCTGTTTGACTGTCTGAATGTAGTGATTTAATGCCAGTAATTAAAAGACAAAACAAAAAAAACCCTGTGTTTAGCAGTTCGGTATTTTAAGATCATAGAATCACTCAGGTTGGAAAAGACCTTAAAGATCATCAAGTCCAACCACAGCCTAATCATACTACCTTAAGTAACAACCCTGTGTTAAATCATGTCCCTGAGCATCACATCCAAATGGTTTTTAAACACATCCAGGGATGATGACTCAACAACCTCCCTGGGGAGCCTATTCCAGTGCTTAACAATCCTTTCAATAAAAAAGCTTTTCCTGATATCCAACCTAAACCTCCCTTGGCTCAACTTCAGGCCTTTTCCCCTCATCCTGTCACCAGTGAGAAAAGACCAACCCCGCTCTCACTGTAAGCACCTTTCAGATTTTGGAAAGGAGCAATAAGGTCTCCCCTCAGCCTCCTTTTTCCCAGATTAAACAGCCCCAGTTCCCTCAGTTGCAATGGGAATATTTTAAAAATATGTTATGATCCATGAAGGAACAGCACATACTAATGAAATGGGGCTAAGGCACAAGAAAACTGGAAATGTTTCCTGTGTAATGAGCCATGCATGATAAAGACTTGCGTGGAATGGCTGGCAGCAAAGAGCTATCTACAATGATATAGTAATTTTATGTTCCATTAAGGTCTTGTTATTTTAGTATTTAAACAAAATTATGCTGCAGGAAAATAAG
This sequence comes from Meleagris gallopavo, assembly GCF_905368555.1. Taxonomy (NCBI): domain Eukaryota; kingdom Metazoa; phylum Chordata; class Aves; order Galliformes; family Phasianidae; genus Meleagris; species Meleagris gallopavo. The sequence goes on from NC_139404.1 coordinate 122,531,645, forward strand.
GAGCCTGTTGTGTAACATTGGCAAGGAAGAAAATCAAACTTCAAAGTGTTGGGTTATCGTTCAGAAGAACTATATCCATCAAATTCTGATTTGTTAGCTGAGTAGTTTGAGATGAAAGGAGGGGAAACTGATTCAGGAAGGAAATTGTGGCATACAGAGTGCTGCATATGTTGAGACGCTCTGGGGACAGATGTACACAGAACTTTTCTGGCTCTGTGACCAACTTAATATTTTGCTGATGCAAGATAATGGGCAGAGAGAACAGCCTGTATTTTCAAGAGCCAATAGTAATGTATTAAATGAATTTATTTTTTTTTTCTTTTTAAAGAATATCAAGCACTTCTCAGAAAAATTGGACATATAAAAAAGATAACATGAAAACATGAGATGTTGTATGCCCTCACAGCAGTAAGAATGGGGGGAAAAAATGAAATCTGCCTTGAGTTTTCTCAGCTGTGTTACGTGCCAGTATCATAAGCAAATTAATTCCATGATCTGTTCAAGCTACTGTATCAGAATTATCTTTATCTCATAAGGAAATGCAGCTTTTAACCTGGTGAAGGTAGATGCGATAACTCCAAGCCTCAGTGAAATGGTAGTTTTCCTTGCTCATGACATTGGGTTGCTTTTGCAGGCATGGCTTTTGCACAGGAAGATTTAAGCTCTTGCAACAGTGCAGAAACTGGAATGACTCACAGTCTAGGAAGCACTTTGAAACATCTATTTTATGTCAAATGTAACACAATAGTAACTTTTAAATCATTCTTCTATTGCCTGTTTCTGACTTGCGTGCATGCAAGGGTGGTGAGAATGAGCCTTCTGGTGGTTTATGGCATTGTTACAGATGTGATGGGGAGAGGTGAATATCAACTTGAACTGTTCTTTCTGAGCACTCTGCCAATCAGTTCACAGACCAATTATCCTGGAAGAGTCAGGCTGTTCCATATGCTGTGTGCCATCACATAATTCCTTTCTGCTCCTGAACCTGAAAAGGACAGATGGATGATTAAAGGGAGGTATGACCAAAAAAAAAAATAAAAAAAAAATAAAAAAAAAATCCTCCTGTATCTGAACTAAATCTCCTAGTTGAGAAATAAACTATATAATTTTTAGTATTTCCTTTTCTAAAATGAACCAGAGTCTCCTGAAATATATAGGTCGAGAGCAAAACTTGTAGCCCTTTGGCCCTGATTTTGTCGGACGTGTAATAATGGGATAAGGATAAACACATATGTGGGAGACTGCTTTAAAAGAGTGAACATTTTAAAAAATGTTTAGTCCTGAGAACAAGCATTACTCAATGTACTTGAGATCTTTTCCAAACAATAGTCCATTGCCAAAACTCTGGGAACTGGTGTACTTCATCTGGTACAACAGGGTGATATTTATCTTCAGACTAGACAGAACAAATCTTCTTTCTAAGCCCCTATGGCCCTTTAAGTACTGGTATGACTCAAAGTAAAGAAAGATATTTATCAGAGAATTTCAAGTGGATGTTGAAGTATTATGCTCTGAATGCTTTATATTCTCCTATCTCTGCTATATATTATTTTGAGCTCTGTCTTTGCATCTGAAATACGATGGATATGCATGCAAGATATCCATGTTCCCAATGCAACATGAAGTTAAGTGGAATAGGTTTTTTGTACAACTGTTTTGGGGGAGGAATGTCATGCAAATGCTGCTGAATAGTTCACACCTCTCACTGACTGACTCAAATGTCTTATATCTAATTTTCACTGCTCAGGCCATGAGTGGTTGAATTCCACTGACGTATGCGTGATTAATTCTGTTCATACTGTACGATGCTTTTCTCTGTTACTTCAGTATAAAAACTGCATAACATAACATAATTTGCTTTGTAATCTAGAAGTGAAAGTCCTGTTCAGGTCAGTCACCTGAATTTGCAATTTTTCATGATACAGTTGAGTAATTTCAAGGATCTCTCATGCACCATTTTTTTTTGTTTGCTTGTTGTTTTGTTGTTATTTTTGCTTATTCCTTGTGTGCACGTCTTACTGATAGTTCCCTAAAATTAGAAGCAGTAGTATCTAAAGGCAGGCTGACAGTCCCCCATAGTTGTTATATTGATTTATAATTGTAAATCATTGTGACCGTATCTTGATTGCATAGAAAGGGTCCACCCAAAGACAACTACAGAGCTGATCTGATGGAATGATAATAAAGCACTCAAACAAGGACATTGTGTCACAGAATAACATTTTAGTTTGGTTTATGGGAAGCGTTAATTCTTGTAATTTCATAATCCCAAGCACAAATACAGTGTAAAACTAGAGATCTTGGTAATAAACATTTTCCATTTGAACTGTAGAAGTTCAGCATTTCAAAATAATTTATGATACAATATGGTAAACAGAGCAGTGTTTCTCTGCTATGTTAAAAGTACGCTATGCTGTCTCTGTGTGTATGATAAAATCCTGGCATGAAAGCACATTAAAATGAAGTATTCACTTTTTCTTCCTAAGAGTTGAAAACCTTTTGCTCCTGTGGAATTTAGGTGATGCTGGATATTTAGTCTACATTCTTCCATTCACCTTTGAAAAGCATAGGTTATAATGCTTTTGGTTAGATGACAATTGGGAGAGCTCAGTTGTCTCAGTTCAGTTCTTTGTTTATGAAAGCACCATCACACACTTAATGCAGTGCTGAGCATGGTGACAACAGGCCCATTTTGAGGGGCTGTGGCATAACTGTAGTAAAAGAGGCATTGAGGTATAAAGTTTGCTCATAAGTAAATAAATCCAGTTAGTTCCTTTCTTTTAAACGTTACTCTGACAGATTATGGACTGTTCTGCCATTACAAATGGCAAAGCTTTTGGTATTGCTGGAAAAGAAATCGTCAGTAGGAGAAATGGCATTAAGGCTTAAGTGATTTGTGCTGGTGTGTTAAAGGTGTCAATGTGGCAGAATGTGGCAGGATGGTCAGGTGACTGTCTAGGTACTGTGCTTGTTTGAGAAGATGCTAACTCTGATCATTATCTTCAATCATCTCTTTACTTCTGACCTGATCCTGGAGTTGTAATAGGGCTGATAGGTTGGTTTAAAAAGCCTGGAAGTTAATTGATTAAAATAAATTGGCAAATTAAACTGCGGCCTTAATTCGTAAAGGTAACAATAACAAAAGAAATTATTTATAAAATGGATATTTCCAGTCCTGCATTAATTTCTGAAAAGAAAGCTTGATTGTGGTTTTTGTTAAATGTCCGGCAGTTAATTCTGTTTCTGTAATCAAATACGGATAAAAAGCTGTGTATTGCAGTCGTCAGTAAAGGTTTTTCCAAGGTGCAGAGTAGACACAGAAGACAAAGGTTTAGAGTTCAGCACTTCAGGGGGCTAATGTGTATTATAAAGCTACTTCTTGAATGGACCACAGCTAAATCCTTTTGCTGGCAGTCAAGATAATGATTAAAAATCACTCACCCAGGGAACTGCTTCTGGATGTGGATAGGCCAGGTTCTGGGGACGGAGTTAAGGGGACAGAAAAGAGAGGGGTTTATATAGGTATAGCTGGTTTTTGAGCAGTCACATTTCGAAAAGGAGGGAGGAGAAAAGAAAGGAAAAAATTGGCTGGCCCCAAAGGGAGAAAAGAGAGAGAGAACAAAGCTTCCTTCACTAATCTCAACTAGTCACGTAATTATAACTTCTGAGTTCTCAGAAGAGAGCTACCCTACTATCACAGCCCTAAGGCGGAAGCAAGATTTTGAAGCCAAAAGTTAACTCTAGAAAAAAATTATATATTTGTAGCTTTTAAAATGAAGCAGGATTTATACTGAAATAATAACCTTATCAGTGATAGCAAGGCTCCTGGTGAAATTTGGTGGATATTTTAATCTCTGTCTACCCAGATTTTTAAGTACATTCTTTCTGTCAAAGGAGCTTAGCAGTGGTGACAAAATAACATACTCATTAACATGGATGCGAAAGAGGAAAATACCTTCTCCCTTGCCCTTACTGGTAGTTCTGATATGTAGATAATATATATTACTTGCATATTTATATGGAACTTTTTTTTTCTATCCATTTACTGCTAAATGACTTTATAATACTTGTGGATAAAACGTGTTTTCTAATTAACTAAAACAAATGAAGATATCCAGAGGACAACTCTAAATCTTTTTTCAGCATTAAGCGTTTAAGTGAGTGACGGCTGTGCTGCTGCATTTTGAATTCACTTATGCCTGCCAAAATATTTCATTTCTCAAGCTTTCCTGCTTGAGAAATATCTCATCCATGCTAATGGAAGGAAAACGTGTTGGTTTCTGATCTATTCCAGAAAATACCTTGTCAAGTGGCTCGCACACTCAGATCCTTGATCAGAGATGGTAACTTATTGCTGATGGTTTTAGTCCAATAGATTTACTTCAGACTAGCTGAAACACATGGAGTCCTTAAGGAGCATACATTTTTAATAGAAGGAAGCAGTATGCTGTAAATTACTTTGCTCTGTCCCTTAGATGCATTTCCTTTGAAAGAAGGGAGAAGAATTAGTATCTTGTCAAATATAAAGACTACTAAGATGGCAACAAAGAAGATCATTCAGAATACGGTATAGAGTTAAATTTAGGAACACAGGTGACAAAAATGAGTTCTATGAGCTCTGTTTTTCACTGATGGATTTCTTTTTCTTTCTCTTTAAAAATATATATATATATATATATATATTATCTGGTTTCATGTGCAATGGGCTGCACAAGCGTTCCAGAGTATTATACATTTAAGACTACAGAAACGAGACTACAAAAATGTTTTACACAGGATCTTTCTTAGAATAACACTGCAGATCCTGGTCTTCTCCCTGCTTATTTCTAAGTTGTAGACAGCCCCAGGTGAGCTGGAGGCTCTCCCACCCTCTGCTGCTACCACCCTGTCTTTCACATGGGAGAGCTGCCTCTGGAAATTTAAATGAGTCTTTATTTTCTAGAGGTGTCTGTAAGTTAGGGAAGGAATGCACTCCAGAAAATACTATAAAAGTAATTTTTAAACAGATGAGGTCTCTGTATGTAGCTTTTGCATATATAAGTGTCGCTGATTGAATTGAAAGACAAGCAAACGAGTAGCAGCAACTTCCATGAGGAGTTTTTTTAAGGACTGGTTCTTACAAACTGGAGTTCAGAGCTGCCATTGGCTTTATTCAAAACTGTGCTAAAGGAAGCTATTGAAAGAGACATTTTTTGGCCCCAGTTTGAGCAGTTTTATGTTGTTGAGATGGAATGCTTGGTCAGTGAAAAGTAGCAAGTGCTGGAACAAGCTCTACTCATCTCTGTTGGCTTTTGTGAAAGCCTTGAAGAAACACTGGTTCATCCATTCCTGATGAAGATCTTTGAAGGAAGTGACCAGAAGTTTGTTATCAACTAACTTTTTCACTGTAGTTGTGCCGCTCACCTCTCTTTTAGAGAGGACTGTTTGTCCGGAGGTCAAGAATCTAGAACATCCTGGTTGTAACTGACTTTCTCTAAGTTAACCATGAAGGATGGCTACCTACAGAGGAATATTCATACTATATGTTTTGCATATCTATCTCTGGAGGAAAACTACTCCCATCCTGTGGTGTCAATTTTTCTAGACAAAACCTAAGAAGATGGCTAAAATTTGATGTCTAGCTTTTTATTGTCTGAAACTGAAGTGTCATTCTTCTTCATATCTGAAGGAATTTACCTATCGGTTCATTAATAATAAAGAAGGCCTAACTAAAGCAATGTTCCCCATCCCTTTTTGCACATTCTCAAGCCTGTTTTTAACAATAACCTATCTGTGACACTACAGAGAACCAAAGTTGCTTTTTCCTAGCTGAAGATGGGAGAATAAGCTGCAAGCAATCATTAGATGGAATGAATGGATCATAGCATGGATTTACATTCCAGGTGTGACTCCACAGGCTGATGATGGTTGCACAATTGTGGATATGCGTGTTTTTGCTGATGAGACAGTTGGAAGAAGTAGGGAGTACTGCAAAAGGGAGTGTAGGAGCAAAGCTTTTAACACATCAGTCTCATGGGATAAAACAACTTTATTTTTTCCAGCATACTGCAGCTACTTCTTCTCTCAAACTGTTTGGGTAATGTACAACTATAGAATATCCCAAGTTCGAAGGAACCCGTGGGGATCATTGAGTTCAGCTCCATGGAATACGGGTTTACTATGTCTTGTGGCTGAAATGGAGAGTGATCGTGTTCTGGTAGGGGATGTTTTCAGCTAGGATAAATGCAAGTAGAAGACAGTATTACGTTGATCCAGCAAAAAACAGAGGTAGTAAGAAGATGTGATGTTGTTTTATCCACCTGCATGGTTTCGAAGACAGAGCGTGTTTGTCTGTGTGGGAGCACCAGCTGCCAGACAGATTGGTTGCCTGGAGATGATATTCCTGTTGGCTAGCTGTTCTTTAATAAGTATTCTCTGAGTAGCATTCAAACTATTGAGCAGATTAGTTTTGTCTGTTGTGGGGGAAAAAAAAAAAGTGGAATTCCTCCTTTTGTTACACAAAAGTCATCATGACCTTGAATTTAACACAGACTCATTGAAATTAGTGCAGAATAATCGAAAGGTGGGTTGTCAGACAGGCAAATGGTATCCTGGGCTCCATCAGAAGAGGGGTAGCCAGCAGGGACAGGGAGGTGATTGTCTCCCTCTGCTCTGCTCTTGTGAGGCCCCATCTGGAGTACTGTATCCAGGTCTGAAGTCCCCAATACAAGAAAAACAGAAAGCTGTTGGAGAGGGTCCAGAGGAGAGCCACAAAGATGATCAGGGGACTGGAGCACCTCCCCTATGAAGACAGGCTGAGGGAGCTGGGGTTGTTCAGCCTGGAGGAAAGAAGGCTGCAGGGTAACCTCATTGCAGCCTTTCAGTACCTAAAGGGAGCCTACAAACAGGAGGGGAATCAACTCTCTGAAAGTGTAGGTAACTGCAGGACACTGGGAAATGGTTTTATGTTGAGGGAGGGAAGATTTAGGTTGGATGTCAGGGGGAAGTTCTTTACAGAGAGAGTGATGAGGTGCTGGAACAGGCTGCCCAGAGAGGTTGTGGATGCCCAGTCCCTGGAGGTGTTCAAGACCAGATTGGATGGGGCCCTGGGCAGCCTAGTCTAATATTGAATGTGGAAGCTGGTTGCCCTGCATGTGGCAGGGGAGTTGGAGCTTCATGATCCTTGAGATCCCTTCCAACCCTGGCCATTCTGTGATTCTGTTGTCAGATGGTCTTGTTTATCTGTCTTTCTTTCTGCTTTGTTTATTTGTTTCATGCTGCTGAATCACTTTGGTTGCTTTGCAGATTGTACAAACTACCATCTGCAGCAGCTACTTGGCTCAGCCACTGCTGTGTCTGAGTGGTTCACAAAGACATATTTATTCTGCTTGGCATTAATTAGATGGAGACGGTGGGAAAGAACAAAAGAAGAAAAGAGAATTTATTGCATTCCTGAGCTGATAACATGGACAAGACTGACAAGCGGAGAGGAAGCTTATAGAGCATAGGGCCTCTCACTACTGGAAACTGAAAAATGAGCTACAACAACAAACATTGCTAGGGAATAACTCAGTCTAGTGCTTTCTTTTCAGCCCAGTAACTTTATTTTTTCAAGGGGCCTTCTGCTCTATTTGACCTAAAGAAAGTTAGGTAGGGTAATTTAATGATAGACATCACAAATAAAAGCCACCTGGAATGGAAAACTGACTTTGCAATTAGTGTTGAAGTGCTGTGTATCTTCGCAGTGCTGAGCGCTATTAGACATTGCATCCACTTATTTGTGAAATTATTGCTCAGCAGATCCCAAGTTTAAAATTGTCAGTGGATCTTGGTGCCGTGGTATGTTTTGAATGCCCAAAGCACAAAAATGCTCTCAAAGGAGAAAATGATGGGAAGTAGGTATGCTGATGTCTGTCCAGCTGCCTGATAGCAGCAGTAGGGATGATACTCCAGGGAGAGGCTCAGTCAGTAATTGGTTTGTTCCTCAGTTTTCCCCTAAGTTAAATGTTTTATGTGGGCCATAGCCTGTCTGTAGCATTGGTGAAGACTGATCATTTTCATAGCAAATATTACTTTTTTCTAAAGAAAAATATGCCTTTATTAGAAATCTTTGCTTCAAATGGACTAAAACTACTGGCTGCAATATGTGTCGTTCTCAGCTAGCCAACTTGTGTTTTCGGTGACATACTAATATCAATCTTCATGATCTTCAGTTTTTGAGCTATAATTGAGTGTGTGATGGCTTCTCCATGTGCAGAAGCTTTAACACTCTTAGAGGAGTGTCATTTCATGCTCCAGATTTGAAAGTTTCATAACAATTTATCCCCAAGGATATTGTTATTGCTTACATAACCAGCTGTTTTTTTGTTTTTTTTTTTTCCTTAAGTCATTATTAGAGTCTTTGTTCTTAGGTTTACCTGCTAGACTGCATTGTTATTTAAGTATTTTTCCATCTCTTGCTTGAGAATAAATGTGCTGTTTCCCACTTGGTCTGAGCTGGGAGGTATGCGCTTAGTTTTAGTTTACGGTGTAACTTATGGTATGTCACAGTGGCAGGAGATCCTTTTGATGAAAGGCAGAAAGTAAACTATATCATATTTATTAACTTGTCTCTTGGTTGACATTGATTTTTTGGGTAAGACTCCTTTGCATACACCTGCCATGACAGTGATACTGAGACCTGCAGGGACTCTGGGCAGCCAACAACACAGTGACAGGCTCTTCTTTCTGGTCAGTGGGAGCTAATACTTACATGACTCCATAATCTGGAATTTGGTGATATTTTTTATCTTCTAGATGCAGGTGCACAGCTCTGACAAAGACACCAACAAAGAATGAAGAGTAAAGAGTAAGGCACAAGAACAAAGTTCTCAGACAATCAGAAATTTTGTAATAAATAGGGGGAAAAAAGGTTGTTCAGTTACATGAGATTGGTGCTCACTTTATTTCTTGCAAACCACTGGTACTAAAAGAGAGAATGTGATTGATGAGATTAATTAGAACTATATGTTTAACACTAGCTATAACGACCTCATTAATTAAAACCTGAACTTTTGAAGATGACTCTACTCTGATTCTGATTTATGAATTCAGAATTCTTTGTTTCTGAAATAAAGAAAAATCAGGTGAACAGGTCAGTAGTGCATGCAAAAATAGTATGCAGTGCATTACAGTGATTTATATTTCTTTGGAGAATCAGAAAAGCACAAATCAACACATTAATCACGCGTAATCAGCAAGGCCAGCCTTTGTGGAGATATTTTCTTTAGCAGCCTTTGGAGATCTGGGTTTAAATTCATCTTACGTGAGGTTATATGAACTATTCTCTGAACTAGCTGCAGACTATATCATTCTTCCATAATTTAAAGAATTTGCTTTCCACTGAGTAGCCATAATCATCTTTTATAGACTTACATTTGTAAATAGTTATCTCTCTTCACTTGATAAAGCTTTAGGAGAGCAACAGAAGGTTGTATATGTTACAAATTGAGGGTTTGGATTCTGCAGCCTTTACCAAATGTAAAATGCACATAAGCCACTCAACAGGCACTATACTGCTAAGTAAAGATCTGTGTTCCCTGATGCTTTTCTTTGTTTTGTGTGGGCTAATGTTCTTTATTAAAAGATAGTTTTCTTTTACTAATAGGTTTCATGGCTATTCAGCTCATTTTGCTCACGGTCCTTATTCAATTTAAAATACGCTTGGTACAGTGAATAGAAGAATTTTCCTGGAAGACAATAGATACACCCTTGGGACTAAAGACCATTTCATTAGCATATACTTGCTTTGTCTCTAATCCTCTGAGTATTTATCTATGTACTTAACTTTATTTAGCATTCCCAGGAAATTCATGTATCTGATGCTATCTCTCCGTGTCCTGAAGCACGATCCCCACTCTTATTATAGTGCAGTGAGAAGGCACCTCTTTTAAAGAAAGCCACGGAACAATGAATGGCCTTAGTTGAAAAGAGAACTGAAGTTTCAGCTGCTCTTCACATGTATACGTGTAAATGAACAAGTCAGAAATTCATCTCAAGATTTTGCCAATCATTTGAAACATTAATATGGAAATAATAGATTCCAGTATGCATGTAATTAAAGTAGTAGTTTGATGGCCACATACAGTTTAAGAGAGGTATGTGATTTCCAAAATATTTATTTTACAGTTGCTGAGGAATACATCAATTTTTCTTAAGACAAAGCACATGACATAAGAATCATGTATGGTCAGGAGAAATGTAGTTTGACTTGGCTCTGAATGTACAATGTTTGAGTCACTAAAGACAACATATTGTGGCTTATTATCATGTTGAATCAAGGTATTTCATACTTATCACTCTTGATAACTTGTATACAGTTTTTTCAGGAATTTTGAGTAAAATGCAGTTTGTTAAGGGAACTTTGAACTCAAAGCTTGGATTGTTTTCAGCAGCAAGGATGTTGGCTCATCAGCAAAGAATTGAGACAATGTATTGGCCTGGTATGAATCTCTTCCTCTTTAAATCTGATCTGAAAGCATAGCAAGATGGAGAATGACTGACAAAGTGCAGAGGTTAGGCCTTAGCACTGCAAGATGACAGCAGTTCCTCCAGAGTGATCTGATAGAATGCTTACTGTTTCAGCATAGTTAACTGAGCAGAATGAGAGGCTTTCTTTCCTCCAGGAGGCTGCTATGTAGAAAGCACAATGAATAACGTTACACAGAGCAGCAAGTATAAAATAATGAACTTCAAAACCTAACCTGACCACTTTCCGAACAGCTTGTTGTAGTTACCTGCAATGTTTTCAGAGCGTGATAAAGAACAATATTCAAATTTCACGTATCTAGTCTTTTAAACCAAAATCTTCGCTGTGTCTTGGGTTTGAACAGGTAAATAGTCCTTTCAGTTATGCTGCAGGAGAAGACATAAAAATGAATCAGTTTATTTGTGTTTATCTGATGTGGTTTATGCTTTTTTTTTTCTTTTTTTCTTCTGTTTTAGAAGCGTACATTTGCACATTGATAGTCTTTAAATGGTCTTTTAACAATTCGGACCGCTTAATATTTTCAGACACCTGCCTTGATCATTCCTGCAGCATCCTTCAAGGGGATAGATTACAGTTCAGTGCTGTCTCATTCATCTAACAATTTGGAACAGAGTAATTAGTCTTCACTTTCTCTATCCAAAACCCCACATGCAACATTGAGCAAATGGCTTCAGTACTCATGGGGAAAGCGTGTTAAAAGCATGTAGCAGTAAAATGGGGCATGAGTAGTTTTTATTTTTCCCTCTCCATGCTTTACCTATTCCCAAGATTACAAATAGCTGGTGTGTATTGGAAGTGAGGGGAGTTTCTCTTTGAGGCTTACTCGGATATTTAGGAAGATAAGGGAAACTGGATGTTTCATAATCTGTTCATCTGATATGAATCAAGTACTACCCGTTGCTCCTCCAGAGAGGCACAAAGTGTTCCAGGATCAAGTGCTGGTACTGAAATTAGGGTTTACCATTTTCCAGAGAGCATTAACAGTGGGTCATTTGTAGTGCGCATTATTGGGCCAAAGTCAGAGTATATTTAAATATCATTGTAAAATGCAGATGAGCCATTAGAGAATACCTGCCTACACTTACCCATCATTATCTTCAGATTTCTATCCATGAGGCAGAGTAGGGGATTTATAGCTTAAACAACAATTAATATTAAACAACCGTTTGAAAGAGAATTGGTTATAAGCATTCATACGAAACAACGTAATATTGAGAAGTTGTTCAAATCACATGAGATGCTTTTGCTGACATGACATTTCTAAATTAATCCAAAAAGCTTGACTGTATTATGTTGTATGTTTTTTTTTTTTTAATTATTCTTTCTATGTCCTTCATATGCCAAGAGAATCACAAGGTGCAGACACTGAATAAGTGGTGGGAGCATCTCTGCTTTCTCCATTTGTTATATTTGGAGTGGGCAAAGAAGGGTCTAATCAATAATGTAATGAAGGTACTTCCCCAAGTTAGGAGAGCCATGCAGTTCTGATGTAATTTCAGAACAGCACGGAGGCTGCTCTAAATTTGGCACTGCTCAACAAACAAGGGAGCTGCAGATGTCTTGTGGGTCAGACCCTCTGTACTGACTGGATATAAAAAAAAAAAAAGGAAAGAATGCAGATGCATTATCAAACCACTGATTGTTATTATTTTTCTTCATCAGAAGATCTGTGATTAGCTGCCTAGCATAAGTAATTTATGAGTCTGCTCTCTGGCTTGCCTTGGAGAGAATGATAAACTGCAGGCATATTAGCATATTTGTTTTAATTGTTAATGTTAGAACAGATCTCTCCTATGCTCTCATTATGGATGCTATGGTATTTACATTCCATGTACAGTGGATTGATTGGAGTTCAGCTGCTTGGTGCCTGGCAGCAGCACCTATCAATCTAAAAATATGTCCCCTGTCCATCAAAATGAGATTAACTAGAATTCCACAAATTCTTGAGCTTTTAAGAAACGTTGTTCGTGTTTCTATTCTGCTCATGAAGTAAATGGCAGAGAGAATTTTCTTATGTAGAATAGATGACAAAGCAGTAAAGAGAGAGTTTCTGAGGCTGCATGTTGGGATCTGCAAACCAACAAGTTGAAGTCTCAGTTTCTGGATTTCCAAAACCAAAGCAGGACAACCAGATCCAACAAAAACAATACTGAGTGCTTATGTTTCAGGGAATTGCAATAGTGAAGCTGGAGTAGAATTTTGTGCCCAAACTAAGATGCTTCTCACAGTTGGTCCCGCTATCATGTTTTCCTAGTGTTTTGTATGCTTTGTAGAAATAGGTCCTCTTACAGTGCCGTTGGACACCTGCTCATTTCTGTCCTATTGTAGATCTGTTCCAGTTCCTGCAGTATTGTGTTTCTTGATTGCAAGGAGCACTGTAACCAAAATAAAACTGGGTTACTATACAACATAGCTATAGGGTGTGCAGAAAACGAAGCATGCTATTTAGCACCCCCTTAAACAACAGGACAAATTCTTCCCATACAGAGCTGACCCTGGGTTCTGAAGAAACAGAAGCCTGCACAAAAACCAAGATAAATTCTATAGATAGTGTCACCAGAAATCCATTATTTAGAATTCACACATGATGAAACATAACCATTTTACAGTGGTTCAATAAACAATCCTCATTTATGTATCTGAGACTTAAGCTTTGTTAAGCTTAGATACATCAACCTACTTCTCTAGTAATACTTGTACGCATGTGCGTTCTCATGTATGTGAAGTGAAAAGTGCACTGAAGCCTTCATAGGCATGCTGTCATATAGACAGATCCAGGTAAGTTTCAGAAGCTTCTTCCAGTGTTGTCCATTAAAACATATGTGATGAAGAAGCGTGCATGCAGAAATCAAGGTAAAAATAACAGTAGAATTAGAGCTGTTGGAACTGCTATGCATTGCTTTTGTGATAGATTAGATTTCACTACAAAATGTATTTATTGAAACTTTGTTTCAGACTGCAGCTGATTGTCTGCAAGCGAAGGGCATGAAAAGCTCTAACTAACTATGGTATGGAAAAACAGAGTGGTAGGATAGCACCTGCCAGTAACACCAGTCTTCACAGTGGTTGGTCTTCAGTGCACCCGGATGAATGTGATATGGCATGGCTGAAGAGACAGTCCAAAGAAACTGCGCGGTGCTGTTTAATGAAATCTCAGGGATAGGAAATGAGCTGAGGAATCTAAAATCCATCCAGCTTGGACTTGAGCTATGACCCCTGCTAGGCCGGTTATAACTTGATTTGACTATAGGTTACCTATGGACATTTAATATCATTTAAAAAAAAAAAAAAGAAAAAGAGTTGTAATAATCACAATCCTTCTACACATCTGTCTTGCTTTCTGCATGCTCGTTTCTCCAGTTGTGAGCTGACATTCCACTCACATGCTAACAGACGCTGCCTGGAGAAACCTTTAAAAAACCTTATGAAGGGTGTGCACATGTGAGGGCTCCAGTCTATTGTTTCAAGTGAATGAAATGAATAGGAAATGAAATAATCACAACAGTTGTTTATTGTCTCAATGAGAACAAAGTGCTGACTCCATGGAAGAAAGACCAAAGACTGTGGCTTTGCATCCTTATGCTCAAACCTCTGAGGTATGTTTTGCTTCAATTTACCATGTTAGCATTGTATGAAAGAAAGCCCTGGAACATGAAAAGCGGCGAACACAAGGAAGCAGTTTTTTCCTGCTGTTTCTACTTTGCATGAATTTTTAACACCTTTACTGGAGACCAAACATCTGGTGTAACTTCAGTCAGGGTTTCTCCTGGACACTTTGATGAAGCGTTTGTAGTTTGCTGCTGCAGTTTGCTGCTTGCATGCAAATTTAGTTTAAAAAAAAGAAAAGGAAAAGAAAAGAGAGAAGAAAAGAGAAGAGAAGAAGAAAAGACTACTATCCTCTGACATTTCACCTGCTAAATTTCAGAAAGTAGGGTCTCCATGGGGTCTTGGGCACTATACTCTTTCAGATCATCTCCATTTTTGGCAAACTCCTGCTGTATTTCAGTCTGTTACTAAGTTTTTGAGTAATATTTGGAAAAATCAACAAACACAGCCTTCTGAAACTCTCAGTCTGCATGTGGTGGGTTTGGACAGTCCCAGTCTCCTGTTACCATCTGGGCGCTGCCACTCCCTCATCACTCAGCACTGAGCTAATTGCTCCTGGGACTGAGGTTGCCCTGTGCCTGCCTGTGAGATGGTACCATCCCACAGCCTCCTGTCCTCTGTAGCCTCCAGGCCAAGTGCTGGATGCTCTGTGAGAGGACCCTGCCTCCTCACCCTCTGTGGGTTGGTTCTTGAGAGAGAAAGCAGGTATTTCAGTGCCGGCTCAGCAAGAAGGGCAGTCGACTAACTGGCGGAGGTGGTTAGGTGGAGCGGGTTTTCCTGCAATTGTAGGGAAGGCTTTCCTGTTGTGCTCCAGCCGCTGCTGCCTCATAGTGAAGGAGACGGGCAGCGCTGGGATAGGATTACTGGGACGGGGGCTGCCACTGGGCTGCCCAGACTTCCCGAAGGGTCAGCGGTCCCTATCTCTGCAGCCATGGCCCAGCCGGGAGGAGGAGGAGGGCGGGATGCAGCGGTGGGTACCTATGGGGTGGCTTCTCACCAGCGGCAGCCAGTGCTGGAGTGTGGGGGCTTGTCATCACAAGGGATTGGGGAAATGTTTTTGAAGGTGTTCAGTGTTGGTACAGGGAGAGTGGAGGTTTGGTCAATTGCTGTGATGAATTTTGTTTTCGGTACTAGAAATGGGGGGGTGGGAAAAGGGAACTTTTTGGCAGTCTGTATTTACCTCTTGTGTATTCAAACAAGTGCTTATTGTTGTCTTGTTGTCATGAAGCAACAAAAGTAAGAGCTGAAGTGAGCATTAGCATCTTCATAGTGTTAACAACATCTGGAACATTATAATTCTATTTTAAAAATAGCAGATGAAGGCTGAGATGTGTGTTTACACAAGAAGAATGGGAAAAAAATACATTAATTCCCTGAAGTCTGCTTCACTCCTCAAGCAAAGTCTTTCAAATCCCATTTATTTATTTGTAACTGATGAAGTCATGTAACCTAGAACTATGACACTTAAGTAGGATGGCCTAGACACTGTGGTGTTTGTTCAGAGTCTTTTTTTGTACTTCTTGGCTCTAGTATACTCACAGGTATGGTCTGGACACTACAGTTTTTTAACAGGCAAATTTGAAAGCCCAAAAATGCATCATTTCTTTAGCAGAATCAGAAGCATGCGTAGTGCACAGGTAGAGAAATTTTAATACCATTTTTCCCAGTTTAGTATTTCAAAGTGAACTGTCTTCTAACAGGCCAGTGTTAAACTGGATGTTTAGCAAGCTCCCAGAAAAAAGGTTGAGGCTGGAGATGGTGCAGACATATGCCAGTAATACACATTAGTGGTGGCTTAGTTGATAACTGACAGGAGGCAGACAATTTATTCAAGTTTTTTTTTTTTTTTTTTAATAAACTGTAAGACTTCATATGTTGTTGATGAGTAGGGTCTCAAAGGGATGTAATTAAGCTATTGCTTTCTCTTTCCATGCTATCTTAAAAGCTGGTAAGCTATTTTCTGAGTGACATTGAGCACCTTTAAATAAGAGGCCTGTCTGAGGTACTGTATCAATACCTCTCAGAAGTGATTGCTTATGTTAGCTGCTTTTTTCTTCTCCCTCTTAGCCTGTTCTGAAGACTGGCTGCAGGATAATTAATCTGAGGTTGTCAAGTAAACTACTAACTTGTCCAACTTTTTTCAGTGGGTCCTTTTCAGTGCACGCAAGTGTGTGCACATTGACTAGCACATTTAACCATATCCTGATAGTGAAAAAGCATTTTCTGTTAATTTCGTAAGGCTACGTAGCAAGGCTTCTCCCAAGATCAGGAGCTCTCTGAGCACAGGAGAAGAGCTGTATGAGCCTGTGACTCAGGGCTGGAAGGAAATGGGACTCCAAGCAACAGAGGTGCTGTATTATGACATCTTAGAAAGACGACTTTCTCTTAGAAGGGTGAGCTTAAATTTAATAATGGAGCTTCTGGCTTTTGTTCAGTCTTCTGGTTTATATCACATGAAGTATAGGTAAATTGGATCTCTTTTTCTTATCATTCTGCTAAGATGGATTAGAAACTGGTGTTATTATGTTTCCTAACTTATTTCAACTCCCAGAGCACCTCTCTGGTGATCAGTAGAGTTTAAAAAGAACTAGTGCTATTTACCCTTTTGGTTTATAAGCTGCAAATTACATTGCCAATACAGTGCAGCTCTTTGCTGGTCTTAATTTCTTAGCTTGAAGCAATGAAGTTTTGCCACAGCATGTCTACTAAAGACTTGTTTGTCAAGATTATGTGGTTACACTTAATGTTTGGTTTGTCTCAGGTCTTTAAATAGCCCTTAGGATAACACCCTTAAAGAATATAAATGCATAGAGGAAAATATTTGAGATCACCAGGGTTTATTGTGGTATGTTTCTGTTAAGTAACACCTTCTTAAGAAATAAAATACAAGTGGGTGTGCCTTTGGCAAACAAAGCATTTCTGTTTCTTTGCAGCTGATGTGACTTAGTTCTCCAGAGAGGTTAAGGGGAAACTTGCCACTTTAGGATTTGGCCTTATTAACAAGGAATGAAGACTGATTTGCATCTCATTGTGAGTGATACATGGTCTTACCAAAAAGGCTGAGTTGGGATGCCAAACCTTTGAGTGTCTTAGGGATGGAACAGTAGGCTGCACACAGCTCAGCATTTCTTTTTAGCTGATCTCATCATTTTCATTTGTTGACCTGTTGTTCAGAGTCAGAATATTCAGTCATGGACTGTTCTGCCCATTTTGGGTGATTTGGATTAGTACTGCAAATCAGTATTCTCCTGCAAGTCGATTCAGATATCCATGCATTCTTTTGTATCTTTGAAAGTAGAGAATGATAGAAACTGGGTACTCCAGAAGAGAACTCTGGAGGCAAATTTTGCTAAATAAGTGATTACAGGGCTCATAAGAACATTCTTTAACAAAAGCATAGAGGTGGATTGCCTGTTTTCTTCTTAAATCTCAAGAACACCAAATATGGTTACTTGTTAGATTAATTTATTTTACACTAAGTTCTCTCTATATTTGGAATGAGTTCTAGGAAGCACAGATCATTTCATCCTAAAGATTATCTACAATGGTTTACATGAGGTGCCTCTGAAGATGCCTGTCAT
This sequence comes from Meleagris gallopavo, assembly GCF_905368555.1. NCBI lineage: Eukaryota > Metazoa > Chordata > Aves > Galliformes > Phasianidae > Meleagris > Meleagris gallopavo. The sequence continues at coordinate 122,549,339 of NC_139404.1, forward strand.
TCGCTATTAACTACCATGGGAGTTGATAAAGACCAGTTCATATGAATACCACCCTCTGTGGCTAGGAAGCAAGAGGGAGGAATAGGTTTCTAATACATGGGCTACTCATGATTTACTATGATACATTTGCAGACTTGTGTTCTGGTTTATAGGGCCAAAGAATGCTCCCCAAATAATTCTGCTTATAGAATGGGAACTTAGTACCCCTATGTGGAGCAGCAGAAGCACACTCACTGTGGTCCATGTGGCAGTGGTAAGATGGGAAATATCCCCATTTTACCTGAGCAAGCTTCGGGGTCTGACGAGGATCCTCATGATTTTTCCTCTCCAAGTGAAGCAGTAGCACTGCAGGTTCTTGTTTTGTTACTGCTGGGCACAAAAAGCCTGAGCTGAGTGCTTCATGCACCACTGAGAGAAGTTTCTAACTACCTCTGTCCTCTAAAATAGATTACCTTCAGAGCACAGATATAATTTGTTACTTATCCTCCACACTCCCACACTTCACAGCTAATTTCCCCTTCTAATTACCTGATTACAATCTTGATTTTTAAATACACCATCGATCTTTGGCAGCTCAGCTTACTGCAAGTAGAGCAAGGAACTCCTTGGTGCTGGGTGGTGAGGTTTTTTGCAGCACTTAGAATCTCTTCTTAGCCTTTGCAAATGTGCAGAGTGTACTCTAAGAATGCTTGTTTATTCTTTTAAAAAATAAAAGAAAAGCTTTGGCAAGTTTTTTAATGATCACATGTGAGGAGCAGAAAGCAAGACAGTGAGATGCCAGCATTGCGTCATGTAATGTAATAGGTATTGCTTTATAAGCCCAGGGAGCTTTAATCAGCCAAAAGAGCACCATATGCCTTCAGCTTGCTGGTAGCGTAAATTCAGATTTCTGGCTGGCAAGTGAGGTCACAACTTCCTCCTTGTTGTAGTTCCTGGGACTTTGTTTGCTGCTGTTTATTTTAAAGGCTGTCTTTGATAAGAAAGCAGACTTTGGGCTTCTTCCTTTGAAATTATAATGTCACATTTTTATCTAGATGGAGGTGATGATTATGAATTGAAATGGTAGTAATGATCCCTCCTTTACTGCAGGGAAAGAATTCATAGGACAACTTGCAGGAAACAGAATGATATGCTTTCTTGAAGCCACCCTAAAACCTTCACTAAAAAATTGCAGTAGCTTAAGGGCCTCAATGCTTCCAGGCTGCACTGAACATAGCAGTGTGTGCGAATGCGTATGACTAGGAGGAGCATACTGAACTATTTCTGGCTATTTTTGTAGTTGTATTGTCTGCTATAAAGAGTACCATGTCACCTGAGGCACTACAGAAGTGAAATTCCCAGAAGAGAGAGATTTCTGGCTCTGTTGTGCAACCAAAGCCATATGAAGACTGCTGGGACTCGGTGTGACCCCACTTCCTCAGTATTTGTTGTTGTATTGCTTTGATATACCCCAGAATAAATAACAGTTTCTTCAGTGAGAAGTGTGAATTTAGTTAGAGAAGGGATTTTTGGAACAGATCTTCAGGCATAAGTTTGTTAGGAAGACACCGCTAATGCTTGTAGACCTAATGCTGATCTACATGTGCTAAGGATTAAACAATCCTTTGCTTTCATTACTCTCAAGCATTTTGAGGAAGTATTAAATCTTATACCTAAAGTATGCAAGGCTACAAAAGTTGCAAGACTATAAAAAAGAAAAGTCAAAGAGCATTCCAAATGTGCATTAGATTTATGCTCATGTGTAATATTGCATCCAGTATAGCATTGTATATAATATCAAATCAGCAATTTATTGATTACTTTGGAATTTATGAGCTATGATCTTTGTATGGTTTTGTTTTTTTTTTTTCTTACCTATTAGGTTTTGAGGCTCAGTTATTGTTTTAGCTCCTGTGAGAAGGAATACATGACATTGTGCCGAAGACCATACTTCTGTTGTATGTTCATCTCACTGAAGAACATACAGGATTTGGCTTTTTGAAAATATATTCTGTTACTAACATATCGTTCAAGTGGAGAAAGATGTTATCGAGGCTTTGCATCACTGCAAGCAACATGGCAGACGTTCTTTTGCTGCATTAATATCCTTTAGATGTTGCAAACAACTATCTTAACATCATGGAAATATTCTGTTACTTCCTTGTAGACAAGACAGCTAATGATTCTTTTGTCAGGGAAAATGTATGACTAAGATAAACTATTCAGTTTCTGTATGTGCTTTTGCATAATAGGCTGTTGAACAGGTACTACCGTTTGAATATTTATTAATTTGCACTATTTGGGTAAAAACAACGACAAAACAAAGAAAAAATCAGTAGACAAACAAGTATTTTCATGTTTGAGGGCATGTGAACCTTGCTTTGTTTAATATTATGGGGGTTTTCATTAAGCATTTAAAAAAATATATCTGAGTTTTGATTATTAGTTCTCCGTGCAATACTTAGCAAATTACAATACTTAGATGATTATCTCACTAGCTGTGGTGCTGCAAATTGCTAACATCACAAGTTACTAATTGGCTCCAGTGTCTCTGGTGCAGAAGGTAAAACGTCTAATGGAGTTAGGACAAACCACACTATAGAGCATTCCATTGGTTTAATCACATTTGAAATATTTATTGAATGTGATGTAAAGCAATCAGATTCATTTGTTTGAAGGAACAGTTGTTCCCAAGGCAATTTTGTCTATATCCTGGAGAGGGATACAAAATGGCAAAAGAAGAGCATTTTCTTCCTTTTTGTTTTACAGCTAACAGAAGAAATTGCAAGTGGTTTTTATTGCCCATGCCAAATTTTATGACAAGAACATAAATTTTAAATTTTCCTTTTATAGTGCACTTAACAGAAAAATACTGCTGCTTTGAAAACTGCAGCTGTGTATTATGATAGTAGACTGCTTAAGCACTTGCCATGGTTCATTCGGGAAGAGTATGTGTGTTCACTGTAAATCTTCTTTTACTATACACCTAGGATACGTAGGCATATGCATGCATACATGGATAACCCATTTTATTACCTTTCATACCTAGTTTTTCATATTTCATGTGAAATTTCTTTTCATACCCATCTAGTGGCAACTTAATATTTTATTTTCTAACTGAAAAAGTTGGCAAGTGTTTTCTAGAAAAACATTTAATCCACAAGTGCTTCATTTTTAGTTTAGTCTGCAGTCTTGTGTGCATTTATGAACATTCCCATATATGCGTTTGGAAGACCTGAGCCAGAATAGCCTTACTACAGTAATCATACTGTGGTAGTCTTAAGTCAACAGATTGTTAGGAAAAAAAAAAATGCTGCTTGAACCTACTTGGGTGTATTTTGGTCATCATTCACCAAAATGTAACAAACTGGTTTGTCAGAGAGGTGGCACGTCAAGGAGTTCTGGAACATTGCACATATCCAGCTCTTTTGCGTACCACTATTTGTTACTAAGATTCTTAAAATCTGCTGAGAATCACAGAATCATAGTATAGCTTGGGTTGGAAGGGACCTCAAGGATCATGAAGCTCCAACCCCCTCCCACGTGCAGGACCACCAACCTCCACATTTAATACTAGGCCAGGCTGCCCAGGGCCCCATCCAATCTGGCCTTGAACACCTCCAGGGACGGGGCATCCACAACCTCTCTGGGCAGCCTGTTCCAGCACCTTACCGTTCTCATAGTAAAGAACTTCTCCCTGATATCCAGCCTAAATCTTCCCTCCTTCTACATACAACTGTTTTCCCCTTCCATGTCACTGAGGCCACTGCAATTTAAGGTGCACCAAAGCAGCCTTAACTCCTCCTGTGAAATCAACATGAGGAGCTGGGATGGAAATTGAAGCTTCTTAGGAAGCTTCTCTCACTCCTGGGTAGATTCTCTTCTCACTTTCCATGAAGGTTGTAGGAACAGCTGGAATAGAAAAAGACTTTTTTTTTCTTTCCATTCTGAGGCTTGAGGTCTTTCTACATGGCTTTCCACTTGCAGGCCATGTTGACTATGGAATTTGACCATGTGTGTATTATAAACCATACACATTACATTTCTGCCTATTTCTGCCTTATTACTGCTGCTATGGATTCTCTTATCACACACACAAAAGTAAATTACAAAGTATGAAACTTTAAGAGAAAGAAGTTAAAAAGATTCTGTTGCTGGATGAGCTGCACACTGTACTTTATACATCAACTTAAAAGCAAAGGCAGAATTGCAGTCAGTTAAAGAGCAATCATTGGATTTCCCAGAAAATACAGTCCCTCTTCCGTGCCTCTTAGTCTTCATTGCTCTCTCCCAGTTGCGGTGTTTTTTGACTCACTGGCAGCTGCAAAAGGAAACAGGGAAATGTCTTTGTTTGGTTCTGTCAGCATGCTCCGCTTTGATTACCGTGCAGGACAGGCTTTTATGGGCTTCTATTCCAAGTATTTTACAGTCTAGGATCAGATTTTGACACCCTTGCTAGTCAGGAGTAAGTGGCTATTCCATCAGGTCAGATAGATCTGAATGGGTTATCAGTTAGGATGATGGTGTTTAGACAGAGCCATGACAGTGATTCAAACACTTTTCCATGAGTCAGTGATGCAAATATTTTTCTGCTGGTTTAGTCTTTTCAACTTTTAGATGAGTAACATAGAAAAGCCTTTGGTTATTCTTTTATTTAAGACAGTCTGCTTTGAGAAGGAAACAAAATGAGTGAAACCTTTTGGCACATGAGAGAGCAGGAGGGATTTTGTGCAGAATGAAGAGCACGGAAGAAAGCCCCATATCCGGAACATGGTCCTAAGAAGCAAACCGGAGAGGTCGGCAGATTTTCACTAGGCTGCCAAGAGATGAGCAATGATTAGGTGATTTGCCTCCTTTAAACCTTGTCTGCTGCCAGCCCTAAATCCCCTTCTCCCATTTCCAGTGCAGCTTTCAGCCCGCAGGATAAGCGGATGATGAGGTATACAGTTGTGGTGTGGAAAGGATTCAAACAAAGTGAATGAGATTCTTATCTTCTGGGACTTGTGTGATACAGAGAGTGAAGAGGAGGGAAGACAAACTGTTCTTCATTTGCAGAAAATGCTTTCATCTTTTGCTGTGCTGTGTGGCTATGGCTGAGGAGAGAGCAGAGAAACTGTCTTCCTGCTTATATCAAATTGCCAGGCCTTTAATTTTGACCAGATGCGCCATGCAATTATGGCATCTGATGGATAGTTATAAAGGAATTAGTCTTTGGCAAACTGAACTTCATTTCAAGTAATATCAGCATCACAGAAGACTCAGGAAACCAAATTCTGTGACAGAGTCACAGCCCTTCCCTAAGCACTCAAATTTCTTGGCAGAATAAAAGGAAGCCCGAGTGCAAAGAGACAGAGTATTCTAATTTCTAAGCACATTCTGGAATGGATGCCTTGCTGCTCTTCCCACAAGCAGGCAGTGCAGGATGCTGACAGGTACCCTGAACCTTGCCTCTATGCCTGTCAAACTCTCCCATTTTATTGTGGTTCCTGTTGGGGTTATAGGTAGTATTCTTGCCGCCGCGCCCCGTGCTCTAATTGCCATGAAGTGCAGGAGGTTCAAGCACGCTTGGTTCCCAAGGCTGCTAATGAGCCCCAGCTCTTCTCGCCCTTAATGAACCAAGACTTGTCTGGGGGGATTCTTGTCCGCCCCTCTTTCTTCCTGGTCAGGGAAGGAGGCGAGAGTTCACACAACAGAACAATGACTTTACAGTGCGGGGGCCGTGCAGCTGTGCCATCTGAAGCTGTGCTTGGTTATGAGCAACAAAGCTTAAATAGATTGTACTGTGAGGAGGTACGGCTCTGTGAGTGTGAAGCATAGCTCTTGCTTCTGCCTGACTGAGCTGTCTGCTCGCGGCAGCAACGGGGCCCTGACGGGAGCTTCTGCAGGGAGAGCTGCGCGGGGCGACGCTTTCGCATTCTCTCTGTGATGCTGAGAGCTGGGAGCAAAATGAAGTTTTTGTGGATCTCTGAGAGGGCTGCACTGCTGCCTCCTCTAGAAAATCCCACCAAAAGTCACGGATTCCTAATCCACCTCAGATGGTTAATAAGGCCACTAGAGCAAGCATAATTCAGGAGTTTCAGCAATGGAGAGTATTTACACAGTAAAGCATGCACACAAACAAACCGTTAACCAAATCTCACTTTTCAGTTCTTTCTCACTGCAGGCTCTTTTCATAGTTTAGAATCATCAGGAATTTGGGCTCAATTAGTAGAAATTTCATGTGCTTCATCTTTCTTGGGGTATTTCAGTTAGGACACTGCAATCCTCTGGCTATATTTATCTCACTGCAAACACACATGTCATATTCACACATACATGTACCTGTACGTATGGTACAAATTACCTTGAAATACATAGGAGCAGTATATTAATATAGTACAATGAATATATCCATGAAAAACATAAAAATATCACTTGCTTTCCTTGATACACTGTTCCCTGTGTATATCCATGTAAGTATTTACACATGTGAACACAGACATGTACCCTAGGTGCTGTGCTATAACAATAACTTACCATTTCAACCTGAGAAAAGAACTGTGTGAATTAAAATAGCAATGAGAGATGTAAGGTTACCGGCTGTTATACTCTGGGCTAACTCTTGCACAATGCTATACAAAGGTGAAATTGTTTAAAGTTTTACTACTAGATTAGCAAAGCCAAAAACAGCATCTGCAAAAAGAAATCTGATTTTGCTGTAGTAAGCTGTTTGAAAATCATCATGTTGTTGTTTTAATCATTTTGGGTTTTTAGCAGTGCAGAAAAACATCTGCTGCTTTCCTCAATCACATGAGCGAGAAAGAGAAAGCGAAAGAATAAGGAGCTTTTGCTTTGCATTCCTAAGTGAACAGAGAGAATAGGGGAAAAAAAAGAAAAAAAAGGAAAAAAAAAAAGTCATCTAGTTTTAAATACCTTGATTTGTGCATGATCAGGTTCAAATCTTTTGCTCGCTCTCCCACCCGGAGTGGTGGACTCATAGTACCGGGAGCCGCGGCAAAGCTGACAACCCCCCATGGCTGACCCCTCATGTTGTCTGTCGCCTAATCGAATTTTGCGTGTGTTTCCAGATAGCCGATCAGCTTCCCTGGATTTCGCTGACGCCACAGGAAAGCTTTGCCTGAAGATGGAAACACTGGAGTCGGAACTGACCTGCCCTATCTGTCTGGAGCTGTTTGAGGACCCACTGCTGCTGCCCTGCGCTCACAGTCTCTGCTTCAACTGCGCGCACCGCATCCTGGTCTCCCACTGCGCCTCCAACGAGCCGGTGGAGTCTATCACCGCCTTCCAGTGCCCCACCTGCCGCTATGTCATCACCCTCAGCCAGCGTGGTCTAGAGGGGCTCAAGCGCAACGTCACCCTGCAGAACATCATCGACCGCTTTCAGAAAGCCTCAGTGAGCGGGCCCAACTCCCCTAGCGAGACCCGTCGGGAGCGGGCATTTGACAGCAACAGCATGTCCTCCTGCGAGAAGGTCCTCTGCCAGTTCTGCGACCAGGACCCTGCCCAGGAGGCAGTGAAGACATGTGTGACCTGCGAGGTCTCCTACTGCGAGGAGTGCCTGAAAGCCACGCACCCCAACAAGAAGCCTTTCACCGGCCACCGGCTGATCGAGCCCATCCCGGACTCTCACATCAGGGGATTAATGTGCTTGGAGCACGAGGACGAGAAGGTGAACATGTACTGCGTGACAGACGACCAGCTGATCTGTGCCCTGTGCAAGCTGGTCGGGCGGCACCGAGACCATCAGGTGGCAGCTCTAAGCGAGCGCTACGACAAGCTGAAGGTGAGTGCTGCCCTCGCACCCCATATTGAGTGGTGGGGAGGGAGGGTGTCCTGCCGTTCAGTGTTGTGTTTCCTTGTTTGGGCACAGGCAGGTAAAGGCAGGTGTGCGATCTGTCATCAGATGAGATGCATGTACAGACTGCTGTGTGCTCATCAGAAAGGGGTCAGATTTTCCCTTGAAGAAAGATTCCTTGGTTGTGCTTTGATTTTTCTGCTGCATGCAGTGTACACTATTGCTAGCACAGTAAGCTAGTATTAGCTTATCTGTCTGCATCTATCCACATCTTCCCTCATGGCAGTTGGCAGGGTTTTGTGTTGGCTGCACATATGTAGGCCCTGATGAAAATGTCGGTGTTCTTTGCATACGCTCTGTTGTTGATTATTTTTTATCAAGCTGTTCTTATCACAGAAAACCCTTTGCATCACTGCTAATAAGAAATGCATTTATACCTGCTGATTTCAGGGGCTGCAGCTGCCTTGTCAGCCAAATGCCAGCCCCAGTCTTCCCATGCTGCCCCAAAGGAAACTAAACCAAAAATCTCTTTCAGCTCCTTGTGGCATTCCATGGTTCCCCCCTCCCACCTGGCACCCACCTGGCCCATGTGGGGTGTCCTCACTGGGTGAAACAAGAGGCCATGATGCAGACCTGTTCAGGTTGCTCTGCTGGCTCCCAGTGAGGCCATCAAGCAGCCTTGGACCAAACACATTGATTTAGGTGCTGCAAGCAGAGGAGAGAGAGGAGTGAATGAGATTTCCTCAGGGCTAGTCTATATGTACTTGTCTGCCTGCGTTCTGGGGGGATTCCTTGGTTATGTTGAGAAGACACAAGTGCGGAGCGTGAAGATAATCCGCCACAGTTCTGGAGATGTGAGAAGAAACTGAATTAATAGATTTAACTAACTGGAAATGTATTCTTAAACTTGAAGATGAAAATGTAAGACTGCACACATAGATGATAACTTTGTGTGAATGCAGGTAAATTCTGCATGCCACATGTTTTTTGTGCCTCTGTGCATGTGCAAATATGCATATCGTGCTCTATGATTATATAAATATAATGAAAGATGCTTCTCTACTTGGACCTAATATCTTCTTTCCATTTCTTAATTAATTTTTGTAATGTTAAAGAGAAGTTGTTATTTCAGCTTTCCTTTTTTTTTTTTTTAAGAAGTGCTTGTTTGTTTTTTTAAATAATTAAGAGTGTAGCCACTGCTAAAATGGGACATGGGCTCTAACTGTGAATGCTTGCCAGGTGCTACAATTCAGCAAGCTAATAGAGACTAAACACCTGTGTCATTTATCAACTTGATAAGAGTAGGAATGTGCAATTTGATGTGAAATACTTTGAAGTTTAGTATTAGCTAAGTGCATTTTTGATGATGTCAGTAAATGTTATACAAAATTTCTTAGTGCTGGTATACTTAGATATGGCTAGTCTTGGAAGAAGACTTCAAAAAGCAAGTGTCTTTGAGATCTTAATATATGGTTAAGAAAAAAATCTGTGTGTTTTTACATAATCTCTGTCTTTCCCGTGCAAAGATGCATACGCAGACTCTGGATGGGTATCTCAAACAAACAAGCAGTGTTCACATTAGATGTTTCCCAGATTAGCAAAGCTGGCAGAAATGTAAATAGAGTACTTTCCACCAGACTCATCAATGAATTCAAGTACTAATTTAATGATTAGAGTGGGCCTGGATCAAATAACTCTTACAAAGGCAATTTCTATCATTATTTATAATATCCATACAGATTTTTTTGTTTAGACTTAAACTTTCTTTGTACTCAAACTGTTTGGAAGTAATTTATACAGGAAATTATTAGCCGACATGAAATCCAATTACTATCCTTTTTGTCATGAGTGAAATAGACTTATTTTACTTTGTTAATCCCTGCGGTGATACCAATCATACCATTTTTGCCACCGGTTACAACATTCTGAGCCCAGGGATAGTAGGCTGGGTGAGTTCCATCCAGATCCAGAGTCCATTCTCTGTTCATAAGAAGGTAATCAGTAATTGATGTCCTTCCTTTCCTCATTGCCTCTTCCATCTCAGTAGTGTGAGCTGTTTTATATGTTAAACTCTGAGAATGAGATTTTCTCTTCAGTAGATTGGATTTCTTCCTTAGGAGTAAAGGAATTAGGTCTCTTTACATCACTATTTAGCGGCGAACAGGCAAGATTGTCTGTTCCCTTTTCATGTTGAGGCAACCTTCTTCATCAATGGTAATACCATTTCTTCAGTAACTGCTGGTTTTGCTGTTCTAAGTCTTTGGTTCAAGCTTGCATTTAGTGTTTGTTAAGTTACAGATAATGTGCAGTTGCCAGTGTTAAATGCAGAGTTCAAGTTAATCAGAAAATACCCCTCTGAAAAACAGGTTGTTGCTTGCTATATTGTTGCTGAGGGTTTTTAAGTACATAGGGTTTGTTTGATAGATGGTTACGCAAATCTTCAAAGAAAATTCTAAAAGAATGAGTATGTGCTAGTCAATAGGGTAGTGGATTCATTCAAAGATAGGTGACTAATAGTATCTTCGAAGAAGAAAAACAGAACCGCTTCATGTGATGTTTCCTTTTCTTGCAATTTTCTTTTTAAATCAACACATTGTTGATGCCAACAACAGCAACTAGTGTGTAGCTCTAGGTGTCAAGCTATGCTAATTACTCACATTCTCTTCCAGCGGCGTTACTAATTATTTAAACTATATCTCATCCTTCATTAAGCGTAGGACAATAGATGCCATTGCAATGTAGCTCCCTTTGTGGCAAAAATGAAGCCCTTTAATTAGGAATTCTGTATACTTGTCCAGCAGAGACGTCTATGGTAAAGCATGTTTAACAGTCGGTGTAATTGCAGTTGTGGACATCTGAAAATGAGAAAGTGTTTTCCTTTGGCAGCTATTGCTCTAGCCCTGAGAGATACTTTTGTTAATGAACTTCTACTGTGCATGGAGGGGTCTGAGGGCACTTATTTCAGAAGCAATTCATTCTTGGTTACTAAGAACACATGGTGTAATTACATGCTTATAGATGCTTTAGTGTGTACAGACTTTTTTTTTTTTTTTTTTATTTAGACCATAGACACAGATGTGTTAAAAAAAAGAAACCTCATATACCATGACAAAAACAGAAAATAGGAAATATTCTGGTTATCACTGAATTTATGAGGTGATGGTCAGAATTGTGTTATAAGTTAGAAATAGCTTCTAGCTGCATAAAGAATGAAAGTTGTAGAAACAAAAGCTGCAGATGCTCATGCTTACTGCAATATAATACTACAAAGAAAAGATTTTTGTCTAATTACTTTTGATGTTGATTTTTTGCTTTTTGTCTTGTTGAGATGTGAAGGAGAAGACAAATGTGCACTCATGTTTTCAGAGAAAATTAATGAAAATTGCCATTGTTCTTTAGACATATTTACACTTAAGAAAATGATAAGAAAAATGCAAAGAGGGAGAAGCTACAAGGTGGGTGTGAATGAAAAAATAACGTCTGTTTAATTTTAGCAAAAAGCCATGAAGAAATGTCACAAAAGGGGAAGACAGATGGTAAACCATATTTTGAAATGGTATAAAGCAAGCATAGCGCCATTGAAACCAATAATTTTTTCTTCTTCATATTTACCAGGAATCTGGCCACTGATATATATAATCTTGCAAAAAAATAATTTTGGAATGCTTTGTGTGATGCTTAATCAAGAGAGATCCTTTGTTGAATTAAACTGCTATAGGTTAGCAGTTGTTCTCCATGTTTTTGTTTGACCCTTATTAGCACTGACACGTATTGGGCATATTTATGAAGGCAAGGCAGTCCTGTGAATGGCACTCAGGAATTCCAAGAACAAAAGGGAGCTTCTTGTTTGTACGGCTTTTATTTTGTTTTAGTGGCAGAATCCATACACATCTATTTTTACTCTGCTGTTTATGCAGGATGCAAGGATTCAATTTTCAATGGAGTGTCAATTCAATTACTCACAAATATTTTTGGTGGGAAGCAGCCATAAGTCGTTTCCACATAGGGAGAATTGCATTCAACTCTTATAAACCTACTTCAGCTGTGTAAAGGTAGGAGACTGTGTCAGGTCCACAGCTTCTACAAACTCGGCACAAAAATACATCTCCCCTGATATGTTTACTCTGAGTTAAAATCATCTCATATTGCACTATCTCTGCAGAGACGCTGGCAAAGTATGTGTTGAAGCTTTCCAACTATTAATTGGTATACTGCATACTGTAAGAACCTAATGCTTGGAAACCTGTACTCAAACAAACAGATGGGTTGACAATCCAGGAATACTGGTTTCTGTATTTGTAGATAAATACATTAAGCATATGCATGTAAGTATATAGCCGTATGCATTTTATTATGTTTATTTGTATATATATAGCTCTTGTGTTAGTATGATAACAATATTGCATATGTTAATAGGTACGTCAGTGTAGCTGTGTTTGAATAGCACAGAAAAATATAATTCCTAGTAGTTCATTAATATATAGAATTTAAATGAATATATATATGCCTATATTTTAACTATATAAAGTTTCAGATACATATATGTTGGTCACTACAAATATATTTGATCACGTGTACATTAGCCACATTTCAATTATTTAAACTACTGTATCCAAAACATGGCACCCCTGGACTTACATTATTACTAGATTAGTATTAGATTACTGTTAGATTAGATACTACTTAACACATATTTCAGTGTATATGAATTATGGAATAGTCACTTATATTAGTATAGAATATTATGTAATTTTACATAAAGCACAGAGTTAACTATACTTTTTCAGTATTATAAAGACTCAAAAACATTAACTTGTTTCCTGGAAGAGAATAGATGTAGGAATGAACTATTTCAATACACAGGTGTTCGAGTAACACTTATTTTATTAATGTGTAAATATTAAGGCAGACTTTAGATCATACTCTTTTAGTCTAGTGTTTTCTCAGGTTACTGTGTATGCCAAATCTGATATTTCTTTTGTGAAATTTAAAAGAATATAACATGTGAACACAACAACATTATGGTGATGATGTTTGCTTGTTTGAATTGTTCTTGTTGGTTCTTTTTTTCTAATTTTTTAGTAAAATTCTGAATGCTGAGGCCTGAGTTGGTATATTTATGAATGTGGATTATGAACTATTATTCAGCAATAGTTTTTATTTACTGAAAACTGGATGTGGCTCTGGGCAGCCTGCTCTAGTGGTTGGCAGCACTTCCCACAGCAGGCGATTTGAAACTAGATGATTTTTGAGGTCCTTTTCAACCCAGGCCATTCTATGTTTCTATGATTGTATGATCGTCGTATTTTTCCATGCACCTGACTCAAAACGTTGAGTTGATGGACTTCAAGTCCCTACTCCAGCTCATACTTTGCTTACTGTAATGACCTCCTGTTTGTCCCTTCATTGCTTATACATTTTTAGATAATAAAATGATTGATAGGTGGTGGTGAAATATAATGAAAGACAAGTGCTTCTTCAGAATGAGACTCTGTGTTTAAACAACAAGCAGTAAAGCAATAAAAATGGAAATGAAGCAAATAGAGGCGGGTAAGGGCAAATAACTAACTCTCTTAGAACTCTTAGAGTTTGATGCAGGTTGACCTTTTTTGTAATAAATATAGTGCCTGCCTAACAAAGAAGCAAAGGTAGAGTAGGTAACGGGAGAAGTTACAAACAAGGTGACCTTTCAAAGGCAGAACGCTTACATTTTTTAGAAAAACAGCATACTTTAAAAAATTGATATGTTGACTGAGCAAATGTGTTCTTTTAGTGTTTTCTTGGAAAATTATAAAGCTGACTGGAGGAGTATGGGTGAAAGAACTTGCCATAGTCAGTAAAAGGAAAGCTTGCATTGAAGGCATTGAGAAGTGTGTGCAAGTGTATGAATATGTATGTTAGCTATGTGTATTCTGAACTTATCTTGAAGTATAATCTTATTTTAATGCAAATATTTTTGAAAATGAATGTGACAGCAAATACATTTTCAAACAAAGGTGAAGGTGATTGCTGGTATGCTTTAAATAGGGAAAAACCAAAACTAAACCAAAAAACACACTGGCTGTAAGTATCTCCCAAACAAGCATTACAGAACACTCAGCATTCAAGTTTCTCTCAAGCTTTAATTTAACTTGTTAAATCACTCTGTGAAGAAAAAAACAAACTATATGAATTCTGCTCTATAATGACACAACTACAGACCACGGTGGCATGATTAAAGTATCATAAAGGTCCCTCAAACCCGACATCCAGCCTCCTGTCCCCTTTGATTCCCTTCACTTAAGACACCTTTTCTTTGGCTGGACTGAACACCCACAGTGGGGATGAGATGGAACTCCTGTCCTTCGCAGCTCTCCAGCTCTCTTTTATAACACGCTCTATCAAATGAGAGTGTTCTGTTTATTCAGGTATTTGAAGTCAGTGAAAAATGAAGGAGGAGCAAAGGAAATGGAATAGCAGATGATTTTATCTTAGTGTTGTGATTCTGAGCTGTTTCTGGACCTGCTGTAAATGCTTACTTAAACAGTTGTTACCTAAGTACAAACGCTGAACTGTAAGCACAATGCTTTCATACCTGTCAGTAAAACACTGAGGACATGATGGATAGGCAATAAGTAATGTACCATTGACTTTCTCGGTCATGTGTCTTGTGATGCCAGCAGGGTTACTTTTTACGATAGATTTTTTTTCTTCAGTTTCTGCAGGTTGAAATAGTTGTGTTTTTTTTTTTAAGAATTTCTTCTTTGTTGGAGAACAGCTGTTGGTCTTGTGTAAAATCCAAGTTATGACTGGGGAAGGGATGCATGTGGAGGGCTATTCTAATGACTCAGACAAATTTATCCAGAGACTGGAGCTCTGCATTGCTTCTGTATCATATGAGCACCCTCCATCAGAGCTTGGTTGGTTGGTTTGTTTTCATGCTCACAGTATTTATATTTTTTGAGAAATGAATATTTCCTACCTACATTTTTCATTCTACTCTTTTGGAATTTTGGAATTTTAACTTCCTTCATAGTCTATAGGTCAGATTGCAATGAAGTAGCGATATGAACCTTTACTTATATTTTATAGTATGAGAGAGATGAAATTCAGCACAGATGAGAGATGTAACACTGCCTAAGGTTAGCTTTCTCCTTTTGCAATTTTCCTGTTTAATTAGTTTTGATAATGAGAACGATCTTCTAAACTACTACAGACCCCTCATCCTTAGCCTTTTTGTTACCCAGAAAACTGCTTTCAGAAAATCAATGCTGAAATATTACAGAATCACAGAATGGACAGGGTTGGAAGGGATCTCAAGGATCATGAAGCTCCAACCCCCCGCCATATGCAGGGCCATTTAATACTAGACCAGGCTGCCCAGGGCCCCATCCAATCTGGCCTTGAACACCTCCAGGGACGGGGCATCCACAACCTCTCTGGGCAGCCTGTTCCAGCACCTCACCACTCTCATAGTAAAGAACTTCCCCCTGATATCCAACCTAAATCTTCCCTCCCTCAACTTAAAATCATATCCCCTTGTTTTACTGTTATCTACCCTTTCAAAGAGTTGATGTGTCCAGCATGCTTTGGTGGAAGAATATGAACTTCACAATTTCGTGCCTATACAGAAGTTAAGAATGCAGCTCCTTTTTTTTTTTTTTTTTTTTTTTTTTTCCTTAGGAAGGAAATTTCTATGGGCATTTCTGTCTTTAGAATAGACAGTATCGCACTGTACTAATCTTTCTGCCAGCCATGTCTGTAAAGTATAGAAATGGTTTCATCTATTTTTACCATAGGAATTCACAAAGGCACCATTCAAAGTTAAATCCAGAATATAAGAACTTGTACAAATACATGAGGAGATGTAATCCCTTCTTGAAGGAGCATTCTTTTAGTTAAGCTTAAAACAAAATATAAAGCAGGCATGATAGTTACTTAGACATTTTATATGGTTGCAGTAATATTCAGGATACCTGTTGGCATCGTGTAATGGGAAGATAAGAAAAAAATAGATAAAAAATTTTGAATGAATATCAACCAGTTTCACTAATGAAAGGAGGTACTACTATTTGATTTCTTGTAATGATTCTGGTATGAAATACACTGTGCTGAAAAGTCTGGATTCTCATGCACATCATTTAGGGAAACAGTGGAACTACTTGCATTGCGTTTTGTGCCAGCTTAGTCACAAATTGCATATATTCTGATCATGCAGTTGTGATGTCCAAACTGATGCTAATACACTGCTATGACAATACAAAATATTACTCTCCCTACATTTGAAAAAAGAACTGAAATGTGAAACATTACAAAATAACTAAATTCTAGGCTTGTTCTGTAGTATTTTCTCTTTTATGGCTTAAGTTTTTCAGCTATTAGTACTTAGTCAAGTTAAGATTTTGATATTGCATTTTGTTAAGGTTCTAAATAAAGTAAAAACAGTAGTACAACAAAAAGAAGTCTTTAATGTGACATACATCAGCTCATATAAATTGAAACAAATAGCAATAAAATGTTTTGTCTCTTCTTAAAATGCTAAAAAGTGCAAAGGGGCATTTTGAACACAATTACTTTCCAGTGCTGCATTAATTGTTTCTTACTCTGTTCCGTTCTGTATCTCATCAGTTTATTGGTGATAGAGCATTACAGTTAATATGAGGACAGACAAAGGTAGGAACAGCAATATACTGTACAGAGGGAGGGGGGAGGAGCAAGAGTGGGCTGGAGCTGCTGGATCTCAGGGCTAACAGCAAGATGAGATTGTTCATATATATTTTTCTCTTTTCCTTAAAATTATCTACAGGCATATGTGAAAACAAAACTTTTTAAGCCAAAGTCTCCCATTTTACCTGTGCAGCTGATAGTGAGATTTCACACTGGCAATAATAATGTCAATTCAAGCTCATAATGAATTTGAATGTCAGAGAAGTTTTCCTTCTCTAAGCCTATCTAGTAGATAAAATATTTAAGAATAAACAGCATAATCTTTCATTAACTACCATAGAAGCAAAGTAAACAAAAAGAACCTGTATAGTTATATTGGTTACATGGATTAACATTCCTTTGCTGTGGAGAGTGGTGCTGTACTCTAGTAGGAAAAGCACCGCTTTGTTCTACAGCAGTGATGTTGAAGTTTGAGGCTGCATGCCCACATTCTCTTATTTACAGTGGCACAGTCAGATTTTACAAGAGATTGAAGATAGGCAGCTGTTACAACAGCTGTGATAGAGACATTACACAGACTTGGCAGGCTGTGGCTAATCACAGTGTGTGCAAACTTCATCTGTAGATTAAGCCAGCATACGTAGAATATGCATCTCTTCAAACTGAATCCAAGCAATATTTATCTTTTTAGTAAGTTTCATTATTTAAATTAATTAAATTTACTTAATAATATTATTATATTATTAGTAGTATAATAATATAATACTTATATATATTATATTATATATTATGTATTATAATAATATATTAATATAATAATTTAATACTTAAATAAATTACTTAATTAAGGAAAGATAATGGTCAGTGTTTGCATGGCAGTTCAACTGAATAGATATTTAAAATACTATATTCATGGCCTGAAGTCTTTAAGCACATAGATGCAAGAAATCCCTTCAAAGGAATAATAGAGGGAACTTTTAAAATGATGCAAATCATGTTTGACCTCATCAGTTAAAAAAAAAATAAATTAGTCAAACCATGAAGATGTTCCAGTATACACACCTTGACCATACTCTCTAAACTGTTAAATGGGAAAATGTACATGCAGATGTACATAAGATTGGCAGAGGGGAATGCTTGAGAGAAAAAGCCCCTGTTTTTCCAGTAGCCATAGTCCTCCTGGTTGCTGTATGGCCTTTCCTACGGTTTCAGCTTCCCTGGCATGCAGGGCTGCTGGGGCAGAGGTGCTCCAGGATGGCCCTCCAGTGCTGGTGCTCTCCTTCCACACAGGGTGGTCTTCACCTCAGCTTCATTTCCCTTCCTGTGGTGAAGTGCTGTTGGAAGCCAAGCATGAGGAGTTAATCTGTGAATGGGAAACTCTGCCGTGTGAGGGAGCTCCTGCATTGAGGCGCTTTTTCATCTCAAGGGGTTGTAGGTGAGCAGAAGGACCAGCTCAAGATGCCTACTGAGGTTATGCAAACTTTGAGTGAACTTCTATGGTGATGCAATCTTTTCTTTCATGTGCTTAAGGAAGGGCAGAGGTTGTTCTCTCCACTGCATTCGAATGTACCTTTCAACTTTAAAAATATGCTGTAGCTTTGGGGGGAGGGAGCATTATATTAGAAGTATAATAATGTTTTCACCCTCTTTTGGGCATTTCTTCTGATCGCTCTAGAGGAAAAAGTGACCTTTACACTCAAATCCACCAATTAGAGCAGCAACCATGATGCCTTTGTGTGTTCTTGTTTTGTTTTGTCTTATGCTGTCATTCACTGTGCTGAATTAGCTTTCTTTTCAGAAGGACTTGGGCAATTCTACTGATTTTCTCCTGAAATTCTGATATACTGAAATTCTTATGTAGGCAGGATGTTATGAGCTATTTTAGCTTTTTTTTTTTTTTAAATAAGAAACACTATCAAAGGAAACTTTTTCTTTCTTTAATTTACTTGATTGTTAGTATTGACAAGAAGGAAAAACCTTTGTCTGAACATGTAATGAGTACTAAGTAATAATACATCTTTAGATTAGTAACTGTCTGTAGTGTCTTGTTGAAAGATACTGTGAAAAAGCAACAAAAAAAAAAGGAAGAATATCACTGTGATAAGCTACTAAAACATTTTAGAACACCTGAAAAACTTCAAATGAAGTCTGAATTTTCAGCAGTTTTAAATGTGCTCTTGCACTCTCTAAATCAATGTGCAGTTTCTCCTTTGAAAGCAGTGTAATTTTTTTCTGTCAAATAAGTCACTACTAATTAAAAGACAAACAAACAAATGTAAGTAATGAGACCAGTTTGGAGGTCTGCTTTTAAATTTCTCAAGTGCTTAATTTCAACACTGCTGAAGTCAGTGAAGGCTTTCAATTTTAACATGCACAGTATCAAAATATTTCAGTAACTTGGGAAACTTGGTCTAATCGTTGCTTCTATTGTTTGCAAAACTGAGTGTAAATATAAGGATACAGGTAAATTGTTGGGTTGCAGACAACTAATTGTCAAAAGTTACAGCTTTAGATGTGGGACAGCTGATTTTGTAAGGACTGTGTTTGTAGCTGGGAATGAAACTCACTCAAAGGAAGAAAACAAAAGAAAAGGGAAAGAGCTTTACTTTTCGATTTTTATTTTATTTTTTTCAACAATGTCCTCTAAGCATGGTAAGAACACCGATTCACAGCGACAGCGACACAAGACAGGAGTTTCTTCTTGAATGACTCCTGTTTGCAGAACAGGCTGCGAATCTGCTGTCACGTGTTTTCCTTGGAGAAACTCGTTTCCTTCCTGAGGAGGTCTGCAAGGTCAGGTAAATATCCGGTCCTGGAAGCTGCCTCTGTGAGGGCTCTGAGTCATTATTTCTCTGAAAAAAAATCACAGAGAAAGTCTCTCAAGAAACCCTGAAGTGCACTGAAGCACTTAGTCATGGGGAGCCATTTTAAACAGTATATGCTGGGTAAAAGAAAAGTTTTCTGAAGCTCTGTTGTTGTTTTTTTTGTTCCCATGTATGTTTAATTTCAGTATTTTTATTTAAAAGTCAGAATTTGTATACTGATTTTCAGTGCTGTAAAATGGGACCACTCAGTCTGCTCCATCTTCTCCCTCCTTAATTACCCAGCTATCTTCAGTGACCACACAAGTGTTCTCTAGAAAGGCTGATGCACTATGAGCTGATAGCACAGGGACAAGTCAGGTGCCTAAAATACAGTTTCCAAGCAGACAAATCAGTTTATGTTCAGTGTCTGTGGGTCCATTATTTTTTATAGTTAGTAAATAATTTTCTGGAAGTTTATCAAGTTGAAATGACTCAGTCAGATGTGCTCTGTGCCATGTGGATGTGGCACTGAGGGACATGGTTAATGGTGTGATGGGTTGATTTCTGGACTGGATGATCTTTGGAGGTCTTTTTCAGTCTTAGTGATTCTGTGACTTCAAATAATATTCAAAGTAAGGAGGAGCAATTGCACATACAGCCCTTAACTGTGTATGAAATGGAATAATGTGATTTCTCTATGTCCAGCTCTTTGAGGGGTCATTTTCTTTATTACCACAGACTACTGTAAAGTTGCACAGATATGATTCTAGAGCCTGAATCAAACTTCTAGAATCTGAAGGAAGACAAAACCTTCTTTTCCCTTGTGACCAAAAAGTATTCTTGCCAATAAAAACAACAGTAGTGATTAAGAAAGCAAAATTAACTATAGAAATACAAAAGTGGTGTTATAACTATGTCTATACAAAGAGTTTTTCAGTACAATTCCCTGCAGAAATTATGTTACTCACCGAATATTAGTCCTCTGGCAAAAGTTTCTAATTTGGTTGTGAAGCTGTGGCTTTTGTGAGGAGTAGCAGTAGAAGAACATATTTGGTCTTTGGAGGTATTGTTGCTGTCACCACTGCTGAAACACACCGCCCACTGCTTCACTGTGTCCACATGCTCTGTCTGGTCTCCAGAAACGTTCAGCAAGTGACAATAGGTGCCATTTTTTTCTTTGGAGAATACAATTCCACACCTTTGCTTCATCCACACTTCCACCATTGTGTCATTGTGCCCCTCTGCTGCCATCTGTCACGTGGCAATAGCTTGTAATGGGATACTGGCAGGAAGGTTCAACCTCAGCTGCCATACACAACCAACATCTGCCTCTGGCATTGTGGGCCAACATAACAAAACAGGAGGCATTACTTTCAGAGCAGTTCTCGTGTTTATTTTTTGTTTATAAGCACAACTTTTGAATTAGTCCTTAAAATGTGTTTAGATGGAACTCTCTGATAATTCCCTTTTAGCCATCAACCACTGGGATGTCAAAAGCTGAACTGCAACAGGTATAGATGTGTCTGATTTTTTAAAATTCCTGTCACATCCTTTCCACTTTCTCACAGAGATCAAATGGGCTTGAGAATTACACTCACTAAAACAGGGCTGTTCTAAACTAAAAAAAAGCAAATTCCAAAGCACATCAGAGCTAATTTGCCATTGTTTTCACCATACACCATAATGAACCCTCATCAAATGAACGCAGCTGCTATGTTGCTGTATCCAAAATAATGTAATTAAATTGCTGCTTGGGGAATTTTGGAATATAAATTTGGCAGAGAATCATTATTGGCAATTCGACAGTGAAGCATTAATATAATCTTATCCAGAGAGGTGATCCTGTGTTCTGTCATTCTAAGAGAAGAGAGAGAAGAAACAGGATCAGAATGACAAATGAGCAGACAGAAATCTGAAACACGAAACCACAAGAACTTAAGGCTAATCCAAGCCATGCAAGAAAGCCTACTGGGAAGGAAAGGGGAGGACAGGATGAGAAACCTTGGATGGGTTATGTTGGAAAAATTTTCCACTGTGCTCCGATGTGAAGAGGTCAACAAGGAAGGAGAGTCCCCCAAAGAAGTCTACAGGAGCTACAGGCTAGCCACCAGCTTGACTGTAACTTAAATTATGTCCATCAAGGTGAAAGCAATGGCAGCTTGGCCTCTTGGACGATGAATTCTCTTAGATCTGTCAGGACCAAGGTTGGCACATGGAGATACACTGTGCAACTCAAACATTTATAAAACTTCCAAGAGGAATATTTTCTGAATATATCAACATTGTCTTGCTTGGGATGTTCAAAATCAAACAAGCAGATACTGAAGTGCCAAGAGTTATGATGAAATGACTAGCACAACCATTTTCTTGGTTATTAAACTGTAAAACTAAAACAGATGTCATCACGTCTCATCAGAAAATAGGTTTTACTTCTAATTTTTGTTAAAAGGAAACTTAAATTAACTTCTAAACTCAGGGGAAAGGAATTTGCATAGGGGCCGAATCTGAGCCTTTAAATGTTTATGTTTAATAAGCCTTAGTATGCCCACTCTAATTGTATATGAAATATTACAGCTTTGTATGGGGCTGCTGAATCACAGCCTGAACCTCTGATTGATCACCTGTGGCGAGCAATGAGTCAGCCACAGGAGCACAGGTGAAGGCAATTCACCTGTGCTGCAGGAAGGGGTGGAGCCTGGCTTCACCTCTCCTAGATCCATTTAAGAGCTGACTGCCAGTAGGGAAGGATCTCTCTGGAGATCCACTCCACCGGAGTTCATCTCGTGAGCCCAGGATAGGGTGAGTGACTTTCTCTCATTACTCCAATATAAATTATATTAGCTAAGCTCCTGGAGATAGATAGATTGATATGCACATACCATCTGTATATCCATTGATTATACAAGCTTAAAGTGTACTTTAGTTTAACAGCTCTGTTTCTGTCCTTTACATAGTAAGAATAGCTCCTGGGATTATGTTTCCAATATGAATATTCAGTATGATAGATCCAAATTGGATAGCTATGAATATTTAACATTACTTATTTCCATAGGTGTTACCTAACTCTTCAGCTCAGAGACAGCTGATCAAATGAAGCCAACAAAGTCCTTCACATTATCTTCTCATTTTTTATTTTTTGTATTCCTTAGTGCGTAACAATGCCAAAGTTGCAGGAACAGCAGCTGACAGCAGTGCCAACAGAACTAATTGAAAAAGGGGAGGAAAAACTAAGCAAATTCTAAGGCTTTTGATGAAATACATTATTCGCTAAAGAAAGAAAAGTTTGGAGATCAAATGTTGAGATTAGAGGCTGTCACGTTCAACAGCAAAGTTCACAGAACATACTTGATATGGAAAGAACATTAGAAAAAGTTCAGAGGTAGGTGTGAATTGCTGTTATGCTTCTGCTCAGAGAAAAAAAATAGTTACCAGAGCTAACGTTTGGCCTCAAGGTAAGTATTCTAGCCACATACTCTGCTCTAGCAGCAGACTGATGTCTCCTGAATTTGAACTGCTAGAAGGGGAAGTGAAAAGAGAAATAGGCAGGGCGGGATTTGTAGGTCAGTCACGGATTTCATGTAATTCATTTGTTTATGTAGCTTTGCAAACCCAGAGCTGTCTGAGATTTAGAAAAACAAATATTCATGTCTTCTCAGAGGTTTGCCAAATGACAGAGTGCTGGCAGTCTTAGTGAGAGGCTGAATTCATTTGCTGCCATGTTGTTTTAGCTCACAATAGGCTTTACGGTTATCCTGGTTTACATATGTAATACCTTCTACACTGCTGAAGGCAATAGGGTGCCTCTGTCTTATGCCATAGCAAAAAAAAAATGGTGCAGCAGTTGCTTAACAACTCCACTGGGATTTTTTAGCATTACTGGATGATGACTTTGATTTTGGCTTGTCTGCTCAGGTTAATTGGCTGATGTAAAGTTCTGCAGCACTGAGAAAATTCTGGCATAATCCTGAGCTTATTGGAAGGATCTGACAGGCTTTCTCCTACAATTTAATCAATAGAGTTGGGTGATATTTTTAGTGACTGCAAGTTCATCGTAAATGGGGTTTTGATCTTAAAGCTATTCCCACTTTTGCATAAAAAACTGAAAAACGGACTTGGGATGAGGAAAAAATAGCCTGAAGATAAATTCTAGTCATGTCACCCTTCTTTAAGCTAGTGACTTAAGGATTAGAGAATCTAAGTGTCTTTGAAATCCTACCTCCTGTGCAAAAGAGCAGTGTCTCTCAGGAGAAAGTCAGAGGACATTTGGAGTAGGATTTTCTCATTCTTTCTTCACCATGCTTTGTTTAATTCACTTGGGATAGTACAAAACTATAGCAGGGAGAGGAAGGTGATTGTCCCCCTCTACTCAGCTCTTGTGAGGTCCCATCTGGAGTACTGTGTCCAGGCCTGAGAACCCCAGCACAAGGAATATGTGGAACTTTCGGAATGGGTCCAGAGGGAGGCCAACTAAAATGATCAGGGAGCTGGAGCACCTCTCCTATGAGGAAAGGTTGAGGGACCTGGGCTTTTTTAGCTTAGAGAACAGAAGGCACTGGGGAGACCTCATTGTGGCCTTCCAGTACTTGAAGGAAGAGTATCAGCAGGAGGGGGTATGGCTTTTTACATGGGTTGATAGTGGTAGGACAAGGGGGAATGGATTTAAACTGAGATAGGGGAGGTTTAGGTTAGATATTAGGAGGAAGTTTTTCACTCACAGAGTGGTGATGCACTGAAACAGGTTGCCCAGAGAGGTTGTGGATGCCCCATCCCTGGAGGCATTCAAGGCCAGGCTGGATGTGGCTCTGGGCAGCCTGGTCTGGTGGTTGGCGACCCTGCACATAGCAGGGGGGTTGAAACTAGATAATCTTTGAGGTTCTTTTCAACCCAGGCCATTCTGTGATTCTATGAAAACAACTCTTTCTCTGACTCTTTTTCTCAGTAAACCACAATAATACAGTTTGTTCTTACTCCTGTGAATGAAGCCTCTTCTGTCCAGCCAGCCAAAGGCACTGGGTTCTACCATTATCTAGATCCATCCTGATGTCCTGACTGCTTTGGCCTATGTGCTACCCATGCGCACAGCCTTGATATGACAACAGTGAAACAGTTTTAACAGGAAAGAAGTCCTTGGACCTATTTGTCCTCCTATACAGTTGTCCAAGAGACAGGAGGTTTGGTCTTTAGAAAACAGAGATATCTAGGTCAGTTTTGTTCTTTTCCCAGTTTATTAGGAACAGGACCGAGGAAACTTGTCATAAACCTATGCAGGGCAGGATAAGGTAATATTCAGTAGGACAGTGGTTATGTTTGCCCTGCGTGAAGCTAAGACAGAACTCTGCAAAGACAGCAGAGGCTCTTCGCCATATGCTGTCTTATTTACTCCTTTACATTCTTCAAAGGAATTGTACGTTAGGAGAACACTGACTTTTTATTTATTTATTTTTGGCACAATAATCTACAGACTTCTTAGATGAGGTTCAGCTAATTTACACACTAGCAGTAGTGAGCTGATATTTCCTTCAGTGCCGAGATTTGGCAGCAAGGACCAGAAGGAAGTGTTTCAATCCAATATAAAAGAGAATAGCAAAAGGGAAAAAAGATACTTCCTATTTATTATGTCTGGAGAATAATATATGAGAAATAATTTCCACCCATTAAAATGTTCTTTTGTTCTTACAGCCTGTTCTGGAATTTGCAGTCACTCCACTTTTGATCATTGTAATATCTTTGCAAGAGGACTTTTTTTTTTTTTTCTCACGTCTGTAGCTTGCCTTACCATCTGATGCAAGCTGCTTACATTCGAAACTCATTAAGAAGGACACATTAAAGAATAATGGTCAAAGTTTGGGCTATTCTGGCCCAGCTATTGCTAATGGATTTTCAGGATACTGCTGGTCATTTTGAGATACCTTCATCTTCAAACAGATGACCAACTGTAATTCAGCAAGAGCACTAATGAATCAAATTCTGTGAACACAGGTATTTATATCAGCTTTCTGTGATTTTTGCAAATCCCACAGTTAAATGCCAGGCTGAGAAGTTGCCTAAGCTAATCACAAGAATTTAAGGAAAAAACTTCTGTGTTGAGCTAGCAGCTTTTTAGGCTATTGCATGAATTACCACTCTGATTAATGAATGGCATGTTTCTGCGCTGCAAATCGTAAATAACTGGAAAAGAAAGAAGGAAAGATTTTGCGTTCTTTTTTTCTACAACATCAGTAATAAGCAGTGTTTCATTAGTTCATATAAGAGAGGGTTTTCTTTACTGAAAAATGTGGCTTCTCTGGACAGGTTTGTCCTACAAGCTTTAGGAAACCATACTAGCAACTCACCCCACAAGGGTATTCAAGACTCAGAGCAATGAGTGCCTTCTGTTGTTTGTGAACCACACAGTGTGGATGAGCCGAGTTGCTCAAAGGCTTTTTTATTAGAGGCATGTCTGATTTGGAAACCCTAGCATAGTGTGCAGTTTAACCACAGAAGGGACTGGAAGAGAAGCAACCAAGTCCCATGAAACTCCATACAACGCACGTGAAAAGGAAGAAGGGAGTGATTGTTGATTGCCAAGGTTTTAAAAACAATCAAGAAATGGCAGTAGCTTATGTGCTGATGCCTTGGAAAAAGGTTGATTTTCAACCACTAATTTTTGATAGCTTTGGAACAATAATCAAGCAATAAATCTCAAAAGAGCAGTACTCTTAGAGGGGTTTCTGCACTCTCAGGTTCATTGCAGCAGGTTTCTACATCCAGAAGCGTACAGGTTTGTTTAACAGCCTGTGGGGAGCAATCCTAGGAATTGAAATTATTCAAAAAATAAGCAACATGGAAAAACTTGTGTTTCTGATTTGTTCAGATACTTAGTTGATTTTGCTTCATTAAAACTAACCACTGTTATAATGAACTTCTGAGAAGCGTGGGAGTCTAGTTTCTACAAGCATTTCCAGCCAAAATGCTACTATTTTACTTTCTGCTGCTTAGTTAGAATGGACTTCTTTCTGATATTCTTGTAGACAGCTGATGGCAGCAAAAAGCATTTATCCTTTTCTGGAAAATAAGACCTTACTGATTTATGTGGAATTTCTTAATGATTAGTAGGCTGTAGTGCTAGTTTTTACTTTCTGGCAGAGTTTAGCTTGTATACTAACAGCACATCTTTTCTGTGGCAACTCTGCATCAGATCACCAAGGATGTTTTCATCTAGCTTTGTCCATTATGCTTAAGTGGAATTCATGGGAGAGATGGGATGAAGAAATCTTTTGTGGTTCCATGACTCTGACTAAAGCTTAGTTCAGTGAGGTGCATATATATTATTATTACATATATTTCATGTTCTTGTCCCTGGCAAGTTTGTAATATAAAACTTACATAAACACATGCTTTTTAGGGCAAGTACTCTCCTTCTGGCTAGAAAAGTTGTCCAACGAAATTTTAAAGACTACAAAAGAGTGCCCAGAGTTTCCAGATGGTATCTCTAATGGATCATATGCTTCTAATTTGGCTGCTTTCATGTGAAGTCCTAAGCATCTCTGGGATTTCTAGCTATCACCACCCAGGCACGTGCATGATGCTCTTTACTCAAACACAGAAATTCTGATGCTATCAGGACATGCTGATCTTCATGAACATGAGCTATATTATTTGTTGATTGTCAGCTGCATAGTAAGCCTTCAGGAGGTCCACAAGAAGGATCATATGCTGCTCAGGTGGCCCCTGCAAGTCAAATGATTCCTGTGTGCCCTAAATATAAAAAATGTACTGAATATAAAGCAAATGTTCACAGCCTTTTGATCAGGGAATTCTGCCTAGAAATATTAGAGCCCTCTCCTATCTAATACAAGCTTTTTGCCTCCCAGGATGATCTATGTGATATGCAGACATAGGTGGAAATGAAAAGAACATCAGCTTTCTACGTACAAAGTGCTTTCTCCAATGTGAGAATAGTCCATTTTACTTTGACTGACCCTTTGGCTACTTAACAACACTACGTGTTGATAGTTTCTTGTTGGGGAAATACCTCAAATAAGTATATAAGTTTTATCTAAATACATTGCATGCATATTGGTTATATTGGTCTTGAAAGAAAAAGAATGAGTATGAGGTGCAAAAAAAACCTGTCACCAAGCTATGGTAGTGCATCTGTTTTTTATTTAATTCATTTGAACCAGTAGCCTATGATGTTATGATGACAAGAGTTGGAAAATATGTTGAGTCCTTTTGCTAATGATTCCAATTCACACAATACTGTTTTGGTAGAAATTTGAATTTATGGAATGACTTTTTACTATATCGACTTATTTTATTTCAGGTCATAGAATCACAACATACATGAAATGAGGAGTATCTGCTTCAAAAAGCAGAAACTATGTCTTATGAATTCTCTTACTTTTGAATAGCCTAATGCATTTTTGTTTTATGAAAAGAGGATAGTTGGCATGTCTCTGAAATTCTAATCAGTTTCAAAATGCTTCAGGGGCAGATACTTGGTGGGCCTGTTAGATTTTTATTGATTTCTTATTCTTGAGCACATTAAGGTTTATGGTCTCAGTACTGTCGATCTCACTGAAAATTCTAACCTGCTATTTGATTGCTTAATTTGGTGGCATACAAATTAAATATTGAAAAGTCCACTTCTAATGCTTAAATGCTACATAAGTATTTCAGGGCAGATTTGTATTTTGCTCAGTCAACTTCATACAATTACAAAACAGAGAGGGAGAGGAAGGAATAGAAATCAGCATTGCAAACATTTGAAAAGTGTATAAAAGCCCTGTTAAAGGCCCCAGTCCTGCACAAGATAATTTTGCTGTTGATTTAAATGGGAGCAAGAATTTGCCCTTTAGCAGAATGAGCGCTTACAAGATACAGGACTGTCATTATGTAAAATGGTACTGTGTACTTGCTGTTTTTTTTCATATCGTGGAAAAGACCCAAGAAACAAAGACCCCCAGGCTAGCATTTAATGTCTAAAATAAGTTTTGTAAACCTCTTATTTTTATTGGCAGCCTGCAGTCTGTTGCAGATGACAAAAAAAGAGGGGGGGGAGGGGGTGTGCAGGGAGGTAAAACATGAGTTTTTCTTGTCTGGGGATTTGGCAGAGAATGAACACAGGATTGTCAATTAAGCATCTGATTTACAATAGGTGATTTCACAAAGCACCTTCGCAATTTGGCTGCCTTGTTTGGAAGAGGCATAGGGATTAATGGGCCCACAGTAGATTACTTAACATCACCCTATAGAAACCTGCCTCTGTAGGTCAAATCTGAAGTTAATTCTCAGTAAGAGTTGCAGTTTCTTTTGTGTGGTTCTGAGAGTACAGCAGGGGATGTCTACTTCAACTCAATACCTACTTCAGTCTGTTAGTATTGCTGTGAAATATGTTTGCTGCTCTGAAATACACTGAAGAACTCAATGAATAAGAATTTGACTCTCAGTAAGAAACTTATTAAATTCAATTCATCTGCAAAAAATTCTCCGGCAGCAGAATTACCATATTGAATACAAGTGTAAGAAATATGTGTTATGTTTAGGCAGTCAGAAATAGTATTACATTACTCTTTTTCTTTTTTTATTATAATTCCTTACAAAGTATTATCCTTTTTTTTTTTTTTTTTTTTTTTTTTTAGTAATCCATTTTTATTGGGGTGCTTCAGGTTAGGTACCTGTTCTTTAAAAGTTCATGGTAACATCATTCTATGATGGTGTGCCTGATTCAAGGCTTGTTGCCTTAAATGGAAAAGGCCCAAGCTGACTTCAGTGACTGCTAACAAATTCTGCAGGGAATCAATGGCTAAACACATACAAAATTTAAAGGGATTAATTTGGGTGTTTTATCTTCATCTTGAGTAGTAAAGTCCCATGTGAGGGCCAGGCAGTCGCAAGCTGTGTATAAACCATTAAAGAACACTGCAACAAAACCTACGTGCTTAGGCTGAACACTTAATTGAGCAATGAAATGCCCATCTACCATGAACACTGTCCTGTGAATTAGGTATCTGAGTCTTATTTATTGATGAACTCCTCTACGAGCCTGAATAATATCATCGTATTTTGCTTTTCTCATGTATTTTTTGTCTCATTCCATGCAAAATATGTCTTGATTAGTTAATGTTGAAATGTTCAAAATACTGGGCTTTTCTAAGATTTTTTTTTATGCTTGGGAGGGGGAAAAAAAAAAAAAACTCTTCCAGATTACTCTTTGTTCTGTATTCGTTCACCTATTTTATTTAAATTTTACAAGATGGATTTCATGCCTGCTCTGGTTTTTCAAAGATCCGTGGGTCCTTTACCATATGTAGATGGGCCCAGTTCTAAAGATTAGGTCTTCATAGATATGATTCTACAGTGGGCCATGAAACAGTATGTGCTATTTAATGCTGATGTGCAGTTGCCTGTGGGATCATGCTCTCATATATGAATATTTAGTTCAGCTATGTTCGATGCAAGTGTTGCACCTCTTAATCATGTTTTGTAACTGACAACCAGTAAGCTTTACAAAAAGATTATTTTCTCTCTTGTAAGCATTGGCAGAACGTGTTCTGGTTAACAGAAAATATATTCAGAGACAAAATAATTTAAAACCAAAACAACAAAAGAACTGCTACTAATTTCAGGTAGTTCCTTCCATGGCATAATTAGACCTGAGAAGGGATCTCTTACATTATGAAGAACCTACCCAATGCAGCCTGAAAGTGCTTCTTTCTTGCTCATCACAATCAAACATGAAAGGCAGCTTATTGCTGTGGTGCAAATGTAAAAATTTCAGAATTAGAGCTGTAATCCTTAAAAGCACATTCTTTGAGGATTGTGCTGAAACAACAAAAATTATCAATTGTTCAGTCTTAGAAACTTGCTTGCCAGCTTCCTTAAAAAAGAAAAAGATAACCCCAGTTGTGAAGTCCTTAGTCTGTCTCCACTCAGACTTGCCATTTTGGTATGGATAAGTGATACGGGATCATCACATGAAAGACGTCCCAGCAGTCCAATGCATGTTGCATACACATAAAAGTGAGTGTGCATTTTGTGCATTTGACAGGCAGGATTTAACTGCTCTGCATATTATCTAAAATACAGAAGCTTTTTAGGAAGTGAGTTATGAATGGTAAGAAAATAATAGTGTAACAGCCCCACATAATGAATATATATGGCACATAGTGATCTGTTGATGTTTCCAGTGATGTTATTTGCAAGAGTAAGGATGACTCATATGGAGGCTCGTGGGATCAAGGCCAGGGCTGCTGCCCCAAAGCACTAAGCAGAACTGCTAAGTATTTACCAGGAATGCCTGCAACCTGCATTTTTTATTTATTTATTTTTTTACCACTGTGCTAGAAACAAACTGAAAGCATCCCTTTCTGTTCGGCATATTTTGAATGACAAATGATGAAGCTACATATGAAAGAAAAAAAAAAAAAAAAAAGGAACATACTTATTTAAGCATAGAGCTGTGTAAAGCATCACAGATCCACTGGAAAACAATAAAAAATAAACAACAGAACAATCTATTTGTTGTCTTCTAAATTTCTCATTATCCTATGTTTAAATAAAAAAAAAATCATTAAGTCTTAAAGAATTGTGTGGGCTGCTTATAAAGTATTACAGCTAGCATATTGTCATTACAAAGCAGGAGTGTAGCAAGCCCTAAATGTGTATACAACCCAAGCATTAAGGATGGCCCCTCTTGCCACTAGCTGTGATCATTTCCATGTTCCTCCAAGTTGCCATCCAAGGTTGCAGAACAGATCACAAAGATGCATTTTTGGTACCTTGCAGTGGATTACACCTTAAAAGAAACCTCAGTCATTCAACTTCTGGAGAATTCTGGAGACTGAAAGATAATTTGGACACTGACAGCTATAGCTATGATCTCTTGATTTTCATCTGGATTATTCAATCTAGATTTTTTTTTTAATAAACTTTGAAGTTGATAGAATAGGAAAAAGCTTTGTTCAAACTTCAAAGAAAACCACAAAATCGAACAGGAGCAATGTGACACCGCAGAACCTCCCAGTGTTGTTTCACTGCTTCCGTTGTACTCTTCTCTTGAAGCGCTTCAAAATCATATCTATTCTTATACTTTCTGTGAGCATACCCTTTGTTTCTCACATGCATAGTCATTGCCAAGCCTTGAGGATGGAACCTCATTTTCTTCCTTTTGTCAGTAGGGAAGTAAGAGTATTGTGCTCATAGATTAAATTGTAAACAATGCTGCCTGAAGTAACTGGGAAAAAAAAAAAATCTGAATTCCTGTCTGCATTTCAGATTGGGATAACCTATTTTATTTCAAAAGTTTCAAGCAAACAAAGAATCTGAACAAATGTTTTCTTTCTAATTATGCTAGGTAGAAGTATCCTAAAAGTCTGACAAAGCATTATGTGTTAGTGGAGCAAACAAAGCAACCTGAAACTGTGCAAACAGTGAATGCTGCAGTGTAACTTTTAACAGAAAATGTCAGTGTAGAGCACAGGCAGGGTAGATAAGCTTTATTTTTCATCAAGAGCCAAAAGCATCAGAAAAATAACGATGTTAATTTAGTATCCTTTTTGTTGTTGTTGTTGTTTTCTCTGTAGAGAACATGAGATAAGCATTAGAGACAGTTGCTATTTAAGCAGAATTATTATTAAATTACTTTTGTCTGGTTAAAACAAAGCTAAGACTAAATGAAATAAAATCGTCTTCTCTCCTCCCATCTTTACTCTGAATATTTCACAAATTATCTTCTATCATCTGTTGTCTAATATTCTATTCCATTTTTCTCTCTACAAGAAAAATAACCTTTAAATATAGTCCAGTGTTTGCACACAGGGCTGCTTTTAATGCTATAATTCAGTTCAGAAGTTTACTATCATTAAAGAACTAGAAACTGAATCTCCTCACTTGCATACATGAATAGGTCACAAAGATTCAATTTTCATTCTGGCATACAATTTCGAATAGAGAGACTTATTTCCCCTTTATCTCTTAGTTAGGCTGTTCCAATCTGTACTGCAAAGGAAAGAGTCCAAAGGTAAATACTAACTATCTTGACAGAGCTATTGTTACAGAGATCTGTGTATATACAGGGAGTATGGGATTGGGAGCAGGGACAGTTATGAATATGTGAATGATGTTTCTATTGCTTTTATGTTTTTTTGTTGGTGGTTGTTTTTTATTTATTTATTTTTGTAAATGCTGGTAAATAGATCTCCCCCCCCCAATATACTGCTGGTTTTAATACAATTGCTGTGGAGAAATTCAGAAATATCTGGGGGGAAAGAGAAAAGAAGCAGCACCCCAAAACTTTCAAAAATGATTAGGGAAAATTGCTTGTTGGAAGTTTACAACTATTTCTATAAGTGAACATACATGTAAGAGGGGATTTTATGAAAGAGACCGATAGGAACTGCATGCTCAAGTTGTAGGCATGTTTCCTCTTCTCACACTTCTGTTCCTTAGGTGATGTGGGCATCCTGTTGTCAATAGCTGCAGCTATTTCCTCATCTCCCCCATGTCTCTGCCGCTCCGTTTACAACTCCATAGGAGAATATGCATCCATGAAATTTGTTTGTAACATTTTTGACTCTTTGACCTGTAATGACATTTACGGGGCTTGGCAGCTTATCTCTGAGAGCCATAGCTCAGCACCCAGTGCACTCAGTCAGTGCTTTTCATCAGCTTGCTTGATTTTACAGCGTTGCCATTGAGATCAGCTAGGACAAGCTCAGAGGGGAAAGGAGCTGGGGAGAAACAAACACTACATGAAACAAGGATAAAAATCTCTGGGGCCTGAAGAAACTCAGCGCTGCAGTTTCCAAATACAAATCCATTTCTCACATTTAGTCCCCTTAGCTAGAACAAAGCTTGGTAATTCAGGGCAGGGTCACTTCAGGCTCTGAGCTTCCTAGGCAGTGAAGACTGTGTTTTGTTTATTCAGAATATTCGTCGTATATGAAAGAATTCAAAATAAAATAAAAGCATTAATAAAAGGGGATAGTAGTACTTTATTTTAGCACTAATTTTTTGTTCTACATTTAAACAGCACCTAGTTCTGATTTGTGACAAGACTCTGCTACAAGTGACAGAAGAAAAAAAAAAAAAGCATAGAATGTCTGTTAATTTCATGATTTTTTAACTTAGAAACATTTGCTATACTCCTCCAATTGTAAATGATTGTGTTGTTGTTGTTGTTTTTAAATACGCTCTATCATATTTACTTATAGAGCTCATAAATTAGTTTAATTTTGATCAACTATCACTCATCAGCAATCAGTTGGTCATCTACAGGCTACAGCTAATAATCATTATTTACATTTTAGCCTATATTCTGTGCTGTTTAAGCAAAGTAATATATGAACAAGTGTCCCTGGAGAAAATTTTTACTGCTTGACTCTATCTTTAATTACTACGAATTTATTTTAACTTCACAGTTATTCATTAATGACATTTTATTTGCACTATGATGTCTTATGCAGTATGGGAGGGAGGAAAGCAGCTTATAATTCGGAGTTTGGCTTTTCCAAACTCATTATCTGAATAATGATTTTTTTTTTTTTCTGTATATTTGCTTAGTTTTGTATAGTTGGAAGTTTAAGGACAGTTATATGTTGTAGAAGTGGCATAGTTCAGATAGGTAACTAGTGTTGGGTAGCTGTCTGCATACTTATGACATTGATATCCTGTGCCTGTCAGTGTTCATGGTTAGCCCTGAAGTGAACAAGCAGTTGGACTTGATCTCTGTAGGTCCCTTCCTTTCCTTTCCTTTCCCTTCCCTTCAAATTCATCCTGTTTTCCTCCATGCTCAGTGATTCCGTTTTCTTTTCTTGCAGAACTTTCTTGAAATCCCATAGGCCTTGTCCCATCCTCATGCTGTGGGATGGGCAGGAAGCAGTGCACCTCAGGGGGTCTTCCAAAGTAGCAGCATGATTCTGGCAAACCAGTGGCTCCTACAAATCAGCTCTGTTCACACCACAGTGAGGTTTCACTTCACTACCCAGCAGTCAATTTTAATGAACTTTGTAGGACATCAGCATTATCCAAGACTTGTCTGTGATTTTTTGAAGCTAGGTGGTTAGTTTGGAAGCTGCTGTGGAAGAGGCAGATAGCAGCAGGCAGCCAGGTCAAAGATGGAAGAATGATTTAAATGAAAAACTGTCGGAAACAAAACAAAGTATTGGGAAATGCTATTAACATGACTGCAGGACAGACACCTGATGAATCCCTGCTCTACAGAAATGTTAAAAAGCTACTTTTTCACTCCCTGTTCTTCCCTGCTTCCAAGCACAACCCTACACAGTTGGTCAGACCGGAGTTTTGCAGAGATTAGCTACTTTATTTGCTGTACTTCTCAGTGGCACTGATGCTTGTGGAGAAACATATTCTGAGCATATTCACATTCTACAAGTACAATTTGTTTGCCTAGAAATACAAAGAAGCCATAACACCATTCAAACATGATATTCTTGACTAGCTGAAATCTGACTGACTCCTTGCTTGTGGGGCTAGAGGCAAGATGCTTTGTGTGACAAAGCATTTGGATGCTACAGTGGGGAATGCACACCAGCTGTCTTAAGCTTAAATAGGATTTCAGAGTTATTCAAGAGCTGGGTTGCCCAAATGTAATACTTCACGGGGGCCTCATTTTTCTGTTATCTTTTGAAATCCATGCCTTGTAAAAGTGTCCTTCAAATCTGAGGTAACTAGAAAAGCAAATCAGTAAAGTCTCTCACTAAATATATCTTAATTTTCAGAACTATAATAATGTCAACAAGTGTAAGTCTTAAGAAAATAGTGTGGGTTTCTCCTACATTGAAAAACAGTATGGGATTTTGTATGAGGGAATCTTTTCTGGATTTTTGTTTCAGTACCAGTCTCTGAGTCGCTTACCACATACTGACTCTGCTATCTGATTTCTTTCTGTGTCAACCCCTTTCTTTCTCACCAAGGAACTAAATGTATTCTGGAGTCCAGATCTTGCTGAGAATTCAGAAGCTGTGACAGTATCTCTCTGTAGTGCAGTGGTAGGCCAGGTAAGGACAGCTATATTCGTAAGTCAGTTTCCTTAACACAAGTATATGCATATCCAGTAATGAGTAACTTTTCAGTGGCCATGTCAAATAAATGCTGTCAGAAAATGGAAATAAATGAGGACATTATTTATTATACTTTAAAGAAGAACAAGTCTTTTGGTCACATACGGAAATCTAAAGTAGATATTAGAAGGCAAATGAGACATAATGATAGCAGAGATTTTTATGCCAAGATTTTTAATATGTTAAAAATAAGCAAATAGTATATCATTATTACATCGTTAAGTTTAATGAATAAGTAACACATCAGCCTGCAATTGGACCTGACCGACTGTTTTGAAATTGAGTCATTGCTTATCAAAGAGAAAAAGTTATACACTTCAGCGTATGGCTTTATGAGAACTGTCACAGGTTAAACAGTTATTCCTTCCCTTCCTCTCTTATTATTGCATCCAGTATCAGATGTTGACTTCATGTTTTCCTCTAGTAAATTCCTCACTCCTTTTAATATCACAGCACTGGTAGAAAATGGTGTTTTACAGAGCTTAAAAGAACTCAGTGATTCGTGATCATTTTTCGGTGACTCTGTGAGCTGTTGGCTGTGCCGTGCAGATAGCCTAGC
This sequence comes from Meleagris gallopavo, assembly GCF_905368555.1. NCBI lineage: Eukaryota > Metazoa > Chordata > Aves > Galliformes > Phasianidae > Meleagris > Meleagris gallopavo. Next base: position 122,585,186 of record NC_139404.1, read on the forward strand.
AGATTTCAACCCTTCAGCACCTTGTTTTTCCTGCTCTGCCACAGCTCATCACCTCCTCAGTTTTTGCAGTGAAGCTGAGTTGTATTGCAAACTGCATTTCTTATACTGGTTGAAAGCATATTCTTCCTCCTTCATCGCTGGTCTTGCTGGTTTGTTGTTCTGGCCCCATAGAGTGGTGCTAGAAGTGAGGAGCAGTGAGGAGGCCCATAATAAATAAAAGGAAAAAAAAAAAACAAGCAAAACTCAGAAAAGTTGTGCAAAGCACATGCAGACAGCCTAGGCCCAGACTGCTGCAGGCTGCAAGGAGAGCAGATTCAGGGAAGTGCACCCTGGGGCAATGGTCCTCCTCCCCTCCACATTGCAGGACCAGTCCTGACCATGAGAAAAGTGAGACTCCCATCTCCTAGTTTGAGCGTGCCCTCCTACTGTCTCTCCTCTATTTAGTCCCTAATGCCATCGCTGCATACACAGGCTACATGTTTGTAAAGGGCCTAACAGTGAGGAGGCACTGCCACCCCACGTGTCACTGTCACAGGTGGCAGCTGTGGGTGGGCACTGCCCTCAGACCAGTTTGGCCTTGCCTCTTTAAATACAGTGAGGCTGTGTTTCTTTTTTCCCTTACAGATGAATGAACTGAAACATGCAGTGATGTGAAGTGGCAAAGGCCACGGAATAAACATCACTTCTGGGAATAAAAGTCAAGACAAAATATGTGAAAACTTGTTCTGCAGTTTGTTTCCTACCAGCATGTGCCCACAGTAATGCAGCCCTCATAAGAAACTTTTTTATTTGCCAGATACTATCAGGAATGCTTTTTCTTGAGACAGATGCTCAAGGAAGTAACATAGCAACCCAATAATTTAGAAAGTGTGCTGGTGTGCTGCTGTGCCCTGAAGCTATATGCCATTTCCAGAATCTCTGAAAGAAAATAGAAAATATTGTTTTGTTTAAGGTTTGGGTTGTTGGTGGTGGTGGTTTATTTTTCATAAGGGAAGTAGGACTTGCTGAGTAGGATTGAGTGGGTTAAGTCAGATATACAAATTTTGTATTAAAAAGCAGGTTTTCTTCTGGACAGTGGCTTATCCCTTAAACAAATGAAAATACCTAGTAGTATAAGAGAAATAGTGAGCACTGTAAAAATATTGGGGAAGAGCATCTTACCTTCTGTGTATAGTATGCATTAGTTGAATACTGAAATACATCTAAACCATTTAGTAGAGTCAGACTGGCTTTTCTAAGTGGTCTCAACTTGTATCAGGATGTAAAGAACACAGACATGTTTGGTGAGAGTGTTATTAGCACTCAGAAATATCTTTATTTGTGCACTAATTTCAACAGATTTGGCCCCATTGCAAGATAAAAGGAAATAGGCTTTGATGTAGAAACAGAGGCAGCTGAAAAGAATGAGCTTTTTCCTGATGTTTAGGAGCTTACGCTTCTTTTGAAGGTAATAAACATTAAGTATAAACAAGTCTCTATCCTAGATACCTGGTTCTCTGGGTTCTCTCTGGGTTTTTGAGTAGCCCACAGAGAATACATTTGCATTTTCAGCTAACATACCTCTGTCAATACCAGTCAGCATACTGAGTTGGTGCTAACACCTCTGCTTCTTTATCTTGTTAGAATGTTTATGAGGGTCCCAGAACTGCACTTGCATAAGGAATGGAAGTCAGTATAGTTTAATGTCTGTCCACATTACCCTTATCAACACTGGTCTTAATGGGTTACAGGGACAGCTGCCTGTAATCACATCCTTGACTCCTTGACTGGATTGTATCTGGTAATAAAGGTGAAATAAAAACTCAAGTGAACCCAACACATTTGTAATAACATTTTAACAAGCTTGTGAAGCGCTTTCATAGTCATTTCATCTTTTGCAGCTTGTTTTTACTGTGAGACAAGGTGTTGACAGGTGTTTGGATGCAAGTTCTGAAAGCCTGTTGCTGTAGGATCACGCAAGATACTGGTGAGAGAGGGCAGCGCAGGCTGGGAGAATGGCCAGGCAATAGGGCTAATTTGTGGATGAGTTCCTGCAGTGCAGTTAGTGGCTTAGCCAGGTCTCTCTCACTGTGACCCCAGGTGCTGGAGGTGGCTGCATCTCAGGCCAACTTAAACCCATTTGTTGCAGGCCCGCTGAGTAGCACAGTACAAAATTCCTCCTGTTGTTTTCTGACCTGTTTTTCTGTTGATAAGTTATATAATCTCTTTGCTAATTCTTAACTTCTGGTCTTTCACTATATTTAAAGTAAAACTTTTTATAGTAAAAAGTATTTTATAATTATAAATTATAAAGCTTTTTGTAATTTATAGTAAAACTACATATAAAGTACTAAAAAGGTATTTACTGTCCTGTATTAGCCTGAAATCTCCACACTCTTCTTGTTTTTAATGTAACCTTCTAAGAGACTCATGAAGAGCCTTTTGCTTGTATGTCTGATTAAGTAGTGCAACCTCAAAAATATGATATCTTTGGGAGATTTGTCATAACAACTCCATTAAATTACCTATCTGTTTTTAAAAGTCAGTGTCAGTGGCACAGTTAGCAGAGACATATTCTCAGCTGACATAAGTAACTTTGTCAGAGCCACAGTTTACATCGAACAATGATCTGCTCCTTAAAAGCAGATGCTTAAAATCTCAGATACTTTCCAGTGCAGGAAATTGCAGTAGGCCATAACTTTTTGTGAAAACATGCATTTTGTGAAATAATTGTAATGGGGAAAACTAAGCCACACTAATTTCAGCTTTGACTGGCAATGTCATGATAATGAAAAAAAAAAAAAAAGTGAAAGGAGAAAAGGGAGAAACTACAAATTCTATAGTCTTCTATTTGTGGAGAATATTAATAAGAAGCTTGCAAACTAATTATAGTTGACACACTGTGTTATACATTATACTTGGTAGCAGGTAATAGGAAATAATGTTTTCTTCTTGCAGAGAATAAAGACCCGATGCTTAAACTATAATATCTTTAGTGAAAATAGAAACCAAGCAATTATTTTTAATTGCATCCTTTTACTAACTAAAAGCTGAATTGGGAGAACAAATATTTTGTTTTGGTTTCCTTTTCAAAGAAAGATGTGGTGAAATACAAAATTTGTAAAAATGGAAATCAGGGATTGGTAATTCAGAAAAATAAAGGATCCTTTGATATTTCTGTTTTTTGTTTTTTACACAAGAGAAGCATTTCCAGGGGCAATCATTGAACTGCTGTTTTTTACCTCTTACTTTTTGTAAGCAGAAAGAAAATTAGCAGAATTCTCAAGTTTGAAAAAAAGAAACGTGAGAAACAATTTAAAACAGAGTGTTGCCTCTACTGGTTTCATTTATATGAAGCTGTTGTAATATACAACTGTGTTTCTCAGCTGATATCTTAGGGTGTATTTGAGAACTGTGGAAATACTTGTTGGAGCTGGGTTTTTTTCTCTATCAATACAAGTCCACACAAAGGCCATTATTAAGCTTGCAAAATTATTCATCTAGAGACCTCCGCTTCAGTGGGAGGCTAATTTCTAATTCCCACCTTCTTCTGATAAGCTCAGTCTTCCCTTTTCCTGACGTGCATTCCCTTACCTTCTCAGATCCTTTTTGTGTATCCTCAGCATTTGTGTCCCGAGCGTCCTATCTCCCTGGTTCTACATGCGTATATATTCTAAACCTTTTCCTTTGATTCCCATTCTGTTTGGACCTTCAAGAATGCTGCATTTTCAGTTAGCCCCCTCTTCCACACTGCTGTTCTGCTCAGCTCGCTACTCCCCAGTCCTGTGTCTTGCCCCAGTAGCTCAGTCTCCCTGGGTTTATTTTCCCAGTACCAGCTATTGCCTCAACCCAGTAGTTCCCATTTGCTGTTTGTCCTCTACCTAGTGCCAGCCTTCTCCAATCCATCTTTGATTATACTTCTATCTCCTGCCACCTTAATGCTCAGTCACCTCTAGCCCTTTCTTATAGTTATTATTTCTAGAATCTACTCTTTATTTTACCATTTCACTTTCTGGCTGTACTTTCAGAGGGGCTTCCAGCTCACCTGACTCCCAAATAGTCGCTCTTCTCTTACTCCTCTTTTTCAGATCTACGTCACCTTTTCTTCCCAGCACCAGAATGATTCCCAGCCTCACCAGGATCACTTGTCATCTATTCCTAGCCTACCAGATCCCATGCCTTTGCTGAACTTTCTGCCTCTCATGAAACTGTGGAACTTGCTTCACTTTAATTAGTTCTCTGCACAAGCAAGTGGGTACTCATGGGAGGGGAACTAAGAATGCCAGGGAAGCAAACCAAACCCTCTACTATTAAATGGGAAATATGACCCTGCCATGGGTCATCGGATAGGAGAAATCATTACCAGAATATTATAATTTGGTTTGAGTAGCCTGGCTCTGTACTGCGATAATAAGGGTGCTATGTATGGTACACGTACCATTCAGTTGATGGCAGAATTTGGCCCTTTTGTATAGCAAAACTTCTACTTTTTAACGCGTGCTGCAGGCAGGTGTAATAAGTTCACAGATTTCTGAAGTCAGGCATTACCACTGTGATTGCAGAATCTGATCTATTGTGCAACAGACTGCAAACATTTACATATTAATTCTTCTATTTCACCTAAACCCCACTGTTGAACAAGAAGTTATCCATTAATGTATCTACTCTATCAATATGGCTATTCTCACTTGGCTGTTTCCTGGGTTGTATTCCAGAGAAGCTGAGCCTAATGGTCATGATGACACGACTGTATCCTAATGGGAACACTGCTGGCAAAACATTCCAATTAAGAGCGGATGTATTGAGCTGAAATAAATGATTTAAGTGGTGATCAGCATGGTGTGAAATTATAAATTCCATTGTTAGTATCAAAATGCATCTTGGATCCAGAATAGCACTTACATGTTAAAAACTGTGGGACTGAACTGAAAATGCTTTTCGCAAGACCTTCAAGGACAAATGAAGAGCATGCAATTTTTAGTTTGCACTTTAATTTAATTAGTGCATTATTTCAGCACAAAGTATTAAATAGTATTTCATTTCTGTTTCTTTCATATTTTCTTTAATTGTCCTAAGTAGAAGACATGTACTGTAAACTTTTGAAAGATTTGATTATTTCAGTTCATCTCAGTAGCTTTTTGACAGTGGGAAAATAAAAAATAAATAAAACACTAAAAACAGAACAACAGTGTTATGGAAAAGAGAAAAAATAGGCAGCCAAGCTATTCAGGGAAAACTGAGAAACAGGAACAAGACTTATATAAAAGTGTGCAAGTCATTTAGGCAGTGCTCTTTTCTTTACTCATTTCTAACACCAAATACTGAGATCTCTTAATTTAATTTGTACTTCTCTGTGAAGCAATCCACACATTTTAAGACTTTTTCTTCCTTTTGCCTTACAGCCTTCATGTTGAGCAAGCAAATGCTAAACGCAGAGATGAATCTGTTCTCTTAATTGATGGGTTTTTAAATTAAAGCTCTTCAGAAGTTTCATGCCATCGGGAGAACTAAGTACCAATTGTCTGGTACCACTTGCTGACTGATGAAGTCTTGAAAAAGAGGTGACAACTTTTCCATCCTTGCTTTGAGTGCCTGATCAGAGGAAAAAACAAAACAAAAACAAAGAACAAAAAGAAAACACTTGCTATCATTGTATCACTGAATGTCTTGGATTGGAAGGGACCCTATAAACCATCTATGTCCGGCTCCCCCCTGCCATGAGCAGGGTTGCCACCCACTAAATCAGGTAGCGTACGTGATAGTCAGCAAAGGCTGAGTATCTGACTTCGAGTTCTAGTTCTGTGTTAATCTTTTGTAAAGATTGTTCCAAAAGCTGAAATCATCCCTTAATAAATTACAATTTATTCTTTGTCAAAGATCACAAGGTGATGATATCTTTCTAGAATTGTGTACTACCCAGAAGTTGTATTATTTCTTGAAACTTGATATCCATGCAGAATTATAGAATGATTTAGTTTGAAAGAAACCTCTGAAGGTCATTTTATCCAACCCAGCAAACAGTGAGGGCAGTTTACATAGGGACTAAGTATTTGAAATATCTTCAAGGAAGGGGCCTCACAGCCTCTCTAAGCAATCTGTGCCAGCATTTGACCACTTCAAGGTGACAAGGAATCACTTTGGCCGTGAGGTCATGTGGTCAACTTTTGTCCATCAGGACCCCCGGGGCCTGTTTTACAAGCTTCAGGATGAACAGTTTTTTTTTTTATCAAATGCAGCGTTTCTTTAAAGAAAATCTCTATGTTGTGGTGTCAGATGCTGTGCTTTTATGGTGATTTCTTTCATTCACGTTTGATTTTGGTGCTAGTTGTTTGACCGTGAGCCTCAGAAGCATTTTAGATGTAAAAAATTCATTTGTACCTAAGCCATCTCTGAAGGTACCTGTGGAGAACTCTGCAAAATGAAACAAACCAGTCTTACATTTATTTTGAAAAGTATCCAGCAACTAAAGTCAAGCACTAGAGACATACCGCAGTGCGTGTTTCTTAAAGGGAATCTATAGCCTTCAAGATCTGGACAAACCCAACAGGAATTACCTATCTTTTCAGACATGCCATTTCAAACTAACATTGAACAGCAGGAAAGCAGTTCTTCATAAAATGTCTCTAGGTGCTAGTTTTAGAAGCATGAATTGGGAATGTTTATTCAGTAAGTTTTCATTTTGACCATGCATAAATGAACTGTGTAGAGAGCAGTGTACCTCTGTTATAGTAAACTTAGATATCTTTGAATTATTGCTTTTGTTGCTGTTAGTAGTCATGTATATATTGTTTAGAGCAAAAGCTTGACATCAAACTTGCGTTTACTATTCTGAACAAAAAATTAATATCTTGAGCTCCCAGCTTACTTGTCAATGCAAGCCTGCTTTACTGACACATAGTGTCTGCACTGTATTGCATGAATGATGGGGCAGTGGCACAGGCTGCCCAGGGAGGTGGTGAGGTCACCATCCCAGGATGTGTTCAAGAACCATGCAGATGTGGCAGTGAGGGACACGATTAGTGGGAATGGTGTGATGGGATGGTGGTTGGACTAGATGATCTTAGTCGTCTTTTTCAACCTTACCAATTCTATGATTCTATTATTTCTGTTATGTTAGTTTTGAGAACAAACATACTTTACAGGAGCAAGAAATAACTAAGATATTGAAATGTAAAGAATAATTAAATCCTTATTAATTAATAAATCCTGAATAAAAGTTAGTTCTAAACTGTAGGTATGTAGAATAGGCAGTGCTCTGGCAGAAACAATTGTTTAAAACAAAAAAAAAAAAAGCAAGTTAATGGAGCTGTCATTTCAATATTCAGTGATATTATCTAGAATATACAATTTTCCCAAGTGTAATTCCCATATCCTGCATGAACAGCTACAATAAAGTGAAAGGCGTACTGACACCAACTTGCTTTCCTGTCAGCATGTAACTGTAAAATGTATACGCTAATAGAAATAGCGGAGCAATTGGGGAAATAGATCTGCTCTTGACATCAGTTATGCAAGCAGTGTATGGCATAGTCCTCCTGGCACCTCCTTGGCTATTTGCACAATTATTTTCTTGGCCATCTCACAGAACTGCATGTTTGTGCACAGGGCAAACAGGCATTTGTGTAGAAAAGACGAATCAAAGTCTCTCTGGCTGAGAGAGCCTGATGCCCTGAGGTCTGACAAGTGTTGCTAGGATTTGCTTTCCAAAATCCTGGAGAAAAATGAAAGAGTGGACCAGGACAGCAGGAAATAGGTGTTGTTGTTTCTCCTTTCCCATTCATAGCTCACTTTTGGTTGTTGACCCTATACTATTCATAAAGAGGATTGAAAATGCTTAACACAACTGAAATAAAATTGGGCAAATCATACCAAAATACAGACACAGAGTCCAGTATACTACAACAGTGTGCTACAGGCTGATCTGTAGCCTGATTTTACACTAGGATTTGCTAAAACAGACCCATATCTGTGCTCTCACACAGAGCCAGTAATTAAATTCAAGTAATGCTTTGATTACAGAAACAGCTCTTTAACTAATAAAAGTACTTAGTACCTAATGAAGGAAATTAAAGACTAATTTTCATGGAATGTTTTATAAATTTTTGAATGTATGAAATCAGACTCAGCCTAAATCAGTGTTGTGAGACTTCAAAATGCTACTGCTAATCATATGTAGAAGCACCAGAAAAGACTTTATTCACCTTCCACATTTGTACTTTGCACAGAACATTTTTTTGCACATCACAGGGCATGGAAGAGTGTTTTATGTAGCTAAAGAGAAAGTGCTTCTTGCAGAGACTGTAGTCCTGACTCTGTTCATTACTACAAACATGAAGTAATACTGTGTGAATCAAGTCTATGTCTTTTCTCCCAAGAAAACTTTGTCTGAGATAAAAATCTCAATTAATTCATTAAAGACCCAAAATGAATACTTCCATAGGCTGTAAAATTTTCATATCTTCCCTAAGTATCTTACGTCATCAACCTTGGCTCATATTTTTAGTGGAAAAAGTTTGTTACCCTTGATAGTAGGGAAAACTTCAAAGGCCGTGATAAATTAAATGAATAATTTGTCTGGAGGAAGTCTGCATAAATTGTGTTATCTAAATGCGTCAAATGAAATGTTAAGATCTCTGCCTCTCTTTCTCCAGGAATAATTGGATTTGCGCATCTCTTTAAGTTGCTAGTCTTTTCAACAAAATACAAGGGCGTGTATTTTTCACTGCCTGAATGCCTGTTGTGATAAATGGCTACAGAAGAGTGTCCAGGGCTACATGGGAAGATTCAAGCAGGCTGGCTCTCCATTTTGCAACTGTTAGCCCACCTGATGTGAAGATGATGAACAAGCCATATAAGACCAGCTCAGTTCTGCATCCCTAATTTAGATATGCTGGACTGAGTAAGATGAAAGTGTCTGAGATTCTTTGTAAATTGTTCAAAGGTGAGTTAAAAGGCTTCATTAGTCAGATGCAATTTCTTCTGGAGGAACATCGTTTCAGAACTTGGCATTTTGAAGGAAGAAGAGACAACAGAAAAATGACTCTTTAAAATCATCATGATTTTTCTTAACTTTCTAAGGTTTTAAAGAAGAGTTGGGTTACAAATATAGCTTATTCCTTTAGAAGAGGGGCTGTGCAATTAGATGTTTTATTCTCTGTTATTCATAAATATTCGTTCTTAATTGAGCATTTATGGGTTTATAGGATTTATAGGAAATGTATAGCTTTAAATTTCTGCATTAAATGCTCTTGTTTCTGATACCAAATTTGTGTTAGTAAATTTGAATATTTAATGTTCTAACCAAGGCCAAAGACAAAGCATATTTTCCTTAATTTATTAGTAAACTGCTCGAAATCTCTAGCTGTTAGTCTATGTGGATATATTATAAGTTTGTGTAATTACTTCATGAAGGGAACATGTGGCTCTTTCCTGAGGGTTCTAGTTTTCAGCTGATAATCTGAAATGTGAAGAAAACAAAGGAAAATTGCAACTTAGAAGCTGCAGAGTAAAATAACATGTTACAAATGGGAACAGTGGTAGAGGAGACTGTGTTTACACAGTATGAGTTTGAATTGATACAGGTGCTCACATTTTGGCTTCTATTCATACTCTTTTACTAAAAGCATCCTTTGATTTCATATGATGTGACCTAGCTTCTTGACAAAGTACAGCAGAATTTTTATTTTTAGTGCTATGTTTTAGATGTCTTAAGTGACCAGATTTGCATGATACTACTAGGAAAGTATTGTCACAAACCACCGACTCCTACTGAGAGAAAGTTTTACACTGTATATACTTTCGAGGTCTATGTAAACAGAAGAAAAAAGTAGAAAATAATATTTGGAGTGTAATGACACGACCTCAAGTATCGACAAAGTAGAACTGGCTTCAGTTATGTTAATGGTTTGGCATACAGCAAGTGATGTATTATCATAAGAACATACTAAAAATAAACTATGAAAGTTTATGGTCCACAATCTTGCAATCATGTCTTCTTGAGCTAAAATACACTGCTTTGACGTGTTCTCTTGCAATTGTTCATGCTAGAATAAGCAATTCATTTGTTCATACTAATTGATTATTTTATATTAGTCAAATGAAACACATCTGTTACTATCTGCAGTGTTGAGTAAGAGAATTGTGCAAATTTCCACCTCTTCATAAGACATTTGCTTTGGGCTTGCCTTTTTTTTTTTTTTTTTTAAATACCATTAAGCATATGTTGCCACGGGCTGTTCAATAAAAGTCTGTATTTGAGTAATTGACCCCTCAAATTATAGTTGCATTAACATTGAATTGGTTAGTGCATTTTAATTTGAGTGAATGTGCAGTCCAGTAAAGATTGAAAAATATCTTAGGATGGGAAGGAGAAAAATTACAAGGGCTGCTCCAAAAGTAATAACTCCTGTTTTGTTATGTTGGCCCATGGAGTCAGAGGCAGATGTTGGTCATATGGCAGTAGAGGTTGAACCTTCCCACCAATATCCCATTACGTGTTTTTGCAATGTGACAGATGGCAACAGAGGGACAAAATGACACAATGGTGTCTGACATGGGAGTGCGTATAAAGCAAAGGTGTGGAACTGTATTCCTCCATGAGGAAAAAATGGCATCTGTTGACACTTGCTGAATGTTTCTGGAGACCAGACAGTGGATGTGAGCATGGCGAGGCAGTGGATGATGCATTTCAGCAGTCATGACAGTGACAGTGGGTGCCTCCACTGGTGCAGATTGTTACAGGCATGGCATTCAGGTGCTTGTTCTTTGCTGGTGAAAATGCATAGCTAATGGTGATGATTAATTTGAAAAATGGTGTTTTGTAGCTGACAGTTTGCTCTCTCAAATAGTGTTATTGTGCTCTTTGTATCTGATGTGGTTTCCATGGAAATAAACAAGACGTGTTACTTTCAGAGTGACCTACATAGTACAGAATTTTAGTATACTAAGTAGGAAATAGAACAAATGAGAAAACACAAAGAGATTTACACCTTTGTTTAGATTCAACTCTTAACTGTGGGTGGCGACGTGAAGAGCAAGTGACAGAATGAACATTAAACTGGAAGGATGCCAACACTTTTATTGCAAATAACGTATTGCAGCTGGGACGTATTCCATGGAAGGTAAAGACTAAACCACCAATGATCTCAGTTCCACAAAACTAGAGTGCAACTGAGTGGAAGAATTAGCCCATGGTACAATTCTTGGCAAAATCCTGGATCATTTTTAAGCAGAAAAAGTACTGTAAAACATAATGGTGTATGGTGCTTTGCTTAGTATGATTCACCCTAAGTCACTCAGTCAGAAGGAGAGGTCTTTCTGGTTGACTAGTTGGTTGACAGTTGCCTGATTTGTCATGCTGTTGAACAGTGGATTAGATTTTGATTCTTCAAAAAAGGTGCTGTACTTTGGCTTCACTTAGGCTTACAGTGGTGCCAGTATGGCTCCTAAAGAGAAGCTGGAACAACAGCTAGGAATATGTTTTGTGCACAGATATACTGGTTTCTTCACTAGAGGGACTGCACAGATGGATAGTCTCGTTTCTTGAATAAAAGCCTTCTGGTAATCTATTCAGAATGCTTCACCAGGAGCAGACAAAGCTAGGTGTGCCTGCAGGCATCCCATCCTTTCCAACCATGCCAAGAGGCAGAGTTCCAGCCTTAATCATCGAGAAGCATAAAAGCAAGAGGCTTCAGCTCTCTCAAATGGCAATTTTGTCAGAGACCAGCAGAAAGAGCTGAACAGGGTTTAGAACAGCTCCATGGGTCTGCTACCTAACGCAAACCAAATCACCGTGTTAACCTTGTTTACAACTTGCCTATCTGTCTTTTCTAACCTGCTAGTTTGATGTAATTCTGAATTGCTTTTTATACATGCTTGGCTAGATAAGGTGGAATTTTTCAACCACAAAATGCAGTAATATTTATTAACTGATTAAAAACAGGCTTCTTTTTTTTTTTTTTTTTTCCCATATTGTAACCTCTCAAATAAAATACAAGCTTTCAAAAACTGTTTAGGCAGACATCTGTAGAAGCTGGGACTTTAATAATACTGCATAAATTATGGTTCTTCAGATGAGTTTTTACTTTCTCTTCCTACAAATGTCTCTCATTAATTATGTGCAAAACTCAGAGCTTTGGTTTTTGCAGTGAATACTTCCCATATCTTGCTAGCTCGAGATTAGATTAGACATCGCATGAGCAGGAACTTGGTTTCAAGTTTATCCCGTGTTTTAGGAGTCTGGAAGCAGATGCAGACTGGATGCTGCAGGAAAGTTGTACAAAGGTTCAAGTTCCCCTTAACCCTTTTCACTACACAAGATCAGCCAATAGGGAAAAGAGTGAGCTAAAGAACCACTTAGCCCTCCTCAGTAAGTCTTTAATGACATTCTTTAAATTCAGCTTGCCTGGTATTTGCTGTGCTCTTTTAACATTTCAACTTCCAGTTTGGATACTACATTCAAGAAAAAATATCTGTGTAGTTGGGCCTCAAATCTATCTACAGTTTTGCACACCTTGAATAGCTCACATATCAGCCCAACACTGATGTAGTTTTCAAATTCATTCAAATGTTTACATTTCTTTTCCTGATTATTATTAGATTATTATTATAGTTCTTTGATTATTAGACAGATTGATTTCATTAGACAGAGGGCTGAACTAACCTCCCAAGATCCCAGCCGAGCCAATGTTTGTATATCTCAGAATATTTTGATTGAAATGGGAGTCTATTAAAAAAATGTTACTTGTCCTAATGTCAGTTTTGTCACTGTATAACTTGGGACAAAATAAGTTTGAATGCCCCGAGAAAACAACTTTTCCCCTCCCCTTCCCATTTTATTTTTTTATATGTCAAATTCACGTATCTAATCAGTGTCAGTTCTCTTGGCCTGTGCCCCTTATAATCATGCTCCTTACTGCATTTAGAACAGTTCTCAAGCATATATATTGTTTCTTTCCAAAACCTACTTCATCACATCAAAGAAAAAATTTTGCTGCAGTGTGCTATATATGGCTCTCATCCTGTCCTTTTCTCCACAGACCACAGCTGTGAAATTTCTTTTATGCTCTGTGGAACAGAAGAACAGTGAAGAAAGACTAAGGAGAGTTGCAGCATAGCAACTAATGAAGCACATTAGTGTGGCACCGCTTGTTGAAACTAAGGCCAGAACTGTGGCTGCAAATGGCAGGCATCCATGGTATATTGAGGGCATGACTTTGCAGAGAAGTGATAGAACAAGTGGAGGTTTTCCCTGGAGTGTTATCTTCTTGATTATTAAGAATTTGATGTGGTCAAGAATCTGAAATACTTGGATTTCATTTACTTTCCCGAAGTCCCATTTTAAATAAGAGTTAATAAAGTAATAATCAGCATTCCTATGGTATATGGAAACAGACCTAATTTAGTTAACATTATTTAAGCCATAGTGGCTTCAAAAGAAGCTCTTTTTATTGCACTTTTAATAAAAATAGTCCTGGACAATTAATTAACAGTGCAGTATCTCAGGGGTCTTTCCTTGTGATATACTGTAATCACTTGAGGTAAAAAGCATAATCCCCAGGAGTGTATCAACATCATAGCTGCTATTTCTTTTCACTTGGAAATGTAGAGTACAGTTGTCAAACTCTGCACATTTGAGACTTGAGGTCAATCATTGCTATTAACTGCAAATGTTACCATTCCCTAGCTGAAGAAATACAGAGTCGAGCATGTATATCCTATGGAAGAGCAGTCATCTGTTTCAGGACAAGCACAGAGAATGAAAATTAGCTTAAGTTTTTCCACGTGTGCCTGGCATGTCCATTTAAATAAAGAACACCAAAGGAAACATTAAACTCTCATATCCCCAAAACCTGGCTCAAAATCATTCTTAATATTCTGGCAGTTCTTCTGGAATTGATTGGCAACTTTTTTAATAGATTAGACGCAAGTCCTGGAGGCAGCAGGGCTGGTTCATAAGGTATGTCACCACAGCGAGGTGGAAACGTAACTGGAGCACATGCAAGGATAACTTCATTGAGTTAGGAAAAAAACAGTTACAGTGAAAAATGGGGTTACATGAACTTTGTTAGTAATGGGGTATGTATTTACAATTTATAGGGAGTCTGCATATCCTAAAGACTGATCTGCCATGTCAATACCACTCTGGTTCCCCTGCTAACTTGACTAAAATGGGATTTGATTCCACTTCTGCTTTGTGGTGTTTTATTCTAATCTCTCTCTTTTACTGCTGTGTAACTGTGTGGCTTTTGGTCACACCAACCAAGTATGAAAATATGTGATCTCTCTTTCAGTTTGATCATTTGTAAAGGAATGGTAGGAAGGTGGCTGTGGTTCTTGCAAAACCTATACCTAGTTTCCACTGTAAAGAGCTCTGGTAAGTTCAGAAGACCTCTGAAGTTGTTTTTTTCTTTAAACTAGGAGTTAACCTCAAAACAATCATAAAACTACAAAATCACAGAATGGCTTAGATTGGAAGGGACCTTAAAGACCATCCAGTTCCAGCTGCCACCCACTAGATCAGGCCGCTCAGGGCTCCATCCAACAAACCTTACTCGAGTAAGAAGTTGCAAACTGTCACCAAAGTTTTTACCAAAAGGCTTTGATCATGACATTTTTGTTGTAAATAATGAACAGCACTGTTGTTGCAAAGGACTGTTCCAGTACTTGACTCATAGCATATGCTGCAGTCTCAGAGGAACGATTCTAAAAGCACTCCATGAGCAAACGAAATTCATGAAGGTGAAGAAATCTCTTAAGTGGAGAATGCTAATGAGTACTTATACTCAGTAATAGCAGGAAAATCTCATTGTAGCCAATAGCTTTAGCTTTCTGTTGTGACCCTTTTGAATAGACATTTTCTGTGGAGCAGAAAAATGCCACTGAGAAGTTCTCAGGGATGTTGTTGCTCTCTCTCTGCTGTCACATAAGGCAGGAGTAGACAACTCAGCATTTTTATTCTTTAGAGACTTACATTAATTTATTTTGACAGTATTTTCAACCCATGTAGTAGCTTAGGACTAGCTGTTTGTGCTACCTTCCTATTTTAGACAAGCAGTGCCTTGCGTGAGACTGTTAATTTGGCAAAGGGCATGGGTTCACATTTGGTTTTCATAGACTGATAGATTTAAAGGCCAGAAGAGACCATTATGATCATCTAGTCTGACCTCTCACTTCAATCAGGGCATGAACCTCACGCAATCATTACTGCAAAAGGACCAATACTTCAGTGTGGGCTAGACAGCAGCTTAAGGAAGACATCCAGACATGAGTTGCCTTTCTTTATTTTTTTGCATGAATTTTTCCAACTTCAGATTCCATTCCCTGGATCATATCATTTTGTAGGCATGCAGATTCAAAATGAAACATCATCCTCAAATGTCCTTTTCAATTACATCTGTGATTCCGTCTACTTGGATTTATCCCCAGATTATAGGAATATTCATGTTGTACAATTGTCACACCATGCTAAATAGACAGTAAGCATTTTCTTCACTTTGTACTGGGTATTATAAAAAACAGCTGCAAAGCACGCATGGAATTTCAAGATCTTGAGCTAGGTCTGCATTAATAAGTCAGGAAGCATTCAGCCTGGCTTGTTTTTTTTTTTCCAAGCAGCTTGCATCCACTGAGTTAATGTGCTGGAAGTCTGTTTGCAGAGTAAATGTATAACTCTCGAGCTTATTCAAAAACATCCCTCAAATTTCCAGCACTGGTTTTAGCAAAGAAAATTGGCAAGTGACAAAAGAGATAAGGACACGCAGGTAGAATTTTTTCAAAAATTATGATCTAGCTAGGAAATTTCCAAAACCTTAGTTGTAACTTGGGGTTAACTTTTGAGAATGGCCATAGAAGATTAATTGGGAGGAAGAAAGATAATTTCAATGAGTTTATTCTGGATCTCATTTTCACATTAGCTCATGATAATGTAGGAATATACTTTCTTTACAATGCTGTGTGGTAGTTAGGGTGGTGCTATGATCTGTACATGGAATGTACATGCTATGATCTGATGCATGGAATAGGGACAAGAACTAACTGGAAGAAAAATCCAGGTGAATTTACTATTAGAGTTGACTGAATTTTAACAACTTTCAAGACAGTCCAGTTTTAACTTCTGCTGTTTTGTACTTACCCTAGTGAAACTGAGAAGACTGATATTAATTTCAGAAATCAGCTACCAGGTTATTACTATTTAGTAAAGCATTAGTATAAACTGATGTTCTTCAACAAAAGTTCAACAAAATTCTGATAATTATTTACCCCAATCTCTTGCCTACCAAACTACAATGAAACAAAGTCCAAAACTTTCCAGTTTGAGAATGACACTGTTTAAGATCTCAGGAGCACATTTTTGTAAGTTACATTTGTGTATAATAGTTCTCTTCTAATTTTACAGTTGATTAATGTGAAGGACATCAGGAGACTCATCTGAAGCCATAATAATATATTGCCTCATGTTTATATTTACTGAGTAGATAATGGAATAATAGAATCATAGAATCACTCAGGTTGGAAAAGACCTTAAAGATTATCAAGTCCAACCAGGAAATCTGGAATGTTTATGCAACAGATTTAAAATAAAATCTGCAGGAAAATAAATCTATGTTTCAGTGAAAAATGCTTACTTTTCATGTACTAATGGCCTTTGTGTAAGAAATTTTCAAGCTTTTAAAATCATGATAGTATTCCCTAACAGTTTTGAGACCAGTTTTTCACTGTAGTATGTATTTGCCCCAACATTTAACATTTATTATGTCCAATAATACATTTGAAATTAAATGCTGCCAGGAATATACAGTTTTTGTCTTAATTCTTTTGTGTCAGGTGCTCAATAAATATATATGCAATAAGAGAACACATGATTTCAAGAGTACTTGCACATTTGGATTCCTTTAACAAACTGTTTTAAAGACAAAAGTTATCTGATGCTGTAACTGTATATGGTTTTTAGACTTTGCGTATGAGTCTCAGCTCTGTAGAGGGCCATCTAACAGCATGGCAAACATGACTTTGCAATTAAATGATCATTCACATTACAGCTTATGGAAATATATAAGATACAGTTCAAACTGTTCTGTAAAGAACTGCTGTTCCTGTTACACTTAGTTTTTAATGAGCTGTAAAACAAATGCAATGTAAAAAGTATTTTTACAGCCAGAGCTTGTGATATGTGATATGCAAGGTTGTGCTGGGAAGAAAATGCCAAAGTTAAAAACACCAATCATGGTTCTCTGAAGGCTTAAATACATAAAGGCATCTAAATCCTGTACTCTCTTCAATGGGACAGGACTGGCTGCTCTTCCAATGTTTACAGCATCAGCCCTGGTAAATGCCAAAGCGTGTATGGTTCAGCAGTGAAATACTGCCAGCTTCATTCAGTTGTAGCCAAATACAAGGAGTAAGTAGACTGTGTTGCTGCATAGAGGGAGAGCAAAGAAAAGAGTGTTTTGAAACAGTGTGAAGTAGTTGAGAACAGTGCCAGAAAACAAGCACACTCATTTGAAATACGTGCGCAGAGACATTGGGGATATAGGAGGATCATAGAATAGAATCCAAGAATGGTTTGGGTTTGAAGGGACCTTTAAGATCACCTAGTTCCAACCCCCTGCTATAGGCAGGGACACCATCCACTAGACTATGTTGCTCACAGGCTCATCTGGCCTTGAATGTTTCCAGGGAGGAATGGTCCAAGCCTCTGATCATCTTTGTGGCCCTCCTCTGGACCTGCTCCAATAGCTCTATATCCATCTTCTTTTGGGAGTCGCAGAACTGGACACAGTACTTTCAGGTGGGGTCTGGCAAGAGCAGAGTAGAGGGGCAGAATCACCTCCCTTGACCTGCTGGTTACACTTCTCTTGATACAACCTAGGATACAGTTGGCCTTCTGGGCTGCAGGCACATCTTACCAGATGGTCTTGAGTCTTTCATCAGCTGACACACAAAAATCCTTCTCAGGACTGTCTCAAGCCATTCTCTGCCCAGAATGTGTTTGTGCTTAGGATTGCCCCAGCCCAGGAGCAGTTGGACTTGAACTTCAGAGGTTGGCGTGGGCCTTCCTCTCGAGCCTGTCCAGGTCCCTCTGGATAGCATCCCTTCCCTCTAGTATGTCAACTGTACCACTCAGCTTAGTGTCATCAAGATGGAAGGATGAGAAGTAGGGTTAGTGACAGCTGAAGGGCCTTCAGTGACAAAAGAGATATACTGGGGAGAAAAGTAGCAGTGTGGAGAAAGGAAGCCCATTAATAAAAAGATGACTGAGGTGAAATTAATTAGAGCTCTGCAGAGGCACTGTGGCCCTTGTGGGAAGGGCTTGGTTCTGATACTCTTGTTTAGCACTGTCTAGATTGCTTTAGTGGAGACTTCTTGGAGGACATTGTACGATTAGAAGGCAAAGGTTGTAAGGGACTGCATGGTTGTAAAGGACTCGCATTTAAATAGGAGAAATAGGAGAACAGCTATGAGGAAAAGCTTCTCACATCAGCTATCCTCAGTGTTTTCAATACGAAATGTATGCATATGAAGTTAATAAAACATATGAGTGTTTATAGTTAGGACTGTTTTTAGCAGCTTTTTTTTTCTTTTTTTTTTTTTTCCTAGTCTGTTAACTGAAGTTATATTTAAAGGATTTTCTGTCTATCTGGAAACGTTGCATTTTACGCTTCCAGAAGATGGACTTATATGTAAACCAACAGCTATCACAAGATCTATGTTGAAAAGCGAAGAGCCAGTAGTTGCAAGTCCCACAGGACACTGCATGGTCCTGGTCCCAGAACAGCCAGATCAGGAAGCAGATCACAGCCACAATGACCACTCATGAGCTTGGATTTCCTTCCTGTGGTACCGCGGGGAGGGAGGAGGCTACAACCATTTGTTTCAGGATCTCGATCTGACATGCAGCTGCATAGCAGCCCGGATGTAGCCTGAGAGGTAGAAAGCTCCAAGCTCACAAACTGTGGGATGCTTATTTGTGACTGTAATCAGCAAATAAGCACAGGCGCAAGCCACATATCGTCTCTGAAGAATAATCAGCGAAGGCACAATCAGTGTGTAGATACTTCCTTCTTGTACCTGGCAATGGTGGCTTTCTTTAGGTTTATTTATTCAAAAATCAGACTCCAGGGAAGTAGAGAATTAAATCATTTAGATTAACCCCTCCCTCAGTACTGTGAATTGGAGCAAGTGCTGACACACTGCTGGGCCCTTACAAGTTCAGTCCCAAAGGAGCACGTGCTAGAAGGCCTCATTTAGCAGTAGGTTTTTAAATTCAGCTGTTAGATTGAGAGCAGGGAACAAAATAAATGGTCTCAGACAAAGTTTCATTTTTTTAATTGGCAAAGTATTTTCACCTTCCTGCTTTTCTCCTTATTCCTCTGTTTCTGTCCCTGGTTAAATTTTAAGCTCGTTTTCAGTAGGTCCTCAGAAACTATTTTTTTATGAACTGACACCTTGAACTTTCTGCTTTTTTGCCTTGCCATGCCTGATGTGCGTACAAAACGGCAAACAGTGAGCATCAAAATGAATGTCACATGTTTATACTTTTGTAACTGCATAATTCAGATTATGAAAATATACCCCTTTTCAACTGTTTACCTTAGCATTAAATTCTTAAAAATACTAATTTGTTCTTTTCTTTCTTATGTACAGCAAAATTTGGAGAGTAACCTTACCAACCTTATTAAGAGGAATACTGAACTGGAAACTCTTCTGGCAAAACTTATTCAGACCTGTCAACATGTAGAAGTGAGTACTGACCTGCATTTGAAAAAACTTGTAAACTGAATTACACTCACTTTGAGCTTTCAGAAAAGTTTTAAATATAATCATAACAAGTGCAAAACTAAATTAAAGTCATGATAAACAGAACTTTTTTTTTGGAACTTTTTCACTGTTAAATGGTGTTCTCATTATAGCTAATCCTCTTTACATTCATTCCTGTTCCCTTTAAATTACGATTTTATGTTTGCTTGACCGTCAACACTGCTAAACTTGGGTACACCACTCAATGTCTGTAGAATGCTTATCTACTTGGCTCCTTTGCAAGACAGAATAATATGTACTGATAGGAAACTAAGGCAAAGAAATAGTAAGGCCCAGACCCACAATGCTTTCTGTCTGCCATGATTTGTAAGAAATAAATTTTTCTTCCAAAGAATAAAGGTGCCTACAAGTCTTTGAGTTGCCTGAGGATAGCACAGTAAGGAAGGACCTGGATTCAAATTACCTCCAAATCTAGAGGATACTTTAGATGGCCCTGTGGGGACTGCTGCTCTATATGCAAATTAAAATTATCACAGACTAATTTAACAATGGGAGCTTGCATAGGAAGAAAAGAGAGTCCAAAATAGACTGTTTTAGCAGAAGTTCTCTTTTTACATTTATGAGACCTTCTCAGTTTCTTAAAGTATATTCCGGTCAGTGAACTACCATGAACAAATAGCTTCCATGTTAAAAAACTTGAGAAGACAGCATGAAATACTGTCATTGTGCTTTCTGTCATTAAAATTATACAAATATCCCCATAGCATCCAAGTGGTCACCAATGCTTTCCTTGTGGTCAGTCTCAGCTGTGAGTCCCAAGTGACACACTACATATATATTTTCCCCCCTCCTCCAGGAAAATTGTTGATGAAGAATACTAGGAGACCAGGGAAGGCTCAGTCTCATGAGGTCCACATGTTTCTTGACAGATGTGAAATTCACTGAGATACACTGTGCTAATGATTTGCAGTGCTGTCAGTTTTCATAAGTGCTAAACTCGATTTTAGATGACATGGGGCAGAAATCAGAGAACAAAAAATGGAGAATCACAACATAAATAGTGGTGGTTTACACCTCAATCACAGAGAAAAGGTATTTTCAATTGAGCAGCTAATTGCTAGCCAGATTAGCATGCCAAGCTTATTTTTTCAGTGAAAAATCTTGTTTTGTTTGCATAACAATACTGTCTGTTGACAGGCTTCAACACAGGAACATTTCTTTCCTGCCTGCATTATGATTACTACAGCAACCTTATTTATTCAGAGAAGAGTATGCAGCATATGCCTAGCAGCATATAATAATAGTAATGTTGAGTATGGCTGTCCATACATGCAAAAGCCAGGTTCTTTGTCAGAGTTACCTAGAGAATAGTCCTCAGGAATTTGGGTGAGGAAGGTGTTCTCAACCCAGAGCTTTGAGATAGGGATATGATGGAAAGAAAGTTAATTCTGACATACATTGCCTTAACACAGCCACCCTCCAGATCTTTGTAGGACTTCTTTTTCAGATCAAAATTCAGTCACCTAACTAGGCCCAAGAGCAACTGTTGTTTGTGAGTAGATTCAAAGTCATGTCTTAAAAAATTCATACTTATAGACAGTGGCAATGGCAGATGTTGGAGCAATAAAACCAAACAACAACAACAAACTAGCTAAAAAAACACAAGACTGATATTCCAAAGAGATCACCCCATCCATTTTTCTACCAGCTAGTTGGCCTGTCACCTGTAGAGTTGGCCACTCTGTAGAGTGGGGCTCTACAAAACCATGAAAGTTATATCACAAGATTAGACTTGAGGTAGTGGATTTGAGCTCTTCATAATACACAGCAATAACATCATACAGAATAAATGTAGCATCGGATGAGATGACTGTTGCAGATAATGTGAGGCAGAGATGAGACACATTTTCTTCCAATATATATATAAAACTCAGAACAAAAAGTATGAAGCGGATGAGCCCAGGACAGCATAAAGCCTCTTCTACATTAATGGCATATATCCAAGATGTGCTAGATACAGAAAATTTTAAATTGTTCCTCCTCTGCACTGTATTTCCAGCTGTAAGATTTGCTATTACAAAAAATCCAACTTGTTCAACTTGTAACAGATGTGCTACTGCCCCTTGAGTCCTGTTTTAGAAAATTTCTCTGTAGATGTAAAGAAATAGCAGCAAAGATGTTAATAAATTCCTACCACGTCTTATTCTTCAAATTAGTCTAATTAGCATTTAAATTAGCTGAATATTAAGAAATGAGCTTCAGTCAAAACCCTGGACCTAAGCATCACTGGAAATCAGGCAAGTGGGGATGTAGAAGTAAACTCTAAGGCTATCTATTTTTTCCAGAACTATGTGAAAATTCCAGATATGATGCAAATATCTCAAACACTGGAGATGCTCAGGCTTATATAGAATTTAAAATTCAGTGTGCTCTTCTTCTTTGTGCTTCTTCTATACCAAAAATCACCCAAACAAAAATAGAGAATAAAACAAACAATTTGCTGTTGTAATATTAATATTAAAAATATAAAATCAGAAAATATTTAGAAAAGTCTTAAGTTTCCAGTGATTATATTAGTGTTGCCATATGAACTCATTAACTGGTTGAAACTGAGCAGGCAGTTAGTTTTATAGGAGAGGTCTCACAATTTTCTTCTTCTTTTTTGATACATTTATATTACAGATAACAATGTAAAATATAGTTAATGCCATTTTTAAGCATTTAAAAATATAGGTAATGCACTGTAAAATCTGCTAGATTAACATTACCTAATTTAAAATTATTTTAGTACTGGTTTATATTTTCAGAGTTTAAAACCCTGCAAGAGAAGCCTGGGGAGTTTTATGCCAAATAATGTGAACTTTGAAAAACAAAAAAGAAAAGGAGGTTGCTGGTCCTTGTGTTAAAGTTACCCAATTTTTATTAAGGGGTACATCAAAAACAATTGTTCTAATTAACATGGGTTTGTAGAAATTAGAAACAAACATTAACTTTTTAAAAAAGCATATATCGTCTAAGGAAACAAACAAAAAAGCCCCAACACTGTCATGAGAAAGGAAAAATGAATGTCATTTTTGGCTTTTGATATGGACCAGGAGCTGATGTTTCTTAAAATGAACAACAAACAGACCATGTGTCTTTTGCAGAAATGCATCCTCAGCAGCCAAACCAAATGTTGTTACAGTGCCACTGTTTCTCATCAACAAAGTGTGCTGTTAATGGCTTCCCAGCAACAGACTTATGGCAGATTAATTATTCACCATACATCCTTCTCATCAGACGATTGTAACTTCGTCTATAGCAAAAACTAAATCCTGTTCACTCCCTGTCCTAAAACTAAAGCTTGTTCCCTTCAGAAAGAGAGCCGTTTTCACTTTTCTGTCAAACTAGCAAGCAGGAACTGGTCAACAATGTGCACTCTCTGGAAACTGGATGATTTCCAGCAGCAAGGGAGGGGGCTCGGGAGCTGCCTTTCGTCACAGCAATGGGGACGTAAATCTTAACTATTTTTAGATGGACCTCATCAATTTGTGACAAGATTTATCCTGATGTGAGATCTAATCTTGAGAGACTGGAGGAGTCCACTTCCATGCTTGGGTTCCTGTGAGTGGTTTTGGGCCTATCAGCAGGAAAAGTTGGGTGAATAAATCAAGCCAGGCTTGTCTTTACTGCTTTAAGTGAAGCTGAGATATTATTAAGTGTTTTATAAAATCTGGATGACTGACTTTGTGCCCAATATGAAAGTATAGTCTGTGCTAACACTTCGTTTATGGTAACACTTAATTAAAAAAATCTCATTTTCTCAGTGGGAACCACACCCTGAGAACTGCACACTTCAGATACTTAAAATTCTTTTTTATCCCGAATCTTTCTTTTTATTTAGAAGCACACAGACACACTGATTTAACTCACTTTCTAGACTCATTCCTGACATGTTTTCTTTTACACTTGCTTTTGCACTCTCCGTTCCTCTGAAATTCCATTTGTCCTTTCTTGATTTTCCTGAAAATCCCAAAGCTGTTCATCAGGAAAGTTTTGTTTTCCTTCCTTGGAGATGATCGCAGATCTACAACCTCAGCTTTGGCCAGGCTGCTTTCTGCATCTTTCCACAGCATGTGAGGGGGTACAGAGCCCCAAAGTCCCAGTACTCCTCCTCTGTGAGGATCACCAGGCTTGGTTGTAACAAATGGTAGGTTGATTCATATGATAAAATGCAGTTTTCTGTGCAAACTGAGAAGATTGAATAGAAATGGCTTCTAAACTTCAATATAACTATTTCATAGAATCATAGAATGATAGAATCATTTGAGTTGGAAGGGATTTGGAAAGACCATCTAGTCCAACTCCCCTGCAATGAACAGAGACATCTATAGCTAGATCAGGGTGCTCAGAGCCTATTTGTAGTTCTAGTTTGCAGTTTTTATACATCTTGTAATATCTGTAGAAAACCTGTAAATAAAGCACTAAAACCAGTCCTGGTAGATTATTACCTATAAATTCCATGGAAATTCACCCAGTGAGGGAGCCCTCTAGCATGTGGTTAAATCATGTGTCTCTAAAGAGTGCATAAAAACATCTGTGTGTCAGGAAAGCAGCTTTGTTTTGCAGCTATGGGGAAGATGGCTGGGGAAAAGAAGTTAAATGGCATACATTAAGAGCCCATGTATAAGCCCTCTTAGCAGCTGAGGCTTTAGCTGGAGTCCCGCTTCTGCAGAATTTTGCTGGTAACTGAAATTTCTTGTAAGAGCCTTGGACAAATCTTCTAAAACCACCATTGTAAAATTGGAATTTCCAGTTTGCAAGGCACTTCGCTGTTAGGAAAACATGAGTTTGTTGCAGGCACTTTAGATCATGACAATAATTGACATTAGGCACAAATTTGAGCATGAGACTCTTCTACCAGTTTTTTTTTTTCTTAACACTTTCAGTATTGTTTCTGGACATTTTTCTCATCTCTTATAGGAAGTATATGATCAAGCATCTATTATTTAGTCAATACCATGAAGCTGCTCTCATCTGTTATGCAGAAACATAATCTGAATTCAGCTGGAGGAAAAATTGGAACAATTATCCAAGGGAGAGGGAAAAGGAAATAGGTTTTGCTTGTAGACAGCTTTATAACATCTGTACTTCAGTCTTTTTGTTTGGTTTGGTTTTATTTTCAATTCACCAAACGTCATAGGAAGCAAATTCTGGACACTGCTGCAAAATCATTTTTGGCTATTCAAAGAGGGGAAGGCATTTCCCTATAATTGCATAGCCCTCAAACTGCTGCCTCCTTTGCTTTCTGTTTGTAATGGAAATGTTCAGTTTCTAGCTCACTTCTAAAGATCTGCTGCAGGCTAAATCTCAGCAGAAACTTCTCAATCAAAAATTGTTTTTGTGTCTCATCGGGTGTTTTTATAGCTATGCTATGCAATCACCTGAACAAAGTTGTGTATTGAAAGATCCTCAGCACAGATAGTGAATGCTTACACCGGTCAGCCACGATTTAAATCAGCATGACAGCAGCCGTGCAGAAGCAATGAAGAGAAGATGGCAGCACCTGCAAAAAGCCTGCTGTTATCTTTTTTTTCATCTTTTTTTTTCTTTCTTTTTTTCCCCCTCCCTTATCAAAAAGAGATGAGCCAAGTGGGAAAACTGTAAATAATGAAAAATCAAGTTTCTGTTTAGACTGCGTCTACAAGAGAGGTTCCTTAAATTTAATGACATTGTGTGGTCTCCATCCTTTTTTTATATGAGATACATGGAGCATTTCTGCTATTTGAGGGAAAGCAAAGTCAGAACTCAGCTGTCAGAGTGATTCCCTGAAGAAGCATAAACAATAAAGAGGCTTTGTCTGTGACAATAATAAAACAGTGGATGCTCATGTTTTCACTGTCATGGCGCTTACTCCTTTTTGAGATTTGTATCCAGTACATTCAAAGCCTGAGAAAACTGAGAAGTTCTCTTTAGAAAAATCTTAACGCAAAGCCTTTATGTAGAGTTTGACGGCTGAACTGCAGCAAATGTCCTTCGTAGTCATACATAGCTGAATACTTGTGCTTTGCAATAAGAAATACACTTTGGTGGGGTTTTCTAGGCAATAGGGAAGGGGCAATAGATTAAAAAAGCATTTACCATCAGTATGAAATATATAGGGTAGGTAATATGGAAAGTATCTGCACTGAAAACTCTTTTTTTTTTTCTGTCCTAACGCCTCCTAGTTTTGTGAAGATAACAAAATACTTGTTCAGCAGCTATAGTCTCTTCAAATCCTAGAAATAACTTTTTTTTTTTTTTTTTTTTTTTTTTTAAAGTAGGCAGGAGAAGGACTTGAAGGAAACTGGGAGCTATTTTTCTCAATGAGAGATTAATTAGCAAGCTTGATGTGCCTAAAACCCTCAGGAAGGTTTATAGCATTTTTTTCCTCTGGCAGTTTCTAATGAAAGGGAGATATTTTATCTGGTTTAGATGGAATATGTGGCATGATCTACTTTTGATTTACTAGTACTTCACTTCTACCTTTAATTCCACTCTCATAAAACTTTATTTCATTCAAAGTAACTTCAAGGAAGCTTCAGTGAGTTCTAATTTTACATAATAGTAGAGAAATTTTAGAAATAAAACTAACAAAACATACTAAGTATATGGATACTTCAGAATTAATACTCATTCAAGGATGTCCTCAATTCATGCCCAGCATGCCCTAGCCTAGTAGTCAAATATTATTTGCCTAAGGAAACATTTAATTGCTTTCACAGATGACTAATTAAATGCATAATTGGTCACATATATGTGTCTAGAACTGCAGCACTTATGCATACCGTTAACGTACAGATTAGGCATATACTAGAATATGTTACTGCACCTAAAACTGTTTTGTAACTTTTTAAGTCATGATTATGACATGGGTTGCATGGACTAAATATAAACAAGTAGGAATTCTTGTCACTGTCTGGTAAAAAGGCCAGTTCCCATTCCCTTCATCTCTTCCTCTGCCTCACACCCATACATGGGTATCTGTTCGCATCTATGTCAGACCGACATCCCTGCAAAACCTTGTCCTTAGAAAGTAAATTTCAGTCACTGTTAATCACTAATCAAGTAATACAGCAGGTAATACTTTGTGCCTACCATCTGAGAGTGTAACTCGGCAGTCAAAATGCCCTTACTTTTTGGAGCTCTGTCTTTGAGACATTTACCTTTATAGAAACAAAACACTCCTAGGTTTCTCCATTATCTATCCTAACAGAAGCTGCTGAACAATAACAAGAGCAGCAAGAAGACCAAAGGCATTGTTCCTCTAGCAAATATGCTAAAAACTGGGCCAGAGACCCCAGATTTTAAGTACTGAACTGCTGGATACAAGAGTTCAGCATTCTTTGAACTTCAGTGATTACTTACTTGGTTTTGTTTTTCTACCCTGAATAAGCCAAGTGGAATGTTTTGCTCAACATTACAAAAAGGCATGGTGTCAGCAGGAAAAACAAAATCAGAACAATAAGTAAGTAAATACTGTTCAATTCAGAAAAATATTATTTCAAAGAATCGATTAACAGAAAGGGCAAAAATAATGACTTAAAGGATTAATTTAACCCTCTTAGTGTGTCTTGAAAAAACACATCCCTCCTAAGGGTTGGTTTCACTAAAGCTTAATCAGTCTTAAACATCAGTGCTGCCAGAATTGCCCCCCTCTGCTGCTGCCCTCATGCAGCATCATGCTGCATTTGTGATGCCTTCAGCATCGTGCTGCATTTGTGTTTCATAAAAAATGGTGCTTGGTTCCTTGAAGCAGGCCTAGTCTGTCATCTGTCAGCCTCACCATATCTGGAGAGGTTCTTTATTAGAATTTTCCAGACAATTTGAATTTAAGATGTTTAATGTTTTTAATGGAATTCTTATGAAAACGATTTGTTTGCTTTCCATGAAACTTCTGTGTTGTTTTTGTTCTGTTTTGCTTTCCTCCTCTGATTGGATTGTAAATGTCGCTGGAGGACTGCTAGGATCCTTGCCGGCTAGTTTTTCTCAACCATCTGCTTCAAAGCACAGCAAGGCAAAAAAAAGAACAAACCAAAAACTTTAATACTTGATTGAATAATGTGAGTATTTTGAACTTCTAAAAAGGTTTACTTTTAGTCAAGATTGGGAAAGATAGCCTTATCAGTGTGACTCAAAGTGCTATCTATAGCTATCCTTGCTTAATTAGTTCTTCATTCACCAAATTCCTACGTAGCCAGTCAGTTGCTGTACTTTTGTGCTGACCTTTGTTTAACCTGCTCTGAGACTGCCTCTAGACCCAGGTTAGAGATAAACGTAGAATGCAAACAAAAACAAAGCCTCTGGCACCTTGAAATGGGAGATGGCCATTCCTTTCTCTTGCACCAATTTAGTCTACAGCAGTTGTAGTTGATCCCTTTAGATGGCAAGCTGATTAATATCACATATTTCCAAAGGCACAGTTTGTCACAATAGATAAAATCAGTTTTACTCTTAGACTTGATTAAATCTGAAAAAGCTTTATTCTAAGAGTTGCTTTTGCTCTACAAAAGTAAATGGAATAACCTGTGTTATCAAATAGGGATATGAAAGGAAAGAATTTCTGGCCAGGAATTCAGGTTTAAAACCTAAAAAGAAAGAAATATGTGGCAATAAAGTATTGGTTGTTAAGCAGAATTAATGCAATTTGTTTGTTTTTTTTTCTCTTTTATTTTTGTTTATGCATAAATAGTAATTCTATAAGCATCAACTCACACTCATAAAGAAAAGCTGATATTCTTTGCTTACCTGGATAGCCATGCCTGTGGCATTTTGAGGAACATAGGTCATTTTTAAATAGGAAAGCTAAAACCTAAACACATACCTCACTTTCCAGAGATTTTTCTACAACCTACTTTATTTCAGTTTGCACAACTAATGGAGGACCAGTGAGTAAAAATTACTCTGGTTTTGATTAATTTATCCCAGTCAGTTTTAAAAAAGCAGGCAACCTCTTAGAGTGGCTTATTTTGTTTGTCATTTTGGGATTATTTGCCAACAGACTTAAGTATTTGCACTTGCAGACAAAATTGCCTCAACCCATAAGAAATTCCAGAGGGGGAGTTTTGCTCCTGTGGAAAAAAAGTCTGCTGAGATACTGAAATATCCTTTGATGCTGGTATATTATCTTTCATAGCGTAAATTTAGTCCTATGGCACTCTGTTTGCTTTTGAATTAAGCATAGAAGCTTTCCTGTAACCTTTAACCACTAGCAGCGTTACAGTTTTGTGATTTCCCAAACATCTGCTAGGGACTTTGAAACCACCATTTTCATTTTCTTATGACCTAAGCTGCAATTTAACTCAGGTCTCCGAAGATGAAAGCCTAGGAAGCCTCTACAGAGAGTAGAATGCTTTCCAATGCAGTTCTCAGCTTGTGAATCTGGGAGCAGCTGGCCTGCTTTCCCCTTTGGGTTAGGAGGGCCTTGTGGTTTCCAGCTCCCTGTCAGAGATGCGAGGAAACCCTATTTCTCTATTGTTTAACACCCACTCCTTGAGGCTTAGGCTATTAGACCGTATCCATCCGTCTGGAAAACCTGGAAAGATCTCTGACTGTTTTTTTCAGCTAACTGTTTGAAGTATTAAGATGTTTGGGAAGTAGAAATAAATTACCCATGAAAGCAAAAGGACTAAACTAAGTCCTTTCTTGTTTATTTTGTTGTGGAAAATGTCATAACTTCACTAAATCCTAACGAGGCCTCTGAGTCCATTTTTAAAAAGTTTTGTGGTATGGAAGAGAAGTTTTTTAAAATGGTACCAACAAAAAAAGATACTTTAGGTTTAAGATAGTTATGGTTATGGATTTCTAAGGAGTTTTCTAATGCCAAAACTAAGTGCGTTGATATCAGTGACATTTTCAACAGAAAGTTGTCTCCAAGTCCAGTGTGAACAATGAAAAAGCCCACTCTTGAACAATGAAAATCCTATATTTAAGAACTGATACTCATCCTGGATAGAGGATGCACAGAATTAATTCTGTTCTCTGCATGATTCAGAGCCTCCCACAGCCCAAGTCAATGACACAACCTCCGGACTTTTCGAATGAGACTCTCAGTCTTTTTTTAATGAACTCTTGGAAAGAGGACTTGTTTTTAATGTGGAAAAATACAGAACATAAAACCTCAAATATTTTCATCAGACAGAACTTGCATTCCTTGGCCAGTCCCAGCTGGAAGTTATTGTCAAGGTTGCTGTTCATCAGAGGACTCAAGGAGAAGGCAAAGTCTTATTCTGGTATTTCTGTAGCACCTGTACAGCAGAGACCTGTTCCATGCCTCTGGCTCTTTGTTCTGACATATGACTCCTCAGAAATACACAAGTAAATAATATTCAGTGTTAATCTCACAAGTAGTCCCTTTAGGGCCATTGCTAATATGCTGCACTTAAAGTTAGGCATGTGCTCAATTACGAAGTTATTACTGATTCAGAGGCCTTCTAGGCTGAAAATTTGATTAAGGAGTATTTCAGCTTGAGAAAAGCCCCCAAATTAAATGCTGTTTTCTTTTTTCATGTAAGGCTCAGACACATAAAATAGTTTTGGAAATACTCCTTCCAGTTTTAATAAGCTCATGCAAACTATAACATTGGAAATGTCTTCAAATGAAGTTTATATACGAGTATATTTTCCAGATTTCAAAGGAAAAAGAGAAGTCTGCAGACAGTGTGTAAGAAATTCAAAGTTTTCTTCCAAGCATTTCATTTTTCTTAGTCTAGAGTTTCTTAATTTAAAATTTATTTAGTACTTTAATTTTTAAACCATCTGGGCATTAATGAAACACTGCTGACTTAACCTTTCTGAACTCTCTCTATCATGAAAGTCACCCCAAATACTACTCAGGTCTACCACACAAAACACATTCATGATATAAGTCGTGATAGAAGTAACGCTTTGAGTGGAAGCTACTCAAAAATCCTGTGAAATGTTACAGTAATACAGTAATACAGCCAAAGTCAGCACAAGCATGAACAAACCTTGTTAATGAAGTAAAAAGAGTTGCATCCATGTGTAGTGAACAGGATTGTTGCCCCTTGACTGAGCACATTTGAGATTCACCACCTTGGTGGAATTTCAGCCCACTAGTGAAATAGATGAAATAGGGGAGATTTTTGTGTTGGACACCTTGTTGAAAACAGCTCTGCACAAGTTCACACCAAAGTACAGTGCTTGACCAGGTGTTACGCAGCTGGTCTGGTGGGGTGATGATAAGAGGTGGAGTTGGAAGGACAGCTTTCACACAACCCAATTTTGGCCCTTCAGTAAGCCTGATATTTTAGTTGACTAGTTCTGGATTCTCCGTCAGCCATCAGTGGAGAGATGTATGCACTGTCAGAGGCTTTGAGTAAGCTGTTCCATGATCGGTCTCTACTCATGGACTCTGATGGGAAGCCAGACGGAAGACAATGCTGTTGTGAGTAGATAAATAGGCACCCTAAAACTGCATGGTGGAAGTACTTTCTACTTCTTCACCTGCTATGCGCAGCATTCTTCAGAATTTTCAGTACCATCTGTTCCCTTCCAGAAATGAATTTATTTTCTCTTTAACCCTGACAGCATAATTAATATTTAAACCAATGAAATATGCAACTAGATTTTAACTTTATAAAGATTTGAGGAAGATAATCCAAATTCTTAATGAAAGCAGGTCTTTGTAAACAAGTCCCCTCTTTGCCCAGAGGACACGTGTTATATATTAGAAGGTATTTATAGAATTGGTCCTGGCCCAAACTTAGACACATAGGCATTTGCTTAATCTTAATGAGCTCTGTAATATGCTTACAGGTAAATGCATGTTTAAAAACATTGTTGGAAGAAAAAAGAAGAAAGCTGAGACAGATCAAGGTGTTGATTGGACTGAAAAAAATAACCAAGGAGGAGAAATATAGTTAGTTTTCACCTGGAACTGTTCCCTGTCCTGGTTCACCACTAGCTCTACTAGTGCAATCGAAAAGGTGATGTAGTGTAGTTCTAGGAGAAACTGGCCAGGGCAGAGGGCTGCTTTACCCTCTTAGCAAAGTGAGTATGGAAGCTCAACTCTGAAATCACTCCTTCTATTTTTTCTCCTTTGTAGATATGATTAGGACTTTTCGCCTTTTTTATTTCTCCTTAAGCTGTTTATTTAAGCTATAAGTACTACTGCTGGTGGAGAAGTACATTTTGCTTGTCATACAAAATGTTGTCTTTCCATTGAAAAAAATCAGTCTCATTCAGAAACAAAGCATTTTCATCTGAAAAACAAAACTTTTCTATTTCAAGTTTGCTTATTTTTTGACAGAAAGTCAACATTTTCCACAGAAAACTAGTATTCTTTGTTGCTTTTTTTGGTGCTAAAAGCAGTTTCAGCAGCTCATATTATGTCTGCATCAGCACAGTTATTATATTCTGATTTATCATCAAAGTAGCAATGATAAAGAAGACATTCCATACACATGACTAAGTAATGTCACTTGGATCTCTGGTTACTTGAATCTTTCACAAACCACTATGTGGACACTGCAAGTAGTTAAGTGTTATGTTTTCAAATGCTAAATTCAGCAAATCAAACATTAGGAATTACTAATGAAAGCAATCAAGCCAAAATAGTGAACATATATTGTCACTGTATAACTCCATAGTTTGCACTTTGAGCATATAGTATAGTTCTGTTTCTCATATCAGAAAGGAGATGATAGACCTGGCAAAGTTTCAGAGAAGGAAACAAGAATGATTGAAAGTAGGAACTGGCTTTTGTGCGAAGAAAAACTGAATTATATCAGACTCTTCAGTGTGGAAAAGAAGCCCTACAAGAGAATAAACCAGTAATCTAGTAGATCCACAGAAGATAACACTTATGGGGATTAATAATAATGTAAAAATTGTTTCTAGTTCAAGATGATTCTGGGCTGAAACTGGTTGGAGTATGAGGTAGTATTCTTGGGAAACACCATACATGCTTGGCTTTCTTAAGATGCCTTGCTAGCAGATGCTGGCATTAGCAGCTAATGGAGGCAGGATACTGTACTAGAGGTACCGTGTCATCCAGTGCTTGTGATCTTACGTGTGTGAATATTCATACAGTCTTGTGTACTTCTTCAGTCTGTGATGTGTTGTGAACCTCCTGAAGAGCTTTCATGTCTAACAACTGTCGGCCATAACAGACATCGCTCGATCATCAGAGAAACAGACTTTTCTCACTTGAATTAGAAATAAGATCAACATGGTTTACTTTGTAGGTAAATGCATCTCGCCAAGAAACCAAGCTGATGGAAGAATGTGACCAGCTCATTGAAATAATACAACAGAGACGACAAATAATTGGAACCAAAATCAAGGAAGGAAAGGTAACAGCTTTTCTTATTTATATCACAGAAACATTACCTCTTTATGCTTACAGCTTTTTGACTTCAGGTACTTAAAAATTTTAAGTCTCTCTCTGTAGTCCTGGGCCATTATTTTTTTATGTAAAGAGGAAAGAAATCAGCTAAGGTTAGTATGTCAGGCTTAAGCATTTTGTTTAGTATTTCTCTTCCTACGCACGATTATAATTTTTAAGGATAATCATTGAAATGATATCACTGTCAGTAAATAATAATAAAATGATGACTAATTAATGCTTCCTTCCCTCTGCTATATGCCTAACAGCCTATCTCCAAAATTTTCACTTTCACAAAGTGCCACAGTACTTGCTACACACTTCTAATTACTGAGTTATGATGATTATTCATGGCAAACATACTGAGCAATAAAATCTCTGATATTCAAGTTTCAACACATTGAGCTAGCTACCTGTTAACTCAAAAGCACATTAGAGTCGAATTAACATTCTTATTTGCTTGGTACATGGTGTTTACTCTTTAACTGCTAAACTAACCAAGTCAAATATAAACTCTTCTTGTGTGGGAAAGACTCAGGAAAGGAACAAAGTCAAGAGCAGGTTAAATGGTTCATTCAGCTGTCAAACTATTCCAATTAACTTGAAATGAAAAGCCTGTAGGCAAGGGCTGACTTAAACATGTTTGAAACTGTTGGTCCTGTACATTGTATGACAGAACCTGAATTTCCCCAAGCTGTTAACAAAATATAATTCCCTTCTACATGGAAATGATGGCCTTTTGAATTATTGTTTCAACTGTGTTCCCCTATGTATTGAGACCAGCTGTGCAGTCAATGAAGTAGAAGTCTTTCCCTTATTTTGAATTTATGCTACATTAGTTACTTTTTAAAAATTGATTGCTTGTGAACATGTATTCTGATGTCCAAATGTGTGTGAATATTGCGGATATCAGAATATATCTGTGTTCTTTGTTCTACTTTGTTTAATCAAAAAGTGGTTCCAATGGAAGGCCAGTTTAGGTCTGGAATGTGTTTCCTCAGAATGCTGTAGATGCTGAAAGATTCATGCAGTCAAGAGTCTTATGGACTAACTCATGAAAGAAAAGCAAACTGAAGAAAAATCAGAGAACAAAAACAGCAAAAACAATAACAAACTGCAAAATTAAATGCTGCAGTGCCACTTCAGGCTCAGGACATCCATGAGCAAGATTGCTGCTGGCTGAGTCTGTCCTCTGAGAATGTGTTATTTCCTAGACGGTGCCTCCACTACTGGCCTATTTAAACTAGATGCTGAGCTAGATGGACAATTAAGATTAGTTTTTAATCTGCTCTTAACGTGAGAATCAGGCTAGTCTTTTCTGAGCAATTGCGTAAATACCATAACAGTCATGAAACTTTGTTAAGGATTACAGTGTCCAGCGAGCTCTCTAATGGCCAGAAAATCTGAAAAACCACAGGAAATTCAGCTCCAGGTATCTTCTTTTAAAGCAGGCAGTGACTTCTCTTCGTAGTCTTTCTGGAAGGCAAAGAATGGTAGATTTTTCTAGGAAACGATAGTGAAGGCTATAGAGATGGAAATACTCAAGTATAGTTCTAGCTGAGACTGCAGGGCTGCACATTCAGACATACCAGTCTTACAGTGGAATGCAGCTCCTTCCTAAATCTCACCTAAAACCTATAAAACCCGACTGAGCACTTAGCAGGAAGAACACTTAAATAGAGAAGATAATTTTAGTGCTGAGGTCATTCCTGCCTCTATGGACAGAGGGACGGGACACTCTTCCTTTAGATGTTTATGATCAGTTGTCTTTTTAAGTTTTAAAGAAAAATCAAATAAAGAAAAAAAAAATGTTTTTTTATGTAGACCTTGAAACTCATGGCATGTCCTCTAAATGCTAAAAGTTCACAAGGTAACATTTGTATCAGTTCATGCATTCTTTTTTTTTATTAATACTTAAATGAAGAGGTGACCTATTACTGCAGCGTACCTTTCTCTGGTTAGACTGCTGTAGCAAAATTGTGATCTCTGCTTAAATGCACAATTAGAAAAAGTATTTTCTTATCCTTGGAACAATCAGTTGAACCATTCCCATTCCCGATATCTATCTCCACCTCCCAGTGTATTTATGAAAAGCTGAGATCTAAATACTGTTCCCTTATTCACATAAGTAATTGTGAAAGTACTTCAATTATTGAGTCTTCCTCAGTGTAACTGTACATCTAGATGCGTAACAGTCTAAACATAAGTCAACAGTAGTAAAACCACCAACACCATCCATATCAACAAAGCGTAACCAGTAAATCATAAATCAGTGGAAGAGATTCTTTGCCTTGCTCAGCACTTGAATAGATCCCATCTAGTTAGTGTAGCCAGGTTTGGACTCCCAATACAGAAAGACATTGGAACAAATTGGAGGGAACTCAGGGAAAGGCTTCCAAGGCTCTGGGTGCCTGAACACTTGAATTGTGAGGAGAAAGCCCGATCAGATCAATGGCAATCTCTAATAATCTGTATGCTTTTCCTGCATTTTTATCTTTATTTCTTCTCCCTGAAAAGAAACACCAATGTTACAGAACACAAATTGTTTAGACAGTGATTTCTTTTTGAAAGTTTTCCAAAAGATGTTTTTTCCCTGCAGACTTTAATTGTCATGTAGGAGCACTAAGATACATTCATCTCTGCTTAGAAAATCATAACTCCTGTCATAATTATATCTGAAATTACACTCAACAGCGTTAAAGTTTATGCCATAATTCCCAAGATTTAGAACTCTGTCATGGTTGTAAGTTTGCACTTTTTTTGCTAATCCACATACTTCTTAGTTTCCTCATTTTTCTGGTAACTGAGTCCTAATGCCTTTCTAAACTTCAGATTATTTCATTTCCTTCCTTTTTCTTACTCCTGTTCAGACTATGAAGTAGCAGCAATCCTGGTGTGATAACAATGGGAAGGACTCCCAGACCTTTCAGGAACTATTAGTTTTGTTAGCCAACATTGTCTTTAAATGGGGAATTGACTGTGCCCCTCCCTAACCTTTCAGCTAGTGATTACAGTCACATCTACTGTGTTTATCTCCAGCACATATGTTTTCGGTAATAATAATAATCTCTTCAGTACTACTGCGCTTTTGTCCTGTTAAAAATACCCCCCCAAACCACCTTGTTTGACTAAAAGCTTGTAATGAAAATGGCAGGCATGTATTGTTGGTAGAAATTAAGAGTCTTTTTTTCTCAAATTTTATTTTCGGATGATTTTTTATGAAATTTACCTCAGTAATATGGAAAAAAGTATGCAATCTGTAAGCTGCCATTGAGGCTGATCTTTTCACTTCAGGGAAATGGTTATCTAAATACCCTTTAGTTATCATGTAAGCAGAAAGTGCCAGGAAATGACATTTCTTCTGTTGGAAGAAAAGCCAGCTGTGCTTGTTTTGGCTCTTCTCTGTTGTTTTCCATGTGGAAAATTTTGAGGCATGAAGGCTGTGCCTGTCCCCTGATTAAAAAAGTTTTGTGGCTAGTGGAAGGCAGTCACCATCAAAATGGTGTGAAAGAAGCTCTTGTCAGGGAGGCCGTTTGTCTTGGGTCCCCCTTTCCATGTCAGTTATACCTCAGAAGTGCAAATGTAATAGTGATTTGTGACCGTAGAGAAGTGACTGCTTTCTTACGTTTCCGCACAAGGTGGTGAGGTTGAGAAAACTGGCTCAGCAGATTGCAAACTGCAAACAGTGCATTGAGCGCTCGACATCCCTCATCTCTCAGGCTGAGCAGTCGCTGAAGGAGAACGATCACGCTCGCTTCCTGCAAACTGCTAAAAACATCACCGAAAGGTAAATATCTTCCTCTCAATAAACAGGAGAACCTCAATTTCAGGCAGTTAGGTTGCTGTGTTGCTTTGTCCTACCACTGTGATAATGTGGTCAAAGAAGGAAGGATGAGTTGCTGCATTCCCCAGTAACACCACTTTGTGCTGTACCAGACGAGAAAAGACCTTACTGTAATGCTAAATCAAAACATCCCTTTGAAAAGAGAAGTAGTCAAGAAAGGGAGTGAAATAAGTATTAGAACAGTGAGAGAAGTTCATAGATTCAGAAAGAAATAAGGGAGCAAGTGCGTTCCCTTGGGAGAAATTTGACGTAGTCTTACAAAATAGCAAGGAGCAAGGTAACAAAACTAGGAATTGAGCTTGATGACCCTTATGGGTCCCTTCCAACTCAGGATATTATCTTATTTTCTGATTCTTTGAAAATGTGTAGCTTTGAGAACATGTGATGTACATCTCAGGTAGCCCACTCAAATAGTTCAACAGCTTGAATGTCTGGAAGTTATGGAGGCTGCTGTTCTAGATTCCTAGGTGCAGGGAATTTCTGTTACTTCTAGCATCCTTGCTCTTTTTCAGATATATCAAAGACAAGGGGATTAGTGTTTTCAGGAACCTGTCCTGTCAGAAAATTCAGTCTGGTTTCACGGCAAATGCTGGGAAGGCTAAAACATTCCCACTGAATGTCAACAGTAATTTCTGATGAAATTCACTTGGAATTATCCACTGTTCAGCTGTTAGCAAGAGAAACAAAAGAAGGAGCATGTACCTGTGACAATGATTAAGAAAACTATAATAAAGCATCTTAATTCATTCAGCTTTTTTATTTTGCTTTTTTTAAAATATATATCTTGAATTCACATTGTACCTTCACAATGTCCAGCCAATTTTGACCTAGTCCAGATCATGAAATTCCTTGCTTTTAAGCCATACTTACTGTAGAGCACTGTATGCAGATTCCTAGAATATCTATTTTCACCAAAGCTGTTTTAATCAATTTATATAGAAACCAGAAACACTGGGTTTCTCATTACAAGTTCATATAATAGAAACTCTGCTGAGAAGGGCAAGACAAGACAGTGGATTCAATTTAGTCTGTCAGACTTGAACCCTATTTTGTATTCTATCACTAAGATATATTGTGCTACTGATTTTTCCCAGGTGAAGCTGATAAAAAAGCTACCACAGAATATACATGAGTGCTGTGAGGAAAATGCCGAAGGAGAGAGTAGGGCCTTTATTCAGTATTCAGTGGAATAAGCAGTAGGGAGATAACAAAACTTTCTAACAGACTACCAGAGGACATTCAGAAAAGCTCCATTTTGAACTTGTTGAAATGAATACTTGCATCATAAATTGAGTCACAGGAGTGATGCTTAGAGAACAGACATGAGACCAGCTGACATATGTGTCCAATCAAATCTAGTTCTTGGCTATCACATATTGCTTATCTGTAATGAGATGGCTGTTAACGTCTTGCAAAACAAAAAATCATTTAAAGCAATGAATAAGAACAGGGGAGAAAAACAGCAGGTGCTTGCAAACAAATTACAACTAGAAAAAGAGGGAAAAAAAAAAAGGTAAGTTATTTTTCCCAAGTAAGTCTCCTAGTTCATATGTGGTGAGCAGTGTTTTATTTGCACTCAGACTACTCTCACCAGGGTCCTGAACTCCTGGAGCTGAAACAGTCTTCTGAAACTATGCTCATTACATTTCTTCATATATTTCAAAGTAATTGTAGTATAATATTCTCTTTTGTAAGCACAACAGGTAACTATGTATAGCAAAGACATTACACACACTACAATGATTTATATAATGGATTATTTACAATGGTTGAACTGAATTTATCCTAGAAAACCCCTCTCCAACCAAGTACAGTGTGAGATGAAACAAGCAGAAAGTACAAGACAAAATTCATTCTTCTGAACCTAAAATGATCTTTGAAATGGTGGACTATCAAAAACTGACTTTAACACACTTAGTCACAGTGCATTCTCTGTATTGTCCCCAAAGAGCTTGATGATAAGGTCTTCTTCAGAGAAACTTCTCACATTACATACCTGCTTGCTGGTTTCTTAGTAAGGTTATTGCTGATTTTTTGGAGGTGTGAGTCAGGCTGAGTCTGCCCTACTGGAAATGTATGGCCCTACAAGAAGCATATGTCTTGTTTCTCTACTAGACCTAAAAGCACAACAGCACAACTGCAACTGCAGGTGAAGTACTTGGGAGTGAGGGGGACAGGGAAGAAAAAACATCAGTTTCATAGAGAAACAGTGCTGAAAACTTCATGGCAAGAATTACTGACTAGGATATTGACTTCTCAGATCAGTCTTTGAAAGCCATGTGGAAGACAATAAGAAGTGCAGCTCAGATTTTGACTTTTCCAACTGAATTCTTAAAGTACTTGAAAATATGTTTCTAAGCAGATGTTGGCTTGCAGCCTTTTCAGTCTCATCGACAGCGAAATGCTCCAATTTGCAAAACTGTTAATTGAAGAAATCAAAAGATTTTGACCTGACACCTTGTGACTGACAGATAAGTGACATATATTCTGCTCATGGTTTTGTGTTCACCTCCAAACCAAAACAATTTTCTGTTGTGTAACACAAGGTTTAATAACCTTCTTGCAGAATTCTCTCTTGAATTTTCTGTAAGTGTTTCCAGTATCCAGCTATGCAGTAACAAATGTTTTGAGATGGCAAGTTGGAGGATCTAAAAAGTAGATCCTGTTGGCAGCTTTCTTCTGAAAGTTCATTTTTTAATGTTCTTGCTGGTTGACAAACAAAAAGTGGATGTAGCTCCTGAAATGAGGTAGGCAAGGAAACCCTTTAGTTCGAAGGAAGTATGCACACATGCTTTGCAGAGAAAAGCTTTTCAAAATAAACTGTGCTGACATCTATTGGTTTTATCTTCCCCTGTGCTTTTTGAATTTAACAGCAGTCTGCTGTGCTAAACAGCTGAGGAGGTGTGGTGATCTGCAGCAAGCCCTTGAGACAGCACTGTGAAGGAATGCCTGTAGCAAGGAACTGCCTGGGAAAAAAGGGGGTTGGGAGAGATGCAGCATATGTCAGAATCGCTTAGAACATACATAAAAATTGTGCTAATGCTACTTTGGTTCAGAGGTGACGGGAAGGAATAGTTATAAGTATATTGTTGCTCAGTTTGTATTTTATTAAAAACTTATCTAACACTGCATATTAGACAAAAGCTAAGTACCAAGAGATTTTTCCTGGAGTAAAAGTGGCAGGAGAAACTCCTAACAGCCAGTATAAATAAAATACTCGTAAAATATTTGTCAAGCTTTTGGAGAATTCATAGTGATCGTGATGATTAGATCCTACTTCGTTGTAGAAGCTATTGTGTCTTTGGATGTGCTAAAAGATCTTTTCTTTTCATTATAGGGTTTCCATGGCAACTGCATCCTCCCAGGTTCTAATTCCTGAAATTAATCTCAATGATACTTTTGATACTTTCGCACTTGATTTTACCAGGGAGAAGAAATTGTTGGAATGCCTTGATTATCTTACAGGTAATTTTCTTCTCGGTATATTAACATATTTCTCATTAAAAAAAAAATCACTATGCAGTAGTGATAGGATTTTCTTCATTGTTCTCCCATTTAAACC
The DNA here is from genome assembly GCF_905368555.1 of Meleagris gallopavo. Classification (NCBI taxonomy): domain Eukaryota; kingdom Metazoa; phylum Chordata; class Aves; order Galliformes; family Phasianidae; genus Meleagris; species Meleagris gallopavo. The sequence goes on from NC_139404.1 coordinate 122,625,695, forward strand.
TTTATATTTTACCCCAAGTGGCCCCAGAGTGCCCCAGGTAGCATTAGGTGCTACCAGCCACAACAGGGATGTATTTTCTGTCATCCTCATTCCTCTCACTGCTCCCCCCCAGAATGTAGATAAGTGTAAGAAATGGTTAAAAGTCACAGCAGCAGAGTGAAATAAACGAACAGCTGGAGCTCAGCCTGGAGTGGCCCAAATCACAGCCCCAAGTCAGAGGAAGGGGACCAGGGACCCAGTGCTGTTTCCCAGGAGGCAGATGTGCCAAGAACTACACTATCCCTTAGGGCTGCCTTCTCGCTGCAGCAGATTGCAGTCTGGCAGATGTCCTGGGCAACCAGAAGCTGTTCAAGCTATCAGCATGGAGGGCTTAGTAGTGGAAAATGTTTTCTTGTAGCAACTGTGCCTTTTCCCCATCACTTAACCGCAGAACCATGCTGTGTTTGGAGCTGGGGAGCATGCATTGTGCTCTGCAGAGTTAGCTGAGAGCTTTGGCCTGTTGACTCCTGCAGTATTGAATCCTTACTGATGGCCCGAGTCATGTGCAGTCTCAGAGTATATAATGACTCACAAAGAGAAACAAATTACTGTAATTTAGGATGTTTTAATTTCAGGGCCAGAATTAGAACAATTCATTCCATTTCAATTGAAAACAGAAGAGACAGGGCATGAGTTTTCATTTTGCAAGATCCTTAAGCGTCTTCTGTTAATAGTCACAATTTGCAAGGAAAAACACAAAGCACTGTTAGAAAAGCACTTGAAAACTCTACGTGGGCCCATTCTCTTTGCCCAGATTGCAGGAAATGTACTCCTGCTATTTCAGAAGAATGCAGGAGCATAGAGTCTCCTCATGCCAAACATGGGATCTTTTGAGATGCAGAGGGCTCATTTCTGGCTTTTCTACAGGGGAATAAATGATTAAATGAATTCTAAGAGAAACAAGGCTGTCTGCGTGCACAGAGTTGCAACAGAGTAGATCTGTGGAGATCTTACCATATCTGAATGAGCAGTGTTTTTTGGAAGAAAACTCTTATCACTGTGTAACTTGTGAATGTAGTCAGTGTATGGACACTCAAGTAAATAATACACAAAAATCTGGTGAAAGTTACTTGCTACTTTTTACACCAGTTGCTACCAGTTAAATGTTAGGATGTCTGGCTTTCCCCTCCTTGCCTCTCTCCCCAATGTCTGTTGAAGTTTTGCGCCAAAATTGAGGGCTCACCTTAAAGTTGTAAAAAGACAAGGAAGTGAAAGGAAAGGTTAACAAAAATGCCAGACTTATTTGCCCAGACCTAAGAATCTGCCTGTAGAATAATTGGCCTCAAATTGTTTATCGTCAGAGAAGAGGAAAATCCACCTCATCTTGAGGCAGGTATACCCCACAACTGACTATTCTGGAGGTGCCTATTTCTCCTAATTGGCTCCAAACAAGGGCTGGAAAGTCTCATTCAAAAGTAGATAATTATGGTTTTGATATTTGAAGGTATTTGAGACAAATTCCATTTAGCAGTCTGTTCCCCCATCCCCCAATCTTTAACTTTTTGCACGTCACGTGTCAATATCATCAGTCTAATTGCTGTGCAGTGCAGAAGATGAAGGATGTGTCTGTTCCAAAATGAAGAGCAGTCTTGTTGCAGTATTCAGTCAGTGCCACGAGGATTCCGTTTGTGGCCCATCATACTGGCTGTGCTCCTTCTGTGCCTTCTTCCTACCTCGTTCACAGTCTTGAAAAATTTATCACAATCCAGTCTAGGGGAAATTGCAATATATCAAGCTGTTAAGCTGTTTTACACTAATCTACCGTTTTCATCCTTGCCTTTGATGCTCAGTGAAAAACAGTTTTAGCTGGCCCTGTATTTTATTATTTTTCTTCACATTAATGAATATCATCTGGTTGCAATGGCAAAATCCAAAACATGTTTGAATTAACTGAACATAAAATGTGACTGATTCAGACTTAAAAATATTTATGTAAATGCATCTATGTATATAATGCGTATGTGTATGTGTGTATATATAACCCTGAAAGTCAAATGCACTTGATTCTTCTCTATTATTATTCAGAAACTCTAGAGGAACATTTGTTTTATTTTCTCCTTTCTGACTGATGAATGCAGTCTTTGTAGATTTTACATCGAAATCTGAGTGACAGAGTGAATTGGGCTATACCTTTATCATGTTTCAGTTAGGTAAAATAAAGACCATTCGCAAGTTCTAGCAATACATCTTTGTTGCCAATTAAGAGTGGATGCCTATATTACATCTAACATCTGTCCTGCTTCTGAACAAAATGTCAAAGCTTGAATTCCAACCTCATTCTCTCTGCCGTCAGTTGCTTTCAAAGCAATTGACCTCAGGTATCTTCTGGAGATTTTCTTCTTTGTTTCTTCCCAGTGTACTATATATCAGATCTTCTTGATCTTCTGTTTTTCCAAGCCATATTCTATGTGGCACGTTGAAACTTGAATCTTTCTTTCCTCCTAGGCTATTTCTTTCAGTCACTCCAGAGCTGCTTCTATCCAAATGAAAATCTCTGCTCTTTCTCTGAAAATTGCCAGCTCGACATTGAGATGTCAAGCTCAGGATAGTAAAACAATACCTTTAATCTTCCCCTGACTGTTTCTTCCTTGGTATCTGTAGTTTGAATGTATTTTGAAAGTTTTCTATCTTGCCAGTTGCTCAGGCTTTTCATCTGGAACTCATTTTTTCCTTAACATGTGTCTAGCTAGATACCAGTGCCTGTGACTTGCAAATTCTCTGCACAGTGTTGTTGATGTAGGAACATTTTTATCCATTGTGAATCAGAAATACTTTTCTTATGCTATAATGCTGTGAAATCAGTTGCAGCAACATCTATCCTTTCATCTTGCAGTTTTCCCTGCTTCAGAGATCCCATCTGAAACAATGCTACATTTTCTTCATCCATTACTTTAGCTAAGACTGCACTAACAAATATGTGTTTTCTGGTGTATGCCAGGATTTTTTTCACATAGAAACAGCTTCATTCTTGAAACCTATGCAACTTGTCCTTCTTTCTAGCTTACTTTTACTATTAAAAGAGTAAAGCCATTCTTCAAGCAATCCAGTACCATGCTTTGGTTATAATCTCTTTCCATTCAGTTGTTCATGAATAGTTCCAGTCTACCCAAAGACCACGCATACATGGTGATTTGGCTGAGTTCTTGCTGCCATCTCATGTGTGGCATGTTAGTAAAACATTCATTGTGATGTGACTGTGCCTTTCAAGTTATTTTCACGTTGTTTCAGTCTGGTATCATGATACATCAAGGAGGCAGTAATTAACAGCTGAGAGATTGAGAGCAGCTTCCTCACCTCCCTCATGTTCATATCCAGCAGTATTAATATTCCTTTTGTCAGAGCAGCCTGCTCTAGATGAAGATGTCTCTGCACATTGCAGGTGGGTTAAGACAAGGTGATCTTTAAACCATTCTGTGTTCTATAACCATTCTGTTATTTCCAGGAGAAAGTTTAAAGAACTGCTTTGCTAAGATTAGTGATAACCTTTCAAGCATCTCAGACATGGTTCCGGACTATTTAAATATGTCTGTGCATTTTTGAGTTGAAGTCACACAAATGGACTAAAGCAGCCTTTGGCAATAGCTTTCACTCCTGGGAGTGTTGATTCATAAATGCAGGTGTATGAAAGTCAGAGTGATTGAAGCGGCGACTGGACAGACACCCACATGTCTGTCCTGGTTCTCTTATGGAGACTTCCATGCTATGACCAAGGAGAACTAAAGATGTTTGGAAGCAATTTTTTAAACTGCTGTAACTTTCTTTGTGCCTTGCAAAGTCTGCTGCTGCTGATTTCAGGTTTCCTTACTATTCAAGACTGTAAATGTGGAGTGTTCAAGAGCTGCTTCACATGTTTTTTCAACTCTCCCTCACATCAGTTAGCAGTTTGCAGGTAGGAGGCTGCAAATATCCGATGGTATTAAGAAAATCAGCTGTCAAGCTTCAGTCTTGTTATAACTGTGAGTCAGTACTGCATTCTCACCCTGAAATCATACAATCATAGAACGGCTTGTGTTGAAAAGGACTTCAAAAATCATCTAGTTGCTGTGGGCAGGGTTGCCAGTCACTGAACCAGGCTGCCCAGAGCCACATCCAGCCTGGGGCTGGAAGTGCTCCTGGATGATCACTGCTTCTGAAGTGGAGTATGAGGCTGTATGTCTTGCGACACTGTGACTGGGCAGAACTGACTAGGATTTCTCTTCCTCTGCTGTGCTCTGCTGTACTGGAATCCCGATTCCTGGGCAGTGATGGAGTGTGCCCTAGTCAGGGCTGTGGGAAAGATGCTGATGTCTTGAGGTTGTTCTGAACTCTGTTGAGCTTCCCTGGTGGCAACCAAGCATTGTAGCAGTTCTGGTAAATGTAATGTTGAAGATAAGTGATTAAAGTCAATCTCTTTAATCACTTTATGAACTCAAACCCTTCAGAGGCGTATGTCTTGTGGGATATTGTATTTTACAATTTGACTTCTACATTATTTTGAAAGTTTAAAACTACTGTTTATATGCAGATTTCCCTGTCAGTCTGCAGGGGAAGTATGTTTTGTTTTATTTTGATAGTTTATTAAATGACTGTTGTTGAAGAGCTGAGTTTCATGCAGTGTGGTCTGATTTGTGTGTGGGCTAATCAAAAATAGAAAGAGAAAATATGTCTTGTTCAGGTTCTTTTTTTTTCCTGTCCTTCTCGTTCTGTGAAGGCCTATAAATCTCCAGTCTTCTGTAAGGCCAACCAGGTGTGCATATAAAGAGTATCAAGGCTGTCATTTTCAAAGGAGTAGAGAGACTTAGGTACTACTGAAATGCAGTTTACAATTCATTTAGCAGTTGGCAATTGTTGCTTTCCACTGTTAATACTTATTATCTATATTGCAGTAATAGCAGGTGCATTTGCAAATAGAGTTTTGTTCTGTTAGGTGCAGGAGAAGATTGGAGAAGACTTTAGTTCAGTACTAACATTTGATTTTCAAGGAAATCCTCCTTCTATTGATATCCCCCTCCTGAGACTGTTCTTATTTTAGTTCATTTCTTTCTCTTTCTTTATTAATATCCATCTGTCTCAAGGGTTCCTCTGCTGAGAAAAGTCACTGGTAAGCTTCCATGCTACAATATTTAGAGCATCACAAATCACAGTCATATCATGAAACACATTTGAACATTTCCTTATGCCTCTTGCTTGAAAGAGGCTGCTTGCAAATGCATCTGTACTTTAATCCTTGGGAACATACATCAGTAAACCAGGAATATGAACTATAAAAATTCTTAATGGAAAGCAAAATAGATATCTCAGTAAAATAAGTTGCTGCAAAAGAAAAGGAGGAATTCCTTTAGACTGACTTTCTTTTGAGGCCATTATTTGCAGTTAACAAAAGTTAAAGAACTGACAGCAAAAATACCATTCAGAGTTGCCTTCCTTTTCCTTTAATTCAGATATATTGTGATTGTTTCAGCTTGAGTGCCCTCCTTCCTCACTCTGTGACAGCTGGGAGGAATGCTATTAAGCGCAAGAATTATTTTTTTGCATGATGATGGCATATAAAGAAGATGATTAGGAATTAGGTTCCCACTGAGACAAGCAGGCAGGAAGGTCCAAAGAAAGACTCATTTCTTTCTTACATAGGTGCTTGGCTTTATAGAAAGAGCAAACCAGGAAAGTTTTTATCTACAAGGTTTGCTTCAAGTTTTAGTCTGGAAATAGATCTTTAAATCAAACCTGTGTATTAATGTAGAAGAATACTGCAGTTTCCTACACAGAGAAACTGTAGCAAACTTATTTGTTGAAGAGATGAAATGGAGGGACAGCTTTTTATTAAAATGTTTTTCTATAATTATTTAATTAGCAATGATATTGAATTTTAACTGTAGTGGTTATACAGCCATGATGCTATGATGAGAACTTTTGCATAAAACTGAAAAATAGTGAATGTGTAGCCAACAGAAATCATTTGTATCTATATTAAAAGGGATAGTTAATAAATAACTAAAAATAGACATGGAGAGAAGATTGAGTGTGAAAAAATGGAGTCTTTTCCAGATTTCTATTTCTTAAATACCATTTAGGCTAATCTCTGTTAAGATAAGCCAAGCAAACACTGCTTTCAAGTCAACAGTGAAGATTGTTGACTCTCCCTATTGATATATACATCAATTAAACTTTGATAATTTTAGTTCGGTGATCAGAAACAAACCTAGTAAAACAAACATATTAATTGTACACACTCAGACACGGTTTACTGTGACCATCATCATATAATTTTTGCTATGGCATCTTAAAATTATTTCAATACAAAATGTTTTCGTGTTTTCAGATGAGTTCTTAGATGGTTATATGGATAGTAAGAATTCCTTAGGAACAGATTATTAACAATTTAAGTAATCACTGGATTTAGTAAAAGGTTTGAAAAAATTGTTGGAGAGTATAGCTGCAAATTCATACATCGGATGCATGCCCTAATCTGAGGTGAGATGGAAATACTTCAGTGATTGTGTTGGTAAGCCTTTCCTGTTGTATCTCATAGCTCCCAACCCTCCCACCATTCGAGAAGAGCTCTGTACAGCTTCTTATGATACTATTACTGTCCACTGGACATCGGATGATGAGTTCAGCGTGGTCTCTTACGAGCTGCAGTACACCATCTTCACTGGACAAGCTAACGTTGTTAGTAAGTGAAAACCTTCTCATTTCTAATTCTATTTCCTTGTGGTTTCTCTGCAAACTGCATTCTTTTAAACAGAAAGGTACTCGTATGGCAAGAACAAAAGAAAAACTTACTTTCTAGGAAGACATAAAGTCAAAATTTTAAATCCAAAGCAATACTCCCAATATCATAATTATAGTTCACATTGACAGGATTTGTCTCTTGTGTCATAGAGTTTTTGTTGCAGGGACAAAGACTTGGTTCTGCTGTCTAGATTAGTCATATACTTGTAAGAGTGTATTGAACTGTCCATTAGTTAACACTGCAGCCACCCTGATATCTATGACATGCCTTTTGACAACAGAGCCTATGTCAGAAGTACAGATTAAAACTTCCTTCTGACTGTTTGCAAGGCTGCTGAGCATAGGTCTCAGTACAGTGAAGACTAAGGCAGCAAACAGCGGTGGAACACCAGTTAATATGGTAACTTTGACTTACAATGGTGTTACCTAATATTTCTTGATATTTTTTATAATAGCCCATGATTATTAAATACATGCACTGTTTCATTTCCCAAATGAGCAAATTTGCTGATTTTTCCTTGGATTGTTTTGTCATTACAGAGCTATTTTTCTGAGAAAACATTCCAAGATTGCCTAATCCTTGGCTAGGAAATCAGCACTTCTGGGTTCAGTGGATAGCAATTTTTGACTAAATATAAATTTGGAGAAATCATTTAACTTCTTCCTGTTCCCTGTATATTTAATGGGAATACAACAATTTGACATATGGTTACTTTGTGACGATGAAGGAGTGTGAAATCAATCAAATCAATCAAAAGATGGAGTTTGTTCATTCAACATATATTTAAATTATGAAGTTAATTGTCACAGAAGGTTGTTGATTAAAAAAGAAAACCTCTGAAAACAATGAAGTTCAGAGACTTCCTCATGGCTCAGGAAGTCCCAGAGCAGTAAGCTGCTAGAGCCTGGGAGAGCATGGTGAGAAATTATTTTGCTGTATGCTTTCACTGCTACTTAACATCTTCCTAGGCATTTGCTTTTCTCTACAATCACATACCTCAACCACACACTGATCTAGGTAAAGTTTGCTTTAGATAGGTACTTCCCAGTGCGGAAGTGATTTTGTCATTACAAAATTTGTTGAGACGCTTTGATGAAGGTGAGGCTTGAAGGACATGCTTACATACTTCATATCAGTGGTAAAATGGTATGCTGTTTGTCCTGTTCTAGTATTGAGCCAAACTCTTGTGCTAACTCCACTGCTGGTGTGAACACCTAATTTTCTCCATCACTAAACTGGAATTAGTTTTCCAAGGCATCTGAAAGCATATCTGAGGATTCAAATGCTGGCATTTTAGCAGTATTTTTAAGTTGCATAGCACAATTGGTATTCAGGATTGACTGAAAAATAAAGTGAACCATTGAAAAACTGATTTATGTTTTGTTTAAACTTCCATTTAATATTTCACTAAGCAACCTAATGTAGGGCAATGGTAAAATTTAAGAATGCTGGAAAGACCAAATAAAATTCAATACATGCTCCTACATCTGAGCAAGGTAGATATCAAAAGTTTAATAGTAATTTGGAACACATTAGAATCAGATATGTAAAGAAATAAAAGCTTCCCTGATTAATCTGTCCGTTAAGCAGACAGGACCCCATGACTTAATGCAGTGTATTGCTTGTTTCTGACCTATTTTTGTCTATGACTTTATGCCAGAAGACTTTATGCAAGTCAGCTATTGCTTCTATACATGAATAGAAAAGTGCCATTTCTGCACCTTTTGATACGAGGCTTTACGTCTTGCTTTAAAGTGAATAAATAACAAGGTATTTCACTTTGAGACTGAACTGTAGGTTTCCCATGTGCATGCGAAGGCTTTGATCTGCAAAACAATCAATTAGTTTTTTAGTTTTCTTTCAGAGATGCAATATGATAATTTGGGGTTATAGCATGAATTACTCAGTGTGCAAACTGAACTTTAATTGTATCATTTTGAAAAAAATGATGCCACTAGAAGTTTGAAGAGGAAAGAAACTTTGTTTATAAAAATTTCTAAAGAGCTGAAATGAAGGAAAAAGAAAGGAAAGGATTGGCTAATGTGTTTATTTATTTGTTTATTTATCTGCAGCTAGCTCCTACATAAATATCCTGGCTACTGGTTTCAATGTCATTGAAAGCTATAATTTAATCCAAGTTAAATGGAAGCATATAAAAGTGGATGTTTTTTCTAAATGTTGTCAGACTTTTTTTATCATTATTTAATGTGGAGTTGTACACCTTCAGTGAAAGAGTTGTACTCCTCAGGTCTAATAGATCTGCTAAATGTCTACCCAAATTCCTTATAAAGAGGACTCTCACAGCTCATTCCAACTTCCATTGGTACTGGAGCTTTGCCCACTAACATGATTTTACTCATAAAACTGCTTGGTTGTTTCTTCACTTATCTGGATTATTTTCATTGCCCTGTGTGAGGGTCTAAGATCATCCCTAGAATACTGGAATGTACTTCAATAGTGTGAAACAACAAAGCTATTTTCTCTACACTGAAATCTTGACGTTTTGATGAACTGAAGATAGTTTTTTTTATTATTTAATCATGTTTAAATGAAATAGAGTTTAGATTAACACCAATTTCTTTCTATGTATGACATTTGTATGCTGTGGCACATATGTTTTTTAATTTTCTCTGTCTTATCTCCGGAAGTTTCCACTGCTATTGTTCCCTGTAAGCAGGTAATGTAAACAGGTTCATAGATCATCTTCAGTTCTGCATTACTATAGCTATGAATTAGTCACGAGGCAGTAGCTATAGTACTCTATTAAGCCAACAAGCTTTTTTTCCCTTGAGACAATAGGAGTCACTTTGCATACAAACCCACCTACCGTGCTAATGGAAGTTGTTATTTTGGAATCCATTTCTTAAAACCACAGAGCCAGACTGACTGCACTTTCCACTCCTCAGTAAATTTCCCCCACCAGAGGCATTTATCATTCAGAGATTGCTGAGAATTCAGGAACAAAAACAAGCAATGCTATGTTTTTCTAATGTATTCTCTATCCAACATAATCAACTATATTCTTTTTTATTAACTGAAAAATTGGAGAGTTAACATTTGGTGGAGAAGATCCAACTGGAATATTTCATTTTGAATCTTATTTCATACAGGAAAGATTACTTCCAAATGTGGCCAAATGGCTTGGCTATTAAGTGCTTGGCAGCACTGTTCTGTGCATTAGAGCAATATAGAAGTTTAAATTGCGCAGCCTTTTACTAACACAGTAGTTCTCATAGCTGTATTCACACATTTGCTTTTCTGAGAGGCATCTAATACTTGCACTCTGAATATTGTAAAGGCTTTAGAAATGACTTTGTCACTAGCTAGCTAATGTGCATTATGATTTTAATATCTCATTTCAATAAATTTTCAAGTATTTTTTGAGTTAGCATTTTTTTACCATGAAGCTTTTTTACTGTTCTGCAGGAAGTTTAAAATTTAAACATCCAGCTTTTCGCTATCGGTAACAAGACACCTTTAGGAAAAACACATAAGACTCTCCAAAACACAAAAGAGTAAATAATTCTCTTTTCTGTTAAATTGAATTTATGTTAGTTACATCAGCAAAATAGTAAAATTTGCTCTACTGAGGATGCAGTGTAGCACCAAAACATTCCTTGTGTTTTGTGGTTACTTCTCCTATGAGATAGGATAAAGGTATGTTGACAGAACTGTCCTAAGATAATTAGGAGTTCATGCTTACCTGAAAGATTTGCAATTTATCAATGAATTTTTTAATCTACCATCTTTTGTCTCTTTCTGGACATTTTAATTTATTAAAAACAGTTTGCATACAATTTTCAAAATGTTACTGAGGTTTTCAGTGAGTATGACACAAAATGACACAAAATCAAGGCAGAAAACTGCCTCTTAAAAAGATACAAAAAGAGTATATTTCTAGGGAAAAGAAGAAAAAATCACGGTATATTTTGCAGAAATCCTGCATATGTTTTTTCATTCACATGGGAATGTGGGATGGGGGTGGAGAACTATCTGTTGCTTTCACCTACTGTATTTGTTTTACCAATTTGAATTTGTAATAATTTATTTAAATAAAGCATTTAAACATAATTAAAATACTCAAAAGATTAAATAACCTTCCCATGACTTTTGTGCTATAGTTTTCAGGAAGATATGTTTTATTAAAACCTCCCTGTGTAAATTTTAGGAGGATTAACACCTTGGGAATTTTCCCATCTGTTCTTTAACGCACATCAACAGCCAACACCAGGGAAAAAGCTTTGCAAATTATTACCTCCAGATTCTGAGAAACTTATTTTGTAAACTCACACATCCTGTATGGGACATCACTGTGCTCACTGCACCATTCCAGGATGTAATTTGAATTCTCTACATTCTTGCAGTTTTAAAATACATCATTTTATCACCTGCATAACCCTATAAAAAGCCCTGGGTTTTTGAAACAAGAAACCTGAATTTCACCTGGATCAAGACTAGGTACAATAGTAAACCCCTAGCTCTTGCTGATGCACCAGTGAGGAGAAGATGTGTGCTTCACTTAGCCTGCTGCCAGCAGCAGGGAGCTGAGCATAATGTTACCCCCAGATGCTCATGTTAGCTGGCTGCACTCTCACTTCCCTGATCTTTCTGCCATTGTGTTTTGTATTCAAAGAAGAAGAACTGTTCTGATAGGGCAAAACAGGAGATGGTGTAGTCACAAAATATTCTTTCATACCTAAAAGCTTAATTTGGCTGTCACTAGTTACTATTCCCCATCCTAAAAAATTGTGGACTTCTCATTTGATACCATCAAAAATTCATTCCCAGAATGCCTGAGTCAATGTTCAACTAGAAACCTGTTATCAAATAGCTCACAGCCAGGAAGCACATGGACCCACTGTTGTGGAGGCATGTGCAGAGCTTGTTGGAGCAGCAAAGGAACCAAGTTAGACAGTGTGCATTCACCAATAGTTACCTGAGAGGCCTAAGACAAGAGAGACAAAGTCCAGTGTGTTTTGTAACTTTTGAAATAACAGAGCCTTCCACTGGCAGATTAGCCACATCGAACAGAGGCTTTCTATCTCTCTCTTCTGACTGTGGAGAGAGTTTAGGGTAGATAAAGTCCTAACTCACGAGCTCTGCTCTTCATTCATTGCCAAGTGGGATGAATCTAGGCCTGTGAGCATTTTGCCTTCAGGCCTCAGCAGGGAGATGTAGAAGTGCATAAGATGATTGAGGTTATGGATGTACATAGCAATCTAACTGCTGGCTAGGGTTTTTAAGAGTATAATATCTTATTCTGTACGAGTACCTACAGAATAATGGATATTGTGTATGTGTAAGTCCACATACTTGGGATGAGAGAATGGAGAATGACTTTTAGCAATGCATCTGTACTTTTACAGTCCTTCACATGCATATTTAAATCCAAGTTGAGTACTTTGTTGAGGAGTGACCAGCCTCTAGAAGTTAACAATAAAAGACAGAATACATTTATTGTTATAAATAAAAAATAAATTAATTGTTATAAATGTGTTGTTATTACAATAAAACAACAAGGAAATTATAAAAATATAAACCTAAAAGAGCATCCGTTAGAGACTTATAGTGATTGATAGAATTGTAGTTGCTAGATGATCTAGTAGAAATCTGGGTATTGCTTTGTCTACAAAAGGATTTGTTTAGATATGTTCTATGTATGCCATAGACTACTGCTTTCAAAGTGTGGACATGGAATAAGATGACACTTCCAGGTCTACTGCCTGGATTCCCAGGAGGCATTCAAGGCCAGGCTGGATGTGGCTCTGGGCAGCCTGATTTAGTGGTTGGCACATAGCAGGGGGTTGAAACTCGATGATCAGTGTGGTCCTTTTCAACCCAGGCCATTCTGTGATTCTATGATGATTCTATGATTCATCACTTTTACAGACTTACTGATGTTATTTCATACCCCATCTGAAGCATCTAAGTTAGGGATTCCTTCCGTAGTCATTATGGTCTCTATCTGAATCAAGTGTTTCAGTTCACTTTATTTTAGCTTAATATTTATTGTGCGATAGCACCACTGAGCCAGGTGAGTGGCCTTAGTGCAAAATCTATGTGGTAGTTCAGCTACAGAAAGAGTATACCTTTACTGTAAAATCTGTGTCAAATTTTTACTGGGAAAAGTAGTCATTGAAATATTTTTTGCCATATTTAAATACTGCTGCTTTTATTTCCATTCTTCCTTTTAGGAAACCCATTCATACCCAGCTGTTTGAAGCTATTTGAATCCTTTGCAGTTAACACAAGGAGGCTACATATGTTCAGGATATTGACTCGCTGGAGAATAAGCGATATACTAGAATCATAATTTTTAGCTTGAAATCTGGGTTTTAAATTCTATTTCTAATGACCTTCTTTTATGAAAAGTACATCCAAATTAGGAAGGAGTCCTTTAGTTATGGCTATGAATTGTTGATGAATCTATAAACCAGTATCATGGCACATATTCTTTAAAGTTTTGTGTTAGCTTTTTAATTTTTTCATTACATAAAGATGTTATATTGGCTAAAATGTGAACTAAAAGTACTGATGGCTGCTTAAAAATTCTCTTATTGGTTTGCTGGTAAAAAAAAAAAAAAAAAAAAAAAAGATTTAAAAGCTGAAAACTAGTTTAATAGTACATTTGTTTAATAGTGCATTTGCATTCACAACTTTTTCCATGCCCTGTCAAGGCAAAGTTCGTAAGTTTCTCCATCCGGTCATGAATTTTTCCTTTGGATTTTCCAGCCTTATGCATCTACGCACATCCATATACTTTAATCTGCATATGCCTTTTTTAGTTGTATGGCTAGAAAAAAAGATGGTGAACATCTATTTATCTCATTAATGTAAACTTAGATTTATTTCAACATTTATAACAAAAGAGTTACCAGACTGAGGATCCATTAGACTAGGAGATGTTCAAAATGTACAGTGAATAATACAGGTGATTCACTGACATGAAAGTAACGGAATCTTCAAATCATAGAATAGCTCAGATTATAGAACCATAGAATCATAGGTTGGAAAAGACTTTAAAGATCATCAAGTCCAACCACAACCTAACCATGCTACCCTAACTCTAACAGCCCTCCACTAAATCATGTCTCTGAGCACCACATCCAAATGGTTTTTAAACACATCCAGGGATGGTGACTCAGTCACATCTCTGGAGAGCCCATTCCAGTGCTTAAAAATCCTTTCAGTAAAGTTTTTCCTGATATCCAACCTAAAATTGCCCTGGTGCAACTTGAGGCCATTTCCCCTCATCCTGTCACCAGTGAGAAGAGACCAACCTCACTCTCGCTCTTCACAAGCCTTGTTGCCCTACTTTGGATCTCCTCCAGCACCTCCATGTCCTTTCTGTACTGAGGTGCCCAAAACTGAACACAGTACTCAAGGTGAGGCCTCACTAGTGCCAAGTACAGAGGCAGGATGTCTTCCCTAATATTGCTCATAACACCTTTCCTGATACAAGCCAGGATGCCATTGGCTTTCTTGGCCATCTGGGCACACTGCTGTCTCATACTCAGCTGACTGTCCATCAGTACACCAAGGTCCCTTTCCATCAGGCAATTTTCCAACTGCTCCTCCCCAAGCCTGTAGGGTTGCAGGACCCAACACTTGTCCCTATTGAAATTCTTATGGTTTATGTGACACTGATATATGCAGTGGAATCAGTTCATATTAATGGAGTATTCTCCTATTTTGCAGATCATATTGCAGATTATGTTTTATTTATATCCTGCATGTTATACTTGTGTGATAGGAAGTAAATATATCCCAAAGGGTATATTTCTGAATAGAAAATTAACTAGCTCTTCCCCAGCCAACATCTAACCATGAGAATAGAAATCAAAAAGTTGCATCAATCAAACTGACTTGTTAAGTTATATCCTAGCAAAGTCTGGAGTGTAGAAGCTGAAGCTTGCTCTGGTGATTACATTTTACCTAGTTTGGCTTCCCATGATTTGCTTTAGGTCTTGAAGAATGCATGTCTGATAGAAGAGGTTCCACAACCCTCCTAGCATTACTGCTTATGTTAGTTTTTTGAAGCTTGCCCTGAGTTAATTAATCCAAAAGGTATATTGATAGGATCTCCATAGTACTCGATCCTTAAGCATTAAAGAATTCCTTGTGTTACGATATGAAAATTCCCGGACTGCTCATGCCTCCAGTGAGTCTTTTCTTAAATGCCTGTTTTTTATGGTCAATTTCATATAGCAAGAAGTTAAAAGGAACTTTGGCTGAAGGCTGGTGACATGCTTTAGTAGAATTAAGTAGCAACCCACTGAATAAAATAGTACTTTAAAAGGTAGAGAAGCGAATTTTTTATCAGTGATTGGATGCTCAGGAGTGCTTTAAATGTTTCCCTCTTACAAAATGTCTAGTATGTTACGACTAATGTGCTTGGTTTGAAATTGCAGGTTTATGTAACTCAGCCGACAGCTGGATGATTGTTCCCAATATCAAGCAGAACCACTACACCGTGCATGGGTTACAGAGTGGCACAAAGTACATCTTCATTGTTAAGGCCATTAATCAGGCTGGCAGCAGAAGCAGCGAGCCAGGCAAGCTCAAGACAAACAGTGAGTAATGTGAAATCCAGCACACGCACTCTTCTCCTTTT
Organism: Meleagris gallopavo; assembly: GCF_905368555.1. Taxonomy (NCBI): domain Eukaryota; kingdom Metazoa; phylum Chordata; class Aves; order Galliformes; family Phasianidae; genus Meleagris; species Meleagris gallopavo. Next base: position 122,641,060 of record NC_139404.1, read on the forward strand.
TAGGTTTGGTCTTTGAAAGACACATGAGTGTAGAGCAGATTAACTTACAGTGCTTCCCACAGTGAAAGCCAGTTATTTAACTTGATTCAAGATTGCCAGTATCTCCACTACTGCAGAAATTACTTTCTGTTGAGAGAAGCATCTGTACTCTGGTCTCTGGAAATAACATTTAGGAACAGAGCCTTCATATACGAAATGATTGAAAATATTATTTTGTGGTTTGTTTTAGTGTCCTATCTATTCTTTTTCCTCTACAAAGTAAAACCTTTCCTTATGTTTGCAGTAAAACATTTTAGTTTTGTATCGTGTTCATAAGATAATTGCTACTTTAATTTTGTTCTCCAGAATGATCTCTTTCTTAGGACACTGGAAAACTTCTTTAGCTCCTTTCCCCTCATTTTTTTTTTATGGTGATCAGTGAGGTGGTAGAGTAGTTAGAGATCCCACTTCAAAAAAAAAAAAATGGCTGCACAAATTATTAGCAGATGTAGTATGGTAATTTTAAGACTGATTTTCAGCCTTTTTCTTGTGTCCTGGCCAACCCCTCAGTCCGGTAGTCATCATAAACAGCTTTGGTCATGGGAAATTGAACACTCTCTGAAACCTGCTTATTGAGGGGGAGGATGCTCAAAGAGAGTTGATAACTCAGCATTGCAAGAAGGAGGGCGCAGGGAATGGCACGTACCAGTTTGGAGTCTGCTATTTACCTGATTGCATTCCTCTGTCCTGCTGCTTGTACAAACCACGTATCTGCTACCAAGCATTTGGTATCACACAAGAGGACCCACTGGAAATGACAATCTTCCATCCTTTTCTCTTTTTGTGACCCAGTGTGGCACAAAAGCAACCTCTCAGGTGACTGTGAGAAGGGGTCTATGCAGATACAGTTCAGTACCAAGAAAGATATCCTTCAGATACTACTTCAACGACACAAAGGCTAATAACTACCTAAGGAGGCAGCTTGTGGATGTAAGAAAAAGATTTCAAAATGCACTCCCAAATAATATTCAGTGTATTTATTTCATACTTAAACATAATGCATGAGTAAATAAATATTATGAAAATAGATTATAACTTTAGAAATACTTCTTGTCTAATTTTTAACTTACCTATAATAATGTTTACTGAGAATTAGTATTGCATCATTTTCCCCTTGAAATTTCTACATTTTCAGGTCTTCTGGAGATCTGAATCAGTGCATATCAACTTCCTATTCAGAGGAATTTCATTTCTTCATATTCCCACGCTAATGCTTTCAGTTTCACTTCATGAAAAGTACTTAACAGTTCCTTCATAAACACTGAGCAATTTACATCTTATTTGAAATTCACTTGTCAGTGTCAGAGGGTCACAGACCTCATGAAAGTGCTCGTGTCTATTTTCTATGCATGCAATCAAATCTTCTGCTTACATATTTCTTCCTTGATATGAAAGACAATAAGAAGGGGAAAGGGCTTTGACGGAGCCCACATAGAGTCATAGTTTTCTAGCTGTATCTTTGTAGAGGTAAGCAGTCACCCTGCTTATTAACACACAGAGCTCATTGATCAGAATTGTGGCAGTCTTTACATATCTACAGGGTTTGGTTTACCAAAAAGTTTCCTGATATTGTCTGCAAGCACTGTGCTGTAGCTGAAGAGACTTGCCAAAATCAACAATTTTAGCAATGTTTTTACACCATGATATCTGGACCAAGTTATAGTTCACTTCCTTCATTTTAATGCATCATATCCAACAGTACAGCACCACATAGGCATTCTTCCAAAACTGATCCTGAATTGTTGACTGTGCTTGTTATAAATAAAGCTGCGAGTGAAGGAACAGACAAGGCTAATGCTTTTTCTTACTTTCAAATTCATTTTGTGGGATTTGAAAATACACTTTTTTTGTAGCAATGATGAAAATGTTATTATGGAACTTTATCCCTAGGGAATTAATAGAATGTAACATTCTAAATCTAATACGCTGTGAAAAAAGCAACCCTCAGACCATTATTAACAGTATATTGGTTTCAATTACATGCAAGAATTAGAGTGTTCAGGTTACCTCTAGGTCAGAGATAATGGGCATGATGATTATGCAGGACTCTTTTTCAGAGATTATCAACACAGGGATGTTAGTGCACAATGAGATTGACAGTGAACTGGCAGCGCAAACCAGCTAGTGCAGAGAGCAAAATCAGTCTGTCTTGAGAACACTTCAGAGAACAAGATTAATATGATTATGTAATCTTGTATGCTTCTTATGCTTTCTATCGACTTTTCTTTTTTAAAATTAAAGACAAATTGTTCTCCTGCTACCTTTGTCTTTGCGTATCTAGGTCAGCCATTTAAACTGGACCCCAAATCTGCTCATAGAAAACTGAAAGTGTCTCATGACAACCTGACAGTGGAACGTGATGAAACCTCCTCCAAAAAGAGTCATACACCAGAGCGATTCACGAGCCAAGGGAGCTACGGAGTAGCTGGCAATGTGTTCATTGACAGCGGACGGCATTACTGGGAAGTGGTTATAAGCGGCAGTACATGGTATGTATGTAAAAATTATAAGAGAATCATTGGTTCACCAAAGGCCCATGAAGGCCTCAGCACTGTTCCTCTGATGGAGATCAATAACTGAGACCTGAGGAATTGTTCAAAAGCAGGACAAGCATATACTTTTACAGTTTGTCAGACTATTTTCACTAACTCCAGCTCTCTCAAACTCTGGAACTTATTCTGCCAGAAAGAGCATCCTTACATTTAGCAACCTACACAGAACTTTTCCTTTGTTATTGAGGCAGATCGGTTTTTGAGCCTCAGAAAATACATTTTAAGATTTTAGTGTAATGGAGAGCTAAGAAATCTCGTTTCTGTAACAGAGTGAACTTTGTACGTTTGATATCTCTTTACTAAATATGAAAGATGTTACTGCCTTTCTGTTTTGCCCCTTCAAAGCAAAACAGAAACAGAATATAAGGCTAATTAGACAATCCAACTTCACAGTGGTGGGAGTTCTGAGGAAAGGGTGAGGAGCGGTAGTGCTAGGTCTGTGCCCCTTTGAGTTGGGGTTTGAAGGTAGAGACAACAAATGAAAGAGTGTATTTATCTGTTCCTGAATGATCCTCTGTGCAACACAGGGCTGGGTTTCAAGGTCCCTTTAGTCAGTAGAAGAGATGTTATCCTTTGAGATTCAAAGGCAGCAGTCTTGATGGAAGTTAATGGAGCAGAAAATCAGTGAGGTCTTCAGATATGCCCACTGTCTCGAACAAGAAAAATGTTGTGTGCTTGTGCCAACTCCAAGGCATGAAAGCAGAATAACTTGTGGCACATTAATCTCTGTTGGTTGAAAGCTCAACAACATATAACAACAAATACTTCAGTGTCTCTGAAATGTGAGGAACTTTAGCATTTCTTCAATATGAGAATATGGTATGAGAAATCAGGTACTTGTCCTGGATATCCATTAATGGGAACATTTTCACAATCCTTTCACCTTGCACATCTTGCTGTAAATCATGTTTTGCAGAGCAAATGTCTTCGCTTACAAATGCTTCACTTGGCCCAATACTCAGTCCAAAATGCTCATTTGAATCTAAAAACCACACCAACATCTGGCAAAGCATATTTGGGAATGGCAATTTTTTTTTTTTTAAATGTGTCTTTTGATGTTGATTCCTGTGTTCCTCCTTCTGGTTCATATATTATGGGAGCAACAAGAGATCAGATTAGATGATAGACAGCAAAGTACTTTAAAATCAATGAATTTCTCTGTGTTCATCTGTTTAGAAGTGGAAATATGAGGCTCAGTGATTTAAACCCTAAATTCCTGAGTACTCAACAATTTTCCCTTTGAATACCAGAGATACGTGCTCCAAAAAATTGCCATAGCAGCCAAACTACAAACAATGCGAAGAACAATGAAGTTTCTCTGACCTCTCAGAATTAAAAGAGATGGGAAAAACATAAATTAACTCAGTGCCAAGATTATGTTGCAACTTCACTTAATTAGAATTCAGTCAGCAGAAATAAGAGACTAAGGCCTCAGTTTTTTCTTTGGGCTGACAATCTGACACACAGGCATGGCAAGAGGCACTTGCTTTCCAGAGCTGTGTTTGTTTTGCAGGTATGCCATTGGTATTTCATACAAGTCAGCACCAAAGCATGAGTGGATCGGGAAGAACTCTGCCTCTTGGGTGCTGTGCCGCTGCAACAACACGTGGGTGGTGAGACACAACAGCAAAGAAATCCCAATAGAGCCTGCGCCTCATCTCCGCCGGGTCGGCATTTTGCTGGACTACGACAACGGTTCCCTTGCTTTTTATGATGCCTTGAACTCCCTGCACCTTTACACCTTTGACATTACATTTGGGCAGCCCGTATGCCCCACATTCACTGTGTGGAATAAGTGTTTGACCATTATAACAGGCTTGCCCATCCCTGATCACTTAGACTCCTCTGAGCAGCTGGCATGACTGTTAAAAGCTAACAGGTAGGAGGATGTGTTTCCCAGGGCAGCTGCCTGCAGGAGCTCACCTGGAGCTGGTGGACTGCGTGGCATCTCAGTTGTTGCTGCCAAAACCAGCCAGAACCGAAAAGGGGTGGATCTCTCTTTTCTGAGTACTTTATGCAGAAGGACAAGAAGTTGCTTTAATAATACCTTAGAACTCTTTTTGCAGTTACTTTTGTTTTGTTTTGCATTTAGTCCCTTTCAGGAAGATTTATAAATTATTTATAAAAAAAAAAAAAAAAAAGAAGAAGAAGAAAGGAGAGAGAGAGAAGAGAAAGCCTGGTTTGGATACCTGAAAAATGACTTATTTGTTTTGCACATTGATGGTCACATTCATTAAAGTTTCATCAGCTTGTTACATTATTTTATTTTACAGTGGATAAAGGCAGGAAATTGGAAGGATAAAAGTGTGCAGTGGTGGACAAGTCAGTATACTGCTGGTTTTATTCATGCCAATTTTAGTAATCATTATTGATCTTATTGAATGCAAAATCTCATAATTTCTACCTTGCACATGGGAATGTGCAGACCAAAAAGAATGAAAATAAACAAGTAAAGAAGTAGAGCTAGCCAACACAGCAAAAGTAAAAAGTTTGATTTACTTCTGTTCACGGGGCAGTGTGTTCTCTGTTGGCAAAACACATGTGGAGTATCTCATAGAAATGTGAGTGCATAAATCATGTGGTGATTTATTTTGTTGATGACAACATTCCCATCTGTCAGTTTAACTTTCGTCTTTGGGAAACACTGTAGAATCATTGAGGATGTTAAAGACTGATACCATCTCTGAAATGGCAACGCTGGAGGAAAGGAGCCACCCCAAGGTCTGACTGTAGACTAATTTGACAAAACACTGCAACATTTAAGGTTTGATTGTAATGGAAGACACCGCGTTTCTGATGGTAGACACATGAATGCTTATTGCTGATTTTACAAGGTTCAACACAGCAAGCCCAGCCAATAACTCGGAAGTGAGACATGAGCCACCTTAGCATTGGTTTTAAATTAAATACAAATGTTTCATTGTTGTACATTATGTAGTAATAACAAAGCAAGGAAATCTGTTTTGCATGAGCTGTATGGAGAAACATTGCAGCTGGAGTTTGTTCATAATTATAATTGTCTTGAGTTGTTTGGGAAAGAACAGTTCTCTTTGTGAATGAGCACTAAATAACTAATTTTCAGGAATAGTAGGAATCTGCACAGGCAGGCTCTACATTCATGTAGGTGTTGGTGGATGAACTTCAATGAAGTCAATAGAAGTTGCACCTATTTTATCACAAAGCTGAATCAGGTGCATTTTTTCACTTTTCCTTCTACGAGGTAGAAGTCTTTTGTAATTACTACAGTACTTGTTTATAAATGATCGTTTGGGGAGATGTTTCAGGCATATGACAACTTTAAAAGAATGGTCTTCTTACAGTGTTTTATTGTTACTGTTCAAGTGGTGAAAATCTGCGTGTGTGGAAGGACTATAAATTGAATACCAGCTTTAAGAAAATATTTGTTCAGTAGCTTATAACCATGCTTTTAGGTGTCTTTTGAAAAGGATGCCCTAATGCACTTTGTTCACTAATGGGTCCAAAATAAAATGGTCCCAAGCTCAGCTTCAGATTTTTTAAATATTGATTCTGCAGGTACAAAGCTGTACTAGAATTTGCCTTATGATGATGTAGAAAACTTATGAACTTGGTAATGAATACATAGGCACATATGGAGTTTGATTTTTCCCTTTTTTAATAAGAAATAAATGTCAGTCTTTGTTCTTTAGGTTTCCCTTTACAGCTCTACTAGCTGATTACTCAAATGGAGAAAAGTGTGACAGTACATTGCTGGTAATGTATGTGGCTTTTTGCTATGGGAGTATCCCATGGTTCACAGGCAAGAACCACCAATTTTTCCAGAGTTGACATAAATACAGGAAAGTATGTACATAAAATGTCAGTGTACTGAACTGTTTATTGTTGTGTCTTAAGTAGCAAAGAAAAGAAAATGCTCAAAAATGAAAAAGTAAATAAATCCTCAAATATTACATTTTGTATCTGAGTACATTGCTACCAGTACAGTCTGTTGCACATCTGGATGATTTGGCCTGGAATGTTTGGAAGATAGCTGAGATGGCATGAAAATTATTATAATGACTTGACAGGAGATAAGTGATGAGAAGCAATGATAAAAATGTACAGGACGAAGGGACTCTTAATGTAGGATTTTTGCCAAGTTTCTGCCCAACAGGAAAGTATGTATTACCACAGTACAAGTGGCAAGGCTGTGTGCCTTCTCTTTCCCGAGAAACATTAAATCTAGAAGCTGATTTTATAGTGAACAAATTGAAAACACTCTTCAGTGTTTGGCCATACAATGTTAGCAGTGATTGAGCTGGATGTAGTTAACACCATGAACTTGGAAAGATCTCCAGTGATGTCACGTATTTTCATTTTAAAGACACTGTGTTCAAAGGCAGGTCATGGTTTTGGTGAAAGTAATAAATGAATGGTCTTTTATCTGTATGCCTTTCTGTATTATTTATATTTTAACACAGAATACTTCATTTGGAGCTAGGCCACATTGCTACATTGGACTGTTAGTTCAGTGAGTACACTCTGTGTGTATATGTTTGTGTATATGTGTATACATATGTATATACATGTATGTATGTATGGGTATACACACAACAGTATGTGCATAGATACAGTGCAATGTGTGTATATACGTACATACATATATACACAGAATGACACTAATTAGGTGCTCTTTTTTGCTTGTTTCTTGAATTATTTCATATTCTGTATGACTATGAGGAAACAAGTTGCTATGAATGGTATTCATCTGGACATTTTTTAACAAACAAAATCTGTTCATGCTTGATAAATCAATAAAAGCATCCATTCAAAACTGTAGCTTCTGTGGTCTGTGGCATTTTGCATGGTCCATAGGAATCTGTTGAAATCTGGGGGAATGGGATTTTTGTATAAAGATAAAGCATGCTATTTTTATATAGAGTATAGTCTTAGCTGAAGGTTTTTCCCTGAGATTACTATTTTGTAATTGGGAATAAGCTAACACTTTATAATGCCTTTTTTTTTGTGGAGTACTCTGCTGAGATGCAAACAGTGAATGTAATAGGTGAAGCCTGTGTTGGTATAGTGATTGTTCCAAGCATATATTTCAAAAGCCAAGCTGTGATTCAGCAGAGTCAGAGACTTCCTTAGAAGATGGTAGCATCATCTCAGAGTAATTTAAGCTCTGGTCTAACCTGAAGTAATGTTGTGGATGGGAAATTTTTTCTTTCTGAGACCAGATAAGATTTTCCTTATGTTAGGCTTCCATATGTTAATGCACATCTAACGGGAAAAAATCATTTAGAAGTAGGCTGTATGTCACAAATTATTTAGTAGACTGTCTTCATTCATTATAGATTCTTACTGTTAGCTTTCAGAGAACAAGCAGAGAGCTGAAGTGACTGCGTTTTCTGTCACATGTCTATTCTTTGTCTGTCTTGGGCATCCCATTTCTCAGTTGCCTGTAGGACAGACCTCCACTAAGCAGTGGGTCCCAAATATAGGAAGCATAAAAATCCCTCAGTGGATACACTGTGTAAAGCTGGAAATTGGCAAAATACCGATGAAAGCTTGTATGCGTTATTCCTTATATTAGCAATGATAGGTCACTGAACAGCAGTGTGCATGATTTTTTCTGACTCTTGATTGGGAAGGCTGTGTTCTCTTTATGTTATAAAACATAACAGGACACTATTGATAGCACAAATTAAAGTGTCAGCTCTTTAATGAGTTGACTGTGAGATGGCTAGCATTTATTGCACTATGAAGAAATACTGGCTGTGGAAGCTTTCTTGACAATTATTTGACATTGCAGACAGTATTTCATTTGTAATTATTCGGATAAAATAGATGTCTAGTAGTTCCCAGTTCTGCTGTTAGTTATGATAGCAAAATTCCAGATCAGCCCACCCACAAATAGAAAGTGAGAATTGTTGGTAGCTCTTATCTGCTATTAGCTTTAATTGAAAAATGTCTTCATTTCTGTGTTAGGAGTGAAAAAGATTTGGATCCACACTCTTGCCATCTCAGGCAGGGCATGCCCGGCCTTAAGGCAGTCTTGGGAAGCTAGTGGCTTATCATTTTACATGATCCAGCTGTATTTACTGTGTAACTAAATACTGGCTTCTTATGGTTGATATAGTTCCTTTCCTAAATGTTAGAATTCCCACATTTGGTCAGAATAATTATTTATTCTGTCTTTACTATTCATAGTATTCAATGTTGAAATCTCTCCTCCTTGTGCTGTGCTTCCTAGGCCTGTCTAATTGAATTGAGTGCTATTTCCATATATCAACTTTTGTCTGCTCATCGTTTGAAGGATGAAATGTAAATGACACCAGGTTGTCCAACCAGTCAATTTTCCCAATTGTAGCTAAGCCTTCAGCAGTGTCATTCTTACTGGGCTTGTTGTAGTTGACTGCCAAATTGTGAGTCATGTGACCTGCAGATTTATTTAGATTATGGTTTTGTCTTGATTTTTGTGTCAGTTTCTAGATGTTCAGGGGGCATGTTTTCATGTTTTCAAGCTATTTTATGCAGTTTTCCATTTTGTGATGTTAAGATGTATATCTCATAAAGATAAGTTAAAACACATGCATAGGTTGCTTATGTATTGATGTAATGGCAAATGTCTCCTAACACCATCTCTAATGTCTCTTCACACAGTGCTTTTTCCCACAGTGGAAATGTGTATGCAGATACAGGAACGTGATATGCAGTATTTTCCTGTATCATTGGGCTGATTGCCCATTTAGAAATTAAGATCTTCAGCACAATGAAGAACTTTGGTCTTAATCTTCATCTTTTCCCTAGGGAGGAAAGCGCTACTAGATTCCAAGTGCTGATGGTGGGTCTTCCAGATTATACTGTGCTGTTTGCCTTTATTGTACTTTCTAAAGTAAAAGAAAGTCTTTCCATTTAAACCTTTGATTTAGCATTGGTTTTTCATATGAAAAATAGTAAGAGATAAAAGAGCAGTAGCTGTAATTGCTTCAGCGTGGTGACACTCATGATTTGGGCCATGAGGTGTAAGACATCCATGTACATTAATCTTTGTACAGAAAGATAAGAGCTTGAAAACTTTCAGAGTTGAGGAAACTCTGATTTAGAAGCACAACAATGTAGGCATGTAGCCTTCTAATTTTTTTAGCCTTATTCTGCCACACCGTGATTGAAAGCATCATTATTACTGCTGCCTGAGAGGCACAGAAGTAGTAAAAGAGTTCTGGAGAAATGCTGGGAGAGCTCCCTCAGAATGGCAGGACAGCTGGAAACCTGTGTGCCCTCGCACCTTTCCACAGTGCTGCAAAGGAAGCCTTGCCTTATCCTTTTGTTACGGCTCAGTCCCAGTCTACATTCCCAAATGACAGAAAAAGCCTTGCAATTGTATGTTTGAAATCCTAACCTAAATAAATGCAGCAGGACAGGGATGGCAGCCCCAGGCCTTATTCTCCTTTCTTGCTCCTTTTGCCCAGATCTTTGCTTCCATTGACTTCAAAGGGGATTTACACAGAGGTAGGTACAAGCCCATGAACCTTCAGTTTCCAAGGGGTCAGCAGTGGTGTAAACGAGGAGCTCCTGTGCTAACAGCTCAGCATTCCTATTAAATCATATCTTTTGAGAAAGCACATGAGTTGCTAGCAAAACTACAGTTTCTTACGAGCTGTTTCCCAAGGCCAGCACAGGTGTGCTTTAAGATGTATAGTTCAATAACATTATTCTTGGGTTAATTGTGCAATGCTTTGCTGTTTCCTCAAAGCAAGGTGAGAACAATCCTCTTAGCAAGTGCTATGTGACTTTAAGAAAAGTCATGGAAACAGCAGATAAATAAGTTTAGTACAGCATAAGGCCATCCATTTAAAAATGGATAATAAGTAAGTAATTTTAGATATACACCTCCTTTTACTGTAACTTAAGTAATTATTTGAATGCATGGAGATGTTTTTTTTCTCAAGGAATATCACCTCATTTCTTTACAATATACACGGACACATTGTAATCAGAAGTCTTCCTGAAGCTCCACACATTCATAAAATAGTTCATATCCAAGCCTTTAAAACAGCTACTGGAAACTTTGTGTTTTGCATATTACTAGTCATTGAAGAGGAAAAAAAAATATGTATATATACGATTATACTATTTGGTTATACTACTGTAACACTTCAGAAATGAGAGCCATCTGCCACACAAGAACATGCAAATTTTTTCTTTTTTCTTTTTTTTTTTGTATTTTTCTTCATTTTTGTTATACAAATTAATCCACTTGGAAATATTTTTTTTCTGCTCTCCTTCCATTTCTTCTTTCTTTCTGCTTCCCCGCTCATTTTCAGATGAGTTCATTTACTAGTTCCAAAATTAGAGTTGCAAGAAATGCATGTAAGGGGAAATATCTTTATGTTTCAAAAAATTGGATCTATTTTTAATTTCCTTGAAAATTACCTTTTTCTTGAGACTTACGGAAAATTAAATGAGAAGTGAGAATACTAAAGCAATGTGTTATTGAAAGGTAAGCACATCTTTAATGTAAAAGATAAAGAAGGAATGCAGGTAAGCCTGATACTCTTTTACAAACAAAATTATTTAATTATTTATGGCTTACTAGTATTGCTCTGTAATTAAAACAGTGTTATGAGACCTGATTAGGGAGCACAACCAGATCAAGAGTAGATTATTTTAGAATATTTTGGAATAAGTACCTTTAGTAGCAATATATGTATATATAAATATATATATGTATGTATGCATTGAATCTCATTAATCTCAGCAGGTTTCTGTGTGTTTTTTTTTTTTTTTTTCTGTTTGAGGTTTTTTTTTCATTTTTAAATACTCTTTGTTCTCTGCAGCAGTAATTCCCAGTCTATAAGGATATCATTTGGGAAGCATGGGGTCTAATTCCTTACGGAATTAGGAACAATTTTGTCATATGGCAACTGAGAACATCTCTCACTGGGAGTGGGCAAATTGCTATTTATTTCTGTCAGCTCTGTGCAAGTGTTATAGACAAACTGAGGATGAAAAAGGTTCATCCAAATTTGTAAGTGTGGGTAGAGGTAGAAGGATTCACCTTTCATTCTCTGGTGAATCACAACTATTGATTACAACCGGTGGTAGACTGGATAGTAGATCAATTAGTAGAAGACCAATTAGTAGACCAATTCATTTGTTAAGTTAGTAACTTATCCTTTTAATTTCTTCAGTTGACTGACTTCTCTCTTGGTTTGTCAATTAGAATTTAAAATGTTACTTTTTTCCACCATCCCTCTCCCAGAAAAAATAAATAAATCCAGAACTGTTCAGCTTTTGTCAAACTTGAAAACAGACTTTGCTGATGCAACATCAGTTGCTTACAGCAGAGGGTAAAGGTGAGGAATGACTGACATAGAGAATAAACAAGTACGGGTGCAGACAGTTCAAAACAGCATAATGATGCTCATAAACACAGTTCCCATTAAACCTGTTTGAAGTAGTTATGTGAGTGAGGAGAAAGAAGTACAACCAGGTTCAACCTTCATATGTAACAATCAGTATGAATCAGCACAGGCCCTGGAACAGTTGAAAATCAAGACTGCTCTTTTACTGTAAAATACTATTATCTTGTTTCTCTTCAACAGTTGGGTCCAGCATACCTGCATTGCATGTGTCTATACAAACAGGAAATAGTAAACACTGATCTGCATCATGTTGTAAATTCTTACAAATGTGAGGCCAATTGTAGAAATCAGGATAAATCTTTGAGTTATATGTACATGGAAAACAACAGAAAAAAAAAAAAGTTATTTATTCACAAATTAATTCAGAAGTAATTTGAACAATTCTATTCATATCACTCTTGTCAGAATCCTGACACTGCCTTCCTGAATCTCTCCATGGAGAGAATGAAACAGGAACGCTTTGGCTTTCTGTTCTTATGAAGACAGTGCTCCATATTTGTATGACTTAGAAATCTCTCAGGATCAATAAATTTAATAGGAACAAGTACAGAGTTCTCACCACTCTTGGAGCCTGAACAAACCATTAGCCAGTTTCAAGGCTGAAATACTATCAAGTTTTGAATGCTTTCATGTCTTTTTAACTATGTAAGAAAAAACATGTAGCATTAAAAAATGTGACCAATTTTATATAGATGTGGGAATAGGTGTCATTTTTTCCAGCTACAAAACTGCTGTTTGATACACGGACCCCTGTATTTTTATAGGTTTGTAATAAAGCACCTGCACTTGTGCTGTTCTCATGCACAGAGGAGTGCTGTAGCAAGAGAAGAAAGAGAAGCCAAAGGAGAGCCTAGGTTAGAAGAAGAGGTATATATTTGGGTTATTTAACCTATCAAATGTTGGCTGGCAGAAGGTAGGGTTGTTGTTGTCTGTAAGTATAGACTAGGAGTAGCATCAGGAAAGGTGATAAGAGTTTTAATTAGAGGTCAATATTGGTATGAAAATAAATGCAGTCAAGCTATGGACAATTAGGTCCACGGAAATCAATTTTACTTCATAGGACAGAGTGGGCACCTCACTGTTTCAGAGATGAAGCTCTGTGGACAAGGTTAATCTCCCTTCAATCTAAATGCATAAATATTAGTTAACTAGGCCTAAGCATATTTTCTATACATCCTCTATAATAAACAAGAAACAGATAGCTTCTTCAGGAGTCTATTTGCTTCAGATATTATAGCAACTTAATTTGGACCAGCGAGCATCCCACTGCATAGCTGATCTTTCACCATTGGTCTTATAAGGAGCCAGATAATGATACTGGATGTTTGCTTTTTAGATAAATAAAGGAAGATGAGGTGATAATCACTCTGTATATTCAGCAATATTGACATGGTAAAAATAGATAAAATACTTTCTATAGAATACAGAAATGTATAGACAGCTTCTGACTTCAGAGGTAAGCAGGCAATTTTTCATTGGTCTCATTGAAGCTGGGGTTTTGTCTCTTAAATATAAACAAGACAAAACATTGTAAGTCAAAATCTTATTGAATCTGCCATCCAAAGATTCTTCTTGCCACTCTAGCCCTTATTTTTTCAAAGCAAGTTATTTATAATAATTATTCCATAGAATGGCCATCCAGCTGAAGTGTATCAGTGAAAATATGTCTCTTTCACTACAGAACAAATCCTCTTGCAGATTATGTATGCTTGTATGCCTTTGATTGCAACACATTCACAAATATTTCAAATTCTATTCATCTGCTGCAAAATGCTATGTATTAATTAACATGGTTGCATTATCCTTAGTGGTTTTTTTTAATAGACGTTAGCATCAGGTCTTGTCTGTCATTTCCTGAATTCACTAATCAGCTTCATATAAATAACATTCTACTGAAACTAAAATACCTAGGTGCCAGTTGGCATGGCTGAATTTTTCATTCATCACTGGAGTAAGCATATATTGATGTGATAGACTGAGTACAAGTATCAAACACACGTTGCTTGTGCCAAATATTTATGTTGTTTGGTTTTTGTTGGTTTTTTGTTTTTTTGATTTTTTTTTTTTTAATCATGCTCCCCAGCACAATTCTAATGCAAAAGCAGCCAACAACTATAAATTAAAAGGAATGCATAAGAGATACCCGAGAAGCTCTGGTTCTTTAATATGTAAGTCAAATGCTGAGGTCAAAAGTGCTTATTCTACTCTGTAATTTATTTGCATCTTCTATAAAGGAAATAGGCCTGGTTTTCTGCAAGGTAACTGAGACTCCTTTTCATACTCATGATAGATTGTTTTGGATGGCTACCTTCCAGAAAATCTTAATGGGGAGAGAAAAATATTTTGTGGATAGATGTAAATATTCTTTTTTCCAAAGTTTTATACTGACTCACCTCTCCACGCTGTATGGTTTACTTTCATAGATTTCTTTTCATCTGTCTCTTAAGCAGCATGAGTATTTATCTAATGATGTTGTTATGAAGAATGATTCATCCTTCAGGTTAATGGAGTACGCAGTTGAAAAAGACTTTACATGCAGAGTATTGCTAACTGCTTGTTCTTCATAAAAGGGAAGGAAGTGACTCAGACAGGAGAAATGCTGAGGTGAGGACTGTTGACAATCTTCAAGCTGATAGAAAAAAAAAAAATTGCTCAAATATAAGGTGAGAAATACTTTTTGATGGAGTTAGGAAACAGTTTTTGATGGGAAAAGGATTAGTGCTCCAGAAGGTTAACTAAGGGAAACTGTCAGAAAATCTCCTGAGCCATGCAGAGATTTTGGAAAAGGCTTGGTGAATTGAGTTAATGGGTCTGAAGTTACAGTGAAAGTGGAATATGGACAGAACTGAGGTCTGTGATGAACCAGAGGAATGAGTCAGGGATAGGCAGGCTCCTATTTGCAGAACATCAAAATGGCTTGTGAAACAGCACTAGAAAAGTGCACTGTGGCTGTTGTGACTGGGGTCTTAGAGTCAGAAGCAGCAGTAGAAAATAATGGAACTGAAATACCAACGAAGTGAGAAGGAATTAGGAACATTTCCTTTTCTGCTAAAAAAAAATAATTAAAAAAAAATTGAAATATTCAGCAGCAGGAAACAATAGACCTTGAAAAACTTTTGTAAAGTGACACTTTCTTCTTTTCTGTGTGATCTTTGTGTCAACAAAGATTACTGAAATTGAGAAAACTCTCAAACTCTAACTTATTTCCACTGGTTGTGGCAACGTGCTTCATTACCTTCATTATTTTTTAATCATTTGAACAAAATGTTTCTCCATGTCTGCTGCTTGAAACTTACTCAGCCTATGATCCTAATTCACATGCAAGCAGGGCCTTAGCTCAGTAAATATTTCCCAAACCATATGAATGTGGAATTACTCCTATCTCCTTACAGACCTTGGGCCCTTCTAATTGCATGACGGGAATACAATGCAACTTTTTATCTGGCTCTAAGTTGGCCCTGCAGAGGATTCCAGTAAATGATGTCAGGGTTCTGGGTCCCTGGCTCTGTGACCTGTTGGGTTCACGTAGCAGTGGGACTGGTTTGCCTTTTGCTCGGATGCAGGCACTCACTGGCAGAGTGCTAGATGGTTTCATGCTAAGCTGATGGAATAGAATGTGTCTGAAAGGTGGTGGGGACGTTTGATAATGGATGATGAGGAGGTTTTGCCATGACATCATGAAGTCTCGCTATTGAGGATATGAGTAAAATGTAACTGCAGTCACTGTAATCTAGAAGGATTTTGACAAAATCTTTGTAAGGTTATTGTGCTCTGAATAATGTTAAAGCATGGAATTTATGTAAATGTAAATGAACTGATGTTTAGCTACTGGGATAAGATACCGCAGATGTACTGCAGGATATGTATAAATAAATGTGTAACCTAGATGCTTTGAGTTATAAGAGATGGTACTTTGACCATCTGTCAGCAGTTTTCTTTTACCTGGCTAAGGAAATTGTGAATGTGAAAAGAAATAACAGTTTATTAGCAAGTGTTTGGATTGTCAGAATGTGTTTTGATTTTTGTAATAAAGAATTTGAACTCTACCTCCTAATTTCTGCTGAAGTAAACCTTTGATTTTCAGGAATTATTTTTAGTTTGCGTAGAATTGATCGTAAGAGTAGTGTGGCCCCTACCATACATGCTCAGAGGGACAATAGCATATATTAATGAGTTCTTGGAATATATTGCGTACATTTGCCAGTGTATTGCATACATATGTCTTAACTGTTTAAATGCAAAACCTGAACTCTGAGCATGTGCTTGACTTATCAAGTTGCCTGATACATATTGTGAATAAATGGAATGCTGGCTTTCTAACATCACGTAGGAGTTAAAGTGTTTTTCTGCCCATATTTCAGATGACAAAGCCAAGTTTTGAGGATTTCTCCCTCTCTTTAGGAACTGACATTTTTGAGGTTATACCTGAGTCAGAAATTCCAGCCAGGAGTATGATACAGTGTGTGATTTTACTGCTGTCTGAAAGGCAGATTTTCATCATATTCTTGCAATCTTACCTCAGAGACACCTTATCTAAACCTGCTCAGAACAGCTCATCAAGCTTCTGCTAGAAGAATTGTACCTATTTAGTCACTGTATTACCTAAAAATGAAAATAATATTAAGTATATGAGCCAACAACAATGCAAGATTGATAAATGCTACACTATTCTCCTGGCAGAGGCATGGCGTGACAGATAGCTAGTAGTTCCTTGAATTAGCATGCTTTGTTACCATGGTAGTCGTGGGAAACTCTTGGTGAATTCAGTGTGGTTGCAACTGTCCCAGTCTTGTGCTGCTCTCCCAAGCTAAGCGGCACCCAAATGCTAATCATAGAATCACAAAATGGTTTGGATTGGAAGGGATGTCAAGGATCATCAGGTTCCAACCTTTCTGCTGCAGGTGAGGTTGCCAACCACTAGATCAAGTACTAGATCAGACTGCCTAGGGCCCCATCCAACCTGGCCTTGAACATCTCCTGGGCAACCTGTTTCAGCACCTCATCACCCTCTCTGTGAAAAACTTACTTTAATGCTGAATATAGCGTCCTTTGCCTTCTTGAAGTATAAGTTGAATCCTTTGACTGTGTTGTGATATCACTATACAAGTGAAGTGGGTAAGCTGAATTCATGAACCTTTGTTGAGGCTGATTCTGACACCATGAACATCCAAATTCAGCAATGGTTCTCTTGTACTTGAATACCAATATTGCATTGCCTGCAGGTTTATTTCTCTTTATATATTTTTCTTTATTTAGATTAAAAGTCCGTAGTTGATTGTTTTACCCCATAGATGATAATATTCAATCTTTATCATCCATATTGCTTCCTTGTGGAGGATTTTCCTCTGATACACGCTTCTTTTTTTCTTATCAAGGCAGTGCCCAAAACTGGACAGAAAATGCACTCTAAGACTTTAGCAAAAGGATCATCTTTCAAAGACACCACTGGTCTTCAAGTCTTGATACAGTGCTTGCATTTCTCACGATACCATGGTAATGTGACATATCCATCACAGTCAGTACAGGCCCTGTAGACTCTTCAGGAGGGCTTCGTCCTATCTGTCCTCACCTTGCCAGGACCACATCTGTTTTTAATCCCACTTTGTTAGAACCACGCTTGTTTTTAATCTTGTGCTGCAGTGTATTTACCATCTAGCTTTGTGCTGCAAATGTAATAAAAATGCTCTCTTTTTCTTCTTCTTTGGGTTGATTGGGAACTGAGTGGTATTCAACCTGAGAGATCCCATCCTTTTCTCTGAGGGATACTTCTCAGTGCTGCTATTGTGACAAAGAATTTAAGTATTCTCCAAGCAGGGTTTGGAGGCTTATTACACCTACTTGTGGTAGTTTCAGTCTAATAATATTTCCCTTGTTTATTTCAAAGGCTGTATGAGACTGCCTGAAAGCTCCACTGAGTACTATCAGTGTGACAAGTACTGCCTCTTGTCTCTTCCCAGATCTGATTACTCAACTGTTGAAGGAAATAGAATTTGTCAGATATGTTAGTTCCAGACAAATACTTGTTCGCTTTTATTCAGATCAGGTTATTATATAGATGCTTACCAATTTATTTTACAAGAACAGTCACACAAAGACCTGAAAGTGATGGTGGTTATTCTACCAAAAATAAATAAATAAATAGATAAATAAAAATTCTCTTTCTGAAAATGACAGAATGTCTTCTCCAGTGAAATTTATGCATGGAATGAACAAAAACTACAAAAACAAACAAACAAACAAACAAGAACACACAGACACATTATTTCAGAACTGAAAGAAGAAATAGATGCTCTGTGAGAAGTTTGGTTCAAAACTAAGACATCTTGGTGACAACATAAGTGACTAGTGCCTAAGCATGGCCAACTAGTGCTGTTTGAGAAGCCCCAAGGCATGGGAGTCACATACAAGAGCTGGCAGATGTGCCACAGGATCTAGGAGAGACATAGCTTCTCCAAAGCAGCAAATACGATATTTGTGCCACCTTAAATGGCACACAGTTAACATCTGGGACACTCCTTATTTGACCTAAATTAATTGGCCTTAATTTTGTCATTTTAAATCTCCAGTGGAAATCTGCTCATGCAGTTTTATGTTACTGCTGAACTTTGATCTGCTGTTTCTGTAGGCCCTCTTGGGAATATTATAAAATATTATATCTTGACTCTCAGGTTAAAAGGTAAAAAAATAAAATAATTTAAAAAAATCTTTATGTGTATTTCCTGCCCTTTTGGAATACAGTTATTTTCATATGTGATGGGAAAGAGAAGGGGAATCTTCTTCCCTTTCTATATCCTCCTCACAGCAGAATTATTGGTAACTCTATTTAACTGCCTTTGTGCCAGTAATTGCAGTGAGCCAGAAACCATTCCCAGCACTGCTCCTTGCATTTAAATTACTGGTATTCTCCCAAGTTTAGAACAAGTCTGGTGGTGAAGAAAGTGGATTCATATATTGGTCTGAGCTCAGAGGTGTCCTTAGTGGGTATAATAAAACATTTGCCTAATCCAGAAAGAAAAAAGATTGTATGTGTTTGGTTTTTTTAAAATACATATATATATGTAATAGGGAATTGCAGTGCAAATAGGGTATCTTAGAATCAGAACTGAATGTGTATAAGCAAAAAAGAGTCAATAAATTATTTTTACTTGCAGAGAAGAGCTGATAGTCCCCCCCCTATTTTCAGTCTAATTAGCAGAAGTCACAAATTCCTCTGTCTATGTCATCAGACTTATTCATTCAGGCACAAATCGCTTAGCTCTCAGAAACATATATGCTGCAGCGGCTGAAAGTACACGTGGGTTCAGGTCTGGCTCTACACCACTCTTCTCAACAGATGTTGCAGAGTGGTTGATGACACATCTGTGAGGGGAAAAAAAAAAAAAAAAGACCTTCTGTAGCCCTACCAGTGGCCAGATCAGCGTTCAGGATGCAGCTGCCAGAGCCTTGTCTGCCTGGCCCTCCGATCTGCCTACTGACTGTAGAACCTGAGGGACACCTATCTTTCGCAGCAGCCTCCTTGACTCTGCAGCAGCAGCTCTGCTGGGATACGAGCCCAAGCCCCAGGCTCCCGCTGACCTCCTGATGGGTCTTGTGGTTTGGGACTTGCCATACGTGCGTGAATATCAATATTAATGATGGTAGCATGCTGCTGCCTTCAGCATTAGCTGGGAGACCATCTGTATGGCAAGGACCCATTAAGCAGAGTTACGTTCTTTTTTCGGTATGTCCACTTTGGCAAATGCCCAGCTCTTAAGCTGGCTGTATACAAGCCAGTTGTGGTCTGGATGCTGTAGAGCTTTGTTATCATTGGACATTTCCAAGTTAACACAGATAAAGTGAGAGCGAGTTGCTTTGCTACAGCAGAGCTCCCATGCCAGCAGAGCTGCATGCTTCCAGCTGAGGCAGCTCACTGATGGCGTTCTCAGAGCCTGTGCCTTCCCTATCCAACTGTGCATCTGTGCTTCAACGAACTAACAGCACTCCATCCATCTACATAAGTGAAATACAAGCTAAAAGTCTTCATAAAATGAATTTGAAATAAAATCATTTTTTAAGTGTCCTGGCAATCAGAGTTAGCAACTTTTCCCAATGTGCTTCTTTTAAAGAAACCACAGGTTTGCAGCCTTGCATTTTTTCCAGTTATATCTGTAAATTTAATTCAACTTTCTGTTCAATAATCTGTCTTGGAGATGTATTTTCTGGGCTTTAAAAACAGTCAGAAAAGAAAATTTAAAGGAAAAAAAAAAGTATTCACATTCAAAAAACATTCAAAAAATGACTCAATGCTTATTTCAGGATCAATTTTAGTTCAGTATTAAAGACTGAAAAGATGGGTTGATCCTGAACAATGGGCAACTATGAAGTGACAAGCTATCTGACATGTCCTAGTTACTATGAATCTCATTCTTTCCTTGTGAGAACCTGTTTGAATTGTAGGAGTCTCCTCAACATTCCCAGAGCGGTCAATACTGGCCTTCCAGAGGTTAACACCAGCACCCTGCAAAGTGCTTGGCAGCATGCCATCTCTTTAGCTTCTTGTATGGAATCATAGAATTGGTAAGGTTGGAAAAGACCTCTAAGATCATCTAGTCCAATGGTCAGCCCATCCCAACCATACCTACTAACCATGTCCCTCAGTGCACATCTAAATGTATTTCAAACACCTCCAGGGACAGTGACTCCACTACCTCCCTGGGCAGCCTGTGCCACTGCCTCACCACTCTTTCTGAGAAAATATTTTTCTTAATATCCAACTTGAACATCCCCCGGCACAACTTCAGGCCATTACCTCTCATCATATCGCTAGTTACCTTGAGTAGTTGGAGTGGGATGAAGTATGTCTCACAGGAGCAGAAAGTACTTTCAGGGCCTCAATGGAAGTCTTAGGCTGTTCAGGGAATTCCTGATCTACTTGTATATCACTGTGTAGCTTTGGAAAATATGCGTGTATTCACACTATATGTTACGTACCTTTAATATTTTTGCATAGATAACTGAAGGCTTTGTGCAGGTAGGTATCTGGACACCTGTATTGCTAGTTGTAAGCCCAGAATGAAAGACTACCTTCTTGCATTATGTTTTGGTTTTCCTGTACAATCACCCTGAGCCCGGGGCAGGGCTCACCTTTCCCACTGGAACCTGCTGTAAGAGTGGCAATAAGAGGGATCGGGAGCATGCTTTTGGAAGGGCACCTGGCCCTGCGTCTGAGAGTGCAGGGGACAGGAAGGCAGCTTGACAGACCCTGCTCTGAATCAGCTCCCTCAGACGGCATCAGCATAGCTGTAATCCACTGTTTGTGGAACTGTTAGCCATGTATCTTCTGCCAGCTGCAAAAAAAAATGGGGGAAAACTACATGTAACATGGGAGCATACAGCAAACATTGCTTGGCTAATTGTCCACTATGTTCATCACCCGTTGACAAGGCTCTGCCAGCCCTGTGTGGTCCATAGCGGAACTTGCTGAGTTGCCATTTTCCTCCTCTCTGCTGACACTCACTCAGGTTTTACAGCCTTCACAGCACTGCTCTGAAGCCCTAGACTATCTGTTACAGACTCTTGTCTTTGTTTTCACTTCTCTTCCACAGCTCCTAAGCAGGAGCAGCACTGAGCCAGACCCACAGAGCCGGCCCCACTGTCATGTCATTGCCAAGGCATGAAAACTCCATTTCCCTCAGAGATCCAAACCAGAACCTTCCAGTGCCAGTGTGCCTCCTCGGTGTGCACTCAGCACAGATCTAAATGTTTCAGCTGGTGGAGAATTCTAACACTGAAATAGGTCCAGTGATTAATGCAAGAGAATTACAATTGAAAATAATAATAATAAATAAAATAAAAATTATTACCTTAATTTCATTTTTAACAAATCTAGTTTCATCTACACACGAAAATATACATTTTAAGATTTTTTTAACAGATCAGATTTTGTGTAACAGCTATAAAGGAAAAAGTGAAGGTCGAAAATTTCCCAGAGGAATAATTCATTGACATTTGATTGTTTGGGGGTGAAAAAAACAAAAACAAAACAAACAATCAAACAGAAAAGCAGCCGTCTGGGGGAAGACGTAGCCTTTTCTCCCTCCTGTTTAAATCATCAGATAATTCAATAACCAGAGAAACACCTCTCTCTGCTTGTCATAGTCCCATCTTTAATCTCGGCTATAAAAAGCCAGTCCATTGTTAAGACTTAAAAAGCTCTACTGTGAAAGGGAAATATAATAAGCTTTGCTGTATATACATCAGGTGCCGTTCCCTAACAAGCACTGCTGATAGAGCAATGTTTCATCTTTGACAGTAATATCTAACATGTATTGAATTGCTATAAAAACACTTTCCAGACGCAGTATCTTCCAGGATTATAAATTTTATGGACAAACCATATGATTCTTTACAATGGTATTAAATAGTGAATAGAATTGCCAGGGAACGTTGGGTAATGTTATAAGTTTGATCTCTTACATGGGAAAAATCCAGAGTGTTTAATAGCTTTATTAAGTGGCAAGATTTTGTTCCCATGTATCAGGTCAGTAATAAATTCTTACATTACTACTTGTTATAAAACCCAGTAAGAGAAACCAGGGGCTGCGTTATGTGACTCTCCCCAAGGAAGGGTCAACGATTCACTTCTCTCAGCGCTGCACAGTGACTGAAGGAAGCACCAGGGTTATACAGAAACTTGGGGAGAATTGCGAGACCATTGCAACTTAATGTACTGCTATTGCAGAATTCACCTAATTATAATAGTCAAAGCAGGTTGTTACAGAAGACAGATTTTCAGAGGGAAAAATAAAGTTATTAAAACACACTGAGAAGTCCACATGTGCTGAAAGGGAAGTGTGGGAGGAAGAAGGCTGGAGCAGGCATGTCCAACCTGCGGACTGTGGGCTGCATGCAGCCTGGCCCAGCTCATACTGTGGCCTGCCCACTGAGTGGCCCAGTCCAGCCCTGGGAGAACACCCATCACTCAGCAACAGCCACACAGCGGTGCGCTCTTAACACTGAGCTGTGCTGGGACATGGGGAGAGTGCAGTGCTAACTCAAGTTATGGCAAATAATTTTATGTATTTTGATACACTGGCTAAACACAGTCCTGTGAACAGCAAAAAATATGCAGCTGCACTTTGACAAAGGAATTTCAGAACAGGTTTCAAGATTGCCCCAAAAGATAATCAATTTTTTGGTGTGTTTGTAATTCAATTTTCAGTCAACATAAATACATTTTTCAAATGGAATGTATAGAGTTGCAGTCAGATATTCAACAGATATTCAATCTGACCACGTCTCTTTACCAGACTTTTACAAGCCCTCTCTTACCAGAGAGAAATATCCTACACTGTACAGTCACACCTTATTCATGTCATCGTTTTTGGCAGTACATACATTTGTGAAAAACTGTTTCCAAGGATGAAGCATGGGACAATTAATGTTTCATAAAAATCTCTGAGGAACGCCTTGAGAACTCACTAAGAATTGCAGCCACTGCCATGGAACCAGGGTGATATGCTAGTTTCACAAAAACAAGGTCACGTATCCCATTAGTTTCATGGTTTTGTTGCTCTCTTTTTTATGTTTTAATAAAAAATATAAAAAACTAAAACAAGTTTTGCTATTTATATACATTAACAATATTATGTATTTCAAAAGGTCTGCTCTGAAAATAATGTCTCCTTTTCTGTTGACTCACAATCCCAGAGGTGGCTGTGATATGGCAGTAGAGGTTGAATATTCCTACCAATATTCTGTTACATGTTCTTGCCATGTGACAGATGACAGCAGAGGAGCAATATGATAAAATGGTGTCTGACATGGAAGTGTGGACAAAGCAAAAAGAACTGAATTTCTTCATGAGTGAGGTGAAGTGGCGTGCAGGCCTTCACTGCTGCAGATTGGTATGACCACAGTATGCAGGCTCTTGTTCATCACTGGCAAAATTGTATAATGAAAGGTGGCAGCTAATTTGAAAAACAATGTTTTGTAGCTGAGAATTTACTCTATCAAATAGCACTGCTGTGCCCTTTGTATCTGTTGTAGTTTCCATGGCAATAAATATGCATTACTTTCCAAGTGACCTAACTGTATGTGGCCCAAGACAATTCCTCTTCACTAAAGGCAGGCAAAAGGTTGGACATCCATGGGCTAGAGGCAGAATGTAGAGTGACTGGCACCCATTCTGACAGGACATTACTGATCCGGGATATAACTTGACCAGTGGAAAATCCTGTCTCTATTCAGCACCGATCCTAATCCTTATCCTGCAAGATTTGTCATCGCCTTAAATGTGTGTGGTTTCATCTTATGCCCTGAAATAAGTATAAAATTACCATCATTCTCAACATAAAACTCTTAAAATAGTAGAACTCTAGGGGAAAAAAAAGTGTCACAGCTCTTAGTGCTTTTGAACTATCTCCCTTTCTGTAAAATTCAGCTCACTATGACCACTGAAAAATAAAACCCAGGTTTTATGGCTATGAACTTGAACCCAGAGGGGAGTTGAGAGAAATGATTAATAAGGGTACAGTAGCTTAGCACAAGACAGAAGTCTGCTTCTTTGTACCAGACTTGAAGCAGTCCCATTTCCACCTCTAGGCAATCACAGAATCATAAGATGGTTTGGGTTGGAAAAGACCTTCAATATCATCTTGTTTAAACCCCCTGCTATAGGCAAGAACACCTTCCACTAGACCACATTGCTCAAAATCCTGTCCGGCCTGGTGTAAATTACATTACAGAATTCACAGGAAGTTATTAAGTTTGATGTAGCCAAAGAATTTTTAAAGTGAACTGGGGTTAATCTTGCCTATCGATTAAATGCTAATCACTTTCCTAAACTAGCAATTAGTTTTCTGCTATAGCCAGGGGAGAGGGATAGACACTTCCAAACAGTGATTATTCCAGCCTCTGTTGAGTATCCAGGGTGGAATGAATTACCTTTTTAGAAATATCTGTAAGTCTCTACAGCATGCAGGAACCTAAATGATTAGCTAAAGTCACAACTTTATCTTGAAACAGTTTAGACTAGATGAGATGAATTTCACTGCTAATGATCAATTGCCCAGGCAAGCATCAAGTAAATCTGCTTCTGCCCAGTTTCATAAAGAGAAAAAGCACGGTAGTAGGGGATGGTGTTTCAGCTAGTTTATTCTTCCAGATAGCATTATTTAGGTTGGAAATGGAAAGTCTGAGATAGAGGCTTTTCCTCTGGATGATGATTCATCTTAGACAGAAATCTTATTATGTGGCTGTTCGCATCAGAGCATCACCAGCCTTCTGTGATGCCTGGCATCACATGCCATCCCACCACAACTCCAAATATTATCTTTATATTTTGAAAAGATTAAAAACTCTGGAGGGAAAAAAAAAAAAAAAAAAAAAAAAGAAGAACTTCCAGAATAGAAAGGCTATTGCTTAGCATGAGAAACTTAACTCAGGGGGAATAATTAAAACTATGGCAATGCCACTTACTCCAGGTGTACTAATACTACTCACAATCTTCAGTTCTGAAGCTGCAAAGAGCCAAACAGTGGGAGCTTCAGGATGTGATTGGTATCAATTGCCCCAAGTAATATTATAGGACCTTATGGACTACCACAGCCTAGTTATGAGCACACTGGCAGATATCGCATGCTTTGATTCTCTGCCCCTCAGTTATTTTCCCAGGCTGGAGACAGGGGAATGGGTGAAGTGGCTTTTCTAACATCCTTACTTTTTTTGAAACCATGGCTATTTTCAGGGAGCATGACAAGCTAGCTTCTTTGAAGAAGGTGTTAATATTTTCCATTAGCAGCAGACAGTAGTTTTTTCACTGGTTTTCACCAGTCTGTGGCAGGGCAAATCTGTATTTTAAGAGGCACTTGCATAATCCTAGGGGTTTCTAGAGTTTCACTGTATTTGTTGGAGTTTCATTGCGCTGGGGCAGTGAGGTTGTTAATACCAACCAGACCAACTGAGAGTTTTCTGTCCCTGTGAGTTTCTGTCACGTTTAGTTTATTTCTTTTGCAAGGTAAGATGAGAGCTCTTTGCAACAGGCTGGTCTCAAGTTTAATGCAAAGACATTCAGTCTTTGAATGTCAGCTGCAATTGGCCTTTACTCATTACTGACCATGTCACACAGAAGCAGAGATAAAAATACAGAAAATTGATGCAGGCTGATAGATAGATAGATAGATAGATAGATAGATAGATAGGAAGGAAGGAAGGAAGGAAGGAAGGAAGGAAGGAAGGAAGGAAGGAAGGAAGGAAGGAAGGAAGGAAAGAAAGAAAGAAAGAAAGGAAAGAAAGAAAGAAAGAAAGAAAGAAAGAAAGAAAGAAAGAAAGAAAGAAAGAAAAGAAAGAAAGAAAGAAGAAGAAAAGAAAAAAAAGAAGAAAGAAAGAAAGAAGCCTGTCTAGCAGCTCCTTGGTAAATCTATGGGTGTCTGGTACAGACACAGAAAGACAGAGGACAGAGGAGAATTGAAGATGGCACAGACAACGGTTGGTCTCTGTTCAGCTTTCCTGGGTCTCCTACAGAAAGCACCATAAAACAAAACTGGCTGCAGCACAAATGACCTTCGTTCAGATTGATTGTTTTTATATACATATTCCTAAAAACAAACCAAAAATAAATTAGGCTTGCACATTGTTGGGAAAGCAGCAAAAATGACAGGACTGCAACAGAAAATGCTAGTATTTTGCCATATGCAAATGGTTATCTTTGTGTGATTTAAGGAGAAAATTATCCTTTTAGGTAAATTTAGCTATCATTTATCTTTATTACTGTTTCAACTG
This sequence comes from Meleagris gallopavo, assembly GCF_905368555.1. Taxonomy (NCBI): domain Eukaryota; kingdom Metazoa; phylum Chordata; class Aves; order Galliformes; family Phasianidae; genus Meleagris; species Meleagris gallopavo. The sequence continues at coordinate 122,667,800 of NC_139404.1, forward strand.
TAATTACAGAGCAAATTATTGACAGTGGGAGGAATTAAAACTACTCATTTAACTCCACAGCTTTGTTAAGATTTACTTGGTCTTTTATGTCTTTTTGCCTGTTTGAAAGGATATTCTCAGGAAATTTAAGACCTTGATTGAAGTGCCTGTGAAACAACTTTGCATTCTTTCAGTGAGACACAGAATAAGGTAAAAATCCACCTGGTGCTCAGGACCGAGAGGCATTTCTCTCCACAGGGTATTGAATCTAAATCTAGGCACTGTCAGCAATGGCTACCTTTCATTGTTACCCCATGGCTCTTTGCAGCTTTGGTTGCGAATTCTAATAACAATGTTGTAAATCTGTCATCATTTTTCCTTCCAATTCTAAACTACTTTTCATCTGACAACATGCCTAGGAGTATATGGGCCTTTTTTCCATACCAGATGAAAGGCAGATGGGAATAATTCTCTTTGTTAGTCCCCATTTTACTCACATCTCTTCCTCTTCAAAATGTGTCCCCACAGGCAATCCTGATCCCTACAGCTTTTTTTCCTTTATTTTTCTTCTTTTTCCCACAGGCATCTGTGACTCTCTTTTCTGTTAATTCTTGAACTCCTCGCTTTACTTTCAATCTCAAACGGTCATACAATACTATTTCACTGTGCTACATCTCATGTTGAAGCTTCCCACATACAACTGCTGTCTTCGCATTGTGCAGAGGCTTTAGGCAGAGAGATGGAATAGGCATCAGCTTTCTGCTTGTTCCTGAATCATCCTTCATATAGCAGGAAGAGGGATTTTGAAAATGTAGTAAACAAGCTGGAAATGTTGCATTAGGGATGGAGATGATCAAGATAAAAATCAAAAGCATAGCACGTACCTAGCTTTAAAAGTAAGTGATGCAGTAGGAAGAAGGGGAGAAACAAAAATAAAATAGATCATGCAACATAGGAGAAGAAAATAAATAGAGCTGAGCTAGAAGCATAATTGAAAGCACTGTCATAGAGGTATAACTACAAATAAACTGCAAACAGAATAGAGAAAGAAAATGGTGAAATGGTAGTCTCTGCTTCCCTATCCGTGGTACTGTACTCTGAGCTCAGCTCTTTAAAAAAGCTTTTACAGATGCAAGTGCTGGAAAACAGATGCATTGACAGTTTCTGCATCCCTTCTGGTAATTCTCCAAGCCTGTAGTAACTCACTGCCTGGTGAACTCCACTTAAACATTTAAAGCCCCCGGCTGCAGACAAGGCATGCATTGCTGACTCAAAACTGGATACTTTCTTAGCTGTTGGAAAAAATCCCTGCCAAGTGAGCTTGAATTGCTTGGAATTTTTCTAAAATAGCAAGACATCATCTTTTTTTCTGAATATGGAGTATTAACTGGAAACTCTCACTGACCAAACAAGAATGCTGTCACCAGAATACTGAATATGCAAAAATGTACCTTTTAGTAAAACTCTTAATTTTAGCAAACAGCCTTCTGCATTACTGCAGCCAAAAAGTATGTTTTGTCTGAAGACCATAGTTAATATGTAAGTATCCATCGTTGCCTGATTACATCTAATCTTTATTTTCCTGACCTCCTTATATGAAGGGGACAGGAGCACCGGTTGTGTTCTCTTCAGTCCTCCCAGTGGGAGCTTGGGATCCGGACAGGAGGAGGAGAATTGACTAGTTTGAATGACTGGTTGTGTGAACAGTGCCATGCCCAAGGCTATGGCTTCTATGCTCTAGGTAGAATCTTTGACAAATGACATGGGATGGGATGCAACTGATTAGGAGTAGCAGGAATATGCTAGGGTGCAAGCTATTTGGGCTCATTCTGAGGGCTTTTAACTAGAGTTGCTGGAGGAAGGGATGTACAGAACACTGTCACTCTAGGATGTAGCAGGGAAAAAACTCAGATTTGTTCTGGAGGTTTGTGAAAGGTCTCCTCTGGAAAGGCAGTGCATCTGAAATGTCAATCCACATTCAAAATGCTGAAGTGCCTCTATGTCAATGCACACACAGCATGGGAAACAAGCAAGGGGAGATTGAAATCGTGGTGCACTTGGAAAACTTTGAACTTATTGCTATCACGGAAACATGGTGGGATAATTCACATAACTGGAACACCACCATTAAGGGCTATAAGATTTTTAGAAGGGATAGGCAAGGTAGGAAGGGAGAGGGAGTCACCCTCTATGTTAAGGAATGGATAGACTGCGAGGAGGATTTCAACCACCCAAATATCCACTGGCAAGACAATGCAGGAATGGTTTTAAACCAAAGGAAGGGAGATTTAGACTAGATGTCAGTTCTTTACAGAGAGAGTGTGCTGAAATACAATACTTGAGGTCCCTTCCAACCGAACCTCTACTCAGGTAGGTTCATCCAGAGCAGGTTGCCCAGGACTGTGTCCAGATGGCTTTTGAAGATCTCCACATACAGAGACTCCACAGTCCCTCTGGGCAACCTTCTGCAGTGATTGATCACTAACACAGGAATAAAGCTTTTCTTCTGTTTAAACAGTATTCTGTATTTCAGTTTGTGCCCATGCTGCCTGATCTGTGACCGGGCACCATCAACCAGAGTCTGGTTCTGTTTTCTTTACTCTCCCCATCAGGTGTTTATGTTTTATGGCCATAGGCTGAACCTTCTCCAGCAGCTCTCATGCTGCCTAATGCAGCCCAGGTTACTGTTAGTCTTCTGAGTGACAAATGTATATTATTGTCTCATGGTCAGCTTGGTGTTCATCAGACTGTTTGAGTCCTCTTCTACCAAACTGCTTTCCAGCCAGTCAGTCCCCAGCCTGTACTGATGCCTAGAGATATTCTTTCCCAGACATTGGACTTGACATTTCCTTTGAGCTTCACATGACTCTCTGCCCATTTCTCCAGCCTTTCAATTCCCATCTTAATGGCAGCACGTGTGTCTGGACCATCAGACACTTCTACTAGTTTTGTATCGCCTACAGTCTGTTCCAGCATCCAGAATCCAGGAGGAACAGGGCACCCCACAGCCCCCAACTAACATCCTCCCATGGGAACTCACTCTGGATTGAGGACTCTGCTGTTCCAGTGGCAGCTGCTCCAGTGAGCACTAGGCATTGTGCCTTGTAGCAGCACATCATCACCATCACCAAGTGCATGTGCACAGTTTCTGTCCCCTTCTTTTGCACCTTTCTGCATGAGCTGCTGCATCAAGCACTGTGCCTGTTCCTCTTAGCTTACTTAGTCCCCATATAGGTCACTTGACAACATCCTCTCCACAAAAATTCCCAACTCCTTATAGCACACTATCACATATTTTATGCATGTTTACAGAGAAATGGGCTCAAGCTAACTTGTTGCTTCTAATCTTGCCCTTGCTCTTCTGCACATGCATAATGTATTAAGAACAGGTTAGTAATGTAATGATATATTGAAAATACTTTTTCTTATAAATAAACGATGAAATAAGTGCAAACACATGCACAAAGATGTGTGCCTGTGCATATGTGCGTGCTGAGAGTGAGCCGGAATCCGCTAAGGCAGGCATTAAGCACAGGGCAGTGTGACAGGCAGCGCTGCAATGCCTGAAAGTCCACAAGTCAAATTTGCAAATCTCTCTTCGAGGCTTGAAGATTTCTAGGTCCTGCATGGGAACATATTAGGCTTTTAGACTGGGGTTTGTCGCTGTCAGCATCACTGTGCCAAAGACAGGCCAGAGTTTCATAGAATCATAGAATGGTGTGGGTTGGAAGGGACCTTTAAGATCACCTAGTTCCAACCCCTGCTACAGGCAGGGACACCACCCACTAGACCAGGTTGCTCAAAGCCCCATCCAGCCTGGTCTTGAGCACCTCTATGGAGAGGGCATCCATAACCTCTTTCAGCAACCAACAAAAGCACTCAACATTTGCAAGTGGGACTAAGCTAGAAGTTTTCCAGGACCAATTGTTTCTCATTATGTGTTACAGTGATGCACAATTAATGCAATCAAGAGTCAGTTAGTGTTATAATTCCAACAATGACTGAAATATTTCTGAAAATATTAAAGAGATTTCAGGGTATATTAAAACTCTGTGACTTTTTTTTTCTGGAAAAAAAAGTTTTTTTTGAAAGACTCCTTACTGCTTTATAAATACCAGCAAAATATCTAATTCGGCATTTCTACATGCTTTTTAGGACAAAGAAAAATTATTATCAAGAGAACAAAGGATACAGTTGAATTCTTACCTACAAAGTCTATCTGTGAAAAATACATACAGCAAATCAAACATTGAATTGGCAGTTATCATGTTTTCCAAAGCAGGATGGGTGTTAATTACTAAGTAATGTATCCTAGGACTCTGTGTGCTGATACATTTTTCTATTTTGGGATTTTGAGATTTCCAGATATGTCTATGTCCTTTTAGAGAGATGGAAGTTTTCTTTCTGAAGGCATTTTCTTGTGGTATTTATTCATCCTTAAAAGCCATTGAGAGGAAATATAGTATCTCTGAGAGAGACTGCTGAACCGAAGTTACAATCCAATCCAATTAGTCATTTCCTTGTCTGTGAATGGCTGTTCCCTGTACACCTTCTTTTAAACTACGTCGCTCAGTTCAGTTTTCAAATGACCTCAGAGCCTTTAAAAAAATGTTAATGACAGAGCTGTATGATGTAGTAACAGAAATAAGTCTCAACAGCAAGAAAAACTTTATTGACCTTTTGAATTTTCAAGAATGCAATATAACAATGCCTGGATTAAAATACATGAATTATTTTGTATAATTAAACATATTTTAAGTCTGACTATTGGGAAACTACATCAGAGTTCAAACTAGAATTAGTATGTCAAGATATTCTCCATCAGTAATGTAATACATGCTTTGGTCAGGTAAGGGGACCAACGGTTAGGGGATTAGTACTTAGGATTGGGAAGAATTATTTATCCACATTGCAATTGGGAAGGAAACCATGTTCCAAATCTTTATTTTTATTTTTTCAGTGAGTCATATTGGATTTTCATCAAAATCCAGTTTTTCACATTCTAATCCTTACATAAAACTCCCATTATGGTGAGGTGCTGGCACAGCTGCCCAGAGAAGCTCTTGTGCCCCATTCCTGGAGGCACTCAAGACCAGGTTGGATGGGGCCCTGTGCAGCCTAAGCTGCTGGGGGGCAGCCCTGCTCATGGGAGGGGTTGGGGCTGGGTGGGCTTTGAGGTCCCTTCCAACCCAAACTATTTTGCAATTCTATCATTACATTTGGAATAAAATCTATAGCATATCCTAAAGTTCATTAAACCTAGCACTTCTTTTTCATGGTCTCTCTTTCCAAGCATCCTTATGTTTTCTCACGTGGATCATTTATTTAGCATATGATTGGTGAGTTTTTGTTTTTAGATCAGTTGTTGTGTTGAAACAAGGCCCTGAGTGACATTCTGGAGATTTGCTTTAGGTTTACTCAGCTGAGCAGATGTCTTTGGCATTGCTTCAACAGTTGTTGACTGAGAAGTTGCACGGGCTGGGGTATGTGGGTATGAGCACCCTTTACAGGCCATATGCAGCTTTTTATGATTGCAGGTTTGTGTCAGTGGACCTCAGGGCTTTGTCCTGAGCCTTTCAGATCTTTCATTAAATTTAAATCTCCTTGAAGCACTGATTGTGTCATATGGTTTTCATTATTATATGCACAGTGATGATATTCAGATTCGTGGTTTGCGTTAACCTTTCCTACCGAGGTCAGTAACAGTATCTCTGAGCATCTAACAGCTGTCTCCCCTGTGGATGTCTCATAATTTTTTGACATTAAACACAGGCAGTAGGAAGCTTTGTTAATTGGGTCTGACAGTTTGTATTCTTCTTTGGTTTGTATTTCAAGGAATCCACACAGAACCTTTAGCTGGGAATTTGGGTCTTGTTCCTGACAATTTGTCATTCACCATTCTTATTTTTTTTTTCTTCAACAAAAACATGGCACTGCTTAATATCTCATAAATTTTCCTGTACTTAACCAGTACGTCAATGAAAACATAATTTTGTATGCTTGCAGTTTTGTGTTTAGGGTTTGCCTTTATTCAAAAACATATTTGTCACATCATTGTAAGCATGCCTTTCTGCTTGCAGCATCTCATATTGGAGGGCAGCATGGGGGTTTGCCAAGGCCATTAGGCAGCATGTGCTTAGTGACATTTTTTTGAGCTTGAGCACCGCATGTCACTAGCTGGCACTTGTCTTCTGTGTTGGGGCATCTTTGGCCAGCATGCACAAAGGAACCAGTCAGAGCAGACAAACTTTGTCATAATTTAACTAAACAGTTTCTGTGGGCATGAAAGAAGAGAGTATGGTCTATTTACTGCTTCTCAGTACAGGCTTTTGCTCTCAGGCAGGGCATTAAAGAAACCAACAGTACAGTCATTTTCCAAAGAAGTGATTGAAGTGATTAACGGAATACTGTTGAGTCTGACCAGCAACTCAGCTGAGTGAGAGCACTGCAGGAAGCGAGAAGTTTCTGTTCAAACAGAATAAAAGGAATACATATGTGGTTTTCTCTATCAAAGGTTAAAAAATAATAATAATAATAAAAGTATTTGTTTTTTTTATTTGGTGATTATTGAGAAGTAAAAGGGATGGTTTTCATTTTCATTTAGTGCTTTCTTTTAAATATGACCTATTGGACTGTTCAAATGTCCTCAATCATGCAAAGACCAGCTCCTACTTCTTTCTTCCTTAAAAATAAGGAGCAATAGAAACATAACATTTAGACTGTAATGAACAAATCAACAACTTAAAAAGTGCTTGAAGGCATGTTGTTGGATTGTGTTGCTAAAGATTATCAGGTAACCCAGAATAATAGTAAGGGTTGTGGGAACCATTTGGTTTACATGACTTGAAAGAGACACGGTGAAGAAGTTTTGCAACAGGTTCTGAATATTGTGCTGCTCTGCCTCTACTCTGCTCTGAAACAACAGAGGCCCTCTCCAAGCAGCTTGTCAATTGGAAATAAGGGAAATCAAGTCTGGGTATGCCCTAAGAGCTGCCCATTTATACAAGTGTAAACTCTAGCCCCAAATCTAGCTGAGAATGGCACAGAGTAGCCTGTAGGAAATAATTTCAGAAACACATAACAAAAATCAGTGTCTGACCTGCTGCCTCATCTGTGCATGGTACCCAGCAGTGCCATCCTCCAGGAGATTGGCAGACGATGAGAGATACATCTAAGAGGGTTTGGTTGGGAAGAATTAACAAAGGATCCCCTATTCAGTATAATCCCTCATGTCTGAGGATGGAAGAGAGAATCTGGGGAGAAAAAAAGCGTGCTCATTTCTCTTGTATTGTAATTAGGAAACAATTTCACTTTTTCTACAGCAAAGATTGCAAATGGCGAATCTTCATTTTATGAGGACTGTTTCAGCATTATCAGCAAATGGAAGGAAAGTTATTACAAGCTGCAAGAATGAAATTACACCTATTTTTAACAGTATTATGCTGCAGGGAAAAGCAAGTTCCTGTAAACTCAATATTTTCAAGGGGAGCAAAAGAAAGACTTGGGAGAATTGTGTGGGAAGTTTGATTGACTGTTAGTTGAGGGAATAGATAATGCTAATGGGTTTATTTTCTAATTTCACAGTGTTTCTGAGAGCATTACTAACTGCAAATTGATGGAAAAAAAAAGAACAATAAAAAATAGAAAAAAAAATTTCTACCTATGCCTGTGATATTTAAGCGCAGAAAACACTCGCTCTGGATTTAGCTATATCTTTTTCATGGTATAATAGATCATTTGCAGTTATTTTCAATGGCTATAATTTTTTTCTATTTCTTAGACAAAATTTCCCTTGCATCCCAGAAAGCTCAAAAAATTCATGCATGTTCAGCGGGAAGAAAGATCCCATTAAGACATGGTAAGAGCATCCACAGTGATTGAATCTATGAATAAAGATTTTGAGGTTAAAAAAGCACAAACAAACACCTTTGTTGCGAAGACAGGCTGAGAGAGTTGTTTAGCTTGGAGAGGTCTCCAGGGAGATCTCATTGCAGCCTTTCAGTACGTAATGGGGCCTTACAAAAAAGTTGGGAAAGAACATGTTAGATGGGCATGTAGTGATAGGACAAGGGATAATGGTTTAAACTGAGAGTAGATTTAGATTTAGATTTAGATTTAGATATAAGGAAGAAATTCACCACCAGGGTAGTGAGGCACTAGCACAGAGAATCCCCATCCGTGGAGGTGCTCAAGGCTAGGTTGGATGGGGCCATGGGCAGCCTGAGCTGGTGGACGGCAGCCCTGCCTGTGGCATGGGTTTGGGACTGAATGATCTTTGAGGTCTGTTTCAACACAAAACATTCTATGATCCTTTCTTCCCTATATTTCACTGATGAAGGTGTTTTTAGTATACTAGTGCAACTATTAGCTTGAGTCCTAGGACGGAGGAAGGCTTTCCCTGCATAGACTCTGTTTACAAAGACTTTTATAGGGGGATTTTCCTTTGTCATAATTTTTGAGTCTCCTTCACTGAACTTGCGTAAGTAATGTATTCATTTCTTCCTTTCCAAGGTCACTCCTTTCTGGGAATATCTTGCATGAGCAAACAGTTCTTAGAGATGACCTGGAAACAAATGTATCTTCCAACTCTCTCTAGATGTTTGAAGATATTTGTTAAGAAAGTTGTTAAAAGATGGTATTAATATTGTCTAATCCTAGTCCCCATTGTCATTAGAGACAACAATGTGTTTAGGAAGATAGGCAAACTACTTGCGTAAAAGTATATTAAAATATACACCCAAACATACTATTTCATTCCAGAGTTATCTCCGTCAAATACAAGCTTATGTGTCGTTTGCCTGCCATATTAATTGTGGAAAGCTGTCCTGTCTGCTCCAGACAGATAATGGTTTTGAACAACAATCTGACAGAGAAGGTAAAATCATACGCTCCTCTTGCCATGGTTGTATGTGTCTCAATTCTCAGTGATAACAAGTATGGTTCTTAAAGGATTGTGAAGTGTGTACCAGCACAATATCCTTGTATTAGGAAGATGAAGATTGGATATATACAGTAACTCTTGCCACTTTACTGTAGCTAAATTAGAAAAGAAATCTGAAGTCCAAAATGTTTGGACATAAGGTAACCCTGAAGAGATTTTATTTCCATAAAAATAAGCACATACAAGCATTTGAATTCCAGTTAAAGAAGGGATGGTAAGGGTCAGCTTAGCCATTCTCGTAAGACTGGCAAATCTCACATATGGGAAGTATAAATCTAGTAAGGAAGTAAAGGACTAACTAAAACTACTTTATTTTATTTGACTTGACCATATAAATCAAAATTAAATTTCTATCAACTTGGCTATAGTTTTTAAAATGTTGTTACTAAAATATATCTTGCTTTCCTCATGTAAAATATGCTGTGTTGGATGCAACTCTTTGGCATCTTTGGTCTAGTCAGGGGCAGATACTAAAAACAAACAGAATTCAGAATGAATAAAATGTGCAATTGAGGCCAAAGGAAGCATGTTTTGCATGCATCTCGACCATTCAGAAAATCTCTGTATAAGAACCCCAGGTGGTGTAGGGCCAAGACCAGCAAAAAGACCTTGCATATGCAAGTTTTCTAAGATGTTACTTATATGTCAGACGTGGCTTTCAAACAGTGTTCTGAAATGTAGAGTGAGGACCTAGAATGTCTTCTCAGTACACAGAGCAGAGAACTGTCGTTGGGTTTCCCTTGATCACACAGCATTCTGCTCCACTATGTACTCGGGCAGGAGCAGAAGTGAGGCCATTGTGTGTGTCGTGCATGGCAACATGGGTTAGGCACACTCATGTCTACATTGACTTAGCTGTGCACAGACGCTTAAGATAACCAAGTATCCATCTTGAACTGGTCAGGTCTTTTTGAACCTGGCACTGCCTTTCTTGCTCTATGTGTTTTAATGTGTTGGAATGTGTTTAATTAACTGACAAATACCTTTCTTTTGCCTTGTTCACATATGACTTGGGGATGCGATGCCATTTTGGCATTCCAACCAAAATTTAGTAGACATTAAATACTGTTGTAAACTTTCTTCTTTTAGTTATAATAATTTCCATTCACAATACTAGCAATACCTCTGTTTTCCAGGTATTCTTAGACAATGATTTCTGGTTAGCTCGCTCAAAGGTTTAAGGGCACCTCTCTGTTTGTTTGCTTTTTCCAGATAATTTCCAGATGTTTCCCATGGCAATTTGTTTTGTGATGCAGGAATTCCATCTGGTCCCTTCTATGCATTGGCTCTGCTTCAGGTTGCATCTGCATCACATTGTGATGTTTGAATTAGTACTTCTTGTATTCTGTACTGCCTATTTATCATGATTTGCATTTGCAGACTGTTTCTTCCGCTTGTCTGTGTTGATTATTGCAAAAAATGACAAAGGATATCAAAATGTTAGAAATTTCAGTGTACTTCCAAAATCATATTTGAAACTCATTACAAAACGTTACTCCTGGACTTAATGGAGTACCAAAGAGAGTAGGTGATGATTAATTAAGAAAATTATGTGGCATTAATACATGCATATGACTTAAAAAAAAGAGATTTGAAGAATTTAAACTCTCCATTTGTTTACTAAAGAATCCTACAGACAAGGCAATGCCTTACTTAATGCTAGAAAGCCAATACTTCTCTCTACACACAGTGCTGAGTAGCACTCATAACTACTAAGTATTAGCCAGACATTACATTTATCTTAGTAAATGTGTTTTCTCCCTGACCAAGCAAGACCTCTGTTTGGCTTTGACTGAGGCCAACAGAAATTCCAGTGATGGTTAGTCAGCTGTCACAGGATGTGGTAACACAGATACTTCAGCTAAGTTTACTGATCATAACAAATACCAGTTGGGAAGAGTTTCTTACTGAATGAATCACTGGATGGAAGAGAATATAGAAGAGGTCTTTTGCCTGTGAGTGTTATCCTGTTTAGAAAAGCATCCTACACACAAGCAAGAGAATTTTAGTTGAAATAGCAGTAGAAAAACCTTACAGACCTTGCCAAAATCCAGTCCCCAACCACATTTTAAACTCTGCATCTGCCTGTGAACATGGCAACTACTTATTACTCTCTATAATTATTTTAAAATACTTTACACTTTTCTCATGTTAAATATGATATTAGGATGACTGGCAAAAAAATTCTCCAAAACAGCATTTCTGAACAGGATATTAGCCCATTCTTTTCATATCCAGCACCCTAAAAGAGACAGAGAAGCAAGTTGTTTTGGGATGTTCTTTCTTTGAGATGTAGGGAGCAATTTGGTTATGCAGAGTAGCATACTACAGAAAGCATTTTCCGTTAAAGAAATATGACTGGTATGCAGGGATGATATCTATATGGAAATTTTCTTGAAATTTTAAGATAAGTTTTTGAAGGTCACACACTTTAACACTTTGGAGTTAAAATAATGCGAAACTTATTCATTAAAATCAGCTTAATCTGTTAAACTCAGATCAGCAAAGGATGAGCAGATACTGAGCGAAATTTCATAACGTGGGAGGCAGTTGACTCTGAGGGTAAGAGACAAAGATTATATTCAAACATTTAGAATGCCTCTGGATAATTGTCTTTCATCAATTTAATGTATTTATTTGATACAGTATCTTTTTTTTTTTCATCAAGCAACATACCAGCTTTGTTATATGAGGTTTTTACATACAAGCTAGTAAATTTTATAAAATAAAGTGTGAAATAGCAGTAGCGGCTGTTCTGTGCTCCTGCATAAATCTGACTTGAACTATAAAAAAGTGAACCAACCAAAGGCTAAAAGCCTATCTGAACTGTTTTCAAACTGGCTCCCCAGAAAAGTTACATTCTATGCATTCAATAAATTGTGCTAAGAAAAGGCAGGAATGAGAATACCTGCAGCTCACACTGCTGCCAGAGACTTCAGGTTGTGGCACCACAGGTTCTGTATGTTCCCAAGCACACAACGTCTAATTGGCAGACCCAGGTCATTATGATCCACAGTGAAAGCTTTAAGTCACCTTCTCATACTTTCCTTGGCATTCTTACTACTTTAGGAAATTATATTGAAGAAATATGCTCTTACATCCTTTCTGTTACCAGTTATCCAGTTCATCAAAGTAGATTCACTTCTTTATTGACCTACTATTTTCATAAGTGCTGATATTCTTATATGAACATTTTGATTTATCTCTGAAATATACGGTTACAGAATGATGAAAGGAATTTTGCATTTGTGTTTTTTAAATCACAGGTTTTTACAGTCTCTCCATTGAAAATTTATCACATGTCCAAAAGGTCATCTAGAAGTTTACCTCTCTCCTGTGGAGTCTATTGGTAGGAAATACACACTCCTTTATTCCAGGGATTTCTCAAGTGCATTCCATTTTGCATACTGCTAATGCAGTAAATCCCAAACATTTGGACTGTATACATAAAGGTGATTTGTATGGTCCATGTAAAAATAGCTTACTCTTACTACAAGCTACTGGTACAGTTATCCAGAATCCGGTTTGCTTTTAATCATTTTTCATTTCCATTCCAAATAGCCTGGTGAGTTGCTATAATCTCTGACTACCATAAATGACTGAGCCATGTACAGAAAAAAATTCCACCAGCCTTACCAGGAGAAGAAATTGGTGGATTTGCTGCTTATCCAGAAATGTGGAGTGTAAATCTCTGTGTATTAGCATAAGTTCTGAGAGGCTTGCTTGTGTATCCCACTTCATCATTATGTCTTGTTTTCTTTCACCCCAATAAGGCATAAAGCCTCCTTTATTCTCTCTAACCCTTTGCTGTAAAGAGATGTCATCAGCAGAAATCCAATACAGCCATTCCTATCAGTTTACAACAGAAATCCTTTTCTTCTTTCCTTCCTTTCCCCTGTTTTTTTGTTTTGTTTTGTTTTGTTTTGTTTTTTCATGCTTGGAAACTGTTTGGAAAGACTACAGGCATTAGATTGCTCCTTGTATCAGTGTGCACTGTTTTCCCAGCCTGATGGGCTAATTTCCTCCTTTTCTCCTCACAGTTTTGCACCCTGCTAGCACTGCTGTGGGAACTGGGGAGTTAGCCACTAGCATCCTGCAAAGGTTTACCTAGCTCTGCACTGGTATGTGCTGGCAAGTGGAAAATAGGGGAATTAAACTGAAATGTATGTGGTTTGGAGGTGGGCATATATATACTGCTTTAGACTGAGGAAATCAGCCTTCCAGGGCAGGAAGTGGCTTTCCTCCTGATACTGAAAGAGTGTAGTCTTCATTCCTGTGTTAGAAACTACGAGTTCTCAAAAGTCATAGAAGGACATCTAACAAACAGGATGGGAAATGAATGGATACAAATGCAGTGCTGCTGGTTTTGTCCTCACTGGGCTGTTATATGGTGTATGTCATCAACTCTGGCTGCCCTCTGTGCAGCAGAGAGGCCTACTGTAATGGAGCCAGAGAGTGCCTCAGCAGCTCTTCCACAGAGTGAGACGTTCTGCTTCCAGGAGTCTTCCTGAGGATGGCAATGCAGGGGCTGCAGGGCTGTGCTGGCAAGCGTCAGCCTGTAAGGACATTGTGTACTTACAGTGTGATCACTGTGGGAAAGTAAATGATAATGCAGTTTGGATTTCAATGGCTGTTTCAGCTCCCTGTGAAGTCCTTTGTCATATTCTAATGGATCAAAAGGAGATCTTCATGCTGAAGTTTTAACTGAGTGATGATTTCACTTCAGAGCAGAATTAAGCCTTCTTCTTTTGCAAAAGCTAAAGCTAAGCTGCCTATATTCATTTGTATTCTGCCGACACCTCTCTTTGCATTTTCTTCCCTCAAGTTCTTCTTTACATAATCTTATCCTCATATTGATGTCTTCAACATGGAATTCTATCTGAATTTCACATTGAATTGTAGAGCTAATCTTATTAAAGATCACTGAGAGCCTTTGCCCTACAGACCGATGTCATATTCCTTCCTGATAAACAATATTAAAAATGTATGTATCTGATATTTACCATTTGTGTTTCTTACCTAGTATGACCATGGCAAGGTTATGAATTGCTTGAAGTTTTGAGAATATCTGCAGTCAAACCATGTGAGATCTTCATGATGGCAAAACCCTACACAAATGAGTCAGGATGAGTCTGGACTGATGCTAAAAGACAAATGACATTCAGTATTTACATGGTAAAATCCATAGAAATCTAATCTGGAGTACATTATAGTTAATTCAGTGCAGTAAATTACAATTAATTTAGTGCAGGAATTTAGATTAATTTAGTACAGCAGTGCACACTGACTATTTTGCATTCTGACCACTAGAAAATATGTATTTTAGGTGGTTATAGACATGCTGCTTGGTCTAAACTGTCCAGCTGCTCGAATATCAGAGAGACTGAATACATTTTTAATAAATCTTTGTCTTATTGAATGTGACAGAGACAGTGTTTTCTGCAGCAAACTGCTTTTTTTTTTTTCCTTTTTTCTTTTCTTGTTTTCCCCCATGTAATAGATCATAAAACAAAGACTAAGCTTCCAGGTTTCTTCTATGATTCTCAGTTCTACAGCAGGAATATAACCACAGTATAGCCTAGAAGGAAACGCAAAACTAGGTCAGGTGTCTCTGTATTTTAAAAAAGCCAAAAAGCAAGGAGCAACTCTTCTACCTACCCATAGATTTCAGAAGATAGCAAAGCAGATCATGTTTTAAAATTTATTACAAAAATAGAACCATCCATGCTTTCAAAATAGATTATTGTATCTGATAACGACAGAACAAAAAAGTAGCGTTCACCTGGGCTGGCGTGAGATGTGCTTATGTGGGAGAATTTGCTTGCCCTCTATAGATTTTCTCAAAAAGACAGTGAAAGAACAGTAAGTATAGGACCTAGACTGTTCAGTTTCATTTTCATGTAGCCTGAATAAGAGTATATAGGCAAAAGGATGTGGTACTGGAATGTGGTTCTGTTACAATTGCCCCGAAGCTGAATCAAGTCTTTGCCAACAGAAGACCACCAAGTGCCAAAGCAGAACAGCCTGGCATCTTACTGCACAGAGCTCCTGTAAAATCAGTGGGTTGCAGTGTCTTTGGATTTATTTACATTTATTCTCATTAATATTTAAAGATGATCTACTGAGTTGAAAACAAACTTTCAGAACCAATACAGAGGGAAGAAGATGATGTGTCATAATATATACTGTAGAAGTAATTTTTATTTCTTCCTCTTTGCTGTTCAATATCAGATATTAACTGTCAGTTTTTTGTATATACTCTCTCTTTAGCCAGCATGGGTGAGGCTTTTGCGCAGAAATGTTGATTCCATGCTAAAGTAAATGCTTAAGGCAAGTGACGCTGGAAATGTCTTTCTCTGCTTACTGCAGAGGGCTTTGAGACCACCAGCTAAAACACAGGGCTGAGAGGAATCCATTTCCAAGTTCAGACACAGAGCTCCATTCAGTTGTTCCGACTTAGCCACACAGTCCCTCTGTAAGATCAGTCTGCTGGCTGGCTGCCTGCCTATCAGTGTGTGGGTATCCCATTGGGCTTGGCCCACATTTGCCAGACCTGAGCAGACTTTCCTGATACCTGAGTCCTCTAAAATTTCCTGTTTTTAGGGCACCTCTATTTACACAACAGAATTGAGCTTGCAGTAACCACAGTGAGGAAAATGGGAGATTCTAAACTTGGGCAGCCAGAATCCACTTAGATGCTCCATGGCAGGTATGTCCAACCTGCAGCTGCCCCCCGCTCCACACCATTATGCCTGCAGGTCCCCCCACCAAGCAGCCCGGCCCAGCCCCAGGCACACATCCATAGCTCAGCACCAACCATATATTGGTGTGCGATGATCACTGTCTGAGCTGAAATAGGACATGGGAAGGGCACGGTGCAGCACTAACTCAGTTCGGCAAATGACTTTATGCATTTTGATGCATTGACTAAACACAGTAAAAAATATGCAGCCGAGTTTTCCATTTTGATAAAGGAATTTGAGAATGAGTTTCAACATTTCTGAAAAAATCATCGATATATTTGTTTGTTTGTGACGCCATTCGCTGCCAGCATCAGTACATTACCTGTGAATATTGAAATGGATTATATAGAGATGCAGCCAGACATTCAGCTCAAAGGAAAAAACAATTGTGTCTCCTTACCAGGCTTCCATAAACCCTCTCTTACCAGAGGGAAATATCCCTTGTTTCACAATCACACATTATTCATGTCATCATTTCTGGCAGTATGTACTCTTGTGAACAACTGCTTTAAAGGATGAAGTACAGGAAGAGTAAAATTTCTTAAAAACTCTCTGAGAAAACCTTGAGAGCTCAGTAAAAATAGCAACCACCTCCATCAGACCAGGCTGATGCATTAGTGTCACAAAAACATTACTTTTACCTTTTTGTTGCTTATTTTTTATGCTTCTAAGAAAAAATATACAAAATTAAGGTTTTTTTTACTTATATAAATTAACCATAATATATATTTTTCAAGGCCTGCTCTGAAAGTAATGCCTCCTGACTTATGGTGCTGGCCCACAATGTCAGAGGCAAATGTTAGTGGCACAGCAGTAGAAGCTGAACCTTCCCACCAACATTCCATTTTATTTTGTTGCCGTGTGATAGATGACAGCAGAAGGGCAGTCTGAGAAAACGATGTCTGATATGAAAGTTCATATAAAGAAGAGGTGTGTCACTGAATTCTCCCATGAGGAAGAAATGGTGCCTACTAACATTTCATTGACAGTTGCTGACTGTTTCTAGACCAAACAGTGGATGTGAGAGCAGTGAGGCAGTGGATAGTACGTTTCAGTAGTGGCAACAACAGGTTACCTTTACTGATGCAGATCGTTATGAACACAACATACAGGCTCTTGTTCATGGCTGGCAAAAATGCAAAGATAATGATGATGACTGCTGAAAACTTGCAGCTAAGAATTTGCTCTATCAAACAGTGCTACTGTGCTCTTTATATTTCCTGTAGCTTCCATGGAAATAAGAGGCATTGCTTTCTGAGTGACCGAAGTATGTGCAACCCGAGAGAACTCCTCTTCAGTTCATTGTTCTGTTCAGTCCAGCCAAGCCAAAAGGTTGGACACCCACTCCTTACCTAGTAGCAACCCAAAATTTCACAGTACATCAGAGAGACTGAGCACTGCTAGAGAGATATAGCTTATTTATTTCAGATTTGCACATGCCTGAGAGCTCACTGGTTTCCCCAGAATCAAGCACACCAAATAGGCCTATCCGCACTATATTTACACATATAGCTTCGTGGCCAAGACAATCACCAGTTGCCATTTCACCCACAAGACTTGCTCTGTTGACAAGCAGCAGGTTGAGGAAAGCAGCTTTTCTCATTGCAGGTAAGTTGTCTGAGCCACTGTATCCAAACAATTGTACTACTGTCCACTGAAGCCATTTGTTACTATAGGATGAAGATAAACCCTGCCCCATTCAAAATGGCAAAATGGAACTAGATGCCTGATTAGCCAAGCTTACAGGGTTGTAATCAGCAATGTGGAATCTAGTTAGAAACCTATAGCTAGACAGTTTTCCCCAGGGGTTAGCACTGCATCCAGTCACACTCAACATCTTCTTAAATGACCTAGGTGAGGAGAAAGAACACCATCTCAACAACTTAGTTGCTGATACAAATCCAGGAGACCTCTAATGTAACAGAGCTCTCTTTTCCTCCCCCACAAAGCATTCTTACTGAGGAAGTACTTGTAAATATACTTGTAAATACAATAGGCAGCCCACTATTCATGGGGGTATGTGATCAGTTGACCTCAGGTGTTGAACCAGGTGCCTTCTATCAGTTCTTTCAGTACCCTGTTTGAGACTGAGTTGTGATGTTGTTAAGTGGCCTTAATTAAGGGCTCCTTTCTACCATAGAATCATAGGATGGCCTGGGTTAAGAAAGATCTTAAAGATTATGATCTTTTTTTCTTTGTTGTAGTTGTGACTCTTTCTTTTTTGCTGTTTGATGTTTTTCATAAGAGAGAAGAAAGGAGAGAAGGTTTTTTTTGGAATATATGTCAAATCAGGAATGGAAGAGGTTGTATTGGATGGTGCTGTAATCTGTTGAGGCTATCAGGGCTTTCCTGTAGCTGTTCTCATTAGAAGATGTTCTGAGTTGTGTATGAAATAAGCAAGTAAGTAAAAAAGCAACAACAACAAAAAGCAAAACCGTATTTTTCCTAAATAGCTCCTAGTGTGATAACTATGTTCTTTTGTGAATTAAGGTGGAGTACAAATGTTCTTAGACTGTTCCTATTTATGGTATGTGTAGATCACTTTTAAATCACTAAGAAGTGAAATATATGTGTGTGTTCTTAAGGTGTGATTCCATGACTGAATTCCTTTTCCTCTTTGTTTCTGTTCTAATTTTGATGGATTCTGTGATTCAATACATTCTTCTAAGAAACATTCCCTGTCTGCAGTTTGATCCTGTAGTCAAATACTGTAGTTTCTTCACTTTTTCTCATTCTTTGCTGGAATAAAAAATATTTGCTGATGTAACAATTATTAAGAGAAAATACTATAGTGCTGTTGAAAAAGGAAACAATGGAACTAACTTCTTAGTAAAACAAGCTGCTATCAGTTCTGTTAGACTATCATAAATGTAGTGCAAATTAATATACCATCTGTTTTCTGCTGCAAAACTGCACTCCTCCTGCTCCTGTTCTACCCCTACTAGCAAGGGCTGTGAAACCTGTAGTTTGCTTTTCTTATATGTTGACAGTGTGTTAATTTTCTTTCTACCTGCTCCTCAATTAAATTTTCATCTAATCCCTCTAAAAACTGTCCACTCCTATTATAGCTCAATAACTTTCATAGTACATGATTTAACAATGCTCTTTAAATAATGGTTTCTTAGTTCCCTTCTTTCTCTTTTTTTATTATTTAAACCCTGTACAGTGATATTTTCTTGGATCACTTCATATAGGCGGATCACTTCCTTACACGCAACTGCATCAACGTTAGTTCATTCCAATTGTTTTCATGTTATTTTTCATACAGCAAAACAGAAGTTCAATTTTAATTTATTGTGTCTGTAAAACATCTGTGAAATGTTATCCACTACCTTAATCATCTTAGCAAGCAAGTGAATCACTGTTTTTTCTTGCCAACACGTAAGATCTACACTAATGAATAAAAAAATTGTTACTGTACTAGTTCTGTGTTAGCCTTCTCTGAAAAGTCAAGAGGTCCTGATACCTGTGCCATTTTGAATAAGTGAACTTTTTTTTATCATGTTTCTCAAATCCTATATTCTAAAATACTATCATAAACTTTTATTAGGTTCTTCTACTTTCAAAAATTTTCTGTTTAATAGAATAATGTAAATCCATAAATAGGATTGTTTTGATTTCTTCCTCCATGTAGTCAGTTTGCATAGTCAGACAGTAGCGTACAGGTGTATGGCCAAAAAAAAACCACCAAACCCCAGAATTTACACAAGCACAATAAATGGTGTGTTTGTTTATAGGAACACAGAGCTGAGTATGAATTTTTACAGGTTTCACAGATGCCTGTGACAAATACTTCATTCCTTGCATAATCTCAAACAATCCTGGAGGCTTCAGTGATAATGCTAAACAATGTTTAGAATTCCCCAGTGCTAAAATCATCTATAACAACAACAACAAAAGAGCTATATTTACATTTTTGGAATTTATGTATATAGTTCTGAAGTCTGCAATTATGTTATATCTTATTAATCATTTACTAAAGAATTAAAAATTAAGATAGAGAAGTTTTTAAATTCTTAATGATAAAAAAAAAACATTAAAAAATCAAAACAACATCTGCTGTATCCATGTAAACAGTAAGAAACCTCCATATGGTTAAAATGATAAAACTGCCAATAAATAATAAACACTTATGTTAGAAAACAACTTTGTTATCACAATGTGCTGGGCATCTCAATTTGGCAAAGCCTGAGTGTTTTGCTCAATAAGGACTTCAACATAGCTAAAGTTAATCTGAAAAATATCTTGCCAAATGTACAGCATAATCAAGAATTATTTTAAAACTATTTTAAAATTCTTGATTCTGATATTTCAGGGTTTTTTTATTTGTTCGTTTTTGTTTGGAGGTTGTTGTTGTTGTTTTGCATGCAGTTAATAAAACTTCTTCACATACATTTTTTTTATGGCACATGCTTTCTGGTTTTTATTGTCTTCCTAAACCTGTGTTGTTGTAATATTAATAGTTGAAAGGATGGCAAGGATTTCTCTCTATGCCTTGGGATGTGGCCTATGAAAAATGGAGACTACTCAGGAGATTAGGTATAATTGTAGTAAAAGTAGAAAATTAGTCTTCTAGGGGGTTTTGGATCCAGCCCATAGCTACCTGCAGCAGCGTCTGCAGACACGTAGAATAGAATACTTGAAAATGTCTAAACAGAAAACAGTCACCATTCCAAAAGGCCAATTTGGACATCAGAGCCTTCTCCTTGCCTGAGTCTAAGGAGCTACTCAGCTGATGGACAGTAATTCTAGATACTGGGTACAGTTTACTGAACCTGGAATTTAAGTGTCTCACTCACATTCAGAGAGGAGAGCAGACACCTCAATTCAGGTGTTGGAATATGGAGTTTTATCAAGAATTCATTAATTTTATATATGGGGTGGAGCCCACTGCAACTGCTTATTCAGATGAAGTTATTTATAAGTCTTTGCTGAACTGGCAGTGATTGCCATGATTAGACTTTTCAAAGCATACATGTGTCTACTGTGAATTATAGAAAAGAGTACCTCATGAAATATGCACATTATTTAAAGCTGTTTTACTCTCTAGCATTGTGATAGTTATGGTTTGTCAGCATTTCTCTTCATCTTTAAGTATCTGACTTTCCTCAGTGAGTTTCACAGCAACAGAGTAATTACTTTTCAAACTAAATTACACCCTACTTTGCTTGTCATCAACCTAAGCACATTTTTAACCAAACACTGTAAAATCACAAAACATTTTAAGCTCAGGTGGATTATTTCTAGGCATTTTTTTTGCATGCCACATGCAACATCTTATGTTAGAAAACAAAATTTGGCATCAGAATTATAGTTCTCTCTGACCGCTGAATTGGGCTGAACAATCCTTTTAGGAGATGCAATCAGGTCTGAGCCAATGTTAACTATTAGCTTAGCTATTCTATGGAGGAAAAAAAAAAAAGAGTAGGTAGAGGAAAGTAAATTATAGGAAGTGTTTGTAGGTACAGTGAAAAGCTCTAGAATGTATCAGTCACATAACTCAGCCATAATAATGGCTTTTGCTTCTGGGGCTATAGAAATGAGCATCTCAGATGTCTTCCTCCTGGATGAATTGGGTTAGAATCCTTATTTTCCCTCATTAGGATGTATAGCAGATGTGACATGTTAAC
Organism: Meleagris gallopavo; assembly: GCF_905368555.1. Taxonomy (NCBI): domain Eukaryota; kingdom Metazoa; phylum Chordata; class Aves; order Galliformes; family Phasianidae; genus Meleagris; species Meleagris gallopavo. Next base: position 122,689,093 of record NC_139404.1, read on the forward strand.
TTAATTGTTGCAGCAGAAGCACAGAAAGATGCCCCAGGGAAATCTGTTGTCTTTTCTCATTCTCATATTTTAGAAAAAAAAGATAATGTTTTGACTGGCCCAAAACAATTACTTCTGGAAATTGTTCCTTGAATGCTGTTGTTTTTTTTTTTCTTCCCTTTTCTTTCTTAATTTGTACTGTGTGGCTTAGGGCAGGTGACCAGCATGATACAGTTTTATATGTGACCAATAAAACAAAACTGATTCAAGAAAGGACCCAACACTCAGAGCTATATAACACTCTGCCTTTGCTTACACAGCCAACAAGTGTTCCCAAGGGGTCCTGAGACTTCCTGCTTCTGCAGCTAATTTAACAGTGGATGGGAAGAAATAAAATGTGTTTACTGAAGTCCTATGGGAAGCCTCTAACTGATTTCCTTGGAAAGGACATGGCTGCAAGTGCTGGGATGTGTCTCCCTGTGTGTAGTTTCCAGTGGCTCAGGTCATGGTTCCCCATGCCAGATGTTTTCTGTCTGTGCTGAGCTGTGCTCAGAGCTCAGCTCCTCCTGACATTCCCCTCTGCTGTCCTCCAGCTTGCTGCTGGGAACTGCTGGCAGCCTGTGCTTTAGAGGCTGCTTCAGAACAGATAACTCCTTGTGAACTGAATGTTTTCTGTCCTCAGTTGTGCTTTCAGCAGTGAAAATAGATTTTCAATCAGTGTGTGTGTAGTTCATGTCAACAAACAGCTTTCGATAAACGGTGGCTGCACCTTTTCTGTAAGCATTGCTGTGGTTCACCTGTGGTTGGAAGGACAGAAGCCTGATGGAATCATGGTATCTGCTGAGCATTTTTCGATGGAAACACAGCTTTTGCCAACATGTTTGTATGTGTTGCCTGTCGTATACAACTGCATCACCTCCTGCTGAAGATCTTAAATCATAGAATGGCCTGGGTTGAAAAGAACCACAATGATATCTAGTTTCAACCCCTCTGCTATGTGTGGGGTCACCAACCACTAGACCAGGTTGCCCAGAGCCACATCCAGCCTGGCCTTGAATGCCTCCAGGGATGGGGCATGCACAGCGGTTTGTAGAGTCTGGTTATATAGCGTATGGGAGGATCAGACTCAACTATATGCCAAGTTCATTTTTTTTATCTCCTAGAAAGCTGTTTTCATAACATGGGGGAAAATCTATCCAACAAAAATCACTATGGTTTCATAGAAATGGCACTCTGCAGCTAGTGACTCTAATCAAAATGACGCCTTTTCTATCAACTTTGAAATTCCCCTGAAAAGAGCACAGCAAGCATTACATTTTAAATTCTAGTCCACCTTAAAATCGTTACAATTTTCTTTCCAATTTTGGGGGGAATTCTTGAAAACTCTTGGCTGAATACTGTTTTCCTTATTCAAAGGTTTAGTCTGAGTCTTTCTGAAATCACCGGGATTGTTCACATGAGTAATGCAAGAAATATTTTCTGCTATCCCCACAGCTATGCAATGGGGAAATTTGTCAGCCAGGCTTTCCAGGAATGATCACATTGATTTATCTTCAGCGTGGTATGTCTCAACAAGATTTCTTCAAACACGTTGTTCTTAAAGCTATCTCCCTTTAAGGCACTCCTGCCATCTGCAGCATTTTATGGCTTGAAGCACTAGAAGGTTGCTCCTTGGATGGTCGTTACTTCACAAACAGTTGTGGGTTTGACAGTCGTCGTCTATGCACTGGAAAATCCCAAATTTCTGCATCAGAGAGTGGAGCTCTTTTGGAAAACAATTGTCCTGACTTTCTCCAAATCTTTCTAGTATTATTTTTCTTATTTAATTTTGATATCTCTTCTGGAATCAAGTTATATTACACTATGATTGTGAATGTGTTCTCTCCCTGTATGCTTATCCTCCCAGAAACTCCTGTGCCTGGTCAGCTGGCTGTTACAAGTGGAGGAGAAGGAGCAGTGGTATTCCCTGGGCTTCTTGACTGCAGGGTAAATCCTGTGTGACAGTCACTCCTCCTCCAGGAGAGCTGCAGCTGGGCAGAGAAGAAAGGCACCTAGGAGGTGCTCCTAGGAGAACCTCTGTGGGAGGCAGGGGCCTCAAAGAAAGCGGAGCTCTCAGCAGGAAAGTGCCTGGGGTACGTGCCATGCAGACGAATCAGAAAAGAGTGAGATATCCCGATTCCACAGTGAGCTCCACTTTTTTTCCATTACAGACCTCATAGCCTTAAGTGGTTCCTGGTTTAATCTGAGGCCTCTTCCAGCAACACCACAGTGGCATTTATCTTGAGTTGTGTTTGCAAGCTCAGGCTTGGCAGCACTGTCTGGAAAAGTTTTGCTGCTGCCATAATGCCATGGGAGAATGATGGGGAAAATGTAGGCTGCTAAAAATTAAAAGGATGAATAATGAAAACAAGCTGATTAAATTCTGCAACCTCTTCAGCTTTATGGCTCTAGGGTGACTTATGCCCTGTTAAAATGAATGGATCCTTCAAGCTGGGCTTGGAAGATGAAAATTAGTTTGATAACAGAAGAAAAACGAAAGCTGTGGCACAGTGAAAGATGGCACAAATAACAGAAGAAAAATGGATATCGTATTTTAGTCATCTGGTGTTCCATTATGATTATCTGCCTTATTATTTGATAGGTAGAATGTGATAAGTGCTGACAGAGAACGTTTTGCATAATGCAGACAACTTCTTTCTGCCTAGTTATGTGTTGCTGTTTAAAGCAAGCTTGAAGGATACCAAGACAGAGTACTTTTCAGGATGGACAATGTATATGTCCAAATCTGAAATATGTTAGATATAATAGGACAAAATTTCTATTCTGTCTTATTTCAAAATTCCTGAGGTGCAAAGGGTCTTTAAGAAATGTATGAAAGAGGAAACATATCAACATTTCAACAGCTTGCCAGCTGTTTCTTTATAGTGCAGACTTGCTTTCACAAAGATTAGTGCATATGAATCCACATAGTAAGGGGGGTTGGGAGGAAGGGAAGAGTAAATGCAAACTAAGAAACATTCTGCAGGTTCTTGTTTTCACATATGTGAATATACAGGAAGTATGTGACGTTCTGTCTCTGTTCTTTGATAAAAGATTTGTCAGGCTGGAGAAGCTTTAACTTCTCCAATGAATCTCAAGGCCTCTGCATGATGGCAGTCCTTTGAAATATGTACCTACTGTGACTGCAGCTGGAGTTAGCATATAAATTCAGCTGGAGACTTGACTTTGGCGTTAGCATGCCAAGCTTGATAAGTCCCATGGAGGAGGACAACGTAGTGAAAACATTCTGTCACAAATTCTCTTGGGATTCTTGAGGCTCAGATGCTTGGCTACAAGAAGGCCAGTGAGCCATTAAAGATGCAGGACAGCTGGTTCTGCTGGCTCAGGTAAGAGATGCAGGATGTGGGATGTCCCCCTAAACATCCTAGAATGCAGAATTGCTTATGTCTGTATTTCATGTTAGCACATAAGCTGGTAACACTGGTTTCGCGGACATCAAAATGAAATGCACATAGAGAAATGAGAGAAAAACTACCTTTGATGGAGACCAGACATAGTAATGAATGATTACTCTCAGTTGATAGTTTATATGATCATCTGCCTGTTTTTGGCTCTAAAGGACTCTGCAAAAATAAACTCTGCATATGGAAATGGTGTTTGTGAACCTATGACAGTAAGCCAGAGTAAGCTTCCCTTTTCCTTCATAAAGTGTGGGAAGAATCATCATTCTGAAAGAAACCTGTTCATGTTCTGAGCTGGTAATGTCATTACCAAAAGAAGAGTTCAGGCGGAGTATAAATGTACTTACATATTTATACTTATCAAGTGAATGCACTCAGAGATACACACCAGCACTGTAGAAGTACACAGTTTGTTGTGAAAAAGGATGATGAAGCTACTGCTCTGAAGGTCTGGGGACAGAGGAATTTGATGTAATGAACTGAAATGTTTCATGAAATTGTCAGTCTTGTTTCTTATCTCTCATATCGTGAACATAGCTAGTATACCATGTGAGAAATTCTGGTCAGGCAGGAGACATTCAGCAGTGTAATAGCTCAGATATTAGGTATCTAAAGATGGGAATTAAGGAATATGGATTAAAAACAGAAGAGTGAGAGGAGCTGAAATATTCCAGTAAGAACTGAAGCAGTAGAGGGACTTCACTGATTTCAGTCCCCTATCATTTCTGGCAATCACGTCATATAACCCCACAGGTTTACAATAGATCAAGCTCTATTTTACAGCTAATTAGATTTTTTTTTTTTAATTTTTTTTTTTGCCCCTTGTCTCCAAGTAGACATTTATTCCAGATCTTCACTGCAATATCTAGAAATCTTCTAATTTTCAGTATAAGCTTCTTTATATCCAGGTTGTATTTGTTCCTTAACATAAATAAAACTTCTTCCACCGTGTAATTTCCCTTGCTAATATATTTATAAGCACCAACCATAGATCTTTTTGGACATTAATGGGAATCTAAACATACTAAATTGCTTTCTTTTCTATTATCTATGCATACTATCCTTCAAAGGTGGGAGTCGGGAAGGGAGAAATGGGAATTTGAGGACATAATCTGTGTTAAACTTGATATGAGTCAGAGGCTTAAACTTCTGGGATCCTCTCTATCTAAACTTGCAGAAGATTGAAATAGTTCAGACAACAATTTGATCTGCAATTGACTGAATTCCACTAGATACCACAATATTGCCTTTGATAAAAATTAAAAATGCACCAGCCAATGTTACCATCGCTATAAACTCATGAGAAGAGTTTTTCACAAATGTATTTTCTCTCATTTCTTTCTCATTCTGTTTTGTTTGATCTTCATTTACTTGTAATAATAGAGGGAAGAGAAACCTGAGCTGGTTTTCCTATTCAGTGTTTCAAAGTGTTTGTATAATTTCAGACACATAACAGACAGTATCATATTGTCAATGTGTGCTTCTATAAACTCTCTGAAAACTAGTTTAAGTGCCACTGTTAAGACACTATTCACATAAGAAAAGCCTTTGATTTAACAAAACATGGTGAATGGAAGCTGAAATGAAATATATAATATCAATTTAGAAGTACAATACAAAGTTGTAATAGCCAGAATAGGTGAACTTAGGAACAAGTTATTTAGGATAATGTGGATTTCTACAACAGCATTCATTTTAAAATCAAATGTATGCACTATCTTGGAGAATAAATTAACTCAGTGAATTGCTTTTGTTCCTAACAATCCTGTCTGTCAAGAAAAATGATTTCTTTAAAATTATTGGATGCGTTATAGGATTATCCAAACTGGTTTAGGCTAGAGCTATAAAATATGAGGTAACTACTGTTGCAGAGAGCTGAAACTGATAACTGATAACACAAGAAACTGAATGGCAGCAAAAACTTATACACACATCACAGAATCTTGGAATATGAGATATGCTTCCTGTTAATTACTCTTTCCTATTTAGATTAGGAGGTTTCCTAGAGTAATGAATACAGTGGGTAAGGTATTCACTGTTGTGGATGCCTAAGGGATAGGAATCAGTGAGACTGATAATACCAGCTCTCATTTGCAACTAAAGGAACAACTCCTGGAATTCTGAACTCTCATGTAAAGGATGCCCACAAAATTTGACTGAAAGCTTTCTACTACAAAAATTATGGAAGAAAAAAAAATTACCAAAAATGTGACAGGTTTATCTTGAGTACACCGCTGTACACCAGAGCATCCCTTTCATGTTAACAGTGAGTAAAGTATTGTCATGCTGTAAGCAAGATGCATTCCAAGAAAATACATGGTGGTACTAGCAGATGCTGCCCTTCTGTTGCCGAAATATACATGTGTAGAAGTGTTGTTTGGAGGAAGCCTCTGGAGTCTCCTAGCCCTAAAAGCAGGGCTACCACCAATCAGCTCAGATATTGTCTGATCATGTCTTTAAATCTTCCGTAGAGGGAGATCCCACAACACCTTTGGACACCTGCGTTGCCCTCTGACAATTTTCATATTTCTTGCTTTCTAGAATTTTCTAAGATCCAGATGAGATCCTGGTCTTTTGGCACTGCCCCCTGTTTTACTTTTTGTTGAGGAGAGTTTAAGTCCACCATCTTTGTCGTAATCCTTCCTTATTCGTACTGCTTCTGTGGCACATTTTGACTTGATTTGCTTTTCATTTGAGGTTGTATAACTTTCTCTTTTTGTTGCATCTCACTTAGTTCTGTTTCCTGACATCATTACATTCTGAATTCTACATCCAATTTTGCATTCTTTGATGTGGAAAAGCATCGTATTTCCCCTTATCTTGTGATGTTTCTATGACATAATTCCCATCTCTGCATGGATTATGAGGCATTTAAGGGACTGATTAAGGTTCACTGAAATCTGATGGGAAAGGTCTCTAAGCCTGATTCAATTCTAGCTTCAGCTTCTCAATACACTGCACGACGGTAAGGCTTCCCACAGTTATTGATGAGCCTTAGCAACATAAGCTAGAGCAAGGGTTATGATTTCCACACTCTGGTCAAGTAGGTGTGAATCCAAGCCTTTCCTATTTCTCAAACAAGTATAAAACAGGTTGAAAGAGAGACAGCATGAGGAATGTTCTTAACAAAGTAGTGGTAGGGTTTTTAGCAGTAGATATTAACTAGATTCATGTTTCTCTTTCACAAGATGTGGAAAGAGGGACAAGATGAAATTTTTTCCTAAGTACTATCCTGTGTATAAGGTACATTCTTTTCAAGTATCAGTGCTCTTTCAGAACATCTGTTCTTCAAAGAAAAAAATGACAAATGCTTTGAATGGGAAACATTAAGCCACAAGCATAATAGAGAATGTGAATGTCTTTTGATGTAACCAAAAGTCTCTGATGTATTTAAAAAATCCTACAACTGATCTTGTATTTTCAGCCAGTTAATACATGGATTAAAATAATTAGTTACAACTAACAAGTTTTACAATGTCTTAAAGTTGTCCTTCTGGATATTCTCCTTTCTTATTTCATTGTTGACAAGCCTGCTACTTCTGGAAGCTAAACCACTTGTTTCTATGTTCAAAAGCTGATGTGCTAAAAGAGAAATGCTTAATGACCCAAATACAGCTTTCTTAATATAAATGAAAATTAAAAACAGAATTTGCGTTGGATGAGGGAAACTAGGCTGTTGCCACGTGGCTGGCTTCATTTATAAAGCTGACAGTTCCCTTGCTTCGCAGAGAAGAGCCAAACTATACTTTCATTTCATGACACAGTAGTATAATCCACACTCCACTGAGGTCATTGAATTTATTCTCAACATATCTCTGGGGGAGCAGTATTTGGCCTTCACTGGAATAGGATTTCATTTGCCACATTCTAAGATAAATGCGTTGGAGACGTTCAACAAAAGCTTAAACCAAAGTATTCTTCCTGTAGAGGTACTAGTGTTATTAGAATATCTTACTCCTTTTCAGTGGCTGTCTTCTATGAATTAAAAACACCTTCACCTGGGTTTCAGGAATTTTGTTTGACCAGATCTCTACTGCTTCTGCCCTGAATTCTGAGAATAATGCCTTCCCTGAAGCCTTTAATGGCTCCAGACTTGCCTGGTGCTTCCATTTCACAGAAAAAGTGTTGCCCACAGAAAATTTCAGGAGTGCTTTTGTCTTTTTGGACACTCATGACCTTATTCTTCACAATAAAATCAGTAGTTTTCAAATCAGCGGAGCATAATTGCATGTGCTAAGGGAGTTTTCATATCTCCTCTGCTGTAATGAATGTGTCCCAGGGCTATGGTAGCTATCTGCCCTTTCAAACTGCCTGCTTAATTTCCCCTGCAGCAGCCCAGCACCTGCTGCTCATTTCACCATGGGGACTCATCATGAATTTTTCTAATAATATTCATGCATCTGTCCTGCACATACTTATGTGAACATCCCTATTACTTTCCTTCAATCAAGCTTCCTTTGTTTCTATGACCTTTTCTTTTATGAATAACAAGGGATGTTGTCGTATGTGAGGCTTTATCACACCAGTGCCACCTCATCTTTAGTGTTGTCCACATACCTAATGGCGGATGTAATATACCAAACACCAAATATAGGACAGAAAGCCCACTGGACTTTTATTTCATGTGTTTTGTACTTTCAGAGAAAGTTTTCCTTGTAAAATCATGTGGTTTAATGAAAAATGTCAACAAAATGCTCTTTCTGCTTCATCTCTTCTTACTGTCCTGTCCTCAATTCTTTTCTTACAGGACAGTACAATTGCTCTAGATTAATACTAATAAAATGCAAATAGAAATATTCTTATTAATTAGACACCATTGAATTACAGTCAGTCTTTATTCACAGCAGTTTACTTACAGAATAATGCTTCTGCTCTTTTTGCTTCATTTATTGCTTTGTGATAGCTGCATATGTAATGTCACTATGGCTCTCTGCTGATGTCGACATACTGGACAATATGAAGGCAGGATTCAACCTGGAATTAAGACATGCAGATTGAGACATCTGTGTATGAGCTAGAGGAGAAAATTAGTTGATAAACTCAGCATAAAGGTAGGCCCCTCCTTGTGTCCACTGAGATGTACCAGGATATCTTACATATCCATACAGGGACAGCAAGCATGAAATTATGGCAGACCTTCTGGAGGGGCAAGTCCAAGAAGATGTCTGTGACATCTTAAATGATGCTTAACTTCTAGCTTGGACAACTGCAACCCCATCACTGACACTATTCCAGTTTACATGTCCTAATCTTGAAATGAATCCTGCCTTATGTTATAGAAGAGTAGTCAAATCTGCAAACATTATTCAGGCTGGTAGATGGCCTTCTGCCTGAACAAGGCCAGTTGGGTTGGGTTTCAGTGCATCTATTCCCACGGCTGTGTCATAGAACATTTTTCACATACTATCTACTTTTAATATTTTTCTTTTTTTTTTCCTTAAGAACAAACAAACAAAAAGCAGATGATAGCTCCCAGATTTGAAGGTTTTATTTTCCATTCCCATATAACAGCTTTAAAATGTTGCTTCCTATGTCTAGCACATAGGTTTCAATTTCCATATATTTCAATTCCCTTTAAATTCTCCCAGATACATAATGAGCCCTATTTGCACCTTATTGAGTAGGTGTCACAAACAACAGATGTTGCTCAACAATTTATTGCATTGGCATTATCTTCTTACATTTTCTGTGGAAATTCTCCAGCATTACTGCCAGATGTGTGCTGTGATCAGAGAATCAACACGATTTGTAACTGGACCAAGAAGGGCAGTTTCTAAGATCTGTGCAGCACACGATGATCAGCTGATATCTTTCTGACCTCAGCTGGACCATATTGTTATCACAGCTGTTCACTGACTCTGGAGAAAGATCTAAAAAGGATCTTCCAGAATGCCATCCACATCATATTAAGAGCCGTCTCCCAGTTTGTATTACTTTAGAAGTGAATAGTATGAAATGGGCAGCAGAACCTGAGTAGCCTCATTCATCTTGTCTAGATTCCCATTCTTCTATCTTTATCCCCTCAAGTAGAATGGGAGTATCGAGAAGTGTCATAGGAGCTCCTCTCCTGGAGCTCTTTGCTGCTTCATAGCACTCAGGGCCAAGCAGCTACGCTAATGGATAAAGTCCTAATACTTCATTATGTCTGGGAGTGTTCGGTTTAATTTTGACCTCACAAAGACTAATTAATCATGGCCTTTGACTCTTGATTTTTACCAGAAATCCTTCTCTCTGCTTGATTAAAAAAAATTGCATGGACTTGTTTCTAATAAATGTGACTTGTCTTCTCTCAGACTTTCTTTATGAATGTGATTCTCCTGTTTTGTAAGCCCCTCCTCAAATCTCCTGCTGGTGCCCCATGTGTATACATTATGTGAATGAGTAGAAGAAGACAGGAAGAAAAAATATTGTCCTTCACTGAAGCTGCATTATAATTAATCTTCTCCAGATAAATAATGCCTAGAAAGAATGAGCAATGCAGTGATCTAAGAGGAAAAGCTACTCAGTGGAACTGACTGAATTAATGAGAAATAGATAAATAACAATATAATGAAAAGGACTCAAAAGAGATTGAGCCAATGAATTAAGAACATTCAGTTCAGTGAATTTTAATTTCAACCTTTAAATATAAATATTATTTAACTTTCCTTGAAACAAAAATAAAAAGCTTGGAAGGAAAATGTTGCAGACTCCCATAAGAAATTTAAGAGATAAAGCAATCAAATGGCAGGAAACGTGAAAGTTCACACGAGGAATAAGGATCTGGAAAAGACTCTCAGTCACTGAGTCCGACTATCTGCTATCCAGAAAATAAACTGAACAGCTACCCTCAAACCAGCTGAAAAGTTTTTCTTTCATTCCTAAAGGCAGTCTACTGGGGCTCTCCTGAATTCCTGCCTGAACTTGTCTAGATTAATGCAAACCAAGTAATTATTTGGTCAACATTATTGATTTGCTTCAGTATCTTTTATTTTCAGGCCATATGAATTACTAATATAAAGGTTTTTTAAAAACAAGTAGATTTAATTTCTCCTTTATGAACATATTAAGATGATCATTAAATTTAAGTATTAACTGTTATCTTTTATATGATACGAGCACAAAGTTTATGATAATTACAATATTATGAGAAGGTTTAAGAAGAGTATTTAATAAAACTTGTGATGATGAAATTGCCATATTACTCACTAAAGTAAGAGACACAAATTAACAATGCATATTTCTGGTCATTGAAGTGTGCCGATAATACAGGCTAAGATGAGTGGTAATGTTTTTAGTGCCTCTATTATTATAAATTTCCCTTCGGGTATCTCTTTCCCAGCCCATTCTGTCCCTGTATTCACAGAAATGGGGATAGCCACATGTCAAAGTTTCAGCATGAGGGTAAAGGGTTTCAGATTCTGTGATAATGATAATCGTATTTTAGAAAGACTTGTTACAGGTGTCTATTGTGAAAGTATTGCAGCCTTGAATCTTATATAGGATAGACTTATGTTTCATACATACTACATAAAATGTGTGTTCCGTTTCACGTAGCCCTGAAGACTGCAGCATATAAAAGTTTCTTTCTTATAATGAGTTACTCTATGATCTCATATAAATTCAATCTGTGATACATTTGCAATGACTACAGTATTTATAAATGTACCATAGAAGCTTTGTATATACTCCCCATGAAAGAGCATATAGTATCCTATTCAAATCATGGCTCATAAACATATTAATAAACAGAAAATTATAATAGTAGTATTAATCTAGTGCTGTTTGGGAAGTCTGAAGAGTTAAATTAACCTGAATATTTAAATAATTCACAAATTATTAACTCATGAAAAAACGTATTTTGTCAAATGAGATGTAAGTGGGAAAAGGGAAAGCCTTTAATTTTCCTTAATGATGGGAAAACAAAGGAATTTCATGACAGCAATTAAACATAGAAAATTTTAAATAACAATATAATAACGTACAGACATTTTTTCTGTCTTCGCACAGAAGACATACCAGAGCAGAATTAAGCCACTAAAATGTAGGTGTGCATTGTTACTGTAGGCACTGAGGGATATCTTACCTATCTCTTGCTACTCCAGTGAAATGCAGCTTTCCCCAAAGGCCTGTGCCATGTCTGCTGTTTCCATGCACATAACTTGGATAAGCTGTTTTATGACACAGAACTAGTGCCTATATTTAGGCAGCTGTGTTGTGTCCTTCCCTTTGGAAACGAAAACAGTTCAGCCTAGATGTCGAATGCCAGACCTCACAACAGGCCTTCAAAGCTCTGTGGCATTACCATCCAAGTAGCACATAAAATAAGAACAAAAAGCACAGGAGAAAGTTTGTGTGGGAGGGCAGGAGGAGGGAAAAAATGAACATGGACAACTTCAAAAGTACCACATGCACTAAGCATTCACCAGAAGATTTCCTGTGTACTTAAAAGCCACAGTGATTTAACATGCCCTACATCTGGAGATTCAAATCTGTATGCTGATTTTAGTTCTTTAAATAAAAAAGCAGGCGTTTATTAAAAAGGAAGGAATATTCCTAAAACCATGCAAGCTTTGACCACTCACAGACAGAGCAAATGAGTCGAACATTTTACAAAAGGGAATAATTTCCTAAGGGGAATAATTATTACAGGAAGTAGACTTTTACTCATTTATACACTAAAAAGTTTGTCTTTTATTAAAGGAGTGTGATCCACTTACATTTGAAACTGTATTTGTATGGCAAAAAAATATCTGTGTGTGTGGATGAAGAACCATATACAGTGAAGAGCTTGATTTTTACAGGAGGGAGGCTGCTTATTGGACTCCATGATGGAAACACTAGCACAAGCACTTTGTGAAAGGTTACAGCTATTTTCATATCATTTTCTTGTTAGAGAGTGAGGTGCATGGGAGATGAGACAAAGTTTAAAGGCGGTTTCTTATCAAGAATTTTTGATTGTTGCTTCTCCTTTTAGCTTCATAGTAAAAATAAGATTTTCGTTGGTAATGAAACCTATCCCTGTGGTTTTGCTGCTTACCTTCAGGCACTTGAACAACCTTCAGAAGTCACCCAACTCTCTCCACGGGAGAGAGAACTTATGTTAGGAACTTATGTTTTAGTGTAAAGGACTCTAAATAACATGTAACCTAGCCATCTTCTCACAAGTGGCCTTAACCATTATACTCCTGTCACAGATACCTCCTTTCTGTCTTGACCTATCCTGGATTCGTATTCACCAATGATCTTAACCTTCATTTATTCAGTCTTTTTGTGATCCTATTTGATTCTGGTTTCTACAACATTCCATAGCAAGAAATTAAAAATAAATAAAATAAAATAAAATAAAATAAAATAAAATAAAATAAAATAAAATAAAATAAAATAAATCACCTTCAATTCAGTATTATGTGAAACGAATAACTGTTTTGGTCTTAAGATATTCATCTTGGCAAATTGCATATGTGTTAAAACAGGAATACAGCACTCCTCGCATAATGTTTACCCTATGCATTATAGTGCTCTTTTATCATTACAGATAGGTACCCCATTTGAGAAGGTAGCCACTTGGATTGTCTTCAAGACTTAAAAATTCAATGACGTAATTTTTCTGTTATTTCTTTGAAACTCTTAAAATAAGCAGTTGAATGCATGCAGATTTTTTCCAGAATCTCTAAGAATTGTAGAATATGAAGCTTCACTAGGCTAGAGTAACTTATTTTTGATTGTTGGCGAACAAACTACATGAAATGTAAGCCTGCTGAGATGCAGACAGTCTTCTTATTACAAGGGTATACAGTGCCTACCACAAGAGAGACATAACTCTTAACTCTTCCTCTGTGGCTTTTTTATTCTCCCTGAGCAAATATGTTCTTGTCAGCACTGCATCTATGGTTTGGCTGGATGTAATAGGATGGCTTCTGTATTCTTTCATGGTTGGCCACTTGTATGGAAATTAGCATTTCTCTAGTCATCCGAGGCACAGTGTCAACATCTGGAAAACCCCAGTGCATCAGGGACATTGAGTTTGTACGCCTTCCTCTGCCTGTACCATTGCTTACCTCCCTAATGTGAACTATTTTTGTTGCATTTTTATGTGAATTTATTATATGTGTTGGTAGATTGAGAAAGATTCTCTTATCATTCTAAATACCTATATGTACAACATTATTTTTAAAAAGATGCTTTCCAAGAGTTTATTTCACTTACTGTTTTGAATTATGGCTGTGAAATAACTCTCCAAATAGATAGCTGTAAACATTATGTGTGTCTGACAGGAAGTTTTTTTGTGGCTGACTTCAAGAACCAGGAAAGCTGCAACCCCTTACTCAGAAAACATGTTAAGACCTGAGACACCTACAGACAGAACATGTTTTTCAGATTTATTCACTCCTATGCATCTAATGAAGATTTTTAATATCAATGAGTATTTTATGACACATGAAAGCTTCTCTCTTTCATTCTTAATTTTCTATTTTCCACACAACCTTTTTTTTTTTTTTTTTTTTTTTTGCAGGTTGATTTACTAGTTTACATACAGAAGTTATGTAGTTTTTAAAAGGATAGTGGGCCCAGCTTCTTACCTTATTTTAAGTGAATTTATACATGAAATACTTAGATACCTTCAATATACCAGATCCTTCATGCTTAGAGCATTACAAAACACATTGGCAAACTGTAAGCTCATATAGGATATCACATTATATGAGTTACTTAATGTTTTCGTTCTATAGTCACCTTCTCTATCAAATTTGGTACAATAATCCCTATCATCCCCATAGGGGTCATTTTTGTAATATTTTATACAGCTCTCCAAATATATGTATGTAAGATTGCCAGCAATTACTATTAAAGACCCATTGTTTCAAAGCAGATCACTTTTCAGATCTTATCTTTTCAATATGTGAGTTCACTGACATTAAAGAAGAGTTCCTCTGATTCTAAACTTAGCTCAATAAGGTACAGAATTATTATTAAAGAACATTAAATCATAAACTAAGAGGAGCTTTGTTTTATGAAGTGAAGAAGTGAATTAACTAGTGATCTGACACAGGGGAAAGAAAAGAGACTGCAAAAACTTCAGTTCATTCCTTATATTGTATTTTATATGTTGGATTTTATATGCTGGATTTAATCCTCATATTTTCTTCAGTTTTCACAGAAGTGTGGCTAATTCTTCCACGAAAGCCTGTGTATAAGTTATCCTTCTTTCCTGGCTGGGATTATCTCTATTACAGTCACATACAGCAACCTGTAGCCATTACAGAGAAGGAACTTGTTCACAACCTGATTTGCTGTGCAGAAATCTCTTTGTGTCTCTCTCCATCCAACGAAACCAAGCCCAACCAAACTTTTGAGCCTACTGAATTAAAAAAAAAGAAATCCTCTGACAAAGTTCTATAGAACTGAATAATAATAAACTCATTTACAACCTCCTTCTTCTCCTTCTGCTGCAATCATCATGATCATTAGCTTTCCAAATCTGTACAGTTTTGGCAATTTCCAGCCTGAGAAACAAGTCAGCCACGTCAGGATGGGCTATCCACCTACTATTCTTTAGACTGTCCCATAAAGAGGAGTTAGAGGACATCATAAGCAAAGCTGCTTTGGAGAGCTTTTCCTGAGCTCTTACAGCTTCTTGGAATGTGAACTCTGCAGCTGTAGAGAGTGCCCCTTTCACAGAATGTAGAGAAAAGAATTACATCTGGGTAGCTATAAATGCACATATCTGTGAGGAAATATATCAAGTAATTATTCCCACAGTAATCAGATAAGGACACGTGCAGTAAGAAAGTGAAGAAATTATGACAGTGAAGAGGAACCAATCTGGAGGAAAAAAATGGAAGGCAATGAGGAACCATGTAGTCATTGACTGACACGATCTAAAGTCAGGCAGTTACTGTCTAAGCATGTGATGAATTAATTTACTCTTAGATTTTTTTTTCAAAATGCTGATATTCTATTTATTGTCTTAAGTTAGAGAGAGCCACAGACTGTAATAGGCAGAATAAGGAGCCAGACCCTTGCTTCTTGAGTGAAAGCCCTGGCTTTTGTTGTAAATAGATTAGCATTACTTTTCTGACTTTTTTCTAAATAAAGAAAAGGAAAATATTTCATTCCTTGAGTTTAAGTATGTAAGACAGACTGCATGACTTCATTGGCATTTACTTAGTTAATAGTTAACTCTATTTAAAGAAATCATTGCAAAGAACTCTTTCTGTCTAAGCTGAGTGAATAGTTGCTTTTCTGTCTTAAACATGCTTCGTAAGTCTGCAGTGTGTGTGTGAGAGAGGCATAGGAAGAGGTAAGGAGAAGTACTCAGGGAGAAACATTCTGATTAAATTTCCAACCCATTTTGTACCACGAAACAATGTAAGACCAATTTCTCCCATGGCTCAGGCCAAAATGCTGGCATAAATGTAAACATGGCAAGTGCATCCTAAAGTAAAAGTGCTTAGTTCAACTTTGATCTAAAAATATTACATTCTGTTTATAGGTGAGTGTGCAAACCAGCTAACTACTTTGCCTTCAGAATCACCAGCAGCAAAAAGCAGAACTGGAATTCAGTGAGATGCATGCTGCGGTTTAACTTTGCTTTCTTAGATATGCAACAGGAAAAAAAAAAAAGAACCAATGCTTCCTCAGACCCAGGCAAACTGCTTTAAATATTTAGCACTGATTTTCTTCCTAACAAAGGCACTGAAAGGCAGTAAGACCCCATGACGTTTCAAACCAACACAAACAGGTTTTATGTATTCCCTCCACTCCTAATCTTAATCTAAAAGATCAAAATGAATTATCCCAGGTTTCAGGACTGTTAAATCCCCTGGATATTGGCGATTTCAAGAAAAGAGTAACAACTGGTCATAAAAATCAATGCTGATAATGTGGTTTTCCTCTAGCAATATTTTCTAGTGACAATTAGCACTCTCTCCTTCCCTCATTTCTCCATCCTCCTGCATTAGTCCAGAAACAAGTAGCCAAACTGATATTAAGAATTCGAACTACGTTGTTCTTTCACTTTTCCCCGTGTCCTACGCTATCCCAGTCTCAGCTTCAATCCTGACAGAAACGAAGCTCATTTATTTGAGATTAATCACCATTAAATTTAATTCATATTATCAGAGAAAAGGCGCTGCAGCCTCCTGCAGCGTCAGCGCGGCTGATGCTGACAGCCACTCAGCTGCCTTGTGCTGAACCTGAGAGGCACTAATGGGGTGACCGTGGGACTCGGCTTCTCTGTCTTTGTCAAAGCCAGTGTCTAGGAGCTGCAGAGCTGAAATTTTGGCGCTGTCAGAAAGGAATTTGTCACAAGCACCCCACGGCTCCCACAGCTCTTTGAGTGCACCCTGTCAAATCCACGCATATCTTCTCCTAATGGCAGCTGTGCCATGAGTCCTGTTGGTCATAAGACATGTTGTTGCAGGGTTTTGCTGAAAAAACATAATCTCTAGGCATGAGTTGTCTCACTGATTCTTTCTCTCTCACCACTGGTTTAAAAGTATATTTTATATATTCATTGCTTGTACCATTCTGCTATCTTTTGAGCTGTATCTCTTATTTCCACCTCAGTGGAAGAAGGAGAAGAAGGGACACAGGACAAATGTGCTGCTCCATGTCTCACACATGCCACACACAGTCCCTCCTCCCATTCACAATGCAACAGTGCTCCCCACTTCCACATTCATCTTAATGACAGCAATCACTAGTACTTCAGTCATTAGATGACTGGTTAAAAGGTCCTATGCAAATCCAAGACCCTTCATAAAGAAGAGTGTCTCTTTCTTTTTCCCATCTTCAGTGTTCAGAGTATTTTTCCCTGTGTTTGTTTCCTTGCTTATTTTTAAATGGAGAACATGTGTGATGGGGAGATTGGCTCTCATGGTCTGAGGGAAGCAAAATTCAGGACCTCACTTTTGGAATAAAAGGAAGGAAGATGAAGGTTGTATAAAACCTTTTGTTGTATAGTCACCTTTTCTCTTCTTCCCTATTTTGGCCCCACACAATACAGTCCTGATATCTTCAGGTAAGGGAAACAACTATTATTAGATGTTGCAGAGCATTGCCTGTTTCCCCCATCTTAAACTTTTCTGTTATCTTTCCCATTTGCAGGAACATGACTCTGCTTCTTTCCTGGCTGCTTGCAAAGAATTTCCCAGGCTGTTGTGCTCAGGAGTAACTTACCATCCTGTCTTTCTTTCTCTAATCAAATTTGAGCTTGGTTGCTCCAGCTCTTTCCATGGATCATTAACAAATGGAGCTGCAGAATTTCTAATGGGAAATCCTGTTGAGCCTTCATAAATATTCAGTCTGAAATTCCAAAGGATATTATTTCTTTGGTGGTGCTGCTGGTGCTTCTGTTACAGTTGTATAGAAAACTGCATGGTCACTGTATTCATCAGAGCCCCTGGGTGTTTTTCTTTACTGCTTGTAGGACTGGTATAAAAACCTGAGACAGTATCTAGGAAAGTTTCTTTTTAAGACAATTTTTAAAATTACCTGTTCTCTATAACCTATTTAAAAACTGAAAACAATCTCATGGATGCTGGCTTTTTGCAGTTTTACACCCCCTTTTCATGCTCCTTAAGTACAAAACATAAAGGTAATCCAGTCCACAAAGGATTTAAAAATTAATGCCAGCCCCCAAAAATAATATTGCAAGTCTCAAAAACCTAAAACCAACACTTTGTTCACTGAATTAAAACAGAGGAAAAAAAGAGCTCTGCAATTATAGGTCATGTGCAATTACCCAGAAGGTCAAACTGAAGGTCAAGCTGCTGAGAGAAACATGTAGGCACGGTGTGTTGTTGGGAAAGGAATCTGGCTTAATGGAGTCCTGCAGCACAAGTGTGTGAGGCTGTTTGCGATAACCTTGGAGTGCTTGATAAGAAATGCAAGATGCTTTTGCTCTGAGCTGCTTTTCCACTCCATGAGTATACTAAGGAGTCAGTTCTCTTGCATGAAGCTTTGACAATTTTGCAATAAATTGTACACTTCCAGGGGTCCCCCACACCGTATCTGTTTGTTTTCTTGGGTATTTGAAAGCTTCAAAATACAGAGATCTCTATTCCCAGTGCATGTGTTCTTCACCATTGCTTTCTGAAGTAGCTTTCCTGACCAGCTAGAGGATTAGAACTGAAGAAAACCAGAGACCACCAGCGTTATCCCTGATGCTAACCAGAGAATTCTCCAATCAGCAGCACTTATCATCAGCCAAGAAGCATGAACCTCCAACGTACAATAGTTGCTGGTATCTTATAAATGGAGGGCTAGGGATCAGTCCCCAACAGTATGTAAACTGTTTTCAACAGGTTTCAGGAGAATGAAACCAAAATACTCCAAAAGTTAAGGGACTCTAGTCTTTAGTGTCCTCAGTTGAAAATTGTCTCTTTTGTCTGTGATACCTCATGAGGAGGGATAGTGAGCTATGGAAGACACGAGAGAGGGTCATAAATCAGGGCTGTGTGTGAACATACACTAAGCAACCTGACCTAGCTGTAGATGTCCCTGTTTCCTGCAGGGGAGTTGGACTAGATGATCTTTAAAGATCCCTTATGACTTAAACAATTCTGTGATTATTTCTTGTGGAATAATAGCCTTTTAGGGAAACTTCCCCTTTCTATTGTAGTGTTTTATCCCACCTCCCTACAAATCATTTCTTCAAATTGTCAAAATTACATAGCCGCAGCATAGCTGCATAATTCCTACATGACCCTTTGAGTGTAATAGGACTGGATTACTCTGGGCAGTTTTTCACCTGAGAGAGTGAGTGCTAGGCAGAATGAAACAGAAGTGTCTATTTCTGGTGGCTTATATGGGAAAATAAAGAGAGTGCAAAGCTGACAAGACATCTGAGTGCATCTGATTTGTCAAGGGAGTCTGGTGCCATCAGGTAGCTTCCCCATCAGTCATTCTTGCCTCTTACAAGGTTGCCATCTCATTAATTTTAATAGGGTTGCTTGCCTGACTTTAGGGATCAACACTGATTAAAATTGTTTCAGACTGTTGCTGATAAAGTGGAGCCCAGCTGTAATCCTAATGAGAGGTCAAAATAGGTCTTGAATAGGGTCCTACTAGTTTGGGACAATTGGGCCAACAATAGTGAGGAAAGGGGGAAGAGCTATTAATAACCTGTAACAAGTAACCCAATAAACAAACTGAAAGGAAGGAATCAGCAGAAATGCTAGTCTTATATAAAGATCATACATTAATGATGAGTGTTAGCAATGAGGTCTGAAGTACCACTACTGGTCTTTATGCTACAAGGCATTATTCCAACCAGACGCTTTCTTCTGTCTTTCTTTCCTTCAACGATAGAAGCTGTCGCACTAAATGATTACATCTCAGGTATGTATACCAGGCTTACTTTATAGTCAACAGAGAGAAAAGGATGTACTTCTAAGTGCAATTCATCATTTAGTAAAATCTCAGGCCAGATGAATGACACCCTAGAGATTTTCTCCACTGACTGAAAAGGAAGCCTGAAACAATTCAGTAATCTCACATACAGATATCTGCACTGTTACTACACAGAGTCATGAGAAATGAATATACTGTACTTGCTAAGATGCTGTGCTTCTATTAGTGGAAAGGCACAGACTTAAGGAATGCGTTATTGCATTAAAAGCATTAATTTCTAGCCAGACTTTATGATCTGTGTAAACACCAAATGAGGAAACATAAATTCAGATCCTAATGTAGAGTGGTTCCTCAGTCACAGGCCTTTGGAAATATTCTGAGCTGCTGGAGAAAAAAGACTACTTCTGAATATCAGCTCTTTGTGCAACCTCCATAGAAAAGAGTTGGCTGAATTTAGGGAGACCTTCAGTGACAAGATCATAAAATTTGTGTCAGCCAAGATGATTGCCTTCCCTAAAAGCAAAGAAGGCATAGATAAAATAGGGGGTCAACAATAGCTTTCAGTGAAATTACTGCCAAAAAGTCCTATTCATTTCTTTTTCTCAGAGCACATCTTCAGGCTTTAACTTAGCAAACTGAGGTTTACAGTGGGTAACAAATCTAGCAAAGTTGCAAGAAAGATTTTCTTGTAATGAGAAGTTGTTATTAGCAGTATCAAAAAACAGCACACAAAAGTAAATTATGTATCACTTTTTTTTTCTTTAATCTAATTGTCAGAATGTTAAGCCGAGGAGATTCAGAAGTGATAGATGAACATCCAAAACACAAGAGGTATAGGGTTTTTGGGGATGTTTTTCATGATGATGAATTTTTTTCTTCTTTGGCTGAACAGTCTGGTTAAGTATTTTCAAGGGATAAAACTTCCTGCAAGATTTCCTGAGATTTGTTGTCTCTGAATTTCATGAGAGAATGTTTCTTCCTGCAGGGTTTTGCTATTACCACTTCTTATTCAAACTGTTGAAATCACAAGAGTTAAGTTAGATAACTGAGCTTTAAAAAAGGGCATTTTGAGGTTTCTTACCAAATGTCAATATTTCTTCTTTCAAAGAAGGGATTTTTCAAGTGAGTGAAAGGTCACCAAATCTCTAATGTCTCTGCTGAGGTGTTTGCTTAGTGGGTGTGCTCAGCTCTCACCTGCTCAGGCTTGTGCAAGCGGCATTAAACATGAACAAACAGAGTCATGAATATAAATACAGAGGTGCCCAGTGACAGCTCAAAGTAGTTTAGATATGTGAATTCTCAGTGAAACCAAAGTAAAGCTGTAAGTAAGGAGATGTAAGAAATGGGTGATACCAAACACCTGATTACTGACTACCTTTGCAGAGAGCGTAGATGAGGTCAAATGCTGAAATCAACCAATTAGAATTGGCAGGAGAGCTTAATCTTAACTGGTGATATAGCTCAAACTCATATTGCTGACCAGAAACTGTTGTCATTTCCATGGAAATAGATAGGAGGCGTTACTTTCAGAGTGACCTACATAGTTCAGCATACAGAATTTTTTCTCAGTTTCTAAGAACAGCTGGAAGCAACTGGTGAAAAATCTCCATGATGGATGTAGCTGAGTATTTAGGGAAGACACATTTCCCTCTAAGTCAATTGCCTACAAATTTAGTGTTTGACCTTGTTCCCTTTGCTCACTGTATTGAAAGAGCTATCCCAGGCTATCTACTTATCCCAAAGCTTTCCTACTTATATTAAGTAACTTGATGAACTGTCCCTTGAACTGTCTCTCTCAAGTTAGGTGAGATGAATTAAAATCTAACATGCCATATAGTAGCCATTTCCAATTTCAGAATGATACATTCAATCTAATTAACTCTAGCAGCATGCTCTAATTTTCTAGACTTGACTTCACTCCCATTCTTTTCAGCCACATTATTCTCTCTGTCTTTCAGTAGTCACCAAGTGCCACAAAGAGTTTTGAGAAAATAAGACATTTTTGGACTTTAAATTGCCAAAAAATCTGAGGCAGAGACATTTTGACTCTGATACGAAGAACAAAATCAAGTAATTAAAGACAGTCGAGCAGAGAAAATGGAAAAGTTGACTGACAAAATCATATCTATAGTAGCTATGCTTCCTTTCCTCAGATTGACAGTATCTGAAGCTCATATGGTAAAATTTCCAAGATGGCTGCAAAAAAGAGTTTCTACAGCACTGTGCTAAGCTGTGGCCGTGGTGGAGGTACCACGGAGCAAGATGAGGTACGGATGAATGGAGAGAATGTCCTACATTTGAAAGTTCTCGTGTTTTGTTGAGACAGCAGATTCATTTGTAAAGATCTGAGATGCTTGTCCACAGTTTTTCCCCTTTTCAAAGAAGCCTGCTCCCATTCCCTAACTTTTGATTCCAGTAGCCCAAACTGATCTTGGAAATCCCAGAACCAGATTTCCTCAGTTCTTGTCTCACACAAGACAAGACCTCTTCTTTTCATAGATTTATAAGTTCACAGACACACAGACAAAGTCAACACAGCCGGTAAGGCTGCATCTGTTCTAGACACCTCTCCAGCGTGCCCAGGTTCTTGGTTGTGCTCTTTTCTCCTTCCTGCTAATGAGATCTCCAGGTCACAGTAAACAAACATGTCCCATTTATCTGCTGTGTGCTCACGTGAGACTGCTCTCCATTCTCATGCAACGTCATGCTGCACTTCTTGGCTGCCATTTAGCAGACAGGACTTATTGCAGCCTTCTTTCCCCATTTCTTTCACATCAGATTTTGTATTTGAAAGAACTGTCTTCTACTATATTTTAGAACAGAGGAAATCCTGATCAGAGGTTTTACAACTTCTCGTCTGGAGTATTTTTTGCTTTTCTTTTAATATGATACCAAAAAAAGAACGTCCTAGACTCTGCTGTGAGGTTTCTGTGAAATGCTTACTGGCACAGAAAATGTTTTATGGATTCCAGCCACTACTTCAATATCTTTGATCTGGGACTGGGACTACTCCAATAAACACATGCTCTGTGCATGATGCACTGTATTTCTTTTTCACCTGGTCTGTTTCATTTAAATGCTTTCCTCACTGTACATTACTTTTAACTCTTTCCTATTGCCATTAAAAAAATTTATGCTCCAAGTGGCCCATATTGATTTTTCTCTGCTTCTTAATATACATCTATAAAGAGAGAAATAATATAAAAATGTATTGGGAAGACATGAACAAAACAATTTTGACATGATTAGGATATCTGCATATCTTCTTGGAATTTGTTCTACAAATGTGTAAGGTCCATGTACTTTTTAGTAATGAATACTACATTCTAAAGTTGTGGATTGTTATAGCAAGAAGATTCCAGTATGAACAGAAGTTGATCAGAAAAAAGCATGATAGAACAAGAACATAAGGATTTGTTTTCCAGAGTTTCAGGGCAGGCAAAGCAGCAAAATTGCATTCTGCACAAATATTCCATGTTCACAGACCATATCCAATGCATGCAACACTGACCTATCAGTTACATCAGTCATTTGTCTACTGCATTTAGATCACAGGTCTTAAAACTAGTTGGAAATCACAATTTAAGGTGGTTAAGCAACAGGTCAGGAATGACACAAACCTGTAGAAGAATAGGTTGCCTTCTGAAATGAAAAATTGCATAAAAAATTAAAAAGCACAACAGCCACTGATTAATGTTTTCTTGGTGTGATCCACTTTCACTTCAAGTACAGAAGATTTCTTTCCAAATGCTTCCACAACGTATGTTTACATATATGGTCAAATATTTAGGAAAAAGTCATCCACTTAGAAAAATACTGAAAGCACCTTATACCAGGGAGGAACACTTGTTTTTGGTAAATTAATTTTGTATTCCTAACTGAGGCAGGTTTATTCTAAAATTCCAGTTACTTTCTAAACCTTTTCATCTTTTTGCACATGTCAGTACATTTGTTTCTTACCAGACCAAGACTTCGGTCCATAGCATGCTGATGTGATTTATCTGACCAGATGTGGATGTTTACATCAGAGTTGGTTGCTTGGCTGTACTATCTAGCAAGGGCTCAACAGGTGAAAGTCATCTAGAAACAGGCACTTCTCTTCCCAAAATATGTTTCTATTCATGCTCTGAGAGGCAAATTCTCTGAGTGCCTCATTCTCTGACTATGAAAAGAGGTACGGGTGAACTACCCAGGTATAAATATTTCTACAGTAGATACTGAGCATCAAGTGGAATGAATCCCAAATCTAGAGTCAGTTCTAGACAATAGATCCACATTATCCATTTCATGCCATACAGACAGCATCAGTCTTCAGCTGCTTCTGAAAGAAATGCAGAAGTCTTTCATTCCTCTCTTTCATCATTATGAAGCAATAGTGGCAATCCTGACATGGAGCATGCCCCAGCCAACAGATCTCAATCAAGCAAAACAGACACAGATTTTGAGAACAGAGGGTAAAAGAAGCATTACATTCAAACAAAAAACTCTTCTTGATCTCCTCGGGAGTTTTCTTACCTACTGTGTCACAGGGCCAAGAGCAAGAAATATCAGTACATTATAGTCACCCACCATCAAACCTTTGAAGATACAGCTATTATTTTCACTCTTTCTGACAAAGCAGTGATATTATGCTCATACAATTGGACATTTGACCAAAAAACTCAAAAGAGGCCAGTGCTTTGTTCAGTTTTTGTTTGTTTTTTATATTAAATAAACATTAGTATCAAATAAATCCTGGGAGGTGACTTTTTTTTTAACCTCTGTGTCATTGCTGCTATTCCTTGCTTCCTGTTAGTTTGAAGGTGTTCAGTTGCACTTGGTCTGCCTCCTTTCTGATAGTATTCCTAAATGTACTGCCCTGTAAGAGTTTTCCCTCTCTTTTACCACATTTGACAGCACTGTCTCCATTTCAGCCTCAATGAATTAGCAGAGTTGTCTTGTGAAGTACAGTAAATTTCTGTCCGATCTTGGGATAACTCCTGGATAGAATACACTGTGGTCTGTCATTAAGGCTGCACAGAAGACTGGATGCCTTATTGTAAGTGATAGCTGATGAAGGATGCAGCTGTGAGGAGGGAAGGGCTACCTGGTGTCACGGGCTGGATCTTTCTGGGGAAAGCAACTGCAGGGCCAGTGGTGACTTCACAACTGTGTCCCTCTCCAGGATGCTGGTGGTCTCATTGATAAAGGCTGGTTTAGCAATAGGGATCAGTATAATAGTTTAAGGACCAATATATTAGTTTAGCAAAAGAAATCAATGAGTGATAGTTCTAAAACTTTCCAGTTTAGCTTTGCTTGATGTGTGAACAGCCTTGTCTTTCTCAACACTCCTGCTTCATGGGAGCGCTAGAGTCACAATAGAATACTTTTATCTTTGCATCCACTAGGTGCAAGGGCTTTTTCCTCAGATTTCACATATTCTGTTTTGGGTTATAGTGCACTAAGATATAAAGTTGCATATTATGGCATAACAAGCAATGGAAATTTGCCAAATTGGGTTAAAACAGCTAAGGGTTGGCCAAAAGTCACTGTGATGAATCTGATGATGGAAAAATTAGGAGAAAGTAAGTGGTCTAAGATCACTGTAGGCTCCTACCATGCATGCCCAGAAGGACGTTAGCTTATATTAATGACTTCTTGGAAAAGAATGCATATGTATGCCAATGTATTACATATGTATGTTTTAACTATTTAAATGTAGAACTTGAACTCTGAGAGCAAGAGTTTGATTTGTCAAGATGCCCGATACGTACCGTGAGGAATAAAGGAATGCTGCTTTCTAACATCACATTGGAGTTAGAGAGTTATCTTCCCAGATTTCGAATGCCACATGGGGCTTTTGTGCCCACTGCCCTGTGCCCTGTTTAATTTAACATATTGAAGTGCACTAAATTAGGATTCTTGTTTGAATGAGAAGGGATATGTGGCCACTGCTATGGGCTTTGTTTTCTTTTCAGAAAGGAATTCTCCTAATCTCAAAATCTGTCCAGGATTTTTAAAGTTGTGATTCACTTACCAGGTAATTGTTTTGCTGCATTTTGCCTTTTTTTTTGTAGTAGGAATGAAATAATCTAAGTATAAATTCTTACTTTTCCTGCATAGGAAAGTGGCTGTAAATGTACTACACCAAACAACAGCTCTGATTTTTTTCACCCAATATTTAGGGGTGTTCTTGTTTTTTTTTCCCTCTGCACTAACTCACAGGAATTAAGCTCATACCTCAGAAAAATATGCTTACTGATACACATATCTCTGGGAAAACACAGGTCCTTAGAGCAGTATCTTTAGAATACACAGTGAGGCAACATGGAAAATGTTGTTAATATTAAAAGTTTTCAAGCACAGCCATATCTCCTCTGGAATTCATTTATCTCTTCATGCATGCCTGCTTTTATATGCACTTGTGCATTTGATTTTGTTTTAATTAATGTATTCTTTTTTTGGAAACATTTCTAGCACCTGTGTGAGTCTTAATGTAAATATACTTAGAAAAATAAAGGCAAGCAGAACAAAATAAAATAGAATGGAATAAACATGGATTTGGAAAATAATCAATGTTACATTTCCTAACATTTGTTACTCTGAAGTACTCTTCACACATACAGATATTCTAGCTTTTCTCTACATGATGGATAAAATATTGCTTTCTCTTTTCTTAAAATAGGTAGTGTGAATTATCGTTAAATCAGATAGATGTGAAATCTGGCAATGCTGCTTAGAGTACAAAGATTTAACTAACTTCTTACAGTTGATAAGAAATAAGACACCCTCAGTCCTCTATTTATTTGCAACAAAAGGAAGCAAAAAGCAAGAATTCATTTGTAATGGTTTATACTAAAGCTGTCTAAAATGATCAGATAATTTTTCTTTAGGAACAGCAGTCTTCCTCTGCAAGACCTCTGGATGTCTGGGTACAGCATTGCTAGTAGTTTATGCAAACACAAAAAATAAGATTTTGGTCACCTTTTCTCAGTAGATTTATCTGCTCAGGCTTTATTTGCCTGGTCTTCAATAGAGAGAAATAATCACCCCAAAGCACATCCTATCATGAAGGCAGAAATGCCTGCTGAGGGTGCCCTGTGAATAGTGAGGATAGATAGACTACTTTTCTAGAGAAAAAAAACTGAATGAGATGGATTCCTCCTGATAGATCATGAGGGGAAACAACCCTGCCCCCATCCTGAGCCAGTAAAACCTGCTACAATAACTCATCCAGGCTTTAAACAGTCACAGTGCTTGCGATCCTGCATTCCTTGGTACATGATGTGGAGAGCTTCAAAGGAAGCTTGTTCTTCACACAGACTTCAGGAAAAATACCAGGTCAAAGGTTGAGGGTTTGCAAACTAATAACACCCAGATGACAGGAGAGGAGCTGTTACCAAAATTCTTTCTCTCTTTTTTTTTTAATGTCAAAAAATAGTTGAAGGAAGTGAACTGTCAATGCAAGCAGCAACACTGTAAGTATTTTGGGTAAGAGGTAAAGAATACATGCAAGTTTTCACACAGCCATTTTAGAAAAGGAATATGCATAAGCCTAGAAAAAGTGTATGGTTTGACTCACAGAAGACTATATTAACATTTGCAGCAATGTTAATTTTTTGCTTTTTCTTTCTATCCCCTTCTGGTTGCCTTGGAGCTGTCTGAAGTGTGCAATAAAGAAGAACAACAGGAATTCAGCTGATATCCCTACATTTTTATGTAAATGAGTTATTAAAAAATGTACCAGATAAAGCAGAGTGTGAATACAAATCTCTGAACCAGTCTGCATAATGATCTGCTTTACTAATGCAAGGCTCGAAAGATTCATAAGGGAATTTTGAATGCAGGGAGCTTGAGTGGAAGGTTTGCAATGACATGAGGTGCCTGAAACAGTCTTTGAGAAAGCAGTTTCCAGCCGGAGGCATCTGTTGTCTCTCAGCCAGCAACCTCAAGCTGCACAAGATCAGAAGTTTATCTCCAGGAATCTTTCCCCAGCCCAAACTGCCCCAGCTCAAGTATTCCTATCTCTGAAAAATGTGAGACAGAGCAGCTTACCCACTTAGCCATGGTCTCTGACTACTTGGTTTGTGAAGGAATTTCTTCACTGGAGTTTCAGCGTGTATGTAGATATGAAAACATTGTAGCAACATAGAACAGGAGGAAGGTGGCAAGGGAGCAAGCTGGATGAATAGCAAAGTTACCTCAAGGCACTGCCACACTTCTCAACGTGTCCAAGGTGCTGCACCTTGGAGTAAACAGCCACTTGGAAGAACGGAATAGTAGGCAGCCACTTCGTCAACTACTGATGTTGGAGAGCCATGATATTTCTTATCTACCCTGCAGTGGGACAGAGACTAAAAAGATTGAACTATACTAAGACATTATAGTAAATACTGGAAAAAGGTTGAATTTTCCATATAGTTGATCTTTGACTGCCTCCACAGTGTTCTTGGACTTTTATGGCCTTTGTCTAAGAGAGAAAATATCTGCTGGTCAGATCTGTTGGCAGTCATCATGCATATGGGATTCACCAAAAGAGCATGTACGCTTCAGAAATATGGATGAAAAAAATTGATATAACCTCAGTTTAGATGCTAGATGTTCCACTGAGCTGGTTATGCACATTCTACTTACAAGTAAAGAGGTAAAGGAATGATAAAACAGAATTTTATTAACAGTTCTTTCCATATGATCCAGGAATTATCAATTTCCAAGCTTTCATACTTTGACGGCAGTTGTGGTAAAGCCTGTACGGAAAAGCAGCTGCTTTGAAGCTGATCTCAGCTTCATGCTCTCCAACAACCAGATCATTGTAACACAGCCTGTCTGAAGACCACATGAATTACCAGTGCAGGTTTCACCAGTTCAGGATGTGCTTCTAATGTCCCTACTTCTTCCTGCAAGTGGAAAGTATTTTCACTTGACTAAAAGATGGTCTGGCTTAACCACGTTAACCCTAGTTTAAAAAATCCTAAATGTTTTCAGAAGGCAATTCAGCCACCTGTCTTAGACGCCTGTTATAGGATTCACTAAAATGCCTCCTTGAGTTGCAGCATCCATTCTCCTTTCCCTCACACACTGACCACAAGAAGCTCCTGGGGAACTGGCCCAGAAGAGGGATCTTCGTGGTGCAAGGACTCCAATGAACTACTCAAAGAAAATATTGAG
The DNA here is from genome assembly GCF_905368555.1 of Meleagris gallopavo. NCBI lineage: Eukaryota > Metazoa > Chordata > Aves > Galliformes > Phasianidae > Meleagris > Meleagris gallopavo. The sequence continues at coordinate 122,718,018 of NC_139404.1, forward strand.
AAGAGCTGTGGAAGAGGAAGACAAGAACAGTGGACCTAAAGCTAAAGAGTACAAGGGGTACAAGGGTTATGGTGTGTAATTCTTCATAGGTGAATAAACTGTGCTTTCATTCATTTATTCACACAGAACTGCTTCCTGCACAGGTGGGGGCTTTGTTCTATCTTCCATCCAAAGCAAAATATTTCAGTTTTTCAGAGAAATAGCTTTGTCTGCAAATTTTTTGACTTTGAGAACAATGATCAGGGGAAAAAAAAAAAAATTGAAGATAAAGCCACATAGTGGTGGGCACTGTCCACATTTTCTACCTCCAAATTATCCATTGTGGTTTTCCTTAATAGCTAATTTGTTATACAGCAAACACATGACGAGTTCCATATGGTTTACCATAGCCAAAAATACCTGACAGAGAAAAGAAAGAAAATGCTTAGTACTACAAAATCAACTGATCTCATGCTCAGAAAAAATGCAAGCAATTTATTACTAGTCTAACTTGTATCACTCTGCATGATTGTAATAAAGCAGGAGAGTTTAATTGTTGGGAAAAGAGCAATCAATCTTTTAGTGGAATCCCAAGGATTAATGCAAAAATGGCACTGATCCCAGCTTTAACAACCTTCAGTGATATATGAACCTTAATTTTCTTCAGTAGAAAGGTATATTTTCTTAAAATGTTTTTTTTTTTTTAATTTTATTTTGGACAGATATTTGACTACTGTAGAGCATATAATACGCACAAGCTGTGTAGGGTCCAATTCTGGATTAAGAAGAAAATGTTTGGAACAACATTTACCCTTTTTCATGTTTTTTTAGCCCTTCTACAGGAAAATAAATGAATTAATTGAATAGTAAGTTAAGTTGGTACAAATGAAATTCTAAGCTCTCCAATTGTAAAAATTCATTACCCTGTAATACGAGCATGTCCAGTATTCAATAGATCTGTGATCTATAATTGTTTTCCCAGACTATCTATCTGAAATTTCTCCTGTATACGTTTTCTCACTGGTTTATCTGCAGAGAAAATCCCAGCTGTTGTTAAATTCAAGTACAACTGAAAAAAACAGACCTTTAAATGTTCCCACAACACTTCTGCTTCTCCACTTTCTAGATGATGGATGAAGACTGGTTTGAATCCAAGATTTTTCCTGTGATCTATGCCATGAAAAGGTGGAGGTGAAACAACGCAGGACAAAAATTCAGCTAGTTTTGTTGGTTTTGACTTACATTTCCTTCTTGCACTCTCAATGTGAACACAAGTCTCAGCGTTAAATAAAGTCCTTCCATGCAGTCAGAGAACCATACTAAATCACTGAAATGGGAACATCTCCGTGAATGTACGCAAAGTTAAAATTTGTCATTTAAGCGTCTCTTCTATTAGGGGAAAACATAGTACATATCACATATATGATGCTGGGAAAGCTTAACGAGTTCAGTATAGAAATCTTGTCCTTGGTACTGGCACTGGGTCTTCCTTGTCATCCCAAGAGTCATCCTGTATATACGTGCATGCTTATACAGTTAGCTAACTGCTAACATGTTGCCAGAAAACATCCCTAGCATTTTTAAATTTGTGGCAGTATCCTCAATCCATTTTATTTCTATTTTATTCATCTTCTTTTTTGCTTTTTGTTTTCCCCTTCCCTCCCATCCCAAAGATAAGTACACCAGGCTGCTGAACTACAGAAATTCTAGAAAACTGTATTCTCTGCTTCATTTTTTGGATGAGAAACAAAACCAAACATCAGAAACAGAATGAGGAAAGACTTTCCTTCTTAACTGTGGTGCTAACAGTTATGTTGTAAAAATCCAACGATATCTGTACAAAAATTTCAACTGACTGCAGCAGGAGCTGCTCTTCAATGGGTCTTAAATTTGCTGATATTCTGAAAATATGATGTTCTGTTGCTCAAAGAAAATAGAGATTATTCATTGTTATTACTATTTTAACTTCTATCTGGAGGTCTTGCAACAGGAAAAATCTCTGTTAGATAAGTAATAGCCAGAATCTTAGGGTCAGGGATATTCATTTTGAATCGCAGAACAAAGTCAGTGTACTTAGTGCCACTAAACCGCAGCACTACATGGGTTTGTATGCAGCTGAATGGATTTTAAGGTATATTTAATAGACCTTGTTACATCTCTAAAGCCAAAGAGCATTCTAATACCAGTGTCAGTTCTTAAAGATGTCATTGCTGGTATTTTACGTAACAGTGCTGAGTATACTGCAATTATACAGGTGCCTCATGTGACTAATGGCTATATGAAGTGATCAGAGAAAAAGCTTGCTGAATTTCAAGCAGCTGGAAATGGCTGGTGGTTGGACTGTCATTAAATCAAAAGGTATGTGAGCAAGTGTTTGATGATTTCCAACAGGCAAAATTTGTAATATGCCAAAGAGAGAATGAATGACTCACTGCTATTTTAGGAAGAACTCTCTGTGACAAACTTAAACCCCTTATGGATGGATTTATAACTGAATTTACTTTCAGACCTACTCCCTGCTGTAAAAAGTTGCAGAAATTATTTCATCTCTCTCTTGCTGGATGAAAGGGCCACATAAACAAGTTAATTTTAAGCACAGGGAAAACAAAAGGGAGAACAAAGTGAGGAAAATGTTTTCCAATCACAGGCTTTATACAAATGCCTTACACAACACATTTGTGCTGACAGTACCATTTAAAAGTCCTCAGCTGATTGTACTGATCTTTATTCTACTATAGTAAATCAATATTGGCTCTGCATAAAATGATCACAGTTTGATAGCCTCTGATAAATTTCAGAATACGTTCTGAAATTAAATCTTTGGAAGCTAAGTTTTACTATCACTCATTAAATTCATTAAACTTAAATTCATTAAATTCAACTGGGAAAATAACATCATATTCTTACACAGGTGATTATCAGTGTTTGCTCTGGGGACCTCTGAGTTTGACAGAACTTAATTATACAGTTTTTTGCATGCATAATATCCAAATATTTCCACTGGCTATATATATTTACACAGTGCTGTGTTTATATGGATTCCTTCCTGAAGCGGCTAACTAAAAACAACCTCCCTTCTGAAAGCAACACAATCATGTCAGCATGGGAAGATGCATGGTGACTATGGGAGGCAAAACACTTCATATGCTGTTTGGACCCAAGCTGGTTCCAGGATGATAGAGTATACAAAGCAAAGGATTTGTTCTCTGGGATTGTATTGAGAGTTGTTTGGAGACATCTCAGCTGTGCATCTGGGTTTTGTATTGGCAGGCAGGCAAGGATGGGCCAGAGAAGGATGGGGGTGCACTCCAGGGTGGAGATGGGATGAGATACGTATAGAGGCAGCCTTTATATTTTTACAGAAGGCCAAGATTATCTGTAATAGCTTAAAGGCATAGCCTGTATTCTGTAAACAAACATTTGGGAATTGTGACTGGCATGGCATTGATGATGGTGGTTGAGTTACTGTTGTTATCAATCTGGGGAAAGATGGCAAGCAGGTTTCTGAGGGAGGCTGCATCATGCACGAGTACAGTGCAATACTGAAATAGTATGGAAAGGGAAGAGCATACCTAAACTTAAGGAAAGCTTATTTTGGTTAAAAGGAGAGTGAAGATTACTTTGGCCTGACTAGCAGCAGTGTCTTGCCCGTGTTTTGGGGGTAATACCCTCTCCCCTCCATGTTTCAAAGGAGGTTTCATTCCCAGGTAACCTGGCCCCTCAGGGAAGCTCTCCTCCAGATTTGTGCCTAACAGAGGAAGCACCAGGGCAGCTGTCTGGCCTGGGCTACTGGGCAGCGTGTCATCCTCCCAGCCCAGATGGCACTGAGCTTTCCCAGCATGGAGATGACCAGCAGCGAGGTGTCACAGGCTCACCCTGGGAGGTGGCTCAGAGGGCATGCTCTGCAGCAAGCCCTTCTCCTCTTCCTCCTCCTCTCTCCATAGCATTGTGAGTTCCAGCTGCCCTGCAGCTCTTTTCACAAATAGATAAGCAGCATCTTGAACTCATTAAAATTATCCTCATCTCTTATGGCTTTTTTTCTCTCTTTTTTTTTTTTTTGCACAAACTGTGCTTACCCTTCCTTCGTGTACAAACAAGGGTGGTACCCAGCAACCTAGTAAGCCCTTAAGATATTTATTTTAATAAACTGACTTCACTTCTGAAGATTGGAGTCATCTCAGGGCTGAGAAAACCTTAACAGATTAAAAGGAGCTTAGAAATGTTTCAGTTTGGATTTACTAAATACTTTACATGTGTGAAAGATTCCTCTACTAGTTTTTCCATTAACACCGACATAACAAGCTGAATTCTGGAGCTGCTTTTTATCAGGAATGCTTCTAGTATTACAAACATCCATCTCAGCAGTGTGATGATAAGTGATCTCTGCCACATGGCCTACTTCCATTCCTAGTGCACATCAAAGTGGGCTCCATGATGCATGTGAGGTCTTACTACTGCAGGGTAGAAGGGCAGAATCACCTCCCTTGACCTTGTGACCATGCTTCTTTTGATGCAGCCCAGGATATGGTCGGCTTTCTGGGCACATTGCTGGCTTGTGTCCAGCTTGTCATCTACCAGTACCACAAGTCCATTTTGGCAGGGCTGCAGAGGGTCTCGCATGAAATAGTAAAATGAGGGAGAGGGTCAGAGGAGAAGAGGAAAAGCAGGCAAAATTAGTTTCTGATAGCTGCCTCTCCCAGCTGGAATTAGATTAAATCACTTGTGAATATTTCATAGTTATCAGCTGAAAGGCATCTAGGAAAACAATTAAAGTCAATTAGCAGAAGATCTGAGAAGATCTCAGTTTGCTAAAACAAGCGATTAGTTGTACTAATGTTTTATGGGGAAAAAAAAAATAAAACAAGAAAAACAATATGCTTCTTCCTACTAGTAATAGGAAGGAAATTCAGCTACAATTTTGTCAGCATCTGTGGTAATTACAGAGTGTTTTCCTGTCAGGCTGTTTTCCCTTCTCTTGGTGCAGAGTTCTTCCCACCCAAAGGCAGAAGAAGGCTTGCATAACCCCCTGTATGTATGCAGGGCTTCAGCCTACTCTAGGTAAGGTGTGAGCACTGGGGGCAGTGCAGGAAGCAGCATGTGTCTGGCCTTGGTTTAGGGGCTGTTGCCTCCTCAATACTGTGTCAGTATTAGATAGGAGGAACCATGTCCAGAGCGGGTGGGAACTCACTGTGATGTGATGGAGTGTGCATGGAAATCCGTGGGGGTAAAATCTTTCTAACCGACTAAAGTACTGTGTTTTGGCAATTGGAGGTAGAACTTAGTATTGTAACCTAGCCCCCTTTGTTTATTCTATTACTGTTATTTTCTTAATGTAATGCTATCACCATGGAGCAGACTGATTGCAGTGGAGAACAGAAACAAAGTTCTTGTTTCCTCAGCACCAATGCATCAGGAGAAATTAAGCCTAATGCTCATTTCCTAAAATAGCGTTAACTTCTGTGAAGAAATGAATTGTTCAGCTGGCCTCTTAATCTAGATGACAGTTTTATTACAATTAAAATATCACCTCTAGGAGGTCCTTTGTTTGCATTTGACAGATTTTATTGTGTTTATATAGGTTAATGAAGCAGAATGAAATTATGCAGCTTATATTAAATTTAAATGACTGATTTATTGTATTTAAAACCCCAAATTTATCATGTGTGCGCTTTAATGCTGCACAAACTACATTAGTTCACCACTGTTTTATATTCTGCTGTGATTTGCCCAATTGAATAAAGCTTCGTGAGTGCTCTAAAATAAGGTGAATTAACATCCAAATAATTAAAATGGGAAATACCACCTTTAAACAGTTTAGAATGGTAAAAATGTTGTGATTCTAGATCTAGCCTGTTATTCAGGTCAGTGTTCTAATTTTGTGGGTTACTATCAGTGATTTCCACGAAGAGCTTTTACTGGATCCTTTGCCAACTGTGTTCTACCTCCTATCCACTCATTGCTGTTGTTGAACTTTATTATTGCTCATTTTTAATATTGTAGCCAACTCTCTTGCTCCCTAATGAATGTACAGTTTGGATAGTACCTGCTGCATACAGTACTCTGTACTTAAATGGAAACCTGAATACTCACTGCTCATTTGTATTGATTTGATTGCCATAAATCTGAATACAAGATGCACATTAATCTTAATATCTTTTGATGACAGAATTCTTCTCATTTTACTTCAGATTTCTGTCTAGATGATTAGAGATTATCTAGTTACTCCATGTTTTTTTCCTTAATTAACAAAAAGAATTAGATATGTGGAGAGACACATTGGTGACACTTATATTTAGTTGATAACTTTAGGATGATACAGATTGTACGATAAGGCATTTCTATATAGAGGAAGCTCGAGGTGATAAGTCTGGAAGTAGAAGGCATCTGTAGGCAGAAATCTGTGCTTAATCAGATTAATTCCATGGCTAATATCTGAAATGTTACTATTATATGTACTAATCACAGTGAATACTGTTTCTTTTCACTAGCAATACAAATACAAATGAAGGGCTTAGGATACAACTTATTGTAAATTAATTTCCAAAGGAAATAACAGGAATTGTTGCTGATAGGGTGTATTGCACTTAATTCTAGGAAGCTGGAAATAGACCAAGAAGTCTTTTTTAAAGAATGATAATTTTGCTGAGAAGCTTTATTTCAGGGAATAAATTAATTTCATTTATTCAGTTTGAATTTGACAACAAATTTTGGCTGGAGCAATGATGGAAGGAGAATTTCAGAAGGTAGTTTTTCTTTTTGAACAGCAGTACTTGGTGAGGTCATGACATCATTGATTTATTTTCTTTTGTAGTATTGCTATATCTTCATCTTGGCTTTCTACTTGGGCTATTAGCTCATTGACATACAGTGTTTCACACATAATGCTGCAGGGGGAAAAAAGATAATGGGGCTGATTTATTTTTTTTCTCAGTTGTTAAAATAATATGACTGAATAAACAACTTAAATGATTTCTGTGATTAACGGTATTGCATAACAATACAGATCATTCTCTCGTATTTGTGGGCGTGAATAAGTCAGGCCTAGGAGTCAGCTTTAGTTCCTAGGGCTTTTTGCAGGATGATGGATCTCACTGCCTTCGTCCTTTAGCTCCCAGCTGTCCCTACACAGCATCTGTAGATCTACACAGTGTATGAATTTATCTGCCTTTGGTGGCATCAACCAATTTTATCAACAGAAAGCAACATTTAATCTCCAGAGCTCAGCCCTCAGCTATGCTGATATGTTTTTGCACAGAGTAAACAAATATTCATTAACTAGCATTCTTTTATGGTGCCTTGTTTGAATCATAGAGAGGTGAGACAAAGAAGGAAATAGGGTGGAAATGTTCCCCTGGTAGATCTTTTCTACTTGTTGCCACCTCTTTTTTCAGCCATAGAAAATGTATATGTTCACAGACTTGTTAAGTACCTATAATGTTGAAAGATTTGGTGACTGCTACACATCAGAGGTAGGAAATCTCAGAAAACAGAATCTTCTTTAAAAAATATAAAAACATAAAGATTCTCAAAAACTCAGTTTTTATAGCTGATACAAGAAGCAGCTGTGTCTGGTGATGTAAGCTTAGCAAGTAGTTTCCTCTGCATGACTCACTTGAGGAAATAACACTTCTCTTCCATTGAATTTCCAGTGGGAAAAGATAATTCACTATATTACAACACACAGAACCCAACACTAAAAAATATGGGGAACTTCAATATAACATAGTTCTCCTCACAAAAATCAAGGGGTCAAGTTATGGGCTATTCTGCAGTGAGGGCCTGGAGCAAAGTCCCATATGTTGCCCTTACTGATGTTTCTGGTCTGTGGACAGATTTGTCTTTCTAAGATGAGTCTAAGGTCCTGTCTGCAGATCACATGAAGAGATTAGGTGGCTTGACAATACTGGAAAACTCATTAGTGAAGAGTATGAGCTGTCATGGAAGACTTCTTTATATTTTATAAAAGAAAGAAGTGAAAACATATATATATATAATATATATATATATCAGTGAATGAAGGAATACTTCCTTCCTGGGGCAGGATTGCCTATTCCTTTCTGTCTGGCTTCTGTACTTTTGCTCTGCATAAAGCACAGTGGTGCAATGATCCTTATGAACAAAGATGTTTCTGTGCGCTAACGATGTGCTTGCCCAGGTGATACATCCCTCATTGCCTTTTTCTCTGGAAAGACTTGGGTATAAGCTGGACAAAACAGTCTCCTGGAGGGCTTAAAGACCACTGAAGACTGTCTTCATTTCAAACTAACTGGACAGATTACTGAAGGTTTAAATTATTTTTAGAAACCTCAAGCTGTTAGAGATACCATCCTTCATTTTGATGCTTTTACTTTTTTTTTTTTTTTTTTCCTTTAAAAGTCATTTGAATTAGGAGAAGAGGACATTCCCTTCTGCAGTTTATGGGCGAAAATCTGTATGTCAATATATTTAATTGGATCTGTTACAACAATTCAGACTGTTCAGTCCAGACTGTGTGTGTAAGGATATATGGACATGCCAAAAAAGCAGTCAGCCCCTTCAGTTGCCAGCAAAGGTGTTAATATTTTTCTCAGTTCTCATAGAAACTCATTGGGATATGCAAAACTCGTTCATTAAGCACTACTGCAGAGTGACAGATGCTGACATATATAATTTGACAGCTGCAAATACCAAGTACTAGAAAGTGTCGTTTCCCATAAGTATAAAATAATGGGTCATTATTCCCTGACATATCAAAAACCAAGTACTGTGAATAAATGAATCGGTAATCCTTTGTGCTTTAAAAGAAGAGAGCCTTTTTTCTTCTTCCAGAAACAAAGGTGATTTCCTTTGTTCTCCTTTTACCTGTGTGCACCATCATCAATTGCCAACTTGCTGATGAGGTGGTTTGGAGGAGGAAGTTGCTCATGCCATCTACTTAAAGCATTTCAGACATTCATGCACCCAGACAAAGCACATTGCCTCTCTAGATAACCAGGGAAGAAATGGCACGTACATCCAGAAGGTAATTCAGAGGAGAGGCTTACAAAGGAGTCCACGTACCCAAATTAGATGTCTGACATGAACAGTGAAAATATTTGCCTCTTGGGTGTTACCAGTCTGGCTTTGCACTGATCATAGGACATAAGCTGCCATGTGGTCCCCATAGGAGGGCCTCATCTGTGACAGCTTCTTGCCTTTAATTCTGTGCCTACATCTTTGTTGTTAGTGCCCTGGCCACAGTGAACTTCCTCAGGCAAACATCTAACAGCAGGAGGCCTCTGAGGTTTTGGAAGGAGCACTGGTAGATGTTTGTCTTCCTAAGGGCAAAGGGAAATCTGTCTGCTGGTTGACAGCACAGCGCAGGAGGGGAGAAGAGACATCATACTCAGTGAAGCACTGCTGGGGCTGCACTGCTTGTAGGGGCTGTATGATGCTGCAGGCTGGAGTGATGCTCTGCCTACCGTGGCCTGAGTCCTCAAATAAGTCACAGAGTGCCAGTCACAGTATCAATGCAGTTATCATATTTAGCAGGCTACGGCTCAAATTGTTTCCCAGTTTCTGTTTATACTTACTGGATTTGCATCCACAAATGTGGCTATCCTATACCTTGTAATTAGCAGTTAAAATGTAGCTATAACATATGCTCTGTCCTTCCTTCCACCTCATTTGATCTCCTATCTCCAGGTGAAGACCAGAGAGAAGTGGTTTCTCTCAGGGGTCTGGTGACCAGTATTTAATATCTTTGTTGGAAAAACAGACAGTGGGATTGAGTGCAATTCCAGTAAGTTTGCCACTGATACCAAACTTTGTAGTGTGATCAGCACGCTGGAGATGAAGGGATGCCATCCAGAAGGAAACTGAAAGTCTTGAGAGGTGGGTTTTTGTGAACAGTGGTTCAACAAGGCCAAAAGCAAGGATTTGCTCCTGTGTCAGGACTGTCCTAAACACGAATCCAGGCTGGGTAATGAATGTATAGGAAGCAGCTCTGCAGAGAAGAACTTGGGGTTTTTGGTGGATGAAAAGCTCAACGTGAGCCAGCAATGTGCACTAGCAGCCTGGAAGACCAACTGTGTCCTGGACTGAATCAGAACAGAGGTGGCCAGCAAGGAGAGGGAGGTGATTGCTTCCCTCTTCTCTGCTCTCATGAGGCCCCATCTGGAACACTGTGTCCAGCACAAGAAAAACATGGAGATGTTGGGGCAGGTCCAAAGGAAGCCATGGGGATGACCACAAGGAGAGGGCTGAAGGAGCTGGGCTTGTTAAGTCTGGAGAAAGCTCTAGAGAGACTTCTTTTCATATTTAAAGGGGTCTACAAGAAATCTGGAGAGGGACTTCTCATGGACTTTAGTGACAGGACAAAGGGTAATGGTTTTGAACTAAAAAGGGGTATATTTGTATCGGATATAAGGAAGAAATTCATCCCTATGAGGGAAGAATGTACATAGTGAAATAATTAGAGACAAAATAAAACTGACTGAAAATATGACATTTATGTAAATGGACAGATTTGCTGTAATCTTTGGGATTCTAGACTTTTTGGTTTTGTTTGTCTTCCACATTTAGCACAGTAGCCTTCTGGTCTGTGACTGGGCTCCTAAGAACAATAATGACATAAATAATAATTAGATGAAAGTTAGAAACAGCATGACTGTACTGAACAAATATGCATAATTAAGATGTGTCTGTATCAGTGGGAGTGAAAAAAATGGATATACTTCAAGAATTCAGATTTTAATACCTCATTAGTAAAAGATCGTAAATATTAGCTTAAGGAATGGATTAAAGGAAACTCTTCCCCTTACCCTATTTCACTTATTTCTTCTTCCTTACTTAACAGTTGATAGTGATTTAGACATCTACAGAATTTGTTGAGTCTTTGCCATTTTTTATGCCTAGGAGATTATAACTGCAGGCTGCCAATCATTAGGCTGAACTGGTGAAAGGGAATGTAGGTGCCTCATAGCAGCCTTTGTGAACTCAGTCTCATGCTTTCTGTGGCATTAGATGCCAGTGTTCCAATGCTGATCTCTTTAAAAACAGATACTTGACAGTGGGGTTTATTTTTAGCTCCAGGGATATACTTTTGATGTCTTTGAAGGCATGGAACTTTGGAACAAATCTGCAGGATAGGAGATTACAGACAAAGCACCGCAGCCAGCATTGCAGAGATGAAAAGAATGGGTGTATTTTCTCCAGTTTCCTAAACTGCACGCTAATCAAGTATTAAAGACCTGTTAAATACTGTTATCAGTGATTATTCAGGCAAGATCCAAACTTTTCTACATCTACAGCGCATTTGGGATTTGTGTATGTTCAGTGACTTTGGTTAACTTTCAGAGAATGTAGATAACTTTTTTTAAAAATGGCTGTATCATAAATAATGCCTTAATTAAGGGCAACCCTTAATTGACCAAGATTTAAAGAAAGAAGGAAAAAAAAAAAAGTTTCTGGGGAAATTCTTGGGGCGGGGAACTTGGAATTTATGCCTACCTGTCTTCGTTTTCTTTCCACTTTGGGTGCAGGTAACTAAAATATTTCCCTTTGGTACAGCAGATGGCTGTAGGAACTGTCTGTCTCCTTAATATTTGTTGGCAGCCTAGTTTGCTTTTGTGTGTGTGAAGTAGAAAGGAGCTCTACAGGCAGTAGTTCGGGATGTGTGCTGCATGGAGCACTAGTAAAGTGGTTCAGACACTGCTGGCAGCAGAGTACGCAAAGAAACCGTCATATCGGAATGAAAACAGCTGTCTGCCAGCACCATAAACATTAGGAAATGTTGTGGGTGATTAGTTGCTGCTACTAATGTGTGAAAGTTGGCCTGTTTGCATACAGGCAAAATGAACTCCTTTTTTGCTTCTTGCCACTCTTACATAGAAATCACAGGACATTACGGGATTGATTATGAGTCATAAAAGCCAGGAAGTCTAGTTTTAGAGTGAAAGCCATGGTAATAACTGTCTCTTTCTATTTGGATGTCATTGTATGAAAAGCTAAGGTGAAATGAAAAGGAACAGGAAACTAACCTCAAATGGAGAGTGGGACAGAACTCTAATGGGAAAAGCATCCTGGTCAGGAAGAAACACTCGAGCATATAATATAAGGCATCTGGCATCTTTCTTTTTTCTTCTTTCTTTTTTTATTTAAGATGGTAAACCTTAGTTGTCATTGAACAAGTGCAGCAGAAATACCCAATAAATTCCCGTTCTGTTGAGTGCCACAGTTTTTTTCACCAGAGACATCCTCCCTATTTCTACCATCCTATCAGACTGAATATTCTAAACAAACACCACTGCAATGATTCAACGAAAGCAAGAAAAAATCCAGAATAATTGCAAACCTGAGAATATAGAAGCTTTTATTATGAAACCTTTCGGTTACATTTTTCCAGGATAAACTGCTTAGCAGGCAATTTCAAAATTGAATCAACTGTGACTGTAAATCTGGGAGTATAATGCGGATTAAAATTATCCGTGTTTTGTGCTAGGATCTTTTCTTTCTATGAGGGATTTCTCTCGCTGAATTGATTATTAAATAGATCTGAAAACCAAGGGCAGAAGGTGGGGCTACTTAATTTTCTTTTCTCTTTTATATCTCTGAGCAGTCTGCTTTAAGAAATCATAACAAAGATAAATATTTACATTGCACCTGCCAGTCTGTGGCTTAAAAGCTCTTAACACAGTTCAATATATACTATTGTATGGAAATATTAAAAATACAGTTCTAGAGTGAAAGGTAATTTCTAGCTGATAGCAATGCTGGCAAATAATAAGTTAACTGAGCGTAGAGTGAAGTAAAACAGAACTATTCAAATTAGGCACCCACTGCAAGAGCAGAGTTAATACTTTCACTGCAAAATCTGTCAGTGGGAATTTTCAACCCTGATTTTTCTTATCTTTCAGACACAGGCTGGTAAAGCGTGGGCCCATCAAAAAAAAATAGGTGGCTTAGTATTTACTCTTACAACGGACATCATTTTTTTCCTGAAATTTAGTGAGGTAAACCTTTGGAAGTAATAGGAAGATCTGTTTCCAAGAGCTCACAAGGGGTTAAGAGGGGCTGTAGAAATGACTGATGCTTTCACCCAAGCAATAAAACTAAGTTCTCAGGTGGAGGGAGACTGCAATATTTCTGAGTGCTTTTTCCTCACAAAAATGTCACAGAAAGATTTTATTTCATTCCACATGATCCACTTCATTGTATTTGCAAGAAAAGTAAAGGAAATGAAGACTTTTACTCTGGGAAATGCCTTTTTTTGTTGTTGGTTTTGTTTTTTAAATGCTATGCAGCAGCCTGGTGATTTAGGAGTCATCCTCAGGAGAATACCAGGACTTGCAGATATAAAGGGAGCTTTAATTTCTTTTACTCTAACTGGTCAATGTTGACTAAATAATTAATGATTTACTAGAGAAATCTAATGAACAGCAGAACTACAGTCCTTAGGAAAAAGTCCTACAGGTTGTTCCATAAAGTCATTTTCGTCCTGCAAGATGAATATTCAAGTATTCCATTGAAAGTAGGGCACCTCTGAGAGGAAGGCATGAAAGAGTCCTGCATACAAATGCCATGTCTCACAGGACAGATTTATTTCATAAACATTAGCAAACTGCTAACTTTTGCATGTATAACCTTAATTAAAGCAGAATTTTACATTTTTTCTTTTAAGCTAGTTAGGAGATTTTTCTGCTTACTAGGAAGAATATTTTAAGAAACAATTCAAATATCCTAAGTGATAGTGTGTATATATAGTACAAGTATGCTAATTTTGACCTTTGAAGGAGCTCTTAGCTCTTCTACCTCCAAATCAAAGCCAAGAGAATAAAACTTGCTCTGGATTAAAGCGGTATACTCCTTATTTCAGACTCAGAAGAGAGAGACTTCTGTCAGGTATCTGTTTTGCAATTTTTGTCCCTAATAATTTCACAGGAATTTCCAAAAAATCTTCACGACGTTTCTGATTCCTCAGAATTGGTAGGAATCAATGCAGTCAGCACTGGACATAGCCTAACAACCTTGCATATGGTAATATGTGCTATGCCAAGATGATAACCCCAGTCCCTGGGAATTCTATCTCTGTAGATAGGGTACCTTCTGTTAACCTGCTCTTCACCCTCTGAGGAAGGAGACAAGAGTAATGAGCGTGCTGGCTGGCTAGCCCAAGCAATGAGTTGTGTTGTCTCTCCGTTCTGGATCCGCCTTCTTAAAATCGTTTGAGATGGGACCTTTAAAGGTCATCTAGTCCAACCTTCTCCAATGAGCAGGGACACCTACAGCTAGAGCAGGTTGCTCAGAGACCTGCTCCAGCTAAGCCCGAATATGCCTAGGAACAGAGCATCCACCATCTCTCTGGGTAACCTTTTCCAGTGCTTCGTTACCCTTATTGTAAAAAACAAAACAAAGAAAACAACAACAACTACAATAAACATAAAAAAAAATAAACTTTTTATTCAGAGTCAGCTTGAGATTTCTAAATAAGTGTATTTTGTGTTACCGTGACCTCTTAAGCTTTTTAAAGATGTGCTGGAGCACATGGGAGAACTGAGTACCAGCAGGTTAGCTTGGCTAGGAGGGACCTTTAGGGATTGATAAGCCCTTACACTTCTTCCCAGCCTGAGCTGGTGCTCCAGCATTGCTAATTTCACAAACTACTTATGCTCAGGTACATAACCCAAGGAAGAAGTGATGCCTCAGAAGAGCAGCAGCTAGCTGAAAGACCCTCCTCAGCCCGGCAATACCAGCAGCAGCCACAGAATCTTAAGGTACAACCCTGACCTTTGGGATAGGAAAGAGCAGAGAATAAAGCTCTCTTTGCCTTCTCTGTTGAAGCTGGCCTACAGGAATGCGTGATTTTGGCAGTACACAAAGGGAAACATGATTCTCTAGTCTAATTACTTTGACATCAGAGATGGGAGACTACAGCCCTGTCCTTGTTCCCAAGTCAGGTAATAGGCTTTACATTTACAAAAAAAAAAAAAGTAAGTAAAACACACAAAGTTAGAAGAAGGGGTGGGAATGCAGAGCTTCCTTCTCTTGAGATCTGCAGTATTATCCCTCTTCCCCTGCTCCCTCTCCCATGTAAGTTTTGCTGGAGGGAAATAAACAAAATGCACTGAGCACTCATAGGCTGCTTCCTGCTCAGTGCTTGAAGTGTTCGTGAGATTCAGACAGCAGCACCAGAAATATTTCCACAAGTTCTCAAACTCTTTTAACATGAAGAGAGTGTACAAGTAATCTTTACTGTAAGAATTAGCTCAGGTATATGGTCTGAAGGGACACGGGACTCCTGTAAGCACTAATATAGGGAAGGGGAAATATTTTAAGAACTTCTATGTTGTTTCTCAGTACCTAGTATTGACTTTTGCTTCATCTGTGTGCTGGCTGCAGTGAAACCCATTCCTTAGCATTTAATTCTCATTATACTTTTAAAAGGGTATTTAAGCACCTAACATGGGTTACACCTGGAAATGCTGCCTACCAAGGAGTTTATAAGGAGTCTGTGCTGTTTTCCAGAATTGATGAAATGCTTTGCAGGGAAGGTCTTTTATTCAATTCCCTAGTAGTATTTACATACGTTTTAGAACTACTGTTACAGTATAGGAGACTTCCATGCTCTAAGGGCCTCTGATTTTGCTGTGCCATGGAAAATGCTTATGCAAATAGAAATTATGGTTTAAAAAAAAAAAAAAAAAAAAAAAGGTGAGGACAAAAAAGATCAGAAGTACAAAACTGCATTTCATCTAGCTCCATCAGCTCAGCTATATTTTCTTCCTGACAGCAACTTTGAAATGGCAAAGGAATTCCTTCTTCCAGCTCTTCCTGTGACCTAAATGCATAATTGATGAAAACGTATTGGTTACATGAAAGCCTCGCAGAAACCACCAGGAAAGCATTGCAGATTATTTTTTCCTCCTTTTGCCACTGTGTTTTTACAGATGTGATACGTGGTTTAAGAAACCAAAGCAGACAGGCATGCCTGAGCCCTGCCAAATCATGCAAACAAAGGAAAGATTGCTTGCTTGCTTTCCTTTCCCCTTTCCTTCTGGAGATCGCAGTGCACAAGGATAAAAACTATACTTATGTATGTATTAGCTCTTAATTGGCACACCTAGGAAAATTCATGAGAGCAATCGCAAATTGAGAGCGAACAACAGCACAGCTTGTTCTACTGGAGCCAGAGGTCAACAACAGCAGCCACACGGCCTTTGTCAGGGTGAGCCTGATGCAGCGCGCCCAAACCGAGGCCGTGAGTGCCGCCTGGCGGGCCTCCGCTGCCTGCGGCCGCCCTGAAAACTCAAACCCGAGCTCGTCGCCAGGGCAATCGTTAATCAAGATCCCCAGCGAGGCTCATTGACTTCCCAAACTGCAGGGCGACCAGCTCCGCAGCAGAGGATCCGAGGAGCGTTTATTGGAGTGCCCAAAATGTCTTTCACCAGCCAAGTGCGCACCACAGGGAGTTTCTCCTCATACAGATAGGGATGTTGGCCTCTCTCGAGTCCTCGGGTACTTGAATGCCCTTACAGTAGGTAAGATCATCTCTTTGATCTTGTTGGAAATTTAGATGTGAAGAGCACTGTGGGACCTTTTTGGTGCTGGAGAGGAATGTGATGTAAGGGCTGGTAGCAACAGGACAAGAGTAAATCATTTTAAACTGGAAAAGGGTAGATTTAGACTAGATATCAGGAAGAAATTTTTTACTGTGAGGATGGTGAGACACTGGAACAGGTTGCCCAGAGAGGTTGCGGATGCCCCCTCCTTGGAAGCATTCAGGGTGAGGATGGATGGTGCTTTGAGCAAGTGGTCCTGAGGGAAGTGTCCCTGCCTACAGCAGGAGTTGGAACGAGGTGATCTTAAAGGTCCCTTCCAACCCAAACCATTCTATGATTCTGTGACAGGGTACATGTAGGGCTGTGGTAGTTGAAATGATGGGTTTGGTTTCCTGGCAGATTCTATGCATCTGTAGGAAAATAAGCTAAATGTGATTCCTGTTGTGGCTGTGCAGAGGGCAGTGCGGTTGCTCAGAAAGCCGAGCAGGACAGATTGAAATGGCTGGTGAGACCTTCTGAGTTCAGCCCAGTGGAGAGGCGTTTCGGCCAGGAGGGTCCTCTGTTCCCAGAGCTCTAAAGCACCTGGACACTGGAGATAGGCGGAGGTGGCCAGCATCAGGCTTGGCTGTGTTTGGAAGGAGGTGACCATGCTGCTGCTCTGATATCTGCTGAAAATTGCATTGGGTCAAGACAAGATTCTGGTGATGTGCACATGGGGCTGGTGTGCCAGCAGTGTGAGGGAAGGAATTGGTGCAACCAGGCTTTGGTAGGACTGCTTTGTGGCAGGAGCCAAGTGCATGAATGCATACACGTGCTGCTGAAGGAGCATGAGAAGGGTGGAGGCATTAGGCACAGGGTGGGAAGAGTTGAAGTTGGTGGGAAGTGTAGTGTGATCCAAGAGAGGTCTCTTGCTCTTTGAGAGGCTGGCCATCAGGCAGCAGGCAGCATTCCCCCTTGCCCTAGCAGGGAATTTTAGTCTTGCCTCTCACTCCTGCTGTTTCTGTCACAGCTGCTGCCAGTTTTGGTTTTGGCACTTACACCAGCCTTCTCTCACAGTTCCTTTGTTTCCCTGCGCACACAGACCCACCTCCCTAATACAAACATCTCAGTGGTATTGGCAGTTCTCTGGCAGGCAGGAGCCTGGGTTCTGCTCTTGCTTCTCCATCCAATATAATATATCTGCTACTAAGAAGGCATTTTCTCTACAGCCTTTGTTATTTTCATTGAGAATGAAACAGCTTCTTTAAGAAAGGCAGAGACTGTTCAAATCAAGATATCATCATGAATGGGACAATCTGAGAAAAAGGGATCTTCGCATGGCAAATAATTCCCCCCTCTCCTTCCATAGCACTGGAACTTGAGAAGGAATCTGGTGCTGTGGTGAGTAGATACCAGGCCATCAGCTGGGTAAATCAGTCCTGATCCCTTGACAAGTTGTCTTTTACACTTCACCAGCACTGAATGTTTATTCTTTGGAAATAAATAGTGCTGGCAACTAGAATAGTGCTCAGTTAATGACTTTCCTCCTTGCCAGTTTGTGTTCTGGCTGGGCAGCACCTCCATTTCAACAGAAAGAACAAATATAGCAAATATTTTGAATTGTTTAGGGCTTGGGCTTTTCTGTTTTCTAAAATAATAACAATAATAATAAAATTTAAAAAGTTGCAGCAGCAGAAAGACAGAGTGGGCTGTAACATGAGGCTGAAGGAGAGGAAAGGCAGCATCCAGAGCAGATCAGGGAAATAAGAAAAGGAGGAGGAAGATAAGAGTGTTACCTTCCATACCTATTTATCCTTAGAGAGAAAGAACTGTTACACTTGGAGTGGTGCCTTTGTATCTGGAAGGCAGCAGTCTGGCATGTTGAGCTTTACTAAACTCGAGTTGCTGTAACTGTTGAAAGTACAGGGATTTCTGTTGCCCAAAACCAACTTGGCAGAGAGAAAGGGAATGATTTCATGTGTGTTCCCTCCAGCTTGGAAAGGAGAGGTACAGCACAGATTATGACTTATTCCTTGTGCTTCTGTGAAGAGTGCTTTGTGGGAGCACTCCTTAAAAGTTGAGACGTGGCCAAAACATAATTCAGATTAAATGTTGAATGTCTGTGACATTCAGCCAAACAGTATATACTTCTGTTGTGCTTCTAATCGTAGTACCACTTGAATACGTATGTGTAATATAAATACAAAACAGGTGATTAAAAGCAGGGTGGAGATTAAAAATCATGAATTACTGCAATAATTGAAATGATGGCTGATCTCAAACAGTGATAGCTTAGACAAAGTTTAAATAATTTTGGTCAATAACAAGTGGAAGTTAGACGTTTTGTTCTTGGGCTTAATTTGCTAGAATTTTTTTCAGTCATTTGACCATTTGGGTATTCAGTACCAGAGAAGTACTTTCAGGAATCTAAAACTGAACCAACTGTTCAGATATACGGATATATTAAGAAGATACAGTATAGAAGTGAGTGACCTAAGAAGGTCAGTTGCTACTCAATGCCCAGCAGAGCCCGTATGATGGGAATCAGCACATTCACCTAACATGCTAACTGCATCCCAGCCTGCCCAGAAAACAAGAATCTCCAATCACGAGTCTACTTTGAAAAAGGTAAGGTCTGGAGATGACACCTCTTGTACTTTGGTTTTCATGAACTTAGTGCTGACTAGACCATGATTAGGTTTGATAGAATTTGTCTTCTCTCTCATCTCTGAAGTGCAGCAGAGCTTAGGAGTTTCTTTAACCAGGCTGGAAGACTTAAAGAATCTGCCTATCCCCTCTAATTTATTCAGAGATTTTGGTGTCTCATGGTGATTTAATATGGGTGTTAAGTAAGAGAAATTTGTCACAGACAAAATGCAAATTTTGTAACAATGTCAAGTTCAGCATAGTTTATAAATCTTAGGGCTTTGTAACATGAAAATATCTTTCCATGGCACCTGGTGGCAAACTTTAAAAGAAAAGAGATAGTCTAATGTTTTTCTCTATCCATGTCACTTTAATTATTTGAAGTGGTCTTTTCCCATGGCATAGTTATCCCAGGCACTCCTTTCTACTGCCTTTATCAAAGGCAACATGTTCAGTGTTTGATGGGCCAGCCTAGAAGCGTGCCACATCAAACTGTACAGCAGTCACGGTTCTCTCTAACAACTATTAAAAGAAAGATCTTACTTCAAAGAGGGGAAGAAAAAATGTCTTTTAGTATAAAACTGTAACATAAGTGGATAGAAATACCTATGATTTAGCTTTATTTTCCATATTACTCCTCCTTAGTGATGCAACTTGCAAATGTAGCACAGGGGATGGTACTCTTGAGAGGTAGGCACCATCGTGGATGTAACTTTGAGACAACAAAGCAATTTTCCATAGCTAAAATTGTTGACTGTCTTGCTTCCTAAGTAATTTGCATGTTTATTATGTTTGTGGATGTTTTTCCTGCACCCATTACTGAATTTTGGTGCATTAAGGCTGCTTAATCAGCTCCAGAATGAGTGCCGGCCCAAGTAGACATTGCTGCAAGAGCTGTGCAAGGCAGAGATGGACTGCAGGGGCTTTACAGATGTCCACAGGGAACTGAGCACTGTTTGTTCAGGCTGCAGAATCCATTCTCAAATGAAACGCAGCTGAAGAAGCTGGGTGACACAATCCATAGGAATACTCAGACTGTTTTGACCCTGACTATACAAGATTATTTTGAAGATAGCGCGGGTTGAAATCATTAACTGTGCTCAAGCTGTGCTTGTAATACGCTCAAACTGAGCACATTAATTATGCTCAGAATGCAAGCAAGATGAAAGAAGGGATGCAGAGCTGCTGACTAAATCTGCTGCTACAGGTCTGTATCTCCTGTCAAATTCTGCTTAAGAGCCAGTAGGTGCTTCAGCCACTGCCCAGGCCATTCTTTGTAGATTCACCATTCGCTGTCTGAGACAGTGAATATGTGTAGATTGAGCCGTACAAATACAGCAACTATTTCTCTGAAAAGCTCATCGTTTGGTATTGCACTAAGGTATCAAGCCAAATACCAATCGGAAAGCTCAGTGCAGGATACCACTGTGAATAACACTACCAGATTTTCCACATCCTCCAGCAGGGACCGGTACAGAATCCTGTGTGCATCAATGACAGGTGCAACATCTTTGTGTGGGGTGCAGTCTGTAAGAGAGTGTCTGGAGGGCTGAGCTACCACAGCGGGGAGGAACTGGAAGCAAGATTACATTTGCAGCTGGAGCAGAGGAGCAGGACAGCATGGGGAATAATGCTTTTTGCAGCAAATAAATAGGGAGGAGGGGGCTCCTGAAGGAGCAAAAAGGCACATGGATGGCAATAGGCCATTTGGTTTATTGAAAATGAGCACCTAGGCCAGAATGCGTGGTGCATGGCTGTAACAGGGCAGCACTGCATTCCTCTCAACATTTTCTCTTCCATTTCCTGGCTCTGCCATCAGAAGTGATGACAGGCAGGTCTAAAGCTCAGAACCTCATGACCAACTACAAACTGAAGGAACTATTACTGCTTGTTTAAGCTGCTGCAAGCCTGTTGCCTCCCAGCTTTTTGGTGTGGGCTTCTTGGACCATGTTAGGGCTACAGCAATCCATGGAACAAGCTGTGGGCCCTGGTACACCAGCACCAGCTTCTAAAGTAAGTAGTTTATCTTAAATGAGGATATTGGTGAAATGTCAGTCTTAGCAAATTTGTTCCATGGAGCATATCCTGAAATCTCGAATACTTTTTGGGATAAATTATTTATCATTGTCTCATTTACATGAAGCCATAGTGCCTTTCTGTATGCTTGTATTTGTCTATTTGTTAGTACGTTAATCAGATGAATCTTGTATTCTTTGCTACTAGACAAAAGTTCTCCTCTGACTAAGTTTTAAGGGAGGTTTCATGCTAATAAATATGGACTTCCTAACTCTCAACTTCATTCTAGGTAACCCAAAACGGAGTTAGATATCCTATATTATTCATCAGACTTATTTTTACAGGTGGGAAAGGAAAACATCAAAATTGTACAGAGCCATTAAGAGGTACAATTCTCCAATTATTAGTGCATTCAAGCAACATTCCCAGTTCTGTAAGTCATCAGTTTTATTTAAAAAATAGATTCCAAACATTATTTTTGATAAGGTGCAACATATATACTGTTTTCTACCATAATGAAAAAAAAATACAACAATGAAACAATATTCATAACTGTATTGTCATTCCAACACGGAATCAATGTGTCTTCTGTAATTCTTAAATATTCTTTTTCTGCTTCATCAAAGCATAAGAATTAAATAATTAGTGTCACTGTGACAGCCAAAGGATATGGCTACAGCCATCACGTCCTGCATTTTAACAGTGAACTTTCTGGTACAGGTTGCTTCACGTACACATCAGAAGCTGAATATAACTGAACACAGTTCATGCAAAACAAAGGTACAACACTGAATTTGCATCATTCAAAGGTTTTTGCGCTCTTGTTTAGTTTGACATTATCAAAGACCAACTGTTTGAACGTGAGGATTTCACAGGCTGCATAAACAAAGCACTGTGTATTAATATGTATAAGTTTCAGGTTCATCAGGCTATGTAACTATTATTTTGAATTGTATCAATTTTTTAACTAAACACAAGTTTTAAACACTTAATGCTGAGGTCTGTACCTCTTGGAGTCTACAGTGACTTCTGAGACACATTTGGGAATATAGATGGAAAATGGTGAATAATAATGGGCTTGTTATGGGGAATTACCTAAGATTATTACATTAGAACTGTTTTCTCTCTTTTTTTTTTTTTTTTTTTGAGAAAATCATGTAATTAATTTCTATTAAGAATGTTCCCCATTCAGCCACTCAAGTTATATGAGCAATGGAAACTGTATTGTGAAGGAAATACTATCTCTGGAAGTCTTCTGATGAGCAAAGCCTCTCCTGTTTCAAAGCCTTCTTGCCTTTCTAGCTTTAACTCAGCCTTGATAATACCAAGCAGCTGAAGTTAGCTATTGCTATGCTGTTTCTGGTGATTAGATTTAAGTCCCTGCTCTAAAGAGGAGTATGTTTGTTTAAAAAGATCTGAACCCCCATTTCCCTGTCTTCTGTTTGAGTGGTGGTCCTAGAGTCAAAGCCACAGTTCTTTCTGTTGCTGTTTCTTACAAACCATCATGATGGTTTTACAGATCTTGTTTTTAAACCTTAAGGCTACTCATATACAGCCCAGTAAGATGAGTTGAGAAAACATCACAGGGCTGTTCATTTTAGTGGATCAGACCTCTGGGTATCATGGAGGATTGGCCTGTGCGTAGCCAATGGACTGAGTTTGAACAGATAGACTTGGGTTATCTATACCTAAATGAGTTTGTATTCATGACCAGTTTAATCTTACCTGACTCAAAATCTTTCTTTCAAGAAACAATTTTTTTTCAGCATCGATGTATCCTCGTTCTTAGTAAACACTTGCTAGTGAATGCTCTTCGGAGTTAGCTTTGCTGTGAAATAAATGCTAATGGGGCATGGATTGAAATCTGCCTGGCTAACACAGAAATCTTTAAGACTTCCTTTTATTCCTTGACATATGTGAAGCAGAGAGTTTGATTTCAAATAGCAAATAAATGAACTTACTTATTTCTCTTGTCTTATGAGCAAAAGAGGTATTTAGAAATGTTCAAGTGGGGAGAGTCTGCGTACTTACTTCCCATATAAACAGAAAAGGAGCTGGAGAAGGTGTTCATCGAGCATATGTTAATGTTAGGAGCCATAAAAGTGAAAAGTAAAAGACAGTCTTTCAGTTTTAATCTCAGGAAAAAGTTGCCCCCAGAAGTTAGTCTATTTAGATTTTAGTAATTTGGAGCAGAACCTTACAGTTGGGTTTAGTTTGGGGAAATCACTGATTTTTTTTTTAAATGAATTTTAAAATCCCTCTTCAGATGATGCAATCCAAATTTCATGAGATTTGTGGTTAACTTGGTTGCTTTTTTATGAGTTTCATTGATGATTGCTTCATAGAAAAACAAAAGAAACAGCAACACTATGTTGCATTTCCTATTTTCAGGAGGGTTACTCAGTCCCATGGTTTACGTTTTAACAATATGCCTTTAATAATACATCATGCTGCAGATGTTCAGTTAACAAAAAAAAATACACACTTCACTATTTATGGGATTTGGTCAGAGCTACGTGTATTTATGTCAGTCTGTTGCAAACACTATTGTTAAATGCTGTACTTAGCAAATTAAAACTATCCCTTTCTTTCTCTTAAACAATTTGGGCCATACTTTACTTTATCTGAATGCAGTAGGACACCTGCCAGAAGGAAGCAGGGTCACTGTAGATAAGAGTAGGAATTTGTAACTTTGGGCATCTAACTTAGGGTGCACCTGGCTCGTTGTCTCAGTTCAAGGACACAATGATCATGCCTTCAAGTTGGCTCAATAGTGTGGCTTTTGTCTGGTTCTTCTGGCATAATCTTTTCATCTCTGTCCTTGAAAACCTTTTGGGTGCAATAGGCTCGAGCTTCTGTTATCTGTATAATTTTGAGCAAAAATAGTAGAGGTTTTAGCTGCCTAAATCAATGGTTTGTTCAGAGACTTGGGCAGTCAGAAGGCCCTCCTGATGGAGATTCAGAGCATCTAATCATCCACTCATTATCTTCAAGCTCACAAACCAAATGCTGGGCAGCATGGATTAGTTGTTACTGAGAGTAGAATTGGGTCGTCTATTACTGAAATCAGTAATGACTAAAGTGCTAGTGTATTAACACAGAAAATGTTGACTCCATGTATCTCATACAGGACCAGAGCAAAGGTCTAAGGAAATGTAACATTTTTACCTGAGTGGCTTGGATGTCCCTATGTGGGGGTGTCATGTTTTCTTGCTACGAACAGATAAGTAATTAAAGCCTTTCTATTGTTGGCTGCATCCTCAGTCCATTTGATCCCTTATCCCTTCTACAGTGCAGTGGGGAGGGACTCTGCAGTCCCATGACTGGCAGATGCGGCATAAAGAACAAATATGCTACGGAATAAATGTCTATGGTTGTTAAATTAACTTAAGGAATCTCTTGG
Organism: Meleagris gallopavo; assembly: GCF_905368555.1. Classification (NCBI taxonomy): domain Eukaryota; kingdom Metazoa; phylum Chordata; class Aves; order Galliformes; family Phasianidae; genus Meleagris; species Meleagris gallopavo. The sequence continues at coordinate 122,742,558 of NC_139404.1, forward strand.
CAGGTGCAGACAAGCATCAAGAAAAGCCAGTGAAGGAAAGGAACTAAGTGGAGAATCAGGAATCAATGCAGAACTTCCAATTTCTGTGAAAAATGACAATTTTTCTTTACGCAAGAAGTGACAGGTGAAGTATTCAATCTCTTGTCACCAGCACTGATGAGAGCTGGATACCATTCTCCCTTTTGTGCCTTTTAAAATTCCTTCACTTGCTTTCATGCTTTTTTCTACTGTCACAGCAAACCACATAATACTAAGTATTACAGTATCTGTACCCAAAATTGCATAGAGAAATAGGAAATCACACACACAGAGAATGGTCGAGGTTGGGAGGGACCTCTAAAGATCACCTATTCCAATCCCCCTGCTCAAGCACATTGCACAAGATCACATCTGGGTGGGTTTTGAATATCTCCAAAGAAAGGAGACTTCACAGCCTTTCTGAGCAAGCTGTGCCAGTGCTCCATCAGCCTCACAATAAATAAGTTTTTCCTCATGCTCCTTAAAAATAAGTCACATTTTCACATTAATAAAGAAAAGCTGATTGACAGAAATAATGAACTGTATACTTATAAACTGTATAGATATATAAATTGTAAAATTCAAAGGACTAAAGAGGGGAGCAGCAGCCACTATATTTTAAAGTGAATCGAAATGCGCTCTTGCTCCTTTAATTTCAGTCCTGAATTTACTTAACTTTTACAAAAATAAGTGAAGGTGACAAAATGTTTGACTTTAAAATATGACTTTCTCATGAAAATGGTATAAATCAATAGCAAATAAATAGCCACAGTTTCAGTAATAAAAACAACTGACGTTGCTCATACACACTCTCTAGTTTGGAACACGAATCTTTCTTTTTATACAAAAACAGTGTCTGCTAGTCTTCACACCTGCCTCCTGAGTTCTTGTGAATGTTGATGCATCCCTCTGGTGCTTCTGGCTCTTTGTCTCTCAGCACCACATCACTTACACCCACCAGTGCACCAATTGAGCTGTTAGGAAACTCATTAAGAAAACACAGCTTGATGTCTGCAGCTGCTCAGGGCTTCTAAACTGCCTTCCTCATTAAAGAAGTGCCATCCTGCATCCACGCCCTCTGTCGTATTAGACCATTCCTCATACACATTACATTTTCTTTTGAAATAAAAAGAAACATTGAACACCTCTGTGTTAATCTAGAAGGGATTCCTTTGGGATTACTTTCTTATTCCTTTAACAGTCTAGTTAAACATGATAGATTCAGGGTCCTGGTTTGCCATTTGAGCCATATGTCGTAATACATCCTTTTTAGTTATGATACCCAGCAGCCTCCTAGAGAAGGAAAGGAAAGGAAAGGAAAGGTCAACGATCATCTCATATATCATCCATGTTTTCGTATTCAGCTGCAGAGACATTTTGTTAGTGCTTCCATATAACGCTGTCCATGCTCTCCATTTCCCAACGATTATCTTTTATAAAAAAACATTCATACTTCATGTATTTTTGCTACCTCAACTGTGATTGTTAACTAAAATATCTCCTTTTGTTGGGAAGCATGATTCAGTGAGGAGCTACAGTTACTGGCGCTTCATATGACAAAGTAATGTATTTCCTTGCATCAGCAGCACAAAACCAAGACACCAGTGACCTACGTAGGACATGCATGGAGTTTAATAGTACATAAACTATACTAAAGTATGGACTTTATGAAATTATCAGTGTATGACATCATAATGACTTTAAGTTTGATTGATAATTTCTCATTTATGTGATCCTAAATGAATTGTATCTATTAAGAAATATGAGGCCTATTGAATATCTGACCCCAAGTGTAAAAAATTTCCTAACACTCAGTGTTCCAGGGCTTTTATTTTCAATCTTTGAAGGCAGTGAGGCACTGAGTTTTGAAATTGTCATTGTTAGAATTATTCCACATTTAGTCTGATGAAAGTCCTAGAAATAAAGATCAAAATTTCCGAATCTGAGTACCTCAAATCAAGACCTAATTAATGGTCCTCATATTTTTATTGCTGAGCACAATGCATTGACAGATTATATACCATATATTTAAATAACAGAAAGTGTTTTTGCAGAAGATTCAATTTTAATCTTCCACATTTGAAATCAATAGCTCTCTTTTTGCAATCTTGCCATAAAGTTTCTTATCACCAGATCATGTGATGAACAGAGCTCCTAGAATAACTGAAACCCCACTGGATCCATGGGATGTTATTTTTAGTGCACACTGTACAGCTTTTTACTCTTCTAATTTCATGTTTGCTCACACTTCTTCAGTAGTTTTCATGAACTTCTATTACTTCATAAGCATCTAATCTGGCTGGACGTCTGAGAAAAGACATCATTTGCAAACAATACTACTTGCCAGATTTGCCTTTGTTGAATATGAAACTATAGTGGGAGTCAGAACAACTTCCCATGTATTTTTCTATCTTTACCCTATCTAAAGGACAATACACAAAGGATTTGGGAGAATGGTGTGAACACCTGCTAAAGGCCATTTTGGTTGTGAGTCTGATAATTTTTCTTCCCTGGAGAGATTCCAGATGCACTTTTCTTCGTTTTTGCATCCACAGAATAGAATAAAATCATTCATCTGAGTGTCTCAGAGGTGCTGATTAATTAGTTATTGTCTATACTTGGCTTTAAATGGGAAAAGGAGTGTTTTTATTTATGCTAATGAAAATCTCCTGAGATTCTTGAAGCATACTTGACCCAGGTCCTACTCACCCACTGCGAGTGACAAGACACTGTCGGAGTCCAAGTTTCCGGAAGATATCTACCACAGTCTCCATCGGTGTGTGGTCAGTGACAGTGAAAGGGCTCAGGTTGAGAATACGCCGCAGCTTCAGAGGGTGGGGACTATTGGGTGGCAGTTCTGGAGGATCTTCAGTGAAATACACAATGGAATTGCTCACCACCCCATCTTGACGCTGTCTTGCATTCTCTGTGCCACAAGGAAGATAGAAAGAGAGGGTGAGTCAGGCTTGAAAACAGGCTTGGTAACAACAACAAAATATATCCCTCTTTGGAAAGCAGTGGTAGTAGCAGACTTATGTCTTAAATGTTCTGAGGTACTGGGAGTTGAAGTCAAGGAAAAAACTCTAATTTCCTTGAGGTATTGTTTCCTTGATACATTTGAAGCAAATGATATTTTTAGAAATACATACTTCTTCTTGTTTGAGATAATACTTCCCTAAATAAAAATGGGGCTCATTATATTCATTAACATTACTAATTCAATCTCTGTCAAATTCAGAAGATTATATATAGTTTCCTCCATTGTGAGAATCACAACAGAAACTTCTATTACATGCCTGAAGAAGAGGCATTCCAGTCATTTTGGAGCTGTGTATTTGCTACCAGATTCCTGAGTGGAGCTGAGAAAATCTGGGTGTTGTAAAAAGGCAGCAAAAGACTAATTCACATCCCAGTGACCTAGGAGATGTATGTGTGTTATTCTAGACTGGCACAACTCTGGGATTCAGGGTGAACTATGTAGTTTTGCACTTAATTCCTTAAGTAGAGTTTATATACCCGAATTTTAAAAGGGCAGAAAAAATAAGTCTCCTACTTAATGGAAAATAGCATAAGAAGGAAATCAGTCTGATACATTTTTTTCAACAAGTATTTGAACCTTCTCAAAAAGTCAAAAGCTTCAATACATACTCTGATCAAACTATGAACTTTACACTACGTTAGGAATTTATGTGATCAATATAAGACTTCTGCTTTATAGTATGACTTTACAAGAATTCTTAGCACTGAAGTGATTTATTTTCTTGGTAGTGTTTACCTCATTTTTATTCATCATTACAGATTACAATATTTGAGATGGATTTCCAAATGATAAGCAACTTCTCTCTCCTCAGAACCAGCGTATCTTGTGTTTGCCTCAGAGGGTTAATTTTTTTCTTCTTTTCTTCTCTTTTTTTTTTCTCTGTAGAAATTCTTGGAAATAGTAGGAATTATTATCTTTGATTAATAGAAGTTGCTTCTGTTCTTGAGAGGTACAGCAAATCAGACATACTCAAAGCATATGTATATATTCTTGGAGGTCATTTCCATCAATCAAAGTGCAGAAATCTGCTTCTGTGACTTGTAATGTGTAGACAGTAATGGTTTCCAACATGTTCCAGCTGCATTTTTTTTTCTTTTAACGATCTTTGTCTTGTAATATTTCTGGAAATGGAGCAGTTTTGGCTCAAACCTAATATCACTATATTATATGATTCTCAACCTTCTCACCCCACATATTACAAGCCTTATTGCAATTTATAGGAATGATGCTAACTTTGTCTCATCTTGTTTTGATTCATACATTTAATTTCAAGTGTGAACATGCTGCATAATTCTTTGATATATAATCCGTGGTCAGAGGTAACATTAATCAAAATTAACTCCCACCTTTTGATAAAAACCCTTGACAGTTAGGTATTTCCTTCCTGAACACGCACCCAAAACAACAGGCACAAGTACTTTAGTTACCACTTTGCTGTTCCCAAGGCAGCAATGACTCTGGACAACAGTGATTAACCAAAGCCATGACTTCATTCCTGAAAGCTAAACATCTCTCTAGAGAAATTTGAATGATGTAGTACTTTTGAGCAAATTCAGTGGTATCATAAAAATAGTGGACTTTGTGTGCAGTCTCAGTGGTTGGAGAATTTAGACTAAAGGTGAAACAGATGAACAGAGAATTTTTGCAATCAGTGGGTAAGAAAAACAGATACAGATTAGCAGAAGGAGCAAGACAAATGGATGACAATGACTTTACAAAGTAATCTGTACAGAAGGTCTTAGAGTGTGGATTAATTCTCCCAAATGTGAAATGGCCTCTCAAATTCAGGAGTTCACAGCCTATGTTAACTGTGTTGCTCTTCCAACTCTGCACTGGGGCAGGTACATTATAGAGGCCACCTGGATTGTGTCCAAGACTCAGCCTCTAGTACAATGCATCAGAAGCTGGCCAAATGAAAGAAGAGCTTTATAGAGTCAAATACTGTAAAGCAGAAGTCATCTAAGGTGGACACGTATATTCTCAGAGGGTGACCAACCACCTAAGTTTGCCTGACACTTTGCCTGACACTTTGCCTTTTCAGACACTTCCACTTAACAGAAAATTGTGAATAACACAGTTAACATCCCACATTATCAAAATGAAATTTACATGTATACTGATACTCTCTACTCACTTATTGCAAGAATGAGCTCTCGTCTTTGTGCAAATCCAATAAGTCTCTCTGAGTCTTTCGAGACCACAACTGGGAAGCCATTGTAGTCAGTCTCCTTGATTAATGTCTCAACATCCTCCACAGTCATGCTGTCCTGTGTCAGAACAGAAAGAGGAGCTTCACCACGCCTTGGTCTCATGACGTCTGTTGCCAGAGTTCGGTGGGTGAATTCATCCTTCACATCTAGAAACGGGTAACCATTCAGATGGATGTGAGCTTCATAGATCCCTTCTTTCCCAAAGGCGTCTGCCACCCACTTGCTTGTGACAGCTGCAGCCATAAGAGGTACAATATACTCCAAGCCTCCAGTTAGTTCAAACATAATCACCACCAAAGAGACCGTCATTCGAGTAACACCACCTGGCAACAAAGAAAGCAGTCACATATCCTCAGTTCTCCGTAATTATACCTACTAAGCAACTCATTTATCTTTTTGCGTCTCGCAGTTTAAAAGTTACAAAATTATTCATGCTGAATACTTCGCCCTTATACTTTGTGAAGTATTTGGGGGCTTATTTAACTGAAGAAAGAAATTTTTCATCTGCTGCAATTTTCATCAAAAAGATCGAGCAAAGTTGCTCCAGCCAAAGATGTAAACTTTGAAAAACAAAGAATTTATGCAACAAGACTGAGCTATCAATCCAGAAGGCATGCAAAAACTTCAGCTATACTGGATACTCGGGAAATTAACACTGAATCCTTCTGTTGACTCTCTAAAATAACTCCAAGAATCAGCAAAGTTCCATGGCTGAGACAGGCAGTATTACAGCTCTGGGAGCTTTGACAGCTGGCCTTCACATTGGGTTACCTATAGCATTCATACTGAAAAGAAATCAAAGCATTACCTTCAAGTATGTCACAGTTACAAAATTCGACAGTTTAGGGCTACTGCAAGCTACATTACATCAGTTTAACACACAGTTTGAACCGAGACAACTTGGTTTCAGGCCATTTAGGCATGCAGCTCTACATGCCTAAATGTAGTTGTAGTTATATTTTTCAATTTAGTCTTTTCATTTTATAAGCAAACTTCTTACTCCTGCAGTTTACATTAAAGGATAAAAATAATCATATATCTGCAGACAAGTGTGTATGTATTACTGAATTATTAGGTAACGTTTCTTTGCCTCTGTTCAAAAGGTAAACGTAATAAATCTGCTATTTTTAGTCCTCACAATACAACATCATTTTAGATGAGAGGAATCAGCAAACAGGTCATTTAACAATGTTTTTATTCTACAACATACACAAAAACTAAGTTTTTGATTATTTAACACGACAATCTGGATATAACTTTCGTCTCAGGAATGTCTTAATGACTGAGTCTGAGAAGTTGAGAGGAGATACCACTGTAAGGATCATTTAATACTTCCTTTGTTTCTTACAGCCTTTCCCTAAGCAAGACAGAATATTGGCCTTAAGAACAAGTGCTGACCGTGCCATCGTATGTTTCAACATACTGCTAAAAGCACTGCACCTTGATTTGAACTTTTTAAAGAGGAAGTGACTGTTGGCCAGAGGATCAGCTGGAATACTACAGCAAAATTCATGTTATTTATTTTATGAACATTAAGATCATTTACAGATAAGAGAAAATGCTTTATGCTTGCTGAGACTAAGATTCATCCTAGCTGTTGTTACATGTCTGCATTGTAGCAGTCATCCAGATTGCTTTTATAGCCTCTAGAGAGAACAGTCACCATCAAGGATAAATTTGCCTGATGTCTTCTGCCAGATGAGACTGAACTTCGCAGTATTTCATTTTTAATGTATGACTGTGAAGGGTATCAATGCATCTCAGGTGTCAGTGTCTACATTACAGACTGTAAATTTAGATAAGCAAATCCCACCTTCAGTTCCCCAGTAAATGATCACACAAACAATCCTATTTCTTTAACAGGATACTCTGAAACTGAAATGTCTCCAGCTCTTCTCTATGTGTATCTTTTCCACTGTTATTTTCATCATCTTATGATTCTATCAGTGATGATAACAAAAGGAGGTAAAACATGCACATACTGAAAGGGCAAGTCATGATAGGACAAAAATGCATTCAGACGGTATTCTTCAACATTCCTGTTAGATTTATGACTAGAAATTTAATATGTGAGGTATGGTTCAATGACCTAGCGTTACTAGTTAACAGGTCATTCCTGTAAAATCCAACGAATCCTAGCAATTTGATGTAATCATATGTTGGCCTACAGCCAAAATGAAAACAAAAAGACAATTCAGTTGATCAGAGTTTGACACACTGCCATAATAAGACCCCAAGTTTTTACTTCTATGTAGCTTAGAATTTGGCCAGACCTGAGAAGTTTATTCCCCACACTAGAGAGAGCACACGATCTAAACAAGAAGTAGCTTTCTTCCAGCTACAGTGGATTTCATTATATCTAAGGGAAAAAGCAAGCAACCAACATAAATTACCACCATCACTCCTTGGACATCCGTAGCCTAACTATTTTATTTTCCTCATTTGTGCTCTATTGGCAGATCACAAAGAGTAGGCGTTGGTGACTGCAAGTCTCTCTTGTTGACTTGTCTACACATGTAGACAACTCTTGTTGCCTTCTCTCTTGTAAACCACTGGAGGGACTCTTTGAAGAAGCTTCCCATGCTTCAGCCCGTCACATCTATTACATTCAGAAACACCAGCATGAAACCTAACACAAGTACAGTACCAGCTTAAGCAATTTGTAGGTTCCCAAATATTGGTGTTACCCATGCACAATGATCAGCATGTACTGTACCCAAGCAAGCAGCCGCTCCCACCATAGCATAAAGTCCTGGTGTGACGCAGTCTGCCCCAGGTCTGCACCAGTTCCTGAAGATGATCCAGTCATGATGGTGATAGGCCAGCTGCTCTACTCCAATTCCAACCATCCTGCCAGCCATGGCTCCAACAGCCATACTGGGAATGAAAAGGCCTGAAGGAATCTTGAATAAAGTACAGAAGCATGAGAGCACTGACAAAAAGTGATCAGTAATGAAATTATACATCAAGCAATTAATTGTTTTTGGCAATAAGAAAACCTATTTCCATTATTAAAAGTTAGATCAGAAGGTCATAATTTTTTGGCAGCTTATAGTGACGTTTGTTATGTTTTCCCATAGGTTTCTATAGTGACTTTGCATGGCTGCATGAATATTAATAGCTTTATATAATTCAAATGCATTTTAGAAGCCATTTGGAACTCTCTCTGCTGTATCACACTGAATTTGACAGTTAAATGGTGGTTTTGAGTCATAGTTTGATTTTAAAGTAAAGATGTTCCTGGTTTTTCCTTTATTGCTTCCTTGTCAGGAGCTGCTGATGGCTCTGTCAAGGGCTTGAGAATAAGCTTAACTGAAAATAACACCTTGAGTTCTATCTCTATCATGTGAAGTATTTTACAGCTTTGTTACTAGTCTTTCAGGCTAAATCAAACCAGATTTTAAATTAAATGTCAAACAGAATAAAAATTTAAGGATAGGAGGCCAAGCGCTCAGAAGCAGATATTTCTTCATCTCAGATTGCTATGTATTTTCCTGGAAGATCTATGAATCATTTCCTTTTTGTCTGCTAAACAGAAAAGTCACAGATCACAAAAAAAAACCAACAGTATTGAAACCAAACCAAACCAACAAAAAAAAGCAAACACACAAACCACAACAAAAACAACAGGCCATTTTTCTTCATCTAAGTGAATTTTTTCTCAGATGTCAAATTGGAGACAAATTTCCTGGTGGAGAAGGCAACTCAGAACGATAGCAAAGAGCCCACAAGCATCAAGTTTGGGGTTTATAAAGAAAGATTTTTCTATGATGTTTTTACATAATTCTGAAGTTATACCTTGAGCTTCCTAAAGAGCTAAACTAACAATTCTGGCATTGTCCAGATGCAGGAGCTATCTCACACCCAATATATCATTAATTTTCCTGATAGAGTCAAATTGAGCCTTCTAAATTTGCTGGATATGGCCATTTTATCTATTCTTTTTCAGAAAAGTTGAAACTACAGTTGCTACTAACAACTTTTAAATATATCAAATTAAGAATTACATGCCAAATAAAGAACCAAACTCAGAAGTTTTAGATAATAACCAAGTTTAGCAAAAACTGGCTCCCAGCCCCAGCACAAATCATAGTCTGTAGTGAAGGGCATCTCTTTTCAAGTCCTTCCTCTGTATCCCCTTTGGATATCTTTAATATCCAAGCACTCTTAAACTCCCACTATTTCTCCCTGCTCGAGAAATCAGCTGGACTTAGCCACCCATTCTGACTGACCTGAGCCCCACTCAGTTGTTCTTGTCATCAAGGGTGTCCCAACTGGAGAAAACATGAAAGAAATACAAAATTCAAAAAAAAATTTTTTTTTTTTTTTTTTTTTTTTTTTTTTTTTTTTTTTTGAAACTGGCCTTCTAGAGCATAGTTTTCCAGTTCAAGCTCAGAAAAACTTCATATCATCTATTGCAATCAGATCTGGAATTACATGCTCAGATAACAGGAGATGTAGACAGACAGATATGTTTTTATATCGGCTCCAGCACTCAGATATGCAGAACTCTCTGCAATCAGCTTTGTATATACTGAAAACTTGGATAAATTGTTCTTGAATCTTTCATCACTCATTTATAGGGAGGAGAAGGACTGGAAGAAAAAGCTGTGACTCTAGAATTATCTAATTATATATCCATCAGTCCTCCCACTCCCTCTTTTTTCCAGGCTAAAGTGCTTAAAGAGATTCAAAGACAGAAGTTTTCACCTACTTTTAAATCTTAGTTAGGTTTTAAATGTGTAAATCTGTAAACTGAAAACTATTACTTCCCTGAGCAAAGTTAGCTTGAGGCACATTAAGACATTAATCCAACAAGACAAACAACAATGTAAACAGTCCGTCTTTCTCACAGAGCTGAAAGACAGCTGCAGTGGAAATCATGCTAAATTTGCTCCTTTGCAGCAGTCAATTTAAATACTCTTCCAGATATCTTTTTCACTTAATAAAACTGAAGTTAACTAAAAGGTGCAGAAATGCAGGACTTGTCGCTTTGCTGCGATTGTGCCCTGCAGAGAAAGGTTTTGGCAGGCCAACAGACCACTAGGCATCACAATGGCCCACACATGGCTGAAGATAAGTCAGAGGTACCCAAACCATGCAATACAGACTTGAACTGTTGACTGCAACCCATTCATGCCTTGGGATATATAGACAGCATCATTCAGCACACTAAATGAGAAGTGCCACAGTGAGTTCTTCACCAGTCCCCAGTTTACCTTCATGCCGAAAGTGAATATTGTGATGACAATTTTAAACACCAAAGCCAAGGCGAGCTGCCACATGGCAGTGTAGACTCCAGGGCCAGCGGGTCTGTCAGGAATGTCATCCACTGGCCGGGTCATGTTTGGGTCATTGATGTAGTCGCAGAGCTGGGAGGACTCCAGAGCACCACAGTCATTGAAGAGCTCTGAGATCAGCTCACTGGTGCTCCTCCGGGTGTATGGGTTGGGGTAGGCGATGATGGCAGTGATAGCTGTTATCACAATAACTTCCAGGACCGGGTATTTCCCAAGCCTGGTGGTTTTTCGCCTCCTACACCAGGCAATGTTGCAGCGGATAAAGAGGGTCCCCCAGAGGCCACCAAAGACGCCAAGAAGAATGAAGGGGAAGAGCTCAGCCATGTACCAGGGGGTATGGTACTCCACGTAGAAAAGGACCAGTCGGCTATTTCCAAAAGGATTGATGGACCTCAGTGTGAAGGCAGCCACAAGAGCAGCGAAAAATGACCTCCAGAGGGTTTTCAGGGGAAAGTAATAGCTGACCTAAAATCAGAGACAAGTGGCCTTTAATTATTCATCAGAGTACAGTAGGCTGCTGTAGTTTGTTTCTTCTGTGACTTTGCATCTGACTGTACTAGGAACACCAGATGTTACAGCAGCCAGAACGTGTTCACAAAGGTATTAGAAAGGGCATTTTGAGGTTCAGATGTGGAGCAGCAATCAGTGAAAAATCAATAAATCTAAATTTAAAGAAGGTAAGACACATGCTTCATAGGTCTGCCCATGCAGCAGTTACCTTAAAGCCATAGAAAGCTCAGCACAGTGACACATTTACAGACTGAATCATTTCACGTTTTTCCAGAAAGACAGTGACCTTCTTTTATTTGAATTACGCTAAAATACCTGGCTAAATCTCATTAACAATCAAAGTTTGTTTTTGCTTTACAAGAAAAATAAGCATATAAATATTTGAAAAATAAAAATGAATCTTAGAAAAAGGCATCAAAAGAAGATATGTATTTATTGAAACAAATGAATTGCCAGCTCTCACCTCTTCCAGGCTAAAAAGTACACCTCCAATTGGAGCCCCAAAAGCAACAGAAACTCCTGCAGCTGCTGCAGCTGAAAGAACCTACAAAACAAACATTAATGTACAAAGCATGAGTCCTTTGAAACACTGAGTATCCGGAAAGGGAAATAAAGGATGATTTGAGCCAACCTTACCTCTCTTCTTTTTCCTTCATTCTTACTGTACTTTGAGAAAAGGCTGCTGAAGAAGTTTCCGCAGCAACAGGCCACATGGACTAAGGGCCCTTCTTTCCCAAGACTGAGGCCTGAAGATACCACCAGAACCAAGGTGACTGTTTTAATCAAAAGTGTCCACTTTCCCAGGTAGCCCCTAATAATGAACCCACTCAAGATGGTTTTTATCTGGAAAGCAGGAAGAACATGTTGAAGAGCTGAAGAAACCTTTTCTACTCTGAATTTGCAAATTGAGTTAAAACCTTGACTTAAAAATCACAGACTGCTTGGGAAGAGACAGTGATGGAGGGAAAGAAATCCTAGGTAGGGCAGCTATCCTACAGTGATATCTGAACATGGGGGAATTGTTACTGTTATTATGGGTGGTTGCCTGAGTCGGTAAGGAGTCTCGTACAGATCAACAGAAATATGGAACTCTTACATATTATCTTGGCTTAGAGGATCAGAGTTAAACTAGACTGAACTATAACAAAGCAGAGAAAAAAAGCAAATAAACAATCACAAGCCATTTCCAGTTAAAACAAGAAATAAAATGTTCTAAATATTTGGAATGGCCATGACGTAAAAGCATACAAGTATTATGAAATTAGAAAGCCCAAAAGATCTTATTTTTACCCATTTTCTCTTAATTTGGCATGTAAGTGGCTAGGACAGAGCACAGTGCACATGCTTTAAACAGAGACTGCATGGGGATTTAGGTTTGGAAATCAGCCCTGGAAACAGACTAGAGTTGAGTGTCACTCTCACATGTGTTTCCCCACACAAATGACAGTGGGGACTGGAAAGTCATGCCCATTTTTAGCAGCAATCCACTTTTAGCAGTGGGAACAAGAATAAGGAGTTCTATTGTCACTGCAAGTCAAATCTCTACTTTATGGACTATGGTTTTTAAAAAGTAATTAAGACTGAGAGTGTTTAAATAATAGTCATTTTGGTGGATTCATCTTAACAGGAAATACAGTTGAAAGAATTTCTTGCAATCAAATATAGGTATCAAGTAAAACTGATTTTGAATGGCATAAATATGGTTCTGAAAATTATTTTCTATAAGCCAGATTTAATTATGAAAACTTTATAAATCTACTTAGAGATGTATCAAATACAAACATGTGACTACTGTGAAACATGGAAATTATTGAAACATTTCAAATTATTTGCAGGGTTTTTTTCCTAATTGGCTATTGAATATTTTCTTGCTTCTCCTACAGATAAAGAATTAGCCTAGTCTAGTATTAGATATGGAGCAGGGGTTTGGAGCTTGATGATCCTTGAGGTCCCTTCCAACACAAGCCATTCTTTGATTCTATGAAAGAAACTATGTAAAGATTTCTAAAATTCAAACTGTTGGCTCTTTTGGATATATTCTTAAGTAATAATCTCCATACTTTTATAGCACTTTTAATGAAAGACTGCTCTGATTTCAAAAATTGTGAGCAGTTATACTACTTTAATTGTAGGGGTCCCTGTTTCAACAACTACACTGGGCTTAAGCTCAAAACATTAAAACTGATCAGAGATTCTGGCTATCGTAATGTCGTATCAGCATAACATTGTGTATAAGGCCACAATTTGCAGCCAGGCATTTTTCAGACACTTCAAATGATAGGCATCTCAAATCTTCAGTTCCTCAAGAAACCTTAGGTTTGTTGTCCTCTCCCTTTACTTTAGTTTGCTCTTGCTTAAAGTATTACCTAAAAATTTCTGCAGTTTATACCCGGCCCAAGTACTTTCATCCAAGGAAAACACTGTATAGTCTCTTAGTGAGTATATGCCTTAGCCACAAAAAGTTGGACTTCATAAACTGATGACAGGGAGCTGTCGATTTTTAATTCAATATACATTCTTCTTCACTGCCAGAGGTTAACAAGTCACAAGTGGCATTTGAACATTTTCTACTACGTAAAATTCTGATTGTTACCATGAACACAGGTTAGACAAAGGAATGAAGACACATGAGGTTTATAGCTATGCTGCCTCATAGTACAGTTCTGGAAGAAGAAAAGGCAGCAAATGATCTTTTCTTTGGCTCGGTTTTTAGATATTCATCTGTAAAGAGAAACTCACCTCTGGGATTCCAGAGCCGCAGGCATAGGGAGCAAACACCCTGACCAGGGAAACTGCCAGGAAAGCAAAACACAGAGCCCATAGAATGTACAGAAAGTAGTTTAGAATGTAAGCACTTGCACCCTAGAAAAATAACAGAAATAAACATTGTTAGAAAAGACAGGATAGTAAGTCCCATGTTTCTTCTAGAAATGAGGATGGCATGAAGCCTGGTCTTTTCATTTACATGCTAGTTGCTGCTTTCTATCAGGAAGGACAGATGGGCTCATATGCTCCAAAAAAATTTGCTACCCATGTGAAGAAGCAGCACACTTATATATATATCTAACCTAATCCATTCAGTCAGTTTGTGAAGGACATAAAGGGTATTTAAAGAGCAGCTCTCCATACAAATGCTGATCTTTTCAAACTTTATCGCTGTGTATATTAGTGGCCAGTTCAGTTCACAGAGTAGAAGGGTGAAAGCATAAATAAATCCTTTCTTTCTATATGATACCATCTATGACATAGTGAAAATCATTTGAAAACACAGTATCTTGACAGACACCACCCTAACATATCACATATCCTTGATATTTTAAAAGTATTCCAGTCATTAATTAAAGCCATCTGCAAACTAAACATATTTACTTTACTGATAGAATGGAAACAGTAGTGATCATGAGCTGTGGTTGACTGTTCAGGACCATAGTGAAAGCATAGTTAGCAGTGACCTTCAAGTTTTCTGCCATTCTCAATGACCAAGTCAAAATCGTTGTTCAAGGTTGTCTTAAACTACTCCTCCCTCTTAACAAGCATAATTATTAGATAAATTTCAAAAACCTCACCTACACAGACAAAAGAGAACTTAGCTGAAGAAACTGGACTGATGCAAGGAGCTTTATTTTTCAAACAATCTCAAGCAACATGTCAAAGCAACATGACGCTACAGAACAAAAAACAAGATGAAACTCCGTGCATGAACTGGTATGAATTCTTCACCTCTCAGTGAACTCTTCCTACCGGATGCAAGCCCAGCTGCTGAGGAACATCAAGGCGCTTTTCTCTGCTCTTGCAGGACAGCAGTGTGGATATCAACGTTGCGGTAAATCAAGTAGGAAAACAGGCTTTAATCAGTTGTATCGTGTCTCCTGTTAATTGAGTTGACCAGACCCAGTTTCCAGTCATTAAAAAAAAAACCCAACACGGTGAAGCGTCTCTGTTTGCAAGCTTGAAAGAAATCAACCCTTAACAACACGAATCCTTGCTAAGCCTCATTTTCCTGATCTCTACTCAATTGAAAAAACAGCAAGGAAACCACTGCCCTTAACCTTGTGGATATATTTGAAAGAAGGGCATTTGTTAAGTTCCTCTTATGCTTGCTGACATTAGCAGTTGGCCTTGCTAATAAAAACAGTACAATACCATCCTGCAGTGCCCTGAGAACCTAGAAGTCATGGATCTGACACTTATAGTGATTGACATCTGTCTATAGTAATCATGGATGTATGTTGCTGCAGCTGAAGACAGCCTTGTTTCTTCATGACTGTTTTCTCTTAGTGCTTTCAATTACAAACAGCTATGGCAATATTTACTCTTCCTCCAAAGAAAACTCTGGATATGTTGTCCCAGGACAAAATACTGTGAACCTGGCTTAGCTCCAAAGACTTATGCCATCACAAAAATGTGGCCCTACAACACTGACATAAAGCTGCAATTCTGATTCTAAATTCACTTTAGTCTAACTAACTTCATTTCTTCTTAATTCCGCTTCTTTCACATCTGAGAAATGGGATGAAAATTATATCAGCTCATTATTGCGGTCACACATACACCTACTGCATTGTGGCAAGACCTCACAAGATTCTACGTGGCCAGTTCAGTCTTATCCCTAAGGACAACGCTCACTGTTACATTTTCCAGATATCTGTTTTCCTACAGATCCAATTGCAGCAGTTTCTAATGATTAAAAATAATAAATCCTTTGGGAAGTGAAGTAGTAGTAACTCAGTATAGCAAATGGGTCATTTCTCATTCATTATATGCGTTGAACCAGAAAACATCTATACTGGAATCAGAGACTGAAAAAGCTCATCAGTGGAGATGATCTTGCTAACATCTTTTCCAGCAGTGGCTCTGAGGACTCCCTCTGGCAGCAATAGTGATGAAGCAAGCAGTGGAATGGAGCAAAACTTTATATTTTAGTTTACAACTATCTAGCAACATTTCAGATCTGGTTTCAGTCCTGATTAGGTACAAATTGAACATAATTGAAAACTATTCTCACAAATTTAAAATTTTGAAATAAAACACATCCCTCAGGATGCCATCCATTGCTATGCTAAACAATACTTGTTTTCATAGAGGCAAAGAGCTCTATTCTGACTCAAATGGAGATGTCATAACTAGCAGACTTCCTCCTATGGACTTTATAGCAATATGCATCCTTAAGATTCAAGGCTGCAAAGTTGGGAAATGGGTCCAAGATATAGAGAGGCTTCCTTTGCTTGCAACCTTCATGACAGGAGATCCAGCAGGTTGGGCATAGTCCTAGGCAACCTGCTGTAGGTGGCCCTGCTTGAGCAGGCCTACACCACATTATCTCCAGAGGTCCCTTCCAATCTCAACCATCCAGTGATTGTGTTACAAGCCATATCCAGATCCAGTATCACGAGCCATGGAAGACATGTGGTCCTTCCCTCTAGCTTGGGTAGACATGAAGTAAGTGTTAGAATATAGGGCCCTCAGCTCCAGTGTAGTTGAAGGGCCAAGCCGGATCTGCAGAAGCTCTGAGGCACCAGATGTTGGCTAGAGATCTAGCTGAATTGGGTGGCATCTTATGTAATGTTAAACATCCATAGATTCAGTGGATTTGAGTTTTTGAAACTCTCTTGTATTACAACACTCTTTACGTGCTTTTTGGAAGCAATTCATAACCAGAGGGTTGAAGAACACTGTTGGTCTACAAAATAGCGATTAGGGGAAAAAAAATAGCCTGGGATGTTTCTGATGCACTATTATGTTTTCCATAACAATTTACATCAAGACCGCTTTAGGCTCATTTAATAGGACTAGAATTAAATCATTTTTTCAAGAGATGCTATAGGAAATGTCACAATTATCAGTGAGAGCATACGTAGAGGGTTTATCAGTCATAAATCAGAAAAACCACAAGGAAGAAGTAGTCTAAATCTTAGTCCTCAAAATGTCAAATTTAGTTGGCTATGATGAGAAAGAGTCACAGTCACGCATAAAAAAGTAGACACATCTGATAGAGTACCCTTGGAGAAATTGCCCTGAGAACTTTTTGTCTGGAATGTAATCTAAATTAGTTCTCCTGTGCACTGCTGTTCTACAGAGCAGCTACCCAAATGTAGAATACCAATTCAAGCAATACAGCCACGTTCAATAATAACAATAACAATAATCCTGAAACTTAATATCATTCAGTATATTATGATTCCTCTTAGAGGAATCATGTAGGAATCATGTAGAACTTGCCCACATCATAAACCTTTTGCAATAGAACATAATTTTTACTTGCCAAATCCACATTTCTGTTGGAGTATTACAGATCTTTGCCATGGATTTGTATATAATAGTAATAGATACTTCTTATTAATATTGCAGCCTCCACTGGGTCATGGCAGCCAGAAAACTATGGATCTTAGAGCCTCCTTTGCTGTGAGAATAAGACTAGAACTAAGAAAGAACCCTTTTTTCCCACAGTGACATGATACTAGGAGGTCATAAGCCCAGTTTGGATATAAATGAGCTAAATTTTACATTGTCCACCTAGATGATACTTTTCTTATAAGCCACGACATACAACAGTCATGATGGCTAAGATTGTGCAGCAGGTGAAAGCAATAAATTTTCTCAAGGAAATGCTCTGTTTAAATATTCCAGGTTCTCAGAGTAACAGCATGTCAAACACATGCACAGGATTTCTAAATCCCATAACAATTGTAACATTCTACCCTTTTTTGATTTGCCACATTTTTTGTTCACTTAAATTACAACCCTGTCCCCAGTCCTGCAACCTTATACCACGGTAATATTTCTTCACTGTTACAAAGATACACCCATCTGAACCATCTGTTTGTGAAGAACTGTGCAAGCCTAGAAAACCTCTGGCAAAGGCAAGTTTGGCATTGTAGACTGGAAGCTGTACAGAGAGATTTCTGCCTGTGATTAAGTGGTGGGAATGTTCAGGAACAGTAAGCACCCCCACTACCTTCACTACAGTTAATTAGAAGTAGGGAAAATTGGGTTGTACATATTGACAGACACTCTCATCTAGTATTACTTGAACTACAGACTTAAAGCGGCACTGAAGTGAACATGAATGAGAATCTTGTACAGCAATGAAGGTGCCTTCAAACATTTTCTGCAGGGTCGGACCATCTCCACACTGGAGGAAGATCTGAGACAATGTCTCCAAGTTGCCTATTTTCAGTTGCCTGGCTGCAGAAGATTTATGCCATAAAAGTATGTATTTTCCTTCCTTTATTATTGCCTAAACTCCATTACCATTTATTTAAAAACAAACCAAAAGTTCTGTTAGGGACTTTGATGTCACATAAGCCCTTTCTTTCCAATGACACATCCATCTCACCTACCCATTGTCATATTCAATTTTGCCTCCAAGTCACCTGTAAAAATGGGGAATGTTTTTCAATACAATAATTTGAGTTTTGAAGGAATTGATATTATTCAATACATTGAATATCTGAGGTGGAAACAAAATACCATGAAAGTACCGTCTGCCACAAGGGGTTAAGGAAGACTACCATAGATGTCTTAAAATTCAAAACTTCCACACATTCTGCCTTGAAACATTATCATTTGTACTGAAAAAAAAACTACAATTAAAAAAAAAAAAAAAAGAAAAAAAAAAGGATAGAAAAAAAAGAGAGAGAGAGATTTTCCAGTTTCCATCACAGATGGTATTATAACAATGGGGCCTATCCTCAATTATGCAGATATTGCTTGTGGTAATGTCTTCAAAAACAAACAAACAATAACAACAACAAAACAACAACAGCACCCATCAACCAAACAAACAAATGCATCAATTTCCATTCATAAAGTTTTCTCTTTCAGAGAATCTACCTGGAAAGAGCATCAGCAAGTATGAAAAAGAGGCGTTCCCTGGCTTCCTTGACCCCACCCCAATCAGGTCTCCCATACCTCTGACTGGTTTACAAGAAGTTCAGACCATTTCTGCCACTGGGGACATTTGTCTCTGTCATCAAAGGTCGTTTCATTAGACGTCCAGCAGCACTGCTCGTGGCTGTACCAGAATGCAGACAGGCAGACACCTTCCTTTAGGTCTGTCATCCAATCCACAGCTAAATCTATCACTCCAGCTAACGTGCCTGAAAAAGGAAATGCATGAAAAGGAGATGTGGCATCAAAAAATACCAAGCCGTGATGTAAATACATCTGTTTATAATAAAAGCAAAAATACATCATCTGGGGAAGAAGCTGCAATATATCATAGAATCATAGAATCATACAATTGCTCAGGTTGGAATGCATGGACATACCAAAGAAGTGGAAGAAACGGTGTGAGAACTGCAAAGAAACAGCCATACCAACATGTTTGATCTATCAGCATTCTCTCCTAAACCATTTTTTAAAAAAATACTGTTATTTTCATGCTGGCTAATTGACAAAGAGGGAAGGCCTAAGTAATGCTGGGCCTGTTCCTGCAGCCTGTGCCAGGCAGGCATACCATCTGATGGAGGTCAGCAGGGCCGTGTATAAGGACTAAGCCACAGGGCCCAAGCCACACTGCATTTCAGGGGCGGATAGGAGGAGGACACTGCTGCTTTCCTCTAGTCTTTCTTGTCCCAAGACAGCAACCTTTTAAAGGATGGTTTCAGTGCAAAAACAATACGGATGCCAAATTTTGACTTATGAACTTAATGGAATCAGACTCTTGATGTCTACATTCATTACCAATCCGAACGCATAGATTAAAATTACTCTTTAAATTCTCTCTTTGTGGACGTAAACCCTATTTAAGTTTTCTCCCAGTAACTCCACGGACCTACAGCGACATCCAGTGGACAGAAGACGCGTAAATTTCACGTGGTGTGACCCCAAGGGAAACATTGCTTTTCCAGTGTATTTTGTCGGTGAATTTCAGCGATATTAAAATATTTTGGAAAAGGTAATGGATCGTCTTTATAGTTTCAACACTTTTATTTTTCCGGTTCCTGCTAAGTATCCAATAAGCTGAAGGAGGAGGTGTGGAAGGCTTGCTCTTTTTTTTCCCTTAGGAGTCAGTTCATTTGACCTGTAAATAAAGTTTCTGCTTTTTATTTCTGTGAAATAAGAAGAAAATAATAACAAGAATAATAAAATTCAAATAATTCAGGCATGCACAACCTGCTTTTTATTCATAGAACCAAAAATAATGACATCCACAAGGCTTTATACATGAGCATATTTTCTCAGCGTCTTAGGAAGAGTACCTGTCACCAGGCAAACTCAACTACATTAGCAGTGTAGAATTTTTGTTGTAACAGAAGAGTATGAAGAACTATACACAGAATCATAGAATCACTAAGGTTGGAAAAGTCCTCTAAGATCATTTAGTCCAATCACCAACCCATCACACTGCACCCACTAACCAAATCCTTCAGTGCCACATCCACATGTTTCTTGAACACCTCCAGGGACAGTGACTCCACCACCTCTCTGGGCAGCCTGTGCCACTGCCTCACCACTCTTTCTGAGAAGAATTTTTCCTAATATCCAACCTGAACCTCTCTTGGCCTTTACTTAAGGCCTTTACTTCTCATCACATACCAGACAAGACCACAAACAGGCTGCAGGAGTTGTGATGCCTGTAACAGTGATTTTCTTTGTAGGCCTTGGCTTTCTCTTGTACTCTCTTTCCATTTCCCCATATTTCTTTGGAAATGATGAAATACGTTTTTAGACGAGTAGAAACCATCATGTTATAACATCAGCATGCATAACTCTGGGATAAAGTAAACTCTAAATTCTTCTCCAATTTTCTGAAACTTTCAGGAAATAGCACAAAGAATTCTCAGCCCTTGAGCATAAGCACCCAATGCTGTGCCTCTTACATCTGTTGGTGGACATTTATCATTCTCTATTGTCACTCCAATCTTTGTAATTCATATAATCCATAATCAAACAATTTAATATTAATGCTACCTAGTAGAAGGTGCAAATGAAGGAAGCTTTTGAATGTTTTTCCCCTAATCAAGTGAATAACAGAGTAGGAAAATAACATTCAGTTCTCTAACACAAGCTTCCATGCACCTCTGTGCCTCTAAGAAAATGTGCGTAATTATATACTGAAGTAATCCCTTTTGCTACATGGAATCCACATAAAGAGGAAAATGCTGTGATTTACTACGCATATTTTACAGAGAAAATCACAAGAGGAAAAGACCAGTGCCTGCAGGATAATAGTACAATAGTTACTGATTAATAAGCCCAGTGACCAGAACTAGATTTTATCCAAGTTCTAAATCTTTGCAACTTCAAGTGAAATTAATGGAAGTTGCAGAGTGCTCAGCAACCCAGAAAGTCAATCCTTTAACTGTAAAGCTAGACATCTTAACATTGCTGTCTAGACATGTCACTGCAAAACTGCAATATAGCATATGTTTATTTCCATATTTTTCCATCAAAGGAACTGAATTTGGTCCCCTGGTCTATACATCCTCCACCTGGAATGAAAAATTTAAGCTAACTTTAAACTCCTGGGCCTGAATAACTTTTCCAAGTGCCTTTGGAAATACGTGGAGGCTCCTGCCATCCCCTTCCCCAAAAGTCCCACCTTGCTGGCCTCTGTCCCCACCAAGGCTGTGGCAGGGGCACAGTCCCCTCATGCCCTGGATAATACTGCTGCTGCTTTCCCCCTCCTCACCATCCCCTGTTCTTGCCCTTGGCAGTGCCTCAATTCAGCTGCCCAAGAGCTGCCCCACAGCCATGCAGCTGAGCCAAGGCTTCATCTTTGACAGGCACAGAGTACATGTATCATTCCAAGAGCAGACAAAGTCTACAGCTTGGATCATGAACATGCAGATAATTTTTTCTCTTGCTGATTCACAAGTCAATTAAAAAACAATTAAAAAAACAATTTAAAAACAGACTAATCTCTACTCTTTGTGGTAAAACGTACTGTTCTGCACTTGTGTCATCACAAAGTTTGCAGAAGTTAATGCACCTCAGTTCCAGCTTACCCTTGACCTGTATGAGCGTTAGAGCTTTAATGGAGGTTATCAGTTCTGGGTTTCAATAACCTTGCGGCTGCCGGAACGAGCTTTCATTGTGATCTGGAACTGAAACAAACCTTGCACTTTTTCTTTCTTCCCATCTCATTCACCCATCAAAACTACTGTGGAAACATGTATACAACAGAACCATTTGCCAAAATGTCACTTCATCAGTGTTTTCTCAAGACCTTCCCCAGCACTTCTAAAACACCTAAACAGCTACAATAAATGTGTTAAGTTGGCAGATAGCAGAAAAGAGATTTACACTGCTTGGAAATTGCGAAGCTTTGCATTGTGATTCTACCAAGCACTGTCACACCAGAGCACCCTGGCATCACTGGAAAAATACAAAAAAATGATAGCTGTTTCAACTTCGTAATAGAAGTAGAGCTTTTCACATTGGAAGATGTGCTATTGTGTGCAAAAGACAAGAGCAATTCGAGCAATTAATGAATTTGCCATCTGAGTTCAAACAGGCTGTGAAATGTAATATCTGTCTGGCTTGAAAGCAAATGCAGAACTAAGTTTGAAATTGTATTTTCCCTTCATGCATATATAAAAAGATAACCAAGTGGATATAATGATTTACAAAGCTCCCTCTTGACTGTATACGGCCAACATTTTATTTCCCCACATGACAACATCTACTTGCAGAATGCAGTTAAGTGAAGACAGGGAAAAAAAATCTACAATAAAACTGGCTAGTTTGAATTGAAGACTCAGAAAGTGCAATTGAGAGTAAAGTACTTACATTCTTATTTTCAAAGAAAATCTCTCTATAGATTAATGGTGTTTTTTCCAAGTCAGCACTCAACAGGAGTGCTTTTATTAAATATTATAACTGCAAGGATACGTAACTATTTTTTTTAGCTTGAAACATTAGTGAACAGAGAACAAAGTAAAGGGAGAAACAAATGGTACTGCAGCAAATTTGGGTGAGGTGGTTCCAGGAAAAAGTAATGTAACACACACATACCTGCCAGTAGTCCTATGAGAAGCATTACAACCCATCCTGACCAGGCATCCAGCAAACTCTTGATGAATTCCCATATGGATTCCTTACTTTTGTTTGTAATCTGAAACAATATGTACATTGAGTTGTGTTTTTGATTCAGGCTAGCACAGCTTTAGTGCATAATGGCAAAACAAAAAAAAAATTAATCCACTCAAAAGTAGGTTAAAAATTCTTCTACTCTCTACTCCCTCCAGTCCCAACCATACTTCAGAGATGCTCTGCTATAAATTGCAGAAAACACTTCCACATTTACAAACTCAGGATATATCAAACCTATATTTTTATAAGTTCTCCGCAAATGATACTGCAAAGTAGGAATTAAGAGCATTGGAAAACTGCTGCTTTTTCTCACGACTGAGATGGCCATAACTCAGGGTCTGTGACACACCAAATCCAGCTGCCATTACCTTCCTGTGGCGGTCAGTGTCACGTGATTTCTCTCGCAGCCAGTCAATAGTGTGGAAATCTTCATAAGTCCCAACATCAGGAAAAGGCTCATCCAGAAAATCCATCAGGTTGCCAGAACCATTCATTTCTCCTGCATTAACCATATTAGGGTCTGTATATAGAGGGGAAAACAAGTTTTTCAGTAAATTCATGCAGCTTTGCCAGACATGTCAGATTCAAGTTTTCCAAAATCCTTCCACAAACCACAAACTCAAGAAAACATGGCTCAGCAATTTTAGTGGACACTTAATGAAGTCTATGCATTATCACTAGGAAAAGTATACTGCTGAAGACCACTTTAAGAGCTTGACAAATTCTTAAAAAGCAACACAAAAAAGCGTAGTGCCCAAGTGTAGAAATACCACCTTTTTTTGCAAATAGTGCCCCAAAACCCAGGATGGTTCTGCTTCTTCTGCAAAGTTAAATGCTTATCACATGCTGGAAGAAGTGCCCTACCTGCACTGTGAGGTTACGGAGAAGATGAAGTTACTAGCTCAGAAGACAAATGATAATACACTAAAATTTACCATTTATCATTCATCTGCGTTTTCAGGCTGCTTCAGAAATGAAAGCAGAGAACCATCCATGCCCATTGTCCTGAAGCCTCAGAAACTATACCTACTTCAGGAAGGTATAGTTGACACTGTCTCCCATAGCATTATCCTGGAGAATGTGGCAACATACAGCTTGGACAGTTGTACTCTTCACTGAATAAAAGACTGGCTGGATGACTGACACAGTGAGAGGTGGTGAATGGAGCTCAATCCAGATGGCGACAGGTCATGAGCAATGTTCTTCAGGGGTCAATATTGGGACCTGTCCTGTTTAATATCTTTATTGACAAACTGGACAAGGGGATTGGGTGCATTCTCAGTATGTTCCCAGACAACACCAAAGTGGGAGGAAGTGTTGATCTGCCTGGGGGTAGGAAGGCCCTACAGAAGGATGTGGGTTGGTTGGATTGCTGGGCTGAGGCCATACGTATGAGGTACAACAAGACCAAGTGCCTTCAGTACTGTGTTCATTTTTGGGTCCCTCACTACAGGAAAGACATTGACACCCTGGAGTATGTCCAGAGAAGGGCAACACAGCCCTTCTCTGCAAAGGAGCACAAGTCTTATGAGGAGTAGTTGATTGGGATTGATTGTTCAGCCTGGAGAAGAGGAGGCTCAGCAAAGATGTTATTGCTCTACTGTGAGATTATAGCAAGGAAAGGAGGTTATAGCAAGGTGAGGGTTGGCCTCTTCTCCCAGGTAGTGTGTAATCTCCAGTGATAGGATGGGAGGTAATGGAATATTAGGAAAAATTCTTCTCAGAAAGAATGGTGAGGAAGTGGCACAGGCTGCTCAGGAAAGTGGTGGACTCACTGTGCCTGGAGGTGTTCAAGAAATGTGTGGATGTGGCACTGAGGGATGTGGTTAGTGGGTATGGTGGGGCTGGAATTACAACTGGGCTCGTTGATCTTAAAGGGTCTTTTCCAACCTTAGTGATTCTACGAGATACTCATCAGCACAGAATGAAGTTACCTTGTAACTACTGTACCTCTCTTTCCCATAGAGACCTCAGAAACATTTGGCTATACGCAAGGACTGCCTCCTTTACAGGGTCAAGTCCCAAAGCAGTTACTGATACATCAGGATACAGAAAAGGTTGTCACCATTCCCAACATAAGGAATTAGTAGCAAGAGAGTCTTTTAAATAAGTATTGTTGGCACACAGGATTCAACCAACTTAATTTCATCCATCCAAATGAATTTGGTGTCTAGACTGTAAGAACTACCTAAGCTGCCTCTGGAGACAGAGAAGAATGTGTTGCTCTAAAGAGTGATATACTGTCATTCATCCTAAAATAAGTGTTTGGGTAATAGGGTCTCCTGGAGAGTATTACAATTTGCAACCTGAAAAGGCAAACATAAAAATAATAATAAAATAGTGGAAAACGGCAACAGTTTATTAGGCTACTGTCACCTCACAAGGGAAAAAACAACACACACACAAGAAAATATACAAGAAAACTAGTGGCAAATGCAGACTTTGAGTCTTACAGAACTGACTCTGCAGAGCCAGTAATCCCTTGACAGACACACAAGTAATTTTTGCAGGCATGGATGAAGCTAGTGCAGCACTAAAAACTGCAATCTACATTCCTCCTTCAGATATGGAGACAGTGATTTTACGTGCAGAATTCAGATCTTTGAAGCAGTGAGGAAATCTCTCAATTCTGTCATTAGAACAGGGAAAAATATGGCAGATGAGCTTTAAATCAAACATCCATGCACTCTGCTGCTGAGCTCAGCCTGCTTTATTTACTGCCTTTTTTTCCACACATTACCCTTTTTCAACTGTTTTCTTTGAATCCTATCCATTTAATCTTTTGCCCCAGTGTTGACTCCAGGGATATAACAAGCATGAATACTCAGCTCCACCAGTGTCTATTTCTTTGCACTCCACTGAGTAGGAGGACTTCTTTGGACTACACAGCCAATGTGCTCAGTCCAAGCAGCTGAGAAAAACATTATCTTACAGCAAACAGCAGATCACCATTATAACTCTGTAGAAGTCCTTTTAAGTGTGCAAACTGAGTATGCTTGCCTTCAGGAGAATCAAGCAGGGCAGTTTCAGTCTGGGGAAGGTGGCCAAATGCAGAGCAGGTGTCCCATGTGGTGCTGCAGAGCACAAATAAGAAGCCACAAGATGGAAGTGGTTAAAAAGAGGAGTGACAGTTGAAAATAGCAGTACTTAGCAAAGCAGATGAGAGCATGCTCCTGCACTAGTAAGGAAAATGAGAGTCCGAAGGTAGGATGCTGCAGCTGACATCAAAGAGCTGAAGCTGCAAGTGGTCTCAGGTTCAGCATCTTGTAAACCATGGCTGGGGGCTGAAATGGAAATGAAGCTGGAATGAAGAGAATAGTCAGTGCTATTATTTTGTAGCACACAGATCATTTCCTTCGATCTACTCTTCCTATACCGTGAAGAAGTACCTGTAAGGGACACGCAGTCCAGACTGCTTGCCTGAACCCAGGCAATCCTGCTGCTTTATAAAAAATGTCTGGAAACTATTGTGTTGAAAGAGTTGGCAAGTTCTCCTTAATGCTACAAGAAAGTTACCCAATATGCTAGTTATATCACATAAAAAATAGCTTCTTAAGTATGCTGTCAATGCCTGGCACGTGACGGTTTTGTGATGGATAATACCAGGCCAGACCACAGGTATGTGAGTAATTACAATCTTAGCCTGAATCTATCCCAAACATAAGTGCTGTGCAGCATGCCCAGGGACACAATGAAGTGCTAGAGACTGCAGGGCCACAGGAGACTCAGAAAACAAACTCTGAATTCTAGATAATGTTCTAGAATCTAGAAATTGCAACTAGATGGATGATTATCTGCCTGAAACTCCATGCCAGCTGCCATGCTTTTGAATGCGGAGATGTGATGTCAGATTAGACAAAACCCAATTCGGGCTCCAACACTTTTAATTGAGTTGCATAGAGATCCCACAGTTCTTACGTGCTGGCACCATTAAGTACCACTGTCTTTCTCCTTATTGGCAATTATTTATCTCACCTTTCTGAGGCACCTGAAACAGTCTCCAAAGCTTCTTTCAGGATGGGTTAACTTGTCCTCTAGAGGTTCTTGCAGAGATCTTTCCATTCCTGCTAGCAAAACTACAGCATTACGCTAACAATTTAATTATGGATATTTTAATTTAATACACAAATGTTAAGGGCAAATGAATGTCATCCAAACCTAGACCGTAGTCAGGTGCACAGTAGCAATCCACTCTAATGACAGCAAAAGTACAAATACTCAGAATGTGTGTTGTCTCATCTAGCATCACAAATCTGCACTAGACTCTGGACACTAGAATCTAAACTCCTTTTGTAGCTGATGAGAGATAAACGCTATTCATAGGCAACTTATCTCACGTATTTGAGACATTTACTTTATTATGAGATGATAGATTGTTCCCTGTAAGTGACAGTTTCTGTTCACAGATCACAGAGACATCAGAAGTAGCCATTATTGCCTCATTAATTTGAAAGAAACATTGCAATATCACTGCATACAGAATTAATAATAAATGCAACTCTTAGCCACTCCTAATACCCAAAAATTTGGATACTCCAACAAAACCTATATACATGGAAAAGTGTTCACTGAGTGACTCTTGGATATGCAAGTTGTCCCTTTGTAGTTCCATGTCTCAGATGTCGTTGCTGTCCTTTCAACTACTTTTCCAGATGCTGATGAAACAATTTGTGCAGCAGCAAATGTTTCCTGCTTAGTCCCCTATTCTTTTCTAATAATTTTTGGCATTCATTTTGCTTAGGACATGCATGCAAAATTTTCCCTGAGCAATCTGCTGTAACTCCAGGATGTACTCCATGAGAGGCAGAAACCCATCATTCTGTGGGATCTTAGGGTCATTACCCCCATCATTTTGTCTTTACTGACCTTGAATCACATCTGCCATTTCATTCCCTGTGATTCAGCACAGAAAGAATCTTCTTCAGCTCTTTATTACTGAATAGCTTAATATATCTACAACTGGAAGTTTTAATCAATATTCTGCTCTATCAACTGTAAACTGATTCTTGATAAAAGCTGTATGAAGAAACAAATCTATTGGAACCAATAAACTTGTGAAGTGTTGCATGAGAGGAGATGGAGGCAAGGATCAAAAGTACAGCTCAACTATTAGTCCATAGGACTTGATATTGGTAAAAACCAGATAATTTTTAAGTAATCTCTGAAACATCCCATATAAAGAAAGCAATGCATGGATTACTGCAGACAGTCTGCAGAAGCCACAGTGAGCTGGCTGGTGGGCTGGGAACATGTCCAGGAGCACAACAGGTACCATATAGACTATAAGCATAAGTCTATTCTGTTATATTTAGTCTTTTTTCAATTTATTTTTATTTTTATTTTTTCAGTAGTACTGTGATATGTAAGGTCATGCTTTTTTTCTGCAGGTCCCACAGTGAGTAAACTCATCTTGTGATTCAAATTAGCTGTACAATACAGAGTAGCTTGGAGCTACGTTTTATAGAAAAGCGATAAATTAGATTTATAATAGAAATGCTGACAACCTCTGAACTAAATGTAAAAGCCACAGCTAGGAGGAGCTGTCTCAGTGAACTGACATTGTAGGTATTACATTAAGTGCCTGATTTGATCTGAAATACACTTGACATGGCAATCACAGTCCAAAACATCCCATGGTTCAAAGAAGCTGAAAAGTACACTGATGGGAAACAACAAGCTGAACAGTCATCAAAGGAAAAGTCCTGGCCCTTGCCTATTGCTACTAGATGTGCTACAGTCTCCTCATCCTGTTTTCTGTTTTAATTGGACACAACAACAGTACATTTTGAAACGCATTTCTAACAAGTTTCAAGTTACTTTTAACAGATCACAGTTACTGAATTATTCCAACACGTACAGTATTTCTAGCAGATGAACGTTCCCCTATATACTTTCATCTTTATGCTGTTTTACGCTGTAAAAGTAGCAGCGTGGAGTTTGCTATGTGAAAAACAACCGCGCAAACAGCAAAGCACACCTCTGTCAATGACTCCTCTGCTGTAGCATGAAGAAGTGGATGTGGCAAGAGGCTGGCAGGAGAAAGCAGAACCCTAAATGCCTGCTGCAAGTTTCCCAATCTGTATTTGTTTGGAGTGATTTTTCCTGGGCATGTGAAAATCTCCAGGACTTATTTTTCTTAGGATCCGATTATGAACAGTGCAGTCTTACTCGTTTACCAGCTGACAATCATATAGAATGATAGATGAATTGCCACTTTCTGTGCTTGATTTTAGTACTGAAAGTTCCTAGTATTGAGTGCTCAAAGAAACCTAGCATAGTGCTCCAGCCTCATGGCCAGCCATACTCCTTGCCACGAACTGCTCGGTGTGACCTGCTGAGAACAAGTAACTCATCTGGAGAGCTGAGTGCCATGCTGACAGCAGGTCATTACTGCACCAGCAGAGTGAGCTGGAGAAGTCAGCATTCAGAAAGAGCCATAAGAGGATGAGGCTGAGGCCCACAATGCAGGAGAAGGGTCCCAGATTAGAGCACAGTCACACCAAAGGCCTTCAGCATTGGCTGGCAGGAGAAAATAGGCTTGATAGAACAGGGTGTCAGCACGTACAGGCATTATGAAGTTGCCTTGAAATACATGAAAGAAAAGTACAGCAAGATTACTAGGGGCAAATATGCCTTTTGGGGAGTGGTGAGAGCACAAGTTTTATTTAGTTGGGAACCAAAAATGCCAAGGGGGATAGATGCAATTCCACCTCCATCCCCTGCCACATAGAAGATGACCTAGAAACAGCACATCCTACAAGACATAGAAGGAGGTAAATCATCACCTAATAGCATCTTACAAAAAAGAGGTTCAGAGGCAGGCTGAACCGTGAGTTAAATGTGCAGTTTTCTTCAGTCTGAAAAATATCCATGAGCGATATAAGGGTATTCACCTTGAGAGCCTCAGATTAAACAAGGTGATCCCTTTATTGACCTTCTGCCTTAACAATGGTGCTTAAAAAACACTGGAATGGCCTAGGATCAGAGCAAGGACTCCTTGAAAAATAAGAAAATGCTGAACTCAGTCACAGGCTTTTCTGGAAACATAATGTGCCATTAAAAAAAAAAAAAAAAAGTACAGAGCAGTTAAACTGGGAAAATAAAGATGGATAATGGATAATAAAATTGGCAAATCCCCTTCTTACAGTTCAAGGATTAATGGCTTGGTCCCAGTATATGAGTAAACCGTGCTGTGAAACCCTGCCATCTCCCGCAGCACAAACACAGGCAGACTGCCATATCTGGAACATAAATTTAAAACACTGCAGCACGTTACTGTATGGCCCCATCACCACACATTAAGGAGCTTTCTGCTGTGGTAGCATGGGCAAGCTACATACAGTCAATTTTGGGTGCGTGGCTTTACCCTGAGTAACCTCTATGGAAAAAACGATGAAGCCGCAGCCAAACTCAGAAAGCACAGGGCAGCAGATCACAGGGGAGAGGGCCTGGGAGGTAGAGGGGGGAAAATATTTGGGATAAGTGGTGGAAAACTGAAGCACAAAAGTCTCCTCCAGACTGAACCACAGTCTCCGAACACTGCCTTCAGCCGCTGCACGTGCTAAGGGTACGATCACAGCAGCAACATGGGAGCAGGCCTGGAGCACAGGGGACGCAAAGCCTGGGGCCCAGGGTGCAGGGCAGCATGGCCTGTTTGGAAGCCTGGGCACCCCATGCGTCCCACAGCTGGTGGGAGCTGTAACAAATAGCTGAGGTACCTCGCCCTTATGGTAGGGGATGTAGCAGCCACAGCAGAGCTAGGCCTGCTGCTCTTAACCTCCTGAGAAGCCTCTAGGCCATGGCACTAATCCTCAGCACTGGAGGCCTGAGCATCCAGCACAACCAAGTTCCCTCCCAGAGTAGGTCTCCCTCTGGAGGCAAGTT
Source organism: Meleagris gallopavo (assembly GCF_905368555.1). NCBI lineage: Eukaryota > Metazoa > Chordata > Aves > Galliformes > Phasianidae > Meleagris > Meleagris gallopavo. The sequence goes on from NC_139404.1 coordinate 122,773,559, forward strand.
CCTTTGGTATGAAACATCACGTGTCTGGTCTCCACTCAAAGTTTCTTGGAAAATTTGAGCAAAATTAGTTCAGCTGCTGAGTTATGTCAGGAAGGGAGGGGGGCTAGGGGGAACCTAATTCTTTCCCGAAAATGTCAAGTGGAATGTTTGCACTCACATCGCTCAAAATGGACTCCATTGTGAAGAGAAATACTGCTGAACATACTTCTGTTATTTCCAGCAAGCCTTAACAGTCCCCCCAGTAGTTGCTAGCATTGATGTCGGGGCTGCAGAAACGGCACAAGCAAAGTGTTGTTATGGAACATAAGTGGTCTGAATTTCTCAAACCAAGCTGAAAAACCTTTATTAAAGGATGTCCCTCTGCTGACATCCCACCAGCACCACGAGCCCTGCACACAACAACCCAGCATACCTTGATTTTTTGAAGAAGTATCTCCTTCTCCAGAAATATTCAGAACTCACCTGGATGCTTTCCTGTGCAACCGACTGCAGAGAACCTGCCTCAGCAGTGGGTGATGTCCCAAGAAGTTTGTTTGGTTTACAGCACTGCCCTTTGTTTCCTCAGTCAGAAAATGATAGTATTAACAGAAATAAATTGGTTTCCAGGAAAAAATATATATTCGAAGAGAGCTGCATTTTTACTCCTAAAAAGCCGTTCCCTTAAATGGTGCATTTAACAGCATTAAATAAACCTCTCACTGAAAACATTTTTAAGCTCTCAGCTTAAAATAAAGCTGGTAAACCTGCAGTGGAAAAGCCATTAATGTGTTCTGCCATGTCACTTCTTGTGATTTGAGTGGAGGCAGTGAGTCACTCCAATGCAGATGGAGGTTTGTGTTTTTCCGAGAGGGCACTGGTTTGTATGGCAGCGTTTGCTGCTGGTGGGCTGCGCGCTTACAGAACGGTGACTTCATACCTCCAAGTTCCCCCACCTGCAAGATGGAGAAAAGCCGCCCTTGTTATAATGTTTGAGAGCAGCATGTTAGAAGTGCTTTAGGAACAGCAACCTGAAGGAAACCTGCCAGCCTTCCTCTGTTAGCATCAGCTGCAGGTCATATGTGATTGTTGGTTCTTCTGGTCTAGAGAGGAAGAAATCTGAGCAAACCCAGAACCTTCTGTGTATGTATGTATATGTGCTGAGAAAAGCGTTAGACTCCTCATCTATTACCTGTCCCAGTTTTCCTGCCTGTTTGCTCCACGCAGACCATCCAACACCATCCCTGGGACCCTCTCCAGTCCTGCTTTAGAAGACTCAGGCTGCTGCCTCCCTTGGCAAGGGGATGGGCACTACCAGAAGCCAGATGGAGCAGTGCCTGAGTGAAACACAACATGCCTGGGCAAGCACAGCCTTCTGACCAGTACTATTTCCAGGGTTGCCATTTTATAAAAAATAGCTGTTAAAAGACTTGAGTCCTTCAATTTCAGAGTTGCCCCAGCATGCGTGTAGACTGATACCTTGTCCATTGTTGCACAAAAAAGCCTTGACTCAAATCAGGAGCCCAGGAGAACAACTGCTTTATACGTATTTCCATACAGCACTCAGATATGATCAGGGGTGGTGAACAAAACACATTATGTCTGTAACACTGGTGTGTGGCAGCTGAGGGGTTATGTGCTTCATGAGGGCAAAGGGCCATGTCCCTGCATGCATGGCAAGCAGGAACCGAACTTGGTGCACTCCTAATGCTAGCAAGAATTGAGCCAGCACTTCTGATGCTTCAGAGCAAGTTAAAAGAGGAAATTCAGCACTGGTGCCATCAGAATACAGCCTTCTATCTCATCAAAAGACAGGCTTGTATTTCTACTGCTTTTGAGGCTTGATCTTGAAAAAGCAAAGATTCTATTTGAAGAAATAATAAAAAAGGCTTTCTGTTTCTAAAAACTGCTGTCTTCATTGGTTCCAGTGTTTCACTGCTACTGCTGTTCGCTTTGTTTTCCATATTTCTGACACAACCGCATGCCTTATTACCTGAGACTGGAATGTACCTCCCTCCAGGATGTGCAGCCTACACACCAACACTGGAGATGCAAAATCTCCCCAGGTGTTTGGCTTTGACCTGAGACATGTCACACTTCTATATTTCTCAGTGATGGGGAAAAAAAAGTACTTGAACAGAGAGGAGTATTTTCAGGAATAAGAGAACATTCTGCATGCTGTGACTGACATGCCACCTGTCTGCCCGTCCTCTATGGAGTTGCAGCTGAGTCATCCTCCGTTCTCTTTCAAGAGCACACGTTTATTCATCAGAATTCTTAATGCAAAAATAAACAAGCACAGTTTTACTTCTCTGACTAGTATGAATTCAAACACAAGTTTAGCTTCTTGCTTCTACCATTCTACCATTTGTATTAAGGACAATAATAATACAATGCAAATAAAAAGCCAAAACACGTTTAAAAATACATCTGGAATTTTTTTAAAAAGGTCATGAAAGCCACCCACTACAAATTTGTGTCTTCATATATTTGTATTGTAGGAAAAGAAAACAGACTCTGGACTTTGCCACAGAAATACCTCTGTCCAAAAAATCCGTTCAGAGGGGATTTTTCAGCCTTTTGAGCAGCTTGTGTAAGAGCTGAAAATCTGCTTGTCATCTTCTATATCCTTTCTGGAGTATTATTTTCCCAGTTTATGTTGGATGACAAATGATACCTATCCTATACTACAGCAGATCATGCAGGAAACCTGTCAGACTGTGTACTTGCAAACCACGTCAGCAAAAATTAATGAAGGAAAAACCTCTTTCCCCAAATACATCTGCTAACCCCCTAAGCAAGTTAATCCTCGTATCCTTTTTAAGCTCAGACATCTCTCTCTACACCAACTTCCTTTAGGCAGCCTTTAGGGTGAGAAAAAGCCCACAGCAATAAGCCACAAAACTGCAATGCAACGAAAACAGTGCTGCTGCTCCCTCCTCTCTCTGCACGGCTACATGATGATGGCTGCTCCCTCAAACTGAGCTCAGCAGACACATGAAGGTGCCATATCGAAACGCGGAGACAAAAGGCCTTCCTCAGCTTTAAGGCTCCAGCTGGCAGCCTTTCTGCTGGAGATGTCAGCCGGAAGAGCAGCACACAGCAGTAAGCAGCCTCTGCAGCTGCAAGCCCTCTGCTCGCAAAGAATCTGTTCTGCCTTCATTTCTAGCAGCAACTCTGCCTTCACGGAGCCGGAGCTGCAGGATGGCAGCGCAAAACATCTGGCACGCTAATTTGTTGAAGAATTAATGTTGCTTACCTGCAATTCAACATCATTTAGCCCAGTCCCAAAGATTTCGAAAGCATCCTTTCTTTAGTGGTATGGCTGCAAAGCACTGATGTCATGGGGAGGAAGCAGTAACAATCATGTGACTGCATCCTCCGTCTATAGAATATCTGATAGGAGACTGGGCAGAGAGACAGAGCGAGCTGTAATCCTGCAGGATTACACTGCAAGCTTCTTTATCCTTCCCTACCTATTCTGGAGCACTGCAATACCTGGTGCTTTTCTTTCCCCTTCACCTGAGAAGTGGTTGTTTTTTTCTTTATAGAGAGTTCATGAATTCTGCTGCAACAGCAGTAACAAACACATTTTTCATGAGGAAAAAGAATAGACTGTGTACAAATTAAGATGCATTCCTACCCACTCTCCAGCAGCACCCAGGTGTTGTAATTATCCTATTTCATCTTTTTGAAATATGTAGTCACAGTGGCCTGGACGTTAGACAAACAAATTCCACCATCCCTTGCATTTTTCCCTATCCTCACACTCCATTTCATGCTTAGCAAATTTATTAACCCTTCATAGTCAAGCTTTGCAAAATGACCCCAGAGGCTTAGTCCCTAACATTACCTTCAACCTCCACCCTGCTCACCCATTAAATCACCCCACTTTCAGCCTTCTGCCTTTTCATCAGGGAAACCATTGCTGCTTGAAAGATCCCCTCTTCCATGCCAGCCTCTTTTTCCTTCAAAACTTCGGCTTAAATCCTCCTCTCAAATATTTCAACACTAGAACATCATAAAATGTTTAATTCAAATGCAGTGATTATCTTTTATCATTTTGCTCAACCGTGCATTATATGTCAGCATTGTTTTGTTGCATTTTGTTCTGCTATTATTATACCCTGCAATGTATTCAGGCTCTATAGCAAAATAACAATGTTGAAAGTTGATGGTACAGATGTTGCACCCCTCATGAGGATCATGCTGTGCAATGCAGGGTTATTACTATTCAAGAAGACAGCATACGAACACTCGTGCATGAAACCTTATTTCAGGACACGTACCTTGCAACTTGGTTCACCTTATCCAAACACTGCACAGACTGCTGTACACTTGAGGGCATTCAAGGGTGTGTTTTGTATTATCAGGCAGATGCACAGGTAGGCAGAGGAAGACCTTGTCCAGGCACACATGATAATACCCATGAGTAACTGAAGACACACGCATGGTTTCCACCTCAAAGGGTGAGGAGTACAGTTCCAGAAGGTCTTTTTGTCCCAGTGTGTTTTGACAAATCCTTGGGGATACTCTAAGCAGACAGCCCGGCCCAACAAAGCAAGTCAGTTGGTACCAGAGTGCACAAAATCTTTTCAGAATGGCTCCACAGCTCCACCAGATCTTGTCTGCAAACCAGAGGAAGTTCCTGAATTCCCTGTTTCCCATATGGATTCCACAAACAGAAGCCACATTTTCAATTTTATTATGAAACCTGAGCACTTCACTTGCTTCACCTGAAATTCCTACAGCCTTCTGGAACAAGGAGCATGCCTTTAGAAGAGAGATTTGATTATGCCCTTTAGTAGCACAGATCACATTCCTCTATTGTTCGTGCATCACTAACAGCTGCAGATCTACTATAATCACATCAGGAAAGTGGAGAAAAGTGAAAGGCCTAACTTCTTGCCAGTGTCTGTTATTTGTGCTCATTAGAAGCAAAATTAATAAGCCAGTTGAATTCTGTGGAGGAAGTTAAACACTAGCACTTAATTTTTTTCCTTGATAATTTATCTGCAATTTTCCATGATCACTTTATGAGAGAGCATAGGGAAAACAGCAAGCAGCAATGAATTAGTCAGATGCAACCATAAATATTTAGGAACTTTTGTGTCATAAGACACATAACACAAATACCATGTCCTAGACACAAAATAGCCTCCTTTTTCTTCCTTGATAGACTTTCCTAAATTCCCTTCCCAGTTTTCCTCATCTTCCTTCAGGTGAACTCACCGAGTCTTTTGCTGAATGCATATTTCCACTTGGATAGTCTTGCTGTCATAAGGACAGAATACCTAACTTACTATAGAATATGTCATTCTATAACCCAGATTCTATTTCCAAGAAGATTTTAATTTCCAAGAATGCTGAGATGTTCCAAAGTGCAAGCAAGTCACTTAGCTGATACATAGGGAGATTCCAAAACCAAATCAATTTCATGCTTTGGTATTTTCTTCCAATCTTAGTGAGTAGTCTCAGGAAAAGGGAAATAAGTGTTCATATGCTGTTTTGGAAACAAACAAACAAACAAACAAACAAACAAACAAAACTTCCTTTTGCTAGCTTGCAGTTTCTGAAGTCCCTCTGTAAATATATTTTTATTCTCATAGTCCTATGACTCTACTGTTAGAAAAGAAATGGGATCCAAAACAAGCAGTAAAACACTCTCCTCCCTAAAAACACAATTCAAATCATAGTTTTGCATCATGCTGAAAATGGACAAAAAACACGTAGTTCATCTAACTCCTAAAAAAACATTTGCTCTTTTTATATAGCACTTACCTTGAAGTTTTGCAAAGCACTCACAAGAATCACAGCAAGAAATATATACGAGACTTAATTCTTATATCAGAAGATCCATAGCAACCTACCCATTACAGCTTTTGTAGTTGATCCTGATGGTAGCGAGACACTTGGTATTCCAGATGACTATTTCAAGCAGACCACTTTAAAAATAGCCTAAACTCCGTCATACCCTTAACGCCTTGCAAATACTGCACAGAGAAAGGTGTCCTATGTCAGTACTTCCATTCTGACTGTGCTCCTGCAGCTCAGGGTCGTAGAGAGCAACTACAACAACAAAAAGGGTCTTTCTACAAATATTAAGGTGGAAAGCAGCAGTAAAATTCAGCCTAAAAATGTTAATGTGTGTTCTTTTGAGTGGTTTCAAGATAGGGACTGGCCATAAACTAAGATACTACAGGAATAACAGTATCAACTTATTTCAAATACAAATCCACCAAGTAAGAAATTCTGCTAGGAAAAAAAAAAAAGACAACTCAGTGTGTGGTAGAGGAGCCACCCAGGAATTCGGATTATTCAACCATGAGCTTTAGATACAGGTGTCAACTCACTGTAAGTAGTAACCACATAGGAAAACATATCTGTCATTCTTTACGCTCTGCATCCATTTCAGGTCTTCAGTAACCTCTCTAGAATCTCTGAATTCACAGATTTCCTCTTTTTTTTATTTGAAAGCATTCACTGTTACGCAAATATACAATGTCTTTATGAAAGGATCACAAATGTGGTAAATATAAACCCCTGAAACAATGTCGTCTTCTGTGGCATTAAACGAAATTCTATTTGTTTATGGCAACTTATTTTATTTTGTAGAAGAAATACTTTCAAATAATACAAAAATGACACAATCATACAGAACTGTGACAAAAACAAGAGAGATGAATACTGAATATGATAACTCATTACCACATCAAGACAGAACTCATTACAGTAGTCAGAATCACAGACTCACGAGATAAACTGATGACGTCTCACAGCGCGGTCACTAATTAAAAACACCAACAGAACCCCCTAACAGAGAAGCCACCAGACATCGTCCCTTTGTTATATGGTCAGAGATCAATTCAGGGTGGGGGGCAGGTTCCTAACCCAGCCCTTGCACAAAGTGGGTCTAACACAACCAGGCTGTCCTGGACCATACCCAATCAAGTCCTCGATCCCTCCATGGACAGAAAGCTCATAACCTCTCTGGGCAACCGCTTCCAGTGTTCAGACACTGTCATGAGAACACGGTGTTGTCTATTCTTAGCACAAAGCAAGTATTTCTGGAAGTACTGCATGGTAACTTAGGATAAATATTACTATGAAAGGGCCTCCACTGATTATGAGACATGAAATTCTGACCAACTGATCATTTCAAGTAACAAGCACTTGAAAGCTTGCTGTCCCTAGACTTTTACCCAAACACTAACAACTTCTTATGTGATTTACTTGTTTTTTATCTGTATAGTTTCTTAAGTACTAGTTTAACTGTCTTAGCTAATCATCCTCATTGAGCAATGACTGAGATTTAACTCCCCATGTCCAATACCTGTGGCCTCAGATTGAGCAAATAAGAAGCAATTCAGCTTCACTTTCAGGCTTTCCTTACTTTTGACACACTTACAGAATACAAGCTCTTGATACTCACAAAGAATGCTTGCAAAATATTATAAAGTACTCCCACTGATAAAAGGCTTTCACGAGTCTGCTTAGTTTCTGACTGCTGCTGCTTTGGTTTCCTGGCATAAAAATTTGAAGCCAATTTGACGTGGGCACATCCCCTTGATGAAAAGAGAGCATGATACTTTTTATAGGCAATTCTAGCAATTTGCAAAGTTAGTCTTGTGTTGGGCACCTCTTTTTGTAGGTAATGCATAATTAGAAAAATACAAGAAGCTCTATTATAGTAGCTTAGTAAAGAAGTATTTTTACATACTTGCAGGATGCAAGGACACAAAACTGGCATTCTCGGGAATGCAGAGCGACAGTCTTTCATGACAATGCACAAGTAAAATTATTTTTACCAGATCTCAGCTCACCCAACCAGCAATCAAGTGAGCTATATCTTCCAGAATTATAACTTCTTCCTGGAAAGTGTCATCACTGTTCAAAAGAACTCACATGCAGTAACCTCAAAGCATATCCTTTAGAAAGAATACGTGTTTAAGCACCTTTCCTTACTGCAACTGCTTTCTGAAATCAGCACGTATTCCTGAATCAGGTTAGAATCTTGAAACTGTAGGAATTGCTATATCCCTTTAGCAGTTTAGCTAGCTCACAGAGCTCTCTTAACTCCCTTTCCCTTAAACAGCAAAACAAAGATCTGTCACCCTTTTCCTTCCTCCGTTTAAATTGAGCATCTAGTTAAGAATATAAAGATATTTTAGAGACAACCGAAATGAAAACATTCTATTAGTGCACAGTAAGAACATGCAAACGAATTCTGCAGTGTTTAACGCCGTTTCTAATCACTGTTAAACACGCTGCAGGTGATAATATTTTGCTATGACACAGACGGTGCTAAAGGATACAATGTACATAATAAGCTACAGATAATAAAGCTGAAAAAAAGTGACAATTTTAGAACACAGTATTTTCATTTCAGGTATCAGAAACAAAACCAGCTCAATGGTTCCATTCTACTGTATGACAAATACTGAAGAACAAAATTTCAGTCTTAAAATACATCTTAAAGTAGGTATTTTCCTTCAAGGAAAAAAGGCACTATAAATAAATTACACTACAGTGAATTTGCCTGAACTCACTTTGTTTCTGTCTTCCAGCCTTTAAGTCAAATAAAACAGCATAAAAACTGTACACGCTCTTAACAGGATAGTCGATCTTTTATAAAATAAGTTGTCTTCAGAGATGTCAATTTCACAACAAGGAAAAACCAAGCCTTGTTGCAGTCGCTATTATAAAATATATATATGTATATATATTTATATATATGTTTTTGTTTACTTTTACTTTTTTTCCTTTTTTTATTTTTTACAAAACGTGTATATTAGCTTTTGCACTTTTGTTTGTTTGCTCTTTTTTTTTTTTTTTAAAGAAACTTGGCTAATCTAATAACTTCATTAAAATAAAAGCGATAAATACTTCATGTTTACAATGCAACATGTCATACATCATCAGCCGGCAGAGGAGGTATGTTAATCCTTGGTCTTGTAAAAAATGCTATCTTCTCTCTGTGATCAAAAAAGATGAAAAGAAGTCAGATGTACGTCATAGAATCATAGAATCATAGGATGGCCTGGGCTGAAAAGGACCTCAAAGATCATCTAGTTTCAACCCCCCTGCTATGTGCAGGGTCGTCAACAGAATTACACAGAATCCCAGAGTCAAAGAATGGCCAGGGTCGGAAGGAACCTCAAGGATCACAAATCTCCAACTCCCCTGCCACATGCAGGGCTACCAACCTCCCCATTTAATACTAGACCAGGCTGTCCAGAGCCCCATCCAACCTGGCCTTGAACACCTCCAGGGACGGGGCATCCACAACCTCTCTGGGCAGCCTGTTCCAGCACCTCACCACTCTCTCAGTAAAGAACTTCCCTCTGATATCCAACCTAAATCTTTTCCTTCCCTGTCCTGCTTTTCCCAACCCCTTACAATAACCATTTCTTTACTCATTTACTTATTATTTCTTACTTCTTATACACCGACCTCAGGGCTTACTTGAGTACAAGTAACTTACAAAAAACCCTCACCGTATACTTTTGGAAGCACTCCCCTGAACACAACTAGCAGTTTTGAAAATTTAGGTGGAAACTTTATAGAACTGGACATCAATTACAGTTCACTCTAAAAAGGTTTCATAGGATGTAAGTCCTCCCTGCAATGCAAAGTTCACCTTTGACATTTTGCAATAATGTCTACAATAATTACAACGAAGACAACGTTAAGATTCATCCTGCTTCTCTATTAGGCAAACAGTATATGCTGTAAAATAACTGTCAGAAGAAATGGATGTGTGCACATAAGGTGCAAGAATTTATACCATCAAATTATCCTTCACTTCATTTACCTCATTTTTATCAATTTCCCATATCAATTTATAAGCACAAAAATTCAGTCATTACCAGAAACAAATGATGTGAAAACAACCCTTAAATTTCCATTCTTCTTAATTCCTCTCCACATCTGTGAGAAAGACTTTTCCCTTTCCAATAATAGAAAATGGACAAGTTTTCTGCTTAAGTATCCCTCATAAACAAATTCTAAAAAATCTGAACATTGTGTAAAACATCATGTAAAATTGCTGCTGATCTTCCCCCCATGTCTACACCCACCCTAAAAATATTTTTAACAATTAATGCTAAATTCTTCCTGTGAAGTGAACACTGCTTATACACAAACTAAACCTAGGAGAGGACACACACTACATGAACACAGATGAACAGGAACCAAAGCCCAAAGAAAAGGCTCAGGAGAAAGCTGGAAGATTATTGAGCAATTTTCAGAGAAACAGTGTCTCTCATAATGTATATGCATGACACTAAACAAACTATTCAGGCCTAGAGGACAGCACTGAAGAGCTGAGAAATTGTTTCAACTTAACAGAAGCTAGGCTAAATTGAAAGAATCACCCAAGGTATGCTGTATGCACTTGAAGACTTTTTTCCTCACATGTTTTAGAGCTGTAACACTGTAATTTTACCTTAACCTTGCCTCTTTGCACTACAAGTAATTCATAGGAAACTTCATGTGCTCAAATCACTACGTGGTTAGAAATTGCTGGCTATATTCAAGATACACAGAATTTGAGCTAACTGCTTTGGAGAGCTTTAACTTCTGTAATGAACTGTTGTTATATCAGTGCACATTATCACTCACCTAAAAGTCTGCACCTGAATAGGCTCCTTCTGGTTTTTCCCACGCAACTGGTATATTTCTTTTGATGCTTTCTTTAGCATCTTTTCAGCTGCTTGCTCCTGGTGATGTTCAAATTTGGTCTGCCGTGTCTGAAAATGAGACAAAGAATATAATGCTAATAATTATAATGTGAATCAACATAACAGAAAAATACTCAGGTTTACATGATGGATTGTTTCCAATCACCAGAGTAAAACCACTCCACTACATTGTCTGAAACAGCTGAACATCTAAGAACTATAAATGCAAGAGATTAACGGTACTATTTAATTTCATAATGTTCTTCACAAAGGTATGCGTTAAATTAAAAATATCTACTGCACATTACTCTCAAGTAAGACCTCAAAATGAAGCTAGGCTCACCCTGCTTCTGACAACCAACGGCTGTTTTGTTTGTTGTAATGCTTCTTACATTTATTTTCTTTCCCCAAGAAGAGGAAAAATACTTAAGGAACATTTCAAATACTTCTAAAAAGTGAAATATCAAATTAGCGAAGTTTCTTTCAGTAATGAAGCTGCTAAAGTTCCAACCATAAAATATCTAAAAGAAAGTTACATTCTCCAGTAATTGTCTTCAAACAAACACGCAGTTGGGTAGCAATCAATGCAATTGTTTTCATTGTGGTAACTTCAAGAACACAGAGGCAACATGAATTATTTGAATTTCTGTAATAAGTGAATAAATAAATAAACAAGTTCTTTAAAGAAGTTCTTACAATCAAGAATTTTTGAAATGAAATCTTTCTAAACAAGTTGAGTGCTACTTCATGTTAGCTTACCTGCCTCTCTGCTTCCTTCAACAAATTTCGGAATCGCTCATCCCGAAGGACCCAATGGGGCAGATCTGTCTGCCCCCTGAGCTGGGCATCTTCCAGACGCTGTCTCAACTCCCGTAAGACACATATCTCCTCGTTCAGCTGTCTCTGTCTAGTTCTGGATGCCTGGAGATCCAGCTCCAGGTCTAATGATGTCCTTGCCATAAGCTCAGCCAAAGACGATCTGCAGGACTGCTGAGTTATCAGGATTCAAATACAATTCACAGTACATTATTCTCAACATGGTGCAGTGGTATATTTTTAGGTACATAATGCATACATTTTATGTATGTACTTTACACAAAGTTTTTCTTGATGCAAAGATTTGGGGAGATTATCTATACCCTACAGTGAAATGTTAACTAGTTGTAATGTGTTTTTTTCTGTACAATACACAACTTTTTTCAATTAATACTCTTTACTACATTCCTTTACAGTCTACTTTTGGCTTATAAATATTTAACTAATTTAATTTATAAACTAAACTCTTGTGTAATAAAAATAAGCAAAGGCATACTATATGAAATACCCATAACTGAATAACAATGACAGAAAACAACATACTGAGCATTAGATTCACCTCAAAGGAATTTACTCGGTATTAGTTTTAAAATATACTCTAAATCAAAATGGAAGGCACAGTCAGCTACCTACATATACCAGCAAGAAATCAGTATCTGCTTACCAGGCTAAACTGTAAGCCATTTATCAACACTGTATTAACTTCCTACATGCCCTTTTATACCCACTTGCTCTGCATGGTGGGTGGAGAAAGAACTTAAGCTATTAGAATCATAGAATGGCTTGGGTTGGAAGGGACCTTGAAGTCTACCCAGCCCCAACCCCTGCCATGGACAGAGCTGTCCCTCACCAGCTCAGGTTGCCCATGCCCCTCCAACCTGGCTCTGAGCGCCTCCAGGGATTGGGCATCCACAATCTCACCCCAAAACACACACACACACACACACACACACAAAAAAAAACTACAAACATTTTTCTTGTTTATAAGCTCCCTTCAAGTATAGGAAGGCCACAATAAAGTCTCCCTGGAGCCTTCTCTTCTCAAGGCTGAACAAGTCCAGCTCCATCAGCCTTTTTTTTATAGAAGAGGAGGTCCAGCCTTTTGAGCATCCCTCTGGCTCTTCCTGAGCATCCCTCTGGCTCTTCCTGGGACTTGCTCCAACAGCTCATCCTTCCTATAGTAGGGCCCTCAGGTCTGGATGCAGTACTTAAGATGGGGCCTCACGATGACAGAGTGGAACAGGACATTCAGCTCTGATCTCTGCTGATGATTCCTCCTTTGATGCAGCCCAGGATACAATTGGATTTTCAGGCTGCAAATGCACACTGTTGGCTCACATCAAATTTTTCACCCATCAGAACTCCCAAGTCCTTCTCTGCAGTGCTGCTCTCAAGGAATCCTTTTGCCAGTCTGAACACGTACCTGGGACTGCCCCAACCCAAATGCAATACCTTGCACTTGGCCTTGTTAGAATTCATTGAATTCTCATGGGCCCACCTTTCAAGCCTGTCCAGATCCCCTTAGTTCCTGAAACCTCACACGCTACTGTTGGGCCTCAAACACTACTGTATGCTAGGCTGCATGGCAGGGGAGCAGGATGTTTTCCCATCATTCATACATACCTCTGTGGGCCTGCATTCTGTATCATAAACTAGACTTTAGAAATTTAATGAAGTTTACATCTAAATCAATACAAATCTAGTGCCAGTTAACAAAGTTTTGTCTGTCATACCTTGTGTTTTCCTCAACAATCGTTCACAATAATGTTTTACTTTCCTATGTCTACTGTTCAGATTAAAACAAAACAAACAACCAAAACAAACAGAAAGCAACCTTGCCACTACTGATTGCATTATAGAAGTCTTGCATGTTTCCTAAAAAGATCAGAACATATATGCTTATGTGTAGAAGTATCATGAAGCAACCTGAAAACTTATTTCCCAGCCATACCTGCTTATACCGAAGAGTACGCCTCTCCAGTGTATTCCGGACAAATGGTGATTTCCTTGGCAGAGTCGAGCTGTCACTGTCACTGCGATATAGCTGAATAGAAAAGATATTGAATATAAAACTTGCTAACATCTACATTCAGAAATCAGGAATCTTTTTTTCTTTTTAATTTTATTACAAAACAAAAACACTGAAATTGTGTAGTTTTAAGCAAATGATTTTTTTTTTCCATTTTCAATCACAAATTTGCCTTTAGTTATTTATTAAAAAGAAACATATATAATAGAGCTCATATTGAAAATGTGTAGTCCACAAACGCACTGTATGCAACATAAATAACAGGGCTAAGTCAAGAAGATTCATAGAATCATAGAACGGCCTGGGTTGAAAAGGACCACAATGATCACCTAGTTTCAACCCCCCTGCTATGTACAGGGTCACCAACCACTAGATTAGGCTGCCCAGAGCCACATCCAGCCTGGCCTTGAATGCCTCCAGGGATGGGGCATCCACAAGCTCCTTGGGCAACCTGTTCCAGTGCGTCACCACCCTCTGGGTGAAAAACTTCCTCCTAATATCTAACCTAAACCTCCCCTGTCTCAGTTTAAATCCATTCCCCCTTGTCCTATCACTATCCACCCTTGTAAACAGCCGTTCCCCTTCCTGCTTATATGCTCCCTTCAAATACTGGAAGGCCATTATGAGGTCTCCCAGCTGCCTTCTCTTATCCAAGCTAAGCAGTTCCCTCAACCTTTTCTCATAGGAGACGTGCTCCAGCACTCTGATCATCTTAGTGCCCTCCTCTGGACCTGCTCTAAGAGCTCTACATCCTTCCCGTACTGAGGGCCCCAGGCCTGGACGCAGTACTCCAGATGGGGCCTCACAAGAGCTGAGCAGAAAGGGACAATCAGCTCCCTCTTCCTGCTGGTCATCACTTTTTTAATGCAGCCCAGAACACAGTTGGCCTTCTGAGCTGCAAGCGCACATTGCCAGCTCACATCCAGCTTCTCGATTCTTGGCTTAAAAATTGTAACAGCATTTTCAAGCTCAAGCTCTCAGGAAAGCTACTTAGGAAAGACTGCAAATAAAGTCATGTGCATTCCACCAATATACAAAATCAATACTGATATAGCAATCTGCAATATTGAGAAACAACTCCTTAAAATGAATCACTAGCTCAGCATCACAGGTTGCCAAGTAAAGGAGCTTAAGATTTAAGTTATGGTGGGTTTTTTAATTTTAGGAGAACTAAATTCAGGTTTAAACTCTTACAATCAGGAACGAAGAGACTTTTTCCCCCCACCTCAATGTTTATAACCAATGAAACATTCATTAGCATCAAAAAATAGTATATGTTTCTTGTAATTCAAGTTTTAAGAAGAAATTATCACAACCACACAAAATACTCATGTGAAGGCGTCTCCTCCTGTCTTCTTTTTAAGCTTTACTCACTCTGCAAACGTATTGACTTCGTGCTCCAGGTGAGAAGGTTTGGGAACGAACAATTGTGCTGCTGCGAACAAAAGCAGAACCCCGTGGCCTGCGGCTAGTTCTCTCTTTTGGAAGGATAGCAACTTCTTCAGGAAACAGATCCTCAGTATTAGTTTCTTTATCCACCTAAAATTATAATGAAAGAATTTTTAAATTTTTTTCTTTTTTTTTTCTTCCCCTTTCCCTTTATTTCAACAACATCAATAGTAAACGATTTGCCCTGTTAGCTACGATAAAGTTTTAATGAGCCCTGAGAACAGGGAATGAAGCACCTCACTGTCAGTAGTTTTAAAATTATGTCATTCAAAATTGTAAGATCACTTTTCAGAAGCCTTTCCTGGAACAGTAAAAATTATAAGATGCAATCATAATGTGAATCATAGTTGTAGAAGACAAAGACTGCATTCACTGTTAACAATTGGGCATTAACTGAGCTACCACCTGATCTCCCAGCCTTGACAGAAAGAGAAAACTAAGCCACATTTCAAAAAGTAAGGTGACTCTGACGCAAGTATCAACCTAAAAACTTCCTTCAAACCAAGGAAAAAAAACAAAAATTCAATAAAAGGGAACTAAAAGATTGTTGAAACAATGGCACAAGAACACTAAGATATCTGAAAATACAGGAAAGTTTTAGAATTTTAAGCATCTTTCTTCCTTTTGAGAACTGTAAGTTCTCAGAGCACTGGAATTTGATCATGATCTTTTATGTTACAATTTCAAGACAATAAATCATAGAATCCTACAATCCCAAGGTTGGAAAGGACCAAGATCATCTAGTCCAACCGTCCTCCCATTACCACTGCTACCACAAGCACTAAACCATATCTCATAGCTCCTCATCCAGATGCCTCTTGAACACTACCAGGAACAGCGACTCCACCACCTCCCTTGGGCAGGCCATTCCAGGGCCTGACCGCTCTCTGAGAGAAGTTTTTCCTTGTATCTAATCTAAACCTCCTCTGGCGCAACACATTGATGCAAGTGCATATTTAAAACTCGATAGAGGTAGCATTAAAAATACTCCTGCCTTTTAATGTAAAAGCTGTTCTATTCAGAAGTAACTAGCAAGAGAACAAAACAAAAACAAACAAAAAACCCACAAGCCCTGAAGAGGACACTTTTAAGAACTCAACAGGCACACCACTGTCATCAAGGCAGTGCTCATGCAGGATTGCTAGTATCATTTCTTTTCTCTCCAGATCAATTTGGACTTAAACTCAACAAGCAGCAGTGTACAGTTCCCATACTCAGTGCCTTCTCTCATTACCTTTACTGGTGGAGGCTGGAGTTTTCCAGAACTGTACTGCCCAGCTTGAGTTGCAAACATGTGTCCAGCTAATGAATCCCCGCAAAATGGCTCCGGATAAGGAGGGCTAGTCTGGGTGCAATTACTGCATCCACTGTCAACAGATTCTGCTTGCCAACTCCTGAAGTCAGAACATGACAAGGATTTTGTAGGCATTAAAAAACAAAACAAAACAAAAAACAACCCACCCATCCGGTTATGGATAATAGTTGTACATTTCATTATCCTGCTCAGTTTATCAATTAAGAATATTTCTGCAGTAGAAATACAGAATTTAATACTTGTGTTTATGTAGATGCACAGATAAACAAATTTCATGACAAAAAAAATCAGCTTCCATAATTTTTTCCAAGTTTACATTCCAGTCTTTGTAACAGTCGAAGAAAACAGTAACAAAAAGAAAAGCACAACTCAAAAAAGGAGTAATATTACTAATGAATTAGAGCAGTATGGCATATCTGCTCTGCAAGCATTGCAATGCATTTTTTTTCATTTTTTTCATTTTCCCATGTCACTATATATATATATATATATATTATTATTTTTTTTAAAGTACAGTGCCATTGCCAAGTCATTGCAGTTGCCTCCCTAACAATGTTTCTGCTCGATTCAAAAGAGGTGTTTTCCCTCTTCCCAAATTTCAAGTCCTATAAAGACAGCTAGCTATTCAAATGAGGCTTTTTTCCTGCTTGTGCATTGTCACATGATAGAAGAATTTTACACCCCTAGTACTAACAGGGAGCAGATCTCAGAACAAGGATCTGCTGCTTCTCCTGCTGTATTTCAGATCACCATTGTAGTGTAAATATTATTGAGCTATTAGATTAGGTATTTTACTATTTGTACCTTTCTGATATGGCTTCTGCCTGATCTTCCTTTCTCTCCATCTCCAGGATTTCCTCCTCAGTGTACTCCAGTTTCACTCTCTCTTCTGCCAGCTCTCTCTCAACTGCTTCCAGTTGGGCAGTCGTCCTAGCTAACAGGGCTGTCACTGCATCCTGGAAGGTAAACTAGACTTCAGACAAACCTGTTTGTACAAGCTCCTGTACTTAATGCATATTATCCAGAGAAAACAATAGAAAAATACAATCATTGTATATTCCTACTAAAAAAACAAACAAACAAAAAAAACCTGTCCTGAATGAAAATGATCAAGAAATAATGGAATTTCTCATGCAAAAAGTAAACACTTCATCGTTGCACTGAGCAGCAGGTCACAAGCTAAAAAGTTGAGTCAAAGCAATTTATAGACTAAGAGACCATCCAGTGAGTTAGAACCAAGTCCATCTCTGGAGGTCACCTAATCTGACATCCTGCTCCAAGGAAGAAGAGCTTTAGAGTCACACCAGGTTGCTCAGTGCCAAATTGCTGAAAAATCTCCATGGATAGAAACTGCACTACCTTTCTTGGCAGACTCTTCCAGGGTAGTGGCAGATTTTTTTAATGAGTTTTAGTGAGTTGCACTGGAGGTGTGCATACAAAAATACTCACAGTATATTTCAAGATCATGTACAGACATGACCCAGCTTTTAATTATTCTTCTAAAATCCAGGTCTCACCACAAGAACTAATTAACGTATCAGTTTCCCTGCACCTTGCAAACAAACTGTATCAGAGATAAGATCACAAGCAACCACTCATCAGGTCAAATAAAGTTAAACAAATAATTTTTTCAGAGCCATACTGTTTTAACTGCGGTTACATTTCCAGAAGACCGGGGAATACTTTCTTCACACTGGTGTTTGTTCTTTGGTCTCTGGGGATCCGAACCAGTGAAGATTTGAACAGAGTACCAGTGAAGCTGCATCTCACCAGAACTCTCCAAATCACTCAGGTTTATCTGAGCAATGCCCTGTAAGCAATAAAAAGCATTCATCACAATAAGATAAACATACACAGCAGGATAGATGCCTTCTCATTTAACGAGTACTCCATTTATGATGTCAAAAAAAAAAGCTTTATCAAAAACTGATAGTCTTTTAATAAGAGAGTTTTGTTGTTTTACTATGATGTCTAAGATGCTGAATTTCTTGCCTCCTCTTACTATCAAGAAGTGTGGATATTTTTTAAAATTGAAAAATAAAATTACTACAGTTGATGTAGATATGACTGTAACAGTCCTTAACAGTTCAAAAGCTCAGCTTTGCACATCTGATTTCTGTAGTTGCTTTAATCAGTATTAATAAAACAACGTTACTTTAAGTTGATCCATTTTCTTTTAACAGAATTATATTCTGAGAGAACTTTCTGGTCATCAAAAGCATCCTCTGAAAGAGAAAAAGCTGTCATCTTTTTTTTCTGACTGTTTACATCACAAGTTAGTCAGGTGGACCATAATCTCGTTTTTCCACTTTCAAAGTCATCCTTGTATCTCCCAAATTCAGATGAAAGAAGGTTTAATGAAAGCTTTCCACTAAAAGAATTCCCAACTTCAAAGTAAGCCTACTTAATCAAGTAGTGATCACATAAGAAATTTCTGAGCCACGTTCACCTTCCGCTCTGTTTGAGCAGGTGTATAAAGGACAACAGAAAAATGGAATCTGTGAGATTAACAAAAAAAATGGCATATTGGGGCACGGTTTATTATTAAGAATATAGTTTTATGTCATTTGTTATTGGGTGCTACAAACAGAAATACCGTTTTCTTACTATATAAAACAGAGATCTCCACTGACTAGCTAGCTGCTCTAACAGAGTATGAAAGAAACATCTACCACATACTTACACTTTGACACCAAAGTTAGAGAATGTTTAAGAGATGCTAGGTTTGTTTTGGGAGGTAGAAGGGAAAGCTGTTTTCCTCTGTCACAGATGTTGGGAAAGATGTACTTGGACTTTTAATGAGTTTGACACCGCCCTACATGCTATATTTATTCATCAGCTAAAAAGGCTCACCAAAGAAGCATTTAATTTAATACGGTGTTGAAAAACAGGACAGATATTCTAAAAAAAAAAAAAAAAAAAAAGAGAGAGAGAGAGAGAAAATGTAGGACGATAAATCGCAGTCACAAAGAATTCAAATAAACTGAGACAGAGAATAACTGGTTGGTCAGGGCCGTAGAAGATCAGAAACAGTATAGTAATGGTTGCAATAAAGGCAATCACATTTCTTTGAAGTTTTAGCACGAGCAATATATGCTAATCATGGAAAATAACAACTCCCTTCTCTCAACACTGGTAAGGACAGCAGGGAAGAAGCAAGCCAATTTAAGGAATTGGCTTTATAAGGCTACAGAAAACCAGGTGTGGAGAGCTGTAGAATCTTCCATCAAGACAGAGCATAAGGGAGATGAAGGAACTGGATGACATGGAAATTCAGTAGATTGACTTCTCTAAGTGAAGTTCAGAACTATTTGCCAGAACATTTCTTGAATTTTTTTCTTCCCTGTTACATATAAATATTTGTTTGACTCATGAAAAACTCCAGCCTGGGACAGACAACCCTGGATATGAACGTACAGACTAGGGGACAAGAGGTTGGAGAGCAGCCCCATAGAAAGGGATCTGGGAGTTCCAGTTGACAGTAAGTTGATCGTGAGTCAGTGGTGTGCCCTGGCAGCCCAAAGGGTCAATCACAGCCCGGGGTGCACCAGGCCCAGCACTGCCGGGTGAGGGCAAGGATGGCCCCACTCCGTACTGTACTGTGCGGCCTCACCTAAAAAAAAAACTGGTATCTCAGTTGAAAGAGATTTTGAAAGACAATTATAGAGATCATCACTTCATTTTCAAAGTGATGATTTCTCAAGAATATAGTTATTTTTCGACTTAAAAGCAAGAAGGGCAACACTCAAGACTACAAACACAGCTACCTGAAGAAATCATGACACTGCTTCTCCCCTTTTGAGTTGTATTGTTAGCTTATCCTGAAATATGTTACCACACAAAAATATTTCTGACAAAACAACACTGACGCTATGAAAGAGAGAAAAAAATCCTACCAGAATAATTTTTTGCTAGTTCAGTAACAGCAGTTAGAATGAAAGCATCCTAAATTTAGATGCTCTTGTGTCAGTATAAAATTGCTTTACACTGAAATGGCTACTTAGCTTAGAGGAACACTGTACAACAGTATAAAACAATTACTATCAATATATCCAGCCCATTCTTGTCATGCTTTCTCTTTAATTAGGTTGCAGTAGTAACAACAACAAAACATCCTGCTGTAGACAAGACCTTGGATCTGCTTGTGTCAACATTAAGACCAGTGTTTACCTAAGACTCCTATAGGTCAGGCATGTCCAACACACAGCCTGTGGGCCGCATGCCCCCCACTACAAATGGTGGTGGCTCTTCACCACGGAGTGGCCCTGGGCATGCACCCATCGCTCAGCAGCAACCAAACCATCACTGCGTCAACTAAAACCAGGGCACTGGGAGGGCAGTGCTGACTGAAATGATGGCAAATAATTTTATGCATTTTGATACAGTGGCTAAACAGAGATGTTGGTGGTATGGCAGCAGAGGCTGAACCTTCCTACTACATGTAATTGCTGCGTGACAGATGGCAGCAGAGGGGCAGACTGACAAAATGTTATCTGATGTGGAAGTGCAGATGAAGCAAAGATGTGTCACTGAATTCCTCCATGAGGAAGAAATGGCACCTGCTGACATTCATTGACACTCGCTGAGGGGTGGGTGGTGTGTTTCAGCAGTGGGTCACCTCTGCTGGTGCAGACTTTTACGAGCGCAGCATGGAAGCTCACATTCACTGCTGCTGAAAATGCATAGTTCATGATGATGACTGTGTTAAAAACAGTATTTTGTAGCTGAGAATTAGCTCTAGTGTGATCGTGCTCTTTGTATCTGTTGTAGTTTACATGGAAATAAATAAGAGGCACTACTTTTGAAGCCACTTACATATATGCAGCCCAAGACATCACTCAGCTAGGCTCAGGCAAGCCAGAAGGCTGGACACCCATGATCTAGATTTTCAAGGTAGACTAACAAATTCTTGACTAGATGTGCTCAAATAATCATCTCTTATCCACTGTTTAACCAGACACTGTGCTACCTATATCTCTTAACTATGTCTAGAGGCTTAAAAAAAAATTAATGCATCCCTCAGTGAAATTACAGACCACTGACTTCAAAATATTCAATGAAGATTCATTTGAGCGTATTTACATTTGAAAATAATTAAATTAAATTAACTTTTAACATATCTAACGTTAACACAGCTAACAGATGTAAGCTATTTAAACAATGTTATACTTCTTTGAATTCACCTGCATTAGATGCCTCCATCAGTTTAATGTTAAGTAAAACAACCACTTTGCCTGGATCACTGTTACCTTGCAGCAAAGATTGATGTAATGCCTATTACACAGTGACAATTGGTTTGTATTTGTTATATTTTTATTTAGGAAGCTGTTTTACTGATACTGATTAACTGTGCATGCATTACAGTGCCATGCAGAAAGGTAAGTCTTGAGCACACTTGAGCACTTGAAAACATTCAAGTAAAGTATCTGGGAAAAAGTTCACAGCATGTCCTTCTCGCACCAATATTTAGCAACTGCACATTTTTCAGCTTTCCCCAAAGCACACATTTATAGGAAATGTATTAAATTAAAAAATAAAATAAGACCAACACCTCCTAATCTACTAAATCCCAAAGCAATGAATATAGGTAATATATGAATTTTAAATATGATTCTGCATTGCAACAGATATATTGTTTTATTAATAGTATGGATAACAGTACTTTCAACACTGCTAAAATACTCCAATTCTAAGCCACTAGTACTGCTAGTGCTAACTACTAAATACTGCTAATTACTTCCAAATCTTTATGTAGTATAGAAGGTACATTCTTTGAGAGGTTGTCTTGTATTTTTTATAACACTACCATAACTATGCATGTGAACAAAGAGCCACAATTACTCCCAACCTAAAACTTCACACATTACTACAAAATATAAAAGTCTTCACACTTAGATCGTAACTTTAGATTCCCTTATCAGAAGACTTTTAAGAAAATAGACCACTTACCAATAATTCTTCTTGTTGCTGATGATCAACTGAGCAAATGTACAGCTGAAGTGATTTCAGTTTCAAAACACTTGAATGCACAGGGATGCGGAAAACTTCATTAAATATTAGCGGAGTTTGGAATTCCAAGGCTCTGGAGCAGTAAGTGGTTGGTGTGCCTGATTCAAGTGGTGGCAAATAAACTCTCACATGACTAGGAAGAGCAAAATAGACAAATAGCACAGTTCAGATAAAGAAAGCTATTTTCAGGTATTTTGCATTTCTGAAAATCAAGCTACACAAAAACACCTGTGTAACTTCTATATCAAGAACCTGCTTTGGGATCTGTGTTACAAGGATTTTACTTTGCATTCTTAACACAGAAAAAGAGCAAAGCTCATTTGGAAAATGTATCTTTCTCTAAAACCAACTTTATTCTAACTTGGTGATTAAGCAAGTGACAAGGTGACCTGAGGTGTCTAAGGCATCTACATGGGGCTAGCAAATATGACATAGGATCTATGGGAGGGCTACAGCCTTCCTGATAAGCAGCAGCTGGAGGCCAGGTGCTATGCCATGATGTTTCAAGTGGAAACGTATATCTTTGTTTAAGCAACTGAATTGCTCCTCTATTTCTTGTCTCCATCCATTATGCATACCTCTCCTCCTTCCCCAACCAAGAAATTCAGCACAAAATGGCAGCACAGAAATCCTATGTTACAACTATCTGCAGCCTTAAATAAACAAGTTTACATATCTGATATCATCTCATTGTAGGCTCCATAACAAAATCAAAACGTGCAACCATTTTAATCTGACATAAGGCAACACACCTACTTGAAAATTGTTTGTGTTCTCCCTGTTCTGACCACCTGTCAAGCCCTTGCAATACCACATTTCATGCCATACTTTCTCTTGTGCCAGTAAAAAGGTCCATGCAACTACACTGCGAACCAGATTAGAAACCTCACCTCGGTTTACAAGCTAACCCAGAGGGAAAAAAAGGCTAGCAGATGAAAAAAAAATCCAGCTCAGAGGTTCACTCCAATCGACTACATCACTGCATGAACTCTTATGTCAAAAGGGGGTGACACTGGCAGACATGTAAATGTTAGAGGACAACTGATAGAATTCACTGTGGTGGAACCATACAGCTGGAGAGTGGGGCACCAGTTAAGATAAACTGGCTCATGTCATAAAAAGGAAGTGATCCAATTCCTCTGCTCACCACTTGCAGCACGTAACCTTCCGTGTCTACCCTCAAGCAATCCGGTTTCAATGAATATACAGATGCATGGAGGAGCTCATTAAAGTGACTAAGAAGTTTCTGGTCTTGCCAAGATCAACTTTTCTTTTTCTTTTTTTTTTTCACTAGTCAAATCGATAGATTTATCCTGCAGACATGCAGTTTCTCGATTCTAGCCAAAGTGGATAAACTGACAAGGCTGGGGAACAGAGCTCTATTTTTAGTGCCACTTAAATGCCTGACTGCCTTGATGACAATCTCCAACAAACCCCCTGGGATCATTCATTTTCCTGGTGACTATATTTGATTTTCTTCAGATGACATTCATTTCTTTTTCTAATCACGAGGCAACATGGTTGAGTACTACTCACAATTCTCCCCTTCAGCATGCCCTATTGCTCATTCTAAAAACAAAGAAGTGCCACTAATGCACAGGCTACATGAAAAATTTCCACTAGAACTCTGCAGCAATTGCAAAGTCAAGTTTTCTGAACAAAGATCAACTCACTCAGTGAGACAGATGTCCATGACAGTACTCCCACTTAAGTGGGACCTATTTTACAATAGAACAATATCATCACAACTCCATTTTCCACAGTTTTAAAGCAACTTCACCCAGAAATAAAGACCAACAATTTTCATATTTCTTTAAAATCTATTAACACACATCACCAGATAGGTCTCTGTTTTATGGCAATATTCCTGCTATTTAAAAAATGCTTATTAAAATAAACTAACTAATGTTCTTTGTGGTATGGAATTTGAAGCAGTAGTACATGCAGCCAGAAGTTAAAAAAAAAAATTGTTTGTACTGATTCTCAGCTAACATTTGTGTTAAAGTTATTTTCAGAAGATATTTCATAGATATTCCAGGAATATTGTCATGGTTACAAAAACCTGCAGAAGCCTTATATTTTATATTTACTTAATTATTTATCTACCGTTTTTTTCCAATTAAAAAGCAAGATCTATTACTAATTATTATAGACGTTACGTTAGGATTTTAAGAAAATTACATTAAGCTTATCCTGAGATATATCACAAAGAGATTGTAGATAAGTTCAATAGGAAATAATATTTCTAGAATACTACAAATATTGTAGATTTTTTTTTTGTACAGAAGTCACGAGGCAATAGAATGACTTGTGTTCTGAACTACCTTTTTGTACATAATAAATACGTTAAAGCATATGTCACTGGAAACTATATTTGCTACCTCACGATTAGGGCAGAGGTTCCATAAAAAGAATGCTTTGTGTCCATTAAATTATCCCTTTCCCCATGTAAACTAAGATATGCCATAATGTCTTAATTTTGCATGAAAGCAAACAAATTGTAGCACTCAAGATCATAGCACAAAAGAAGCAACGGTCTTTTGATAAAATGTAAGCTTACATTTTGCAGTTTTCCTTAACAACTAGACTAGTAAAATTCTTCAGCTGTAGTACATGGACTAAGAGACATTCGCTTCCACTGTCATGCCTGAAAAATAAATTTCCTATGTTAGTCACCATCAATATGTTCCTTAAGAAATACAGATGAAAAAGACTAAGAGGACTTTAAGAACACAAAAATACCTTTTGCAGTTAAATGAATCGCTTACACAAATCAGCGTGAATCAAAAGCATTTAAGGATATCACATTCAGAATGACAAAAGCACTAACTACATTAATAAATTTATCAGAACAAAGAGAATTTAACATTATTCAGGTGAAAAAGAACACTACCTACAGTGAGTCTTGACAGTGAAGAGATTTTATAAAACGTTCCTTGTATTAAATGTTTCCACCACAATCACGTGTGTGAGTGATGTAACATTTATGTTAGACAACTCGGTCTGCATTATTTTCATGGATTAACAAAAATGAAAAAAAAAAATTCTTCTGCAACAGCATAAGTTTTGAGACAGAACTATCACACCTGCTTGAAATCTGAAAATTTCAAGCCCTGGGAACCAAGGGGTGGAGAGAATTCTGGAAGGCATCCCATCTTGCATTGCTATAATCTGCCCTTCCCCACACTACTTGCACAATTAACAATAGCTTGACCTATGTACAGTACTTCAGAGGCGCATTTAGGAGCCTTATTTGTATTTGTCTCTTCAGATATGATTTCTTAAGGTAATCATCTTTTATCTCAGACAAAAAAATCAGATCTTACATACTGAGACATATCCTTACATCAACCTTCACACTAATAGCCCAGACAGTGA
Source organism: Meleagris gallopavo (assembly GCF_905368555.1). Lineage (NCBI taxonomy): Eukaryota > Metazoa > Chordata > Aves > Galliformes > Phasianidae > Meleagris > Meleagris gallopavo. The sequence goes on from NC_139404.1 coordinate 122,799,213, forward strand.
AAATATTACTGAAAGAAGTAACTAAAGCCCCTTCATTAGCAGCATTGAAAGGACACCAAATGAACAGTGGTTGTCCCAGCAGAAAGTGACATGCTGACTATTGCATCCAACCACCTTGGCTTTCAGTTCAAAAACAGTATTAACACTACTTACAGAAATCCAACATGTATTTGTGGTTCTTCATTACTGGCAATATCACCATAAACAGGCTCTTCCATATCTTCATTCCTGCACAAGCAGAAAGTACTGTAAACTACATACTGATCTACGATGTTAAAGTACAATGAAATGAACATTTATTTTACGATTTGAGGATAAATGCAACTGTTCAGTAATAGAGGGAAAGATTAAGATATATTTAAGAGAAACAAAAGCAGTAATTCATATTTTAAAAGATTTTTAGAATAATTCTTAAGGCTAGTTTTGTATTTGTTCTGTTTTCCATTACTCTTCAGAATCATCAAAACCTTGTCTTCTTCCCAGTGACTGTTTACTGTGTTACAACAATTGTATAAAATGTGTTTACTCTCCCTTCAGTCACTTGATCAATCTGCACATTTAGCCTTGCAGTAATTCATATACTTTTTTTCCCTTCATCACAGGAAGATGTACACTTTTAATTAAGTCTCAGAACTTGAAGTACTAAACCATATCATTTTATTTTGTTATAGGTGGTTGAAATGAAATCACAACTTTAAAACTAACATCTTTTAGGTAAGAAGTATTGGATGTTAAAATGTGAGAGACAATCAAGTGAAAGGGACTTAGCAACTACGAAGATGACAGTAGAACTGTATGTAAAAACCTTCATCCACTTAACAGATGCAACTTAATCAGTAATTTTGAAAGCATGTTCAGAAATTTACTATAAATTCTTTCAGATCGTGTGGCAGAACAGGAATATTTCCAGCTTACTACACATTTTTACACCTGACCTTTTGCTTAAAGCTTCAAACACGCCACTGTCACTAGCCAGTGAATGATCTGAGAGACATGCTGAAACTCGCCTGGCTCTCCTCTCCGATCTTCGACCGCTGTCTCCTCGCAGAGTTACAGCTATCATGGAGAAAAAGAGGAGACAACGTCAGCTCAAGGCAATCTCTTTAAGGATTAAGCAAGAAGCAGTATATGAGTGGCAAACAGTACAACTAGCAGCTCATAACAGCAACTTTTATTTACAGTCTGAGAGGTGTTATCCAAAAGAAACAGTGATTTCCATCTCACTGACAGCAGTTCTTTTTCAAATTCTTGGTGAATGAATTTGAAAACTGACAGAGGGGAAAAGAAGTCAACCCTCCCTTCTACTCTAAATCACCAGCACCACCACAAATAGCAATTCAATCACTTTCATGAGCTAAGCTTATCAACAAAAATGGCATAACACAACAAATTTTGCAAATACAAGTAGAAATAGAATGTAAAAATCCTTTAAGGTATGTGCACGAGTGATAATGCTCAAGAATTGCATAGATAAGGTTTCAAGACTTCATTGAAAGCTTGCAACTTGAGCTTTTCTTCTTTCACATCCTAGAGAGAATCATTACATGGACTTATGGAACTGCATTATCTTTTGCCAACTTCTTCTCCTTTTTGCTTAGGATTAATGCTTGCCCTCAAAGCAGAAAAGCTATGGCAAAGAGATGCCACTTTAGAAGAGGAAAGTATCATACTCCTACCTGTGCTCATGAAATTAAACAGGTATCTTGGAAGTACTTTAGGTTTCAGCAGACATTATTGGACTGATAGTAGCACAGCACACATCACAGGGAGGCAAGCAGCAGCTGCTTGTTTCCAGCTTACTACCACTGAGGCTGAAACATGTCTTACTCAAACAATTTAAGTACCTCTGTTAAGATATTACCTTTAGACATCACCAATAATACACAGCCTCCTGAACAGCAAGTTCCCTTCAGCACAGTGTCAGCAAGTAACTAGAGCTTCATTTGCAAAGCTCCACTGAAGGATGGAATGGACATCAAGCCCCCGCTCTGTGTGAGCAAGGTCTTGCATTCTGTGCTAGCCCCATGCAGAAGACAGCAGTCAAGCCTTGAAGCTTGACAAAAAGCCCCTCAAATCAACACATCTGTGCTGCTGCTGCCAATAGAGATGTCTGGCTTTGTCCCACTGCAGGACTGGCAGACAAGATGCACTGAGTACTGCCATCCTGCACCAACGTGAGATGTCATCTTTTTGTCAGATAACCAACAGCACAAAACCAGAAGAGATGTTCACAAATATCACAGGCTTCCTATATGTCTGCAGAACCCGTTATCTGTGCTTTTGGATCAGGGGCCCTACGGACCTCGCCTCCAAATTCAGCGAACAACTTCGCCATCTTCAGTTATGCAGGACATCTATTTGCTGGCAAGAACATTCCATTCTGCATTTGTTTCTGTACCTGGAGAAAGAACTACCCTTTTTCTTCCTTCATTTCATCCTCATTGCAAATGAGAGCCAACCTCTACCTGATTCAAAAAAAAAAAAAAAAAAAAAAAAAAAAAAAAAAAAAAAAAAAAAAAAGAAAAAAAAGCCAGTAAACTGGTAAACTGTTTGAACTGCACTCTCCTCCTACCACTTGTACAAAGTGGAGGATTTCATTTCAATTTGTTTTTTATTTTACTTTTTTCGATCTTTTCATTTGGTGAGACAACTTTTGTAACTGTTGTCACTGATAAGCAAAAGGAAAACTAGCACTTTGTAAGGGCATTTATGAATAGAGAAGAGTTTCTCAATATTTTCATATCACTGGCAAATGGCTGACCTTCAGAAAAAAAAGTGCAATTTTATACCAATGCTCATCTACACATAGCATATTAATTTCAAAAAACTACACACTGATTACTATGTTTTCATAAGTAAGTATCTGGCTCACCCTGCTATGTGAACACTGTGTAGATATAGGAGATGAAAGAGGAGGTTGGACTCTCTACATGGGCTCTCTACCTTGGAGGTTTCCTGTTCTTAATTTGTCTGAAGGAAAAACTGTTGTCAAGCACCAACACACTGTCATGAAAAACTGATGTGTTACAACACTCGTAACTTAACAATGATTGCCCACTGCCTTGCAGGCCAAGGAAGCATTGGATTATATCTGGACAATCCCACAAATTTGGTTGAGATGCAAATGTCAGAACACACACTTGACTAGAAAAATCAATCAGTAAGAAAAACTCATCAAGAAAGAAACACCAGATTTTGACTTAAAGAGAACAAGGTGTACCACAACTATAGGCCTTTCAATGCAGGAAGCTAAAGAACTGTTTAAAAATAAAGTTTCTAAAATACATAATTACCTTTTACTATGTCAACAAAATCAGTGAGCAAAATATATAAATTGGAATTTCCTAACAGGCGCCAAAGCTTGACAAAGACTGGCCTGATTAAAAGAATATTCTCAGCTGCCACAAGCTCAAAACGTGAACTTGAAAGAAAATTTTGGTGTCTAATATGCATTGGTGTCTAGCAGTTCATTAGCAAAAACCAGACATTTAAAGCATATTTCACAGGCACACGAAACTACAAGTACTGCATGTCAGCTCAAAATGCGCTAATAAAAGAGTCAAACACTGTCATAAAACCTAGAACAGACACAAACAGACTTTACCTACCACGATACTGTCAGGCATTACAATGATGTAATAAAGCTGAAGCCTGCAGAAAACACTGTTCAGGTATTCAACCACAGCCATGAATATATTGTTTAGTTGACATAGCCAAAATTTAAGTATACCGTAATATGCCACGATTAAACAGACACAAGATTATATCAGACAGTATTATGTCAAAACCAAATGTAGAAAAATCTTTTTCCTTCACATGCAACTCATACAAAAACACTTCACACACAAAATCACACTGGGAATTACAAGCAAAAACAGCACGATTAGTAATTTTACGTTCACTTACAGTGCATTTTTCTGTTGTGCCGCATGAGAAATGAGACAAAATGAAAAGCACACAGTGATCAATCGTCTTTTAGGTCTATGATTAGGTCAGTATTTTGCAGACTAGATTACTTAGGCATTAAAGGAAATTTAACACTCAAAAAATTATTTTAGGACAGAGAAGAAGATACAGAAGATCTTTAAAGACCGGTGTTAGCACTCTTCCTCCCACCCCAGCTTTATAAATACAATGTATATGCCCCCAGAAGAGATACAGAAAAAGAAAACAGCAAATAAGCAAAAGAGCATCAAAAATTCAGTTGCTGGAGAACTCCTGAGCATGCTTGAGTACTGCTTCAAAGCAGAGTATACAAAGTGTACTGAGTGTTATCCCTCTGGACCCCTGTAATTTGGGAAATCATGCCATATTTTGTTTGATGGAAGAACTGGTGAAAAATTTGTCTGATTAATACTTGTTGGTTTTCCAGAGTAGCATTGCATTGCTAGACCATCAGGTGGCAGCAGCAAAGCATACAGCAGAGTAATTTAGTAAAAACAAACACCCTTCAACATCTGGGGGATCCCAAACTGTCCTTTATGAGGTTGATGCTCCACCAAATTCTTCAAGAATACATTATGAACTTAATTGATTTAAAAATTTTCAACTGATAGATGGAGACAACTGCATTACAACAGCAAACCCACCAACTAGGGAACGCCAAGCTCAAAGTAGTCGTTACGCCAGCCAATACCAGAAAGTTTAAACTTGTCTTTCTTTCCCAGGCAATTGTTTCAAAAATCAAATACTTAAAAAAAGAAAATATCCATCAAGACAAACTGGTTACCTTTTAATCATACATTCAAAAAGGAACAGAAAGCACTAGGTTAAACACAGAGAAAAGTCATAAACCCTGGACTAGGAGCTGGACCCAGATACCACAGTAGTGACAGAGGCATCACAGACACGTTCTGCCAGAGGCCTTCAGAAAGAAAAAAGCAAAATGTGTAAAAACATTACAGAGAAGAGAGAAAAGGAAAACTGAAGCAGGATGTGACCCTCATCCTATTGCTCTCTAAGCCTTCAGACCAGGCCTTCATTTCTAGGAAACACATATGAGCTATAAATGGACTACTAACATAGCTTTACTTACCACAGTGGGTGAAGACATGCTGTGGTCTGATCTGAGGTTTAAAGAAAGCCTCAGGAAACTTCTCCATGACACTAATTTAAGCACAGACTTACATGCTAGTCTCTAGAATTCTGTTTATTTTGGTCAGAATACTGCAATATGGGCATGAGAAATGTTTATGTCTTGTAAACAAATTCTGTAGCAGTATCTTCTGGCAGCACGAGCTGCGTTAAGGAAAGTAAGTCTATGTTCAATTCTATTTGAACAATGCGGGCTTGTTAGCACAGTAATGGCCTTTTTCTTCATAAAAAATAGAAAGCTGAAATCTTTTCCTTAGATACTGCTGGTGCTCCTTTTCATTATTTCCTGACAAACAAGATCTAATGGGATAACAGATTCTCTGCTTACATTTCCTAGTAGCCTTTATGTTCTAAGTCCTGAATGTAGTGTTCTACATATTAGAAATGAGACGTGAATTATAATCTTTAAAATATTCTCTAAAAGCCCTCCTCTACTGTAATGGTTTTATTAGAAATGTAGCATGTTAACACACAAAAATATCATAAGGAAAGAAAATTTTAACAGCAGTTCTTCAGTTGATTAAAACAGAAAAAGAAATTAATTGTTTCTTTATTTTTTTAAGGTTTCTGTTTCATCTTTTGATCTCTCCAACTCAATTTTCTATTGCACTCTCATCTACAGCACCTCAGAAGCTTCCAACAACACAAGCCGAAGAAAGTCCATCAACTTCACATTCAAGCAGAAAAAGAAAACCCTAACAGTATGTGCCATGGGAACTGAGACTGTTCTGTGATTGCAGAGCTCATGCTCTGAGACAACAACAAATCACTCAAGTGGATGCTCAGCTCCTCACACATCCCCAGCAAAAAATGCTTCCCAGCTGCTGAAGTAGTGAACTCAACTCATGAGCACAGCGTATCATGCATTCAGCACCACCCTGCTGCTGTAGTTCCCATCCCATTGCACTGCACACAGACATAGGAACCTGATACTGGAGTGGGCACGAATTCAGCATGGAGCCAGCCAACCTTCAAGTGCTATCACAGCAGCAATCACCTCGTGCACCCCCTCCTAACTTTTTTTGTTTGTTTGTTTAAAAATATGAAACAAAGCAACCAACAATTTCCTCTGGGTTTGCGTTGCTGGAAATTATCAGACTAATGGCAACATTGGCAGAAATTGAGATGTAATTAAACCACGTGTGTTTTTACTAATTCGTCATGCAAGACCAAAATACATATACCTTCATGTGCTCCACTCCAACAAAAGTCTGTAGTCTATTCCTTTCCCTTCCTTCCACCCAAACTATCACAAAATTTCCTCATTCTTTCATCTCCGCCCTAAATCGAAAGGTTTTTTACTTTTGTTTTGATTTGGTTTTAGGGGGAGAATAGGGAGGGAAGTTCTGTCATTTTCTTTTTAATGTACTAACATCCACCATGCAGTTTTTAACTGAACGAAGTTAAATCAAACAGAGTAACAATCTCCACTGTGCCAGTATGATTAGGGTTGTGTACCTCACGTGACAAAATAATCAAGTCCAGAAACTCACCTCCACTAGGTTGGACAGCAGTCAGCTGTGGGCCCATTTCTCGCACCCCTTCACTGTCGACAGGGTAAGAGGACATCTGAGATGAACTTGTTCCTTGTGCATCATCGTCACCCAATGCTGTGGTCTGAGCTCTGAGCATTTCCAGAGCTCCCATGCCTGCAATCTCCTCAAAGCCTTCAGACATCTGAGCCAAGGGAGAATCTCGAGATGCAGAAAGAAACGGGGTGTCCAGAGGTGAGCTTGGAGGGGACAGTGATGACAAAGAGGACCGTGATGACAGGGATGCCAGGGACTGAGGAGTATCCAGAGACCTCCGTTGCTTATTGAAATTTGAATGTCCAATGGGATCGGCGTACGGCACGTCCTTTGTCAGAGACTCAAAGGGAATGATGTCAAAGCGCAAATGCTGCCCGTAGTCTGTAACGCTGTCTGACTTGTCATACTGAGGAAGGCCGTAGATGTCCGTAAAGCTGACTGAGCTGAGGGAGCCTCTGCTGGAGGCCAGGGAACCTCGGCTGGAGGCCAGGGAACCCCTGCTGCTGCCAGATGACATTGTCAGGGTGCTAGCCGACAGACTACGTCAGGCAAAAGAAAAGGAAACAAAAAAAAAGCCTTTAAGATACAATCAGAAGCACCAGTACAGACATAAAAACATCAGCCCATCTAGTATAAGCAATTTTATATGTATTCAGCACATGACACAGGGAGATGATCTGGCTGTTTAGGGTCTAGCTTGTGTTTCTTGTCCTGGTCTCAAGCACAGACATGACTGGAAAAGCACGAGTGACAGTCAAATCAGAATCACATGCAAACCAGGCCAGAGTACAACAGGACAGGTCTACTTCCTCTGAACTGTAAGCAGCCCTAATTTGGCAAAGAAGAGGAAAGGCTTGGATAAGTGCACTCAGCATAAAGCCAGGAATGGTAGATTACCTTGATCCAGCCTGAGTTGGTGTTAATGATGAATCATAAATGTATCAGGGGGAATAAGAGAGAATGGACTTGGAAAGGCCTAACAAACTGCTGCATAAGCCTCACCCTCACAGGTTTTTCCAGTGCAAAATGAAAACAACTTTAGTATGAATCCTATTTCAGTTCCTTCTATCGTTCCTAGATAGCTACAGAGAGAATAGCGTACATGATGGACAGAGACGAAGTAAGACTCAGCAGGAACTGAGCTTTTGATGTTGGCATGGTGTTGAGCTGAGGAATCCCTGAGAGCTGCACCGAAGAAGGCAGCTGTGAGCATGAATATGCAAAACATTCTGGGCTTCTGTGTGGGTCTTAGCACGTTCTCATATTTAAATGGCAAAATTCTGTCATCTCACCAGGGATCAAAATCACCTCTTTCAGAGAAGGTATCAGGATATTAAACTTCACAGAATTTAGAAGAATGTTATTTTCACATAAAGTAAATCTGACAATTTTACTATGGGCTCCTTTTTGTAAAAGAACAAAAGCAAGCAGACAAAATTTCCAGATATCCATGAAAATCTACCCCAAACAACCATTACTAATGCTATTTACAAAACTCCATTGAAATCACCATATTCCACAGATCAATCTGAATAAATTTAATAAAAATATAATTTACCCAACACATACACACAGGAAGTTTTAGAAGGTAAACTTCCATTACCAATATTATTCTCTGCTGCAGTTAAACTTCAAAACCTACTCTTTCTGCACAACTCACCTTTTCAATTGGGAGTGTAAATACGAGGTTAAACGTGTAGCTTCCTCCAGTTGCATAAGCAAACAATTTCTCTTTTCCTGTAACAATATCCTGTAATTAAAGAGATAAATATTATCATTTTTCTTTAGTACAGTAGTGCTCAAGAAGTGTCAGGAGCTTTCCAAGTACTGAAAAATGCCATTACATTGCAGGTTAGAAAATAAAAAGAAGCTTTCTCGTTTAATGAAAAGATTAAATTTATGCTGCGCATATGCAGCAAAGGAAATTCCACCATGAACATGGGAACCAAGACTAGCAAATTCCCAGACAAGAAAAGTTAGCTGAGGCACAGTGTAAGCATCGTGATGTCAAAAACACCCTACAGAAATTGTCAAAGTCATCAAAAGTTCTAGGTAAAAGCATCAGACTCTACAGGATTTTTTTTCCCTTGCATCAACATAATTGTGCCAGTAAAATACAGAAAACTAATATGACTAGTCGCCCTGGTAGGAAAAAAATATTCCAAATAGTTCTGTTATCCAAGCAAATTAATGTTACACTTCAAAGGTAAAAAGAAAAGCTTTGGAGAATTTTTATTAAGCAGTTACCATAAAACACAACTTCAAGTTGTAATTCTACTTGTTTCAAGCAAGTTTATATATTTAAGCAGACAATATAGCATTTTGAATGCTAAGCAATGGCAAAAACCTCTTACTGTGACTTATTTTTGCACATTCTAATAACAAGCAGCAGAATTACTCAGCACTACTGCCACAACACAGGTAGAAGATACCTGTAATGCTGTCAGTCTCACATGCCTGAAAGATTTCTTAAATGCTGTACCGAAATGACTGTTTACATGGGCTGATAGCAATAGGACAAGCGGGAATAGTTTTAAACTGAGGCAGAGGAGGTTTAGGTTAGATATTAGGAGGAAGCTTTTCACACAGAGGGTGGTGACACACCAGAACAGGTTGCCCAAAGAGGTTGTGGATGCCCCATCCCCGGAGGCATTCAAGGCCAGGCTGGATGTGGCTCTGGGCAGCCTGGTCTGGTGGTTGGTGACCCTGCACATAGCAGGGGGGTTGAAACCTTCGTCATTATATTACTTTTCAACCCAGACCATTCCATGTTTCTATGAAAGTACATTTATTCTTTTCCTGAATGGACAATTACAGGTATTCCTGGGGCTTTAATCTTCCAAACCCAATCACTAAATTTCAAAATAGAATCAGTGTAATAACCCATTTCATGTTATACATTTGTACACTTGGATCAGGAAAGTTATTGCTCCAGACCTATGTTCACAAGTTGACTAGAAACTGGGATTCTGACGGACAGTCTGGAGGCAGCACATCAAACGTATTTAAGATTCATGTGTCAGACCTTACCAACTGCAGACAGCTGCTAGAACTCAACATGCTAAGTGGCAGGATAGAAAAATATCATTAAAAAGGAAACCCTTTTGGATAAAACAGCAACATTTATTTCAGTGAAATGTGAATGGTAAAGGTACGAAAAATATATCTTTGTGAAGAGTAAAAACAGAAATCTCTCAATTTTGTTGGCCTCCAACTGCATTAATTCAGTATGTTGGCATGGAGTCTGCAGCACCACACTCCAGCAAACCTTTCTCACCCTCTGAGGAGGTTCCCTTTATTGCAACAACACAGCAGAAGCTCCACACCAAAGCGTGTGCAAGATCAAAGCTTTTCTCCTGTTTCTGTGCATCACATATCGGGTTAACTAAGTGGTGTAAGGAAGGCTGGAGCTCTGCTGTATCATTCAGGTGATCACTGCCCTCAGGGACCCCTTTGTCATACAGACTTTGAGTTAGTTCTGATCCATAAGGCAGTATATTTAAAACTCCACAACAGCACAAAACTGGTAATTATTTAAACAGGAAATTTCTTTCTATTTTGTGACTAGAAGTAAGTAGAAATAGAAAAGTAGAACTGGGAATAGTTTGGGTTACTCTGGAGCTTAAACTAAACAAATAAATAAATAAAGGTTATTAATAGTCAAGATTTTCTCCAATTTGTTACACAAAAAAAGGGTGGCCTTAAATATTATTCTAACTTCTACTTTTTGCTAGCATTTGAAATATCAAATATCGTACTGGAATGCTGGTTTCCACTGCATGAACTACATGGAAAAATAGCTTGGCCTTCTTGCCAACATAGTATGCAGTACCTAACATGAGAGCCCAAGAACAACAAATAAAACTTACTACACTGCAGTGTAAAGTGAACTCCCTTCTCTGTCAGTTCACGCTGGAAAGCTTGTTTGACAATACTGCAAAAATTGCAAAATACACAACACCGAACTGCAGGGTGGCTGTTAATTTTCTGTTTTTATTGCCTGAATTTACCATCTAACGTAAGTCTGTCCAAAGGAACCGAGTCTGTACATGGAAGGCACTTCCAAATCTATTTAATGGTTTCTTAATTGCATAAATATTAGCCTTAAAATGGATCACATTAAATCTGTTTCACATAATTTTCCCTCATTTTTACCTGGCTTTTTACCATTTATTCATGCCTCAGTTTGTTTCAGAAAGAAAAAGAATAGCAAGAGAAATGAAAAATCTTTCATGCCTCAAACAGAAGTATTGTTCTGTTATAAATAAATTAATTTTAAAAGGCAACAAACACCTTCTCTGTATGGTTTTAGGTTAGCATTTCTGGCATTTACATAGCATGTATGTATCAATTATTTAAGAGAAAGTGATTCTGGAAAATAAAAACAAGTACTTTCATGCTTTTCACTGAAAGCAGTCTATGGTAACAAGAACACAAAGAATTTTGGTCCATTTCTTTGACTAGAGGAAAAAACGTCTAATTTGGAAATAAATAGTGCTTCTGCTGCAATGTTTTTCTTCGTTTATTTGTTCTCACACAAAACTTTACATTTAATTACATTTTCAGTTTACTATACTGTCAGTGTTCACACATGCTCATGCTGCAAAAATTGCAAATTAAAAGAAAAAATTTGATGAAACAGATGAAAAAAAATCCTTTATCTTTCCCATTCTGAAACAGAAAGCAAACATAGGGAAAGATCTTTGTTCTGATGAATTTGAAGATGACCATTACTCCACTGTAAAATACTAGAAAAATCTTTCATTGTCCAGGTGCTCTCATTTGTCTTTCTTACCTGGCAACATCACTCGACAACGACTTCTAAGTATCTGATACGACCAATCTGATCTCTTCTTTCTATTCTCACAGTTTAGATGAATGAACGAAAAGCTAGCCAGTCAACATCACTAACAGTCCTCCACAGAACTTCAAGACAGGCAGAATTAAATAATGGCAGTCAGGAGCAAAATGTTTCACTGAAACAAATTACTACACTTTTTTGTTTGTTTCTTAAACACATGAAATTCTCTACTCTTCATTTTGAAACTACCCAGCGTTTCAGAAAATGATTTAAGTTCACAAACCTTTCAGTGGCCCCATGAGCAGAGGTTGCTCGAGCCCGCTGAATTTCATCCTCCAAACGTCTTTTTTCTTCCTCCAAACGTGCAATGTCTTCTGGGGATCGTCTCTGCTGACTGATGAGCTGCAGCTCCTGAAGGAGAGCCTCCTTCTCCTTGATGAGCTGAAGACGGTCCCTGTCCGCTTCAGCCATTCCTGGCCAAGATTCATTGTCTAGCAAGGCCAGCTGCTGTTGTATATTTGAAACTCTTTAAAAGAGAATAAATATATTTCATAACACAGAAGAGACAAAGATGAAGACAAGTAAAAGGAAAAACATCAGAAGGTGAAGCCTGTCAGCTTCAGTAACTTTCAGCTAAACTCTGAAACAAAAAAACTCAGCGGTCTTCATGAGGCTTATTTGTTTCTAGAGTTGGGGTATTTCTTGGTTAGTTTGTTTTAAATTTTAAAGAATGTCAAGTATTCAGTAATGTGTAACTGTATAAGAACTACAACACATTTATCACATGGTCAGGATCTGTCTTCACAGATTGCTCTTTTTATAGAAAAATCAACTGATAGTTTAGAGCTCTTGAATACAATGTTTGTACAGGCTGATGAATCTGAATACCTTTCTGTTACTCATTCTTCCATTATCATATCTTAACATGGGATTTGAGAAACGCAGCAAAGGAAGTGTTTGCCTTTGAGAAGTTCTGTATTGTCATGCCCCACCTCAGCAGAGGAACATGTCCTGACTGACAACAAAGTTTTAAGAACATATTAATTATCAGTAAAACAAAAATGTAGGTCCAGAAAAAAAGATTCACTGGTTGCAAAATCCAGATGACTTAAAATGGATCAATCATCAAATCGTTAGATATGCTAACTTCAATGTTATTTTTAGTAGTAGACTTCATAGCCAAAAGGAGTTTTTTGTTTTGTTTTGTTTCATTTTTATCTCCATTCACTGAACCAAAACACTGTGAGAATCTGATCTGCTAAAAAGAAATTCTGAATTCTAATAAACACTACACCAACCCCTAAAGCTGAAAATTTCACAACTGCTTCTTTTGGCAAAATCAAAATATATATAACTGTAACAGGGAGAACACTCTGTTACTGTTTGTTTTTTATGTTTGTCTTACAGTGATCAATTTAAGGCACTTCAGAAGCTTACTGTTAAAATGAAAAGTAAATAAGAAAATCCAGCTTTCTGATTTTTGAACATTTGTAAGAAACTAAGCTTCACCAAAGTTATGCATTTGTACTCCTCAGTTTCATCTGAATGGCAGCATTCAAAGTTAAGGGCGCAAGAAAAGATTACTGTCCTTAAATGAAGAAGTATATGGTAATACAAGAAACGAATTAACAAAGTAATGTTAAAAGCACACAACAAGCAAGCAGAAATCCACAGCATGATAATGTCTGCCCAAGAATAAATAAAAAGGCACACAATGAAGGTAGATTTTTCCTATTTAAACCCTAACCTACAGCAGTATTTATTTCAGACTGTCAACTGGAAAGTATTTGGCCATCTTATTATCATGGCAAGGGAAATAAAGTATTAATGCAAGTCAACAATTGTATTAGTTAGTTTACACGTTCATAGATAAACAGGAACCTTACTGTTAATTTTGACAAATACCATTCTTTCCCTTTAATTTTCATTTACAGCAAGTAAAGAACTTGGGTATTGTGTTACATTTTAGTCTGAAGTATAATATTTTATCAAGTCCTTCAATACGTTTTCAATTTCCTGAGATCAATACCCAACTTCCTGCAAACAGCTAGTGAAAGCACCACTGTGAATCAATACATGCAGTTTAAATATTTCATTCCTCAGCTATTGTGCGTGAATTCCAAAGGCAGTTTCCTGACAAACACCTCATCCCCTCATAGGGATGTCAGGGCCACTAACCCTCCCTCCTCTTCCTCACCCACCCTGCTCAGCAGTTACAGATTCAGGAAGCACTTCTGAACGTGTATACAGCTTGATTTTCAAGTGTTCAGTGCCAAATGAAACAAACAGGAACCCAAGGTCTGCTCAAGAGAATTGTAAAACTCAAGCACATTTGGATGGTCACAGCTTAATTTGGGAGTGTGAATCAGCTGAGCCTTGGCAATGAATTGGAATGACCACGTTCACAAACTCTGCTGTGGCTTCTGAATGAAAGATGAGAAGTGTTTTGTGAAGACTCTGGGGTCAGTTTGATGAAACAGCTGAAGGAGTGATCCAATCACAGTTGCCTTGCTAGGCATTTTTCTAATGCAGACTGAGCTGGTTACCATAATGGCCACTGAAGTAAATAAATGCTAACACAGGCAGTGAAGAAGAGAGAAATGCCAGCAGACGAGATGGGAAAATGGCAGAAGGAAGGAAGTGATCTCTCCTTTCAGTGTCATTTGGCCATCAAATCAGCTTGGCTGATCAGGACAACACTAGAAATACAGGAGGTTTTAATTTAGACTCTCGTGTTTGCGAAGAACACGTTACTCTCCCTGGGTATGCCATTCCACATTAAAGTTTGCTTTTTTCCCCAAATTTCTGATAGAAGATGCTTTGAAAGCAGAAAGTTGTGGTACAATAACTTATTTGTACCATTATTAAAGGAAAAAGTACTGCTGTGGACTAGGCTTGTGTCACTGAAAAGTTCCAAGATCTGATTAGGTACTTAATTTGATTCCCTTGATGCGCTCAGCATTTCTGCTAGCAGTTCCTGTCTCCTGTCCATTTCTTCCCTTAAAGCAAAGAAAAAGTACTTGCATAACACTACATAATGCAGAAATCTGTTGGGAGAACTTCAGCAATCATAAGCCAGCTTCCTGCAACCTGTATTTCCTGCAATTCCTGCAAGCACACCAAACTTTTCTGGGGAACTTTGTTGCTTGTCTTTCACTAAAGATCTCTATGTAGCATATTGCTCCAAAAAGCTACCAGTGATAACACTTGTTAAAATTTATTTTGCTGGCTAGAAGACATCCCTAGGGCTTTTACAGTCTCCCTCACCCAAACCTAAGAAATGTATCTGAAGATAGCAGACGTTTAATTCACCCAAAACCTTAATAAGAAAAATCCTTCGTAGCATGTTTCATACTTGTAGTTTGTTTCTTGCAACACAAGCTTTTATTTCCAAACATAATAAATGCACAGATAAGCGCTTTTACCGGGCTTGTCCATGCCAAATTTAATGCCCATACTACACCAGACATCTCTTACAAAAAGTGGCTATTTTGCCTTCTTTCAATGTATGTATTTTGTCTACCTTAAACACTCACTTAAATCAACGACTTGACAGGGATAGCAATTTAATTTCTTCCAAACATATTTTTGCTTCTTACTGTCTATTTTTAAGATACTACTTCTTAAGTCTAGTCACTATGAGAGTCCTTTTATCTTGGCCTAACACCAGATATACCAAGGCCCCTAATAATGTACCAATTTAACATATTCCTGGAAAAAAAACAGTTAATTTTGAACCATCAACATTCCAGGCATTTTGCCCATTCCCATCCTTGCATAACAAGCACCGAGGAGCTTGCATTCCACACTCGAGTAGGTGGTATCAAATGACTGGTTTCCTAGGTAGGCAAGATTGACTTGCTGTTTATTTCAATATTTAAAAATTGCTAATAGAAATGAATATAACAGCTCCTATTAAGCAGAGAAGCAGGAGTGCACAGGTTGAGACAACCTTAGTGATATGAAGTAAACACAGATTTGAAATGGCAAAACTTGCCCTGAAACGGTCACAGCGAAATAGCTGGCTTGATGCATACATTTCAATAGTGTTCACAATAACATAGGCATGGCACAAGGGTGGAAAACAGGACAAACATTAATTTTCCAAGCATCATCCAAACTACACTATGGGATGGAAGAAATATACATTTTCAGAATAATGCAGCATGTCTCAATCATTACACTTCTACATAGACTCCTCTAGACAAACCAGAGCAACAATTCACCTACTGCAGGGAACCCGCTTTAGCAGGAGGTTGGACTTGAAGATTTCTAGAAGTCTCTACCAACTCCTACGATTCTGTGATTTTGTCATTGGAAATAGCTGAGGAAAACTAAATGATTTTGCTGGCATTCAGAATCTCTACTTCCAGACTGCTATCTGAACCCTGCATGAATAAAATTATGCTGATGAGCTCAAGAACTTCTATTTTAGAAGATTTTATTTATTAAAGTATAGCATGAGTTGTACTTCAAGCGATCCTGAAGTAAAAATCACTTTTTATGAGATGAAATAATCTGAACTGCAGACATTACAAGTAAGCCCATTAAAAGCAAGTGTCTTGGGGAGATAAACACACTGAAGGAATATCAACATTCAAATTTATATTCACTAAAGGGACAAAATAATACCCTACACTAAGTATTTCCTAACCTACAAGTGCTGATCATCCTGGCTTAAACAAGTTCTCTGAAGTTATTTTGAATTTTCCAAGAAAAGAAGAAAAAAAGAACACTTCTTGACTTTTGGGTGACACATCAGACTAGTCTACAGCTGAAGCTTTTGTTACCTGTATAATGGGAATATTGTTAATAATAAATAAAAACAGAACCCGTAGTTACGATTTGGAGGAAAATGGGAACTGATTGCACAAAAAATAAATCAGCCCAGCTTACTTTTTTCTTTAAGCAGAACTGGGTTCTGGGACACCAGGAGGCTTACGGTCAGATCCTAACCCAATTCTCTGCCACTTCAGCTAGCAGGCAACTTCTACCATCATATAACACCAAGGTCATGGGACAGAAGACACATAATGAATAGTCTAAGAGCCAGGTAATTTCTGGTATTTACAGGCCCTCGGGAGAGTGAATTACAAATTATATTCAAAAAGGGGAAGGCTAGGGAAAGAGGAAGAGAGAAATGGAAAGAACAAGAAGTTGGGGAACTCAGCCAAAAGCTCATAAAATTTCTCCACTGTGTCTACTTTGGCTGTTCCTGCAAGTATGTGCCACTGTGGCTTTGGCAAGTACACTCTGTAGAATATCCAGCCTTTCTGGCAGCCTGTTTGAACAAGGAGGTTTTAAACCGGTTTAAGATACTCATGAAATCTTTAGAGTCCATTGGCATTTTGCAAATAAAATAAGTTATTCACCTTCAAAATAAAGCCTGCTAAAACCAATGGAGGAGAGGATTTAGGATTTCCTTAACTCACATTTAAATTGGTACAATGAAAACTCTAAAGATATAGAGGGAGCAGAGCCATGCTATAGAACTAACCCAAAGAGAAAGACAGCTGTGTGTTTAAAAGTTAATACTGGGAGATTTAAATTTAGCTAACATTCCTAAGCCAGATATTTATGGGATATCAGACAAATTACTTCATCCCTAAATCAGATTTTCAGATTAGTTTAGCAGAGTAAAACATACAAATCCACTGAATTTCACTAAAAATTAAGCAAATAAACTTGCTTAAACTTGCAACTTGCCTTCACAGGATGAATTTTAACAGAAAAATATGTAATTATTTTGTTTTGCTTTTTCAAGCCTCCATATGCTCTAAACAATTAAATTGGAAAATAACATTTCCAAAATTGAAAATGCAGGTGACTGTAAAGAAATTACTCTTTCTGCTCCCAAATTAGATAAACTGGTTGAAAATGCTTGGATGTTTCTGTTCACTTAAGTCAGCTGCCATCAGACTGGATTTAAAAAAAAATAAAAATAAAAAGCAGTGCTTGTTATTGGAGGGATCATTTTTCATCTATTGATTAATTCACTTCCCAGGGTATGAGGTGCTGTAGCAGTGACATTTCATCATCATTCACCAATATACTTTGTGTAGTCATTACTTTAAATTGTACAACTTTGAGGTATCAAAGGAAAACAATTTGCTTTTGATTTCTCTTTCTATGAAAAAGTCTATTCAGAAAAATGCTTGAGGGGGACACTTTCCAGCATGCAAATGCTTTTCATGAGAGGTGGTCTCACTGAAATAGCAACTGAAACTGAAAACAGTATTTATCCATGCAGCTTGGGGCTGTCTGCTCAAAAATGCCTTCCTCCCTCACTCTTGCTTCTCTGGAGGGCCACACTGACAGATCTGAGAGAAACATTTTCACGGAAATAAGGTACAGTTTATTTAGCAGTAATGGGGGGGGGGGGAAGAGAATGGTAAAGAGCAGGAGCCCCTCAGCACGACTGCTGAAATAAAAAGTGGAGTTTCCACGTCTCCTCTCAGAGACTGGAGCAGACACAGGATAAAAGATGATTTCTACAGCTTTTTGAAGATGTCAGAACTCACAGCTCAAAGCATCTGAAGATACTCATGGGAAAAATTAAATTGCAAATTATCTGACTTCCTTCCAGTAGGAAGCTGAAGGGGGAAAAAAAAAAAAAAAGCAAAAAAAAAAAGCTCTGCAAATGTCTCAATTTATGCAAAGACCAAACCACTCAGTACTCTGAGAGACTTTTAAAGGAGGAATAAAAGTCAAAGTATATTTTCTGAAGGAGGAAAAATATATTTGGGGAATATAAACCAACTTCCCCACTGTCACTAGGTTCATCTCCCAAATTTCTCAAGGTGGGTCAGTCAGAAATCCCAACACTGCATTTTCTCACTAAAATACTATACACAGAGAATGTACTTTTATTTTAAAAAACTTCTGCACTACACACGGCAAGTATTCTGTTGGCATCTAAAGCTGTCATCAGTACTATCAATACTATCATCTATGGCAAAACTGCAACATGCTGCCCTTCAGTTAGTGGGTATATTTTCCGCTTGCTTTCCTTTAAGGGAAGAGAGACGCTTTTTTTCTTCCAGTGTACTTTTAAAGCCCTACCTTAAACTTGGACATACAGGCAGTTTGCCTGCTAAACTTGTTTGCTATGCATTTTACACCCTGTTTGACAAGCAAGCAGTCATAATATACTATTTTACAGTTGTGATATACTGTAGCATTTTAATTTTCTACTTTGTAGATTTTAATCCATGGCAGCACATTCCGTCACCCACACTGCGCAGTAACAGTAGATATTTCAGCAGCCAAGGCAGAATGAGCACAAAGATATTTAGTAGAGACAAAAGCCCTACAGAAATGCCAGCAAGCTAAGGGGAAGGAATGCATGATAAATGAAGAATGCAACCACAGAGATAACTGGTAGGGGCAATGAGCTTTGTGCAGTTCCACTCAAAAGCTGAAAGCTGATTATTTCTGTACAACATACTGGGCAAAATAAGGCTACTATTTTAAAAGAACTAACGTGCTTTTGCTAAATAACAGAGCATTGTTGGAGCTGCTATTCCAGGACAACAAAACTACCCTTACTGCAATCACTGTTCTCTGTTTGCAACGTTAGTTACCCAGATTTTCTACATTCAATTAATGTCAGAAGCCCAATCAGTTTCATGTTCAGAAATACTGCATTCTGTATATAAACAATTATTCAGCATTTCCACCTGAGAAAACTTAATGAAAAACTTTTAATACAATCTTTAGGGCACCGGTATTTCTCCTAAACTGAACAGTGCAAAACTAAATCCTATTCTTTTTCCTAAAACAACTGTCATGTAATCCTAAATTACCACTGGGCTGTGATGTGCTTAAGGGTTAACCTCAGACCAAACAGTACACATACAGCTTTTCGTTTTGCCTTTTTTCCTTCCAGCTAATTAATTTTTGATAGGTAATAGTCACTGGTACCCGCATAATGCATTTTACAGTGCAGACTTTTATTCCAGTTACAAATGCTGAAGAAATTTAGCTGTGTATTTCTAATGTGCTTGCATCAATTTATTTTTCTATGCCTGTATTGCGTCCAAATGTGGGCAAACTTTCCAAGAAAAAAAAAATGGCAAATTGCCTATAAGGCTTCCAATCTGTGCCAAGACATATGACAACATAAGAGTTTTTCTCAAAAAAAGCCATCACTGCATGAAAAACAGGCAAGAATACTGGACTTTGTCTTTACCCCTTGTTCTTAGAAACAGAAAAACAGACAAAATTGAAAAGGAAAAAAAAAACAACTTGAAAAACAAATTTAATAAAATAAGGTTCTCAGAATTGCCTGTAACTGGATCTTTCGAGTGCCAGTCAATTTCAGTTAGAGACCACTCTACCAGAGCAAATTAACGTAATCATAAATGCATAACGTTACTATGTTCAAGCTATCATCTGCACCTATAGCACTGTCCTGAATATGCAACAGATAGTTTAAAAGCAGCAAGATTAAAGAAGGGCCAATTAAACTACACCGGTAGGTAATACTTTTAAAATAATTCTAAATCAGATAGATTACTTTCACAAAGCCATGAAAAAATCTGCAAGACTTCACGAAAGAAAGAAGTAATTATAATAAGTAAATAGGTTGAAAGAATTAATTAATTCCAAGTTAACTTAAAAATGTTTTTGTCATGTGTTTTTCATCCTCAAAATTTATTTTTATGTGTCTTTTTATGCAGCTATGAATGTCTACTTATCTCAAGAATTTTTTCATTCTGTCTTCACACTGAATTTACTACTTCATCATTGAGATCACAGGTATGTAAAGTTCTGAACAAACTGACAGAGACAACCAGATATAAACCGGGTGTATATTAAAGACTGTTTATACTGAGGCTTGAGAAGAATAAAGAAAAAATAAACAGCTCAATTAAACTACTGCAGCTTTCTGTTTGTACAAGTGTAGAATAGCACTGACATTCAGTTTTATCTATGCAAACAAATATAATAATCTTATGATAAGGTCTTACGTTTACCTAAGCTTTTATTACCTCCAAACTATCAGAAGTAAGCACAGTAAGCATATTAATCTTCCTCAAGACATTTCAGTTAGGAGACTGGCTCCGGTTCTACTTTGAAAACACTGACAACATAAGTAAAAATAAAAAATATCGATTTTGTCTTTATTTACCTTTTCTTGGCTTCTTCATATTGCCAGTTGAGTCTTACTTTGTCTACAAGTCTTGTTTTATCATCGAACCCAAACTTTTGCAGAGTTGAAGAGTAAAGATGGGGGGAAAACAGATGAGATTTTAAATGAGATTTTAAATACACTCTCAAAGTAAAGGGTTAAATTAGTCTCTCCTGTTGGCCTAACTAAAAATTGTGAATGTTTTGAATAACAACAACCAAAATCAATTTTATGCTTTAGACATACAACTCTGGTTTGTAGCTAAACATATAAAAGATAAGTGAGCCCTTTCATGCAGGAAATGAAGGGCTTGAAAACAGTATCACTTACAAAACATCAAAGCTTTTCAACTTTACGCAAGCCTAAAATGTAACGAGTATGTTTTAACTGAAATATTTTATTACTTAAGGGATAGTTTAGTAAGAAATAATTCAGACTACATTCCACATACTGCAATGTATTACCCAGCACTTAGATCATTAGTGTGATTTAAACACTACTACAAAAACATTATCTGTCCTTCGAATCAGTCAGTCACAAAAAATGCGTATACGTTACAAGTCCTTCTGTATACAGCCTGGTTTCTACAACAACTTCTCTTCATCTTAGGGCATCAGTAGTTGCCCTCTTCATTGCTGCACCTCTAGATTTGCTATCTAACTGCTTCTTTTGTTCTCTTCATCATCACATGTGTAAAAAGCCACCTCTTCTTTACTCACATTCCATCACTAATAATTCAGGAAAATAATTAACCTCATTATACAATTTTATTTTCCTAAGAAATAACACTAAACACAACAAAAATAATTTTCTGACTACAGTTGGCTCGTCTTAGAAGGCACTCAGTGTATACTGTGAATGGGAAAATGTTGCAATTTTCCTTTTAGGTAATTTGTTTTGGAATTCGTTAATCACATCCAGCATCAGCCTGAAAAATGCCACCCCAAAGGCACCATTTAACTAACACCCTGCAAGAAATTCTAGTGTTAAATAAATTTTCTTAGATACTTTGGGACTAACCTATTAAAAATACAGATTTCCTCTTATGCAGAGGTCCTCTAGAGATATTCAGCTTGGCTACTAGTCATCAGTAAAAGCTAATGAAATCAAAATGAAGTGATAAAAGCCTGTGATTAGAAGTTACACAGTTCAAAAGAAATAACTGAATATGAAGTAACACATAAACTATGGTACTATAAAACTGCAGACAGGTTTTCTTATTGCTCTGTTGTCAGTCTCATCCAAAGAAGCAAACGCTAGGCTGCCACAGTTACAGAGTAAGCAAAATTTTATTATTTGAAATATACTCTTTCATTCACACAGAACTATCTCTGAAGACTGATGATAAGCCATTTTCAAACACCTTATTTAAAGGCATATCTCAACATAAAAGTATAATAAAGTAGACCAGAAACTTTGTTAGTTGTTTAAGAAAAATATTTTGGGACTTAACAAGTATTTCCTTGTCATGGGAAAATGAAAGGAACAGAGGTTTACTCTATGTCTTTGATGTGTGCAAACAATGAAAATCAAGATAAAAACAAGATTAAAAGAAACAAAACTTCCATCTCTATTACCAGGCTGACTGTATCTATGAGGTACACCATGCTCAAGCAGTAGAATGGCAAAGCCCACCATTCACATGCTCTGGGAACAATAAGAAAATGCAAATCCTTCACCGTCAAATATTTATTTCAATTTTTTGTTTTGCCACAGTTAATATGTCTTGAATTAAAACAGGAAGTAACAAAGTACCACTCCAGTAGAAAAAGCAGCTGATTTTCTAAAGCAAATGGCTCACGTAGGAATACATACCTCCCCAGTGATGTCAGTCTGAGAACAAGCATCGCAGTGTTGTTGAGGTAAACAGGAATCACTGAGTGAACTAGAATTGTGCTGGAGATCCTGCAGGGAATCTGTAATGCAACAGCTATTCCTGAATCCATCGGTTAGCTTGGCCAGGCTCTACAAGAAAAGACATTAAAAAAAATAATAACAACAGATTTTGATAATAGCATTATTAATAGAAAAACAGAAATGAATTCTGCCTAGAGAGCATGACCTCATATAGGCAGCTTGCCTTAAAAGAGCTATTTGCATTAAGTAAAATTCATAATGCTATCAGCTCTATCAGCTAATAAGCACCACCTTTGCTTTGCAATAAATATTTTTTTTCAAAGAAGCATCTATATATATATATTTTTTTAATCTCATTTTTACAATTTATTTTAGGTCTATGAAAGTTTTAGTTTTTGTATGGCCTACAGTTCTTTATATCTAGCAACTGTCAGCTTACATAGCAAGTTCGTTGGTATGAAAGACAAATGTGATTCACCTGCCCTTTTGCCATCTTCTGCCCAGGTTACATTCCTCAGCCACTACTCCCCTCACATACAACTTGATGAATAGCTTGTATTGACTGTGGCCTTATGGCAGATGATTTCACCCTTGTGCTCCCTTACCCAGCATTCACAGAGATATTTTACACTTTGGGTTAAGCAAGCAACATCTCTGAAATGTCTAGACAATGACATAAACTGTACGGGTGAAGCACAGACTTCGAGCAGTCTTAAAGGAGAAAAGGAGCAACAAAGTCAAACTAAATTAGAGAAGTTTGTTTGACTGTAAGAACTTGGTCGGCAGGCTCTTATAATTCCTTTAATAAAAAGGTGTAATTGTCATTGCCACTTATTTTCTGATTATGTATTCTCTATTTTTCAAAAATCACAGATGATGTACTGTTTATGACAAAACTGCTATGCAAACTGTCACTTATGACTAAGATCCTGAGTATTCTGCATCAAAAGAACTTTTTAAGAAAATGCTTTAAAAATAAATTCCGCCCCCCCCACCCCCACCCCTTCACCCCCGCCCCCCTCTACCAAAGGGGAAAAAGCAAACAAATTATATGAACTGTATCAGTTCATAGATCATACTGTAATCAAGTCAGCTGACTGCAAAAATACCCCAGAAAAAAAACCTCAAAACTGCTTACTCCATTGGCCAAACTAGAGAATCAGAGACTAAGCAGATGCAGCTCAATGGCAACACGCTGACCCTCAGGAATTTCAGTGCCTCTGACAACTGACAATTTGCAACAAGCACCAGTTACTGTGCATATCCAGTTACCAGGATAGTCCTCAATCTTCAAAGAGCAGTTTAAAAAGGATACCCTGGATTATACAGCAACACTTCCTCTTTCTACAACAAATTCAACTAACGGAGTCATGAAGATAAGCTTGTGTAACAGCAACTGGCTGCTCCACACAGGAGCTGCAAGAGCACTTTGTTGCCACCTGAAGACAAAGGCATCCTATTATAGAGTCCAGAAAGCAGCCTTAGGAAGTGCAGCAGGCCTGAAAACCAGCCAGCAGAAACAGCTATGGCCTCTTGCACCAAGGAGCTCAGCTTGTCTTGGGTCCCCAGAAGAATCCAATTCTTCTGCTACCTCCCAGTCAAACTGGGCCATCTTAGCATGATGGACAAACGAAATAGTCATCCTAAGAAAACAAAATTCAATTTTGAATTATGCTGCCACTAAATCTCTAGCCCATGGCCTTTTAACCTCTGGAGATTTGCTGCCAGATGAACAGCTCTACAAAGATGCAAAAAGAAAACCAATGTGTCTGCCATTTTAAGATGACTGAATATTATCTTTCTACTCAGTGCTCCAAAACTCACTGCAAATCACCCAGTCCTGTCAGTTTCTTGCTGTATGGAGAACTGAGATGGATCCCTTGTGGATTTATGAAATGGAAATAATTATTTTAAATTGTTGCTGCACAAATATCAAATGTCTAATATGTTCTCTTTTCCAGTAAAGCAGAGCTGATCTCATGATCACCAGGGATTCAGAAAGCCTGAAGTATCTCCCAAATAAGCTACGTCCATCTGGCACCTTTGGCTAACATACATTATGCTACAGGTATATGTATTATGTTACAGGCACCACAGGTCCTGATGCCAGAACTTAAATCTAAACTTTTGCCCATATTTCAGCTACTTCATGCACTCCTGCTGTGCTCCTGACCTCCCACTCCAGCATCTCCCTGGAAGGTAATAAGGGACTGCTTGGATGCTGGCCAGGTTTCCTACCTGGGCACAGTTGCTGAACTCTGGATTTTACTAACAAATGACAGCATTTTGAAGGTGGCAATCACCTTAACTTACATCTACATGCATAGGTGACTGTGCTTTATGGTAAGTATAGAAGTCCTCTGAGTCCTTAGTTGGATGAATTAAAAGCATACCTTCCTGCGATCATAACATGAAAAATTACAACCTAAAGTTAATACACTTTTCCATGGAAACAATTTAGATCAGCTACTAGGAGAAAGACCCTCCCCAGCAATATGGAAGAGAGAACCTCTCTTTCAACTGAGGTTTATGGATGGATTGTTTATGGTAATCTTAGAGAAACTGACAGACCACTTTAATGCATGGATGTGAAACTGCAGACACACCAGCCAAAATCTATCCAAAAAGAGAGCACTGCCGTCTCATAATTAATTTGTTGCTAGCTGACTTAGGTGGCACATAACATTTCCATGTAGTTCTTATCTAACCTATTTGGTTTACTTAAATGGTAAAGAAGGAAATAACAACGAAGAAAATGATAAAAATTAAAAAAAAAAAAATAACAAAAACTCTCCAGTGCTTTCTAAGAAAAAGCATTTTTAAAGAACATAAACATACTGGAACAGAAATTAAAGCATGAAGGGAGGGGAAAAAGAGACACACACAGCTTTCAGGAACATAAGCACACACCTTGATTACTAATCTTATATAAAAAGTTTGTCCATTTTTTTTAGAGCTGTGAGATTGTATATTTGGCTTTATTTGTAACCACAGCACCGAGTTTAAATCCGACCACCCTCTGCTTCCCTTGTCAGACTTCTCTCCCACACAGCTCTACCCAATTATCATATTTCTACGACAGCCACAATTTTCCAAGCACCTACACAAGACTGAGTCACTTTTGCTATGTTTAGTTCTGTTGCTTACACTGGCCAGATTTAAATTAAGAAGTAGTATAAAATTTTCTATTTCCTTTCTCTGAAATAAATTCCCAGCTGTTTACAGAATACTTCCAACTCATCTATAAACAGCATTCAAAACAGACAATTTTCCGTAAGAAAGCTTGTCTTACCAACAATAGCTTTTAAAGATAGCGCTTTTGTGGACAAATCAATTTCCAAACCCAAAGGGAAAAAAAAAAGATCAAATTCTCAACTCATTACAAAGATGTTTTAAACAGACTTTCACTTGTTTGCCAAAGCTAAACAACTCCACAACAATTATCTTCAAAAAATAATAAATAAAAGAGTATGCAGGCTCTTGTCCGTAGCTGGCAAAAATACATAGCTAATGGTGGTGACTATGTTGAAAAACAGAGTTTTGTAGCTGAGAATCTGCTCTATCAAATAGTGCTGTGCTCTTTTTCTATCTGATGTTACTTCCTTGGTAATACACAAGAAGCATTACTTTCAGCGTGACCTATGTATATTTAAAGACTATGCAACTGCACTTAAAATTGGTTCATAAGATGTGATTTTAAGGCGTCTTAATGTTTACCACTGGATATAGTGCCAGTGGGGATTGAAAATCTAAAGAAATGGGGGGAAAAAAATAAAAAAAAACTACTGAGAGAGTCAAAACAAGGCCAGTAGTTAAGCTGTTCCAAGGTCTCACACACAAGACTTTAAATTACCCGTTAGTTTCCTAAAATGTGCGTCACAGCATCCATGAAGAACTGCCTTTCTAATCATTTCTTGCTAGCTAGGCATGTGGAAGACTTGAGAATCACTTTAAAACCTAGCCAACACAAAATATCAAGTATGTTAAAAGCTGCCAAGGCAGAAACTTTTAGTAGTGACTTAAGTGTTCTGTCTACTTGAACAAGGATTTGTGGTCCATCAGCTGACCTTCGGGTAATATTTTAGAGATTGAATAATTGTATAACTATGGAAATTTATTGTATGTCGATTACAAGCTACCCACATCATTTAACAGCAACAAAAAAAAAATACCAGCAAAAGACTATTGCAGAGAAAAATGAAAAGAAAAAAAAAAAAAAAAAAAAAGGAATGGCAATAATAATTTAGTGCAGTCCCAAAATCTTAGCTAATGAGAATATTTTTTTCCATACAGCATTTTCAGGACGAGGTGAGGAATACTGTATCCAGAGCATGTTTCAGCAAGTCTGTACCAAAGTTCCAGCAGTGGCAAAGGATCGTGGCTCAATCAAGTTATTGTCATACTGATAACGCAGACACAGCAGGTGAGAGCTCAGAGCAGATGCAGAAGCCATTCAAAGACATGCCCAAGCAGTGATCCAGCACCTTCCCTTAATCCTCATACTCAGATTCAAAAAAAAAAAAATTAAGCTTGCATGACAATATATATCTATATACACTCTATTTAATCATAAGCTTTGAGGGTATTGTGAGGACATTTGAAATTAATTTGTCTTAATACAAACACTTTGGAAGAAAGACTGAAGCAAAAAAGAAAAAAATAAAAAAAAAGAGCTGCAGAACTGTCACATAGTGAGAGAGATCCAGTTTTATCAGAAGCTCATAAAAGCAAAAGCAAGCTGATAAACCTTTTAGAACATGGATTCTCAGTCCTACTTCTTCATAGGGAACGCAAGGGGACATTAAACAAAGTGAAAAATAAATACTGTTGGTCTCATTTTTGTTTTTAAACACAGCATAATAATTTCATAGGAGTCTCTGACACAGCAGCAGTGGAATGCTATCTTAAACAGAAACATTGATCTCAACGTTAAGAATAGTATGTTATTTACAACAAAAATATGAAACAAACTCATATTGTGTATACTGTGAAAATAAGGCTCCATATCTACTTCTTTTGAATAGTCTACCATTAGCAACCATCAAATAGAATTCAAATTTGGCGACCATGCTTCTTTATTTAAACCTGGAAATCCCAACACAACCACCGACAAGGAAATGGAAATATACTGCACATTTCAGGAGTTGTGTATTTTTTTTTTTACCTGCATAAGGTCCTGCCTCTCTTTTTCACCTGTGCATATGGCTTTCTTTATGGTTCGTAGCTCACTCATTATAGCCTGCGCTTCATCCAGTCTATAATTTGTATGAGCACTTGACATCTTACGATCAATCCTGTTGAAAAGACAAAGACAAGTTCAAGAATTTTCACATAATTAGAAACACCACAAACATTTTAAGACCTTTTGTTTATTCATGTACCACTTTATTTCCAAGAATAAAATGACATTCTACTGGGAAGAAGCACAGCATTCAGTGCCCAGTACACTCTAAAGCTAGAACAATGCAATTACCTACTCAGTTTTGCAAAACCAACAGATTTTCCATTTTTAACCTCCCCTACTACAGAATTTATTTACACAGGCAACATTTGCAGGTTACTTTAACACAACAAAAGTAAAATCAACCTACACAGTAATAACTGAAAAGACATTGGCAGCCAGGCCAACACTATTCAGATGCATCACTACACATTTGAACGTCTCTTCCAAGACTTCTGTCTGATCCTGTTTTAGAGGTTCCCAATTTCCATTCTGTTTTTTTGGGGAGAAATTTTATATTCCAAAAACATTATTGTAAATGCTTTCCCGTCACTAGAGACATCTTTGAGTATCTTTTCTAGACAATATCATCTTGGAATATCATCTATTATATTGGAATATCATCTATTGTCTCTAGGCAATTCACTGGAACAGACTGCCCAAGGAGGTTGTGGATGCCCCATCCCTGGAGGCATTCAGGGCCACGGTGGATGTGGCTCTGGGCAGCCTGGTCTAGTGGCTGGCAACCCTGCACATAGCAGGGGGTTGAAATTAGATGATCTTATGGTCCCTTTTATCCAGGCTATTCTATGATTCTATGATCTTCCTGCACATACATCTGGTGGTCAGCCTCTTCTTCCATGTAGCTAGCGACAGGACTATGGAAAACAGCCTCAAATTGCACCAGAGGGAATTTCAGTTGCACGTTAGGAAAAATTTCTTCTCAGAAGGAGTGGTGAGGTGCTGGCACAAGCTGCCCAGAGAGGTGCTGGAATCACATTCCCAGAGCCTCTGCAAAACCTTCTAGAAGAACTACGGGATTTAACAGCCTACCTAAAGCAATTTGTGAAAATAATGTTAAATTCCTGTTGAGGTATGAAGGCCCCAATTTACTGTTAGTCTAGCATACAAAGTATGTGCAGGTGTGTGTTTATGCATTTTGCGTAAATGAATATTTTTCCAAAAAAAGTTGGTACGTGTAATGGTCCCTACACCAAACCTAGGAACAAACATCTTCAGAAGCTATCTCTGGATAAAATAGATGACACAGCCATCAGGCGTTACATACAACATCAGTTTATAAAAAGTAGTAGTAAGAGATGTATATATAATATACATAATTTTGACAAGAATACTCAAATTTTGTATAATATTGAGAGTAACTCAAAGTTTCAAGGTATATTATGCTAAAAATAACAAAACAAAAAAGCATAAAAAATAGTGCAAAAATCCTAGTCTGGAAAAAAACAAACTGTCATAAAAGACCCCCTTGCATCGTATTACAGGATAGGAGATAAATCTAGAAACCTCATAACTGCCTTGTATTCTTAGAATATTTAAGTAATACCAAGAATGCAAATGCGTTTGCAACTTAAACTACACAAAAACTTTTCTCACTCTCACTCAGCCTGTTCTGTCAGTGAAGCAAATCACTAAAATTCTACTTGCAGCAGCTTACTTTAAAATTAAAATATTAAAATCCTAATAAGAAAAACCAAAAAGCTTGAATGAAACTCCTGTGGTTTTACTGTGTAGCTCACAACATTCAAAAGAAATTGCAGGCTAGGTTTCTGCAGTTTTGCTTTGTTTGTTTTCTTCTGTCAGGTCCTGACTTTGGACAAAACGCAAAGTGTAAGCCTGAACCTCAACTTTCCGCTTAAGCACAATTTTCCCCATGTTGCATATGAAAATATATAAGCCTTTATGATTTATGTTTCAAAAAGCAGAAAATACTTAAATCATGTGCCTTAAAGTTCTGCTTTGTTTTGTTTTTCAGATGATTGCTTGAGTCTTCATTCATTTTTACTTAAAATCCTGAAAAGATTAGGTAAAACCATGGCCAAACAACTACTCCGATTCACTAAAAGTTTCATGAAAATGATAATGTGGTTTTATCTGAAGGTTATGTTAATGTTAAAAACATAGATTCCACCCAAACTCTGGACCAGGAAATGTCTCCTACACAACTGTTCATTATACTATTTGGCAGGTACAAGGTGGCATTACAGGAAGAGGAAATTATTTAATTTCAACCAGATTTTTGTCCAGTTACCCACAAATTAATGTTCCTGGACGTCACTTTGGAGCCCAACTTAGAAACTGGTATTTGTTCAAGCAAAGAATCAGAAAAGACTCTACTGCCAGACATATCACAGCTTAAATCAGTATTGCTGTACATCCAAACTGCCTTAATTATTTCACAAAATTACGTTATTTATTGCCCATTCATTTTTTTTTCCCCTTCATAAAGCTCTAGTTTTGAAAGCCACAAAGTTAACAGGAATCTTCCATTTATTAATGGGAAAGAGCCTGATGCAAATACAGATTAGCCCTTTATACAAACAGGAAGAACATTCAAGTAATACCCAACTATGAATGAAGCATACATTTTCTCAGGAAGATGTTTCCAGAACAAGTAGGCTACTAACACACTCACAATAGTTTCGATCCCATACAGCAGTCTCCACTCTGTTTTCAGCCACATCATTCAAATACATAAGTCTCCTCCCCCAGTCCTCATTAAAGTGTATGTCTGTAGTTGAGTTAAATCTAATTTTAAAGCTTTTGTCAGTTCTCATATCCTCTAAACTCGTGCGTAGCTATAAATTGTTTAGTCAGCCCTAATTCCCCATCTCTCCTCATTTTCTCTGAGCATTCCTTCCGCTCTCGCAGCCAACTGGCTGGGTTTTCATTTCCTTTGCTGCTAAACGCCTTCTTCCTCCAAAATCCTCTGCTCTTCCTCCTGGCAAGCAGAAGGGTCACTGAATACACACGGGAGAGAAAGAGCTGTTCCTCATCCTCAGTCCCTAACACCCAGATGAAGGAATATGTTCTAGAAAAGGCTCAGGTTTAACTCCCCAGCCCTGAGCTTTAACAGGATCGGCTGCACCTTGGGGCAGAGGCACCCCTACAGACCAACGAGCAGTGAAGGAGATCACACAGGGTGGGATAGAGGCAGGACTGAAATACAGAGCCTCCAGAAAGTCTCCAGTGGGCAAGAGCAGACCGTAACATTTGAAGGCTTATCATAACATTGCCAAATTTGGATGAAAGTGGAGAAAATACAGCCCGAATGAAAAGTTGCAGCACTGCAGATATTGGAATTCTGACTATAATGGAATTGCAGAGCCATTAAAAACTCAGCAGTGGTCAAACGCAGAGCCATGTCAGTTCTGATACCTGCTCCCAGCACTATGCTGCTTAGAGGTTCAAAGCAAGCCTTCAGCCAGATATAAAGCCTGAAGTGTGACAACTCCCAGTATTGTTCTTGGCACATACTTAAAGTGAAGAACACAGCTTTAAAACAGCTGAACAGGATGCATGCCAGTCTCAGTTTGGCAGTTACTTGACAATTTGAACTAACACAAGAAGGAACAAAAAATATGAAGACCCAAAATTTAGAAAAGGTTACAAAAAGGGAGAAATGCCTGGAATGTGCAAGTCTTCACAAAAGAAAAAAAACAGGAAAAAAAAGAAGAAAAAAAAAAGCAACACAAAATACTTCTCTTTTAGAAAAGGAACGACAGGTTTCTTTTCAGACAGCACACTTGTTTTGTGGATATGTAGAAAGAAAAATTCTTCAGCTTCAGTACTTGACTGGAGTGCCTCTTTTCCCTAGACGAATAAGAGTGCAAGGAGAGAGAGGGCAGGGACAGCCCAGAGCACGGGCACGCTCATAGCCTGGGCCATCTACCTATAAAACCATCCTCTCTCCTGACTACACAAGGAGGCTAGAGAAACTTCTCTCTGCAGTTGTTAGACAGCACAAGCACTCTCCAAATAGGCTCATTTCCTACTGGAAGTGTAATAATTCAAAGAAAAGAAACTGAAAAATTACCTGAAAAACCAAAACAAAAGCAGAATTCACCTCAGTGAGTGGAGCTGAGCAAGGCACAAACGCTAACTTCACAACACAAATCACTGCAATATCAGAAAGAATGCTGGCAAAATGCTGTCATCAGCTACAGCAAATGGCACTGAGCACCACCCAAAGCACCACCAGACAGAGTGACTGCAGCAGCAGCAATGAGAAGCAGCACTGAAGCACTGAGCTGTCATGCCTGAACTCTTAAACCAGCTGATTTATTACTACCACTGACTGATCGGGTACACAGGGCTCGCCCTGAACCAGCTCCTCTCTTGAATGTCTCTCCTGTATCCCCATCCTGGAATATGGGCAACTTAACTTGGGCTAAAATCCAAGACAAACATTTGTATTCATAATCATTTGCAGACTTTACTTTTCAGTGAGTCGCACTACTTCACTGGGCTATCTTAAATTAATTACGTTAATTAAAACAATCTTGAATTTCAAATGGCCTTCAAGTACTTTCACCTCCCCAGTCAAGTGGGTAGTCTTTTTATAAAAGCAATTGAACCTATAAATAATTGAACCTATTATCTCAAAATTGCCTGGTGGCAATGAGGAGGAAAACAAATAACTAAAGCAGAAAAGGCAAAGAAAATACGATAGAGAACATTCTGAAAAAAATTGTTTTTGCTCTTACTTCTTCCTTAACTGAGGTACTACCCAGAAACATTGATCAGTCTTAAAATATTTGCAGTTTCAATACACAGACTGCTTGACATTACGATTACGAATTCAGTTAATTCTCCTACAGCTAACTGTAAATGTTTTGTGTAGTCAATAAAATATATTTATATCTGAGAATGATTACATTATACCTGCTAATGAAGGATTTTGGCTGGACACATTTTGTTGTTTTTTTTTCCCCCTGAAGCTTTTAAAATTCATTATAGAATAAAAATACCTTGTAAAATGTGATGAAAAACATGAAATGCATAGGCTATTCCTTTAACAGAAAGAACTGAGTATCTTCCTTTATACAGTTTAGTTAATGTAATGCCAACTTTGGTTAATTCTGTCTAAGCTGGAAAATCAGGAACCTAATTGCTCTGGGACCTCTGGAGCTTTGCCAGGATTCCCAAAGCAGAAGTCTGTGCCCATGCTTCACAGCACCAACACAATAAATCCAAAGCTTCCAAGTATTTCCACAGATGCTGTACTTATGCTGCAAAATGCATTATACATGCAACAGTTCCAACGTTTTCAAGAAGCGCTTGCATTAGGCAGTTTGTTTGCATGCATGCTGGAGAGATGGCCAAGATTTCTAAATGCACAGCCACACGTCCAAAGTAAATCCAAGAGCTGTTCAACGTACAGCCTAGCTCTGGGCTTGTTGAACAGATCTGGAAGTCACAACAACGGGTGTTTACCTGCCACCTTTTCCATGGCCTGGCAACCTTTCTCCCTATCACACGGGGCTTCCCGCATATGTGCTATGTGTGCAGGTGACTAAGCAGCACATAGATGGAAGTCTCTCAGTTCCCATCTGATGGCCTGCAGGAAGAGTGGCAGGTAGAGGGTTACCACAACAGTTTGCAACCTTTGCCATCAGCAAGCGTGAAGGAAACAAGAGCACAGGCTGTCTAATGGTCTGGGAGCAGTGGCAAATTGCCCTGAGCTCCCTCAGCTACCTCTCCTTCCAGAGAGGAAACGAGGGGTCATAATTTACATGCAGTCATTCTGCACGCATGCAACAAAATCCAAGGTCTCACAGAGCTTTATATCTACTGCACATGAACTATGTTGCCCAGAATTGGAAGGTCTGACCATCAGGGAAAAGGAAGAAGCAGTTGCAGTGTTCAGGCTCCCACCCAGGAGAAATATTCTGCCCTGCCAGAAAGCCGAGGTACTGCTCACAGAAACACTATCCCATTGCACAGTGGTTCTGATTAAGCTCCAGACAATACATATTTTCAGAAGATGCGTGGAGTACATTTTAAAAACGGGATTCATTTTCAGGCAGAATGGAAGGACGGTACCTATGAAACTGTTTTTGCATGTGGATCTCTCAAGTCACTTTTTCACCTAAGTTTGTCCAATCCTTCTTCCATCATTTCACACTGTTCTCAATGTGCACCATTATCATAGCAGAAACTCTGAAGCAGAGCAATTAGTAACTTTCTACTTTTTTTTTTGGCAATAGTTTCCTGAGGAAGTCATTCCAAGATGGGGAGAAAAAAAAAAACCAGCCTCCCACAAACCCTTAACTTACTCTTGCAGAGTTTCCACTCCTTTTTCTTTATACTGCAGCTCTTGCTTCATCTGTGCCAATTCTCGTTTTAGCCTAGAAAGCTAAATATACCAAAATAATTTAAAGTAATAATATGTAACGGAAACTTTCATTATAAAAAATAACTGTTTCAAATACAAAAATTAAGGTCATTTTGAAATAAAGTTATAATCTATATTTTCTTTTTTTTTTGCTTTAACATTTGCAATAAATAACATACTCTCTGAAATATCAAATGACCCAATCACAATATTCACCTTTTCCCTTTTTTATTCATCTTTTCTATTCGTTTTCCACCTCAAATAGCTTATACTAATAGCTAAAAGCTTCATATAACTTCCTTTCTTCCATTGTAGCAAACAGATGCCTCTGAACTGTCAATTCTTTAGTTAACCCAAAAAGAACAAAGAAAACAAAACAAGATACACTGAACGTTTAATGCTATTAGTTTTTCAGTCTAGGACAATAAAAATCACTGGCATCCTTCTTCCAGAAATGGCATTCTGATTTGCTATGTGTTTTCATACTGTCTTTTTGCTCTCTCTAGCAATCATCTTGATTCAGTGAGTATATATAAATCAAAAAAGAAAGAACAGCAATGACTCAAAAAATATCTGCAACTACTTGATTCTACACATTTTGTTCCATTTATTCTATTACCTGAAGCACTTATGTACACACACGCATACTAAGTTGAACAGATTGTCCTATGCACTTGTGAAATCATTTTATTTTGAGATGCAGGAAAAGAAACAAATAGTTTTAAGAGACCTTGTTTATTTTCTTTAAATATGATTTAAATAAATAAGGCTTGTTTTCTTGTTTAGAATATGCTGACACTTAGAGTATGTAACACAAGCAAACACTGGTCAGCACGTAGTAAACATACACAAATAGAACAAATGCCTTCGAAGGGTGGTGAACGGGATTTAATTTCAGAGGCACGCATGTGAAAAGCTGTCCCTACAACAGAAACAGAACACTATCCTGCAAAGATAAGATTTTTATCGATTTTGTGAGCTGAGTGCCTAGCATGCTAAATCCCATTTTACCAGTTAATGAAGAGAAATGTACAATTTAGAAAATAGGTTTAAAGCTCAGTGTTATAAACTGCTTTTTACAACCATTCGTGACTACTGTATCAATTTGCTTTAAACAACTTTCAGGCTTCAAATCTTTGCAGCATAGGATCAATTTCTAAAGTCAACTGTTCTTCTTTCAGACAAGACAGTACTAAAACCATG
Source organism: Meleagris gallopavo (assembly GCF_905368555.1). Classification (NCBI taxonomy): domain Eukaryota; kingdom Metazoa; phylum Chordata; class Aves; order Galliformes; family Phasianidae; genus Meleagris; species Meleagris gallopavo. The sequence continues at coordinate 122,834,409 of NC_139404.1, forward strand.
GTTATAGTTTTGGGGTTTTTTTTAATTATTAATTATCCCAGAACTGCTTAGAACTATCAAGAGGCCTGAATTCCTTCCATCATCCCCCAAAAGCTTTGGATAAAAATTAGCTTAGATCTGCTTGGTCAGCATGTCTACTAAATTGTCAATGGACTTACAAACAAATGGCTAAGTCTAGAGCTCAATGATATCCATGGAACCCCACTGAGAATGGTAAATAAGAAAAATACGAAGACAGTGGGTTTGAACTGTATTCAATCAAGGCTGAATTTTGCTGCAGAATATTTCCTACTTACGGCAGTTTGCACAGAGAAAATAATTTCTGAAAGCCTAGCTCAGTGTGCTTCTGTCATCTATGACAAAAACTTTATGCTCGTAACATGGAAAAAGCGTTACTTTCCAAGTCACTGAATCGCAATAAATGCAGACTTCTTTTAATGTAGCAAAGGTCTGAGTATATTTTTATATTTTCTTTTCAAAATCACATGCAGCACCCAATGTAAATGTCAACTGGAGCACATAGTCCCCCTCCCTTCCCCATGCCTAATTCACGTTTTACAAAATTAAAAAACACTACTCACCCTGTCACGACGGCTGGCTATTTCTGCTTTAATCTGATATGGGTCATACTTGGTATTAGTTGAAAATCCAGAGAATGCTAAACAGATGGAAAACATTATTTTATATTTATTTTTTTCTTTACCACACTTGTTAAGACGTAGCACTGTTTAAAAGACCGTTGCATTCATTCTTTGTGTTACAAGTCACTTGTTTTTAAAATAATCCTCTCAGTTAAAGTGCAACAGAAGAATTATCTTTGGTCTGGTTGATGTGTCTTATTTAGTCCTAAACAGAAAATAAATGAACTGTATATAGCAGCTCTGTGTACTGCTCAAAAGCCAGCAGCTTCAACTAAAAGATGGTGGCATTTACTGATGCAATAATTTGTGTAACATTAACAATTGCTATTTGTTTTCTAAGTTTGTTAACATTACAGTAGGGACTAAGGTCAAAAAACTATTGTCGGGACAAAATTCCATCAGTGAAATAGAGAAGCTGCTTCCTAAAGTAACAGTGTAGGGAACAGACAATCAGCTCAACCTCTTGTAAGTGAGTTCTTAAAACAGCATCTCTAGAGCCAGGCAGTAATTTCAAGCTGTGACAGTATCAGCTAAACCCTAGACAGATGAAGTAAAAGTTCTAGAGGAGAGGCTGGGCAAGACCAACCATGATTTACTGAGTGAGCCATTCATGGCAGCGCTGGCCTGCTGAAAAATGCCCGGTATGCAAGTGGATTGGGTTGTGCTGTTAGACCTTCCATCCTTTCACAAAGCCAAAGGCTGCTGCTTTGAAACTCATATCCATGTCTGCATTTCACTGAGCCTTTCCACTCTCAAAAGAGCACTGCAATGCCAAGGTCATGTCAAGCTTGCAGGAACTTGCCAAAATGAGTAGTCATGCCTGGACTAATTCTTTAAATCCAGGATTTTCTATGGATTATTCAAAATTTTATTATTATTATTTTTTTTTAACAGTGCTGATCACAACTGAGTCACAGAAGTGCTGCATGGGCACCTCCCTGCCAGCCCACGACCGCTGAGCTCATGCTGCCTCCCACTCATGAGCACACTGCACTGAGTCAATGACAGCACCCACAAGCAAAGGGAAGGAAAACAGTTTGTGTACTTTTAGTTCTTTTAAGGCAACAGATTTAAACAAGTGCTAGTGGAGGCGGGAATATTCACAATATAAGCACCCACCTTTGGCACTTTAATTGCACCCAAATTACAAGTCAAAGACTTCTGCACAAGAAGTGGAGAATCAAGCATCTCAGAGTGCAGGGGAGTGGCAAAATTAAGAAAAACAAATGGAGAAGCCTTAGGGAATCTCAAGTAGACAGTATGAATAATCGCCAAAGGGATTATTTTTTTTTTAAAAAAGGACTGATCAGCCCATCTCATTTCCTCAAAGCTGATGCATGTGATCTTAAAACAATATAAAATATATTTTCTCATCAAAACAACTGAAAGGTTAGTTTTACAGTATACTGTCAATCCCACAGATACATGGACATACGTAGAAAATCTACCCAAAGTCTGAGAAGGGAAGGAGTTGTTTAATAAAACATTCACATCTATGCTACACGTAACTTCCCACTTTGCCATTTTCAGTCATATTTTGTTGGTGTTTCAAGCAAATTGTTTTTCTAAGATCCATAAGAATCTGAAAAAGGTTCTGTTTTTCTAACTTTTATCTTCCTCCACAGAATCTTCTTTCTGCATATTCACCTGAAGTACAATTCAACAAGATCTCCCACTGAACTACTGTGAATTTACTTATTTTTAAAGAACTCCAAGTTCCTAGAAAATAATTGAAACAAATCAAACACTGATAGCACAGTCTTTTTATGCCATTCCAAGTCTTCATGTCGCAAACTCTTTAAATGAGCATTTCTCTAAAAAATACAAACTTGAAAAAATAGTTCATTTTCTTAATAACTCTTAATAAATTTTCATATAAAGGCAAAAAATAAGACCAGTTACATCTGTTATGTCACAAATTAAAATATAGAAACACCTATATTTCAAATTAAATAAAAGATGAGACAATTCCAGTTTATACAGTAAAGGAATGTTTGATGGAGACTGATCAGGACCATCTGGGACACCTCATGCCTAGAAAACATCTTTCATTTAGGAGTTTTGCATGTGAATGAATTCACTGTGAGTAGTAAATACAGAATCTAAACACTCATATGCCAGTGCCTACTTTGACCTCTCATGTTCATATTTCTTGAACTGTTCCAGAAAGGATTAAGTAGAGATTCCCATAGTTATCAAGTACTTGGCATTAACCAGCAGATGCTGCATTTGAACAATGGCTGTATGCATAGGCACTGAAAAACCACCTGTGCACTGAAATCCCACTATGTTTCCACACTGCTGGTGGGTGTATCTATCTCATACCCTTCTCCTTTGAAGAGGATTGTTTTGACTCCTCAAAAACACCCCTTCTTTCTGCACCAGCCATCAACAATGACAGCAGTGCCACGACTTCAAAATTTAGAAGAAGTGTTATCATCTATTTCAAGCTGCCTCAGACATCAGAAGAATAAAAAGAGCAGGACATCAAGACTTTGCAACCTAGTACCAGCATTAGAGTCAGAGGCTGGCATCCAAGAACACTGATGAAATGCCCTTTCCTACTTTATCAAAGGAATCTCTTGGTGTGACAGTTATTCTAACTGATATCATCAGATATACTTTTGACCACAATGCCTTTCCCCTAAACCTTTATAAAGCTAATAAACTGACCATGGATCTGCAGAAGGCTTCCCTAAGATGATGGTTTCCTCGGCTTACAGCACAGAATAATCTATGAACTTAGGAGGGAAAGTGGGTGGCTGGCCCAGAAACATTCAATCTTTGTTGCCTTTCATGAAGAAGCAGCATGGCTGCCACCAAGATATTCCTGTTTAATGTTAAAAAGTTATATACCAGAAGACTTAACAGGAAACCAAAGGCCCTGAATAGCAGAGCTAAAGGGCTGTGCCTCACTTCTGTTTTCAGAGTCTTCATTGAGAGGAGAATATGGCAGTGAAAACACTTTCTTACGCTATGTGTTGTGTTATGCATTCATGATAAATCAAGAAAAGAACGGTAAACTCACAGCTCGCATAAGAACGGTTGTCATCCTCACACATTTTGTGCAATTGTTGATATTCTTCTTGGGCCAGTTCGAAACGCTGCTGCTTTATTTGGTAAATCTCTTTCTTGGCATTAAGTGCCTCCTGGGCAACTATTAAATATTCCTTTAGCATGCGTTCCTGCTCCCTTCTCCATTGCTCCCTTGGGTCTTCAATTTGTGTAAGCTCTAAGGAGAAAAACAAAAAATTGACAAGACACTTTATCTCAAAAAAGGGCAAATGGTTTGGTTAAGGTCTGTTCTGCAGGTCTACATCACAAATTGAAAGTGACATGCTCAAAAATCTGGATATAAAGTTGCTGAACAATTCGTCTGCCTAACACTACAGTGTTCAAAATCATTCCATCCTGAGTGATTCTTCCAGAGTGGAAGAACAAGAAAATCGCTTTGAAATGTAAAAGGTATTTACATTTGTTTTCTTTGGGCATGCTCTAGTTTGTAAAGAAAAGAATCTGTGTTTATGCGTACTTTCCTTCGCAGCCAGCTTGAAAATTCTGAGGATTACCTAAAAATCCAGAACCACATAGGAAAACAAAAGGTATCTAGAGACAGTTGAAACAGCTTTAAAGTATTATACATTAATTTCACACCTTTAATATTCTGAAAGGCTAGTGACTACACCTGCCTAGAGAAGAATAAAGTAATTCAACCAGAATTTATCCAGGAGTGCACTTACGTTGGCATTTGTTTGTTAATTAAGAAACAGCACTCTCATGCTTTCCCTTTCCAGAATTACAAAATCCTCGTTAAATTAAAAAACAAGTTTTCCAGTCCAAAATTTTTCTCATATAAATTGATTTTCAAAGCTACTACAATACAGCAACCTCTTCAGAGTTACAAAGATATTTGAGATATGTGCAATAATATCTAAAAAACATAATTAGCTCATTTACTTTGTCTTTGGGGTGATGCTCAAGCTAGCAAATATGTTTTGCATGAAGATGTCCATTTGAAGTCTCATGTTTAAGTACATGTTAATTTCTGATGATTGAAGCTTTGATGGCAAGAAGTCACTGCAGATGCTATGTCAGTGTTCAAAGCAGTGGCAGAAAGAGCAGCACAGTCAGGAGGCATACCTAGTCATTTTTCCAAACTTTAGTTTCTCATAAGAGATGAAAGCCAGTTATGTTTAGTATTTATCTTGCATTCAGTCATTCAGAATTTTGATGCTCACGACTAAATGTGAAACTATAAAAGGTTGACCTTAACGAATGAATAACTCTAATGGTGTCAAGGTTATGCTACCGGCTCTACCATTTACAAGTCATTTGAAAAGTAGATAGAAACATGAAGCTTGCTTATGAACAGTACTCCCAACAGAACTACTATGTTCCCAACAACCTTTATTCAGCTGTAACTCTTTCCACAATTCCTCACAATGCAAGAGTATGAATCTTGTGCCTACAGTTTTGTCCTTTCTCCAATATGTTCCAGCAGCACCTCCTGTTTCTAAAATATCTCTGCTCCAACATCCCCAGCCTACTTCAGGAGTCCAGAGCAGGATGTGCTGTGACTTGTTCCAATCTCCATAAATGCTTATGTGCCTAGTTTCTGCACGCATGGGAAGCAAAAGAAAACTGCTGAGTTCACACCACAGCCCATCCTTCAGTGAGGGCATGATAATTTGCAACACTATCACATCCATCAGTGTTCCTGAAATTTGTGAAAATATAGTATTCCTAAAGCTACTATCCTGCGTAGAAACTATGCAAAAAGTAACTAATACTTATGAGACGGAAAAACTGTATCATAGTAAGCATCTCTTTTTGAATGGAAAATTAATAGTTCTGCTATTAGCTAAATTACATTGCACTGCACATTAAGCTTTGAGGTCCTATACTACAGGGTACAGCATCACCTTACAAATTATTTCAGAAGCCTTCTCCAAAGCTAGCAGCATTCTTCTGAGACAGAAACTACTTTATTACAGTAGTGACATTCTCTTCTGTTTTATGAGTATGGAGTCTTCACTTTGCCCTGGATTTCTACGTTTGTCATGTAATAACTGAAACTAATGCTAAGTTGGATGGTAAAATTCATTTCCTTTGTTTCTTTATACACAATTTATAAAAAAAATACAAAACTATAGTAATTCAAGAACTGCCCCAGACAAATGCAGGGAATAGATTATTATTCCCCCACTGGGGAATGCCCAACTGGTTAAAGGAGACTTCAAAGGCTCTCAAGACTCTGAGGAGGAGGGAAAGGAATTCTGCGGCTGGCAGCCACCACGGTTTTTTAAGCAATGGTTGGACCAGAGCCAAGAGCAGCTTAGTAAGGGTGTCAACAAAGTACTGAATTTACAGAACAAGATGGAAATCAGGGTTGGAAGCAGCGCTGAGATTTACTGAAGATTCCTCTGTTCCTGGGGATTTTCAATATAAATGGAAAAGTATTGCCTAGAAGACTTTTTACGACTTTCTAGGTAAACAAACTTAGTAAGAAGCTTGAAAAAAAATGAGATGCATTACTAATTTCCTTTAAAAGTGATATGGACAAAAAGCTGAGGATACGCAAAGCATGAGAGTTCCTCAATAACCATAGCTTTTAAAAGAATCTATTTGAATCATCTCTGGCATTTTCTCACAAGATTTTTTGGAACGAAAGCACTGCTGTTTTGCCAATTAACACAGCTCCATTGTTGTTTTAAAGCATTTAAACCTGATCAGCCACTAAAGGCATCCTGAAAAAGATTCAAATAATCAACTTGTTTTCACTTGGAAGTTGCTTTTCAAGTATTTTAGACATAATTCAGAACATAACGCAAGGGAATCATTTCAGAAAAACATTTATTCATTGCTCTACCATCTCTGCCGCCTGCCTGACACGATCTCATGATGCACATGATTCATTAGTTCTCACTTCTACAAAAGAGGTTAATGTCACCTTGATTAGTACTTCTGTTGCCCATGGTTTAAAAGTGGATCAGTAATTTCTGAGTAACGATTATCCAGCTGTAATATCAATTTTGTTTTTCCTCTGCATATAAATCTTGCTTGTATAAGCAAGCACTGTATTAGCCTAAGGGTGACAAACCCATTTTGCTATGACGGCTGAATTACCATTTAGGATAATATCTGTGGGCTGCAAGTAATTAGTTATCATGAAAGAGACAAATTTTGCAACCTGGTTAATTGCAGAATGATTCCTTTCACTCAGTTCAGCATTGGCACTATGAAGTCTTTATCCATCTGTTCATATATTACCTTTATTTATTTTATAATACGATTAGATGTACGTTCTCAGACCCATTTGTATTAATATTCTCTTTCTATGTCTTCTTATTAAGCATTTGGGAATTTAATTTCTCTCTGCAAAGACCCTCTTCTACAGCTTTTGCTCTAGATTGCTCAGAAAAAAGAATGTAAGCCAGATCTGACATGCCTACAATGATTAATATCCTTTCTGTAAGTTCAAACTTGATATCTGTGGTAAAACAGATAATAACAAAGTCTGAAAAACAAAAGGGAGTGAATTCTTTCGCAGGCAATGCTGATTGTTATTCCTATCCAAGATGTCTATTGCTAGAATCCTTTCTTAACTCTTTTAGTCAGAGCACTGCAGTGGGAGTTCATGTTCTACCCATCATCTACAGTGGCTTCTAAAGCATTTTAAAAAGTTTGTGGGAATAACAACTGCCAATATCCTCATGTTTTGTTTTCTTTGCCTTCATGTACCCATATATTTGTACAAAAGCACTCTATTACTGTACAACCAACACAAAGTTCACTTTTCATTTAATTTCAGCATTAACTAGTTACCACAACAGTTTAAACAGCTATCCTGAAACTACTACTTCTTTTAAATTGAGAAACAATCTTTATTTCAATTGGCTAGGATATCTATCCTTCTGATCAGTGCATTAACAGCTCTTCTAAATTATTATTCAATTTGTGACTCTGTTAATTTATTAATTTCACAACAAATAAGCATCCATGTGGGTCAAACAATATCATGAGACACGTGAGATAAATGAGAACGTTTGTTATTCTGCTGTTGATGGTGGGTTGGTTTTGTTTTGTTTTTTTTCTATTTGCTTGTTTTAAGTAACTGTTCGATCACAACAGACAAATACTGCCAGTGATGGCAGGAAGACAAAAACTACTTCTACATTTTAATTTTTTAATTGACTAGATTTCAAGTAGATAGTATTCAGGCTGTTTTTACAGATTATACCATTTACCATGACTGTGATAGCTCACATAGCCACTTTCTTCTTTCCTCCCTCCCCGCCAACTGCCAGTTCCCACAATATTGAAAGCATTCACTCATTGGTGATAAGAAGCTTCATGATAGCAACACAGCAGTAAGAGCAACAGTAGTACAAAGCTGTAAAGATAAGACATACTACACTAAAACTAGAGCTGGAAAATGTGCCAAACAGAAGTGATATAAAGCTCAGCAACAGTCCAAAAAGGTAAATGATGGATATCATTCCCATTCTCATATGGTCATGTGTTGTATTTTGTGACAGCACTTTAAAAGTATAAAATATTGGCTGCATAAGAGTGGATGACATTAATGTAATTGCTGATTAAAAATCAGCACTCCTCTCTCAGAACAGATTTTGTTTTTCAAGATAGAAGAGTCAAGCATCGATCACTAGAAAGCCATACAAGGCAACAGTATAGCATGGAAATTTCAATATATGCAGAAAGCAACAAAATTACTGGCTGTTCACAGTTTGACAAAGCAAAACAAAGCAACTTTATGCACTATATCTCTGTCATCAATTATAAAATTCTTTACAAAGGAAAGAAGGGCTGTGCCCCCATTTCCCATTTAAAAGATGATGAAAGAGTGCAAGAAATTACTTGTATACATTCTCTTGCTGTAACATGAGTTGCATAAATGGTATTGGAAGCAAAGATAGTGCCATCAGTTAACATCAGCTTGCTGGTGTTCCTAAAAATAATCACACTTCTACTCACGATTTATGTGGTCCATATAATACACTCCAATCTGCTGATCGTAAACAGTTTCCCATCCTAAAGGAAGCTCATCACCAACACAGTCAGCAAATGTCAATGGCTTTGTAATCCTGTAAAAAGAAAAATAACATTAAATGAATACAAAAGATGCAGTTTACTGTGCCATGAGCGTCTTTATGTTTTGAATATATCACCACGATCTGATCACAAAATAGTTATGCTGCTTAGGAATGTGCTAATAATCACAAACATACAGTTTCAAAATAAAATTTCATTTAAATATGCTGACAGATACTCCCCGAACAAGTAAGACAAGCTTCTCCCTTCAAGTTTCTATGTTTAACAATTTAATTACAATGGCATGCAGTCCTGCCAGTTTTTTTCATATTGCAAAGAACACAAATGTGAAAGCTGGAGTTTGTCACTGTTAAAAAATACCAAAATCTTTGTAGGCTTTATCCTCTTTATGATGCCAAAGCAGTATAATTGTTTGTCCTTAAAAATTTAAAACAAAAATAATAACACTATAACACATTTCTTTTCAATTATGCATTTCCAACTACTAATTATATTCTTTTGGTCCTGGCCCATTCAAATTTCTTCCTATCCCCCAAAGCAGAAAGGAGGGAGAACAAGCCATTCCAGTGGTCCAGTAGTATTTAGATCAAATAAAAATAAGTTTGATGGATTCTCAAACATGTATAAACGATTTAATAAAATGAAGATATGCATAAACCCATGCACCACTATTCAGAGATCTTCCATTACTGACAAATACACAGTTCATGTCACGTACTCACGTAAACACAGAACTGCTGTATTCAAGAAAGATGTTACTATGAGCTGTCATATGCATTCTTTCAGTAATTAATCTACCAGGCAGGCCAAATAGTGCTGAAATACTTCTGATCTCCCTGGTGTTCAGTCATATATTAAAGATACAGTGTACAGCATTTTCTCTTAAACTCTCATGGTTTTGTTCTGAAGACATAATGTTTACAATTTCTCAAAGCAGTCTAGACATCAGTTCCTAAATTACCGCTCTATAGACAAGATTTTCTTTGGAACAAGTTATGAGACATGCTTGCCTATTATACAAACACACCCTCACCCTTTATTCCTACATAAAACCTGCACGTCATACTCTAACCTTTCACACTACAAGAAGTTTAATTCATCGCTCCCCATGGTCCCACCACTGCCCCAGCTTCCAGCGCAAGTGTAATGCACTCTTTCTGGAGAAGGACGACCAAAGAAAGTCAATGCATCTGGCCTAACCAGTTTCCATTCCGATGTTATAAAGCATGCATGCACAGTTTAATGAATGGTTTTGAAGGAAACTTTGTAAGAAAAAGGACATATAAAAAGCTGTCTTTCAGACATGCAGAGTATTAACTTGATGTTGCTTATTTTCAGTCACATCCAAAGCTGCTCCAATTTGGTCTTTCAGACAGAGCATAATATAACACTGATTCACAATTGAGTCACATTCAGACATACGTAGCTTGAACCTTCACTCAACTGGTCAAAACACACAAAGTTTAAAATAAGAATGAAAAGTTTCTCTCTGTGTTTTGCACCGATTTAACTAAGTCAATTGAAAAAACACATTTCTTGTCTGACGAGCACAACTGCAGAATTCTTCTGGCGCCAGTTTCCACATTAACTGCTCCTGGCCACTGGATTTACAGCTGAGGTGTAAGCAACAGTCATCCAAGAGGGCCAATTTTGCACGTGTCAAAGAGCCGACCATAATTTCATAATTTCAGTCTTCATTATCTTTAAAACTTTACCCTTTCCAGAAATAATTACGCTCTTCAGTCACTAGACACTCATTATTTTGGGACTCAGAAACCCTTCAAAAGCAGATAGTGAAATAGATAGCAATGCTTCTATCACCAAAATTCTGCAAACTAAGCTGAGCAAGCAACCTTTGAACATAATCTTGCTCCTCTCCCCTCCAACTCTGTCCAAATTAAATGTTTTCCTTAAGCAGTAGTAGTAGAAGCGTGGTACTTGTATGCAGTAAAACAGACATTTCTGAAAACCCAGGTTTTATTAATGCTTTCTGTATCAGTTAGAGCTAAACAGAATACAGACTGCAAAATAAATCTCAAAGGGTGAGCATAATGGTTTCTGATTACAAGGTGTTTATATTCTTCCTTGCCAATTTACGCTGTACCTTTATCCATTACACATACCCAGGAGGCTTCTGTAATGCATTACTGCAGCTTTCTGAATATAAAACAGCCAGAGGAACGTCTTGAATTAGTTCATGGCAGAGAGCACGTGGGAAGGAAAGCAACATAAAGTGACAAAATACCGTTTTAGATAAATTACAGCAAAACTGTTCTCAGCTCTAACATACTTTGCAAACAGTCTAATTTCAAACCCCCGAACCCCAGGAAAATTCAACCTTAAAATAATAACATTTCATAATAAAATTTCTTTGGTTCAAAGAAAAGGTATACTTCAACTCCCAAATCACAGTTGGACTGCTAATACGGGCAGCAATTTTGTTACCAGAAGTTTTGGAAACAGAACTAGATCACCGAAAACACAGCCCTTCAGAAAATTCTCAAAGAGCTCCTCAGGTCACCTATGGCACAAAGAGGGGCCTGGCTGCTTGAGATCTCTTGGTCTGACTGAGCACAATCTCCAAAAATTTTGGAGAAATCAAACGCAGATAAACAGAACGTGCTTTTGCAAGATCCTGACCAGAAAATAAAAAAGTAGAAACTCCACAGCATACCAACTGCCATCTCTCAGACAATATGTAGGTGCTTAAACTATAATTTCTCAGTGAATAGAAGAGAAGGCTGTGGGGTGACCTCATTGCAATTTTCCAATACCTAAAGGGAGCCTACAAACAGGAGGGAAGTCAACTCTTTATGTGCGTAGATAACAGCAGAGCAAGGGAAAATGGTTTTAAGTTGAAGGAGGGAAGATTTAGGTTGAATAACAGGAGAAAGTTCTTTACCAAGAGAGTGGTGGGGTCCTGGAACAGGCTGCCCAGAGGGGCTGTGGATGTCCCATCCCTGGAGGTGTTCAAGGCCACTTGTATGGGGCTCTGGGCAGCCTGGTCTAGTATTAAATGTGGAAGTTGGCAGCCCTGCCTATGGCGGGGGGATTGGAGCTTGACGATCCTTGAGGTTCCTTCCAACCCAAGCCATTCTATGATTCTATGACTCTGTGCCTAAATGACATCCAGGGTACCTCTGTCTTCTAAGCTTGGGCCAAAACTGAGAGGAAAATATCAACCCCGAAGGTTACAATTCATAGGTTTTGAAAATGTACCAGCAAGTTCTCAATCAAATCAATCATTTGTATGGAATGAATGGAAGGAGAGAAGAACTGTCAACAGGGTTTTGGTTTTACTTCTGATTTTGGACAAGTCCAAAGCAAACATCTATCAAAATTTGATACTGCTCAACAAATAAGTAGGAGAAACAGCTGCTTAAGGCCAATCTCAATTTGAAGAGCAACTGTTTGGGATATTTTTTTTTCCCCAACAAACCCATATTGTAGGTTAGGAAACCATATTAATCCATACCACAGATCTGCAAAATGAAATGCAATTTGTAAGTAAGTAACAGTATAACTAGAAAGAATTAGTCATTCTGACAAATCTAGCAATAGTTTATCCAAAGTAAAGAATTACACCTATTACTGAAGAGCCACAAGACAAGAAAGAGGTGATAAGAAATCATGCGCATGCTTAAAGTCCTTCTGCCAGTTTTTTTTTTTTTTAACTCCCTTCCAAATATGCCTTTAATTACACTCCTTGTTATAAATTTCAGCTAATCCTTTTGCCTTGCACTGTAGCTTGTACCTCCCCCAGTGTAAGAGGCAAAAAAAGAAATCAAGAGTCTGAAAAAGAGCAGAAGGCTATTTTGTTGTTCCGCAGTTGGGAGTGAGGAGGGCGAGAGTGGCTGTTTGCCTTTAGAAGTCACCCTCCTATCCTGAAGGGTACCCTGGGGCCTGAGGACTTCTCTGGAGAAGGAAGACCTGAGGCCACCCATACCCTGCCCAGAGGCTCTCCAGCAAGGCCTCCAACAACTTAGTACACACACATAATGCATATATCCTGCTGGTGCCAAAGCCCAGCACTGTCACAATAGCTCAAAACCAGAGTCATCTACCAGATGACATCACCACAGCCTGAGGCAGGTGTCACCATGAATGCCGGGCCTCTCTCTGAGCTCTCACTGTCAATTCTACACAATGGATTGACATCTCCAAATCATAAGAATAAGCTGGATTTCAAAACAAGGTTGGGCGATTACACACTGCTTAGTCAAAAGCACGATGAAATTTGACCAAACGTTATGTATAGAAAAAAATCCCTTGCAACTTTCTTAATCCAAATGACATATATCTTCATTTTACCACTTTAACCAATCTCACATTGAGAATAAAGTAACTTTCTGAACATCTGCTTGGCACATAATTAAAATAAATCCACAGTACAGAAGGCCAAATGGAAACTTGCACAAATGAGATTCTGTGCTTGGAACAAAGACTTGAAGAAGGTAACTTGTATTCAAAAGCGATTGCTGGGACATACTTCCTCTAGGAATAAAACACTACCCTACAGCAAGGAAATAACAACACTAATTCTTCTAAAGGTCACTTCAAACTCAGCTGTTTTAGGACTGCACTTTATTTTGCAGTAATTTTACATTCTTTTTTAAAGCAATAAGAACATGAGAAGAGTGCTACTAGCATCAAATCAGTATATTTGACTCAAAGTTTTGTACAGTAACATAAGCGAAAGCATACTTTTACTTACAGAGGCACAGAATAGAATTAGTCATCTACAATAACGAAACAACATCTTTATGCATGGATAAAGAAACATAACTAAAAGATCACTTTTCTATTTTAATGAAAACAGCAGTTAACTGCCTTTAACACGCTGTATTACATACCTGGACAACCTATGCCGAGACAGCTGACAAGCATCTCACTCTCACCAACACCTGACCATTGCCTCCCAGGCCCAAGCCACGGTTTGCCAGTGTTTACAGTCATGGAAAATACTGGCAACAGGTCCCTCGAATGCCAGCCTGGGATTTACAATGCTGTAAGAGTTGGCTAAAAACAGATCTAACATCCGTCCTACAGGACAGCATGGATGGTGACCTCATAAGCCATCTTAGCCCTCAGTCCGTTGAGGTCCTTGTTTTACATCACTTGGGCTTATGCGGAACAGCACCACTCCATCAAGAAGTGGAACACAAGCAAACACAGACATTGCCTCTCAAATATAACCTGCAGGAAAAAGTTCTTACTACCACACATCCGTGAGTGATAGTAAGTACAAAACAAGAGGATTCACTGCAAAGATCAGGTCCTCACTGTTACCAGCACTGGTTTTCATAGCACGTAACGCAAAAGTACAGCAAGAGAAGTAAGTGGTAGACAGCTATCTCTCTCATTTTCCCTCTCCACATTTTTTTTTTAAATCCCATTTACACTTTTCCATTATATACCAAATGTGCTTTCTGCCACATATAATCCAAAATAGGGTAGGTGACCAGAAATACTCTGAGATAAGTTACACATTTGTCTTTTAGTAAGCTTACATCTGGTTATTTCAGACACCTACAATAAATTTACCCAAGGACTGCTTCTATTCTACTTTCTGTTCAGTGTTACAGAAACAGCAAGCAATTACTAACAAGCAACACTTAGTTTTCTCCTTTATCATACTTCCAAAAATCAAAGCAGCTAGGAAATATTGGGTCACTCTGTTGAAATACAAAAGAATATGTATGCGACTTCCAGTTATAGCTCTCATAAAACTTATCTGGCTGTTCAGTAACTGCTGAAATATGCCATACAGCCAAGTTTTCCAAGCAGCTATACATTTCTGAACAGTAGCTACAACCAAATTCAGGACACAAATATTATGGTAAATTCTTGCTGAAAATACACCAGTATTTCATCAAGACAAGCAAAGTTCTTCAGAAACCACAGCTGGGTTAAAAGTCAGTTTTTTTAAGAAGACTGCTTTTGTTTCTATTATTTATTGTCTTAACAGAGGCTAAACAAGAAAAAAACGGGGGCAGATGGGTTAAGTAAGGCTGTCCATGAGCACATTAAAACATGTTTTGTTTGGGTATGCACAGACAGGCTGAAGTTATGGGGAACAAAGCAGCTGGCCAAGATCAGCAGCAGGGCAGAGGCTGCAGCTGGAGGGCTGAAGCCTGGGCAGCAGGTGACCTGATGTCTCGAACCAGAAAACAGTCAGAAGGAAAAAGAAGGCTAGTAGGAGGCCTACAGACACTGAAAAAAAGAGAGATGAGAATCAAAAGCCTAAACTGAAGGATGAGAAAAATTGGGAATTTTACCAGAAATTTAGGAATCTGGGAACCAAACTGTTTAAGAATAACCAGGACAATGGATCTTGAAACGCGCTTATGTGAAGATGCATTTATGAGCATATTTATATACAACTGTGGTAGTGTAACCTGGCAGCAGCTCACCACCACACAGCCACTTGCCCAATCTCCCAAGAGGCGAGAACTAGAAACAAAGAAGAATTTGTGGGCATGCTCCCACTACTCACCAACAACCAGTGTGCTACTAACACTGCTTTTAGAGATCGTTTCCAACTCTAATGATTCTATCTCTAGAGTAACACAAAAGCAAAAACAGAAGGTCTTCACAACTGCCATCCCATCTACTACATTCTCTCACTAACCTCATGCATCCTATATCCAGAAAGATTATGATAGTGTTTGCTGACAAGCTTGTTACCTTAAATCTGACCTTGCTAGACTACATTGTTCATCAAAACTTTGAAGTGAGATTTTTCTGACAGCCACCGGTAATTCAGGCTTCCATACATTTACTGTAGTACGCTTTGCCCTCCTGAAAGTCTTCTCCCCTCTTCAGCCCTTCATTTATCTTCCTTTAGCAACTAGTCAGCCTGAGAATAAATACGTAATATCTGTTTATTAATTTACTCCACATACCATTACATACCATTCATGTGGCAGAGATAAGGCTTAACTTAAAACATTCTTTGATAAAAAACAGCATTGAAAATCATTTCTGGGAACAGACTATAGCTTTAGTCAATTCTCAGCAAAACTGAGGTTACCTATTAATCTTCAGTCTGAAACAAAGTAGTTGCAGATGCACAGAGGTTAGCACTAGAACCTTGGGATACATGCACAATTACAGTCTGCTGAGGTCTACAGCTGCTTATTGTCAAAGAAAACCCTTTTCACACACTGAGAATGCTCATCATGCTAGAAAACAGGTCAACTAACATGATGCTGATGGTATTTTATTCTTCTGCAGACTGAGAGAACAACACAGTAGAGCCAAACTATACTTAACTACTAGTGTTCCCAAGAGGTAAGTCTAAGTTTAATGATATTAAAACCAGATATCTGTCATGACTATATACACAAACAAGCTCAGTACTCCTATGAAAAAAGTATTAAGTTATTCGACATCTTAAAATATTTTAAGCACCAATCCTCCAAAAACCTGCTATCCTTAGAGCATGTTCAATTGAACTTTATTGAAATTAATTTCATGAAAATATTTCCAGCAATAATTATTACTCAATTATACCTAAAAATACAATACACATTTTAAAAGTTACCAAAAACAGGTTCTAGAGAAATAAAGCAGAAAGCGACTAACAATGGGGGGAAAAAGTAAATGCAACTGAACTAAGTATAAAACAATGGTTGGAAAAAATATATATTCAAGAGACCATTCTTTTCAAGTCTCAGAACAAAGTGATGTGTAGATAAGTGCCAAAAGACTCGGCATACCATGACTTCACATACATCCTATTAAAAACAAATTGCGAGGTAAAACAGTAAACAAATGTCTCACACTCAGAGATCTCTATACTATCAGCTAATATTAGAAATTCAAGATTTTCTCATTTGAACTTTTGAGAACAGCTTCACTCATTCTCCATCCTCCTCAAAAACCATGCTATACGTATCCTATGTTTCCTAAAAGTACCATATATGGCATTTCTCAAAGTCCTTTAATTACCGCATTCCTCCAAGTTTTATAGGCTCCAGCACCATTTCTGCTAATGTCTTTTAACATGCACTTCTACACACTCACTGACTGCAGAGCAGAGTAGTGTTGCCTGCAGAAGTGTTCCCAGGGCACACAGCCTGGGCCCATGCCCCCTCTCTGCTGGGCATCCATTGAGAGGCATCCCATGGTGTCCCAGCAGGCCCTGTCCAGATCCACAAGACAGGCTTTCCAGACTGTTGCTTCAGTCGTTAACTCCAATAACAAAGCAATAGTTGCTATAGGAGCGAGTGAGGGCAACCAACATGACACACACACACAATCCAAGAATACCATTTCAGTAGTTCTCCTGAAGATTTAATAAGTTTGACATAACTCTAAGCAACCAGAGTGGAAATACGTTGACATAAACTTTGATGCTTTTGGTTTCAGTCTCCATTTCTTGCAATATATGGCAGTCACCTCATTATTTAACTTTCTTTCTTTCTTTTTTTTTTTTTTTTTTGCTCCTCCAGAAGGTAGAGACCCTTAGTCAAACAGATATGCACGTGCTTCAGCTGCCTAGAGGTGGTGATGGACAGGTCATTAGTGAATATTCTGTATGTTAATACACACATAGGAAACCTCAATTCAGCCGCTTAAATAAAAGCTCCTATAATAAAGTAAACTATACTTTAACTGTTGTTACAAAAACAGTTAGTGGTTACCTTTAAGACACTAAAGGTGGCCTGGAGAGAAACTCATTAAGGAAAAATGTGCTTAAAATTCCATGATGTTCCAAATTTATCAGCAGATCTAAAAAAGACTGCATCGCCCTAAAATCTTTGCTCTTTTATATCACTGGAACAATTGCCTCTTCTCTAAAAAATAAAATAAAATAAAATAACAATAAAAAAATTACTTCTTTAAAGCCCTGTAACTGTCTCAGAAAAAAAAGCAATGTTTCTGCAGTGGTTTGCAGCTTTGGTTGCATTTTCTTCACACTGCTCCCTTTTCCTCTTGACATAAAAGTTACATATGTAACTGTCAAATTATTTGTACTTTACACGTTGGTCTACACACTTTCTAAGCTTTTTTATTCTCAACCCTGTCAACCTGCAGTTACAAATACAAATACAGGCAAGATACAAATACATAATGTTCATACAGACAACGAGGCGGGACAAGGGGAAGGGTATGTCTAAAATTCTAAACACCTGTTAAATTCTTAAGTCCTGTTTACAACTGCTTTCACTCTCCAGACTGCCACCCAAAACCAGCAATGAGCATTTTCCTAGCTTCTATGAAAACTTAACTAAAAATTGGGAAAACAGTGGCTATCCCAATAATATTGAAGTTTTCCAAATATACTCATCTCCTACAGACCTCCTTAATTTTCAACATGCAAACTAATGCAGTGTATTCTGCAATCAATTCAGTGACTTAGTAATACATTCTCAAAAAAGATAGTTATGCAGATTTATGTTCACGTGAAAGTTTTCAAGAGATTGAAGTTATGAAGTTTGATGTCACTGTTTTTATGGTTGCCAGTAGTTACACAATGAACTGCATTTAAATTTCAAGCTAGATTAATAAAGTACTTCAAAGCAAGTAATATGAGGAAGTACTTATAAAATACAGAAATAATGTAATTTTTATGAACAATAGTAGGACAATTAAAAAAAAAACAAAAAAACAAAAACAAGACAATCTGCTCAAACTCCAAATTAATAATATTTTGAAATACTAGGAATATATTATTTTTCAGTACAAGATACTAAATCAAAAATTAAATCAATACATCATGTATTTTTAGAGTATAAAGTTTCAGCACAACAAAAAATTGGAAAAGAGAAAGAAAAATCAATCAACGAGAAATTACAATTACACTAGACAGCACATGTTCTTGGATCTACACTGATGTTAAATTTGTACATAAGTGAACATCCACATGTAGCAACTATCTCTTCATCAAAACAGCAGTGGAAAGTAAATTAAAGAGTAACGTGCTGATGAGACTTCAACAGTAGATGGCCTCCTCTTCTTCCTCCCCATCTCTCTTGACTGAGAAAGTTAAAAATAGAGGCTTCCGTTTCCGTAGATTATTTCACTCTAAACCTTTCTAGAGCACTGAAATTAGCTACTTTGCCAGCTTCCTACATTTGTGTTGGAAAAGGAGTGTTAAAAACATGCTGCCATTTACAGCAACTCAGGAAATCAACTTCTGTGGTTTGCTTTGTTTGTTATTGTTTGCATATGACAAATCCCTCCAGAAGGTATGGGTGCCTCTTAGAAAGTGTCCCTTTGGATACTGCTCACTCAGAGGCGCCTTGCACTGCAGAGTAACATATTTTGGGGGCAATCTTGCTTACACTTCAATATTTAAGCATTCCTCTGCAGTCAATCAACAGAGATATTTTGGGAGCATAGCTTTCAATTCCCCATCCAAGAGAAGCTCCAGGAAAACTTATCTTCTTTGAGGAAGAGAGAAAGAGTCATAGAAAGCCAGCTACAGACCCCTTCTTCCATGGCCCTCAGCCTTCAAAGAAGTCAGAAGCCATGGGAAGCCTCTGACTTTCATTGTCACAGCACAATGTGGTCCCAGCTGGCCAGGTCCATATTTCAAGGTCAGAAAGAACCACTGTCATCAACTAATTGACCTTCTGCATAACACTGGCCACAAAACTCTAGCTGGTAATTCTTGCATCTAGCCCAACATCTTGTGGTTGACCTAGAGCATATTTTCCATATTGGTTAAGAGCAGTGTTAGTTTACATTGAAAAAGATGTACATTGCAGAATAAGTATCTGAACTGTTCAACTGGAAGTATTGCATAAAAAAAAAATAAATAGCAGGAACCCAAATACTAGTCTGGTGTATAAAGCTGTATCATCTACTTCACCCTAATGCAGTGCCAATCATCCATTTGGAAGCCTGGTGTGCTTTGTAAAGCATTACCTCATTAGGAAATTTTTTTATTACTTTTTATTTTGCTAGACTGAAATTGTTCTCACTGAAGTTCTCTCTCCCGCAGGGCATATCTCATTCTCATCTCTGGTGAGGAGTTTCAGTTGGAACAGCTCAGCCACTTGAAAGAATAAAAAAAGGAAAAAAGCTGTCCCTTCTCACCTCCACGCTCGGATTCCTGCAGATGCTCACAGACAATTTCCACCACAAATACTGAGTTCTGACTTTTTCAGGATTTCTACTACCCCTGTGGAAAAGAGTTCAAGCTTGGCCAAGGCACAGGAGAGCGGAAGAGTGAGAATGTATTCTTGCACATGCTCAGGGTAATTTTCTGTAGTACAAAAGCTCTGTTCTTTGTGGATTTAGATTCCACAGAACATGCACTGGCTCCTCCAGACCTCTCCCAGCTCCCACCTGCCAGGATATCACAGAGCATGCTTCAGCAGCTGCACAGAGCTGCGAGAGAAAAAACATTTCCAGCACACCCTTATTCCTCACTCTTGCCCAGAACTGCTGAATTCCTGGAGCAGAAACTTTCTTCATATTCTTTCTCCACTCTCAGTGTGATCCATTCAGTACCAGAACAACACAAGCAAACAGAAATAAGCAGGTACACAATGACACAGAAGGATGAGGTGTGCCAGAAGAAGAGGAGGTGGCCAGAGGAGAAAGCCAGAAGTGGTGCAAGGAGGTATGGACAGAGAAATAGGAGAGGCAAAGGGAGGGGACTAACAGCATAGCTGGAGAAGAGAATGGCTGCAAACAGTGTGAACAGACTACAGTCAGGACAGGACTAGTCCATGGCGGCTGCAGCTCCTCACAGGGAGCGGAGGGGCAGCGCTGAGCTCTGCTCTGTGTGACAGCGACAGGGCCCGAGGGAACGGCATGGAGCTGTGTCAGGGGAGGGGCAGCTGGGGGTCAGGGAAAGGGGCTGCAGAGTGGTGGGCATGGAACGGGTGCCCAGGGCAGTGGGCACGGCCAGAGTTCAAGGAGCATCCAGACAACGCTCTCAGACACAGGGTTTGATTTTGGGGTGGTCCTATGGGGAGTCAGGGGTTGGATGAGATGATCCCTGCAGGTCTCTTCCAACTTGGGATATTCTATAATTCACTGCTATTTTGAGACAATGTAGAGGAAAAGGGAGGCAATCAACACCTCCTCGCATTTGTAAGAAACCATTAATCTAGTTTTTGTATTACTGCAAGGCTCCTTATGGGGAAAAAAAGTCAACACAACAGAACACAACCATGTAAGTAAAAGCAGTCTTACAACAATCACAGACCTTAATGCTGGCATTTTAGGATGCATCTGTGTTTGACTATACAACTGTAATAAAAATGAAAAGAACTTACACGTATCATAAAAGCATCTCAATTAGGAAGAGTTCATTTGGACACTGGGATACGTGCCTTAGATAGGTTTCTAAATTTCAGGGAAAGAACAAAGTTTTGTTCTTGGTGACAGTCAAGCAATTCTGTCATTGTCCGTGAATGTCAGGTGCAACACAGGAACACAGGAACTTGATACTGATATTTTGAAAACACCAAATTAATCCATTTATTTGTTAATATTTGTTTAAAAACAACACCACCACCCTGGGAGCTACCTGTGGAATAATCAGATATTCAAAAGGAAATTAACTACTAAAATGATTGATAAACAACCCTTAAAAGAAAGGTGTGCAAAGGGAGACAGCTACTGTAGTTTGAGACCTATCCTCAACAATATGCTTCCAAAAAATTTTTTTCATAGTAACTGCAATTAAAATTTCTGGCAAGCTTCTCTTTTTTTCCAAAAAAAACCCAAATCTAACTTCAGTGCAGACAACACTCACATGCAACATCAAGAAAAACAAAACAAGTGTATTGATATCAGAGATGCAGATTCAGTGACCTTCAGGAGAAACAGAGGAAGGAGAAAAACATTCATATTTCCAAGAAGCCTGTCTGGTACACAGCAAAAAGCAAGTTGGACAGATGAATTTGGAAAAGCAGTGAAGGTTTAGGTCAGACATATTAGAAACCTAAAGTCTTCCCAGTGCTGCCAGAAAGGACATGATGCTTGCTTTGTTTCAAAATAAAGAAAATTACCGATCCCACAGGGATGATATGTAGCCTTATCAAAGAAAATGTTCCCTGCATTTCACAGCTCTTTGTTGTTTCTAGCAGAGGAAGCATCTGAACTTCAAGTTTCTTTAAGTGCTACCTAACTACTTTCTTCAAAATTACTTGTGGGAAAGCTCTAACCATCAAAGACTCTCAGGCTTTGAAGTGAGGATGGTACATGGAACTGTCCTGAATTTCAGAGCTGACCAGCAAAATCTGAGGCAGGTGGCAGACTTTTCCCAACAACTCCACCCATTTCTCATTACTGAAAGATGTAGTGATTCAGTTTCCAAGTAGCCTGAAAGAGAAAATTCACAGATTTCAGAAGCACTGTAAGCCTGCTTGCTTAGCTGAGTTAAGCAATGCTTCAGGAGATCCAGTAATAGGAGGGCATGAAGCAGACTAAACCACCCTTTCTATCCCAAACAACAGATGCTAATGTGTGTTGAAAACTTTGTGACTAACGTCCATTTAAGGGATCAGGACTTCAAAAATTTACCACCAGCTACTCAAAGGCTATTAGGAAACCTGTGTGAACTGAAAGGGAAACAGCAGAGCATGGGGAAGGCAGGGGTTCATGCAAGCATGACAGGAAATTCCAGGAAAAATGCGGTAATGACTCTTATGTAGTTATTCTGCTCCACACTTTGTCATGTTGTATCATTTTCTGAAAATCTTTTACTATTACCTGTTAGGCAAGAAGGCAGGTGAGGGGGGAAGGGAAAAAAAAAAAAAAAAAAAAAAAACCCCAGAAAATACAACCAACCCTTTCTGCTTGCATCAAAGCCAAATAACAAATTTGAAGAAAAGATTTTCTCACCATTCCCCAGTCTGAAACTGTTGCCAGAAAAACCTATCTTCTCTGCCATGACCCTTTGTCTAGCTTCCTTTCGCATGCCTTACCTAACTGTAAGTGAGCTCAGATGTTTATACACATCACACTCAGCTCTTCCAGACTTAAATCCACATTATTCTTATTTGTACAACCTGGATTTTCCAATTCCTTACTGCCCCAGCAATACAAAAAGGAATTACTGAAGATGGCAGTTGTCAGAAGAGTAAAGGTACCTCTTTCCTTCTTCCTCATCATAGTTGAAAGATCCTGAACTTTTAAACATCACAGACATTTTAAAAACCATGATAACTTTGCCCTCAAACTCTAGCTAGAATACAATGAAGATACCACTGATTAAATAAACTGTTTTTTTTTCTATTGAATTAAATCTATTTCGCCTCCTTTCTCCATAAGGAACTACCACTACTGCAGTTTCATCTAGATTTATTTCCCCTACAGCCATCATCAAAAGAGCAAACAATTATAAAACTAACAAGGTATTTTTAATCACCAGGCTGAAAAGGTCTAGACTTCCCCCCTTCCCTTTGGCCATATATTGAGCAATGCATCTTATTACTAATGCAGAGCATTAGCCTTTCCAATTCCTGCAAAAGTTGGTTTTCTGCAGATGATTAATTTTCCTGGGCTCCTTGCAAAAGGAGCAGCGCTGATTAATACACCAAGTTAAAAAAATTAGTCAAGACTTAAGTGTAACACTGATCCTCATCCTACTTAGGGGGAAAAAAAAAACCACTGAAAGCAACCACAGGCAAACACCAAACTCCTCAGAACAGACTAATGAAAAAAAAAAACACAACACATATATCCTACAGAACAAAATGCAAGGCACCATGTCCAACACAGGACATCTCTATAACATGCTGCTTTCCAAGGTGGCACCACAGTGGTGCGAAGGGCAGGCATCCGTGGATGCAAGTACATTTCTGATTGAATAATATGTACTTCTCCAAATTCCAGAAAACATACAAAAGGGTAACTATTCCACATTTACTTCTTCCCAGAAAATGAACACTGACAGAGCAATGGACAGGATGCCCTCGTTGCTGCCATAATACAAATCCAGAATTCTTAAAAGGATAAGACGCAATTTGGTGACAGCTGAGCCAGAACTATTTCACAATGTAACATTTTCTGCGATCCAAGAACAGTATGAAAGTAAACAAAAATATTTTAAGAGCTCTCGTATGTAGACTAATTGCTTTTAAAAGGAAAACAAATTACACAAATGCTGTTTTCAATAGTAGTTTGTCTAACACGTTATTGAATTCAATAGCTCCTAAGATAGCATGACAGTAAGCATGGTCAAGTTCTTCTGGCAACTGTAAACATCCATCAGAACTTTAATGTTGAGAAGAAAAAAAAATCATTGTTTTCAGAGCTACAACATTAACCCTCCTTTTATTTCTTACTTTCTTTAAAAGTAGCCATCAAAATACATTCACATTAAGAAACCATTTATCCCCATGTCTGAGGGCTGCTCCAAAAGTAATGCCTCCTAATCTATTACGCCAGCTCACAATGTTGGATGTTGGTGGTACAGTTGTAGAGATTGAACACCAGTATCTCATTATATGTTGTTGCCATGTGACAGATGGCAGCAGAGGGGCAGTCTGACATGGAAGCAGAGGTGTGTCAATGAATTACTCCATCCAGGTGGAAAAAAATGGCACCCACTGACATTCATCAATGCTTGCTGAACATTTCTGGAGACCAAACAGTAGATGTGTGCACAGTGATGGGTGGGTGGTGCATTCCAGCAGTGGTGACAGTGATAGTGGGTCATCTCTGCTGGAGCAGACTGTCACAAGTGCAACATGCAGGCTCTTCTTCATCGCTGGTGAAAGTGCATAGCTAATGGTGATGACTACGTTGAAAAATAGTGTTTTATAGCTGAGAATTTGCTCATTGGTTATTGTGTTCTTTGTATTTGCTGTAGAGGAGTAATTTTTAATCATTTATAAATACTGTTTTTTCCACTGCACTCTGTCACACTCATCTTTCTCACCTCCAAAAGTTGTCTGATACCCTTAGGGCTACGGCTTTCCCCAGGCAAAATCCCCATAGGCTAAGCTGCTGAACCACCAACGGTTCTGAAGAGAGAACACCTAATAGTCACCCCAACCAACGTAATAAAAAACATGCAACTCAAACTGCACAGCTAAAAAATACCAAGTGCATATACAGAAAATGCAAGACATCTCTGTTTATCATATAATGCTTGGCAATTGTAGCATAAATTTGGTAAGGTCAAAAAACTCCAACAATTTCTAATGCTCCTTTAAAAACTGTGTTTGGTAGCAAGTTAGAAAGGAAGAAAAAGAAAAAAAGAACTCACAATTCTATCCGAAAATTAAGCTTGCTCATTCCTAACCTTCTTCTTGATGTCATCAGCAAAGCTTCATTTAAAATAACTAAGCAAAGTAATACACTATTCCGAAGCTGAGGCCTTCTGTCTTTGAAAGGCTATAACTGAGATTGTCTAAGTATCAATGATCTTAGAAAGTAATTTGTAAGTTTGCAAACAAAGCCAGAAACAAGATGTGAATCTGTACATTCCTCTTGTTTTAACTGTATTCATACAATGACATTATTCATTTATAATCTAAACGCCACCATGAGGTAGAATCATAGAATCACTTGAGTTGGAAAGGGACCCTTAATGGTCACCGAGTCCAATTCCCCTGAAATGAACAGGAACACCTACAGCTTGATCAGGGTGCTCAGAGCCCTGAGGTAAGGAATACAATCAGTAGTGCCC
This sequence comes from Meleagris gallopavo, assembly GCF_905368555.1. Classification (NCBI taxonomy): domain Eukaryota; kingdom Metazoa; phylum Chordata; class Aves; order Galliformes; family Phasianidae; genus Meleagris; species Meleagris gallopavo. Next base: position 122,859,729 of record NC_139404.1, read on the forward strand.
ATGCTAAAAACTTCTTGGGGAGTTTAGAAGTAACATTACACAAAATGACCTTTTTTTTGTGACTACCTCCCAAACCCCAGTCAGTACCACTGAATCCATTCTCTCTATGGCCGGGGAGAGACAATTACAACAGCGAAATGACATTTTGGGATTGGTGTTTCACAACAGCTTTGAGAGGAAATCAGAAAAGGCACCACCACTCGTAAAGCTGAGAGGGCGATGAGCCTAACGCAGGGTTTTGGAAGACTAGGAAGAAAACTTTGAAGGCCCTTTTTTGTACTTCTACAAAGTATTTTAAAAGAGTAACTTAATCATTCACTGCAGAGATTCAATTTATCTTTCCAAGTTTCTATCATGACCGGATAGTATCACAAACCTTCCTGAAGTTATGGCTTTATTTCAAAGATCTTCTCTTAACAGCAGTTTATTATATACAAAACACTGTACTACTGCCAATGAAGAGATAAGAAAATTATGACAGCATTTGTAATGAATCCATAGTGATAAATACTATGCTAATATACATTTAATGTTCATAACGTAAGACATGACTAGCGTCCCAACTTACACAAAAGAAAGTGAAGGTAGCAGATCTGTAAAGAAAGTAATATTCTAGCAGAGGTACCGTAAATTCACGCACACTGTGCTTCAGATAGACACTTCTAGAATTTGTCTAAATAGGATGTTTTGGGCAGACCCGAAGCAGCCCAACCCCCACTTGGATGCATACAGTCTCCAGCTACCTTAGCGTGGCACCGCACTTCATCTAACAGAACCTCCCCTCCCAGAGCTTGTTAGCTCAGGTTCAGAGATGCATTAACCACAGCTACCTGGCTCCCAACCAGCTCAAAGCACGAGCCGAATTTGCAACACAGCATTTAGACACAACCAAGAGCATCTCATAATGAAACTGCTTACTCACCTTATTCATCTCACTTACTTCATCTAGTGGAATAAACTACTCACCCGTATTGCTACACGAAGAGCATTCACATGAAGAATCTAGGGCACTGCTTATTCACACCCAAGCTCACTGAACTCCAGCTTTTCCAGGTAGAAAAATTTGTGCTCAGTGAAGGCCAAAAACAGGACAGTCTTTGCTGACAGCAAAACCGATGTCAATCTCTATACCTGAGAGCATTTCAGACCATACACCTTTGATCCACAGGGACAAACACAGGCTGCTGTCACTTCCAGGAGGTTCATTAACAGCAGGTATTTCACCAGCAAATCTGCTGCAGGACTCTGGATCTTTTCTATCCCAAGGTTGCCTTGCTTGCTCACATCTGAGGGAAGCCAGACCAAAAAGTCTGGCTTGTTGCACAGGTCACCCAGCCCAGCAGTTACACGGTAAGCTTACATCTGTCCTTTCTTTGGTAACACAATCACATGAACACGCACTCCACAGAATGGTGACAGCCAAGCCTATACCATAAGATGTGGCACACTGTAATTTCAAAATGTATTTATATTAATTAATTATAGCTCTTTTTATCAAGAAGAAGACAGAAATGTTGTTTGGTTTTAGGACTTGGCTTTTGCTTCAATTAACTGGCTACCAAATGCTAGCAGGCAGAGACATTATATATATGTGTGTGTATACATATATAGATATATATATATATATATATATATACACACACACACACGTACATCAAGATCTTGAGTCCGGTTTCTTACCAAAATATGGATATGCTTTTTTTTTTTTTTTTTTTTTTTTTGTAATAGTTACTGTTAGAAGTCTATTTGGCTTCTACTCCTTCAATCAACTTCAAATTTTGCTGAAAGCCCCCAAGCCATTCAAATACTTATGGAGCCTGGAGCACACAGGAGGCCCAGCAGAACGAGAAGCTCATGCTCACACCTCCTCGGGTATCACAAAAACCACTAGGGAGCAAGTGGATGCAAATACCCCAAATGCAAGGCAGCATCCAGCAGAACATTCACCTTCCCAGACACTGAAGTCAATCAGCTGTAAGACACAAATCCACAGGAAACCAGGCTTTGTTAGTTCCGGGACTCACGGAAATACCTGATTTATATAAATGGTGACATTTTCCACATCCACTGCAAGCTTCTTTAGCGCAGCAAGTTTGGTATCCTGCAAGGCATCTCCCTGCCCTACCCTAGACATTCACGTGCAAACTACCCAAATATTTTCCCTTCCAAAAGTTATTTTCTTTAAAAATACATTAAATATTTCCTTTAAAAAATCCACAGCTAGTCCTATTTATGTGACTGTTTGCTGGGTGGAACAAAGTTAGATGCTAAGCTGGAAATACCGTAACAGCTGAGTATTTTAACTGGCAACACCCTTGTAATGACATGCCTGTGTGTCATATCAGCTACAGACACCACAACTTCACAAATCTGACATCTCCCAGCTTGAAAATTAATTTAGCGTGTTTATTGGAATTTTACATGCACATTTGCACAGACATTCTTGCATAGAAAATACCTAAGAGCACTGCATCGAGTGCACATTCTGGAGCCTGATGCTCTGCAGCCCCTTTAAAACCAGTTGGTGCACCAGACCTCCAGAATTGCATAGTATTCTTGTGCTGTGCCACAACACAATTCATGCTATGGTAGCTCTTTTATAAACTAAAAATCTGAAGGGGGGTCGTGCTTTGTTTTTAAGAGATTTGATCTCTCTCCAGATAAAAATCAACAGCGGTATTACCTGTACCGCTCCATCCATACAGGTGTGCAGTTTGCATATTAGCACTGTTATACAAGGAACTTGTCCTACATAAACAGAAGCTGCGTAAGGATGCTGCAGTTCCTTCTGAATCAAACACTGTTGGGCTTGGGAGACTTTTTTTTCTCCCCTAATTTGAAAGCAAATTTATGGTGGTACATGGGAAGATTACTTCTTTAAAATAAACACCAGATGCATTGAGAAACTACAAGTTCATTCCCATTTTCAGCACTTTCTGGCTGTTTTGCTGCCATGTTTTGTAACTTGAACTTTGCTGACGATTGTTTTGTTGCATTTTGTAAATAAAACAACAGGGGGAGAGTAGGGAACTGAGTTAACCCTGGATTTGGCCATGTAGTAAATATCTAAGTCTTTATTAAAAATATTTCTTCTGATTAAAAGTGACTCACCCATGAGAATCAAAGAGATAGGAATTTGGAGACTTGCCAGTTCATACAATAACTGTGTTTATTTGTCTTAATAAATATTTAAGAAACGTGACTTGTGGTATTTGATACAACTGAGCCCGGTTAAAAGGCCACCCTCCATGACATAAGCAAATACCGTCTGTCCTCTTTATTTGTCTGACTTGTCCAACATTCAAGGCTAATCTAGTTTTAGGTCAGGAAAAAAGACTGCGGTCTGTCATTTTAAACAAACCATTGTAGTAAAACGTGAACAGGAAATTCCTAGCTACACTGCTCAAAGAACAATGATTAAAAAAACAACGCCAACTTGCAAAGTACAAGGAGCCTACAAACTATCGCAGGGCAGTTTGGGTGGAAGAAAAAGAAATAAAAACAAGAAATTTAACACATACAATTACCTTACTAAGTATTTTACAGCCCTCCTCTGCCCCCCTTGCCCACCCCACTCCTCTAAATGTAGCAAGGGATCCCTCAGCCTTTGCTAAGGGAGAAACCTTGCTATCCAAAGGGGGAAGACAGCAGTACATACAGCTCAGTCTGATACCTTGGAAATATCCTGCCCGCGAGAGCTAGCGCAGGCATGCCATTCATTCCACAACATATAAATGCCCTCTTTAGAGCCTCAGCTAAGCAGCAGTTTCATTTGGATTTTGAGGCACAGGTCTGCCTTGTTTTTCAATAAGCAGCAAGCTATTTTTACTGTAGGAAAAAAAAAAAAGGCAGCATTTTAAAAGCATGCCTACTTACATATAGACAGTATATAAAATGGGTAAAATGTGGATTCGAGAAAAATCTCCAGTATTAGCATTCTATTCATAGCACAGATTTTCCTCTCAAAAAAAGAAAAACAAAACAAAACAAAACAAAAAAAAAACCCACAACTTTTTCTGTTTTCATTTATACCAAGGGTAGTGTCTGAAAATGTTTCAAATGTCTTCAAGTGAAGTGCTCTGACAACTGCTTGGGATGTACTCTTATAGAAATGCAGACATTCGACCATCTCCACTGATTAGGAAGAATATATCCCTCTTTTTTTCTAACTTCAGACAGAAATCACAGCAAAATGTAACTATATCACTTTTAATGTAAACTGCTAACAATAAGAAATAAACCTACAGAAAGAGCTTATTAACCTTTATGACACCTCGACCTTTTTTTCCTTCACAGTAGACATATTCTAAAAATATCTGTATATGGGTGTTAGTATGAAAATCCTCATCCAGTTTGAGGAATAAGTTCTGGACTATGTATGTAAACAGTCAAAGACAGAAAAATGAGCATATGATCCCACAGAGCTGCATTCTGAAGAACACCATTCATGGACTGGAGGGTGGAGAAAGAGTTTCCACAGCCAGGACACTGTCCACAGTTTTTGGGGTGTTTCTAATGGAACCAGAGCTTCAGATACAGGCTAATTTAGGGACAGGCTTAAGGAGGACAGAAAAGCCTTTTATAAATGCTCCATGGCTTCTAAATGCAAAGAAACCTATGATTGTGATTAAGGTCAAGAATAAACATGATTTTCTTTATCAGTCATCTCCAAGGAAGAAACAAGCCAAATATCTGAAGAACAATGTGGGCCATCAGTCACAGGCTCTCTTAACTCCAGAAACTCCAGATGTTCACACACGGTACAGAATTACACAGAGGATTCCAAAAATTTATGAGAGTAAGTTTTAGTGACAGTATGATGCAGTTCTGCTTTAACAACAGGACTTTTTAAAAATTCTGGCATTCTTAAATGTAAGGCATTAGGAAAAAAACACATAACATAATCAATGTTGTAATTAGATACCAATTCCAAAATAAGCAGGTAATGGCCAAAAAGCTTCCAGAGAAAGCAATGAAGTCTTTAATCCGTGGATACTAAGTGAGATCTGGTCAGTAGTAAGGACAGTAATAAAAACGTATTATTATCTTCAAGCTGCTTTGCAGATACTGCGCAAGTTGGGAGGACTCAACTCACCCCTAGCAAGCCGATGCCCAGAGAATACTACCAACTCCATCAGCCCTATTACCAAACAGAAGCCACAAATGGGCATGGACTGATCTACAAGATTATTCCCAGAGGTAAGCAACTCAATGTGTTACAGCCTCGTGCGGGACAAGAAAATTCATCTGCACCTGTACCGAGCTTTCTAAATGGGGCACTTCAGGTTTCAGTGGAAGATTTACAAAAATGGACTGTTCTCTATAATCACTGGAGTTTCATTCAACGTCAGATTTCTAAGATATTGTCACCGATTTTACAGACGCTTAAAAATAATAATAATAAAATCTCATCTATATGCACCACCTGGTGTTCTTGCCTTTCATTGAGTCATAGACAGATAGCCTGTAACTTGGCTTAGCATGAACATAGGTTTATATCTTAGGGATTGCTTAAATGCTTACATTTTTTAAAATACACTTCTGAGAAAACCTTTTTTTTTTTCTTAAGCACACAACACTCCTAGGAGATAATTTAGGGTATCAAAAACCATGCCAAAATTTCCACATTTATCATATTTGCAAATGCATTACAAGTGAAAACAGTGGGTCACTCCTTAAGACACCCTTGAAACCGTAAGAACAGACTGAATACGAAGGATTAGGAGGTTCTTAATTGCTGTTCACAGTCAATGGTAGAAAACACTATGGTCTTTTTTTGTGTGTGTCTTTTCTTTTAAATGATCATGGTACAGCAAAACTTCCACAGACCATTTCCCAACTCTGATTTTCAGAATTGTAAGGTGAGAGAGAATAAGGGCTACTAAAACAGAAGCATTGAGGCTACAGCTGAAATTTCAGATGGTTAATTAATTGACGTTGCACGAAACATTCACCTACTCCTTCCTATATACTTGTGCTTGGATACATGTACATGGACTAGAAGACTTTTTGTTTATTTCATAATATCCTGGCGGAAAGAAAAAAAAGAAAGCCTGTCCTATTCAAAGCAAAATAAGTAAATAAATAAATAAATAAAATAAAAACCAATGCAGTTCAGTGGTTAACTTCCCCCCTTCAACACCACCATCCTGAGAAGGCACGTAACCAACGCACTTCAAGGACACCAATCGTACTCCACACTGCAAATCAAGTCAAAGGGCCTTAACTGAAGCTAACTATTCATTAAAACCAAAGAAAATATTATTAAATTCAGTGCATTGCACGACGTGATGGGAAGTGAAGGAAAAGCTAAACTTTTGGCAGTGTGCAATGCTGCCAAAGCATGGAGAACAGTTAGATGCAAACAGTGAGATGGACAGGAGCAGGACAAGCACTGGGACCTTGTATGGGAACTGCTGAGTCAGGGTCTGAAGCACTGACTGATCACCTGAGGAAAGGAGTGGGTCAGCCATGGGAATACAGGTGAAGGCAGTTCAGCTGTGTGACCTGTGTGGAAACCAGGCTCCACTCCTGCTAGACCCCATTTAAGGGCTGTAGAAGGATCTCTTCCTGGAGATCCCTCCTTTGTGGAGTTTTTTCCTGTGAGCCTAGATCTTCAGATATGGGTGAGCATTTTCTCTCTGTTTGTCTCTTTTCCATTCCATTATGATAATCTTTCCAACTGCAACAGAACTCCTGTGCTTCATATCTGCACATGCTCCCCTTGACCAAGGCATAAGAAATCTCATAGTTTTAGACTCTTACCTATGTTGGAGTTTCTTTTGATTAATACATAAATTTATGGCTAACCAGTTTGGATGCAGAAATACCTAGTTTTGTTGGTTTTTGATTAAATGGAAGAAAAAAAGTTCATACACATAGCTGTATTTGAGGAAGGACTGTATTCAAGAAGGAATCTCAAAGCATATGAAAAATTAGACTGTGATTTCCAAGGAGAACATTTTGACCATCTGTTCTGCAAGCTGGTACTAGTAAACATTTTTCTAAACAAATAGTTCTGTAACTTGATTGGCCCTTCTGAGCAGCTATATTAAACACAGAAATCAAATGTCCATGCAGAGTCTTGAGCACATGGTGTCTATTTATCACAAATCTCAGTACAGCTACAACCACAAGAGCGTAAGGTCTTTCTCTGAATAAACTATAAGCTGGTGGAAAAGCACAGAATCATAGTTGTCTTATCTTAGAACTCAAACAAATGCAAAGTTTTTAAATGGATGTCATCACTCTGTATGTAGGTTTTTTTAACTGAAATTTGACAAGCTACCTACTGGTAAACGCTATAAATGTACTTTCAATTGTATACTATAAAGGACAAGTCAGCTTTTATTTCTCTAGCTCATAAAGGACAACTAATAGGCTAATTTATGTTTGTTATCAGTCACTCTTACAGGCTAGTTAGACAGATATTCCTCCAATTGACCTATGACCAACAGTTGTGATGCTCCTTTAATCAGATTGTCTTGAGTTTTGAGCTTAATTTATTTTGACATTTGGGTTTCAGAGATTTTTATCTATCCACTGTATCGTGTATTAAATATTTCAAGTCTTAGTTTTAACCAAAAGATGGAGGGAAAACAAAAGGCACACAAGTATTTAAACAGCAACTTCCAAACACATGCAAAATACTTTCTCCATCTGCAAACGATCCCTACATTGCCAAAAAGAAAATAAAAATGTTAATTTAGTTTTTACTCTGAAGTTCTCTTCTAAGAATGTGTTCAAGTCCAATTTTGGACTGTATTCTCCTTTGAGAAGTGCATCACAATTTGTTTATGCTACAGAATTAGACAGTCATGCAGTATTTCAGCTGTTTTCCCAAGCACGGGTCAGCCACTCTTTCTAAGAATGCAGTGCGTATTAAGGTTTTAAAAAAAGTCTCATTTTTAGCTGTTTAAATTCCAATCCAATATCAAATAAATCAACTCTGAAATATTATACATTTCCAGCTTCGATATCAAACTCTGCATTTTGCCATAAACAATCCTAATCCTGAATGTGTGAATAAGCTTCAGCCTAAGTACAATATAAATCAAAATAGTTTCAAGAACATTCCCCATACATATTTCATCATGAAAATAATTCTTTCAGAAAGCTATGAAAGATAGCTTTTGAATCTCTACTGCCAGTTCAAGAGTGTTGATATCACTGTACTTTATTTTTGTTCCAATGCCAACTAAATATCCTGAAAAGCCTTCAAAAAAAGAAATGGGGGGGGGAGGAGGGGGGGGAAACACAACCAAAGAGCAGTAACTTCAGTCTTCAGTCACTAACTCAGCCCCTGACAGGGATCAGCTCCATTCACCAGAGGGCTAACAGCATCAGCATCTCCTCGGTCCACTACCAGGGGAGACAGCAGACTCATCACTAGACGCACTAGACCTTCCCTCTCTAGCAAAACACCCACAGAAAGGTTAGGTAGAAAAAGACAAAGTGAGAAATACTCCAGCTTACTGGAAAATGCAAATATACCTCAAGCAAGGATCATTAGGTAGGAGCTGTATTAAATGTCTGGCTGAAATGATTGAACATGCCATGAAAAGCAACAGATCCATCAACTTTTAGCAGTTGCTCTCCTTTGTTTTAGCACGGAGCCCACCAAGTTCAAATTAATTCTCCTACTAGGAGAGAGTCAAGGAACTATTAAGACCCTCAGAGCATACCATAACTAAATCTACATCTCTATTCCCTTGTCAGTGATGAACAGTCCAGAACTGGGACTCCATCTCCACCAAATAGGCTCAGGACTGGTAGCCAGATAAAACTACGGCATCAGCGTTCTTGCCCTTCTCAATAAGTAGAGAGATAAAAGCCTTGCATATCATGTATTTCCAGACCTACAGCCCACTCCTCTTCAGCCTGGAAATTTTAACTTTTTAAGCCCCTTAAAAATACCCCAAACTGCCTTTTGATCAGCAGTAGCCCAAAACACTTATGATGAAGGCACCTTCCAAGCCATTCCAACAGCCACATTGTTTCACCATCTCCTTGCCATGCCTTTTCTCTCTACCCCCTGCCCCAAGCACCCTGTGTCTCCACACCAAGCTGAGATCCACCTTGGAGGTTCTCCACATCCTGCTACCACCCACCCAACCTCAGATCCAACTCGTTCACGCATTTCCAAGGCACTGCAGAGCCACCACCCTCCCTGGATTCCCATCTGATTCTATACCCCATACACATCCTTCATTCTCTGCTAGCAGTAGCAACACTCACCAACTTCACCAACCCTTCCTAAGCACTTACAAGCTGTGATTGAAAACCCAAATCAGTTCTATTGGACAGTATCCCTCTCTACACTTCTAAATAGCCGTTTCAACTCTGCTACCCAATGGAAGAAGTTACTGTGAAACCCATTCGTGTCTCTTATATTGTTTTTTATACATCTGTCTTAGGTTTGAAAAGTGAACTCTTACTTTGAAATATACGTTGGAGATGTGTTGTTTTACCATGGGAATATTTTAGAAAAATCAATAGTCAGGACTGTTATTCACAAAAAACAATCTACAGAAGGGGGTTTAAAACTGACTCATCACTTTTGCCTAAGTCAGTTTCTTACTGAACTAAACTTAATTGCCATAAGCTATTTAAATATCCACCTGCCCTAAGGGCAAATCAGCTCCAGGAGCTAAACCAGCCAAAACTCACCCTCCCCAAAACCAGAAAAATGCAAGGCTCAACAGTTTATTTTTGCCAGTTGTGCTTTCCGCAAGGTTGGATACCACTGCAAGAGGTGCGAGACCATGGAGCTGGAGGGGAGCATATGCTGCTTTTGACAGCAGGTAAAGCAGGTAAACATTCACTGTGCAGTGCTGGATTGCCTTGCTGGGCACGCACCCCGCTCTGCAATGGGAGGTACAAAAAGTACCTACAGGAAGGATGTTCTCCTCTTCAGTCAGCTTCTTGCAGCCAGAAACAAGCTGAAGATTACATAGAGCTGTAGTACTGCCCAGCTTTGCTGGTGAATGTGAGCAGTCACATCTGTAGCAGATAAGACATTCAGGAAGTTCTATTTTTAACTCTGGCCAGAAAAAGTATTAGTTTTACTTTGTTTCACTAAATACCAGCAGAATACTTCTGTTCAGCCTCACATGCAACTTCACAAAGTTCTACCTTTCAGTAAACAATACAAAATTATAAACCAACATGACATTTAACAGACACTTTCTACGGTACTTGTTAAGAGGACTTTCTATGTTATGCATACATTCCTAATTTTATCACCTACAAGTCATTTGTTCCTATGTTTGCATAGTGCTGTCACTACATTTACGTTCACTAAAAAAAAGAAAAAACACGTTATCTCAAACCAATTATTAGAATCCAAGTCTAAATGACTTTTTTTCCTCTGTATAATAGAACTTAAGGCTCTGTCCTAGCCTCACCACGTTTCAAATCTTGCTTTCGCGAACGTGTGGATCACAGATCCTGAAAAGCAGATGCTCCCTTTAGAAGGCATTAATGCAAATACCTGATTTGCCTTTGACAAAGCTTGGTGGTGCTTAATGCTTATATTAACTCTGTTTAATATATATTAACTTATATAAGCTTATATTAACTATCGGTTTACGCATAGAAGAAACAGTCAAGTGCTTTTCTGGCAGTTTTGTGACAGATGAAGGTTTATCAGTTTATCAGATCCAGCTTAAAAGTAAGGCAGCCACAGACCCCTTCAAGAATAAGCCCCTGCAACACGTGCCATTGTACTGCTGCACCACAATGAAGTCACAAGCCCTAATTTAGCCCTTTCTAGCCAGCACACAAACACAATAAGGCAGGTGTCTGCATTCACTATCTAATTGCTGGAAATACATCCATTTAAAAGTCAGCAAAAACTACATATCCACAGCAAAAAAAAAAAAAAGAAAAAAAAAAGAAAAGCCTTCACTTTTAACAAAGCCTTAGAAAGCTTAACAATGCTCTTTGTTAATGAGGTAATCTCAGCTGAATAGCTGCTTGGATGCTTTAGCAGACATGAATTAGTCTTGCAGATTTATGCTACCCAGATTTTCAAACTACACGTATTTTATCCAGGGGAAAAAAAAAAAAAAAGCTAAATCATAATTAACTACTATTGGGATAGACTGAAAACCTTTAATTTTTAGGAAGAAAGAATGGATGCCTTCCATCCCTACTTTCCAAGACACTGAAGTAATAAAGCTGTTGAGCTTTTATAATCTTCAGTGATTGAAGGCATAGCACTAATTTTTAACAATGCTGTATTACAAGAATAGTTTACCAGAAAATATGAATACTCACTTCATACAGACGTTGCTTTTCCAAAGCAACAGAAATTCCGCAAGAAATTAAAAACTACTCTTGAAAATACCCAATTCAGAGAGCTGAGAAAAAATAATAATAGTGTTAAATTCTTTATAATGAACCAGGTCATTAACGATTACTTGCTATCAGAATCTAACAGTCAAAAGCAAAGACTAAGTTTGAATACACACCTGGCACTAACGTTAATTCTGAGACACTTGCACTTACTTATTTTCAATCACAAACAACTTCATTTGAGTCCCTATATAAAATACCCGCCCATACCAGCTATAATGACAAAGCAGATACACAAATGCATCTTTCTTTTGAAAAGGCAAACAAATAGGTGTGTCGTGGCATCTATACATGACACTTTCCAAACAAATGTCAGCTATAACATGCCTTTAAATATATTACTGAACTATTTTCAACAAGTGCATGGATCAGTTGGGGCAGTGCAGCCCCTTCTTACTGCACTGTGCTGCACCCGTGTTCCCAGCCAGATGCCAGAGAGCAGCTGCAAGGCTTTCCCATCCTCAGCATGGATGCATCCAGGCTTGACATTTGCACAGAAAATTCAAAACATCTGGAACTCAAGTAATACTTTGTACGCGCTGTTTTTAATATAAATTCTATCAAGTCCACTGCATTTACTGCAAGCTTGGAGTAACTGAACTATGCGACTGCAGTGCCCCAGGTGTCTCAAGCAACAGAGGTAAACTGGATTTCTTCCTTGCTGTGTTCAGAGGAACAAGCAGGCAGATAAATTTCCCCACTTTCTAACGAAAGTATGGCTGCTCTCCCAATCCATACGAGATATATTTAGCTGGATACGTTATATATAGGTCAGGAGATGTACCATGCAGTGTAGGCAGTAAAAATAGATGTTCATAGACAATGGGACTTCAACCGATAGCTGAGTTAGGCAGAAAACCACTGAATTGGATAGTTTCATCTAAAGAACTAAGAGTAGAAAAACTATTTAAACATTTAATCTCTCTCATTATTAAAAACATGTTGTATTTCTGTTTTGAACTTCTAACTGCCAGATATTATTGTAAATCTACTAAACAGAAGAGCTCTGCAGTCTCAGATATCACCTCTTTCTACAACCGGTACTCAAACCACTTCTTAAACACCTCTTCAGCTCTCACGGGACAGCACATCTTCCAGACCCTTTCTCATTCCATTCTTTTAGTTTTGTTTTTGGACAATCATTTTCATCTCTCACAAGCTTATCACTGACAGCCTAGAGAGTAAATTTACCCAATTGCAACCTGCTTCCCTTTAATCATTTTCAAGCATCATTTTAAAAAGTACTTGTCTGCATCCTATAAAAAATTACTTTTTGTTGTGAGCACTCTGCATCACACAAAGAAAGCACGTGACCTAAATCTGTCTGATCAACACTCAGTTTTCTTCCCATTCCACAAATAGCATCAGTTCAAAACAAAAATATGAGCTAACGCAGGTGATAATTAAAATACAATAAAAAGGAAGTGGTCAAGAGAACTCTCAAAGCACATAGGAACGCAAAGGATACTTTCCAAAATGGTAGTGGTACTATCTATGTTGTTGTTTTCATCTCTATGGTCTGATTTCTGGGTGGTCTTGTGTGGATCCAAAAGTTGGACTTGATGATCTGTATGGGACCCTCTCAACTCGGAGTACTCTTATCATTCTATGAATGAAAACGCTGAATGACACTAACTGTAACTCATAGTGGAGGAGTTGAAGCCCAACCTAGAAAAATGCTGTCTGTGAAAAATCTTGATTTAAATGATTATTCTGATTGTCAGTGGGCTGCCGAGTACTGCCAACTGGACAGATATAGTGCAGCAGTTTAGCAGACAATCCCTTGCCTTTAGAAAGAGGTCACTGCCTTTCTGACACTATCACACACAGGTCCTCCAGAAGATTCTTTGCCTTACTAGAGAGGCACTTCTTTCAGCTGTGGCAGAAGTTTGAGTACCCATCCCAACTTATTTCATTTGCCAGTCCTGATCTGTCTTCAGAGTTGCTCCTCTCCACGTGTCAAGCAAGGCAAGAAAATGTATGTAGATGTTTATCACTAAAAATGCTCACTTAATACAAAAGCAATAATAGTTAAGCAACTTTAATCTCGAATTTTCCAGCTTTGAATATCTGGCATAAATATCCTTTGATTCAAGCTTCTCATTTGCAATCTCCATTCCTTTATAAAACCAAGCTGGGGAAAGAGAAACCACATCACACGGCATCACACCTCGCTTTGCCACTTGCTGTTAACATTAATTGCCAGATTACACGAGTAGTTAGCTGTGGCAGCTTCCATCCTGCTTCACAGAAAGAAGATGCAAACTGGGTAACACAGCAAATATATGATGAGTATGAGGAGCCCTGGAATAGTTTTGGAGAGACAGTCAGCACTTCTGCATTTTTCTGTCCATTACCCACTTCCTCATGCTCTTCTGTAGTTCACCCCTGATAACATGTCCCTGCTTATAGACTTCCTCAGGCTGACTCCTTTCAAGCCCATGAGCCTTTCCTGCTATTTCCACTTTCCATAACTTGGATTTTTTCTCAGACTCCTTGCCCAGCATATCTTGCACCTCTGGACCCCTGCCTCACACTTCACACCTTGTTCTTATATTTCCCTTTCCAATTCTCCTCTCTCCACCAAGACTCTGCAGGCTTCTTTCCACTCATGTTTTCTGACTCTTGAGACTACAGTGCTCCTTTTCCCTCGGGGTTCCCCGCACAGCCAAGAAAAGAGCTGACACCCTCATACCCTGAACCCTCACCAGACCGGTTTCCTCTTACCTGTTTTTCCCTGTCCTACTGGTTTTCAGGCCAGTTCCCCTACTTTTTGCTTCCCAGGCTTCAGGTGCCTTCTTCCAACCCCCCAGATTGCTTTGCTCTCCTCAGCCTACCACCAAGACATCTCTCCAGCTGTCAAATTCCAAGGCCAATCCTGCCTGTTCCCATTCTTCTTGCTCCAACTCACGTCCTCTACAAGGTTCCTCCCCCTGTGCTAAAACTAAGCAGATCTGAAGACTCAGAATTAAATAATTGCTGAGGACACAGGACAGAAAAGCACCCTGGTTTCAATTAAGACATCAGCAGTTCAGCTTGCAGGAAGCTTCTGCAAAACATAGTTGCTAAAAATCCAAGTCCCTACGCAACCCATACGAATTTTTCAAAGCCTCCCAAACTAGCCCAAACAGATGATTTCTCCATGCAAAGACACTGTTTTACCTTACAAGTTTAAAGCCCTCATTCCAAAGCATGTAAATCTTCAAATAAACAAACAAACAAGACAACTCACATCAAAAAGCTGAAAGAAACAATTTACCTTCCCTAGTGCTATTCTGAAAAAAACAACAACACTACCTCTCAGCGTGGAACACCTTTGCTGCACAGCCTTATAACAAACAGCAATTGTAGTAAGACGTGGTGCCACCGGGATCATCAGTATCAACCACAAATGTAGTCAGTCTTTTATAAGAACATTTACAACCCTCAGTTATTGACCTACATCTCAATATAGCAAGTGCTGTGCAAACAAGAGATAAAAAGGTCATTCGCCGCATTGAAGAACTTGCAATCCATTAAGATTAAAGACTGTTATAACAAGAGGAAAGCATGCACTGAACAGTTCCAGGTTAAAATCTACAGGATCTGCCAGACAAGCACCCAGCAATCTATACAGATCAACACAGCAATCTCTATCAACCTAACCACAGATTTGATACCAAAGATAAGAGGCTTTTCAAATTTGCTCATCTTAACATTCTTCTACCATCCTCCCTTTTCTTTATTCATTTATTCCACTTTTTCTTACCCTACAAAAACCACACAGCATCCACTCCTGTGTTCTTTAACCCTTTCTACTCTCTACCCCCAAATCCTTCACGCAGCACATTTCTCCTTCCTTAACATCTCCAATTAGTACTTCCTTCTCCTCTTTGCTTGATTGGGTTTTTTTTTTTTTCTTAAATCAAATCACTGTTTCATATTAAGTGCACTAATCTAACTATACAAAAGGCTGATAAATCTCAAAGGGAATGCTGAAAAGAAAAACAAATACTAAATTTGCTACAGGGAAAGAAGAGCCAGTGGGGATGTTTAGAGGATTACTGCCCATAGGAAAGCTCAGAGGTGCTGATTCGCAGAGCCCTGATCATGTGCATACCATGGCCTGAGGTCCCATAGTTCTGCCCAGTTCCTCCTGGATAGAAAACAAAGTATTCCATGAACACAGAAACAAAGCATCCAACTACCAAACAGAGAATGTTGAGATACAATACAAGCATGTTATCCTATCCCTCACTTTTTCAAGTTCTTTTTGAAGGAACAAACAAAAAAACAACTTTAGTACCATTTCCCTGATGCTTTTACATTTCCTTCAAAAACTTTGGCAGAACACAACTAACCTGATCCATCCCTACTTCGCTGCTGCCCCCAGGAATCTGAACGGCTGCAATGAAAACCAAGACTGTGGCCACCTTCTCCTATACAGAAGAGACGCCTCACTACAGCAACAATAGAAGCCTATTCACAATAGGAGATCAACTTTGCAAGACTAAAACTAGCTTCTGCTACTTGAATTCTAGAGGAATTATTGATGTTCATTTGTCAAAACACTGTCTTTTCTATCTGCCCCAGTGCAGATGTCTCAATCACTGTTCTGCAGCCTATTCTAGCCCAGTGTGAAAAACAACTTTGTTTAACAAACACCATTGCAAAGTATTTAGAGAAATTTTCAAGCACTGTATGGAGTTTCAATTATTTTTTCAAAATAAAGTCGTAAGTTTAACAATGCCATTTAAGTTGAACACTGCTACATTCTAACTGCTGTCAAACACTGCAGCGAATTGCTAAAACTTTTTATTTGTTATCCATATGTAAGAGATTGCAGAAGACAAAACTACTCACCCCCTGAAATGCAATGGCAGGGATGGCATGCAGAGAAGCCACAGACAATCTGTTATGTTATTAGTTTCCCTCTGAACAGAGTATTGCAAGTAACTGAGCAATAGAAACTACAGGTAGATCGTAAAAAATGTGCTATTGAAAGCCAACCAGCAAGTATTTAATACATCAGCAAAACATACGTGCATGCATAAGTATGTCTAAACAAAGAGACAAAAGATCTTGATCCCATCGGTAAATATTTAGGCTATTTGAACTGTTATGTATCGCTGTGCGAGAGCAAGAATTGCTGAAATTGCTGCAGCTTTTAACCAGGCTGCGCTTAAATGTTTCTGTGGCCTGCTTAACATTCCAGGCATAGCTCTGGCAAGGTAGCTCTGGCCGAGGTTCAAACTGTCCTTGTCCAACTTTCACTTACTATAAAAACATTGTTTAATATAGAAAAGCATACACGGAGACATATGTTTCTTATTTCGCAGACACCTTGAATACTGACACTTGTGTTCAGTAACTCGATGTGGAAATTTTTAGGCGAAGGCTTTCAAGTGAGGCTGTATTTACCAGACGGCCCCGCTGCAGCAGACGTTTCCACACTCCCACAGGTTTTAAGTCGTAGCACATTCTTTATCGGCTGAGCACAACCCCATCAAAACCCGGCAATACGGACTGACCGTAATGGAAATGAAGAGGCCAGCCCAACCCTACCGCGCGCCCCAGGTCTGGGAGACGGCGGAACACTGTCCTGGAACGCAGCAGACAGCAATTTGTAGCAGGCCGTGTATTTGTCAAACTGAGCGAAGGAATGCATCGCTTCGTTTACCTCTACGCAGCGATATCTTTTACGAGAAGGTAATCTACCAAATTACTGCACTGCGTCTCAAACTGCCTCCAATTAATTCGAGCCAGCTAATAAATCAATACGGGCGAACAACCCGGTTACAATGCTGCAATTCCAGTTACAATTCCAGCGTCCGGAAAACAAAACCACGGCGCTCCGTCCCGGCCCGCACCTCTCCCGTCCCTCGGCCAGGCAGGGGCCGCACGCCCACCGCAGCCCTCATCGTGCCTCTGTAGCTTTACTCGGAGCCAGAGGCCGCGCACCCCGCCCCGCCACCCGGCGTGAGGCGCTCCGGGGGCCAAGGGCCACAGCCGGCAGCGGAGCGGGCAGCCGGGCCCGGCGGGGCGCGGCACGGGAATCGGGACGGCCCCCGCCCGCCTGCCCGCACCCGAACGGAGGCACGCGCACCCGGCCCCACGGACCGCAGCCCCGCAGCGGGCTCGGGCGGGTGCCGGGCGGCTCCCCGCGGCCGGAGTTCAGCGTCCGGGCCGGGCCCTCGTCCCCCGGAGCTCGCCCCGCCGCGGGCCCCTCCGCTCGCCGTGCTTCCCCGCCGCCCTACCTGTCGCGGGGGTCGATCCACGAGGTCTGCCGGGTGTTGTGGTCGATGTAGAAGACGCGCCCGTCGAAGTCCCTCGCCTCCTCCCAGCCGGCGGGCAGCGGCAGTTCCGAACTCTCCCGGCCGCGCTGCCCGCCCGCCGCCGGCCCGCCGCCCTGCCCCGCCGCCCCTTGCTGCTGCCGCTGCCGCCGCCGTCCGCCGCTCAGCCACGGCATGGCCGCTCCGCTGCCGGCCCGCCGCCGCCCAGCTCCGGCCGAAACCCGCTCCCTGCCCGCCGCCGGGGCTCCCGTCCCTCCCGGGCCACGGCCGTCCGCCGCCGCCTCCTCCTCTTCCTCCTCCTCCTCCTCCTCCTCCTCCTCCTCCTCCTCCAGTACTAACAGGCGGCCCCGCGGGGAGCGGGACTCGGGCGGCTCCGGCCGCGCCGCGCCGGGCTCATCCTCCCCCGCGCCGGCCCCGCTCCGTGCCGGACCCGGCCCCGCCGCGGCTCCTGACCCCGCCCGGGCCCTGCCCCGCGCCGCCGCGGCTCCTGGCCCTCGAGCGCGGCCCTCCGGCCCGAGCTCCCCCACCCCGCCGCTCAGCGCTCCGCCGCCTCCCCCCGCTCCCGCCCGGCGCCGGTCCCGGCCATCTTCCCGCCCGCCCTCCGCCAGGGCCCGGCCCTCGCCTTGCCCCGCCCGGCCGTTCCCACGCCGCCGAGGGCCGGGCCGAGCCGGGGAGGGGAGCGGCGTTTCCCTTCTGCTCCGGCCCCTTCTGCCGGTTCGGACCGGCCGCCCCTTCCTCTCCGGCCTGCGGGAGACGGCGAGGTCGGGCCGCGCCCCGCGCCGCGGAAGCCGGGCCCGAACCTAGGCACGTCGGCGGCGGACGGGGCGGCAGTCTCCGGCCTGGGCTCGGGCCGAGCGGGCGGCGGCGGCGGCGGAGCGCGGAGCCGGAGAGGCTGCGGCCCAGCTGTGCCCGTCCCGTCCCGTCCCGTTCCCGCGCCTGTGCTGTCCCGGCGGTCGGAGGAGGAGGGGAGCCGTACTTTCCCCCCGGGAGGTGTTCGGTGCCCCGGCCCCCGTCTGCCTGCTGTGACCGGTTTGAAGAAGACGTGGGAGCAGCGATGGTGCTGGGTGCGCCCGGGCAGGGGATGGGGAAGAACTGTGCCTCTGCCCTGCCTGACATCCTAACCTTGTCCCTTATCCCACGGCACAAAGAAATCTGTCAGACCTGAACTGAGCCTACTGAAGGCCATAATGACCTGTGTGCTTCTGTATGGTGGTTCCAGTGATCGTACAGAAAAAAGCTCCCCCGAAGCATAGTACTCTGTGCCTTCGTAGACACAGGTTCATAAGACCTTTAAAAATCAGGAAATAAAAGAGTAAAAAGAATGCAAACTGAGGCTCCGAAAACTAAGAAAAGACTTAGCAACTTATTCTAATACCACCTTAACTCAGCCCCCTGAAACTGGTAAGACCCTGTCGGGGTTTGTACTGCAATCCCAATTATGTTCCACTTGAATTTGCTATTTTAAATTATAGCTGTATGCACATTAACTGCAGCAGTGTGGTTATAAATGCAGGTCTGCTGATGCTGACTTCTTAGGCTTTTCTTACTCTCTTTCTCTCTCTCTCTCTTTTTTTTTTTTTTTTTTTCTTTAAAGCATTAGTTACAAAGAAAAGAGCAGTGGATGAGAAAAGCTACCTGGATCAAAGAACAGATTGGATACTTCACGTGTGTTCTGTGGGTTATTGCAGCAGCAGCAGCAGGCTGTGGTCTTCTGAGCAGGGCAGCAGTGAGGCGTGGCAGAGTCGTACATGGCCTTAATGATGAAAGCAGAACCATGTGCTTTGCTCTGAGGCCACTGGTGAAGTACATTAAAAATGAGGTAAAAGAGTAACATTTTGCAAAAATAAGGCTACTCCTGTGCAGAAGATATGACCTTCCAAACACAAGAGAGCTCATATGGGACGAGCTCATGTCAGCGGAGGTTTCAGCAAGGAGTGCTGTGAGGCTGCCCCATGGTCAGAGTGCAGCAGGCACATAGCAGTCTCCAGGAGCCTCAAACTGTGTGTTGTGGGCGTGCTCTCAAGGAGCTCTTCTCCCAGTCTGCACGTCTGGGATTGCCCCAACTCACCTTGCACTTCACCTTGTTGAACCTCACTAGGCACTTGTGGGTCCTCTTTTCTAGCCTGTCTAGGTTCCTCTGGATGACATCCCTTCCTTCTTTGAAGTAAAGAAGTAAAGAACCCCGTCCTCTGTGTGCCACAGCTCAGCTTTCCCTTTTGTTGCCTTTTAATGTCTGGCAGCAGTTACCTCAGCACCATGTCTGCACAGCACAGCACAGCAGCGTGTCAGGACACTACACTAGTTCATGGTACCTGGAAGCAGTAGAGTCAGATTGTTATAACAGACCACGAGACTAATTAACCCTGCTGAGATACATGCAACATCAACCTGCAGCATAGGCTGGTTCTTCCTCATCCCTCCTCGCAGTCCCAAGAGAGGATCATGTTCAGTGAGGAACCTGCAGAAACAGCACAGGATTGATCATGGAGGCAGCAAAAGGATTCTGAGTTGAGCATGTGGGGCTAATACAGCAATGGGCAAATGACAGGACAATGTGGAACATTTCATTCAGCTCATAACACTTTGACTAAATTATTGTCTTATCTATGACAAATTACTTCAGGTTAGAGCCAGAAAAGGCCTTGGCTGGTTTGTGGTTTCTCAGGCAGAGATATGACATACCTGTTCCATGTAAAGCAGGAGATGAATGTCCATTTTGGCTCAGATCTCATGGATTCCTTATAACTGCAGTTTAGGATGCATCCTCTGCTATGTGAAGGACAGGTCCAAGATTTCCAGGTGCACAGCAGCTGCTGCTTGAACTGGTAGGTTACGCCTCTCTAAATCTTCAACTAATGTGGAAAAAAAAATTAAAAATTTCTGGTGAAAGTCTTAGGCTAAGCAAGAGAAATTGTCTTGAAAAGCTTAGATTTAACATTGTCCTAGGCTTCAAATTTAACTTCTAGAGTCTCCATTTTTATATATATTTAAAAAAAAAAAAAAAAAAGGCAAAAAGCTTAGTTTAGTTTAGGAGCTGAAACTTCTTAAAAACTTGTTAATAAAGGTGTGGAAAAATGTGATTCCAAGACTCCAGCCAACTGCGCCCAGAGCTGCCTGCAGCAATCAGAAGGAAATGATGTAGGCTGTGGTTGCTTCATGAAAATAGAAACTCCCTCAGTCTGCAGCACACACATGCCAAAGTGCCAAGCAGGAACTCTCGTTTATTTTTAAGGCCAGAATGGTACCCTCCATCTGATATTACCTCATCCTTCTCCCTGCTCCTCAGGAGGAGATGAACAAAGCACTCAGAAGCCAAGAGTTTGTTTTGTGTGCGTGTGTGTGTGTGTGTGTAACATGAAGAGGCAAGAAGAGAAGAACTTGGAAAAGTTATCATAGTTTTAATGCCAGAGCACTAATTGGCAATGTACTCTTGCCATCCTCACACTACAATGAAAGCCTACCAAATCTGATCACTGCTCCCTCAGTTTGTTTTTTCTTTCTCTTAAAAGTTCTTCATTAAGAAAAAGAGAAAAATGGATAAAGTGGTCTAACACAGCACTCCTCCGTTTTGGGCTGCAGGAACAACTTCTGCCAAACAAAGATGACCTGCGTAATAGGTAGCATGTAAATCTGACAGATGGCTTAGAAGAGTGAAGGCTGCTATAGGAAATGAGATGTGGGCCAGTGTCATATTTCATATAAAGGTGTATCTATTGACATAAATTGACAGAAGTCCCTTGTCTCACTCCTCCATTTATTTGTAATATTCTTCTTGATTCTCACGTCCTTCACACACCTACATTCCATACCTATTTTCCTTTACTTTTTTTTTTTTCCATCTTCAAACATTGTTCACACGTTCGCTGTTTCTCAGGCATTCCTGCTCCCATTACTCAAAGTAAGTAGCTTTTCTTCATACATACTCCTTTGCCATGTTCAGTTTTTACTGTCAAATATTCTATGTACACATCTGCTCCATTAGACATGCTCTTATAACCAAGTTCATAGTTATTATATATATGTTATGTCATAACATTTTCAATCAAACATGTAGATAACTTTTCTAACTGTGGATAGTACGTAACAAGTTCCAGCTTTCACACTTCTCTGTGAACACAGATGTCTTTGAGAATGGCAGAATGAAGGCTCCCTCATCATCATTGCCATGCTGATGGCCAGTTATCAAACTCATACAGCAAGCTTGGACAGCTGTGGGGGACTCGCCTCTCCAAAGCAAATAAACCTGCATGCTGCATATAGCAGCCCATTAGCTGGCTTTTCTGCTGAGCAATCTGTCCTGGATAGCAATAGAGATGGCACGGAAGGGGAACTGGGAAAGCACCAATCTCTATGGGTGATAGGGGTTCAGCAATGATGTAACAGACAGCATGAAAAGATGCAGTATGAAGTAGGATGTGTTATCAACTATAAAGGAAATAAAATGTTCTGAAAATTTCTTTAGTCCAACCAAAACCACGAACCCTCGTTTGCTCCAGAAGCAGAAGGCCTGTCAGTGATTGTCCTCCAGCCTAAGTCCAGGTGTGAAGGGTGCTGAGAAGCAAAGCAGAAATGTAAAATTGCTGGGTGTGACAGAGTGGGGGACTGTGTGTACGTACAGGGGAAGGAGGCAAGTGGCTCTGCACACTCAACAAGTGTGGTAAGGTGTTCTTGGGCAGGGAATTTCCACACAGGGAATAGACTGAAAATCTAAAATCAGTGGAAAAAATAGAGGATAAGTCTGAATCTCACATGAAATCTTGTTGAAAGTTCCCACAAACAAGGGTATTTTATCAGGAGGCGTTAATTTAGAAGAAGTCTTATTCCTCTAGTAGGAACAAGACCATCCGAGAAAAAGGAGCAGTAATTTGATTAGTTTTTGTAGCCATTGATATTTTTCTCCCCATTTCTTTTTCTTGTGGTGATTCCAATTAAATGGAACAGGGAAGACCTATAGTTACAGCTTTCTGGGTCAGTAGTCCACGTGCAGACAAGGAAATAACAACAAGCTGTTGTTATTTGATGCTTCACTTTCTGATAGAGAAATAACATTAAAAGGCCCAAGAGTTATGCCACCATAGTGTAGTGTATAAGTAGATGACAGATGATGTAGAAGACATGGAGAGAACAGTCCCTTCCAGTGTTGTTAGTTTAAGGGTTGAGGCTGTAGTTAGCCTTTGCTTGAGTGAAAATTAAGTGCTTAGATAATCAGTGCAATAAAATGTATATGTAGCTATTTGTTCTCACACAATTATGCCCATAAAACACTGAAATATGTATGTAATGTGCTTTTGTAATGCAAATTTGAAATTCCATGGCATGGCCAAATTGATTTAGTACACATTATATAGGTAGAGTTATTGAATGGAACATTTTACAGATACCATATTACATAGGAACAGTAAGATATGCTGCTACTCCGTGCTTCACAGCTTAATAAGAGTTTATCAGCTACAAGCAGAGAAGTTATGAAATACACAGTAGTCAGCTATTAAATAACTGTAGCAATGGATTTGACTATAAATCAATTTTTCTGCATGTGCAGGCCTGCTTACAGCCAGCTTTCACATCCTGCTCCATTTCATAGCACCTACTCATTTGTCTCCAAAAGGCCTGGGATAAAGGCAATGTAAATTTCTCTTCCTCATTCCCAATATACCATTTCTCTGTGCTTATTTATCAGCTGTCAGTATTAGCTGAGACCAGTATAAGTGCTTGTACTCAGGAAATCCCACTGGCCTTGTTTCCCTGGACAAATTCAGTTATTCATACTGCAGCCCAGCTTGCCATCCATTTACATGGACAGATTCAGCATTTCATCTATCAAAGCATTTTGGATGTTTATAATTATGTGGAGTTTTATATATATATATATATATATATATATATATATAATTTGTCCTGGAGACACAGGAAAAGTTTTGTGTGCCTTCCTGGGGGCTGTTCTGTCCCAGGAAGCTTCCAAGTTTGAAGCTCATTGGTAAATTGTGCAACATTTACAATTTCGAATGTCTGAAATTCCATGTAGGAACTTGGTGAGCCAAGGAGCTGGTCCCATCAGCATGGAATTCCTGCACCGACATCGCACTATGGGGACTGGAAGGGCGGGGGGTTGACTCTCCCCTCTCTGTCTTTGCTGAGAATACTCACCCACTTACTCTGTTTGCAAACTTAAGCCTGTTTCTCTTAAGTGCTTTCCCAGACAACTATAAATAGACTCTTGGAAGTGATAATTAAGTCAGGACCCGCATTCACTCACAGGAATTTAACAACTTCTCCTGGCAGAATGCGATTGTTTTTTCCTCCTCCATCCAGGTCCCAGCAATTGGCCACAGAGGATCCAAAATGGTTTAATGGTTTGAACCATTTGCAGCATGATTGTATACTGGCACGTTATTCCTTTTGCCTCATTATTCATGCTGCTATTAATTTTTATTTTAAAAAAATGTTGAGAAACATTCTCAGTCTGAGCTCAGACTTGTCATGTGCCCAGAACAAAATGGGTTTTAGAGAGCTAGAGGGCCCAAGGGTGGGAGGAGGAGGTGGTGAGTGCAAGGGAGAACCTGTGTTGATACAAGCAGAGAACACTGTAAACTCAAATGTACACTACAGTGTATGAAATACATTTCAACCCCATGAGATTATAACTTTAGACATACATTACTATATTTAGCCCATCTATACTAGCTCCAGTGACTGCAATGATAGTTTCGTGCTACTTTTGTCGCTGTCACAAGTTACCATAAGGAAAGAAACTGTATCTTCACTAGAAGAAAAACTGGTATTTCAGGCCAGTATGCTTTAATACACCTGTCAGCCACAGACCCAACATCTCGGCCCCAGCATGTCCTGCTTTTGCCTCGCAGCCTGTCCCTGGGAGGGAGAGCCTGCTTCGGTGTTGGAGTGCTTGCTGAAAGGCTGTGGGGGCTGAGGACTGGTGCATGTCTTGTGCTGCCTTGAAAGGTGGTAGACATACTCATTCTCCTGCATAAAGCTTTTTAAAAACAGAAATGGGGAAATTTCTAGATAAATTACCATATATAGGCTTCTGCAGTGTTCGCCGGCACGTTTGCTCTGTGACTTCCAATTACTTCAACAACACTGTGGTGCTTGTTCTCATATTGACATCACCCGAGAGATATTTATTCCAGCACAAGATGTTTGCTGTGCAGAATATACTCAATTTTGTCTTACAAAAGCACATTTTTCATTTCCATCCAAAGATGTATTGTCTGTGGTATTGCATACTCTTAGGGAAGTAAACAACGCAAAACCACCTCCCACAATCTCCTCCATTCTTCTTCTAGAGAAACATTCCCATTTGCATGCACACCAGTAAATACACATTCCAGTTCAGTAATAAGAGAATAACGCTTGTAGTGCATATTGTGATTGTGGTACTGGAAACATGCTATGAATACTCTGTGAAATTGACTGTATCGAGTCAAACAAAAGTTCATCCAGCCCAGCACCATGTTTCTAAATGCAGCTGCTGGCAGCTGCCCATAGGAGAAGAACAAATCAGACCAACAGTGATATTTTTCATCAACTGTCTTCCAATCTCCAGCAAAGGATGCTCCAACCCAGAGCAGATATCCTTGTATTTAACAGCTCCCATGGGATTTTCTCCATTGAATTAACCCAATTGTTTTATCATCTACAATAAATATGGCAAAGATCTTTATCTACTCATTTTGGGAACATTACTTCTCATTTGCCCTGAGAAACTATGGGTGCCCCATCCCTGGAGATGCTCAAGGCCAGGTTGGATGGGGCCTTGGGCAGCCTGAGTTGGTGGAGGGCAGCCTTGTTTGCAGCAGGGGTTGGGACTGGTAGGCTTTGATATCCCTCCCAACCAAAGACATTCTGTGATTCTATGATTCTGAATGTCTGTCATATAAGTAGTCAATGCTCTTTGCTCTTATTCATTCTCTGTCTTCTCCATGCATATCCATCATAGCTCCTTCCATCATTTCTGCAACACTTTCTGTGATTTTCCCAGCTATACCAATAAGTCTCCCCTTTATTTCATTCAGCTTGAAGTGATCATTTTTCCTTAATTTCCATGATGACTGGACAACAAATTAGCAATTAAGTATGGGAGACAGTCCCTACTATTCTGTCCTTCCTGAAGCGAAGGCAAAATCCAAATCAGTAATTTATTTTGGCCTTCTGCATATGTTTCATGTGGGATGGATGGATGTGAAAATACCTTATCTCAGACACCCCAAAGGCTATACCCGTTCAGAAAATTCTTTACACTATTCCCCAGCAAGCCCAGATAAGAAAAAACATCCATAGTACTGTCATGATTATTTTTATATTACATTAATTGGAATACAACATTCATAATCATAGAATTACAGAATGATTTGGGTTGGAAGGGACCTCAAAGCCCACCCAGCTCCAACCCCTGCCATGGGCAGGGCTGCCCCCACCAGCTCAGGCTGCTCAGGGCCCCATCCAACCTCCAGGGATGGGGCAACACAGCTTCTCTGCCTTCTGAGTAAAGAATTTCCTCCTAACATCTAACCTAAATCTCAGCTCTTTTAGTTCCTGTTCTATAACAGTTACTGATATTTGATCAGGAATGTTTTTCATTTATTTGTTCACTTATTTTTGTTTTTTGTTGTTTGTTTTTATTCCAGTCAGCACTGCCAACTGAGCCAAATGGATACTGCTCTTTTAAGGCAAACACACCCTTAGAAATGAAATCAATATTTTACAGAGGCGTAACAAATCATTGGAAGACACAGGATACATGTGAAGAATTTCTAAAGTTCAAACCAACAAAACAGAATCAAGCAAAATTAATCAGATAGTGGCCCTTCACAATTTTTGCCCTCCTTCATCCCTTAGTAGATATGATTGTTCCAAAACCACCTTGACAGATGACTTCTGTGTGCTCCGAGAGCTTTTCCAATTCAGAAACCCTCATGTTCTGGTTAAGTTCACCTTAGTATTATATTTGAACTGACTTCCAATTAATATTTTTCAAATACAGCTGGATTAATATTCTCAGTGGATCACATATAATTTTAAGGAAGGTTTAAAAGATTATTTTAATTGCTTAAAATTTTTTCCACTGTTTAATAATCTATAATTGGCTATTAAATTTTAATTCTAAAATCTCTCAGCCTTTTAAAATCAAACTTGTAAAATCAAAGCTATATTGCTTTGTTTTATCTTTATTGTAGGAAAATCTGCAAGTTTCAGAAATGCTTAATATGGTAAAAAACACAAAGATACTTAGTATGACAGTAATATAGACTAAGGAAGAGGATCTGCTGAGTTAATGATATTGAATTAAGATCAGTATCTGGCAGTGAGCTTCTGTCACTGATCAGAACAATCTGGCACAAAGTAAATGCCTATTTTTTTTATTCCTTGCTTGATTAATAACTCACCTGCTTGGGGAAAAAAAAAAAAAAAAGTCTGCCAAAGTCAGTACCTTCAGCACTGTGTGATGCTGGAGAGAGCAGTGCTGAGTTACTCCTCGCTTCATGCTGATGCACGAAGCTGGAGATTTAGTCCAGTTTCAAGACAGAACTTCTCTCTAGTGCCTGTCTAGAATACGAATGTATTTCTCTCTCTTGTTTCTACCAGCAGTGAGGGCCTCGACCTCTGGATCTGGAAGCTCTGGATTTTTATGTGTCAGTCATACTTTTCAGTTGCCTGAAGCAGATGATGCAAGTGCTCTCTCCAGTAATGTCTGTAGTAGATGGCTGGCAATCAGCATGAGGAATGGAGAGTGCTGTGGGAAGGGCAGGGCCATAGCCCACTTCTCTGGGGCATGGAGCAGCTGACTGAATCACCAGACTTTCTCTTTGTGCAGTTTCTTGCTTCATTCACCAGAGGCTTTCAGCTTTTGGAATGCATAAATGAAACAGGAAAAGTACTATCAAAAGCAAAGCTGAAAGGTTTAAAATGGCAGCGAGTATGCTGCAGACCTTTCTGGCTCAGCAGCACAGCGCTGATCAGTGCCGCTGATGTTAGTCTTTGTGTAGTCCAAGGGCCAGGTGTTTCCTTCACAAGATCCAATGCCAGGATTGCCAGGGGAAACCCTTTGGGGAGAAGTTGAGGGACTGCAGCCTTTCCGTATTTGCAGTTGCTGGTTCCTACATACATCCAGTCTGCCATGCACAGCTTTCTGGCCTGGCTGTCCTCAAAAAGTGGGCTTCACAGAAAACTATTCCTTGCTTTGCAGGTTTTGGACACTGCTGCTGCCAATTGCTGACATGACCACGGAAACAAATCTTTGGGCCGCTGCATGTTTCGTGGAAATGAATCAGTGCAAAAAACCCAAACGCCTAAAAAACAGCACATGAGATGTGAAAGGGAAGCAGTGATACATCATTTTAACCTCTGCCTAAATTGGAGATCAAGGATTGGACTGATTTAACTACATTATCAGGTCTGATAGAGCAATATGGAAGTCACAATCATTCAGAATGGGGAAGTTGTGTATGTGAAAAGCACGGCAGTCCGTTGGGTCTCCCTGTTACCCTCCACTTGGCGCACATTATTATTATGTGTTTTTCTGTCACCGCTAGCATCTCTGCAGTTTTGATCAGCTTGGTCAGGATGGCCTGTACTCTGCTGTGGGAATAAAGGAAAGCCTAGAAAATGAGCTGTGACCATTTCAGATGGTGTTCTCTTTTCTGTTTTGAGACTCCTGACTTTGGTTTCCTTGTTTGCAACAGTTTTCAATGTTCTGATAAAGTTTTAGGACTGTACTGTAGAAAATGTGCCCCTTGACGCAAATGTCAGTGGTACACTTTGGGGCTGAAATAGAAAAAAAATGGCTTTTGGCTGGAAAAACTTATAAATGTCATTTTTCTTTCCACAGAGTTTATTCCAATACATTTTTTTTCCCACCAAGACAGACTATATATGAACTAGGTTGACAACAGCTAATTTTCCTCATATCAATATCCTTTGGGAGTATCAGTTTTCTAGAATTAAAATGACATATATTCCTCTCCGCTGCCACCATTATTTATTACTGCTCCACAAATAGATCGTGTAACTTGGTTTTATTAACAAAAGATACGACTGCATATTTGGTGGTAAGTCTCTTGATATCAAGGCAAAAAGCCACAAGATTAGGATCATATTTTCTCAAAAGCACTTTCTAACAATAGATAGAATTCACACCAAAGAACATCTCGCTAAGAATAGACGGAATTATTGTGTAAAAATGCTACATGCACAATGGAAAAAATTCCAACAATTTTGGCTGTGAGATGATGATAATTTGTGACAGACAAAAAAAAAAAATCTGTCACAAACCCAGCAAAATGTTTTAGCTCTACTGGAGCACTGCTTGATTGCTCACCCCCAGCTGATGTTTTGTACTTTTTGGGAAGACATAAACTTATTTAACAATTTGCCACTTTTAGGTAGTTGTCTATCTCCTGCACTAAAAACGTAACTGTGATTACAAGAACAAAAATTAACCTTACTTTTAATTTGGAACTGTGTTGTTCTGAGCGTGCATCATCTCATTGTAACCTCAATCTTCAAAGCTACCCCTCTAATCTTCATAAATCTTAGAATGGTTTAAGTTGGAAAGGACCCTTAAAGGCCATCAAGTCCAATGAACAAGCACACCTACAGCTCAATCAGGTTGCTCAGAGCCCCATCCAGCCTGACCTTGAATGTCTCCAGGGATGGGGCATCCACCACCTCTATGGGCAATTTGGTGAGCCAGCGCCTCACCATCCTCATTCTTAAAAATTTCTTCCTTATATCCTCTCTTTCAGTTTGAAACCATTTTCTCTTTTCTATCACAGCAGACCCTGCTAAAGAGTCTGTTCCTTTCTTTCTTACAGCCCCTCTTTTGATACAGAAAGGCCACTACCAGGTCTCCCTGGAGCCTTCTCTTTTCCAGGCTGAAAATCCTCAACTCCCTTAGCCTGTCCTCTTGGAGAGGTGTTCCATCCCTCGGATCATTTTTTATCTTCAGAACACATTTTTATGATAACTAGATCCCATGGAGGTATGAGAGTGGGAGCTGAGCTGCTGGCCCTTGGGCTGGCTCGGGGCAGCCAGAGCCCACTGGGTGAATCCAGTGCTCTGCCTGCACTCAGCAGTTCTACTGATGGAAGCATGGGGCCTCATTCCGACCTAGCGAGCCTCTGCTCTGCCTAAGCAGCTCAATGTGAATGTCCTTGAACACACTGCTTGGGAACATTTAAAGCCTGCTGTAGACAAACAGCTGCTTTTTATTAGTACATTCTCATTTAGGTGTATTTTACTGAACGCCTATTGAATATAATTTTGTTTATAAATTTGAAATTTTCTAAAGAAATCTGTTCGTGGAAATTCAAGCTAAAACACCAGATTGAGTGTAGAGAGAACCACGATATGAATTTTCCTGCTGCGCTCTACAGCTGATAAGAAGGTTGAGTTGAAGCTCTCCACAGGGCACACCTATGGGACATAGCTTTAGTCCCTTTTTCCGCTAATCACTATGGGTTTTTTTTCCATACAAACTGCTTATTCTTCAGTGCCTTTTCTCATCCTGTGTGCAAAGCACTCCTGTATTTCACAGCCTTTTTAAAGAGTCACGTCTGGAAGCCAAATTTCCCTCTGCAAGGTTACAGCTTCAACCTTCACTTCCTGTATTGGCCACAAACTGTAGAAGTACTTCTTTAAAAAGAAAAAACAAAGTTAACGAGTGCAGCTTGCAGTGATTTTTATGTTCCTCCACATTTTCCTGCCACACTTCCTTTATTTTTGTCTGTCATTAGGTTAATTGTAGTTTCATCTGGTTTAGGCATCTGTCATTTTGTTTATCTTTTCTGTGCTACGCATGCCAATGGCACTGCATAAGGAACTGTTCGAGTGTGTTTATGTTAATAACAGCAAACATACGAGGGATTGTTCTATGTCAGGTGCTATCTTACAGTATCCCATTAAAAGAATAGGTTTCCAATGAACAGGGAACACCTGTTTTTCACATTCTTTAGTAAATGACTAATGTTTATATACAAAAGAAGGTGACATCAATTGCAGACTATAGCAGCTGGTAATCACATTGCCAAACCCTTCAAATGTTAGCCAATTACCAAAAACAACGCTTCTCTTTTCACAAATTCCAATCTTCAGCTTCATTTGCTCACAGCTATCTCAAATTTTATGTGCTGTTAACATAGAAATATAGGATTACAGGCCAAGGAGCTTCCTCCCTCCAGCTCCCAGACCAGAGTGTGCCTTTCACGACTGATATCTGATGTGTAGCAAACACCAGATTTCTCACTTGTCATCACAGAACATTTTGTAGATTATTGGAGAAAGATCCTGTGGGTAAGTGATAGGAAGCCACAGAGATCTGTAGAGGATTAGCAAAGTCAGTTTCCTGCCTTGCAGGGATGGAAGCAGGCAGAAAGAAGGAGGAGAGGAGATAGTTCCACTTAGAAAAGAAGAGAAAATTCAGCTCACTGATACCAAGACCTGGAGGTTTGACACAATGAAATTCATGAACTCCTGCCTCAC
This sequence comes from Meleagris gallopavo, assembly GCF_905368555.1. Taxonomy (NCBI): domain Eukaryota; kingdom Metazoa; phylum Chordata; class Aves; order Galliformes; family Phasianidae; genus Meleagris; species Meleagris gallopavo. The sequence continues at coordinate 122,890,856 of NC_139404.1, forward strand.
ACATCCATGTCAAACTGATCTTTGAGGAATGTTTCCCTAAATACAAGGGGGAAAGTAATACCTCCTATTTTATTATGTTGACCCATGACGTCAGAGGTGGATGTTGGTGGTATGGCAGTAGAGGTTGAATCTTCCTGCCAATATTACATGTTATTGCCACGTGACAGATGGCAGCAGAGGGGCAGTCTGACACAATGGTCTGTGACAAGGCAGGGTGAATGGAAGAAAGGTGTCTCATCAAATTTCTCCATGCACAAAAAATGGCACCCACTGACATTCATCAACGCTTGTTGAACATTTATGGAGAAAAAACAGTGGGTTTGAGCACAGTGAGTGGGTGCGTGGTGCATTTCAACAGCAACGTGAAAGATAAGTTCTGGATAGCAATGCAGATGAGCACAGCATGTAGGCTCTTGTGCATCACTGATGAAAATGCATAGCTAATGATGGTGACTATGTTGAAAAATACTGCTTTGTAGCAGTTCTATCAAACAGTGTTATTGTGCTCTTTGTAACTGTTGCCATTTCCATGGAAATAAATAGGAGGCATTACTTTTGGAGCAGCCCACATACATTCCATGAAGGGAAGATTAAAAGAATTCCCAATCTTCCCAAGAAACATACGTGGAATGCAAGAGTCTGAACATGCATTTCTAGATGGAAGAACTTTTCATTGAAAAAAAATCAAGGCGGCACACTACATAATACTGAACAGACAGCTTCAGATTGGAGGGAAATGGATTTTCCGTATTCCTGCCCAAGCAATGCCAGAGGCAAAGCTAGTGGCATGAGTCACCAACCACAGCCTTCAGTTTGCCTGCTCATGGTGCTGCAGGTTAAAGTCATCACAGAAGACCAAGGAAGAAACCAACCAACTGAAGGAAATCACTTTTATTACCAGGAGACATTGAATTGCATTCTTCAGGAATCATTAAAAAAAGCCAAATAGTCAGATCCTGATGGCAGCACTGAAGTGAAAAAGCATTGTCTTTCTATACATGCTAATTTAAAGGTAAGCCAATTTAATTACTAATATGGATTGTGGGATTTTATTTCCCATTTTTAAGAAAAAAACTTTTTTGAATGTGTTTGCAGCATTGCCCAAGTCCTACAAATTCTTTAATGCTAACTTTACTCTTTCGTATCTGTGCAGCTGCTCACTCACATAGCATATACATTTTGCTGACCAGCCCATACTTGAAAATTGTGAACACAGAAGTTTTACCTATGCCATTATTCAGTCCGTTGGTTGAATTCAGTATTTCATTACATATTCAGTCATCTTTCATATCACTGTAATTATCGACAGCTGCCTGCATATGTCTAAAATCTTTTCCCCGTATTAATGTTCCTTAAGGCTCCTTCTTTACATCTCAATCAATTTTGGAATGCAGACTTAGCCTGAAAACTTTCAGCCAGGAAAAACATTTATGCCAGTAGGCAGTGCACAGCACATACCTACGCACACACAAATGCTCCCTCTTGCTGCACAGTACTGCAATTTCTGTCCAGTTTTTGTAGGTCTATATTAGAAAGAAGATATATGGGTAATGCTTCTGCAAATGAGAGCTGTCATGAGAACATCCAAGACAAACTGGGTGTAGCCTTTTTCATTTCTTTGGCAGCATTAGTCTTGCATAGCTCGTTTTCCACTCTGTCTTGCATTACTCTATTAGTGTTACCTGTTAAACAGTTCCCTCCTTCCATTTCAGTTGAACTTCTGATTTTTTGAAAATCTGAAAGCTGGAATGCAAGGGAACTTAGAGATACAGACATCCAATACCAACTTCTAGTCTAAAAAAAAAAAAACTCTAAGCTTCTGGTCAAAAGCAGCTTAGCACCAACCATTCTTAAACTTCTGAAAAATCCCATCCCAAAATACATGTGAGCATACTGTGCAGCTAGCTTTTCCCCCCAGCTTGCTTAAATCAACATGCAATGCATCAGCTCAAGTAACATGCAGTAAAATGGAACAGCAAAGGACAACTTGGTATCTGTCTTTGCTAACACTAAGATTTCTGCACCGACTTTTTATCTTAGTTCTGCAGTATTTAAATACCTGAGTCCTTCTGAAATTTTGCCACAGCTTCAAGTGCATGTCATACTCAACTCTGCTACCCACATACTTTAATGGCAGATTAAAAGAAGAGAGAACATAACAAACCAAGTGGTTCCTACGTCAAGGCTCTTCCTGATTGCACCTGTGAGTGAACCAGAAGTTATTATAAAACAAAAATGTCAAGCATCAGGAAAATGAAAGCACTAGAACTTAAAAGTCAGTCCAATAGGACAAAACATGATGGGCCAGTACAAACGCTATGGTACAAAGGATGTCTTGATTCCTCTATGAAATTTGATCTCAGGGAAGCACTATAAATATCAGGAATAGTAAAAAGTGTAACAGCTTTCATAGAAAAAAAGGAGAGGGAAAGGCAGGGGGAGGGAGGGAGGGGAGGGAGAGGGAAGAGAGAAGGGAGAGGGAAGGGAAAGGAAGGGAAGGGAAGGGAAGGGGAAGGGAAGGGAAGGGAAGGGAAGGGAAGGGAAGGGAAGGGAAGGGAAGGGAAGGGAAGGGAAGGGAAGGGAAGGGAAGGGAAGGGAAGGGAAGGGAAGGGAAGGGAAAGGAAAATTGCTGCTCAGATCTTCAAAGTTTCTTAAACTATCCATTAGCTTAGGGAAAAAATATTGATTGAGTGGACATTGCTAATACACTTTGCACTGTATGATGTAAAAATTCAACAAAACTCCAAAAGGATTGAAAACAAACACCCAAAAAAGCTGTGTGAAACTATATGAGCTACGTGACAGGAAGCACGAGAAAACAAGCTAGAAGGATGAGAAGAATTTACCGCATTTATCGTGACACCCATTTTCTAGCCTGCGTCCATCATAGACGCTGAAGGCGGGCCGCCTGCCCCCTGCCGCCGCCACAGCGCGGGGATACCGGGAGGCACCGGGTCGCTCCGCGCCTCCGGCGGGAGTCGCGCTCTGCCGCCCTCTGGTGGCGCTTCAGCAGCACTGCACGGCGGCGGCCCCAGCAAGGCCCCGCGGGGCCCGCGCGGCCACGCGCCGTGTTACACACGCATCTTCCTACGCCTTGTCCAGACGCTTTTTGAACTCTGGCAGCTCGAAGCCGTGCTCACAGTACCTTGATGGGCTTCACTGCGATGCAGCCCACCCCGTGTTTCAGGTCTGCACAGCCCCACTACAGATTTTGCCATTTGGTGCGTGTTTGGGGTTATTCTTCTGACTCATCCTTCTCAAAAACGAAGCAAGATCACGCTTACCAAAACCTCTCTGCAATACCACACAGTGGTGCTGATCGTACACAACATATGTGACTCCACATTGAGCCGCATCTTTACAGTGAAGTTTGCCATGTTCTGGGCATGTTGTGTCAATGACAAGTGCATATTGGTACCTGTTTCCTGAACTGCCAGCTAGTTTTCCTGCTGGGTCACTGCATGGTGTGTATCTTCTCTTGCAAGTTGAGCAAAAGGCAAGAAAATGGAGTACTAAAGCTGTTTATTTCTCCATTACTGTAAAGGCTGAAGTTGTGACTTGACTGCAAAAAGAAGTAAGGCAAGTGTAACAGGCTCACAACCATGTAAAATTTCATAGAATCATAGAATCAAAGAATGGCTTGGGTTGGAAGGGACCTCAAGGATCATCAAGCTCAAACCCCACTGCCAGAGGCAGGGCCACCAGCCTCCCCATTTAATATTAAGTAGGAGCCCCACCCAATCTGGCCTTGAACACCTCCAGGGACGGTGCATCCACACCCTCTCTGGGCAGCCTATTCCAGCACCTCACCACTCTCATAGTGAAGAACTTCTGCAGCTCCTTGCACCATGCACTCAAAGCAACCCCAACAAAACCACAGCGGCTTGGTGGCAATGCAGAAAACAACTCTGCGATAATCCTTATCCAGATAAACAATGAGTTCTTGTAGTCCTCACACATTCTGAAAGGCGGGGATAAACACTAAGCTGTGGCTAAGGACATACATGTGAGTTAAGATATGGAAAGTAAAGCCTGCCTAAAATCCTGCAAATATTTGTCATGTCTGTTGGAGGATAGTATTTCTCCATCCCCTCTTTACTATGAGGGTGACAGAGCACTGAGTAGGCAGCCCAGAGAGACTGCGGAATCTCCTTATCTGAAAATATTCAAAACCCACCTGGGTGACCTGCTGCAGGGAACCTGCTTTAGCAGGGAGTGGGACTACATGATCTCCAGAGGTCCCTTCCATCCCCTATGGTTCCATGATTCTGTGATCCCCATCTTGGCAAGTTTGCCAGTTTGGTGATGTTTGTCAGATTTGGAGTCCATGCTTTTGAAGAAAGATTACTCTTTGCACTGTGTGTGGGACATTAAAAGGTAGAAAGACTAGAATGAAACTTCATCATTTCGAAGAAGAAGAAAGAAAGAAAAAAACTATACATAGACATTCAATTCTCTTTTTAAAATTGCTTAATATTTTAATAAGGGAATAACTAATCAGAGCAGGCAAGTGTTGAAAGTAAATGCCAACGATAGAACTAAACAACTTCTTGCATCAAATGTAACTTGAATTTTTCACAATCAATCACTGATATTATTTTCAAAGACAATTAAACGAGTTGTAAGATACCGCCCTCCATTAACTGTAGTGATGTAAAGGTGTTCAGTCTTTGGGTATTTGTGCATGCCCACAGTATCTGACTGGAATTTAGTGTGGTAATGCTAAAACAAGGACCAGCTACAGGTTGGTGGACTGCTCAGTGCAAGAGGCACATCGCTAGAGAACACCCATAGCTGATTTCTTCTCTCAGTTATATAGGTGCAACACCTGTTTTACAAATGACAGAGTTTGCTTACCCACAGTGTAGATACATTTGAGCAGGTGGAAGAAAGAACATTGATGAAAACTGCAGATAGAAAGCCAAAGATATTAGGGCTAGGAAATAATATAAGGTGAAATGTCATTCCATCTTCCCCCAAGCACAAATATTCTTCAGTTTGATAACTGATCTCCAGGGATTTTGTGAAACTTTTGTTTTAGAGTTTCAGTCTGAAACTGGCCAGTGAAACTAAAGATTCATAGAGTCAAAGCTTAGTAGAATGATTTGGATTGGAAGGGAACTAAAATCCCCCCCAACCCCAACCTCTGCCATGGGCAGGGCTGCCCCCCACCTGCTCAGCTGCCCAGGACCCCATCCAACCTGGCCTTGAGGCCTCCAGGGATGGGGCACCACAGCTTCTCTGGGCAGCTGTGCCAGCACCTCACCAACCTCTGGGTAGAGAATTTTCTCTATTAGCTGTTGAAAAATCTGTTCTAGCCCTTATGTATGTATAGTTTTGCCATAGAAGATAACCAGTAAGGATGTGAGAGAGGCTGAGCTCAGGTTTTCGTTGCTGAAGTTCTTTTAGAAATGCACAATCTTTCTCCAAGATAACCTCAGGAAAACTTTCACTAACCAATAATTTCTCTGAATATCATGAATAAATTCATAGCCCAGATCCACAGGGAAGACAGATTTATGCTGAGTTCACAGAAATAATTTTCATTTTTTATTGTTTGCAAAAGCCCACATTTGGTTGAGTGCAATATTACCATGCATAAAAAAATTAGACATTAACTGAAAAAAAAAGGGCGTATGATGAGTCTGAACTCAGAGAACTAAAGGTTTGAGTTCTGTGGTGATCTAAAGAAAGCATATAGTATTTTTCTAACCTGCAAAGATTTAATGATGCCTGAAGATCCATAATGAGCAAGAGCTCAGTGCTTTCCTGGCCAATGGGTCACTCCTGCTAACACCCCACATTCTAGAAGCAAGATCCACTCAAATCTCGGAATACCTGAACTCCAGCAGCTGCAGACAAAACACATTTGTCTTTCATCAAGCAGATTGAGTCCTTCACAACACATGCTCATGGCTGATTTAAATAATGTAGGCAAAGATGTTAATCACCATTTTCTATCATAAGAGCTCATTTCTTTTTCAGGTGGGAGAATCTGTGGTCAAGGCTCTCCCAGTCTTGGGCAATAAGACAGGTTCTGCAGCTAGCACTGCTATTGTCTGTGCAGCCCTGCTGTCTTTTGTGATCCCAGTCTTGCGTTTCTTGCATTGCTGCTGGGTGACCCACATTCAGTAGGAGGAACAGAGGAGTAGGATTTCCCCACGGTTTCCAAACATTTAACTCTGTGTGGTATTTTGCTCTGTGTATAAGGTTTGAAAGTGTGCTTAGTAGCAGTAATTCCATTTTGTTTCAACACTGATTGGTGAATTGTATTCCCACTGTGCTGGGAACAAAGCACTAAAAGTTTGGTTTGCTGGGCTTCTAAAATTCACATCTTAGAGCATGTTAACTTGTGAGCATCCTAACTTGGTGACAGAAATTGGCACCACAATAATCTTCATCCTAGCCCAGGTTTCTATAGGACAATCCAAGGAAAGAGTTCCAGAGGCTTGTAGCAGTGATGAATAATTGCTTGACTTTGCTGCAGTGGGCTGAATCTAAAAAAAGCCTTAAAATGACTGTGTTAATATTTTCATGTTGATACTTAACCAGAAAATGATAAAGCAACTCATTTAATCTGTCTTGAGATGGTTACAGAAAGCAGATTTGCATCAAAGGAACGTGGCAAGGAGCCGTGGATGGCAGTCACAAGTCAACAGTGCTGTGATTGCATCTGTGGTATAAAATACTGAACCAAACTATTTTAACAGGAATATTTTTCTTTTAACTATTTTGCTTAAACTCATAAGAAGAAAACTTTCTTTCATGCTTTTCATGAGAGCAGAGACTTTCTCAGTCAAGATCCACTTCTTTTTAGATTTTACAACTTCCATCTGCAAGAGTCCCCAGGCTCAGGTCAGTTCCTCCTCTCAGTAATAACCTGATACTTCTCAGTCTAATGTGGTATAATTCAGTCCATTAGGAATAACTGTAATAAAACAGACAAACAAAAACAAACAAAACACAGGAAAAAAAAAAAAAGAAGACAATTAGCTAACATGCAGAGTAAGTGAAGAATTACTTGTCAGGTGATAAGAAAAGAGGGTTCAGATAAGTAGCACAGCTACAAATTATACAGTTTTTTATCATAATGTTGTTACTGGATAGCTACTTTGAGAAGGCTGAACTGAAGTTAACAGAGGTGTTAAGCATATTTAATTCTTGTGTGTGTTTATTGTGTGACAGGATGCAGTTTCTCAACTAATGTTAATTGGTTTCATTTTATGATGTCAGCTGATAATTTTTTCCTGGTGATGATTTGGCAAAAAGCAGCCAGACCTAAAACCAAGCTGGTATCTGCAGATACTTGCTTACTACTCACTCTTAATGACATTAAATCACCGATCCTTAGTTGACAGCCCAGGTGCTGTCTGAACAATGCAGACAGTTCTATGAACGCTTTGCAGACACAGACCATCTCCCAGCAGCTCCGTCCAGCCATTGCTCAGTGATGAGATCACTTACCACAGGAGCTGGGTAACTGCATTTTTGTGGTTCCTAATCCGGACTTTGGTCATCAACACCGTACTGCCAACGCGATCTGATACAAAACACTTGTGATCCATAAAACCTTGAAAGCAGAAGCTGCTCTTATCAAGTCCATCCACTGTGCTGTAAACCAATTCTGCTTTTAAAAAAATGAAGTTTATTTTACATTGGGACTTTCTGTTCTCTTTCTTATCACCAGCACTAAAACCATCAGGCATAACATTCGTAAGCTCCCTCTGAGAGCTGTGCTACCTCGGGCTTCCTCTGCTGGCTTTCCAGCAATATGGCACAATTTCTATGGCTTTGAATCTTCCTATTGCATTAGCCTCTTCATTAGCCTACAGTGCTAGCTCAGCTGCTAGCTGAGAACAACCAGCACAGACATACCTTCTCAGGATGAAGAAAAAGGTACCCCAAATAAGATGTTGGTCATCTCATTGCGTACCTCTCCAACTCCAAAAGTTAATTCCCAGGCGAGACTTTGGCAGGTCTGTGCAGATGAATAGTAGTATGAAGACAGAAATTTGCAAGGCTTGTGTGTGCTGGAAAATATACCTTATAAGTCTTATACAAATTTGCAGTCATTTGCCTTCTTCACTACCAGATGTACTAACTCAAAGCACCCCAGGTTTGTGTGCTGGGTCTCCAGTCAGCCGTGAGATCACAGCTATCCTACATTATATCTATCTCTGTGTAACTCAATACTTTTGTATTCATTTTGAATCTCTGAAGTAAAATTGTCCCTCCTCATTTTCTGAGTAAAAGACCGTTTCAGTTAGAATTCTGCATAGAAAGGACGGACAAATCCTGTTTTCTCTACTTCCCAACTCGTCTTTATCCTCCCCATTCCCTGTGTCTGTTAAATCACCTTCCCCTTTCCATTCTGCTTCTCTTATTTGCATTTTCCTGCCTTTCTCACAGTCCCGGCCTTAGTGACTCATTCCAATTTCTTTTCTCTTACCCCTCAGAAACCTTTTTCTTATTATCTTTCTGTTTGGTGTTAACATTCCCCTATACCTCCCATATTATCTCCTTCATTCCTCGTATGCTTCCATCTTCTCTTGCCTCACTTTTAATCTTCAGGTTGCACCAGTTGTTTAGACAAGAAAAAATCTTTTTGATCTCTTCGGGCACAGGAGTGGCCATTGCCAAAAGGGTTGTTTTGATTTAAAACATCTTAAAAAGAAATGGAGTTCTTTTTGTCACATTCTCTAGAAACAAGATGATTTGCAAATAGAATAAGGAGATAATTATGGTGGCATGGCCCCCTATAGCTCATCTGCTCCAAGCACCTGTTCAACTTTGGATTTAGGGTGCGGCTGTGCAGTCCAGTTACAAATGTCTATAAAAAGTGAGGTTTTGTAGCCTCTCTGGGAAGCCTGCTCAGTGCTTAGCTGCCATCATGGCAAAAAAAACTTGTATCTGTCCTGGTTTCAGCTGAGGCAGCATTGATCTTTTCTTCATAGTATCTGGTGTGGTGCCGTCTTTTGGCTTTAGGAGAAAAACAATGATGTTGACAACAGACCAACGTTTAGTTGCTGCAGAGCAGCATTGCCCAGAGCCAAAGCTGTGTCAGTTTCTCAGCTTCTCATACTACCATGCCAGTGGTGGAGATGGATGTGGACAAAAACCAGTACAGCTGATCTAAATGGCTAAAGGGATATTCCATGCCATATGGCATCATGTGAAAAAAAAAAAAAAGCTTGAAAAATGGTGGGGAGATCAGCTCACGCCCAGAAGAAAGGAGCGGTATGGCCCTCTTGGTACTTGGTGCTTGATGTAAGCCCACGCTCAATGTGCTGCCCATTGGGACCCCCTGACTTCTACCCAGTGGTTCTCTGGACTCTTCTTGTGCGTGGGACTGCTCCAGCACAGCTGCAGGACTGTGCTCTGCCTTGGTCAGACTTCACAAGGCCTCATTAGCCCATGAACAACTATAGTCTATCAAAGTCCGTCTGAATGACAGCCCCGCCTGCCTGCACATCAATTACTCTTCCCGGTTTACTATCGTCCACATAAGAGGCAATTTTCTGATGAGAACTGTGAGTTCAGCTTCATTGGACAGTTGAAACGTTCATGCTAAAGCGCATAGAATTTGTGTCCAGAAATTGTTCTGGCACAGAGCACAGGTGCTGCCAATGCCATCTTCAAATTATTTAGTGACTGGTCTCAATTTAGAGAGAACAGTGCCTAACAGCCACTGTGGAGGCCTGGACCGAGCAGCCTGGAGGCTGAAGGACCCTGGAAGCCACCAGTTTTGGTGACAGTCTGCATCAACTTCATTGCCATTTGGGAAATTCAGACTATTAGCAAGCCAAGCAAAGTTTGGAGTGTACAGCTGCAAAATGTAACTCTCAGAATTCCTGAGTTATCACTGGAAACGAGGCTATTTATGGCAAGAGGTGCTGGTGGATGCAAACATTTCTGAGATGTAGCAACAGGAAGATAAAACGTTAACACTCGCAACTAATCACATCAATAGGTTCACGGGGGATGCTTCCACTGTCTTCAGTCAGAAAGGCAGGATGGATTGGCCTGCGATGAGCCATTTCCTGCCAGAAGGTTATTACACCCATTAGCTTTAAACGCATTAAAAAGTACAGGCATTTCAACAGCACCATTTTACTCCTACCACAGGTTATTTTTTTATTTAAAACTACATTTATCAGATCTGTTCTCCAGGACTGCATGAACTGTGCAGGTTAGTCCTAAGAAGATGCAATCAAAAATGCCTCTTAGCTGCTTTCCAGTGAAGAGTTCACTCGCACAGTAGGCAAAATTCAAGTAAACAAACACTGAATTTACATACATCTGAAAAACAAAAACAACCAACCAAATAAAAACAACAAAAACAAAGTCCCCTTGAGAAGGTCACTTCAGAAATAACATGAATCAATAACACTCAGCTCCCCCACCAAGACACAGCAGTGGTTCAAAGTTCTGAAGCTAGTTAACAAGGGGTAGTTTATTGAATAAAAAGCATTCATCATGTGGCTTGTTTCTGTTCCCCTGAATTCAAACAGCAAATTACAAATGTCTTTGAAGAGCTATGGCTGAACCCACAGAGCTCCTGGTGCAGGTGGAGTCACTCAGCTGCTGTGTTTATCATGTATCTATACCCATTTCTCACAGGCATCAAGAGTTGGTGATGCCAGAAGGAGAGTTTTCAGCATCCCTCAGGCATGAAAAAGCTGGCATATGGATTTTGAGAATTCCTCTTATTAAAATTAGAGCAAAGACTGCAATCTTTTCCAAGTGCTGCCAGTTGATACTGGCATATCAGCTAGTGAAAGGATCTGAGCACCAAATATTTCATGGGGATAACATTTTGGCTGAGCCCACCTCTGTGACAGACATATAAAACCGGAGATGTTGGAAGTGCTGGTATGGAGCGCTCAGCTCTGCATGCAGGAGGTATCCACCAGCATCCAGCTCAGCCCACCTAACAATAGAGGAGGCTCTTGGTAGCCAAACAGGGCATGGTCTGGTGACCTCTGTGAGCTCCCTCTTGTCTTCCTGCTCTCCTCAGAGGTTGGTGAGGTGCTGGCACAGCTGCCCAGAGAAAATATGGTGCTCCATCCCTGGAGGCACTCAAGGCCAGGTTGGATGGGGCCTGGGCATATGAGCTGGTGGGGGGCAGCTCTGCCCATGGCAGGAGTTGGGGCTGTATGATCTTCAAAGTCCCTTCCAACTCAAATCATTCTATGATTCTGTCTGCTCTGTAAATATCATCACACATGGCTTCATGCGGGGGATATATCTGTATATCTTAGCAAGGCTAAACAAAACCTAGTGGTCCAGAAGACCTATTTCTGCCTTCTGCCTTCTGCAGCACTCACTGTACTAATCTTTTATGTATTTATTGGCATAATATTTTATAAGTTGACACTATCTTTAGGTTAGATATTAGGAGGAAGTTTTTCACCCAGAGGGTGGTGACGCACTGGAACAGGTTGCCCAAGGAGGTTGTGGATGCCCCATCCCTGGAGGCATTCAAGGCCAGGCTGGATGTGGCTCTGGGCAGCCTGGTCTGGTGGTTGGTGACTGTGCTTGTGGTAGGGGGGTTGAAGCTAGATGATCATTATGGTCCTTTTCAACCCAGGCCATTCTGTGATTGTTTCTATGATTCTATGATTCTGTGATTCTATGATTTAGTTTACAAATAGGAAACTGTTACACTATGGGTCATATTTTACACATACTTGTAATAACAAGGCTCAGATGGAATAAAGTACAATGAAATGAATTGTTCTGCATGTTGGAGATGGACAGATGGAGCTGGCAAGCTTTTCAGTAGGCCTTCTGAAAGTTCATTATTTTGATGGCCATATTTTTACATGAGCAATTCACTAGGAATCTGGCTTTGTGTGATCTCAAATTCCCTCTGGGACATAGTCCTTTCTTTTGACAATGGCCAACTACTTGATGTTACATGGATTCTCCAAGAGTGTAAACATGAGGAGCTGTTTCAATTTTCACTTCCAACATCTCCAAAAGTAAAATAATTCCAGTTCTACATATAGTTTTTGTTCACACCAGATAATCTCAGGTACCTACAGATATTTTGGCAACATTCAAAGCAGGATCAATTTTTTCACATGTGCCACTTTATCTATTAATGGGCCTGCATATTCAGCTGCTGAAAAACATCTTGTATGAGTCGTAATCTTGGATGGTGTTGGACATAAAATCCCACTTAAAATTTATGTGTTTCTTCAAAATATAATTGTGGGTGTTAATTTTGTACCTAGTCTTTTCCATGTATGTCCCAGGAGAAAAGCAGAATGTGACTTTGTGGGAACTGGGGCTTCACAGTGCATACTATACTCCATTTCAAATTACAAGCCAGTATTTATTGGTGTTTATTGGTTTTGTAATTCTGAGATGAGATTGACTTACATTTTCTTGATTGGCATATACTTGGTTTTGACACAGTTACTGGCAGCTTCAAAGCACCATGGTAATTACTGAACAATCTCACCTTTCTTATGCAAGGGAAATAATAGAGTAGATTACATGGGGGAAGGAAATATGTTGGTTGAAAAATATGTATTTATTAGCTGATACTGGATCTGACCATACACATATTGACAAAAATGAAAGGAATTCCATTTCAGTTTTGAAAAATGTGTATTTTCACAGAGAACATGTCTCTTCTGGGAGCCTTTAATTTAATGTACGTTGGTTTCCTATTTTAAGAAAACAATTTGCTGTTAAACACTATGCCAGCTAGACTTACATTTTTCAAGTAAAAAACTCTTTGTCCTGAAGTATTTTAAGGTCCTAAAGAGCAGGAAATTGCCTATGACATTTCAGTTTTTCCATTCTAAGAAAAAATGTTCCAAAGTCTAAAAATATCTCTCTTGAAAAACACTCTTACTCTCGTTGTAATATACCATAAGCCATGTGACAACAAAGACATTGCTTTCTGAGACAAGCATTGTTTTCAGTAAACTGAAGAACTTAGAGTCAGCAATTAAGATTATTTTCATGTAAAACTGCTGACTTGAATTGAAAAAATGTTTATTGATGTAATCCAAATAATTTGATGGCCTACTTTCTAATACAATGTCTCTTTGTTCCTCTTTCTTACTTAACATTAACAAAAATGATATAGGTCAGAATTACACATTCACCTAGGAAGGAAATCCCAGTAGACATGTACCATTGGCTTGTTTCACTATTAGGTGTTTTCAACTTCTTCCAATACTAAGTATTTTTAGAGGAGCATTTAATGTATTCATACACATTTTGGTCTGTGGCCACAAATAAACAGGTATGGTAGACAGAAATAGAAATAAGGTTAACAAAATGCATCATGTGGTGCAGTAGCATCTGGGAGTATGTTCTGCAGGTCAAAGATGGATGCCTTACTATTATGCCTGGATATCCAGAAGAATTGAAAGAGGGTTTTGGTATTCAGATAATTATCCCAGCAGTGCGTTCAGGCATGTGAGCTAATCACAAGACACTTGTTTATTGTCAACTCAGAAAAATAAAGAAAGGCTGACTTACAAGTAGGCTGAGGCCACTGTGGAGACATTCCTAGACAGGGTGGAACCCACAGAATGAGCAGAGCTGTCACTGGAGATGCAGCAGGTCCCAATTTGCACTGAAGCTGGAGATGTAGCTTCATGATATCGTCTGTTCTGTGATGAAATATGCTTTAGCGGTTCTTAGTCTTATCTCTCTCCCTTGAGGCCCTGACTACTCACTCCTGGCTTTGCGCTGCAGCTCGTTGCCTGTCCTCAGTTGTCCTACTATAAATGCTGGTGGGGGCAGGCTGCAGAGTAGCTTCCTAAAGTCATCAAGATTAAAACTAGCCTTTTGGAAATGTTTTGCATTTTCTGGGATTGATTAAATCCCAATCATTTCAGCTGTCTGATTTTGCAGACATCCCTAAAATAGCTGTACGAGACCAAGTGAAATGGTAACAAATGGAACTACTGAAAGGTAATTTAATTTTTAAAATTATCTAAATGATGCATCACAAAGATTTGCACAGAGTGGCTGTGTCTCCTCACTCACAAAGTAAAAGCACAGGAAATATACTTTCTTCCAGTTTGAAAATCTTAATGAATGTAAACATCCACTAGAATTTAATGAATCACACAGCCTGGAGGGGTCAAGATTAGACAGGCTTGATCCCATGAAGACCAATAGGGGTTTTGCCTCTTCCTTATTTTCAGCTAAAATTTATTCTCTCCTATCTATTCTTCAGGGAATGACTGAGTTTTAATATTCCCTGGTATTTGACCATAGGCTTATTATATACATCAAAGTATAATATGGATCATGTAACTATTGATAGTCTCCTGCATTAGAAACCTTGGAAATACAATGGGAAAGGACATCAAGAGCTCCACTAGACCATTCCTCTGCCCTGAGGCTTAACCATATCTATGCTGTGCATAGCAGTATTTATCTAAATTGATTTTTAACAAAACTTGATTTTTAAAATACACGTACCTTCTTACGTAGTCTATGTCTGTGTAGTGTTTAACTAGGGATGTTCCTCAACACCTCATCTACATTTGACCCACAGTGAGTGTTTTACATCAGGATGGACCAACAGAGGGAAACAGCTGTGTGGTGTTGTTTGTTGCTTTCTCTTTGAGCTAAGAAAAGTAAATGTGGACCCAACCCTGTCATTTAGTAAATATACTGAATTAATACACATTTCTGTATATATGTGAGCTCAGAAAAAGTTGCAGAATCAGTGATTTGCTGTTAAAACAAGTTCCTTGTGAGAGAATATAGGTCTTGTATTTGTGCAGGGAAATGTTGGCATTGACACGTGAATACATCTTATTTGCCTTACAACAGCAAAAAGATAACGTCTAATATCATTGTGATCCCTGTAGGAAGAGAGAACAGTTCTGTTGATGTGCACATTTAAAAAACATACCGGTGTAGTACAGGATGTACAATAGAAGTCAAAGTAGAAACGAATAAACAAGCTATGAAAGCATGAGCCTTTACCAGTACACCACCAGAAAGCTTTGCAGCACTGCAAACAGTCCAAAGACAAACAGCTGCACCTCATCAATTGCAAATGATGGTTCAGAAAAGACAGAAGACCAGAGGGAATGAATGTGCTATAGGGATTCTGTATAGGAAGTCAGCAGAACAAAGACAAAACCATGTGGAAGATGCAGAAGAAACAATGGAATGCTAGGAGAAAATGAGGTAGTGCTGCATTCCTTAGATCTATATTACATATATAATTGTTTCAGTGGGAGTGACACTTAAGTGAAGTGAATAAGTAACAGCAATCTTGGTGGGGCAAAAAGAGGCAATATTAAACTGGATCCTGGGAGAAAGCAAGCATAGGCAGCAGAGCTGATGACAGTTTGAGAACCTGGAGAGTTACCTTTCTCCCTGAAGGTGAGAAAAGGGGAGGTTTGCCAAACACTGAGTCGCTTTTCGTTCTTTGTCTCCACAACTTAAAGATAGCAGAAGTATTTGTCATGCAAACAGCCACAAGCAATACGAGCTGGCTTGCTGGCATTTTACTTTTTTATTTTATTTATTTTTTTCCTGACTCCATGAGAAAATCAAGGATAGTTAAACCAGTACAATTAGATCACTTAAATTCTTGTTACATTTCTTTGAAACTGTAATCACTTTTTGTAGAGCCTGTTTTCAGCAGATCATCAACTTGTCAGCACTACCTACTCGTTCCTGCCATACAACCTCTTGATTTTTTTATTTTATTTTATTTTTTATTTCCCTTATTGCTGTGTTTGGGGCATTTTTTCCATCTTTCCTCTCTTCTTTTCTTGTTTTTCAGTGTCACTGGCACAGGAAATGTCGCTCAGATGGCAGATCCTTTTCACCTAATTTTATCTGGCTTAGGTAAAGCTTGGTTGTGTACTACTCTGTTAGCAACATAGTTATTAGTCATTACCATGAATTAAGAGAAAGAGAGATTTTCTGGGAGCATGTCATCTTCCAGCTACACTAGGCATCCATTTTAGACAGATGTCTTTCTCTGTCTAGACTGTCTTTCTTTTTGCGCTGACTATAAACAAAGACTGGTTTAGGTACAGATGTCTGGGTCAGGTTAGATGAATCACACTTATAAAGTTCTACTGAATATTCCCAGTTACTAAGAACACTGATTTTGGCAGCAGTTTTGCAGTGACTTGTAGACGCTGTTTCCATCTTTTGCAATACCTTTGGATTCAGGGAAGCATCTGATGAAGAAACATACCCTTGCAGACTTTTTGGCTCTGCACAGGTGAGGAACTAAGAGCGCACCTTGCCTACAGGCAGACGTGTTGCAACATAAGATGCAAATAGCTTGAAAGAAAAACAGAAGCATAAAGAAACAGCTCTTTATGTGCCCTGGAGCAAGAGGAGAAATTGGCTAGGTATTTTTGTAAGACAATTCAGGAAACGCTCATTTGACACAATCACGATGACACTTATTTTGTTTGTATCAAAAGTTTTAACTTGACTTTGCTACAGATATTGTTTAACAATGGGCAAAATATTTTAGTACTAAGAAAGAAACAATTTCACATTTCATGTGTCATTCCATGTATTTCACGTCTGTCATTCCACGTATTTCTAACTGGACAATTAAATCAGAGGCAGCTCTTTGAACACAGTAAACATCTGGCACAAAAAATAAGTTAATCAATAGACTTTGTATATATTTATATGAGAAGGACAACTGATAAATCTTAATAATTAGCATTGCTGCTCAACAGCAATGATCTCAAAGACAAACTTCTGGTCCCACATGGCAATCAAGATGATAGTTCAGTCTTATAACAACATATGCTGGCTACTGTGGACTAAAATGCAGTAGTTTGTCTGAAGAACCACTTGTGCTGCCACCCTTATATTTTGACCATACTCTGAAAATGTATGGAACAATTTGTCCCATCAGGATTTCATGTGTTTGTGGTTACAGGAAATCTGTAGGAAAGAGAAAATATCCCACTCAGCAGCAGCAGGATGGCAGCTATAATCCCAATGGGAATGGCAGCACCAGCTTCCTGTGCCACAGGACTGGAGGGCATGAGGTAGGAGGGAGGGAAGGCGATGCTCTGGTTCTGCGTTACAGAATAGAAGTTATAGCTCACTGGAATCAGGACACACAGACCAGCAAATAAGTAGAAGAAGCCACCCACCAGGAAGAAACGGGTAATGGCAGTTTTATGACTGATTCCTATATAAATATTTCTCAGAGCACATATTGTGGCGATCAGTCCCAATAATCCCATGACCATGGCAATCACCAGGAGACCCTGAGCAGCATAGATTTCTCCAGGGATGGAGGAGTCATAACCAATGAATTTATGGCAGAACTGCTCTTCATAGCCAGGTGAGACATGAATGTAACTGATGAAGCAGACTTTCCAAATCCCCACCCAGGCGATGCCAGAGGAGATGATGGTGGTGTTGTCCACGTGCCACACTCTCCACTCCACAAGTCCCATGGAAACGGTGCACAGAATCCAGCCTACTGTCCCCAGTGCAAAGGAAGCCAGCTGGAGGTAAGAGGTGTCAATTAGGGAGCTCATCATGTGGGGGCCTTCTCTGTCACAGGCCTTGCCATGCAGCCAGAGATGAGTGCTGGAAGGAAACAGCGTAGAACCAGGACAGCATGACCAGGTCCACCCTTCAGTGAAAGGCAAGAGAGTGCATGAGTGGAGGAGGCTGGCCCTCCCTAACATTAGTGAAGTGCTAAGCTCAGGGTAGACAAATAATAGGCTTTAATTCTGTATATCTCACTGCATCAGAAAGAGAAGAAAGGGTCTCTGTATAGCACCCATCACAATCTCTATTTTACACCCACAAAAAGAAAATTCACATCTTTTTCCGATTTATTTTCTCCCTCTATTTAACTGCTATGTTCCACAGGCCCTCAGATGCACTGCATACAATCAGTACCCCTGGGGGCAGCTGGCTTCTCTTGTCCAATCATCCTAAAACTGTGAAAAATCTCTGGCTGTTTTGCCTAGCAAAAGGTTTTGTCTTTGTTTGCTGACTCTGTACTCTGAGTGGGAACTAAGAGTGCCTTTTTTAATGAAAAATATCTAAAATTTCCCACCTCTTTCATACAGCTTTCTGAATAACTACAGGAATGACTCATCAGCAGGGAAGATCTGGCTTTGAATTCATTGTATAGACCTGAAAGTTGTAGAGATTTTCATATTCCATAAATAATCCAAAACACCTTTTCTCCTGTTTCCATTGCACTCAAGACAGAATAATAGTATCATAGAATGGTTCGGTTTGGAAGGAACCTGTAAGATCATCTAATTCCAATCCCCTGCTACAGGCAGGGACACCTTCCATTAGACCAGGTTGCTCAAAGCCCCATCCATCCTCACCCTGAATGCTTCCAAGGGCATCCACAACCTCTCTGGGCAACCTGTTCCAATGTCCCACCACCCTCACATAGAATTTCTTCCTAAAATCAAACCATTCTATGATTCTGATTATTACAAATGTACATTTAATCCTTTCTGGTATGGAGAAAGTTGCTCCAGAATATTCTCTTGTATTTGTATCTACTTAAAATAAAACCAATTTATAAATGCTTTCTTAATCTGATATTTTATTTGCAGAATGATTATATATATATATGCAAACAATGACAGCTATTAATAGCCATACAGTATTGTTGCCATTACATGAAGTTAGAAATGGCTTTTTTTTTTCTGACACATTTCCACATTAAAATAGCGTTGTTTCTGTAAGCATCAGTTGATCTTCTTAGACAAAAAAAAAGAGAGCAATCAAAATATTTTTGTGTTTATTTCCTTCTGCTTTTGCTTGAATCAGTTGAACACAGAGAGGCCAAATCTGAATCATATTAAAATACACAGAGCCTGTATTTCTGTAACACTGTTCCTAAGCACTATTAACAGCCATTTAGTCAACTGATTGATATCAAGTTCGTAAAAGACAGACAGTGCTCAGTGTCACCTACCAGCTGCTCAGTGTCACTGAGAGCTGTTAGGTGTATGGTGTCAAAATGTATCTTTATGGGTTGAATTTGTCCACCTTCTCACAGAATTAAATTAGATGATTGTATCCATTACTGAGTCCTCTATATGCTACATTACTTAAATGGTGTCAAGGATTACATTTTGAAACCAGAAAATAGGGAAAGTTCTTATTTTTTTTTCCCTATGAGATTCAGCAAAAATACAGAACAAGAAAACACTTAGGATGAAAGAATCCAGTGCTTACACAAAAATTCTAAAAACAATGGAAATAATAAAGTTGGAAGTTTCATGCTTAGATGAGCTAGAAATGTTTAGAAACACATGAAATTACTTATCATGGCATCATAGGTGGGGAATGATTCATTTTTTGGCTCCTTTCTCTACCTGCTCACTGGATCTCATCTGATCTAACGTAGTAGTGCTGACTTAGAGAAAAATCTGGATGGAAAAGAAGTACTTTGGAGATCAGTGGTGAAGCTGAATTACAATTATTGTACTTGGCACTTTTGAAAAAATGAACAGAAGCCCATACTCATGACTACTCATACTGGGACTCGGGAAGAATACAATGAATGAAATACTGAGATTGGCAAGGAAGTTACTTGCCATACAAAAACATATTAGAATCAAAACGGTGATCTGTTTTCTGTTTCCTGCCTCTATTGTTGAGAATTTAAACATAAATTCTGTAGGTTTTGCTGCTATCTTCAAATTGGAATGGATATGCATCACTCGCCAGAAGGACTGATTTAAGGCAGTCTTTAGATAAGACCGTATTTAGTATCAAATATCTCACATAAATCAGGAGCCTGTGCACTGCTTTAGAAGGCATTTCCAAGCTTATCTTTCAATACAGATTTAATATTTTATATTTGTCGGATCACTCAGCACTTTGCCTGCAGGTCTGGCACGCGGCATTTACGTGACCCATCCAGCACATTCCTTTGGGATGCATCGAGCCTCTCTCAGAGGAGCTGCATGTCCCACAGGAAAAAGTATTAGGGAAAGCCACTCGCACCCAGCAAACCCTGTTCCTAGGGCCTTTGTGGCATTTCTGAAACCACGGAGCATGGGCAAAGCAGCCCTTTAACTCCTAGGTCCCAATAAAGCCAGGGGAGATCTGCAGAGGGCATTCCCACCTCCTTTGGGATGGGAGAACCTGCTGCTAACTTGATATTCTCATTAAACAGATTTTTAGTTACCCTTCTTGGTCCTTGTGCAAATGTCCTTTCTTGACCCATGAGATGAAAACTTGAATGTCCAGCCTCTGTGTGCTTACAGCTATAGTGGAAAGTTCAAAGCACAAATCACTAGGCAGCCTGCGCTAGGATGAACAGCAATGGCATCATCTATTGACTGATTTTGTGCTTCAGTAAGAAGAGAAATATCTGGAGTTAATTTAATTAGCATAGTAAGATTACCTATATGATCTGAATAACACAATGATGTAATGTGATGAATATAGGAAATCTCCTAAGGCAAATGAATTCATACTCACTCAGCTACAAGAGGTCTTCTGAGCCATTAGCTGCTTTCCTGGTGGGAAATTCTTGACTGGGAAGTTCACTCAAAGCTGCGGATTTTAGCAATCAGAGGTTACATGCCAGATACCTCATAGGAAGGTCAGCTACAAAGCCGGTGGGGCAGGAGGAGGCAGGCAGGCTCACGTGGTATGTGTGCCAGGAGACACAAGGCCTGACCCAAAATGTTTTCCCCCAAAGAAGCAAGAGGAGTGCATTAAGAGTGGGCTACAATTCCACCTTTAATGCTGCATCAACAGTATCATTCCAAATAGCTGCAGCACTTCTAGGGACATTACTTTTCAAACTCTGGACACAACAGCCAAAAAAGGAGAGCAGCTTCCACATGCTCATAGAATCATAGAAAGGCCTGCTATGTGCAGGGTCGCCAACTACCAGACCAGGCTGCCCTGAGTCACATCCAGCCTGGCCTTGAATGCCTCCAGGGATGGGGCATCCACAAGCTCCTTGGGCAACCTGTTCCAGTGCGTCACCACCCTCTGGGTGAAAAACTTCCTCCTAATATCTAACCCAAACCTCCCCTGTCTCAGTTTAAAACCATTCCTCCTCTGTCCTATCACTATCAACCCCTGTAAACCCTCTTGCTTTTATGGTCCCTTCAAATATTGGAAGGCCACAATGAGGTCTCCCAGCTGCCTTCTCTTCTCCAAGCTAAGCAAGCCCAGTTCCCACAACCTTTTCTCATAGGAGAGGTGCTCCAGCCCTCTGATCATCTTAGTGGTCCTACTATGGACCCGCTCCAAGAGCTCCATGTCCTTCCTGTACTGGGGGCCCCAGGCCTGGACGCAGTACTCCAGATGGGGCCTCACAAGAACTGAGTAGAGGGGGACAATCACTTCCCTCTTCTGCTCATCACCACTTTTTAAATGCAGCCCAGGAAATAGTTGGCTCTCTCTCTCACAATCCCCAGTTGCATTCTTGCAATCTTAACTACATCTTTAATTTCTTTTATTTCGAGGGGATTTCCTTCATAGATATATTTTTAACCAAATGCCCCACTCTATTAAAATTAAAATGGAAACTTGATTGTGTTCAAGGGAAATTTGCACAAAGACAGAGGTGATTGAAATGTGGTACACGCCAGTGAGTTAATCTGAATGTAAAATCTTGAAGGATCCTTTCTGTTTTACTGTGGATTTTCATTTATATCAATCAGTGCACAGTAAGCAGCTGTTTAAGAAGTTTGTGGAGCTATTCCTCATGTATTTCAGGGACATGATGACATATGGCCTACCCCTCCTCCTTACAAGGAACAGATGAGGATGCCTGGAGCTGTGGTGACTTTCCTGCAGCCACAGGCTTGCTTCTAGGAAAAAATATGGAAGTAAGCCACTTTCTCAACTACCACATGGCTACATGGTGATTTTGGGGGTCACCAGTGCTTCAGGCTTACTTTGAAAAGAATAAAATGAAATGCTACCATCTGAGAGATAAAGATAATTTCTTGGTCCCATCTCTTGATGTTTGCAGGAAAAATGGAGCTGCATTTCATATTTTGTCAACACTTCTACTTCCAGTTACCAGTAATACTGACAAAGAGCAGTGGCTGTGTTAACAATTCTCAGAGCTGTGAAACACATTTCACTTCTGGAACTAATACTAGGGCCCTATGTAAACCATTTTTCCATTTTTAATTACCTTCAGTGGTTTGTATGCATCAGCTGGGTTCCAGATCTGCTTTCTAAAGGTTCTGTCTTAGGGTTCTGAAAAAAAAAAAATAAATTAAAACCCTGCAAATGAATGAGGAAGCTAAAAAAGGAAAAAAAAAAGGCACTAGGTAGAATGCTTCCTTAATTAGTTCACTTAAATGTAAGTGAGCTTCTCAGGTTACTGGGTCTCAGACTCCCCCCCAGAGTGAGCTCCTGTCCCAGGGCCTCAAGTCGTAGGGTGGCATAAAAGAGTGCCCCAACCACGTAGTCATCCACAAGCTTGAAAAATGGGCCCACATGAACATAAGGAGATTCGGTAAGGCCAAGTGCAAGGTGTTGCATCTGGGACGGGGCAATCCCAGAAACATGCACACTCTGAGAGAAGAACTCATTGAGAGCAGCCTGGAAGAGAAGCACTTGGCGGTTCTGGTGGACAAAAAGCTGGACATGAGCCAGCAGTGTGCGCTTTGAGCCCTGTATCCTGGGCTGCATCAAAAGAAGGGTGGCCAACAGGGAGAGGGAGGGGATAGTCCCCCTCTGCTCTGCCTTTGTGAGGCCCCATCTGGAGTACTGCATCCAGGCATGGGGCCCCCTATATAGGAAGGATGCAGAGCTGTTGCAGTGAGTCGAGAGGAGGGCCACGAAGATGATCAGAGGGCTGGAACACCTCTACTATGAAGAAAGGCTGAGGGAGCTGGGCTTGTTAAGCTTGGAGAAGAGAAAGCTCTGAGGAGACATAAATGCGGTGTTCCTGTACTTGAGTGGAGCTTATAAGCAGGAAGGAGACTGACTTTTTACATGAGCAGATGGTGATAGGACAAGGGGGGGAACAGTTATAAATCAAAAGAAGGGAGATTTAGGCTATAGGAAGAATTTTTTTACTCAGAGGTTGGTGAGGCGCTGGCACAGCTGCCCAGAGAAGCTGTGGTGCCCCATCCCCGGAGGCGCTCAAGGCCAGGTTGGATGGGGCCCTGGGCAGCCTGAGCTGGTGGGGGGCAGCTCTGCCCATGGCAGAGACTGGGGTTGAGGGGGTTTTGAGCTCCCTTCCAACCCAAACAATTATGTGATTCTAGGATTCTATGATTCCACACATCCCCTTCCTCTCGTATGTTCACATCCAGTGTTATGGACTTCACTGCTCGCCCCTCTTTGTGTTTCAAAATAAACAAACCAAAGCAGCCTGCACATTTGTTCCACCAAGAAAGAATACATTGAGACTGAGCTGTGTAAAAGCTCTTTGCCCATTTTGGGAACAGATTTTGTTTGGTTTGCTTTAATGCCAGAATGAAGTGAAACCAATAATTTCTGAATATTGCTCACTGGTTTTTCAGGCCCTATTTTACTTTCCTGAGTTTGAGCCCATCTTGAGCTAAAAATCAAAGTGAGGAAACATTGCAGGCTTGCATGGGATGTGATGGCAGTAGGTTTGAACCAAGACACCTCCTTATCATAGGTTTTACTACGATTTACATATATTTTACTGGATTGTTTCTCCTTTGCCTTGAGGCTTGAATGGAGCCAATTAAAGGCTAAGTAGAACAGTAGAATCTGCTCAGAATTACAACTGCTGGAAAAAAACAGGACAGTTCCTCTGGCTATGTTGAGATGGCATCCTCCTGGGAAGCTTTATCGAGGAGAGGGAAACCCACGGGCCTGCCTGGCACAAAGAAAACACATCTATGCCATCAGGAGGCAAACACAGCCAGGCCACGGGAGCTCACAGAGCAGGAAGAGCAGGGCACGGAGTATGGGCTGAGGGCATGGGAAGAAGTTTCTTAGACAAGTCAGCGTCCAGCCAAAGGAATTGGACCAGATGCTGTCTGTGGGAGAAGTGAGGAATACTGGCAACATTATGAGCATCAGCCTAGAACACACTGCACGGCACCCAGTCAGGAGCTGTAAGCACTCCCTGTACCTCATAAGGAACTGCCTGTGAAGGGGGAACTGAAGAGCACACAGCCCTCACACAGCGACTCGAGATTCTCCTTGTAGGCAGAGGGTGGATGGTTGAAAGGAGAGCCTTCCAAAACGGTAAGAGACAATACTTATTTCTTTGTAAATGCTAGCACAGCTAGGGTAAAGTACACTAAAAATGGTAACAACGGAAGAGCAAAGATCCTTCCTTTGCCATCTACTGCTGAACAGCCCTGCTATAGGAGTTCTGCTGCAGCTGTAACTGCCTTGACGAGAAAATGCCTGATAAACTCTTCCTATACAAAATATGCACAAGGTTATTTTTCCCAGCTTGTGTAAGCAGGATTTAATTTACTTTAGATTTTTTTTTTAAATGTTTTAAGCAAATATTTTAGCTGTAGATGTTGCCAGGCACCACATGCATTTTGAAATTAACATTCAAATCCCACTTTTGTGAAGTTTTATAGCCAAGATGCAGCTTTATTGGCCTATACAGGGCAAGGCTTACCGACCAAATCCTTTGCTCAATCCACGTCTTGCAGCAAAAAGGAAGTAGGAAAAAAACAACAGCAGAGCAATTAAGAAGGTCTCTTCCTAGCAATATCCCCGTGATTTAATGCTCAAAAATTTAATTCTTCAATTCTCAGTTGGGAAAACATTCTTCATAGGAAACAAATAAATATTTAAATATCTCCCCATCTGTTCTTCATCAGCACTTCATAAAATAAGTCGTATAAAAAGCAGAGCAGACTTACTTCTGTGGGGCTGAGTGTTGTCCAAGGCTTTGAAGCAGTGTCAGCTGGGTGCAGCAAGTTCCAGAAGAGAGGTGAAAATAAATGCCCCTGCAAATCTTGTGCTACCGAACAGGTACCTCGCAGTTCCTTGTCACTCTCCCACTAAGTCAATAAAGATGGAAAAAGTCAGTTAATCATTAACATACTATAAAAATATGTAAGCTTTACCATATGCCATCATTTCTAATTGCTGTGAAACACTACCAAAGTATGTTAGTAACTCTCATGTGAAACTCAGTTTTCTGTAAGATGCTCTTTCAGAAAAACTGCCCTTGTGATTATATGCTTTTCCTACCTGAGACCACATGGTGCCCCTGGTCTGACAGCCCAAAGGACACAGAATCTTCATTTGAAAGAGAATAAAGTGATTTCATAACCCTTTCTTGTTTGTTAGAGTTTTCTTCTGTATTTATACAGGTAGTGAAATCAGTCCAGCTCTGCAGCAGGGAGAAACGTAGGGGAGAAGGAAGAGGTTTCCCAAGGATAAACTCAAGTGGAATGCCTCTCTTGTTGAGCTGTGGTTGACAGTACGCATACTTCAATGCAAATAGTGCCACACTTGTTATCTTTACTAATTTATTTCTTTAATTTATATTTTTGTCTCGCTTTGTGGCTTTCTTATGAATGTAAATGTTTCTCCTCATGAACAGTAGGAGAGCTCTCATCTTCCTTCTGGTTTCCTCTCTTCGAAATTATTGTAATCTCTAAAAGACGCACTGGCTCCTGCAGAGGGAAGGAATTTCCAGGGCTGGTATTGAAAGATGACGAACTTTATTTCACAGGAGAAATATACTGAAAAGGGAAACCCTCCTTGAAAAACTCTTCTCACCTGTAATTAGCACTATGACTGTTCATTACCACCACCGAAGAAGGTTGTAAAGTGGCATTAAGCCACTGAAGTATCCTTCAGTTCTCCACATCACCTTTAATCCAGTTCCTGCAGTATCTCCCAGCTGATGATGATTCACTGCTCCTGGTGCAGGTAACAGCCTGGCTCCATGGGCCGTGGCTCTTCTGCAGTGCGTTGGGGCTGGATGTCCCCTGCAGAAGGTGGCCAGATGGAAGTGTTTCATCAGTACTGGCTGTGCATGTCAAGTGCACCCACACACCAAGTCCCTAATGGGCTTGTTGTGGTGTATTAGATAGCTTTTTTTGACATTATGATGGGTCTGTTGATTTGGAAGGATAGCATCCTTGGGCAGTAGGCAGCTGGAGACAGGTTCTTTTTTCTTTGATTTAGTAATGGTGTGAGACAAAATCTGCAGGCAAATCTATTGCTGATTTCATGTGTGAAGATACTGCACGCAGGCTGTTTGCCTAACAGGCTGTTGAAGCAGCAACAGAACAACTCCTCTTTGCTGCTCAAATCTATGTACATCTGTATCTCTGACCTACTTCTTCCCAGTCCCAAAAGACCACTGTGGTATTTAAAGATTAAACTGTATGTAAAAAAAAATAAAAAATAAAAATAAAAATTGTGATGTATTTGTCAAATGACATCAGTGCAATGAAGTGTAAATCTACTGGAAATCTCTATCCCTTTGATAAAATAGCCAGCAAATCAAGCTTCATCACATTAGTGAGAAATATAATGCACACAAAACAGAATGGAAGCAGCAAATGGGAGTGTAAAATCTCTTTTCTCATACATGATTATGACTTCTGTAGACATTTTATTCGTTTTTAAAGAAATAGTGGCAAATTGCTGGGAAGTAGGAGAAAATTAAATAAAGTTTCTGACTGCCTTATTTGAAGGAACACATTTTACACGTCAGATTTTACTGTTCTTTAAACACCAAAGGTTAATGCTTTTTCGAGCAGGAAGCATTTGCTCTCTTCCTCCTTTGGCCAAAGTGCACTGGCAACTTCAAAGACCTTTAGATCAGACCCAGTCCCTTCTGTGGTTTACAGTTTCATTGCTGAATACCACAAAACAGGAAATATTTGTTTTAAGATATTTTTCCTTTTGCTTGCCACATTGAAAAAAAAAAAAAAAAACAGGCAGAAACCAAGATGCTTTGCAAGATATATTGCTGAGCAAATGGTCCCAGCTAAGCAGCAGGCAGATGCGGCAGATGCGGCAGATGCTATGGACCACTCAGAAATTGAGGCACAAGTATTTTCTTGCCTTTTGTTTCAAGACAAAGGTTACTTCTACCAGGAAATCCATCTGTGCTCCTGCATGCCAGCAGGTGATGGGTGAAATGGGGATTAGGGTTGTTTCATCCTCATTCTTTGCCTGCAGATCATCAGACAAACTTCTCTCCAAACCCAATGTTGCACCTGTCCTCAGGTGCAACACGATGAAGAATATTTGCCCAAACGCCTGTCTGACTGTATATTTATAGCCAAACTAAATTGCTCCATGAAGCCAGGGAAATTCAGAGATGAGACAACTTTGTCAAATGACACTTGTGACAAAGTGCTTCCTAGCCCAGAAGTAGCAGACTATCTGCCCACTTTGTGCAGGTCTCCTCAAACCCAGATCGCTAGCATATTGTCAATAGTACATTAAATAACATTGAAAGGTACAGAAAGGTGAGTTTTACATGATCATAGAGTGCACAATCACCTCGTAGAAAGCATTACCCCACTGCTGGGGCCTACATTCGTAAACAACCCTCTGGACACCTCTATAGCTGCTGGACAGTTGTAAGCTGTTGTAATAATAAATAAGAGTAAGATGGGCTTCTAAAAGGGCTTAAACCTCTGACACTTCATTGTGCATGCCTTAGGGGTGGGGTAAAAAGCAGTAGGAGAGCAGGCTGGGAGTTCTCCAGGAGGGCAAGGCACTCCCTGCCACTGCAGCCAGGTGGTGGTGGCCACCAATGGTGGGATGGGCAGGGCAAGATCATGTATTCTAAACATGACCCTGGACCTGATCATGTGCAGGGTCACCAACCACCAGACCAGGCTGCCCAGAGCCACATCCAGCCTGGCCTTGAATGCCTTCAGGGATGGGGCATCCACAACCTCCTTGGGCAACCTGTTCCTATCCATCACCACCCTCAGTACTCAATACCTACTATCCTCTGCTCCTTCTGTTTCTGAATTTCTGACCAACATTCTAGTGTAACACTCCATCAGACTCTGACATTAATTGAGGCATTAAATATGTTTTCCCTCGTAGCAAAGGATACAGTATTCAATGCTAATTTTAGGTATTTAAAAGCTGAGAAGCCCGTACCGAACAAACTTGCACAGCAATAATACCCGAACCAATGACTGAATATTTGTTTATTGTTACACAAACTGTGTCCGACACCTTTCATTCACCATCACTGCTACCTTACCGTCCTCAGAGTGACACAGAACAACGGTTCTTTTGGCCTAGCTTATCCTGGATTGCCCCTATAGATGAGACAGAAGACTTGCAGGAATTTCCACTGGCTTCAGTTTTCAGAAGCAAAATTCATGTGTCAATTATGGACTGAATAATTTTGAGAGGTGTGACTTTGCTGTAATCACAACTCAACAAGGGGCTGATTAAAAACAACAGATTTTTTCTTTGTCTTGAGGGGAAATTGTTGCTTTTTTTTTTTTTTTTTTTTCTGGAGATGCAGAACACAAAAGCTCGCACGCACAGAATGAAGGGCTTCTAAAATTAGATACGCTCTTGTGGTTTGGGCAGTTTTCTGCTTATTCGCAGATACAAAAAAGTAGGTCACTGAAAGCTAACGAAGACATTTTCCTCAGACTTGTTGACATGCCAGAGCCAGTGGAGAAGACCACCTGATGAGAGGAGGATATCAACATGTCACACTCAGTTTTCACTCTGCCCTGGATTTGTTTCTGTGCTGTGAAAGCACTGCAGTGCCAAAACACCAGGCTTTTTTCCCTTCACTGGAACTGACTTTGTAGCTTCTACTTATCAATCGTTAGAAGTCACAAGAAAATCAAATTCCAATAAATTTCCAGTAATGGGAACACAAGGGAGATATCAATACAAACCTTTACCTGGTAATGTATGGCGCTTTAAAGCTTTGAAGTGCAGCTTCCTGCTTAAATAATAGGGCTCTGTTAAAGCACAGCTCTAGGAGAACAACTGATGATTCACGACTCAGTAGCTGAAATTGAACCTGATCATTTGAAGCATTGGAACAGGTTGCCCAGAGGAGGTTGTGGATGCCCATCTCTGGAGGCATTCATTCAATGTGGCTCTGGGCAGCCTGGTCTAGTGGTTGGCAACTGTGCCCGTGTAGAAGGGTTGAAACCAGATGATCATTGTGGTCCTTTTCAACCCAGGCCATTCTATGATTCTATGATTCATTCTATGGTTATGACGCTGGCTATGAGAAGATCCTCCCAATCTTTACTGACATCATAAAAGTTTTTTCCTGCCTTTACACCCGCCAGTTACCATCATAGCTGAACAAGGATGCTGAATGACTGTGATCTTTCAACTGACCGATTCCTGTAGTTGCACGTGGGAAAGTGGTCTGTAATGGAAGAAAAAAACACAAGATTCTTGGTGAATTAAATTAAAAAAAAAAAAAAGACCAAAACGTGCTGCCCAGAACACTCCAGCATCACCTGAAAACTGAAGGCTCACAGACTCCCATTGTTTACGTTACCTGTTATTCTATGAAAGCCACGTGTCGTAATCAGTTCTGCTCTCTTAAGACCCCAGCTATAAAACCTTTGGCAGTATAAATATTTGCCAAAGTAGTTGCACGTTGGTATGTGACCACAAAAAAAAAACTTCAAACAGGAATAGTGGGTTTATGATGACTGTAAATTTTCTATTCCAAGTTTCCTGACTTCCAGAGACTTAAAATCTGACCTTCATACTGCATCAATCCCTGCAGTTCCTGACACCACTACTGTATTCCTGACAAGCACCTAATTTTTATTTTCACATTCTGACTTGAGCTCAGTGGCTCTTGCTCTGACTTTCTCTGCAAAGGAGTTTCCTTTTGTATGTGATGCTGCATGACACGTACACTTTAAATCTCAGCGTTGATCAATGAATGCTCTTTGGTATTGTTATTATAAGATAGACTCTTTCTAATAACCTAAAAGAGTTCTTTTCTCATGTTTTCCATGTATCTTCACGTTGGATGTGAATAACAGAATTAAATACAACTTATTAGAAAGTTTTCACTAGAACCGTATGGCAAGATATTACTTTCCTCATTATCCTACTCCCTTC
Organism: Meleagris gallopavo; assembly: GCF_905368555.1. NCBI lineage: Eukaryota > Metazoa > Chordata > Aves > Galliformes > Phasianidae > Meleagris > Meleagris gallopavo. The sequence goes on from NC_139404.1 coordinate 122,920,865, forward strand.
CAAGGTACTACTTCACTTCTACTAGAGCACAGAGTTCATATTAGCTGACAATTCATTGTGATCCCATGCAGTTTTTAAGTCCTTGCTTCCGAGTGTAATTCTGTCACCCCGTCCATGCAATGTCTGCTATTTGCTGCTTGACTCATTGCCTTACATGCCACCATACAGAACTGCAATTTGCTTTAGTGCACCCAAACAACAACCTCACCCTCTACAACTTCCCTCTTAATCATTTGCCACACGTGTGGCAATACTGTTCTGCCTCTTCTGTAATCACCTATTTGTATGGTGGAACTGCCCATTGCATAAAAATGCTGGTCTGAAGAATTCCACCTTTGCAAAACCAGTGTGACGATAGACTCTACCAACCTAGGTTGTGTTTTTTTTCCACCTTGCAGTAAAAATAGGAGAAAAGGCTGTTTTGTTTAACACTCAAAGTATAAATATATACAAAGATGCAGAGTACTATGAAAACAGAGTAAAATAAGTTTCCCTAGATCTCAGACCCTGGGGTACATAGTCTGTATTCACACCAAAAGGGTTCAGTGAGTAGAGGTATTTGACATACGGACCTGCAATTAACACTGTGCACCACAGCAGCTGGGCTTTCAGCTCTGACACTAGAATTTAATGGTGAGCTTGGCACCTAAAGTAGGGATTAATCCCATTTTTTATTTAGTTCAATGCCTAAATTAGGAATTTTGTCTTGCTCAATCAGAGCCTGAAGTTTGGAGGGTAGTTGGGGCAATCAGGTAGATTTTGAGGATTCTTCTCCCTAGATTATTTCTGTTTTTTAATTCACCAGTTGCCTATCGTGAATTATGCAAGTGTTCCAGATAGCCAGGATCCTCCTCTCCCTATCCCCTATTCCCAAGTGTTCAGGCTGAATATGTTGGCCTTTCCTTTGCTTTATTCCTGGTTTGCTTTCTGGGCATGTAGCTTAAGCAGGAATTGGATATTGCTCTGCCCTCCAGCATAATGATAAACTAAGCTCTTAATAGGTGGCAGTTGTGCAAGCAAAATCCCAGAGAAAAGCCTGGCTGCTCACTTAGCAAGTGATCTATTAGTGGTAGTAGGCAAGATGGAAAATGTGCACCACAGAGTGCAGGTGGTTCAAGTACCTTGAGTGCCCAGCAAACAGGGCTGCTTAGAGAATTTAGGATAGACTGAAAGAAAGGATGACTCCTTCCTCAGCGGTGAGTGCCCATCAGGGCCAGAGCTGTGCCTGTGCCTCTGGAGTCAAGAAAGGGTGCTCCTGAACAACAGTGCAATGGTGTCCTCCAGACATGCCTGAGGCAATGCAGAATTCTTCTGAGTTCTTCTCCATCCATTTATTTCAGTGATGCTCTGAGGATTTTTTCCACAACAGTAATGAGAAATGCCTGCTGTACCAAACAGGAACAACAGGGCCTTTCTGTCTCATATGTAGAGAAAGAGGCAAGCAGGAAATTCACAGCCTGACACACTTTCAAGCTTGTTTAGTTTATCTCCCTTTGGAATACCTACTCTGTTTTTTTTGGTTTTCACTTCCTTCAGATCCATATCATCTTGTTTTTAATAAAAAGCATTCGACCCGCTCCACCCCTTTCAGATCAGCTTTGGTCACCTCGATCACCACAGTCCCATTTCTCTTTTTATGTGTGGAGGAACACACCTGAGTGTGAAAGCTGCTGCAGTTGTAATCACTCGGCTGTGAACATTGTTCACACAAATCACAGTTTTATATCTGGACACTGAGATAAATAATCTCATCTTCCACTGCTTATTATTTATTCTACATTTACTCACTGTATTCCCATTTAGTAAAGACACAAGCTTAATTTATCAGTCAGCTTTTTGAGCCATATTACAGAGGATACTTGGAGCAAGTAAGGCCTAGTTAGCATAGTTGCAACTTAGCATATACTTAAGAGAAGCCATTCTTTCGTGAACCCCATGGAAATAAATTAGCAGAGATCTAAAATTCTTGAGTATTCTCACCTGTGACATGCAGCCTGGAGGTTCCACTTAAGCTACCATTTTGCTGGGAATTTCTCTTACCAAAAAGAATTATTCTTCTGTATCTTCGTAAATCTTTGGAGCTAATCTCACAAAACTCTTTACTTAAATGCTCTCCTTTGTCAGGACAGGCAGTCACGAATAGCAAATAAGAACATTTCAACAGAGGTGGATTTGTAGTAGGAATCTGATAATTCTTTAATGGTGCCAGGGTATTTTAGGCTATGGACTCGCCTTTTGAGCAGGAAGTGCATAGAATTCTTTGTCCTGCTTCATCCCAGGAAAGAATGTCAGAAAGCACTGCATTACTAGTCCACATATTCCCAGTACCCCATCCATAGCAGCAACCAGCACGAGGAAGCTTTGCCAGAAGTAGCAGAAATAATGGATAACATTAGTAGCTAAGTTTGCTTTTAACCTCATCAGCTAGCAGCTTATTGTAACCAGAAAAAAATTAAGAGAAAACGAGTATTAGATTCATAGCAGTAGTTACCTCTACAACTGAAGTGCCTGGCAGGAGTGAATAGCACAGCCCACTATCAAGGCCATCTCCAGACTTAGGAGACTGCCTCCAAGACAGAGATATCAATGCACACCTAAAAACAAAACGGTTGTGAGAATTTTTAAAATAGGAGAAAATAAAATGCACTTTACCAGAAATGTTCTCAGGAAAGACTCAACTCTCAGCTTAAGATAAACAACAGCTGTATAAAGCACGTGCCCCACAAGGTTACGAGTGAGAACCAGCTCCTGAACAAAAGCCCATCTTGAAAAGATTACACCTACTCTGCTTGTAGGTGCTATGGCAGCCTGGGAGAGAAACCTTGTGCTATTTGTACTACACTGAATTTATTTCCATTCAAATTTTCTCCTTAGATACATTAAATTAACTTACTTTAAACAGAAAAGCATTATTCATAGAAAAAAAATATCAAAACAGGAGGTAGGGAGAATGAAACCCAGGATTTTAGAGGTGATATTTTAAACCACGAGGGTAACACAACTTATTATTTGTGGATCACTGTAATTAGCTAAGTTATAGACAAGAACTGTGGTAAGTGAATGCAATGACCAATTTACTACTGCTGACATAATTGACAACATGTAGCCTAGTCCTTTTAAGCTGTAATTGTTATTATTTTTTAATAACATCTACTGTGTGGGTAGGCTCTGTCCAAGTAAGCGGGAAAACAATTTATACTCTAAAACCCCACAACTGAGAAACCTTAATGAGAACAAATCTGTGAACTTCTGCAATAATTACTGGTCACCATTTATGTAAAGTTTTACTGCACACTCCTTGCAAGGCTTTGCTGCTGGACTGCCAGATTACTTAATCTGTAGAAACTGAGACAGGTACTCCAAAATCGATCAGCAGAGCTTCATTAGGTGAAGACCACAGTGAAAAGGTGAAATCTGAAGGTCTCAAATACCCTAACACACAAAATAAAGAGCCTGATTTCAGTTAAGGAGCCATTGTGTTTTCCCCAGCCTATAGCAGTGCACAATGCCAGACCTGCCTGTAGCTGTAGTGCTGTATTAGACCAAGTGACCTGGAAGCCTATCACAATGAGGGGCATACGTGTACTTGTACAGGGAGAGAAGAATGATGTGTAAAAGCACCATTGGAGATTTAGAAAAATCCCACAAATACCCTCGTATTTTACCTTCCTTAACTTCCTTTTCCCACATAGTTCCTACAACAAAGATCTTGATGGACAGTTCACATCCATGATAATTTATTAAGCTGTAATATGTGATCTGTGGTCATCTGTGCTACAAATATGCATACACTTCTTTTTGTTTCCCAAAAAGATGAAATTAAAAGTTGCCATGGAAGCCCATTACAGATGGAGAGTTTACAGTCATCTCGCAAAAAATGTTGAGAACAACCAACTCCAAAGACTTCCACACAAAGTATCATTCTAAACGCAGGATGAAGGTGAAACTGAAACTGTAATCACCTAAGCAGAAAAATCTGAATGCCCTGAATTTCTGGTACATGTACTGGGGACTTGAGAATGACTAATTAATCTACATGTTGAACAGTCTGCGAAGAGGAAGCAAACTGGCCTTTAAAAGCTAAAAGCGCTGTTGAAATGCACCACGAAATGGTTAGCATCACGCAGCAGAACAGCAGGTTTTCACAGTTAAAACTGCACACACAGGGTATGTCCGTACATTGAAATATACAGTTTATTTTCTCAAAGTCAAGCAATGCCATTTTTCAGTAGGTAAGTGTGAAGTGTTAAGCAGGAAAACTGTACATTTTCACTCTGGGCTGCAGGATCCAAACAATTGGAGGAACATAATGGAAGTCTCACTATACAAAGAGATCCTAAAATTGAGAACAACGTAAGGTGAAAAAACAGCCATCTCCAGGATGCCAAAGGCAAAACATTAGCACCAGATTTTTTCAAAAAAGCAACAGTGGAGTTATTTACAGATTTACATACAACATTGGGAGGCAACCATCTTCGGGCTCCTGGGGTGAGAGACTCTCAACAGGTTTATAAAAGGAAAAGAGAAAATGGTGTCTACACAATCGTCCTGTGAAAAGGAAAATATATATAGCATTCACAATATTGCTACCTTTATCAGAAAGAGCTAAATCAAAGTACTGTATACAAACACGTTGTAATTATATTATTATTCACATTTCACATACACATTTTAGAGTAACCACAATATGTAAAATCTTTAAAATGCCACAGATAAAACAATGCACACTTCTCCAAGCTAAAGACAAGCATAATTTATTTGGGAATTGTTTAGTTTTGGGATTGTTATGGCTAAGGGATAAGTAAGGACAAAAGGGATCACTTGTCCAAGTAACATAGCAGCAAGTAATTGTGAGATGCCAAAGAGTAAATTTCAGAACTAGGAGAAAGAAACTAAGGTCAGCTGTAGGTCCTTTAACATGGTAGCTCCATGTGACCTCAACTCAGACAAAACAATTTCATTACAGGTTTGGTCCAGGTATACAATGCAGTGCACTACAATGGGGTAACGGTCCTTTTCATGTTTGCACCTGTCTGCAAAGAAATTGCTTCCAGAAGAGTTTTGCACCAATTCCCAGAGAGAACCTCTCCAGATCTCCCTCCGTGAATGAGATTATTCAGGTGAGAACAGGAATGCTGCCATTTCACCAGTAGTTAAAAGAATGCTTTTCTCTCTCAACATCTAACTACTCGTATCTCCGACCTGTTTCACTACAGACTGGCATCCACATTGGCCTCAAAAGTGGGTTCCTGTTGAGCAATCTGTTTAACTTAAGGAGAGATAAATGGTTTCCTTACTACAGTGAAAAGGAATATATAAAAGTCATCCAAGACTCTCCTGTGCCTACTGAACTTCATCTTTAAAACATGACATTCAGACATTACAGAATTTCTCTGTAGGTATCCGAGCGAGTCAACATAACCTACTGCTGTGCTAAAACACAAGTTAGCAGCTCTTGTTAGAGCTATTGGAAATCATACCTTACACTCAGTGGCAGTATTACTAAAACATAATCAGTTATCCAATACTGCAAAATTGCATCCTCTCATTTATCACTGTGTAATGAAAAAAAACAACAAACAGAACCCACTTATGTTCACAGTTACAAAGCAGAATTGCTCCAGGTAATGCACAGTATTTACATGGCAGACACTGTTTATATTGCATTTGGTAGTCTGAGAAAGTAGAAAGAAAGAACAGCATCACATAGGTCAACTTCAGTATAATTTAACTGTCTAGAAAAAAAAAATCACAATGTTCAGTAATCAGAAGAAAATAGAAGCAGTATCTTTAGCCTACATTTATTTTCACAAAATGTAGCAGTTTGGAGAGAAGAAACAGAAGAACATGCATTAAAAGCACAAGAAAGAACAACTGAGCTTTCTAAATAATTTAGATGAGAAATGTTTTGGAAAAAAATCAGCACAGCATTTCCAGCCTGTTTCTTAGATCAAGTCTAATTTAGTAAAGAAGGTAATGTGTATTACAGTGAGATGGTGTAAAATTACATCCTGGAAATTAATTTTTTTTATAAAAATCTTCAGCAAGGTAGCTATTAGGTGATTTGCAAGCTGGTTTAAGGACTGTTCAACTGAGACTGATTTCAGAGTCACTTCTGTGAGGGGGAAGTGCAATCCTACATACAATATTACAAAAAAGTGTCTGATGCCACAGGATCAGAGTGACACTACATTTCAGTAATCTGAATATATTAGCTATAAGATGCACATTTCCCCTGTGTAATGTGTCTTAAAAAAATAATACTAAAAAGCCACTACAGAGAGAGCTTCTGTACTTGTGTGCATTCAGAAATTGCTGTTGGGTTTCCCAGCAATCTGTATAGAATCTGAACATAAAAGAAGTATACATTCTATTCTAAAAAATGCTTGCATGCACAACTGCTACAGACTTTCAGCTTACTGAGTAGAAAGGTTAAGAGTCTATCCATCTCTGTGGAGCTTTCTGTAACTTAAGCAATGACAAGTGGCTATGGAGTCCAGCAATAAAAATGTATTCTAAAAAATTAAATACATCATCCCAGAAATGAAAGATTATTGCTGTTGTGAAAGCTATTTTTCTCTTATGCACTTGTTTCTCTATCTGACACTCAGAAAAGCCAAGATATTCATGTGTACACTTGGAAACGCCCCCATCCCTTCCTTCTTCCCCATATTTGACATCCTTGGTCAAACTCTGTCCTCTCATTTGAGCCGTTCAGGTTGGAGGCTGTCGGTCAGACATTTAAGCTGCTCTTCCCCCAGCTTGATCTTGTCCTCAAGCTCTCGCTGCTCAATGATGAGGGCCGACTTCATTTTTACAAAGTGCTCATAGTCTGCTAAGTTCTCCTCACTCAAGTAGTTCGCCAAAATGTCAAAGACAATGCGCTCTCGGCGATCCAGGTTCTCCTTCAGCTCTTTTGCATCTTCATGTTGCTGGGTCAGCAGCTTCTGCTTCTCTACCAACGTCCGCTTAGGAGAGAAGAAAAACAGTTAAAAATTCACTGGGTTCATCAGCTTGAGACAACAGCTTCAGTGTCTAAGTCATCTGTTTTAATTGCAAAGGCAAAGATTTTTCTAAATGCATAGAGAGGTAGAATAAGATTTCTCCTTAAAGTTTATTCTAATAAAACGTATTAATAAACAGGGATAAGACTCAGTCAGTGAAAGATGCACCACAACTTTTAATTGGCCTTAGCAGCACAAACTTTAAAGACTGTTTTACTACTTAGTAGTTTGAAATAGTTGTCTAAGCTCTCCAAAATGAGATTTAACTCATCTACATCTTACACCTTCAATACACAGCACTGAACTTCCACGCTGTAATAACTGTGGTCAGGGAACACAGAAGCATTCTAATTAATGGAGCGATTTATTCTTGCCCAACTTGGCAGTTCTGCTTCAGTCTGCACAACTCTCCCGTGAGATGTGAAAATGTGTGGTCTTGAGAAATGATCAACGGTGAGAGCTGGGGAAAGATGACAAAAGCAAACAAAGGTTTGCTGTTGTTGTTAAAAAGCATCATCTTCCCAAAAGGGCTGTACACTTTCTGCTTCATGCCTTCACAATAATCAGTGCCTCTCAACTACAACAGAGGGGGATATCTGAGACGTTGTGCCACAGAAGTCTGTTTTGCCCTAAGGTTTATTCTGGACAGGTAGAAGCTCCTACAGTTTGAGAACGAACCCACAAAAGGTACAAAATAGGAAAAAGAGAGGTTGAATAGAGAACCACACACATATATGTACAAGAAAGGTGAGATTCATCTGACCGGTCTCTTCCTGTCTCCTCCTGAATCACTCAGCTCTGCTACTCCTTCAGCAGTACATGGAGTGAAATAAGAGCACTGTTAATCCAACCTCTTTCAGAGGTCTGAAAGTCTGCCTAGAAATGGTTATATTTTTCCAGCACTAATGAGTGCGACTGGCCTACTAGATGTCAGGAATTCCAGTAGAGACTTCTCAACCTAGTCAGAAAGTGCCACTAAGAAGTACAATCCCGTAATTCTTAACTTTGCTTCAACATTTTCTTTGAGATTTATGTTTTCCAATAAACCATGATCTGCTTTTGTGAAGCTGTTCAAGTAAATTTGCCAATTTTTTTTTTTTTTTCACTTGGACTTTACATGCTAAAGGACACAGCCTAAAGGATTTACAGAAAATTGTTTTTGTAGGCTACAGAAATTGTCCTTTCAAGACAGAAGTATGAGACAAAGAGGGATGCACAAAGTGAGCTGTAACAGATGTATGTCAGTTGCACACACGTCCTGTGATGTCTCTTCTAGTACAGACCACCCAATGCTTAGAAGGTGAAACTCTAAGACTTCAGCTATTAGTATACTGAAAATACGCAGATTAGATTAGCTCAAGGTTCAAGGTAGCCACTGAAAAATATGGACAGAAATTATACATTATCACACAGTTCAGTTTGCCTTTGAGTGTATGCCAAAGAAAAAAAACAAAAACCAAACAATTTCAAGTAATTTGCAAGCAGAGCTATCTGCTGCAAAGAGATGGAAAGACTCCTCTCCAAAATTCACTAGCAGCCAAGCCTGGACTAGGGAGCAGAATACCTCTGCTGTTTATGTACACATGCAGAAGCAGCAGGAGAATCAGGATTTGATGAACACAAGAGGTCATATATCAACCAGCTGCTAGCTCAGCTGCACAGTAATGTGCCTGGCTCTGTAATGGGATGTTTAGTTCTTTTAAAAAAATCCTGAGATTTAAGTTGTACCATTTCTTCTTACTATGCCTGTCACATGACTCAAATAAGTGGATGTAGAAAGGCACAAGGCAAATGGAGACACGTCTCAAATTTGATTTCACCACTGTCAAAGATGACTGACACCAGAAAGCTTGTTTTGAAGGGTAAAGTGAAACAGTAGTAGGCTAAAGATGCCATTCTTGAGGAGACTCTTTGAGTAATGGTTAAATGGTTCACCAGGCCAACAGGCATAACTGCTTGGACATACCACACTGTCAGATGGGTTAGAGGCTGGTATCATCTGATGGACTTCAACTGATTAGAGCAAAGCAGAGTGCAGAAAGCTTTTTTTTTTTTTTTTCAGTTAGCATTGATTTGAGGCTCCATCCAAACAAAGGATTATCTAAAGCTGCTCTGATGGAACTATTTTTGGCTCTTCCTATTGAGAGCCTTTCTCAGTTATTGCTGCTTTGAACCACAGCCATATGAAAAGGGACTTCTTCCACCTATGCGACTTCCCAGCATCCATTTCCTAAACTGCTACCCTTCTCACTTGTCCTTAGTCTAGCAATAACAAGTCTCATGAGCCTACACACCTGATCAAATCCGTGAACTGCTCATTCGGTGCTTTAGGGTTCTCACTACACTCTGACTTTGGTTGATAAGGAAAGTAACGGGAAGACATTGGTCTAGTTGTGTAGAATGAAGGGGGCTGGTAGCTATTTCAGATTAAATCACTTCCAGAAGCAAAAGTTGAAACACCCGATATTGTTTCTCATAGCAAAAGAGACCTACAGACCATCTAATAGAAAAAATATTAATTCAACAGCAATCATTTGCTTGCTGGTACTGCTTATTTACAAGTCCACTGAACTGTTGGCTGGTTCCTAGAATGTGTGTTTCCTAGAGAAATGTTTAATAGACAGCACCAGCTAAAACAAAACCCAAAAACCAGTGATCACTAGGGACATGATCCCAGGCTGGAAGTAATCTCCCCTGTATTTTATTCACACGATGCATTAGTAATACACCAAATATAATCATGTGGGCTACAAAATAACAAATGATAATCAAAAGAAGCCATTCAAAGATATACATACGTACCTCTGCACAAATTATATTTATAGTCACAAGTACCTGGGGACATAATCTGAGAAGCATCTCTTACTTTGGACATGTACCTGATGTTACTATGGCAAAACTATGGTGTAAGTGCATGAGAAAGCAAATAGGGATTGGAATACATTAGAGGTTTGGATTTTTGTCAGTCTACATTTAATAGCAGAAAACACAACTTCTGACCACCTGTACCACACCACCTACTTACCTTTTTTTTTTTTCTCCATATCTAGCTAAATAAGTTATTTTTATCAGCTCTCAAGTTGCGCTTCCTATGCACTTATATTATCTGGTAACTCTTTCCCCAGCTTACACTCCCATCTTTGAATCCATTAAGCAACTGCAACCACATTTAGAAAAAAATCTGTCTAAAAGAGGATTAAATTTCTCTAAGTTTCAGAAGCTTTGATCTGCCCTCTAATAAGCTGCCAAATACCTTCCCTTTGCATCTATCAGAAAGGGGTCTGTCTGGACAGCCATTAAGCAAGTATGCTTGGCAGCAGCTAGAGCCAAACAGCAAAAACACAGCTTCCAAGTACTCGCAGCACTTACTGATGAGACAATGGAGTATGCTGAGAAAACAACATAAATCCACAGCACATGGACAAAAAAATTGATACAATGCTGCTGGCACTTCAACTCTCAGCTACAAGCCACAAATCCCACTTCACATTCATTTAACTGTAGAGGCTAAACTCACTTGACACATAATCCCTCCTATAGTCATTTTGACCTGTAATTTTCCCACATCTAAATCTCTCCTTCAGTGCATATCTGTATCCCTAGATACTGGCCTCCCAACTAAGGCCTGCTGGGATCTGAAACTAAATGAAGCGGTCCACCATGCTCGTAGGTAGGGTCCAACAGGTAAGAATACCATGAGCGCTTCTGAAATTTTCACATCTGCTTGGACTCCTCGATTACCAGGCTATTTTGGTTGGGTAAAATATGCTTTGTACTGAAAAATTCTTTTTGCAGTGCTTCCCTATCCCCCTTTTTTATTTTTAAGACTTGTTCTTTCTTGCTAGGCATTGTAGAGGAAGCTGGAGCACACAGGAAACTTCTTTGTCACAGTCACAATTTTTTTTTAAATCACAATCCTTGCTGAGCATAAAGAAATCTGAAAGCTTTCTGTATTTCAACACAAAGTCACACTTACTCCTTTTCCCATCTTTTGCATTGTCAGAGAGAGCAGTATTTTTATCTCATTAGTTATGCTCTCATTAGTAGCTTTCTTCTTTTACTAATATTTTTCTAAGGAGCTTCTTTTCCAGTTATGTTGCCACCCAAAACACAACTTGTCTGCCAAGCCACTTGTAGTTTTAGTATTCCAAGCAGAAGCAAAACAAAGAGATAAGTTTTAAGAAATCTAAGGGTAATGGGCTTATGAGATGTATCCATTCATTATCCCTTTATATTTTAGATGAATACAAGGAAAAAACCTTAGCAGATTCACTAAATGTGGCTACATTACTATTGTACTTTCTTACCCGCTCTTCAGGAGAGGTGTTTTCATCCAGGTTATTAAGAGCATTTTCCACCCGGGCCAGACGACCTGAGAGTGACAGCAGGAGGTTGACTACTTTGTCCAGATCTCCGATAAACATCTTGAATTTGTCAAACTCATTTGGTTTGCAGACTTCTTTCACAATGGCCTCCACCTCTTCCCCCAGAATATTGTTTGCTTGGATGTCTTCCAGGAGTGTTTCCCGAGCTTCCCTCAGCACTTGCAGTTTCCTGCTAATGCTGTCAATAAGTTCTTGCTGTGGAAGATAAAGGGCATTTATTAGCACTACTCATTTTTTCCCCACTCCTAATTCTGAAAGTCATGTCAGAAATTTAGCACTGCTATGTGACTTTTTTAATACACTGAAACTCCCATGTGGCTTGGACAACGAGTGTATTATACATAAATACATGTCTAAGGTAACTCTAGCATCACTGAATTCAAAGGATTCAAAGGTGCACACCTATAATGCTCAGCTTGAGACCTGTGTTAAAGCAACTCACCTTTCTGGAAAAAAAAGATGAAAGATTTTTCTTAAGTATTACTGCTGCTCCTTTGAACGTCTTCAAAGCCTACTATGGAGCAGCATGAAGTACAGCACATCCTTCTTCTAAATACTGTGCCTAGAGTATCTTTCTGAAGAGCTACACTTCAAGAAGGCAAATAGCACCAGAAAAACAACCCTGTATTTTCACCATGACAGTTAAAACTAGGGCACTACTAAGCTTTTTATTCCTTTCTGTAGAATATTAACATTCCCCTCCAAACAGCAGCCCCTACACTCAGAAAATCTTGAGAGTTATCAATGCCATTCAGCATTTCTGTAGGGAAACCGTAATCCCTGTGGCATAGAACAGGAAATAACATCTAGTTCTACAGCATACAAAGCAGCCCTGTGCAAAGTGGCTCTCACAGAGGACCACACAATTTTTGACTAATGTTATCCTATGCCAGCCAAAAATTCTATTTAATTTACGGTTTTGTCAGTTTCTCCAGTATAATCTCCCATTGCCTGGAATGTGCATGCCTTAGCTTGGAACAATCATTCTAGGTGGGTCAATGCTAGAGCCAGACCAAGAATCCCAACATCCTCTTTTAATGACCTGTGCTCCACCAGTGCTACTTCCCTGCATCTGGGTGGGAGGGCCTTGTCTCAGATATCCCCATTAGCTTTCAGTTGTGCATGAGGCGTGGAGCTCCTTACAGTCAGCTGTCTACCCTAATGTGACACGAATCACACTACAAAAATACCCCGTTAATTTAAATGTATATGCATATTTGGTATTCAGCTAATCTCAGGTATGAAAATTCCCCCATATCATTCTTTAAACATACACCTATTACTGCCATTTATAAGTGAAAATTAAATAGGTTAAAAAAATCATTACTCCTTTTTTTTCTTTTTTTGCAAAAAAAACTCAAAAAACAAAACAAAAAAAACACTCATTACGTTCTTTAGGAAGCCCTTCTAAATAAAAATCTGATTGCAAGCCTTAATGATTACAGAGAAATATACTGGTAGCAGCTATTGCTTTCAGATGTCATGGAACAGTCATTCTGGGAACTTATTCTGGGAACAAAGAGAAGTCTGCCATCTTAACCAAAGGCAATCATACTCTGAGTAATCAAACACTTTTTTGAAGGTAGAAATTCAAACACGTGGATTATCTGGGCTGGTATTCTCTTTTTTGATTTAATATACTAGGCCAGGTTAATCTGGTTTTGGGTTATCTGTTAGTCTGGGTGTCCAAAAGATTAAGGTAGTTTTACAGATGCCTGCTTTACTGACTGATTAATCTGCAGGATTTGATTTTTTTTTCCCCTCTCCCCTTTTAGTGGAGATGCACAGTTTGATTTAGATTATGTAGGTCACAGTGCCAGGCTCTTATTTCCCCCAGATGACATGCACATACACTGCTGCTGTTTTATCATACTGAACAACAGAATACTATTCTACTCTATGTTATTATCTCAAATTTTTCATTTCTGTAGCTGTTCTGTGACTTTCACTAATGAAAAAAGATTGTAAATGTGCACAATATTTACCAATCAGGACTGACAGTCCAGATCAGGAATCCAACCAGGTTCCTTTCTTGAAAAATAATCGTTAGAAAAAAATATCTTCACAGAGGCATCCTAATTACATGTCTGCTAGTAGCTGAAACAAGGCTCTTATGGAACACTTTTGCAGGTGAGAAGATATTTAACTCCTCTTTAAGACTCTTGTATCTTTTAAGATTTGGTTTATGATCACTGACCGCCTCCTGTCCGGGTAAAGCAGTTTTTGCATGCTGCAATTGTGAGCTCACCACATGCTTTGGCTAACCAGCAGAAAACCTGTATGATGCTCAATACTCAATGAGCCAAAAGATTTCCAATCTACATCTGAAAACTGGCAGATGAATAATTTACTCCTGTGAGTTCTGAACAAGAAAACAACAAAACCTGATCTTCTCCCAGTAACTGTTGCTGATCTGACTAGCAACACAGAAAGTAGCAGAGCAGAGTGCTTCTCAGGTGGTTCACTCAAGTGCTGATTAGCATGTTTACCTAAGTTATTCTCCTTTTAGCTCACTGCTTCATTTCACATAAATCTCAGGCCTAAAAAAGCAACTAGCTTTTCTTCTATTAATGCTGAGACTCTCCAGGAGTTACTGATGTTTTCCTATAGGCACACAGGACCCTTCCTACTCAGCCGCACGTACATTTTTTTAAGTACTAAAAACTGTCTTGGTATGTCTTCAGTGCCTGCTCAAGATTTTATAATTGTGGTAAACATACTTTATATTCAGCATGAGACACAAACACCATTCATGATAGGGATCACCCCAAATATATGTTCTTTCATTTTGGAGCATCTGTGTGTAAGGAATTCCGGCATGTTTTTCAAAGTCATACCATCACTACAGCTCATGAAAGAAAAAAATAAATAGGAAAAGATCCCTAAACATTTCAGGATTGCAGAGCAGGGAGTCATTCTACAGTTGACTGAAATTAAGATACTGATAAGACTGAAATTAGGAAATCAAGAAAGAAGTTCTGGCTGTGCATCTCCTCTAAAATAACTGAAGTCAACAAAGTGTGCTATTGAAACATTCAGGTCCTTAATGATCCTTTCTTAGCTTGGTGCTAAGATGGGCTAAGTTGCATATCCTGGCTTTTTAATAAAGATGCCCTGACCCACTTACCACGAGATATATATGCTTTCTGACAAGATCCAAGCTGAAAGCCTGCTGAACTGAGTGCTCACATCCTACTGCATGCAGAGGAGCAGGGAGAGAAGTAAACAGCAACATGTGACATTATGTATAGACTGAGAAGATAGGAGAGCTCTGCTAAAAGCTCTTCATGAAGTATTTCCCTTCTCATACGGCTAGTGGTGTATACTGAAACTGAGGAGTAGAGGGAGGAAAATATAAAGGGCAATACACTTTTCTTGTTTGCAGACACAGTATGGTTTTGCTTACAAATGTTTTATGTCCTGTTTGTTGGGCACTCAAGAAAGGCTTAATTTTACCTTCAGCTCACCTCCATTATACATTTAATGAGAAGGAAACTAAAATGATAAACATGACCATCACATGCAGCAGTAGATAAAACTGAATTATTCCAAGTGCGGTGAAATCCTTAATTTGTCTAAGTAGTACAGCTGTTGGATGCAGGGTCTCTGGCAAGAGGGCAAGGGCAGCTCTCCAGCAGCAGCCATGTCATGCCCTGGCAGAACATGCTGTACTGAGCTGTGTGATGTGGTGGGGGCAGAGAAAGGGAGGAAAATACAAGAGTGGTCACAGAAAACACTGAAGCAGAAAACACAGAAAACTCCTCAAATTCAATGCAGGAGTTGGATGCCACTGAGGCAGGGGTGGGAGTCTCCTATGGAATGTCTCAATCTTAGCCTTAGCAACTAAATATATTCCTAGTGTTTAATTCAAAGATACTTCTTTGGGACTGGATCACAAAATTGGAAGTTGATTATTAGACACAAGGTTAACTTGAGCAAAAAAAAAATGGATCGCCACTGCATTACTGGCTTAGGCAAACTGAGTTAAAATACATCACTTTAATTGAACAAACAAACCATTTCCTCCAGCTTATCTGTACTGAGAACTACATTAAAATATTTTGTGCCAAATTACAAATGAGACAAGGGTGATAATTTTAACATAGAACAGCATAATCTAAAACCACTGAAATGCCAGTATATTGTTATTTTTCAGACTATGTCGACCTTAGAGCAGAAACACCCAAGGATGGGAGTGAGGGTGGGGATGAACAAGAGTCGAGAAGACTCCCTCCCTTGTGATGAGTGACTTCCTTGGCATCCAGCAATGTGATTAGCTCTCTCCCACCACTACTGCTTCTGTTTTGTGAGGTAGGAGAAACCCAGAGCAAAGTGATTTGCTGCTCATAAAAACAAATGAAAAAAAAAGAAGGGGGAGGGAGGAGAAGGGAGACACCTTCCCTCTCATAACACACTGAAATCCCTGACCTAAATTTTGAAAATGTAGAGCAACTAAAATCACCACTAATTACAGTGGGATACATAAGCATTAATGCTCTTTTCTGCACAGCAAGTGAGAGAAACGACTAATATCCCAAATGAGAAGCAGTAATTGAGAATAAACCCCTCTGAAGGTCTCCCCTTGGGCCCTGTGTCTCAAGCTGCAGAAAGCACCTAACATGAAATTCCTAAATTCACAGTTGGACACTTACTCTCCTCCCACTCCACTTCCACCATCCTTCTAGTTCCCTCTAAAAACAGACTGATTTTTCAAGTGGCCTTGAACAAGTGGAAGATCTTTTATTTAGAGTTCTTTAGCTATCAAATTCCTGCTTAATGAAATGCATGTTTAAGTTTAAGAGCATCATGTTAACCATTTAGAAATGTCTTTTACCTTCTTTTCTGACAAATCATGATCCAGTTCATCTTCAGAATCATCTTCGCTCCGTTGCTGTTGCTGCTGCTCTTGCATGTCCTTCATTTTAATCAGCAGTTCAGCCTTTGGTGCAGATGTGCTGTAGTAAGTAGAATTGGTTGTCAGGGAGATGGCAGATGGTGCATTCTGCTCTTCTTTCCTGGTAAAAAGTCAGAATTCTCATTAAGTGCCTTGACATCCTAATCACTGAAGAGAAAGGACAATATTCTCAAGCCATCATTTCACCAACAAGCAGAGGGCTCAAGCAGTAAGCAGTTACGTATGGAAACAGGATAAACAAATACTGTCTGTGAATAAAATTTGTGTGAAGTCAGCACATATCTACTAAAAAAGAAAACAGAAGCCACGAAGAAGAGCTTTCACCATTATGATGAAGGAAATGGAACTAAGACATTTAAAATTGAATTCATAGAAACACAGAATCACCAAGGTTAGGAAAGACCTCAAAGATCATCCAGTCCAACTGCTCACATATCACCTCAAACCATGTCTCTCAGTACAACATTTCTTGAACACCTCCAGGGTTGGTGACTCCACCACCTCCCTGGGCAGCCCATGCCAGCACCTGACCACTCTCTCGGAGAAGGATTTCCTAACATCCAACCTAAATCTCACCTGGCACAACTTGAGGCCATTCTCTCTTGTCCTATCACTAGTTACATGAGAGAAGAGGTCAACAACCACCTCACCACAACCTGCCTTCAGGTAGTTGTAGAGAGTGATAAAGGTCTCCCCCGAGCCTCCCCCTCTACTGACTAAATAATCCCAGTTCCCTTAGCCCATAAGACTTGTACTCCAGACCCCGCACAGCTTCATGCCCTTCTCTGGACATGCTCCAAAGCCTCAATGTCTTTCTTGTAGTGAGAGACCCAAAACTGAACACAGTACTTAAGGTGTGCCCTCACCATGACCGAGTACAGAGGGATGATCACTTCCCTGCTCAGCTGGCAGCACTATTTTGATTCAAGCCAGGATGCCATTGGCCTTCTTGGCCACCTGGGCACACTGTTGGCTCATGTGCAGCCGAGTGTCAACTCCTGGGTCCATTTCCTCTACACAGTCTTCCAGCGACTCTGCCCCAAGCCCATAGCGTTGCCTAGGGTTGTTGTGGCCAAAGTGCAGGACCTGGCACTTGGTCTTGTTGAACTTCATCCCATTGGCCTCAGCCCAGCTATCCAGTCTGTCTGTAGGCACTCTGTAGGGCCATCCTACCCCCAGGCAGATTGACTCTTCCTGCCAACTTGGTGTCATGAAATGTAAAGCTCTATTTTAATAAATCATGCAAAGACTTCAGTGTCAGACAGGTATCTCTTCAGGCTGCCAAATGTAGGACAGATACTATGCTTGAAGCTTTTTGGTTGTGGAACTACACGTGAACTTTTCAACTAAGCTACAACTTAATTTGATAACTCAGTTCAGGAAAACAAAAGACCCATAGAACATAAACATCTTTCTATGGAATTTTACATCTTTAAGTTGTCTTTGTAAGTTTTCATCACATAATAACTACTAAAATATTGATCTTCTTTCTATCAAGTTACCAAACTGGATAATCTTGGTAAAATATTTAACTACTATGACAGGGAAGAAATAAGTTATTCCTTAAATTGTCACATGAATAGTTTTCAGCCAAGTGTCAGCTTGTACAACACTTCTTTTTCTGAAATTCATTATATTTATTCTCGACTGCTATTCTAGTGGAAAACTCTTATAAAAGTTGCAAAGTTAAACAGGGAGTTCTTCATCCCTCCCGGAAAATGGATGCACCATGGACAGCAGCTTGTAAGGAACTATTGGCCTACAGAAAGTGATACTCACTTCTCTTCTGAAATTTTTGGAGAAGGAACTTTTGGAAGGAGCTTCCTGCGCTGCTGAGCTTCTTCTAGGAGGTGTTCATCTTTTGGGAATATTCCAACCATCAGATCCATCGCTGTTTTTATTTTCACATTAGGATCCAGAATGTCTGCTAGAGATTTATCTCTTCCCACAATCTCTCTAGCTAGTTCCTCTGATTTCCAGTCTTCCAAGGTTTTCTCTTTGGCCTTTACATAGCTGACTGCTGGCACATTAGCACTGCCATCCTTCAAGTTGTTCCCAGATTCTTCAGCTGGTTGAGGGTCAGTTGGTTTGGTTTTGGTTTCTGGCTCGGGCTCTACACCTTGCCTGGTGTAAGCACAGAATCGTGAATAGGATTGCTCAGAAGTGCTGAGTGTTTTAATTTGGTCCTTTTCCAAACCGCTGGGTAAAGCAGGTGGTTCCATTGTACTCACAAGACTTTGCCGGCTCTCCTTCTCTGCACTGCTCTCTGAATGAACTATCTTGATGGGAACCATTTTCACTGTAGTATTGTTGTCTATAACTCTTTCAATTCTAGAAAATGAGGAAAATTAATGAGAAACTTAAGAACCTTATATTTTAGTTCTTATCTACAAATCAGGGGAAGCCCAAATATAAAAATAGGCAGATGAAAGATCTAAGTAACAGAACATCCATTGTACCATATCTCAAACCCTAAAATTGCGTGTTTTCCTTTTTTGCCTACACATTCTTAATAGCATTAGTTCATTTGTCAGCACTTCTAATATCAGCTTGGCACGATACTCACTGAACAGGACTTCTGTTCATTTTTGTGAACACAAGGGTCCAGCCTCAGGCCCTAGTTTTCAAATGGTGCTGTTGAACAATCCTTTGCTGCCACACATTCAGAGGACAACATGCCTCAAGCTCAAACTCATTGGCTTCTTGCAGACTCAACAGCAGCTTCAGCTTTTGGCCTGACAGGTTATTTAGCTGTCTGGGTAGTTTCTGCTGCTCTCACATCAATTCCTAGCTCTTCCAAGGGAAAAGACAGCAGATCAAATGGAAGCATCCTGCACGCTATGCCTTTGCTGAGCTGCAACAGTCTCACAATAAAAACTCAGAAATCATTCAAAACATAACTACGTGATTAAAAAAAACCTGTATTTGTATAATTTCCTAAGAGATACAGAAGTTTACTAATTAGATCCCACATCTGCATCCTAGTTTTTTGCATAAAGGATTAAAATCAGCCGCACTAAAGAATAACATGCACAATTCTGCATATTCCTATTAAAGGAAGCTTACAGCCAAAATCATGTACCGTGTATTACAAAGGGCCACCTTGGACATTCAAGAAAGAAAGCTACTTAAAGAGGTGGCTAATATTTTAAATTGGACAATAACATGTTAAATAACATTACTAAAACATTTGTACTGTATGTAAACCATATAAGAAACTAAAATCTAGTTTGGTGGTTTTGAGTTTGCAGAAAGTTTAAAATTATTGTCATAATGTGGGTTTGGAAGCCCTACAGTAAGTAAAGGAACATTGCCTACTAGCTAAAATATCTAATTTCATCTGGCTTGCTTGCTTGCCGCCTTCCATATAAGTGACCAAGACATACTACAGCTTGTTTCCTCTAAACATGGGTGTGTCACTTTTCTTAAATTTAAACTTATACTTTTCCGTGCTGTATTTTTCTTTTGCAGAGAACAGAAAAATCTATCTGACTTTGTCTTTTCCAGAAGAAGCATCTTATATTTTAAAAGGCTTCCAAATAGCCTCCCAGTAGACATTTATTTTCCTCAAGTGCTTTGGATGCATGGTTTTGCACACAGTTGGGGCAGATTTTCTATCCCGTGTTGAACACTAAACAATTCTCACAGGTTTCCAAGCAAGTTTGGATAAGACAGTGTGGTACAGCAGTGATAGCAGTGCAGGCACAGGCCACCATTTACTATTAATGTTCTGACACAGCCCAAAGAACACTTCCTTAAATGTGCAATCCTCCTTTGCACACTCTTTTGCCCTGGCTCCTGCACTGCCATCAGACAAAGGTTTTTGCATTCAGGATGACTGTTATTTTCAAGAGCTTGCTCACGTCTCTGCTTTTCAGTCTGAGCTCCCTGTAAGTATAATTGCTCTCTTCATGCAATCTGGTAAAAATGTTCTTAGCTGAACCACGTTAAGTCACCCCCTGCCTTTTAATTATTATTATTTTTTTAAATAAAGCCTACACCTTTCAGATCCAACAAGACTCCAAGAGGAATGTATTTTGAATCTGCGGGAATTATAAAATCTGTGCATAAATGTGGCAGGGACAGCTCGGAGAAATTAGATTAGTTGATGGCAATTCTTTACCTAAAATGATCTGCATCTCTTTTGGGACTCTAGGTACTTTCCTCTCAGGATAGCATAAGATTGTGTATATTTCTGACATTAACACCTGTTTTATTAAGTAATGTAATTAGCAACCGAGCATGGATTTTAAGATCTTAAAATGTCAATGAAAGATATGCTGGGTTAAGCACTTTCATAACTACTTTCAAACTATCATTCAGATACGGGCACGTAATTTAGCATACATCAGTGTGCATTTCAGCATTAAAGCTCAGTGAAAAGGAAGGCCACATACAATTAGCTTTTTTTTTGCGTCCTTTGTATCTATTCCTAAAACAGTATCTTCCAGAAGTCAGTACTGTCACCTCCCTTAGCAGACAGGTGCTAGAGATCACAAAACACCCTGTACTTTGCTTAGGATACTGTATTCTTTCTTTGTCTTAAAAACACTGCTGGGAGAAATTTCATTCCTACTTCCTTTTTAAAGAGGAAAACTGTCAAGGCATGCTTAACATCCACAGAGAAAATGGAGTCAAATTCGCATCCAACATCCCTGGCCTCTCTCAACCTCCAAACTCACTTCATCAGCTCAGGGCCTCCAGTTTGTTATCCAGACAAAAACAGAATGAGAACTGATGTTGGCTTTAAGAGATTTGTTAAAAGCCAAATTAAATCACTTTCTGCTACTGAAAATATCCAGGGGGGGAAAAAAAAAAAAAAAAAGATTTATGCTTTCCATGTCATAAGGCATTGGAAAACAAGATGACTGAGTCTATTGAATCATTTGCACTACAAATGTAAAGAAAAGCAATTTCAACTGCTTTAGCACAGAGAAACAATCTCAGCATTCAGATAGTGTGGATTTTTATTTTCATTCTTTAACCATGAATTATAGTACTGAATAATGAAGACTAACATTCTTGAGCTTCATGGACAAGTTTGTCATGTGGCAGGAGAACAACCTTTTATGATACGAGCAACATATGACAATCACAGAAATAAATTAATTTCAGCTGGTTTGTCTAATCTGAGTTTATCTAGACTGATATTCTCTTGCAGAACCTTCAGCCCACTTCGATATGAATAGCATTACACTCCCCTCAACAGACTACCTGGAATGCCAAATTTCATTGTAAAAGGAACATGAAAATAGTCATAATTTCACAGTGCACCTTACTGTGTGAGCTTTCAAACCAGATGTTCTCACAAAAGATTACAGCTTCCCTTCCCATATCTGCTTTGTCCCTACACTGATTTGTATTCACACAGAGCCTGAGGTAGAGGAAATGACAACGGTAAGTAAACATTCTGATTCTACCCAGACGTACATTGGAAAATCCATTCGAATCTAACCTTCTGTTTTCAACTATCTACCAGCTTTAACTCCTGAGCAGCATCCCTCATTATTAAGCATCAGCCAACTGAAAGAAACCCCAGACCAGCTGAAGTATTTTAGTGGAATTTCAGAGAATTTTTAGGTCTTTTTAGGATATATTGGAAAATTTTATGCTTAATGAACCCAAAGGATGTGCTCTCACTGAAGAAATAGAACAGTCAACCATTAATAATGCCTAAGTGGGCAAAAAAATAATTAAAATTATTAAAGAATTAGGGCTAATACCTGGCTGGGTTGTCATCCTGTACAGACACAGGAGGTTTATCAGTGAGCTTCTGTGGTGCAAACTGAGGAGAAGGGGACCTTGACGTCTCCATGTCAGGTTTCTGAAGGTACCGATACTTGCTGGAAGTTAACAGAGATTCGGACTTAAGGTGCGTTTTTTCTTCTAAGTACTGACAAACATTCTCTGTGGATGATGCCTGCAGAAGTTCCTGTGGATTATCACTCTTTAGTTTTCCATTGAAAACTGCGGGACTCTGACAGAGAGATGAGTGACTCGTAAACACTTCAGCAGAGCTGGGGGAAGAGGACGGAAAGGGGTGGCTGGGTGCTGCCAGCAAGGATTCAGAAGAGGCACCAAGCGATGGTGCAGAATTATCTGGTCGCCTGTATTTATCTCTTTTAGGTGGTGGAGGCCTCTGAGGAGCAGGTCCACGTTTCTTATTGAGCAGTGCTGGCTCTGTTCTGTGACTTTCCTCTCTGGTGCCCTGGGACAGATAGGAGTGGTTCTCGTTCAAGGACTGTGGCTCAGAACACGCGAGATGAGGCAAACTGCAGTCCTTGCTCTTCTCATTCACGTTTTCCTGAGAGTATCTGTAATCACTAGGCAACGTCCCAGATCTCCCGCGGCTTTCGTGAGACAGAACCGTCGGCTCTCTTGCATGCAAAGGTCTGACAGATGCCTTCCACTTGTGGCCTATATTCTGGCCCAGCTGATCCCTTTTTTCCCGTGGGTTTTCTCTTAGGGCCCCGATATCAGCTTGCCTAGGGAGAAGAAAACATCATTAGCATGCTGCTGTTTTATTTCTGTGAGGCCACAGATGATCTAGGAGGCCTGAAAGCTTGGATACCGAGCTCACAGCAAACATTTAATATTAACTCCTGCAATTCAGAGTAAGTATACGGCACAAAAGCATTCTCTGTGTACTTAATCTAACATGATGAGTCAAAGCATAATGTCATGCTAAATTAGGGTATGTAGCATCACAGGATGCGACACAACCTCAAGTTAACCTGAGGCACTGCAGTGTACATGGCAGAGCTAACTGCACAGCAAAGCTGAAGCACTAATGTATGTGGCACAGCCAAACGTGCAAATGTTTTTCTTCCATCTCTGTTCTAAAATGTAATTCCACTTCTATTCCAGAGTCACCAACGAAATGCAGAAAATGTGTTTCTTCTGTACATGCAAAATTAATACTTGGATGTCACTTTAAATAAAATCTGAACACTGAAATTTAATTATGAGCTTCTGAGCTTGAATTTTTAGATATGCATAACTGGAGAAAAATGAGGTAAAAGTGCAAACGAAATGTTTGCTGAAGCTAAATGTCAGCGTAAATGACAAACAGTGGCCAAAACGACCTTATTCTGCACAGTAATATTTTTTATTTTATTCCAATTGTGTACTCTCTGTTTGTGTAGTCAGGAAACAGGCATTAGCAGCTCCAGGCTTGTGCTCTGCCACAAGAAATGTAGTTCATTGGTCTTCGCCAGATAGAGACAGATTGAGAAAGAAAGAATGAAAAAATAAAGTACCTCAGGAGCCCTGGAAGGAGACAGGTTTGCTCTCTGCTAAAGGAGGCTGAGGAGACACTGAGATATTAGAAAAGAAGCTGCTTAGAAAAGTAAAAAGCTTTAGAGAACTACTAACGTCTTGTGCTACTGACAGCTCTGGGCTCTGCATTTTGATGGGTCCATCCTTTGGATGAGCACCGCCCAAGCTGTCCTTTGAGGGGACTGTGAGAGACTCATCTTTCCCAGCCTATTTGTAAGGTAAGGTTAACTGCAATTTTCAGTATAAACAAGTTACTGAGCTTACTGTACCAGTTTTGAATGCAAGTATGTAGGTGGTTAACATCAGTATATATGAAAATTACATTTGAGACAAGAGAAGACCAAACAAATAACAGGTTAGAGACATCATAAATTCAAAACAAAAAGAAAAGGAGAATTAAACACTGTGTTACTATTTTAATTAAATTAAAAAAAAAATCTTAAAAAAATTTTTACAAAAAGACAACAAATTAAAAGCTTTATTTTTCACACCTGTATGATAAAATTACATTCAAAATTATTCTGTTTTGTCCTTGGATCTGTGATGTTTTAGCACTTATGTAAACAGTTCTAAAAAAACCAAACCTGGACGTTTTCATTAAGCTGCCTGATGGGATGGGATTTTTAAAAATTGTAATTCATATGAATTTTTACGTGTCAGTAACAAAATAGTGCTGTCCTTCTAAGAGAAATGGCTTTTTCTCAATTTACTTCCAAAGTCTCTCTCATGTGGTGTTAAATTTTTAAATTCAATTTCAACATGTACATTTTTGATTTAACATGAATTAAGAGATGAATATTATTTCAAGTTACATCTCCTCACATTGCTCATAACTAAGTGCAGCTGGTTCAGAAAACTTCAAGTTGTCTGACAAATTCTGAATCAATCCTATTTTATAAAGACAGTATTTATTGACTCTCATTTTAATGTCAGACTAAGGATAGTGTTGTTAAATAAAATGTTTTAAGGCCAGAAAGACCAAGGCCCAAGCCCGGCCACTGCTATTCAGATTTGGTTATGTTGCATCTCTGGAGTCAGCTGGTCTTCCCCAGGGTGCTCAATGTAAGCAGAACTGGGCCTGTGAATGGTTCCCCTAATTTTAATGGAAATATTTACCAAATGAAGTCTTCAGGCCTTAAGTATGAAGCACTATGTTTAAATCAGCATTCTTCCTTGTCTTGATAACCTATGCACAGCATAATTTTCTTCTAGTTAACCTGTGCCAAAAAAAAAAAAAATCACGCCTCCCTATTCATCTTCACATACATAAACCATATTATTACACAGTATAATAGCTGCACATAAAAATCATGGGCATGGCACAAAATGTTGCAGACAAACGACATGCACTACCTCGCCAGTCTGCAAAGTACACACGGAGTTTAACATGCACATCAGAAGTGGGTGTGCTGGTGGAAGCAAACAGGAGCACACCACTAATCTGACACGTTTACATACCCAAAGCAAGTAGCAAAATTTGTTTATTGCTACCCTGGCTCACAAGGAATGAATGCTTTGGTAGTCCTGTGACCTTACAGAAATAAAGTACAAGGAAATAAGGAGTCACAGCACAGATGAATTTAGATACACTATGGTTGCAAACGTGGAGATAAAATTAAGTGATTCTATACGTGCTTTCATACCCTTTCCAGAAAATTAATCAAGCATTATGCAGTGCCACAGAAAATGGGTTTTGGAAAAGGTGGCTACATTCAATATTGAGGCTAGTTTGCATTCAGTGTGGGTGGATCTTCATGCAAAACATGCTTATCACCTTATTTTGGAAAGATTTCAGCTTACTGTTCAGAAAGGAGGAAAAGAAAACAAGCTTCAAGCCCCAGGAGAACACAGTGGAAAGAACCTGCAAAGGTGTTAGATTATTATCAATAGAAAGAAGTCCACTGAGCTACTCAGAAATCTGTCTGTACTTCATGTAATGGTACGCCCAAAATACGGCCAATTCAGAAATGAGGCCCACAGAATTATTCAGGGATAACATACCACTGAAACAACCTCATCTACAAGCAAACATCACAAAGCAAGAGATGCAGTAAGAACACAGCTACTGATTTAAGTACAGTTTTCATTCTAGATAACAAAATGTTCATCATAAAAAACTTTAAAGTATCTTAAAACCTAAAGCTTCCCAATCCCCACGACACAATGCCACAATGTCCAAGTGCCAGGGCCCTTCCAACACAATGAAGACGGGATGGCTACCACCATGTTCCTCATCCTTGGCAGGCCGTGATGTTCCAGGTTTGATAGTCAGGCTTCTCATACTGTGCACTTACCCTGAACTCTAAAGAAAGTATAATCAACAGATTTATGCTGAGGATACTCCATGGTATTCGGGAAAAGCGAATCCAGCACAGAGGGCTAACACAAACATTCCCTACTGCTCCTGCTTTGGGTATTTAAGGCATGCAAGTGCCCAAGGTAATTAAGTACAGGAGCTTCCATATATCTAAACTGGGGTGGTGGTGGAACAAAAGTGCTTCCAACTAAAAAAAAGGAATTGCTTTGTTTCCAAGAACCTTGTTTAGAATAGGGTTCAGCTCTCCCAGAGGCTCACAGCCATCCATCAACTGGTTCAGCTCTGTGGCTCACATGTTACCATCATTGGTTATAGTCACTCAGCAGAACAAGTAAGCCCACCACGACAGTGGAAAGATACATCTTAAAAAATGACATTAGTATTTTCTTCCCAAATGGAAAAGCATATCTCCCAGCCTCCTTTCAGCTTTGTTAGCTCCAGGCATATACACTGAGTGCTGAAAAGCCATGGAAATTCTCAGGGAAACCAACCAAGCCTCCTCCTCAATCTTGCCACCTCCCAGTAATAATATAACAACAATGTATAAGATACACATGCACGTGCTAACAGGAGCATGCTGGTGGAGTCAACGAGCAATTACCAAAATGAATCATTAGCTACAGATACCTATCAGATGGATAGCATTTTTGATTGCCGCAAAAAACAACCCCAAACTATTTCCTTCTTTTGTCCCATACTCAGGATTTGACTAAATCAGGACGTAAATGTAGAATGACCTGATTGAACGTTGTATCTCAATAAATGGGAATCAATCCAGTCAATCCAACATATCTGATGTGTAGGTATCTTTACAGTTTCTTGAGAATGTTTCAGGTCAAGCCAAACAGTGCCAGAAGATGGTCCAACTTGAAAATCCCAGACTAAATAACCTTAGCAAAAATTGATCAGCTAACATTTTAAAAACAGACTGTTTTGTTAAAGAACTTCATGCAAAAGTGTAACCATAAAACTTAAGAGCGGTTATGTAAGCAACAAAGTGTACTCCAGTGCCTTAACTGGCAAAAGAAAGTAAATGGAGTACTGTTTCCTATTTAGCTTAAATTCCTTCTGAAACTCCACAAGGTATCCTAGAAAAAAGGCCTTCCTACCTACGCAAAAATCCTCCTTAAGAGTCCTCATTCTACAACAAGCCCTGCATACTCAAGGCCACAGTTTTGCAATCCTTTCAAGCTGATTTTAATGCAGATATTTTGCCTTAAGAGGCAGTCACAGTCTACTCCAATTTTGTCTTCCTGCTCTCTTCATTGTATTAACAGTAGAAATTTCACAGCCCCACAGAAAATTGGATCAAGGAACTGACCTGGCTCAAAACAGATAATTATGTGGCTTACAGCAATTGTGAAACAGTTTTTGTTTATGCCAAAACCCTGTTTATAGGCAGAGTCTTTGCCGTTATGCCGCTTTTTCAGCTGTGAACTTTATGCGCTGAAACTATGCTTTCATTGTGTATTTGCATAGCACTTTGCACAGTGGGATCTGAAAGCACTTGTGCAATAGCCTGCAAATAAAAAGTACTTTCTCCTACCCAGTACAGTTCTGCCTGAGACCACAAAAGGATGCTACAAAGTTAGAACTGAATGCACAGGAAAAAAATTAAGTGTCCACCTGAGAGCCAATTGTAATATCACATTCTAATCCATACTGATACAGTCAGTGCAATCTAAGAGATTCAGCTCACACTAAAGTAGCCTCTACAAGCTAATTGCCCATTGGTAGGAGCTCGATGTAGTTACCCAAACACGTCAGAAACTTTAATCACTGAAAGACATACATCCCCCTAAGAGCTGGCAGCTCCACGCCAAGTGGGACACAATTGGCCAGCTCAGGTCTCTCCAGACACCTGCATTTCTCCAAGTGAATCAAGCTCAAGATTTCTATGGATTATGCCTACAGTATGCACTTCACTTTCATGCAGATATCTACTTAGATTAGGGACTTAAATCCTCATCTGAGTCCCACATGCTTTTTCTTTCAGGGGCTCCAGTAGCAGCCACTAAGACTTTGACACTCAAACTGGTTTTGCTGTAACAACGGTAAGAAGACAGTGACAGTACAACACCACAGTCTGAATGTCCAAGGGAAATTATTGCCAGTGGTCCATTTTTCTGACAAGCACTGTGTCTGCTATTAAGACTGACTCTGTAGAATATGCACTATACACAACATAGAAGATATGAAAACAACTCCAGAGACAACAAATCAGACCTTGGGATACAAAGCAACACAGAAATTTTAAACAAATTCAAAGAATAGAAGATCCTCTAGAAAATATGTAATTCAATGACCATGATGATGATTGTACCACAACAAATACTTCTAAAAGAGGCACAGCACTAAAGTCACTACAAGGAAGGAGACCTGTTCACTCCCTTGGCCTGAGGAGACAGATGATGGCAACTAGCATCCCAGAGCCACTATCCATGCAGAAGGTCTTAAAACATGCCAGGTCTTAAAACATGTGCCAGGGTAAGTTTAGGTTGGATATCAGGAAACACTTCTTTACAGAAAGGATTGTTAAGCACTGGAATGGGCTGCCCAGGAGGTGGTTGAGTCACCATCCCTGAATGCGTTCAAAAACTGTTTGGATGTGGTGCTCAGGGACATGATTTAGCAGAGGGTTGTTAGAGTTAGAGCAGTATGGTTAGGTCGTGGTTGGACTCGATGATCTTCAAGGTCTTTTCCAACCTGAGTGATTCCATGATTCTATGTCTTGAGATTTGCTCTTCTTCTCTTTCAAAAAAAAGATGCCCTGATACACAGCAGAAGACAACATAAAATACAAAACCAGCAAGATATTTCACAAAGTTCACTGCATAGTACATCACTGTTACACTACAATCCACTTATCATGATGTACCCTGGTTTTCCAATTCCTTTTTACAATGCCTGTTAATGTTATCTGCATTTGATGGTAGCTATCTGTTCAGTCACACTAGATACTGCTTAGCTGTTGCACCCAGTGTGATAAAACAAAATGTCACTCTAGTTAACAACCTCTATGTAATCACCTGGCTTTATCACAGAAATGTAACGGGTCCTGCTCATCACTATGTCTGCCAACCAGAATTTTGCTCATGTCCTGCCTGCGTGGCAACATACACGACAGTGGATTTTCATTTCACATTCTTTCTAAAAGCATTACCTCTCTCCCCATGAAAGTCAGATCTAAATTTAACAGACGTACAGTGATTCTGCAGCCTGTATGCAAAGACACGATATTGATGAGTAAAATGTAGGCCAGTCAGTCAGGAATAACTGCACAATGCATAGATCCACAGGAAAAAAAAAAATCAAATGTGATGAAGAAGAATTTTCATGCAGCATAGGAGCCTTTATGCAGGAAGGAAAGGGTAGAGGAAGAGATGCTATTCTTTCATTAGATCAGAAAATCACAGCACCTCCTCCATTTTGCAGCACACCAAATATCAGTGATAAAAAAGAAAAAAATCATGTTTTGATACCTGTTTTCTTATTCCTTTATCTACTGCATGTCTGCCCTAGCACACAGTGGACTGCCTGCATGAATTTAAAATGACTTCTGCTCCCATGAGCAAACCAGTTAATATGCTCTGTACTTACATACTGAATTCAGTCACTAGAATATCCCAACAGTATAACCAGAGCCATCATATTACAGAAATGGCAACCACTGCAGAGACAAAAGGCAATACTTTCAAAGAATGCTAACAAGCAAATCACATTCCTGTTAAAAATAGCTGAAAGAAAAAATGAATTTTTTTGTTAGTTTATTAAAAAAAAGCTGCATTCCAGTTGCCATTCTTATGATTTTTTTTTTAACCTCTAGGTTTTTTTCTTCTGACATGCTGTTGCTATTTTCTTGTTTCTATTACTACTGAACAAACAGCTGCTTGCAGCTGAACAAAAATGCAGTAACAGGAGCTATAAAATGAAACGCATTGTGAATAATAGCTAGGTCACCTGGGTTACTCAGTCAGGCACCAAAATGAACAACACACAGCTCACCTTTAACAACAAAAATGCCAAAGAGTTATTGAAATTAATTAGCATGCACATGTACCCATTTCAATAGCCACCTTTCACTCAGTGCTGCACTCACCGCTTGCTTCCAGCAGTCACATCCACTTCTGCTCTCCCAGTCACTATCTCCTGCTGCTGCGGAGTGGTCTCCGGGTGAGCCTGCGCTCAGAGCTTGCCAGGAAAGCGATGGGCTGGGAAGCTCCTGTACCACCCCTCGCCGGGAGGTACCCTGAGCCTGGCACCCTCAGCCAGAGCAGCAGCTCTGCAGCTCGGTGCAGAAAACAAACGTTTCTGAAAGGCACTGCCGCCTAATTCCAGGGTGCGTTATGCCAACTGTGAAAACAAAAGCTGCTAAAAACAGCGCGTGTGCACGGACACATGCACACAGAGCATCTTAGCTGGAATCAGCTCACATTTTCTCCCCTGTTCTCCTAAAACATCAGTCAATACAACAGGCATCTACACTAAGCGAAATAAAATCCTGCACTGAGCACTGCATCATTCCTAGTTTGTTACTGTAGCTTCTGCTGATAGAGACAGAAGACACAGCGTGTACTCAGAGAACAAAAGAAATACTGTATGAATCCATACTGCAATATTCTATCCAGAACAGAGGGGAAAAGCTCCCCAGGGCTCGTGCATCCCACTGTCTCTTTAGCACTCAAGCAGCAAACATAAGGCAGCCTTACCAGGATTACAGATGTTTACCCGCATTCACTGGAGATGGGAGCTTTGCATCCCTGCAAATGCGCCAGTCAGCTCGAAAGCTTCACAGAGCTGAACGCGTCTCAACCTCTGCCTCTCATTTACTGTAACACAGAGGATTTTCAAAGCCATGCCTCACAACAGCTGGCTTGTTTTTGCCTGCTTCCTATGATTGACAAGTTCATACAAGCTCCGTCAACTTTAACCTTGATAAGTGAAGGCTTGGTCTGTATTGTATGTTACATCATTAGAAACTTCTGACCTCAGGGAAAAGATCTCAGAGACTTCAAAGCTTTTCCCTTCCCCCACTTCCCCACCCTCATCTCCTGGTTTTGGTTATAAAAGAAAAAAAAAGAAAAGATTCTAAAAGTCCTTTAATTTTTTAAGGATTTTTCATCCCATTTGTGAAAATCACGACCTACGCTTCAGCAATAAGAGCTCCACAAATGTGAAGTATTTACAGTGATTATAAAAGATCGGCATACTACCAGGTTCCTTTCTGAACAACATTCAAATAAGCAAGTCTTTAATTTTAGAAGTGAGTCTTCGTTAACAGCCCTCCAGCATGATCTTTTTTGCATGTGCTGTGTGTATAGGCGCTCTTCTTGCAGGAGGTTCTGCAGGGAAAGAACTCAACACTCAACACCACCCCCATGCTCCATCTTAAGATGCACCACGGCCTTCACGAGAGCAAAGTTTTGTTCCTTTTTTTTCTGGAAGAACACCTTAGAGACCCAGAAAAGCTGTGGAAAAGGTTTTAATATGCATTATAAGGTCATTTTAAAGGATGACTACTTGAAGAGGAAGATATGATTTAGGCTGTACAATGTGGAGAGACAGTTAATCCCTTCCACTAATTTTTTTTTGTTTCCCAGTGCTGTTGATTTGATTTCAACATACAGAAAGAAAGACTTCAAAAAAGCTCATTCTGTCTTCACTGTTTACATAAAGCAAAGCAATTGGTTAACAGACAGTAACTGTTGTCCCACACAGAGAAATGGAGTAGAACTGTTACATCATTTTTACACAAAGCTTTACTGAAATTTATTGTTGTAAACTGCCTCATGCATGACAGCAAATCACAACTCATGCTGCCTGAGGGCCTATCAGAGATGGCAAGCATATTACAGGCTAACTCATATTGAAAGGACAGTAAGTCACTCCATGTGTTCTGCTGTACTGAAGAAACAAATCAATCACCTGTTTCCAAAATGTTTTCCCCCAAACTATTTAGGGGAAAATAAAATCTATAATATGTCAGCTTATAATGCTTTTATAGGTATAATTGCTAGAGAGTACCTCTAGTCTTCCCTACTCGTATCATTAGAATAGCTGCTAGAAGATAGCTGGATATCAAGTGATGCAACAAGAACTTAGTTTCTGGGTAGTCTTCATTCTATTCCTCTTACCAGGAAAAGCAGTACAACCACACCAGAAAAACAGCAAAAAGAATGAAATCTTACCAAATGATCTCTGTATCTCTCTCCAGAAAACTTCTTGTATGACAATTCTCTTGATCACATCCAGTTTTAGTGCATCCAGGATGACATCTTGGGCTTCTCCAGCTTTTACCACTTGTCAACTCTCAATTTTGGGGGTGAGGAACCATAAAATCATAGAATCCTTAGAGTTGAGAAGGACCTTTAAAGATCATCTAGTCCAACTCCCCTGCAATGAACAGGGACATACACAGCTAGATCAGGTCACCCAGGGCCTGATCCAGCCTCTCCTTGGAAGTCTCCAGGGACAGGGCATCAACTGTATCTCTGGGCAACCTGTGCCAGTGCCTCACCACCAGCCATAAGCTTTTTCCTTATATCCAATCTAAATAAATCCTCTTTAAGATTGAAACTATTTCCCCTTCTTGTGTTACAGCAGACCCTGCTGAAGAGTCTGTCCCCTTCTTTCCTGTAGCTCCCCTTTAGATTCTAAAAGGCCAGTATCAGGTCACCTTGAAGCCTTCTCTTCTCCAGGCTGAACAGTCCCAGCTCTCCCAGCCTGTCCTCGTAGGAGAGGTGTTCCATCCTTCGGATCATTTTTGTGGCCCTCCTCTGGACATGCTTCAACAGGTCCATGTCTCTCCTGTACTGAGAGCTCCACTTCTGAATGCAGCACTCCAATTGAGGTCTTACCATCACAGAGTAGAGGGGCAGGATCACCTCCCTTGACCTGCTGGCCATGCTTCTTTTGATGCAGACCAGGATACGGTTGGCTT
Organism: Meleagris gallopavo; assembly: GCF_905368555.1. Lineage (NCBI taxonomy): Eukaryota > Metazoa > Chordata > Aves > Galliformes > Phasianidae > Meleagris > Meleagris gallopavo. The sequence goes on from NC_139404.1 coordinate 122,953,704, forward strand.
TCTGGGCCACAATGTGAAGGCACATTACTGGCTCATGTCCAGCTTCCCATCCGTCTGTACCCCCAGGGTACAGGGCTGCACTCAATCCTCTAATCTCCAAGCTTGTACTGGTAGTGAGGGTTGCCTCGACCCAAGTGCAAGACATTGCATTCGCGTTTGTTGAACCTCATGAGGTTCTCCTGGGCCCTTTGCTCAAGCCTGTCTAGGTCCCTCAAGATGGCATCCCTCCCGTCTGGAGTGTTGACTGTATGGAACAGCTTGGTGTCATCTGTAAACCTTCTGAGGGTGTACTTGACCCTACTGTTGATGTTACTGATGAAAATATTAAAGAGTATCGGTCTCAGCACCAACCCCTGGGGGATACCACTTGTCACCAATCTCCATCTGGACATGGAGCCATTGATCACCACTCTCTGGACTCGATCCTGCAGCCAGTTCTTTGTCCACTGAACATTCTGCCCATCAAGTCCATATTTTCCCTATTTGGAGAGAAGGATGTTGTGGGATACCATGTCAAAGGCCTTACTGAAGTGTAGGTATATGACATCAGTGGCTCTTCCCTTGTCCATTAATGCAGTGACGCAATCACAAAAGGCCACCAGGTTGATCAAGCAGGATTTGCCCTTGGTGAAGCCATGCTGGTTCTCTTGTACCACCTCCCTGTCTTCCTTGTGCCTTAGCATAGCTTCCAGGAAGATGTGCTCCACGATCTTTCCCAGCACAGAGGTCAGACTGACAGGTTGGTAGTTCCTGAGGTCATCAGTTTTACCCTTCTTAAAAATGGGTGTTGCCTTTTTTTCCGGTCACCAAGGACTTCACCTGATTGCCATGACCTTTCAAATATCATTATGAGTGGGCTTGGTGATTACATCAGCTAATTCCCTCAGCACTCTGGGATGCATCTCATCAGGACCCATAGACTTGTGGATGCGGACTCACAGGCTGGTGTCCTAGTACACTAAGAGATGCATCTGACCATCTCTGGGCTGAACACTAGTAGGAGAGTTAATGGGAACGCAATGGGAGTAGCCTGTTAGGATGGAAAGCTGTCTGGATTGCAAGACTAACCCATCATGTAAGATGAAAAGAAAGGATGGATGCATCTTATAAGAGAGGTAGGGAGGGTAAATACTGGAACTAAGAAATAACAGTGACAGAAAGCATCTTTCTTAGCACTCTCTAGTAGCCACAACCAATCCTAGATCACAAAATAATGCATTTGGGCTACTCTTAAGAACCACAGATCTCTGGACTCAAGAAGCCCTGAAAGCTTTAAAACGGACAACAAATGGAAGGAACAGACTACTACAATGGGACAGTCCAGCATACAACTCCTGATTTGAAAGGAACCTGGTTCAGAACTTTGCCACTGAAGAGCTACCCTGTGCCAAAGGCCATATGTATTTAAACTAATCATCCTTAAAAGATGTGAAATTCACACTGTTGTATTTAGTTTTAAAAAGGGCATCTACATAACAGTGAAGAATATTTTTAAAAGGAACCAACCAGATGGTGTAATGCTAAGAGATAACATGTGACTGAAGATACAATGCATGAAACTCAGAGAAAATGCACAATACCTACCAAAGAAGCAGACTTCTTTTTCTCCCCACTCTCCCTCTTCCCAAAAAGCTGAATTAAAAAATAATTATAATAGCATCCACCAGAGAAATGAAGTCCCATCCAAATAATGAAAAATCAGAACTTCTCTAGCAAAACAAGAGACTGCAATACAATTTCTTAAAGGTTCTAGGATTTAAAAAAAAAAAAAAAAAAGTACAAGAGTACTAAGAAAATAAACCATAGAATAAAATATACATGACTCCCTTCACATCTGCTTGATCAAAGAACAGGTCATATATTATTTTCAGCTGTCCACAATTAAGTGGGTAGTCATAAGTTACCAGGTCTAGACGATAATTATCTTAGACTCACAGAGGCAATTGCTAAAACAGTATCTGTGATGTAGAACTATCCATTCATATGATACTTTGACAGCTGTTTGAGCAAAGTGATGTTTGTGGAAGGAAGACATGAAAGAGGTGAGAACAAGAGGAAGAGAACAATAGTAAAAATAAATATTCATTATGAGCCTGAAGAATTTCAGATCTGTAAACTTAATGCCTAAGTTAACCAAAGAAGTAGAAATTATATTGAAAGATTCAGCAGATGTACTAACTAGTATATTAAAATGATTAGTATTCGTTTGGGACTGTGCAGAAAAGCTATGCCTCACGTGTTACTCTTCATAGAAAGGTTACCTACACCCATGAACAACAGAGATCTGCAAGACAGACTATTCAGATTTCTAGAAGATTCTCAACACCAGAGGCTCCTAAAAATTTAACTGCCATGGGACACAATGAATGGCAAGGATTTCAGTATCTATCTGATTTACAACATAAATGAAAAAGAAGACAAGAGGTGTTGCTAAGAGAAATTCCTATAGCTGAGTGAATGGGCTATAAAACAATAGATTAAATTCAGATTTAATAAATGCAAAGTAACCCCCAGGACTTTGATGTGCGACACTGCATTGGCTGAACTTCATGAGGGACCCATTTCCTAAGGTCCCTCTGGATGGCATCCCTTCCCTGCAACAATTCAGCCACGCCATTCAGCTTATCATCTGTGACAATGAAACGTCATAATATCATAGAATCATCAAGGATGGAAAAGAACTCTGAGATCATCCAGTCCAACTATCCACATATCACCAACATTTCCCCACTAAACCACCTCCAGGGTTTGTGACTCCACCACCTCCCTGGGCAGCCCATGCTGCCCACTCTCTCTGGACCACTCTCTCGGAGAAGGATTTCCTAACATCCAGCCTGAATCTCACCTGGCATAACTTGAGGCCATTCCCTCTCGTCCTATCACTAGTTACGTGGGAGAAGAGGTTTATCACCACCTCACCACAACCTCCCTTCAGGTAGTTGTAGAGAGTGATAAAGGTCTCCTCTGAGCTTCCTCCTCTACAGACTAAATAATTCCAGTTCCCTTAGCCCATATTTGCACTCCAGACCCCTCACAACTTCAATGCCTTTCTCTGGACATGCTCCAAGGTCTCAGTGTCTTTCTTGTAGTGAGGGGCCCAAAACTGAACAGGTACTTGAGGTGAGGCCTCATCTTGGCTGAGTACAGAGGGATGATCACTTCCCTGCTCCTGCTGACAACACTACTTTGATTGAAGCCAGGATGCCATTGGCCTTCTTGGCCGCATGGGCACACTGCTGGTGCTTGTTCAGCTGAGCGTCAACAAAAACCCCCAGGTCCATTTCCTCTACAGTCTTCCAGCCACTCTGCCCCAAGCCTGTAGTATCGCCTGGGGTTGTTACCTTATGAATTCATAGTGCACCAAAGTTGTTGCAGTTCTCCTACAGTTTCAGAAGGAACATAGGAGGCTGTAGATATACAGAGAGAGGAACATTAGCTATTACAGAGGAGACAGATACACTCCCCCTTCAAAAAGAGATGCTTTTCCTCACATCATTACAAAAAGCTATTGATGGATGCCAAAAGTCAATGTGGGTCCAAAACCAGTAAGATACTTTTCTGAAAGTCAAACTTACTTAGGATCGCATCTCTTAGATGTAGGTTACCAGAGGCTGGGCAAGGATCCCCAGAAGCATAGTTCCATGTCAGTCTTGTTTTTATTTTATCTGAGCATCTGCTACTGTTCAGTCAGACAAAGGAAATTGCGATGGGCAAATGTTTGGCCTATCCAAGCATGACTTTTAAGAATCAACTTCCATCAACTTCTCACATACACTGGTGCTTCTACATTACAGAATCTTAAAGTGTAATTGTTATTTAGCTATTATTAATCAGTCAAATACATCAGTATACTGGAAAGGCATAGTGGTTCACGACAATGAAACTTGTAACAATTATCAGTATTTATAGATAACTCAGGAAAACAAAGGATGGCTGGAAACATCTAATACATGAACACACGTTGGTGGTTGCTCAGTCCTTTGTAGTCTCTACACACGTGAACCATAGAACTTTTTTTTCAGACTAGAAAAATACATACTTTAAAACAGCTCGAGACAGTACTGAATCATTCATTAGACCATATCACACCTACCAGTGGCAAAAAGGTTGCCTGACAGATGCATTAACTATCCATATATTAAAGAAATGCTAGCGTAAACAGACAGGGCTTCAGCAGCCCATATTCTTAGTCTTGTTAGCAGCTAAGAGCCTGTGAGGAGGATAAGCATCTTGGCTCTCCTTCACTTCCTCTAAATGATGACAAAAAGCTGCACACAACCTGCGAGTAGGAGAAAGCTGCAGATTTATTTATCTTACTTCTTTAAAGTCAGGGATTCAGACATCTGAAGCATTACTTCAATCAAACAGGTATGTTGGGGTTGTGTGAAAAGCATGTCTTCTCACTTTAACTCAAACCAATTTCTGTCAAAAAAGATCACTTAAACCTTTCTCGAAGTCCTTATTATACTTAAAACTGATTTTAAAAAGAAGACACTTCACATGCTCTTGAATGAAATGATTACACAAAATTGTTATTACACTGTACAGTAGATCAGAAAGTAATTGCGTATTCTTTTTTCCTATTAATTACTACATGCTAGGTAATTCCATACTCAGCAAACCAATAAGGAATAGTTATTTTCTTTAGAAGAGTTCACGTGAAAAATATCAGTAGCTGTAGGTAAAACATAAGGCAGAGAACTTTGATCTTTTGCACCATAAAATATTGAGACTCGTTATTCCATGCAGGAAATGTTTACCATAGTCATTTTTCACTGATGTCTAAGGAACCAGTTATTCACTATGACACAATTTTTTCCTTGAGAGGAAAAGGTAGGAGGGTGAAAATACTTTGCTTTTACATCTGTGGTGATGTCTGATAAGTCCTCCAATGACTGAGATTCATTCATCTCACAATATTCATTCCACTTGATTCTAGCAATGCATAGGCGGTAAAACAGATTTTAAATTTGTATTCTTAATTTGACAGAATGCCTGCAGCAGAGTTCTGCTGCACTATTTAAGCAAATGGTCCATTTGCTATATATAAAAAGGAAATTCCCTTCAAGCCTTCTTGCATTTCAATAATTAAAGCTCAGTTAAATAGATATCACTATTGTATATTGCTACTTTTTGTTTGATAGTGGGGTAAAAAAAATAACTTAAAACTTAAAATTAGTGGAGCTATAAAAAAACGGGTGGTTTCTAAGAATATTTCCAGTGTCTAATTTATTTTCCAATGTCCAACTTACGTTGTTTTTCCACTGCAAACATGAAATTACATGTCCAAATGTGTCATATTGATTTTTCGTCTGCTAGCCATCCCTTACTGCTATGTGGTCTCAACCCCCATAACGGATACAGAACAAGCTCAGAGAAAATTATCACAACACACATGCATGTTCTATAAGCGTGTGCAGCATAAGCATATGCTTCACATTTATATAAACACATGTAAGAGAAGTATCATCCCTTTGTAAATCCTTTTCCATCTCACTTGAATCAGAAGACATGAGATTATTCACATTCCTGCATACTGAAGATCCTTCAAGGATACAAGGGCATAGTGCAAGGGCTGCTCTGAAAATAATGCCTCCCATTTTATTATACATCGTCAGAAGCAGATGTTGGTGGTATGGCAGTAGAGGCTGAACCTTCCCACCAATATTCTGTTACATGCTGTTGCCGTGTGACGGATGGCAGTAGAGGGGCAGTCCGACAAAATAGAATCTGAAAAGGAAATGTGTAGGAAGCAAAGGTGTGCCACTGAATTCTTCCATGTAGAAAAAATGGCATCCATTAACATTCTTTGACAATTGCTAAACGTTTATGGAGTGGATGTGAGCACAGTGAGGGGTGAGTGGTGCATTTCAGCAGTGGTGACAGCAACATGAAAGACAAATCATGTTCTAGACAGCCATGCACAGCTGTCACACTACAAAACGAAGAGTCAGCTCATCCACTCACACCAGCTAATGGTGATGACAATGTTGAAAATCAGTGTTTTGTAGCTGAAAATTTGCTCTATCAAACAGTGTAAGACTGTTCTTCATATTGTTTCCCTCGTAAGAAATAGGAGGCATTACTTTCAGAGTCATCTAATTTTCTTTTGCCCTGCCCAATAAGTGTGGAGGCTCCTGAAAAATCAGATTCCTTATGAAGCACCTGGTATTGAACTTGGAAACCTCTCTGTCAGCTCTTGTTTCTTAATGGTGTCTTGTCAAAGATTTTATTCTTGCTTTTTTTAGAATATTAAACTTAGGCATTTAGTCCACTTAGGCATCAAGAAATTACTTTCATTCTGTTTTTGTATGGTAAAGGCTGTTCCTCTGTCTTGAAGAGTTCAGGTAGGAATGACTACTAAGGCATGCAAAGTCAAAAAGAAGCTTCTTACAGTGTTTAATTAGAGTTGAGTCATGCTTTGGTCCTGTACTTGACATGTACGTATTCCTTTACTTGTCATCTACTAAGTGTTGAAAGACTTTCTGTGAACTGTGATCTCAGAAATCCTCTCTCAGTTTCTGAAATTATTTAATTTTTACAGACACTGTGGAAACAATAATGGAGGAATACAAGTCAAATGTTTTTAGAAAGTAAACATAAGCAATGGCTGTGGATATCTCTAGTAAGTGAGAATCTTAAGAATGAAACCATTAAGTACTGCTCTTTTGATGCGGACTGACATTTATGCCTGCCATGTCATTCTGCAGGAAGCCACAGATTACAGGCCAGATTACACATTTCCATCCTTAACCTTTTGAAGGACTATGTTGGTTTAGAAATTCTGGAGACTTACAGGGAAGTCGGTTGTATAAGCAGCTTATGTCATTCAACAGAGTGAGATCTGCTTAAAGAAGGAGGACAGTCTTTATGTGTAAGAAGCTAAACTTTGATAACTGGTTTGCAAGAGACTACAGTAGCATCATTAAAAATATAAAAGTATCCATTTTCTTTTACAGACCAGCAGAATCATGCTCTACTTTTAAAGCAGTCTTTAAGTTAAGAACATACTTAAAATTGCATCAAACTATGGTATAAAAACGTTCAGCTCACACCAGATGACTGACTGCACACCTGAAAGTTTATAACAAAAGTGATTTGGCTCTAGCCTGAGAGATAACAATGGCTGCTATGGACCATTGCTGGCAGTTCCTATAAAAATAATACTACAAGCTATTAAATACTGTAACTCATTAGATTACGCCGTAGCTTTTCCAAAAAGGGAGATGAAACAATCTAACTTCCTCAGAAGCACTCAGTAATCTCAGAGGGGAAAAATACAGCCCAGACAGAAAGGAGCTCACAAATCACTTTTAAAATCATTAAAAAAAAAAAAAAAAAAAAAAAAAAGAAAGAAAGAAAAAAAGAAAACTAGAAAATCGCTCTAGCAAAATGAACCAGCAGCAAAAAATCCAGGAGAAAAATTGCTTACAAAGCAATTTTTAATTTTTTCTTAATCTTCACTTTAACCATTAGATGTTACAATACTCCAGCCTTTTATTAATTCTAGGTTTAATATATGAAAATGACTTGTATTTCTCTGGAAAATAAGTAGGAATGCTGCAATGGCATACTTTCAAAGTTCATTTAAAAATCAAATTATCCATTTTTTTTGCCAATGCCCTGCGGGGGAGGAAGGCCAGAGGCATCTTGCAGTGCTGGATAGTCTCTAACCCACAGAATGCATCCATGAATTCCAAATCTGTCTCTCATCTTAGGTCTCTGTGTATGTAACACAAACACTGAAGGGCTGCTCCAGTGTCCAGCACAGTCACGTTGTCTCTGGAAATACAAAGGCAACTGTAGTACACTGGCCTCAGCAGCACAAAATGAGGGACATTAGCAATATAATCCAAACCAAAGTATTCAAGAGAAGTATTAAATACACCCATTAGGAAGATTTCTAGTTTGGTTAATATTCATGTTCAAGCATGTAGCACAGATTGGGTCAATTTGCTAGCTATCGGCAGATTTCTAGCTTTTATAAGTAGGGAACTAAATGTTTTTAGAGCATCACCAAAGAGAAATATCACACACAAAAAATAATCATAAAATTCATTCATTCACAATTAATCTGTTTCCTTTCTACCAGGCCTGTTATAGTGGTTGGCAGCCCTGCTCATGGCAAGGAGCTGGAGCTTGATGATTTTTAAACGTCCCTTCCAACTTAAGCCATTCTATGATTCTATCACAGAAGAAAAGAAAAAGAAAAAAAAAAATAGGCACAGAAACACATATTCTTCCATAGTATAGCCATACATCATCATTCAGTGCCAGGTCACAATACAGGAACTAAATGTCCAATTGAGAGATTTCATTTTTATGTTTGTTTTAAACACAGAAGGCTCAGAGCCCTCTGCATAGCACAAGTAGTGAGGGACAGACCGTGTCAGAGACCATTTTATAAAACCCCCCATGAGGCACTGAAACAGTCAAAGCCTACATCTGAAATCGCATGTCAAAATAGGCTTTCGCTCACAAAAAACAAGTTACTGCAGCTGGTGCCCAGTCATGTGATATTCATAGATTCCATGACTATAAAGCAAGAATTGTGCTGCACAAACACTGTTAAAATGCTGGCGTAGGTGTATTATGCACATGCTTTTGTGACTGGTTCAGCAATGCTGGATGGAGCTGTTTCACTTGCACAGAGATGCTGCCTGCTCTAGGCTCATTGTGCTGCTTCTCCCCCACACCCTTCCTCCTTCCCCATCTCCCTCCACAACGCATGCGCTCACATCCTCACGTGCTCCTCATTAAGAAATCACTACGCTAAGTACAAAGGGCTACAAAGAATTAGAAAAATAGCAGATGGGCACTTCAGCTGGGCAATACGCATGCAAAAGCTTTACAAAATACACAAATACTGTTTTTTACAAGCTTTTATGGCCACGTCTTACAGTCCCAGCGTTTGCTGCAGTTTAGAATTTTCTCTCCCCTTGAGAAATTCGTATCGCTTACAGAATTAAGGAAAGCAGTAATTTTTCCAATACACATGCTTCTTGTTACAAAAGATGATATAAAAGCTGGTGACTGCAATATGTGCACAATCCCACTTGCGTTGTTGCACATCCCCTGGGCAGCTGCAGTATCAGCATTGCTGAAATCACTGGTTGCATTACAACAGCTCCAGCACACTGCTGGCCAGAACGAGGGCACTCTGCCACACATGAGACCTCAAGGATTATAGCTCTGCTGTGCATTGTGACAGACATACATTTGAGGAAGGTCTAAAAAAATTACACAGTTTAATTAGAACATGAATTAACAGAGAAGTAGGGCTGGTCAAATGGGAAAACAACTTCTGAGAGCTTCTGTTCACATACTGCGTTCTGCAAAGGCACAAAACAGTCAAGTCCAATTTGCAGTGCTACTGTGTTCCAGTAGCACACCGTCTTTGCCAAATACAATACTGGAAGGCTTCTGGGAAATCTCAAGCATTTCCTTTTCCCCCCCACCCCCCACCAAAAAACCTGTTACTGATAAATATGAAACATAAAAATCTGAATTGTTTCATGCACACTAATAAGAATCATCTGACTGTGAACTGTAATGTACTCAACACTTGATAATTTCTTCAGGCTCACTCTAGGGTCCCCCAAAACATCAGTTCCAAGATTAATTATATGATGCACGTAGGAAAGATGTGGGAAATAAAGGTAAAAAGGTATTGTAAAAGCTCTGAACACATCACAGCAACATGCAACCTTCCAATTTGGGTCAGGAAAATATCAGATCAGAGGAGCTGTCACAAGAAATGCTTTTAAGCCAGAAATCAAGGAACGCTTACCTTACACAGTTGTTCCTTTCATCCAGATTGTTAATTTTAGAGAAAATACGCTCTCCATCTTCCTTTAAATCCTCTGCTTGCCTCCTTACTTCAACTGGAACTTCCTAAAAGTGGTTTATAGCACAAGTAAGACAGCAAGTCATCATGTTACAGACTCCTGAAAAATCTGTCATTATAGAACCTCTTATTTGTGGCTTTGCTCTGTTTGAATATACATGAAGTCAACAGCATAGCATGCCTCGAGCTCGTTTGATTTTAAGTGGAGCAGTGTGCTATGTGACCTCTTGCACAGCACTACAGACCTGTACTTGAGCTTCTAGCTTAGTTTGCTGAACTACTGAAGGGTTTAACATTTATAAACCTTTGCAACTTCCAATTAGCAAAGACAAAAATGCAGCAAAGAACTGACAGAAGATTTGCTTACATTTTAGAACAGGCACGTATACAAGGTTTTTGAATCCCCGAGTGCGTACTTCAGTTTCTTAGTACAACATACAGCATTGCTGTTCCAGAAATGTATTATCTCACTACCTTCAAACAACCACACCCAAAGTATAGCTTTGCATTACAAACACTGAACCTACAGGAAATTTAATTGCACATTAGTCCTGAAATCATCCGAATCGTATATGCGAAACAACATCTTTCTTTACTTCAGTCTGTTGTAAGCATCTTCAATGTACTTATCACCATGCTTTCCAGGTGCCTAAACAGGTGTCTGCATTTTGCCCCAGGAGGCCTATACTGAACTTAAAGGCACTGACTAATAAACCAGAAATGCATATATGGAATAGATTACATGACGATTTTCTGCTGGGTAGGCAATTATTAAATAATTTAGTTAATTTAATTTTCAAAATAACTTCCAGGTGAATATTTCCAGGGCTGGAATCTCTACTCTTGTAAATTATCTGCATAGTTAATTCTGCCTGCAAAGTTCAAAAGTAACTCTTGCAAAACCTAAAGAAAAAAATGCATAAAAGGACTCCACAACTTTAGAAACCAACATATTTTCTAAGCTATTCTCATTCTGCATGCACATGTGCTGTGTGTATGTATATATGCATGCAATGTTTTCAACAAGAGAAAAAAAGGAAAGCATAGTATGCCTCCCTTTTTTCTTGCAAAAGGTAAAGTTCAAGCCAGGTTGTACACACTTCAACTCAAGACGTATCAGACAATCTTGTAGCAGCTTTCAACAACATATTTTAAGCACAGAACTGAAGAGACTAGGTTTCTCTGTTTACTTCCTTTGCCACCTGCCAGCCATTCCCTGGCCCTACTCTCTTAAAAATTAACTTAATATTTACTTGCGAGTTGAACAGATATTTGGCATCTCTCTGTGGAATACATTTATAGTTCTTAAATCAAGCAAGCTGACAAAAAATAAAACACAGAGCAGTTTCCTTTTTTTTTTTTTTCCTGCAGTGTAGCTTTAACATTAGCAGATACATTTTTTTTAGATCTCTAAACTTTAGCAGGCTGAAGTTCTGTTCTATGTAGCTGATCCACAAAGCAAGTTTAGAAGAATAGAGAAAATGCATAGAAAATGATCAGACCATCAATAAAAGTGGAAAAATATAGATATTATTTCTCCTTGGAATATTTTAGCTCGTAGTTCCAGAGAGCAGCTTTAAGAATGAAAATGGGAAAGGGAGGAAGTAGCCACAAAAATGAAGTGCTCCAAGTGCAAGATTGCTTTGATCCTCTTATATCTCTACTGTAAATTGGAGGACATTATCAAATCAGCCAGTTTTTTTCTTCCAGTATGCACAAGAAATTATTTTATCCAATTGTTCTTTGCTACACTCATTGCCTGTGCAACACAATTTTTGAACTCACTAGAGCTACACGTAACATTTATTCTATTACAAAGGAAAGGCTAACATCACATTACATGCAATCCTATATTGAAAATTTTCACAAAAATTATCTTGCTCTCCCTCTCCCCTCACCTCCCTGTGCCTCCCATAGGCAGTGAAAAGATAATACAAAAGCTGCTTGTACCTGTTTGTAGAAATCAGTTGAAGGGGATGATCTAGATCTCTCATGGGTATACTGAGGTTTCTCATGCTGTTCGTGGCTGACATCAAGGATGTTATCTGCTGAATGGTACCTTCCTGAACTCCTTGCCTCGATGGGCTTCCGCTGCTCTTTCCATGATGCCTGATACTCTGCAAAGGTTCCCAGACGCTGTGGCTGTTGAGATTTCACAGTCCTATCGGCAGCCTTACTACTGCTGCTGTGGTGGACACTACCTTTTGGAGCATGCGCAGTTTCAAGTCCAACAGAAGCTGCCTGACCTCTTCTCTCATGCCAGGACTCGTCTCCCTCCTGCCCGCCGTAAGCTTTCCTGTCCGTCCTCTCAGGCAGCCCCTCAGTTAGGCTGTGGGGAGTTGGTTTCTGTGCGGGCTTTCTACATGCAGGCTTACTTGTTTCTTCAAAAAATTTCCACCTGTCTGCAAATGAGCCTAAGCCTTCTTCAGACGTTTCTGGATGGCAGTGGGCACGACACTCATCCTCTGACATCCCCACTTCATTCATCTTCTCCGGTTCAGAGTAAGACTTCAGTTTTTGTTCTGTTGTGAACCTCTTCCTGGCTCCAATGCGAGAAACGTGATGAGTGCCACTCCCTGTAGGATTTGGTTTAGCTTGTGTAGCCTCAAGGAATCCAGACACATCTTCAGAAACCAAAGCCAATAATGAAGAGTTGTAACTACCAGCTTTCCGTTCTGGTGACCTGGGGGGATATTCAGCAGGGCTGGGCTCCAAGTCCCGCCGTTTGAAGGAAGTTGCCCGCAGAACTCTGGCCTGTGCTTCCTTCAGGTGATCTTTGTAGGTGCTAGTAAAGTTCGTATCTGGGGAGGCGTTCACATTTTCTGCTGCATCTGGCTTTCCGTTCTCGCTGCACTCCTCCGTTTCAGATGACCCTATTAAAGTAGCTGTGCTTCTACTTTTCTGTAGCTTTGCCCTTCTCATTTGGATCTCATTTCTCAGGGTTGTTGCAAAACGGTCGCTCCTTCGTGCTTGTTTAGACAAGTGATTGTCAAATGGGGGCTGACGATCTGTTACAGCTTCTGGGCTGCCATCAGAGTGTTTTTTGCCTTCCTGAGCCAAAGAATGCAACATTGGAGTCCTCTGAGGAGAGATCTTGCTACTCTCATCTTTTCCCCACCTGAAGTCTTTCTGAGCAGGCCTGTTTTCAGCAGTAAGGGCACAGCCCTTTCCGTAGTCCTGTTGACAGTGCCTCGTCTCACTTTCCTCAAAGCTGCTCTCAAAGCTTTTCTTTTGCCCAGACTTTTCAGCATGATTCATTTTTATAATCTCTTCTACTACAGCAAACCTAACATCCCCCTCTCTGTCCACTGTGTAATGACTACTGTTCTCACAACCCTCCATAGAAGATTCAACAGACTGTTGAGGTAGATAGCATTTTGGTTTCTGGACCATTGTGACAACTGCAGGATTTTCATAAGGTCCAAGAGAAACATCAGCCCCTGCTGCAGGTTTCCAGTTGTCATCCTTGAGCTGCAGTGGCTTTGAACTTCCCTGAGCAGGCTGTTTTGCTGTCACACAATAATAGCGACTCTGTCCAGTGTTGTCTGCCTTCTGTTCAGGAGCACTGTTTGAAGAAGAGCAAGCATTGAGCAGCCTGGTGTGGTTTAGACTGTATCCATGAAAATGATCAGTAGGCAACTCTTGAATACCACCATAGGAAAGAAAAGGTTGCTGATCTTTAGGCGCAGCTAACATTCTTGTGTTATAAAAAAAAGTGCTTTCATCACTGTACTGGTGCTGGTGGTGGTAGTTGTAAGCAGGCTGTGCAAAACGAACATCAGTGCTGGACAAGGATGACTGCAGCTTGCTCACAGTTCCTGCATTACTATTGTACCTTTCACCAACTGCAGAAAAAGCATGCTCCGAACTGAGATCTGATTTATAGTTTGAGCCACTGACCTTCCTGTCACATCCTCTGGAAGGCCGCCGTTGCTGTTCCACAGTTTCTGAGTTCCAGTCATTCCTGGTCTGAGATCGGTTCAGGGCTGTAAAGTGCTGTGTGCTGGCACTCTCTGAGTATGCAGGGCCCTGGGCTTTCTCATGGCCTTTGGTAGCAGCAAAGCTGTCACTACGGAGAGGCGGAGGTGGTGGGGGAGGAGAGGAAGACTTCCTTTTATCTGGAACATACCAGACGGGCCCAAAGCTGGATCTTCCAGAGCCAGCAAGCTTGACATCAGGGTGTTCCTCTATTCTGGGACTTCTGTTATTCTCGTACTGGGTGGGAGCTGGCAAATATCCAGGTTTGTCCTCTATCCCACTGTAATCGTTCAAAAACTGTCCAGACTTATTTCCATGTTTAGATGTCTCCCAGTGGCCTACTTTATACAGCATATTCTCTGTTGAAGAAGTATCTGAATTGGACAGAGTGTGGTCAGGGGTACTAGAACTTGTGGAAAAAGACCCGTAGGCTGAATCCCGCTTATTCTGGCTCCCTAGATGGTCAATGCTGCTATTAGACCTTGCAGAAGAAAGTCTTCCGTATTGGGCTAATTGTGGAGTTTGGTCCCAGCTGTCCATACTGCCCAAAGAGCTGAACTGGTCAGATGCACGATGGAGACTTGACTGATCCCATGAGTTTGACAGGTCATGAGAAGAACAGCTGTGGTAGGAAACAAACAAAAAAAGCCCCAGTATAAATACAACAGTCAAAAAATTCCATGATGCAATTACAAATATTTGATCACTAATTTTATTAATACTGGTGAAATCCATCTGTATAGCAGTTACTTTGGACAGTCTAACAAAACTGCGAGTACACACACAAAGTCACAGCTTTAATTTTGCATTCTGCCACCAATCCAGAACTTGAAACCTTAAAAACTAACTTTCTACCTATACCACTAAGTAATATTTATTTCCTTCAAAGGTCTCCTTTTCCCTACGCAAACTGATGATTTTGCTGACTTTTGGACAAATTCAGTTTCATCTCCATTAGCTCTCTTTTTCTCAGGACAAACATCAACTTATTTTGCAGTTTATTTTCCAAGCACCTTGATACTTCCAACTACTAACCTTGCGCACTTACCTGTTCACCTTCAATAAACTCACTCAAAAACACGAAGTTAATCCTTTGTCTTGATTATCCAGCCCCCCCATTAAATACTAAAAACACTTGCCTCAAATTCCACCATTTCAGTTCTTAGCCTCCACATGAACCTTGCCAATATGCTTTCATTCAAACCATTCTTAGTTTGATGTTTTCACAAAAAAGTCATTCAATTCTATCCAGTTACACACCATTGTCAGGAATCTCAAGCAATTTACTTTCTGCTTGGACAAAACTAAACCTATGACTTTTCTTCAAAAATCCTTACCATCACCTCTCTGTCACTCCTTCTTGTACAGAAGTGCCACCTTTGACATTGCACTTTCTCTGTCACATTTGTCTAGGTACTATTTCAAAACCTTGCTGCTTATGTTCTCTTCCTCACCGCAATCAACTTTGCTTTGTTTCTTTCAACTTCTTTTCATTATTATTTTTCATAGCGCCCATCTCCTGTCAATCCAACACACTCATGCTGAGACGACCATCTTTCCAATTAGTCTCACATCTTCCTGTCTGAACTTCACTGCCCACCCTTATATATCAACTCAAATTCCTGTCTTTGCATGCAAAGCCCATTGGTAGAAATCCCAGAACCGTTCCAATTCCCTGCAGCTATAATTATATCAAGCATCTATCAAATCTTGCACACTAAAGGAAGCATCTAATCAATCTTGTGCTATAAAGAAATTTGTGAACACTAATACTGAAATAAGATTAGTCCACATAAAATCAGTACAAAGAGTGATACAGGTCTTTTTTCTTTGTCTGTCAAAAATACTGCAAAAAGACAACTAAACAGTTCTTTGGGATTCAGTTTTAATATAGGAATTACAGGGTTTTTATATTATTATAGCTTTTAAATTTTTTTAAAACATGATCAAAAACAACTTACAGGAAGTAAGGGGAGGCATACTTCACATTTATTTTCTAAAAGTAAGTTTTTGACAAGATGACCCAGCAGTGACCTCATCCAGTGTTTTTATTTGTTCTTTCATTCTTTCATTTTCAGCATTTCAAAGCATTTCACTAGATATTTAAAAAGGTCTTAATTTACCTCTTAAGCAGATGCTGTAGCTCATGCAAAAAGTATATCAGTCATTAAGATCTCTGTTGTTAATGAAGAATTTAATCTAGATATAGGTATGAATTGCTGTGGTTTTGAATTGCAGTTTTCTTCCCCCTTTTCAGCACTAAGACTATACATGGCATTGATGGAAATAAAGATGACACTTCTGCCTCTATTTCCAGTTTACAGATCTGCTGATATCAAATGTGAAGCAGAGACAATCAATGTAAGAGCTCAGAGGTCTGCTAGAAAACACTTAAGGGAAACCTAATAAATGCAATAAAAACTTCACAGAAAGATCAGCAAAGTTTCTAATGATGCGTTACTGCAAAGCCTCCCGTGGTCCTTAGTTGAGGGCTAATCCTCCCACACACTCTGGCATAGAAGGCAGTCCAAAAGCCATTTCTAGTGGCATTTCAGACTATCCTCCTCTCAATTTTTTATTTTTTCCAGTGGATTCCCAAAAGTATCTATTGAAGATTGGAAAATAAATGCCAGGAATAATCTATAATTTTTTTTTTTCCTCTTTAGCCAACAAGCCCATCTCAGACCTGAGGATGAGTTTCTGCTTCTGGGTCCTCCCAGAAATGATATCATTTCAGCGAATCAGGCAACATTCAGGCCACATGGACTTACAGATCAGCTGTACATGACCCTAATTTTCCTCAAAATCTCAGTTTAAGCAGCATTCTCAAAGCTCACTAGCCTTACACTCACATTTTTAAGGCCATACCAAAGTAAGGAGATAACTAGTTTCAGCTACACTTCTGGGCAGAATGAAATAAAAATAGTTATATGTTCCTCTTTTATAGCATGTCCTAAGGGAAGAAAATGTGGGGTTTAAACTCTTACCAACTTGGGACAGAAAAATGCTGTCAGTCGTAGTCTAGGGCGGGCTAGGAAAAAAGTCTGCATCCACTTTGTGAATGCATTTCTTAGTGGGAAATTAAGGCACTGAAGCCTTATGAGATCTGAGTCACTAGCCCTGCCATTGAAGTGCTTGAAGCTCCCACACTCAGCCCAGCTCTCCCGAGACCATTTACAGTGTTTGCACAAAAGTCACGTGGTAGAAAATACACACAGAATGGTGGATGTGGACATGAGGGCTCCAGAACTACGCCCTCTCCTATTTACACAAGTCTCTTCTGCTCTTTCCTTCTTTAGCTTCATGCACCTTATCAATGGGCCAAGTTCAGTGAGCGGGCCAAAAAAGAAACAAACCAAAACCAACCAACCAAACCCGTGCCTTAATCTGGCATCTACCTAGGTAGCAATGACAATTTCCGTAGTTTTGGATCAGCTGCCCCTGATCAAATCCAGATATATCCTGCTTGGAAAAGAACAGGCACCTCTCCTCTTGGTTGAGCTCATCATGATTTACAGATCATTTAGTTCTCACACTCGCAGAGAGAACCAGGGTATTACATTCAGAACAGATTTTAGGCTGTGAAGATCAGTCTCAAATGCTTAGTTCAAAGAAGCATAAGAGTCTCCAGAAGTAGCACCAGGATGGATCTGGATCCTCTGGCTAGAAATAGCCCCTCCTCAGGCTATGTGTATTAGTTCCCGACATACTGCTCCTTTAATCTACTGAATACTGTGAAACACATTCACCTTGGTGCCTTTTTTTTTTTTTTTAGACTAGCAAGTCCGATGAAACTCACTTTGCAACTGGGATTCTCAAAATATCCAAATCCTTTGGCTGGCACTCCGGGATGGCTATAATTCCAGGAGCCACCATGTGAATTCAGCTCAGTCGTAGAAATGGTCTTCGACACCAGGTGTGACAAATCTCCAAAGTAAATCATCTTTCAACAGGCAGGCTTTCAAGTGGGCAGCACAGATGATTGATGGGTTCAGGAACAGCAATACCCTGGAAATCCTCTAGCTCTTCTACTAGCATCTGAGAGAGCAGAATTTGCCCTTTTTATTAAAAGTCATGTCTATCAGGAGTTGCTGATATTTTTCATATGTAGGAGGAAGGAATTGCAGCAGTCCCCTCCCCTTTTCCTTTAGGCTAAAACACGCTGAAAACTGCACGCAAACCAAATTAAAAACAAGTAGGTACTTTAAATATTGCCAGCTCCTATCAAATCACACTTTCAGAGGTGTGTCTCATAGTATGTTACTTTCACAAGGTACAAGGACAACCATAAAGAAACACAGGAAGCGTGTATCAATTTACATCTCAATCAAAAGATTCAGTAGGCTGAAAGTAGAAATATTCTTAAGTTAGCATTGCAACTCAGATCTCTGAGGATTTTGGGAATTTCTAAATTTTGTTTCTTGTACTTACTATCTACATTTCTGTAACTCTAATTCAGCCTACTTACAGGAACCTCAAATACAAACTCTAGAAATAAATGTAAAACAGAAGCAATTATAATCAAGGATTAGGGAAATATCTAATGTGCTAAAAATTCTGCTAATGAAGTGTTATGAAATGCATTTTGAAAACTATTTCTTTCTAAATGTTAACTTTCACATTTTATGTAATGGCAGATAGCAAGTTATTTTTAAAACATCAGGGAACTTCAAAAGAATTCAAACAATGTAAAAAAAAATTAATAATGGCATAAAATAAAATCTTAAATTATTATTTTCTTCCATTCTGTTTTAAAGAGAATATACAATTAATAAATAGAGAAACACAAGTCTGCTTTCCAAACGGAGACTGTAAGACTGATTTTCTTTAATGCCCAGCATAACTATGCTCAATTGTGAAAGACTGAAGAAAAAAAGCAACAAAACAAACGAAAAAAAATCCCTATGAAAATACTGAAGAATGTTACTGACAAGCAGAAATCACACAAGAACCTGCAACCATGTGCAAGCAGGCATTATGTAAAATCTCACAGCTAGAACTGCCCAAGTGCCAGCATTTCTTCCATAGTGTTGAATGAGACCTGACAAATACTAAGGTGCTTTAAACAACAGCCGCAACAACTTTCAGCATTTATCTCTCTCCACAAGCAAGAACAGCCATAGGAAGGATCGGATTACAGAAAGATAATTTAACTAATAAAACCAGTAACACTTTAAAGTCTAACAGGAAAATACTCTGTATTCTCCCTTTAGGAAAAAGCTTTCTAGCATTCAATAACAGTATTTTTCTATTTGTCTTTCCTTTGCTATTTCATTTCAAGTACATTAATTTTGATGGTTTCTTTTTATTTAGAAAGGTTTAGGACTTTGCACTGCCCATGGAAACGGAATGGAGAGCTACAAACACAACTTTTTTGACTGCCTTTAAAACTAGTTTCTTACCTTTCAGTCACATGCACTTATCACATATTGTTTCTGAAAATATCCATGCGTAAAGCTTCCAGGGCTCCTTCTTCAAGCATTGAGAGGACAGGAAATAACAAAGTAAAATGCAATACTGCATTCGGGGTTTAAAAAGCGCTCAACATGACCCACGCTAATCGTGCCTTTCCATCGGAGTTTAATGCATGTAACTTCAGCACAGTCTCACCTTGCATGATACCGTGAATGCCAGGAAGTGCAGGCATTGGATGAAGGAAGGTGTGACGTGGCTGCCTCAGGCTGACTTTCTGTAAACTTGGTTGCGTGCCAGGAGTGGGGCCTGCAGGCTAGGTCATTTCTTCTGAAAAGAGAGAGGAAGAGTGTATGAGTCTAATGCAAACAGTTCAGCAAGGTGACATGAAGCAATAAAATAGTAAAAAACAAAACAAAACAAAACAAAAAAAACATCCAACAAAACTATCAGGGCAGCAGTCACACAGACAGCAAAGAAATACAATAACTTCAAGTGACAATGAACTAGGTCATGTTCTACATGCATGCCAGTTTTGAAAAGCTAACCAACATTCCTTTAAAATGCTTGGTGAAATACCAGTATTCTCCAAGGTTTGTGCTACTGTGGGTTTTACTGCAGTTTTTATGTTGGAGGAGAGGCTTTTTTTTTTTTTTTTTTCTTTTTTTTTTGAGTGGCCAAGACAGACAAACATAAATTTTGGAGTACCTGAAACATGTAGAGACCTTTAACACCTCAAGCTAATAAAGAGCTTCAATTACTCTTTCAGAACACGACAACAGCATAGTAGGGCTTCAGTAAGGTTATTCTATAGCCATGTGCTTATGGAAGATGGGAAGAAGGATTAATGACATTGCTTCATACAAGTTAGTAAGAGAGATATAACTAATAATCCCAACAGTAAGCTCTTAGGGCATGTATTCCAAACCTTTCTGCAAAGCTATTCTAAGCCCCTCTGCTCCTTTCCTCTGGTCAGGAACTAATACTGTGAGCTTTCATTTCATTTCTCCAAGGACGTTGTAATGCCTCTCAACACTCCTGAAAGAAGCATTCTCCTTCCCCAGTATTACATAAGCCTTCTGGATGGGATTCACCTATTTCTGTCTCAGCAAATGCATACCCAGCACAGGCCATTTGTCTAGACTCTCTCAATAGCCGTGGGTATAAAACAGAAATCTCCTGAAGAAAATTAATTCTGTCTTTTCCTTTGGATCTTCCTGGGAAAACTGTAAGCTAAAATTTGGATCAGATTTAAGATGACAAATCCCATCCTTCGAAGTCACAGTCTGAACCAAAAGCTTACATGACCTCAACTCTTAAGGTTTTTTTTCAATGTACTTATGTATTTCAATTATGTAATTGTGGTTTTTCAAACAGTAATTTATCTAAGTTACAAAATCATTCACAAAGCATAGAAAGTGCTCCCAACTCTCAATTTACGCTCTAAAGGCAGTTCTACATTTTTTATTCAGCTCTCTTTTTCAAATGTGGGTTATCAGACTAGAAAACAAAACCAAAGCTCATTATAAGCCCAGTATCTTCAAAACAGATCCAATTTGACCACATGGCTTTTTGGAGTGCATTCAGGAACATTTGATGAATTCAGTGATGAATTGCCTTTCCAAACTCTGCATGCATGGTTATAAAAGGAGAATAATAATTCTACAGGGAAGCTGTAATTTCACTAAGAAGTGTGGCATCATTACTGTCACTAAAAAAAGAAGTAATTGTTTGTGTAAACAAAAGCCTACTCTTCCACACACGACAAAAAACAGTTGAGCAGACCATCAGTATGTTCCTCCTTGGTAGGATATGAAACTAAGAGAGTGAACAGAGAAGACAAAATATTCTCTGTGAAAACAAGTGAAGATTCTTCAGCCACGTGGTGCTCAGCTCCAGACACTGCTTACGTATTCCAAGCACCCCAAGTTTATATTCAGGTATGGGGAAGACGTATTCCATCATTCAGCTGCACAGAGCATTGAAGGGTTTCCTTTCCACCATTTACTCTAATGTTATTGATATCAGCTAGGCATACTGTAAATGCACATTTAGGCAAGTTCAATATAACTTTCAGGCATCAATTCAGCAAAAAAGCTTGTTATGAGACAATTACTTGAGCACTATGAACAAAGGAAACACAAGACTAGAAAACTAGCACAACACAAGCAACATTTGGATCATGAGGAGACCACAGTTAGGGAAGGAGGACTTCTGCAATGGTTTGCTATGGATTTGGCATATGGTAGGAGGAATTCAGTTGGTGGGAAGGAACAAAAGGGATGCACTTGTAAAGCCAGTACTGTACCTCATGGAACTTCTCAAAATCTTCATAAGATAATTTCTCGCCTCATTAACATCATTTTCAGACGGCATTTCCTGTGCTACAATATCCACCACCACTTTCATCTTCCTGAGCAGCCAAGCAAGGGGAGGAACAGACTGGACTGAGTTGTGATATGAGAGGCAAGTCAAGTGGACAAGAACTATTAAGTTCTGCTTCATTTTGGTATCAGTGGACATGTATACTTTTGAGGGTCTTTTTTTTTTTTTTTTTTTTTTTTTTTTTTGCATGAACAGTCTAAAAATATTTGTGGGATACCTGCAGGGCAGAATCAACTAGACACCTGCTTTTGATGAAGTCTGCAACATGACTAAAAACTAATTTAATTTACTAAGCATAATAAACATTGCTTTCTGTTGGACACACAACATTTAATTACATTTAGTATTTCCTGCACTTCAAGAAACTGCTTTTCTAACAATAAACAGAGCAATACTTGAATACAGATTCCAAACCTCAGCACAAATGAGTAACGGGAAATAAAAGAAAGACTAAAAGCCTAAAAAAACAGAATATTTTGCAGGCAACTGAAGATGCTGGAAGCAGAGCATTTATATTCTAATATAACATCTCTGTTTTAATTCTGAGTGACAGAATGAGATCATCTGAACCTACAATGCAGAAAACCTCTAGCATAAATGGAAACATTAAGTGCTTCACTGACAGCGTCTTTCTACCAATACGTTTGCAAAAACTGCTGGAAGGAAAACGCCATTAAGTAGTGAAGGTACCATACGGAGAGAAAACCAATTTCTATCAGTTATAAGCAGCGTGTTAGAGTTGTATCAATGACATGTAGAGTGCGAATAGTTAAGCAATAAACCTACCTTTCCTTTATTGTTCTTCAGAATAAATCTGTCCTTTTATACTTACTGTTTGGAAGTCATTAATACATTCTGAATTTCACAGGGTAGAGAGTTTAGTGGCTTAGATTACAGTAGCAATACTGATTCGAAATGAGGAGAACAAAAAAAAGAGAGAAAAAATAAGCTTCTTTGACCAACAATGAAAACCTAATTAAACTGGACAAGTGTGGGAAAAATAACAAAAGTCAAAAAAGACTTAAGTAAAAATTTAAAAATTCAGATAGTTTTTATTTTCAGTTCATAGAATCATGGAATTACCAAGGTTGATTCAAGGTTGGAAAAGACCTCTAAGATCATCCAAGTCCAACTGTACACCTATCACCAGTATTTCCCCACTAAACATTTCTTGAACACCTCTAGGAATGGTGAATCTATCACCTTCTCGGGCAGCCCATTCCAGTGCCTGACCACTCTTTCAGATGAGAAATTTTTCCTAAGTTCCAATCTGAATCTCGCCTGATGCAATTTGAGGCCATTCCCTCCCACCTACTGCTAGTTGTGTGGGAGAAAAGATCAAACCTCACTACAAGCTTCTTTTAGGTAGTAGTAGAGAACAGTAAGGTCTTCTGTGAGCCTCCTCTTCTCCTGACTGATCAATCTCAGCTATTTCAAGCTATTCCCTATAAGACTTGTGCTCCAGACCCCTCACAGCTTCACTGCCCTTCTCTGGACACGCTCCAAAGCCTCAACGTCTTTCTTGTAGTGAGGGACCCAAAACTGAACACAGTACTCAAGGTGCGGCCTCACCATGGCTGAGTACAGAGGGATGATCATTTCCCTGCTCCACCTGGCAGCATTATTTCTGATTGAAGCCAAGATGCATGGACCAACACACCCAGGTCCATTTCTTCCAGCCACTCTGCCCCAAGCCTGTAGCACTGCAAGGGGTTGTTGCGGCCAAAGTGCAGGACCCGGCACTTGATCTTGTTGAACTTCCTCCCAGTTCATTTGAGAATGCACACAAATGCATTTTTAATATTTTCATGAAGCTTGTCTCATTGCAGAAACGAAATCAGTCGCTCAGAATGAAGGAATTTGGCTACTCTCCTCCTGGAAGTGATACAACTCAAATTCTGCTCTCCTATTTGTTCACTTTTTTTCTTCTTCCTTTTATTTCCTACAACAATCTTCCTTAACACATGAAAATGGCATAATGTTCTTCTGTGATCCCAGAACAAATCATATGATTGCTTTTTTTTTTTTTTTTTATTCTGCAGGTCTGAATGCAGAATTCACTGAACTGCTTCAGATCAGTAATGATCACTTGTAATTAGGACTTCCCTATGTCCAATGAAACCAAAAATAGGCATTGTATCCCAGTATATCTGAATGCAATGGTTTATATTGTTCATCTCTATCAGCTGCACCAGGAAATAAAACCTGGCTTTACACTAAAACGCTTTTTTTTCATTGTAATTTTATTTTTATAGGAAGGATGAGTCAGAGGCTTCAGTCAGAAATTAACTACAGCTGCAAAGAACTAATACATACTGTTCAAGAGTAATTTCCTGAGTTAAAACTGTTGTAGTGATTATATTAAAGAGTCTTAAATATATATGTTATGTGGTGTTCAGCCACTTCACTCTTGTTTCTACAGAACATTTTTAGTCCCAAGGCTGCAGACTACTGCAGTTTTGATGGTACAACTTCCTTGCAAGTTCCAAAATTGGCTTCAGCGCCAAGATAAAATCACAACCTGACATTCAAGCACTCTATTCAGCTGGATTTTCAAGCAAGAAGGGGGCACATTTGGACATGCTACCAAAAGGCAGCCACTGCAAGCACTGAATGGCATGGCTCACAAGGTAAGCTCCGAGTGTTTCATAGACAAACCAACTCAATCACGCCACAGCTGTTGGTCCCAGGGAAAACAAACCTCTCAAATGTTCTTACAGTTGCCAGTTACCTGCCCTGTGTCAGCCACACAAATAACTTAGTTTTTGGGATCTCCTGTGTGGTTCTTTTTCTGCTTTTTCTTCTTTTCCTGTTGACAAATCTTGTGCTCCATGGATTAAAAGACACTAGTAGAGCAACTTATCATGCAATTAAATGGGTACATAAGAAAACAGTGCAAACAAACTATTGAATCACTTAATTTATGGGAAAAAAAACATCAGATTTTTTAGTATTCCAAATCCTTAGAGAAAAAAACAGATGCTGAAAACCACCATGAAGATACAGTTACCCACAGTGTTCTCAAATAACGAGAAATAGCAATGTCAACATATTCCATATAAAAGGCACTGAAAATTTTCATTCTACAATCCCATATTAAAGGACCTGGACACACACAATTAAAAAGCTCCTGTAATATATTCTGAAGCACATGTATCACTGCCTGTCATTCATCAGCAATACAGTTAATGCAAATAAGCTTATTCCTCACTCTTCTTTTTTCTGTCATACATGCAAAGTCACTTTCTAAGCTTGCCAGTGTACCATGACTTCTCTGTCCAGGTTGATGGCTTTGTACTTCTAACACCTCGTTTTGGCCTTCCCAACAAACTTAGTCCCCGCTAAACCCACATTTGACTTCTGAATTTGTCTCCCTGCTTGCCTGCTACAGCTGATTCCCTTTTCTCTCCTTCTGTAAGGCTGCCTACTGCCTTTCACTCAGATTCAAATCTTGGCTGCCCTAAGTCCCTGTTGCTCTGAGACTAGAAATCAGCATTTTTTTTACTTTTTTTTTTTTTTTTTTTTCCCTTAGTACACTCCATGTCACATCATCCACACAGGAGAATCTTAAATGTCCCTTTCAAAGAAGGATGGCAAGCTTAGGCTTTGTTTGGGTGAGCCATAGCAGAGACTGCCTAAATCCCCCTACATCTTCCTAGCTAAGGCACACAGATCACACCCTCACTTTTATAGATATTGAACTGAAAATGTACAAAATGCTTCTTCATGGTGAGAAGTATATCTGAAAAACTAACGGTAAATATCAACTTGCTATGTATTCTAAGGCAATGCCTTTTGGAACTACAGCTTTCTTCTGAGCTTCAAAAAAAAAACCAACAGTACTTCTCTTTCACATGTACTCCCTGAATACAGAGAAAGCCTGAATGAGACTTTATTTAGGACAAAATTTGTTGAAAGCATTAATATTAGGTGTTTTGCAATCATTAAATGCAAATGCTTTAATGCCATAGCTGACCAACAGCTGCTAAGATGAGGTTTAAAAAGCTACTCTACTCTGCCAGCAAGATAGCATTAAAAAGTGATGTAAAAGATGACTCTCTTCACATAAAAACAAACAAAAAAAATCTCAATAGCAATTTTAATGTTAGATTACCAGCGCTGTATTCAGATGACATGTATGAATCCAAATTACTATTGAAAACACTCAAAATCATGCTAGGGATCTTCATTTAAAGACTGTTTTTCTCCATTAGCAGCAGCACATAACCCATCTGCTTGTTAGAGCATACTCTGCTGGAATATTAGCATTTTCTTTATTCTTCCAGGAAAATCCCCTGTGACATATTTCATTGGAATGGGATGAATCAATGATGAAAACTTATCAGCCTGGTATATGAGAAAACTCTCCTCTGATAGCAGACAGCTGAGCCCTGCTGCGCGTATCCCCTTGTCTTCTGACAGCTGGATTAGCCACAGGCTGATCCCAATATCTGACTCTGTGCATTTAACACACGAACTGCAGTAGGTGATCAGCTGGGAGAGCAAGCAGCTGGGAATCATCTCATGGAACACAGAAAGCCATGAGTAGGAATCAAAAATAAAGAATTTTCACCTACTTGATGTGCTCAATCCTTTTTAAAGTGATTTTGATGAGAGCAAAAAACTAAAGAAAGTCAGGCTCCGTGAATCCTTCTATCTTATCAAATATTAAGCTATTCTCCTTTCTGGTTAAAACGTACTGGAAAGACACTATTACTAGAAGAAGATTGCATCTTAATTAAGCAAGCTGTTAACAACACAATAACCATGAAGTAATGAACAAGACTTATTTAAGAGCAGCCTACCCAGCTCCTGATGCCTGCACAACAGAAGCTCCTCACAGGCCACTTTCATACCCTCACCTCTCACGCAGAGAGGGCAGCTCTGCCACTTCTTTGCATGGAGGCAACAGAGATGGCCCTGGCCTGCTGCCACGTGCACCTGCCTTTGCTTCCTTTCCTCTCTCCAACCCACAGCTCTGCCCAGTGTTCTCCTGCCCAGGTTGCAGGTGAGCTGTCCCTACCCCTCCAAATGCGTAGCCTGTCTTCATTCTGGCAGTCATACTGGCTTGTTTTTGCAAATCTACTTGCAGGGTCAGATGGTAAGTTGCAATGATGGAAGATGGCACTGCAGTCACTTAATAACTCAGTAAAAATATAATAGATAAAATATCTATAATATATCTATTAAAATACATCTTTAAAATATAGGAGCTGGCAAAAACTATTAGGGAGATGGTTTTGCCTAGCAGCTAGAGAACTCACCCAGCTCTGCTCTTGAGGACTGAATGACTTGGGTTTGAGTCCATGGTTCTGAGTTTTCATTTATGCCTTTTTTTAAGTTGTGCCATGGAAGGCTCAGGTTGGATATTAGGAAATAGTTCTTCTCAGGAAGACTGACGAGGCATTGGAATAGGTTGCCCAGGGAAATGGTGGAGTCATCATCCCTGGAGATGCTCAAGAAACGTGTGGATGTGGCACTGAGCGACAAGGGATGGGGTGGTGGTTGGACTAGATGATCTTAGAGAGGTCTTTCCCAACCTTAGTGATTCTATGACTCTATGGTACTGAACATGTATTAAATTTAGTCTATCAGTCTACTTAATTATACTAGATGGAAGACCTCAGTTAGGAATTAATTAATGGTTTATCTTTACAATGCTTTCAAAATTTATTTGGTGAAGGATGATTTGCAGAGGTGAATTAATATTAGGCTTCAGAGTAGAATTTCCCAACAACTATGAGATTTCCATGCATCTGCATTCAAAAAAGCCACGTTATGTACAAGCTAGGAATAATCAAGCAATATGGCTAAAAAACTCTAACCCACACACCATGTGTGGATGAGTGTGTGTTGACTGACTGATGTATGTATGATTAAATAAAACACAAGAAGTCCAGAATTTGCCTCTTTCACTCACAGAACGCTACGTCAGTGACAACACTTGCAATCAGAGGAGCCACAGTAGAACAAGTGAATTGATGCCATGTTTAAATGGAAAGAGAAAATTCAGCTGAAAATCAGAACAACTTGCCCAGTAGCAATCTGTCCTCACCCTTGAGAAGCCTCACTGCTATGGATTCATCAGCACATTCCTCAGCAGCATAGCATCTAGTTAGGTAAGCAGCTTACTGGAAATGACGTTCTTTTCAGATGACAGCAGAGACATTTAAACCATGTGTACTGTGTACACACAAGACGGACCAAGGGTAACTCCATAAATTTTCTGCCAATGGATGAGGAAGAGAGTGTGCGCAAACGTACTCTCTTGCTTTAGAAATAGGAAAATAAATCTTCAGGAGTGCAAGCAACCACACTACTTACAAATTTGGCAAATCTTATTTTCTCAAGAAATGAGCAAGCTTAGAATGATGAAAGGAAGGGAAAGGAAGAGAATACTGTCTTTTTTTTTTTTTTTTTTTCCCCAAAACTCCTCCTGTTTAAGATCCTTAACCTATTGTCATGCAGTCCCTCTTTATAAGGCCCTGGCATCAAGCCCATTAGTCTCCAGCAATGCCATCTTTGCCTGCTCCTCCTCTCTGCCCCATCTCCCACCAGTCCTGGAGAGAACCAGCTTCCTCCTTCCTCATGGTCTTCTCCCCACTGTCTATGGAGGTACAGAAACCTCTGAGCTTCTTCAACTTCTGCATCCACTGCGCCTGGTCTTCAGCTCACTATACTATCACTCGCTTATAGAGTCTTGGAAGGAAACACAAATTACAGAACGAAGTGATGACACATACACTCTTTTTTTTTTTCTACAATACCTTTGTGAATTGAGAAGATGGGCTGCCCACTCTAACATCTCATAATAGTGTACAGCATTGTCCACTTTAAGAGAAGGTGAGAGAACAACAGATTTATTCCTAATCTCCAACACCCAGTAGGTTGTTCTGCTGTTTATGAATTTACAAGTAACTATCAACTGTAACATGTTTCATTCCATCAAAATCCACAGGACATTTTAGACAAAGACAGTCAAGATCATCAGACAAGATGCTCTCCTCAGAAAGAAATCCCTGATTTCACTTAGCTCTCTCTGATACAGTTCACCTCATCCTATTCACTCCAACAAAGCCTATGTTGCCAAGTGAGCCTCCTCCAGCCTATAAACTTAAAAATCAGCATAATGAGCTCTATAACATCAAGCTGGCTTCACCATACAATAATTCTGTATTTCCAAGTATGAAAACGAACCCCAGTATACGTTTTTCTTTTAGGTGGGCATTCTTTATCTTGCTCTGAAACTGTATGTCTTCATACCTGCTAGGCAGTTTGAAAACTTAAGTCAGGTAGTAGATGGCAATAATTCATTTTTAAATGTCTTGTCAAATATTTTAACTTGTGCTCAAATTTTCCCGATTCTCTACTCTGGGAAGCTGGATGGTACATTCTTCTGAAACTTAGAAACTACACTGACACATGAGGATGTGACACTAGCAACCCCTAGCCACTTATTCCTAATCTGAAACTGGTGCAAGCAGCTTCAACAGCTGCTGTTTTCTTTAGGGAATAAGTAACTCCTCTTATCCATCTGAAGCTGTCCTGACATTGCAAGACTCACAGTGCCACACCAAGGAATGAACACAGCTCTGTTTCCCATTTCTCGTATTTCTTCAACTCAATTCTCCAACTACATCAGTCAGAGCAATAGGAAAATTCTGGCTTTTCACAGCTATTCTGACACCTCCTCAAGTTTCACATCATATCTTTTCCTCCCAAATAAAATGAAATAAATGACTTCGGTTCAGCAAGAACTAATAAAAGGGATATCAAAAGTAATACCAGTCAAAAGATCAGCAAGGGAATTTATACAGTAAGACAGACTTGTGGCCTAAGACTTCTCTACCTGAAAGCTTTTTCTAAGCCTCAGTTGAAAACGCACACACAGTAGTGGTATAGAAACACAGAGATTGATGAAACCTCATCTGCATTTTGAGTGGTAAAATTGTTCACAAAAAGGAATGGTTAAATCAGACATGTTGCAGGAATGGCATTTAATGAGACAAATATTTAAAACAATAACACAGATCTCTATTACCAATGATATTGTCCTTTAAGTCAGAGAAGTCACTGGAATAAAAATCAAAAGTAACTCAAGAGGCTCAAGATGAAGTCTTTTTGCTCATCTGTTTAAGAGCTTGCATTTGTTAACTATTCCAGATTTATGCCCAAGTTTATTCTCACAATAACCAAGCTTCTCAAATGATCTTCCAAATAAATTCCACACCGCACAGCATCCGAAACTCATTTAACCCAGCTAAGCCACAGCTGAGACAAAGGATGAGAGCAACACGGCTGAAAAAATTACAATATATCTCACACTAATAAATAATTGAATAAGTTTGGTTTTTTTTTCTGCAGAAAGTCTCCCTCAAGGCATTTTGGTCTCAGAAGGGCAACAGAGATTGGAAAGGAAAAAACTGCTGTGCTAGAGAAGAAAAAAACACAAATAGGAAAACCACTTCTGCAGGACTCCTTCTAGACTACATATAGTAAACATTTATAGTACTTCCATTGGATATGGTATTTGGAGATACCTATGCAACTGTAAATCTCTAAGAAATATATGGTACTACTTTTAAAAAGGGATTTTTACTGCCGTAATAACTATTTTCAGATTAAAACAGACGTTAGACCTAAGTCTTGGCAGATTAGAGCGCTCATAAATTTGGGCATGCAATCTCAGTTGCCCTAACATGTTGGAAACCTGAGGCATAAGATAGTTAGAGCTGCACAACCTTCTGGGTTAATCTCTCCTTCCTTATGTCCCATGTGTGGCTCAGATTTCAGGTTGAGAAGCTAATTGTTCAATTCCAAGTTATATCCTCTTGTCTCGAATAGATAACTGCGGCCATAGCAGCATTATAACAAGAAGCAGGACAATTTGAAACACTTATCCATTTATGATTTCTCCATTGGCAGAAGACAGGTTTATTACTGTAGCTTCTTGAGCTACAAGTTCCTCCTGTCTATGCACATATTAATCTGGGCCCAGTTTCTTCAACATTTTGTGCAGACACTCTTAAGTGAAGAAGAGGGGCTCTGCCTGAGGAAGGTAGGGCCACCACTTCCATCTCTGAGGGCAGAGGGCGGCTGCAGGGAAGGGGCTGAAAGCAACTGGCACTTCTGCTAAGGCTGCTCAACATCCCACTTCATCTCTTACAACTTCATTCTGTCAGGAACAGAGCTGGGCTTCAGCTTCAGCCCTCCCTGCTACAGGACAGTGCAGGTAAGGACACGGTGGTTAGGCAAGACTAAAATCCAGCTGACGGCCACAGAAGTAAGAATGGGTAAGAACGATTCTTTTTTTCACACATCATCCTTTTTGGATAGTATCTGAGTCATCCAGACAAAGAGGTGCTCTTCCTTCTATGGCTCTGGTGAAGAAGGATCCAGCAGCTGTGCTTGAAGAAGATGGATCCCTTTGCTATCCTACACACAGTGCTGTACTTACAGGATTACTCAATTCTCTCTTGTGTCCACCCATCCAAAACTTCCTCCCTCTGTCACACACATAAACAGAATAGTATGTCTGAATCCTAAAGAGCTTGAGTCCTCCACTCCTCTCAGTAATCAGATGCCATTCAAAAAATTCAGGCACCAAATATGACCGAATGCAGTAAACGTGAAAACACCGATCTGGCAATACTTCTGCCAAAGCATCATCTATTACAGCCACCTTACTACGCACTGCCCCAGGACAGCAATGGTGGATGCAGACAGGTTGCCAGTCTGAGCTGCTGGTCTGGGTAAGGAACCAGTCTGAGCACAAACACACTCAAGATATCAGTAAATTTATGCTGATCAAACCCCCCAAATCCTACTTAATCTATTAACGGCAATGCCGTTTCCCATGATTTGGATGCCTGAGGAATACAGACGAGCCTTATACTGAAGACATATGGCAACCTTAAAACATTTAAAACCCATTAGAATTAGAAGTTTGAAAGTTATCAGAAAACTCTGATTTCTGAGGTTCCTGGAGTAGGGCTGATATTGTTTAGTGGGTAACATCTTGTAGACTTTGAGGCTTATTTTGCAGAAACAGAATGTGCCAAGATATGCACCCAATTTAGCATCATTAGAAGATTTGAAAGCTGAGTTAAATAATTTCATAGCAAAATAAAAGCCACTTTCCAAGCAAGCCTGGAAACAGAATCACCTCAGTGCAATAACAACACAAGTCTTCAATATATTATTCCTCTTCTATCCCACCTCACACTATCCCTTCAGATCTCAGTCTTCAGTCACACTATTACCACTACATTTTACAAGAGTCAAACTGGCAAAAATAAAACTAAAAAAACCTGCAGTTGAAACATCTGTTTGAGTACAAAGAGACCAAATTAGAACCCATGTTCATTATTTTCCAGGGCCAGATCAGTTACAGTGGATAATGAGATACAGAGGAAAAAAAAAAAAAAAAAGCTGTAACTAATATTTGTAATTACTCGTACTGCCAAAAATTGTATTAAAAAGCAGCAACAAGGCTTATCATCATCTCTTTACAGGACTGAGTAGTTTACTAACTGAATTTATTTGCATACTTCTGCACAAATCAAGGTACGGATCCTGATGCAAGGTATTTGTGGAAAATCTCACAATCAATAATGATACTGTATCCACTTTGCAAGTCGTGACTACATCACCATTTTTAAATTCAGAGTGGAGAATATGCCTTTTTCTGTAAGTGACTTCCCAGCTGTTTGCATTTTTATACTTGATTTACCCTCCTTTTGCTGGAAAACAAAATTAGGTTGTAATAACGGTGTAAGGGCAATATAAACTTCCCCAATGGAGCTTTAAGCAGCCTCAAAGAACAGAAAAGATGTCTTTGATATATAACAACATTCGCTGAAGAAGGAGACACAATGAATACCACATATGTTTTCCAAGTGATTAAAGAATATTTTATAGCTTCACCTGAAGTTCAGTGGGGTTAGCAGAAATGTGTGATGTGTTTTTATGTGCCAATCTCTACCATGCATTATCACGCCTTATTATAAAACAACAAGAACCAACAGAAGTTGACCCTAACTCTGCTGGGATCATTCTCCATAGATGCAATTGGCAGTTCCTGCCTGAGCAATTCATGCTGGAGGGAAGCTCCATTAGCCCCACGAGATTAACGATTTTTCTAATGGAGCTGTCTGGTCACCACTAAGCAGATAGAGACAGAAACACCCTGAGCCCCCGCTCTTGCACCCCACCTTCACAGCATATGTTCTTGAAGAGCAAGAAGCAGTGACAGTCCTGGGAGCAATAACAAAATCCCCCTCTGCCAAATTTATCATTTAACAGCCCTTTTCACCAAAACTGCAGAATTATGTTCACATTTTTCTTTTTTCCAGTGTTGCTCACTATCACACATACTTCTCCTACCCGAAAAGAAATCTCACAACCCCTTCTTTAGATGTGCAGGCAGAATACAAAAACAACTACTCTGGTCTCATGCCATGTGCATGCGTTCTAATTTCCTCCTGCACTGTACCGTAAAAATCCTGTGCATCCCTATGTGACCTCGACTCAAGCTGTGCCCATAGCTGACAATACACAGCCAGGGAATTTTTTTCCATTGGATTTGCTTTTCACATCAGTGAAAGCTGAAGACTGAACAACTCTCTAGCCTTAATGCTTCAGGGTTCCCCGAGAGACTAACTGCTACTCTGCTCGTCTTGATTATCAGCACTTGCACACCAGGGTGAAAAGAGCAGTCCAAGAAGATGGGCTGCAGACCTCTTAGATTCTGAAGTAGCAGCCAAAAACCAGCCTCAGCGCGTGGCTTCACTGCTTGTCGAGTGGTTCTGCTCAGTGACAAGGAGCACAGAGACACTGGGTCTGTCAGAAATAGAGACAACAAAAACCTCCTCTCAGAGTTACCTCTCCTCTTCTGCACCTGCCCACTCCGCTTCAGCAATCCCACCACAAAATTTTAATCAGGCACAATCAAGACAATGCAGCATGGTTTCTCCTCTTTCCATGCACCAAACAAGCCACAGAAAACCAACCGAGGTGCACCCCAAGCACTTGCATTCCCCAGGTTCGATCACCAGCTGCAGTGCTGGAGAACTCTGGAGCTCCATTCCTGCCAGCCCAGAGAGCTCTGTCCCCTGGTACCTACCCACAGCCCTGACCCAGGCAGCGGCTCCTCCTGAGGCCCCAAGTACAGCTCCCAGCCATGTGGGTCTGCCTCAGGCCTGCATGGCACATGTGGGTGTGCGCCTGGGCCCCAGCCCCCAGCCAAAGCCAGAGCAGAGCCAGGACCCCTGCCGCCCTCCAGACAAAGACTGTCCTCCTCTCCTCCTCCTCCTCCTGCGCTAATCCATGCCGCTGCGTCAGCTTAGAGGCTATAATTAGATTTGTGAAGGAGCCTTGTTGCCACTCCACGCCAATGGGCCGCAACAGTTTTGGTTAGTCACACCGGGGATTCCACCAGATAGGCCCTGCTATGCACTGCCTGCCCTGCTCACCTGGGAAAGCTGAGGAAGGCTGGGAAATCAATCCAGGGGACTTCTGGGGGAGCAGGAAGGCAGGGCAATTTCCACTGGTAAATTGCAGTGGTGCTTGAAACGGCACTTGGAAAATGTGTTCCGATTTCACCATTTAAACTCTTTCAGTTCCCCCTCCCTTTGCTTTTGCAGTCTTCAAAGCGAAAGCACAAGGTAATGGTCCCGGCTGAAACACTGCACTGTAAAGAAGTTACTGTTCACCTAGGACATTACAAATCTGTTCAAGCAGCAAAGCTAAAAGAAATCTCCAGAGCATCTGGACCTCTTAAGATCCTATGGCTTTTCAGCAGCATCTAAGTCATATTCTTCCTATAAAACTAACTTTATGTTAAAACCAGCCAGCCAGTCCGCTCAGTGAGCAACACTGCTCCAAAGGGAGAAGCAGCCAGTGATATCCCTAGAAATTAATAACCTAAATATGCAGAAAGGCACTGGGAATCATCTCTGCCTACGGAGAAGAGTCATAGCTATGTCTTCCCATTCCAAAGGGAGTCTTACTATAAAAATTCTGAGGAACTCTTCCAAAGGATAATCTATTCACGCCTTTTGAAAACAGCAACTTCATTCCATATTCACACTCCTACTCCCCTGTAACTGGCCAGATTTACATGTATAAGCTTGTTATGGCTGCTGACAACCACCATACCTGAGGATGTAGTAAGAGGCTGCACAAAAGTTATTTGGGAGAAGGTTAAAAATACGTTTATTTCTACTGTGCCCTTAAGGACCAGTCCAGGAGGAAGAGAAACGCTCTTCTTACACACTGGAATGTGCTCAGACGAGGTTTTCCATACGCTCATGTAGGACCATGCATCTGTATTGGTTCTATGCTATAATGTACCAGTGATTGCCACATGAAACTTGCTTCACCACACATTCTTAACCAATTGCCAGACCCACTTCCTAAGTATGCAAAACAAACTGCTTTCTGCAGGTCACAGGAGAATGTGCTTATAATTGCAAGTGAAATGCTGGAAATATCATTGCTTTCCCTAAGTCCCCAACTTTATGAAGGAGAAGGTGGTCAAAAGGACAAGAAGTGATCTTATTTTATGAGAGAATATTTGCGTTACAGTTGGAATTCTAGTTAAAATAGCGTGTGGCAGAATTACACAGTTGTAAAATTGTCCTGTAGCTCCACTGTGAGAACTTGCTGGAAATTAGATAGTGGAGGGCTAAAACTTTCTCAGCCAGATTGCAATATTCTATCCAAAAATAACTGCATATTATTTAAAGGTGAAGGTATTACATTCTCACAGATGTTAAAGGTATTACATTGAGTTATGCTTGTGAGTTACCTGAATGAGAGTAAGTTAGCATGATCCCTTGCTTATCAACATTAACACGCTTGCACACTCACTGAATCCAGAAACAGACTTTCATTTCGTGAGTCACTTTTTCAACATTGCTTCTAAAAGTATAAAAGCTACATTATTATTATTATCATTATCATGTGCACAAGGATACGCAGTGACAAATACTATTCTCCACTTGGTAACTACTCGGCAAAAGAAAAAAGTAAAATCATGCGGAAAAAGGGATTGTTTCTGGAATT
The DNA here is from genome assembly GCF_905368555.1 of Meleagris gallopavo. Taxonomy (NCBI): domain Eukaryota; kingdom Metazoa; phylum Chordata; class Aves; order Galliformes; family Phasianidae; genus Meleagris; species Meleagris gallopavo. Next base: position 122,989,393 of record NC_139404.1, read on the forward strand.
TCCAACAAGTAGTCCATCTTCACTCAACCTAGCAGAATAATAAATTGCATACTGTGAGTACTATTGAATGCACTATCTGAAGAGTTAATAGTATTAGAATTCCATTGTTACAATGTCAAAAAGAGGAAAGAAAGTGAAAAAAAAAGCAAGCGTCCCATAACGGTAAAGGAAAACCTCACCCCCTAAATACAGCTAGGTAATAGGATTTTTAATTTGGCTTTCAGAGGCTTTTTTTTTTTCAGACAAATGCCATGCACAAAGATTTAAGCATTCTGAAGAACTGAGACTTTTTAGTATTTTGAGGTGAAACGTCCTCTCACTCAAGGCCTTCTCAGTCATGAACCTGCTCCTCTCCAAGAGAGGAGTGCTAAGTAAGTACCCTGGGATCAATTTTTTAGTTGCAGAAGGAAATGGAGTCTACAGCCAACTTCACACACTCAGTATTAATTCTGGCATGACAATAAAGTTTTCACACTGGATTTGTAATCAAGATGGTATTCAGTCTATACAGTAACAAATTACACTTTTCATTAAAAACTACCTTTTTCTTAAGACAGGAAACAAGACTCCTAGCTCAATGAAAATTCCTGCATGCCATCTGAGCTTCTAGAAAGCTTGAGCTCTCTACTGAGAATTAAGATCCTTTTAACTTGAAAACAGAACAGGCCAAGAGTTAACTCCGGCCCTGGAGTTAACAGTGATTCATTCTAAAAAATCTTTCCCAGGAACACGCTTATCAGTTTTACTGATAAAGGTTTCTCAGATCCATATTTCGCCTGTTTTAGCAACCAAAGTTATGGCAAGTGTTCTGTTTGTCACGGGGAGCAGAGGCACAGACCAAGCAGCGTCTGCTTTCCAGTGCGTTGCTGATGGTGGCTGTCCCAGTCCCTCTGCTGCCTGACTGTGGCTATCTACATGAACTTCACTTCCCACTAGCCTCTTGGCTACCTTTCCTCAGGGATATGGCTTGCCACTAGAAATACGAAGACAAAAAACAGTTTAAAACCTGAAAAGGCTGTAGGCATACTCCCCCTTTGAGATCTCTTGGGAAGCACATTACAGATGCTTTTCTCTAGACTGACCGTCCTGCATCATTAAAATATACATTATCCTATTTAATTTAGGAACTCTTATCCAAAAGAGATCATATTCTAAGGAAGAAATCTCTAAATACTTTTATCGTTAAAATGCCTTTTAAATTGTTTCACGAAAACAGCCACAAGAGAGCGCTAATAGCAAAGAATTAAATCATGGGGAGAACTAAGGACTTGCACCTATTCAGAAAATAAAAATAACTCTTTTGTGGTGGGCAGGCAGTCTTATTTGAACATTTAAGTTCTCAGACACTTAACTGCTACAGGCACAATCTTCAGAAGCCAAGATTCCAGGTGTCTTAGCTCCTGAATGCTGACTTTGAGACACATTCATTGCTCTTTGTTTTCAAAGGGAGATTACTCAGCAGTTTTTTTTCATGTTATGCACCTTTCAAATGGCTCACTTAAACTGTGTCTCTTGAAATTAACCCGTTTTCTGCTATCACCATATGTTTTTTCTGAACATTTCTATCTCAATAAAACTCACAGTGATGAGCTAAAACCTCAAAACTGTGTTTGTGGTTTTGCTTTTTTGGCCTCTATGCCCTGACTAGCTGAACATTTCATACTCCCTTCTTAGTTGCCTTTCCAAGAAAAGCACTGATAAATTCTAACCACACACACAAACAAACAAAAATAGTCATCTCACATTTCTGGAAGCAGCAAATGGAATGGCAGCATTTTTTTCCATGCAAAGTAAGAGGAGTTCCTGTTTTCATATTTTCAGCTCCTATTATCTTATCATAAAAGGAAATGACTTACAAAAAATTTCCCTAAAAAAACTGACCAAAAATTTGAGAACAGAAAAATAAAATAAAACTGTGCTTAGTTTATGGACTTCTGGTGGAAGTGAGAGGGTTACAAAGAAAGTGAGGGAGTAATAAAATTAGTCTATTATTACTGAGATGTCTTTAAATGGAAAATTGAAGCAGTATTTTGACAGAAAAATTACTGACGTATTTCTATGATACAGATATCTATCCCAAATCCTAACATTTCAGCAGAGACTCATATTCTACGTTAAACATGTATTCACACCTCCTAAACTCACACAAATATAACATAATTGCTCTTGACCACAACAAGACTACATGTAGCATTGCTATTTGCTTTCTCCTCTGCATTTGTCGGGTAGCCAATCCATCTGAACCGTGGTTTACTAGCCACCATATCTGAAAATGGAGCAAAGAAGCCATGCTGGAAGGAGAATTATTTTGTTGCAGCAGAGAAGAGTAGCTTTTTCTCTTTCCCAGGGCCTAGGAAGTTGCACTTAACACAAAAAGAATCTGAAGAGATATGTAAAATCCTCTGCTTCAAACTGTGAGAACAAATAAACACAAATACATTATCAAGTCTTACTGCCCTTACAAATAATGGGAGTTCAGTCATTAACTTGGGCAAATGAGGATTTAACCACCATAGTTTCCTTCAGTCTTTTTTGTACCTCAGCCCAACTGTACAGGCTTGAGCAGGATGGAACAGCGATTTCATTTCTAAGTAAGAAATACACTGCTGACAATGAGGTATTAAGCTGTATGAGGTAAGAAATCAATCTTCCTGCCTGGTAAATTCACAATAGACTACCATGCTACAGCTTTCATATTCTGGAACTGTTTCTCCTAACTCTGTCTTGGGGAACTAGACAGGCACAAGTGGATGTCTGAGATGAGATAAAAATGTTGATCATGGGATTTATATTATATATATTACATAAATACTTTTTTATCATTATTTTGTGTATATTCTGCTACCTTTTGATTTCTAGATAGTATTGAACTCCTGAAGCCATTTTTTTGCCATGATTTATCAGAATTCCTCCAAAACATAATAATAATAATTTTTTAGTAAGTCTTTATCATCTGGAAACATCTAAAATGCTTCACATATTGAATAACTGGCTCCAAATGCTGCTTCAAGTTGGGTTTACATTCAAATAGTTCGGAAATTATCATGCTATGTATGCAAGGGGGTAAAGAAATTATTAACCTTTAACATGAATACAAAAAAAGGCTTCGTGCACCAGTAATGCTGAAGAAAAATGCAGCCTCTCACAAGGCAAGCAGCAGCAACAGCAGAAGGAATCGAAATGCACTGGGAATTTCCGACTCTCTCACTGTGACCAAGGTGAAAGAGCAGGAGCCAGAAGCAGGCAGCACAGCAGCCTTTGGACTTCACTCTCCACCAATGCCTTTGTCCAAGACAGAGTCAGAAGCAGCAATGTGCAGCCAACAGTACCAGACCAACCTGGTGCCCTCAGCAAGAAGGAACTTGTCACCTCCTTGGAGCGTGTGACCGTGGAAACTCTGCTTTGCTCATGGCCAGAAGGCATGGCTATGTGTTGCCATGGCTATGTGTTACCGCAATGAGCTTACAGTTCTACGGCTAGCTTACATGAACTGAACTTCCTTACAAACCACATCCCCAATATCGGCATTTCTATGTAGATGTGGTGCTTTCCCACACTAGTTTCAGCTATGATTTACCTAACCATGTCCAAGGTTATCCAAAAAATGGGAGGGGGGAAGGAGAGTTCCTCCACTTCCAGGGTATTTTACGAGACAGCGTGACCTCAGTTTGTCTCATTCCTGGTTGAAACCTTATGGCCACAGAATGCAAATCATTGAATCTCCACAAAGAACAACGCCACAAGCTAAGATGTTTCAGGTTTTATGTGGGAAAGGTATTTTGCTCAGACATGCTCTAGGCCAGATCATACTTTGAAGACATTCCCATCTCTTTTTCTTCCCCATCAAATGTCATGCCCCAGCTTGGCTCCCCGCCTGCCAGCAAGGCTACTCCATGAGCCAGACCAGTGAATGAATCTTGATTCGAATTGCAACTCAGCCAAAATTCCCCCAAACCCCGACTCTGCAATGGAGTAAAAGTATAAGGGACATGTAGCTCAACAGTACAGTGCTGCAGCTGTGTCTCTGTCAGAGACTCACAGTATTATGAAAATTCAGCAACCATGACCATAAAATAATGGTGTCTTGTTTAAGAGATGAGATGAAACTTTGTTCAGTAATTCAGTAGCTGAAGTTGCAATACTCCTGTGTTTTTGCTCTTCTTTTAAGTATTCATATTTCTGGAGCTAGGAGTTGGACCCAGAACTTTTAAAGAAATCTTTTATGATCTTTGCAAATTCGAGAGTGTTACATGTAGTTACACAACCAAGTACAGCACAAAATCTCTACACTTAACATGGTAGGCTACCTGACATGACAACACTTAAGCATTCAGATTTTCAACGTAGTCAGTCATTTACCTTCAGGAAGTGAAATATGTAATCTAAAATCCAAGTAGCACAAGAAGAACTTCAACATACTAGAACAGAAGCATTACCGACCCAATGAACTTGTGCACATACACATCAAAGATCTTAACTAGGATTTAAAAAAAACAACAACACAAACCAGCCAAACCTCTTAAGTGTTTAAAAGCAACCCCAAACAATTAAATATTTCAAAAAGCATGTAACATACATAGAAGCATTCGCTTCAAATGGAAATATTCCTGAAATAGAAAACGATTCATTTAGTCTTTCATGGACAGGGTTACGACTGTTACAGTCAGGAGACAGAAGAGATATACAGTATTTGCTGCTATCCAGCACAGTTAAATTCCGTGTGCCCATGTGAAAGTATTATGTGAAATTAAGTCTTCAGACCCACACATTTTTGAATGTGCACCTGCTTCCCTCCCCTCTTACCCAAGCGGCTACATATTGCAGTCTACCACTTAAACTGGAATTCACCTGGGGAAAGCAGTGTTAAGAACAAATTTGATGTTATATATTTCCGGTTCAATCCTGTGAACACTTGTACACTTCATTTTTAGTATGGTGAGCGCTCTCACTAAAGTTGATGGGACTACTCATGCTCAAAATTAACTATTTCAACAAGTGCTTGCAGGACTGAAGGAAGAAAAAAACCCATTTGTGACTCACAGGTTACTACTGGTGGATGCATATTCCATTCCACAAAATAAGTAGTATTATCCAATTTTGTAACTGCATTACAAAACTGAGTATCATTGGCACAAGTAACTTTTTAAGCAAGCATATTAAAACTATACAGAATTCCTTTGACCCCACAAATAAATTTCTACGCCTTTTCTACTACTCCAAACATCTCCCTGGTGGAGATGACTTAGTAAAATACGGTGATGTTTGTCATATTTTTGGCTTTCTATTATTCAAGCTTGACAGTGAATTTTTTCATATTTGTGAAGAATGAGATTATGCAAGTCACCACAACATAAAAACATGTCAGTCACAACATATGCATCAAGAGAGTCCTGACAGTTGTACAAGGCAAACATTCAAAAACACTAAACAATGATTTGCTCTTTAAACCAGGGACAACACCTCCAATTCGAGGAACTGAAGCTTATGTTCACTTACAGTGTCAACTAGTATGTCACTAACAAATCATGTTAAGATAACTGAGAAACTAATCAGCCAAAAAATTAAGAAATAAAAGCGCTTTTTGGCTAAACATCCTACCAAAAAGACAGTTGGCATGGGAAACACCTAAATACCTGAGTGGAATTGCTAGGATGGAGGTGAAGGGAACACAGATTTGTACCATTTCTGCGTATATGTAATTAAGTAACTGTGCCAACAGTTAGACAAGGAGGTAAATGGTCCTCATGAGGAGGCTTTCAATGTATGATTTGTTGAAAACGTGAAGGTACATGTACATTCTGTTCTCATGTCCATGCCTTACTGTCAGTAGTGCATGGTCAGGCAGTTGGAGAAGTGGGAGAAGGGTGCTGGCAGCCTGGTCAGCCCCAGGCCTGTCTACACAGCCAGCCCTGAACACGCTGGAGCATGAGAGGGGCTCCTTGCCAGCTCCTCCACAGTGTCCTGCTAAGTACACAAAGTGCACAGAGGTTTATTCTGCTGTTACTTGGAGCTCCTTTACGGGAAAGCCCTGATACTAACCCCTTCGTATTCACAGGAAGTGCATCTGAGATAGGCTTATTATGCACTGTGCCACTGAAAGGGCAAGTTTCCTTCAGACTCATCTGGTTTCTGCCTCCACTTCTTCAACCTTGGTAACTTGCTGGCAGCAGAACAGGAGACACTAGAAAACACAGCCCTGAGCTGGAGACTGGGGCAGGAATGCATCCTGCTGCACATCCTGACATGCATACCTTGCTCCTCGTTCAATCAGAAGAAGTGAAAAATAATTCCAAACTTTCATGGCTTTGTGGCATTTGCTTACATCTAGCATGTACAAAGCAATGGAGATTATATTTAATCATTGGAAGAGATATATAACTACAACCACCTCAGTATCGACACTCAGGGCAATTTTACATGTTTTTATATAGACACGTACACATCTATTCTGAAAGAAAAGAAATTCAAATCTCCTGTAAGAAATCTCCTAAGCATACTTTGTATCTTCCTAGGAAAGGAATCTACTCCAGAAACGATTCAGTATTACACTGAAGAACTAGCATGCAATTAAGATGTGTTGTTCTGACAAATCCACTTGAGAAAACAACACAAAGTCTCCTGAGTTCTCTATTAATCCAAGACCAAAGGTATACTGCTCTTGTTCAGTTATCAGCACTTGCAAGCTACTTAAATGTTGCATTTGTTGCTGAGCCTGTTGCACAGTTCTCATTTGGCTTAGAATGCAAGTATGCAAAGTTCAAAAAGGTAAAAAAAAAGATAATAATAATAATAAAGCAAAGCATATGTGCTGACAGACAGTAAATCTAGGCTTAGTATTTGGTACCACAGGCAATTTACTTAGAAAAAAGTACTTTCACCTCCTATACAGTTCAATGCATAAAAACAATCTTGTGGAAGCCAGGAACCACTGCTGAACCACAACAACCACACCAGAAAGATTTGGTACAGTTGCAAGTTAATTAAGCGAATTAAATGTGCTACTTACTAAGGCAACACTTTTTTACTTGGTGTTAGCTTTGTGTAAATTGGACTTCTAAAACAGAAATAGCATGCCCGATTACTTCCCAGGTACAGAAATAGTTAGATCAATAAAAGATCAGGACTTGACATTACTGCATGAAATAGTGACCTGCAAGGAGGAATTTCACATAGATGTTCACCTCAGAAGTGATGAATCAAAATTTGATATTCCAAATATCAGGAACTTCACAATGTTCCAGAAGAATTTTGATAAGAAGTAATTTTGTCACTACATCTTTTTTTTTTTTTTTGCCATGCCTGCATGAGTTGAGAAATAGTTGATACAAACAATTAAAAAAAAAAAAAAAGTTTTCAACATGTAATCTAAGGCTTGCCTTTTCAGGCTATTTCTTACCAATATCCAAGACAAATTTGGTTAAAACTAAGATTCTTTTAGCCTCCAGGATGGGTTGTTGAGTATCAAATCGTTTTATCAGCTTTGTGCTTCAGATTATCACGTTGGCATCCACAGGAAATAAAACGTTATTAATGCTACAGAAAATCATCACAGTGTTAAAGAACAGAGGGCAAACAAACAAAAGGAAGCTATGAGGAAGATTAATGCAACATCTTATGCATAACTTAATGAAAAGGAATGGTGGGATTTTTCCCATTCTCCAAAGGGAACAGTAAGGGTGGATCTAAAGAAAACTGAAATAGTCTACAAATGCTAAGGCAGCCAGCCATTTCAAGATCACTGTAAGTAATTAATGTGCAGACTGCCTCCAAAAGTGGTGGTTCTATCCAGCCGAAAACCTGCTTCCCCAAGTCATTTTGCAGTCAGATCAGTTCCCTGATCCAATTCAATCCAGATCTGCAGGAGTGCTCATACAAAGACTACACAACTGGTTTGCTTAAAGACAGGACTGTTTAAAGCACTCATAAATATTCAGCCTAAGATTTAGAGCAAACAACATGAAACAATACTGTTGTTCAAACCATAACTTCTGCAACAAGACTTTTACAAAAAACCTGCATCATTTGAACTTCCAACAGGAAAAGAAAAGCTGTTTCGGCACACGGAGAGCAGTGCATGAGAACAAGTTGGCCAGGAATAAAATGAGTCTGGGTGTTTAAAGGTTTCTGACCGTCAAAGGACTGATGTCCTAAGGCAACTTTCCAACAGAAAGAGCAAAGCTGAAAACACCCAAACAAAAACTCTGGCTAATTTCATTCAGTACTTTTTATTAAATTTTATCTAATATTATACAGGGTTTGCCAGTGACCTAAAAAGCTCTTGCCTGTTTAAGCAGCTATAGAATTCTTCACTAATTTAGGACAAAAATGTTTTCCCTAACAGCCACTAAATCAGCCTCTTGGCCAGAACAGCTATGTTGACTTGCCCACTGCACATGGGCTGAGGAAAGAAAAAGAGGAGTGACGAGAAAGGAGTGATGAAAATCCATCAGCTTTGCACCAAACTGCATGCAGGCATGCATAGCAATGGCACACTGTTGCCTGTGAAGTGCAGCCACAAACCCCTAGAGACAGATGAGCGCTTGATTAGCTGTATGAAAGTTCTCCAAAAGCACATGCATGGAGAGAAATACTGATGAATGATGAGAATGGTTTAGGTGTGTCTACTGCTAGGTTATTTCAGGAATAAGCTTTCGGCCATTTCCAAGGACAGACCAGAATTCTCAGATTTTTAACAAATTACAATCACACAGCTGAAAGCATTACAAAAGAGGGAATATTTTCACTTGGTCTGAAGTTATGCATTCTAATTAAGACTTGCTGTCTTGGCAGATTCTTCAGTGTCTATAAAGCTTCCCAATTCTGAAGTTCTCCACTTTGTTGACAGAAACAGCTGCTGTAACCTTCAATTTTTTTTTTTACAGGAATAGCCAGTATAAATTGAAAATGCTGAACATCAATATGATTTCAAAGTTGTAAGAATGTTATTAGCCTAAGATCACAAACATTTGGGGAGAGCTTCTGGAAAGTCATTTCTGAGGACAGACTCTGTTTACCTGAAAAAGAAATCCAAGCTCCCACGACTGCATCTATCAAAAAACACCTTAAGCCCCAGATGAAAGGCATGCTTACACACCTGTCCTCTATCAGTGCTTTTTCACAAAACATGGTCCCTACTTGAGACAATTTCAGAAAGCTCATTATATTTACAGACTGGCTTTATCATCCACGTCAAACACAATTCTCAGCATTTTCAGCGTTGCAATAAAATTCTTTTTGATTCTAACAAAGACATCAAAAATACACACATGAAAGACTTCTCGCAATATTTTGATAAAATCAGAAAGTTCACATTGATTAGTGACAAAGATTATTTCTTGCTCAGTTTCCCAGCTTTTTTTTTTTTTTTGTAATTACTCAATTTAACCTGATTTTAGCACCTGTTCATAACGCTGGAGCTCCTAAATATTCTCCAAAGCAGGGAAACACTTTTCCAGAAGCTTCATACACAACTCACACCTCAGATTCAAACTGGCCTGTACAGTAATTGTGCTAAAAAGCATTACCAATGTCCGCTCACAAAGAAAGATGAAGCAGGGCAAGGTGGACAGTATGCTTCAGTTCCGTATTCCAAGAGGGAAGAATGGAACAGAGTACCTACTCCTCTGTATTCACAAAATGCACTGCCTCAGTTTTTGCTTTGATCAACAGGCCACCTCTACCCACGTCTTCTTCTTTGTTCAAGAAGGAAACAATGCTACTCAACATGAACTAAACGAATCATAGTCTTGACAAGCCTTGGCAAATTTAGTTGTTAGCAGATAAGAGACTGAAATACATTTGATCTTCCAGCTGATTATCACAAGCTTACCTTTTTACCACAAGCTTTAGTGTCTTGTGTGAGCCTTTCACCAGACAGATTGCTTCTTGTCGGAACCCTGAGAGGCCCACATCATTGATGCCAACAATTTCATCCCCTGCCAGCAACTTGTCCACAGAAGCAGCTTTACTCCCATCTTCAATCTGAAGAAAAATCAAACCAGATGTGTAGAATTACTGAGGTTGCACAGTGACACATTTAAAATAAGCTAACAGAGTTTCAATATTGGCAATGCAATATTGATGTAATAATTCCAACAGTAATTAAGTGGCTAAGACACCTTAAAAAAAATTACAAACACTATAAAGAAAGAATAATGAAATAATGATGCAGAGAAAATCAGAACAGGAAAGAAAAGTAGGGGGAAACTTCCTGAGAAAATTAGAAAACTCCATGGAAATTTGGAAGTCAAAAGAATATGTGATCTGGAGATCTGTTCAATACAGTACAGGTAACAATACCTGCAAATAGTGTTCTGGGCAGGCATCTTAAAATCTAGTTCTCCAGAAAAGGTAACCAATTACAGTAACCATACAGTCAACAACATTAACCCACACAGTCAACTTCAAAAATCCAGCATCCTGTAAGATCTCAAAATATTGCATCACCATCTGGTCTGGAAAATAAGCTTATTTTCATCAGACATGTAACATTTTAGAAAATATCTGAGAATTTACAGTCCATACAGATAATTAAGAGCTCTAGCTAGAGGAAGAGATTATGATCTGAGATCTAAACCATTAATATAGCATGTTACACTCCCAAAGAATACAGCCATACCAAGGGATACACATTGGAAGATTGTTTTGCTTCTATTACATGCACTGAATTTTTACTTATTTAAATATTGATAATATGCAGTAAAACATGTCCACAACAAATTTAAGAGTCACTTTTTAGCAATTCCAAGAAGAAAACACTCACATTAAAAGTTGTCCATTTTTAGAATGTAAAAGAAATCCCAAAAGCTCAATCTGCCAGACTAACAAGTACTAACAGTTTAAACTGATTTCAAACACAGCTACAAATGTTGAAGACCTTGCAATTCAGGCCCCAAGCTTGTTTGGTTTGCTCCTTTCTCTTTAGCAGACAAACACACCTTCTGGCCTCTCAGTTGCTTGGAATCATGACCTATGCATTTAGGTCCTCCCTCGCTTGCTCATAATCCATATCTCATCTCCTCTTACAGACTTGACACTTCATGTTTAAAGCAAAGATTTTAATTTATGTCTTCATTTTATTTTGCCTCCATTACAGTATCTCCAAGTCCCTTATTATTAAATGCCAGTGAATCTACAAAGAAAAATTCCTTGTAATTGCCCCAACAACAGAAAGCTTCATAAAGAACAGCCAAAGTCAATCATCAACAAGATAAATCCCAAGGAAGCCTAACTTCATGAAATCCAGAGCTCACGATACAGGTTATAGGGATACTTCAGCAGTGAAAGTCTAAATTAAATAACCTAATAAAATAAGCAATACTTCTTGATGAAAGTCCATTAGGATGATCTCATGCACCACAGCAATCTCATTTCATACACATAAAAGCTCTCTTTATGTAATTTCAGGATAGATGTTCTTAAAAATCTTCAGACTTTTAAATCTAAGCCCAAAAGAATGTCATGTAAAAATGCTTAGTCTTATACATCATTTCAAAACACTCACTATTCATACTAATTGAGTAGCTGAATTTTCAGAACTTCTTATCTTAATAAAAACACAGATAATTAAAGACAGAGTAAGTTTCTACACGCTGATACATTTAGCTCTCAAGCCATGACCTGCCTGTGACCTGCCTGCCTATTTTCTGAACGTCAAGAATTTATGAAAATATTCAATTCTCAGATCAAATCTACAGTAAAGTTGAAAGCTGGGGAGCAGCAGTGGAAATCACTTAAATGCAGGTCAAGATTTGAAATCAGCATTGTTGAGAATAAAGTGTCTGCCCTACTAGGAACACCAAAGCTAGGCAGAGCTAAATGAGAGAACAAACAACAGGGGACTCATGAATCACAACCCTCCTCCTAAGTGGCAATCAACAGTCTTTCAATTATCCAGATGCATTTCTAGATTGCTTCGGAGGTCTAAAACCCAGCAGGTCAGAATAGCAGAAGGAAAATGCTAATGAAAGGCAGATTTGAATCAGAGAGATGTAAGGAGAAGGTCAAACAGAGGTGAAAAAAAGGAAAATAAGTTGCAGGAGCACACATTACAAACTACAGAACGTAGATGCCAACCCACTGCAGCTCAGCAAAGTACCAACTCAATAAAAAGGGATGAGAAGAGCATGTGCCACATAGATATCAACAACTCAAAAGACAGGGCTCGAAGACCTTGACTCGGTCTTTTTTTGCCTTAAAAAATAAAAAAATTATAAAAAAAATTCTGTCTCCTAGGGTTTCAAGGAATGTTCATTGTTCTCTGTAAGCATGTTTGTTTTTTCTTTAGACTGGCAATGCAATGACTACAGGGAGTATTCAGTTACCTCCTCTGAGTTTTCATTTCAGCAGGGAGGCTACACATTCCACACAGCGTAAGCTTCCCAAACAGACTCTGACTTTCCAAAACATTAACCACCCCCACAAATAATAAAAAATAATAATTAAAAAAAAAAAAACAAAAAACCAAACAACTACAAACAAAAAGTCAAACACTGGAACCCAGAAAAAGGTGTACCATAACCTAAGCACAATCTTGAAGCAGATCCCCTGAAAACTGGAAGTGGCTTCCATTAACACGCTGCCTCCAAATCAGTTGTTGATAGGGAGAATAAAAACTACACATCCATTCACAGTAAAAGTCTCCCTGAGCTGAACAAATTCAAACATAAATCTTTCTTACTGTCTCTACCTCAGGTCACTGTATGGCTGCATGAATGCCATCATTCCACTTGACAATGTGCTTTTACTGGAAACGGGACTGTTGGCTAGACAGAAAAAATAGTTCAGTCAGTTACACTACAGGTAATTTACACATAGTGACTGAAAAATGCAGTGGATTTTGCACACATCTAATGAAACACAGTCATAAAGATTAATGAGGAAAAGATCTCTGGAAGTACAGTGCTTATCTGCCTCCTCTGCCCACACTTTCACAGTGCCATTCCAGTTGCTCTTCCAGGTTTTCTTTTGTTTATTATGTTTTACTCCCCTCCTCCCCCTCTTTTTTTTTCATTCAACTCTTTACATATTTTCCATCTTTAGTAGTGTAAATCCCAACCAACATATATAAACTTTCTAGCACTAGCAACTACACTTGAAAAACTCACCCTTATTTTTCACACCTCAGACATGAATTTATTTCACTCATCCACCCACAAAGTTGAATATGCCATCCTACAGCAGAATTTAAACCCACATTTTTAAGAGTTAAGCTCATATTGTTTATTTAACCAACAAACAATTTCTTTCCGAGTTTCAGGTGCCCAGAAAACCAACAGAAAAGAGCTGAAAACAAAGTCTTGAGGGAGGTTTTAAAATGAAATCTTCCACAAAAGATCAGCAAGTCATGGACAGCAGGCAGATGTGATGGGGGGACAGCCCAGAGCAAGACACAACCAAGAAAACTAATGTTTTTCTTATAAATAAAAAACCTAAACCTCTGAAAAACAAGCACAGCTTTACTGCTCACCTTGGATGATTAAGAAAGAGTTCTAGAAATCCCCTCAAACCACCTTTTCAATATGCATTAACAAATCAGACTCCTCTTATTATGCTAAGTTAACAAGACTAAACAGCATGACTTCCTATCCTTAACAAGGACGCCAATATTGCAACAAAAAAGTGTTTTGAAGAGGAGAGGAAGAGGATGTTTGCTGATGGAAAGCATCTGTTTAGACAGCCTCCAACTCTCACTCTTCTGTCCTTGATGACCTCCCTATGGCCATGAACAAAGGCAAACTTCAGGACAGTGCATGAGTGAGGGTTGGAACCACAGGCTTCTGCTGTCATAGCAATACGGACATTAAGTGCTGTATCCCAAAGTCATTCTTGGCTATAAAATATTCTGACCCCAAAAGAGGAAAAGAGGATACAAGAAGAATACACAGGTAATGCTTAAAACAACAGTGTGAATGAAAAAAAAACAGAACCCCACAAACATACTGAAGCACATGAAGTTCTGTCAGTGTAAAGGAGAGAGGGTTTCAAACAAGGCAGTGGAGAAAGTGCAACAGCTAAACACACCAACATATTCCAGGGATACTTAGGATCTGGATTCCCACTGTTGGTAACATATACGAAAGGGAAAATAATAGCTTGTGTCTGCAGCTTTAAAATGTGGTAGTGTTGAGGGGGTACACCACTGCTAGAATGTGACCCATTAACTTCTGTGTTTACCAGAGCTGACGCTTTACGTTAAATACCCGCATTCCTCTATAGGCACCTGTATAAACAAGTGGGAGCCAGGTTGGAGTAGTGCAGTGTCACACCAGATATCTTGTTTCATTTACCATGACGACACCGGGACAGTCTTGTCGACAGTCTTGTCCAGGCTCTGTGGGCAGGGTGGGAGACGGGATGGAAGCCCAAGCCCAGAGAAAAACACAGGAAAAAACAGCTCCACTTATCAACATTCTGCCATCAGCTGTGATAAACTATCGTAACTCACTTCTTGTGCAGCCAAGAAATCATTTTGTGATTGTTTGTCTTGTATCTAGTATGGATTAAAAAAAGAACCAACAACGAACAAACTTCAAATGAGATCTTCAGAACCAGTGAAATGTAGGAAATGTTAGCTATTTTGAGTTGCATGGAGTTAAACAAAGGAGAAATGCCTTTATAGCCTAAAACTTGCCATTTGTGTAACTTGGAGGAAACAGCAGAAGCACAGCACAGAGCAAATCTATTCCGAGTGCTTCACTGCAGGATCATGGATCAAGCTGGGGCAGGATGAAATGGGGCTGCAAACTGCACCGGGACCAAACTGAAAGGAAGGCAGTGGGTGCACACATGAATAGGCCCCACACAGGCATGCACACAAAGCCAGCATATGTAACTATATTCCTACATATCATCTCTTCCCATCTTCAGATTTAGTACCTGAACAATAAAAGAGACTGCTGGAAGGACACTTCAGCAGGGGGAACTACCTACAACCCCATTTGCAGATGAGTTCAGAAGCCAAACTGGAAAATACACCCCAGCGTGGTCTGTGGCAAAGCAAGGAATTCACACACACCTTTAGGCCACCAGCGGGTTATCTCACACCAAGCAACCACTCCTCAAGGCTATCAGTCCTATGCTCTGCGTCAGCCACTAGACATGAGCTTGGAGGCAGAGTTCAGGAAGAATGCCTAACTAGGAGGTAACAACCCACAAAGAGCAAGTCTATCTACTGCCAGCCATTGCTATCACAGAATCACAGAATCACAGAATTGTAGGGGTTGGAAGGGACCTCTAGAGATCATCGAGACCAACCCCCCTGCCAAAGCAGGTTCCCTACACCAGGTCGCACAGGTAGGCGTCCAGGCGAGACTTGAATATCTCCACAGAAGGAGACTCCACAACCTCCCTGGGCAGCCTGTTCCAGTGCTCCGTCACCCTCACCGTGAAGAAGTTCTTACGCACATTCGTGCGAAACTTCCTGTGCTGCAGCTTATGTCCGTTTCCCCTCGTCCTGTCTCCACGTACCACTGAAAAGAGACTGGCCTCACCGCTATGGCCGCCACACCTCAGATATTTATAAACCTGGATCAGGTCCCCTCTCAGTCTTCTTTTCTCAAGGCTATCAATCTGGTGATGGCTGCACTTTTACCAGCCAAACATCTGCTAACAGTGATCCTCTTCGGCAGCACTCCATGTCAACAAAGAAACCTGAGTTTCACTGCTGCTTGGTGTTATCCTTCACATCCCACTAGTTACTGCCTATGCTTGTTCTTGCTTGGATTACTATTAAATTTCACAGCAAACCGGGTTAGATTTTAGGGCTGTTTGGACCAGGACAGTGTGCTTCTCTAAAGGCAGCTTCTTTCTTCCCTGAACCTCGGTGCTAGGGCAGACCTGAAACCCAGGCAATGCTCTCAAAGCTCTCAGCATCACATGGCACAGACCGGCTCTGGTCTGACAGGAACACTGCCTTCTGTCAGTGGTGCTGCTTCACAACCAGGCTGGAAACAGTTTTTAAAGGGCAGAGTTCAGTAGTAGGGCACTGTCTTTCATAGCCATTTCTAATTGCTTTATATTTGGTGCATTTCAACAGTTGGATATTTGCCCAGCAATTTCATATTCACTCAGCATTTTCCTTAAAGCAAGTATTCTATTTTGAAAAGCGGTCACTCGGTACAGTTCTTGAGCATTTGTTCAATCCTTGTGATGGTGTCTACTCCATTGCTTGGATTAAGGGCCTGCAGTCACTTCCCCTCAAACAGGCCGCTCTTGTAGGGGATTTATTACAGCTGTAAGAACTGACTCCAGGCTGAAACACAACTTCAGAATTCCTCAAACCAGAGGTGTTTGAGGAGTACGGCAAAAACTCTAACACTACTCTTTCTAAAAAGAGTTTGAAGTTTGAAAAAGTGAACAATGAAGGTTTGTAAAGATTTTTTTTTCCAAACTGATTCCATTGTTACAGCAGCATTTCATCCATGCCCAACACTTGTGCAGAACAAACAAACAAACAAAAATACCCTCCCACCTCGATTGTCTTGAAAGCACAGAGTTAATATATCAGGAGAAGGAAGAGGAGCTGCCTAGTATCAGGGATGTCTGATTTGCCATTAGCATCTGAGGTTTCCTGTACAAATGTTACAGCTCCTAAACAAATTTGCTTTTTCCAATTCAGTGTGACTTATTACAACAGCACATAAAAAGCACATCTAGGCCTCTACATCCCCACACCACCCCATCCCAGCAGGCCTGCCATATACAGCATCTCCTCAGGGTAAATATATACATACAGACCCAAAGTTTTAAGGGGATCTTCCTATGCAAGAGCTCCTCTAGGGCAGTGTACATCAGAAGCCCCTGAGCCCTGCAGTGGTAACAGCTCAAGGTTTAATTTCTTTTTTTCCTAGCACTTCATCAGCACCCAGACATTCTCCTACTGCTGTTAATTAGTACAGCATTAATCCAGACAAGCTGTGCATGCCGTGTTTAAGAATTACTTGAGAAATGCTAACTCATTTATTTTCAGCCAAGAGTTTGCTCTTGTATTTTACAGAGACACTTGAACCACAGGAACCTATCTGAACTTATGGCTATGTTACAGTTTTTAAAATGCATTTCCACCTTTTTTTTCCAAAGTGACAAAATGTAAGAAAGGAGCTACATGTCCATGCTATGAAAGGCATACATATTGGCAGAAAGCCAAAATAGGACTTATTTTGCTATGTAGGGTTCACTTATTCTCACACATCTTCCATCAAAGAAGTTTGAAAGGGTTAGCTTACAGGTATTTTCTTGTGCAAATTTACTTACAGATGATTATATATAGAGTGTTTATGTATGTAATCTCTGCAGTTAACATTAAGCATTCTCTATAGGCCTACATTTTTGTACTTACAGCTACCATGAACAGTGATAAGAACAGATAAAAAAGGAGGTTATGCATAGAAACAACTTGCGTTTTATCTTTTCAAACTGATAACAAGAACAGAACTCCTAGAGGAAAAACATGACCTGACAAAGTAATCTTTATGATCATAAGGTTCAAGGCTTTTTTACTTTGCAACAACCATATAATTCCACAAGGTTGACTTTGCTTTCTGCCTTCCTGTTCATCCCAGGAAAATAAAATCACAGCTTGCCAACATGCCCTTGACTATAACACGCTGAGTGCAACCCAGTCTGTGCAATGCCACTGCATTACTAGGGAAAAGGCATGACTTACTGACAAAATAAAAAATAATTATTATGGAGTGTCTGTGCAGTCATGCAGGTACGACTTTGCAATAATTATGACGGAAAAGTCCTTTTTCATTGACCTTATAGACTGTGAAGAACTCCAACAGGTCTCAGAGGAAGCCTCTGAAACATCTACTAGCAGTAATTGAATACTTACTGAAGAATGCACCTATCTTACTCAGTCAGTGAGTCTAAATGTTAACCTTCTATATAAAATTTAAGTTGCATCTATGCCTATGTTTACTGATTGCAGTATCTTCCAGGAAAAAAAAAAAAAAAGCAATGCTTCCAGACAAAGGTAGCACTAAATAAGACCAAGTAATAGAAAAACCAGCCTCATTCCCTGTTAGTTTCCAAACTAACGACCTGCTCATACAAAAACAGAGAGAGCAATTTCTTGAACAAGAATTTCCCTCTCATGTCTCTCAAAGTCTCACTAAAGTGCTGACTTTCAAAACATGTCTTATTTTTTATTCCTCTGCTGATTCTTCTGCCAAGGAAAGTCTCAAAGGAAGGGTCAAGCTCTTCCTAACATTTCAGTTTGTTGACAACAAATTTTGTTCTTTGCATCTTTGCATTAACTATTGCTCACTGATCAGAAGTCGTATTCAATCAGACTCGCAAAGTACCCAAATTACAGTCTGATGCCATATCTTCACCACTATCTTCCTCAACAATTCTAACATTTAAAGCCAAGTTGAAACAAGAAAACATACTTACTCCTCCCTTCCCAGGCTCTAGAATCCTTTCCAACCTAAGCCACTCTATGATTCTATGAAACAGAATCTGTCTTAATTCATCATTACACAATCTGTTCAACCCCACTCACTACCAGTATGCAGTACTTCAAACTGTACAGACACAAGTATCTGTTGCCATTCCATCAGACCCTCCTATCTGCTTTATATTCAATATGCAACCTCAACTCTCCTTTCTTATGGAAATAAAAAACCGGAAGCCAGTGGGCAGACTCTCAAGAAAACAAAAATAACTATTTTTACAGAAGCAAAAGAGGTCAAGGTAACCTTGTCCTTAGTTTCTCCTCTGTTCGTGTTTATTCTGTTTGCAGCCCAGTAAAGGAAGAGAACTTCTCCCATTCCACTTTCACCCAGAGTTCAAAAATGAAAAGGCAAAGCAAGCAAACACTAAAGATGATATAAAACATACTTTTCTAGGGCACAAAGTGTCAGACAACTGCTTCCCAAATGAGGATAGAACGTCCAAAAAGCAAATTTTGGAAAGAATTGCATGGCGGTTTTTGCCCAAGTTGTTTCACTTTCTTAATCTGCAGTATCTGAACCTTCTGATGCAGACACCACAGGATTGGTCTTACAGAGAGAGACTGCTAACACAGCCCACATGAATCTCTCATGACACCATGGCAATAAAAGTCAAAAAGCTTAACAATAAAAAGCTTGGCAGTGTTTTTATCCAGTTTAATGAGAAGATATTTCATGGTACCCAACTACCTAACCTAAGGCATACAATTTGTATGAGCAGGGTGTGAAACAGACATCATTCATCTACAGCTAAGCACCAACTTCTTAAGTCTACTCTGAGTCACAAACCATAAACAAGCAAAATCCAATTCCACAGAGAAGGACTAATCCATAGCAATTTGCACCCCAAATCATCACTCACAGTGCCCTCTTCACCTCTCCATTAGTGTTCCTTTGAATTTCAGCTCTGAAAGATATGCTATTAAAAACAAATAAATTCCCTTCCCTCCCTCGTTTTTTCTTTTCTAAACAGACCTAGTTGCTCACTATTTCAGGTTCTTCAGTTTGTGCAGCTGTTAAACCCTGCTACTCAATATCACCATGGACCATCGGAAGAAACTCCTTCCTCACAGAAAATCTACAGTAGAAATCCAGCACTTTTGGCATCTCTTGGAGTATCTTGTCACTTCCTATTTTAGAGATCTAATTCTTCCTAGGATAAATGACAGATAATTAACTAATTAGATAATTATGCTGGGGCATTTAATTCACGCTCACTTGAGAAAGGTGCTATTTTTTTCTCTAGAAATTCAAGCATTGTGCTGTGGATTTGCAACTAATGCATTAAAATCACCACAGAGTAAAGTAACATAAATTTACAGAAAATATATAAATAAGCGCTTCAAGAAGCTGCATGTATTTAGCAGCAAATCTTGACAGAATACAGGAGAACTTTTACGTTCTGAAATTGGAGCATGCTTTTCAGAAGTGGACGTTTTCCAAATTGGCTTTCATTTGTAGCTCTCCTTCAAAAGTTTCACCATACAACAGATGTTGATGACATAATTAAGAGCAAGCACATCAGTTAAAAAAAAAAAAAGTTTTCAAGAAATACCAAAACTTCACATATTCATGCAATTAGCTGCTCTTCCTGATTAAGAGAGTATGCACTTAATTACATCAGAATTACATCATTTTGTCAAACGTCTTTAGTTCTGTTTGGCAAAAGAATTCATCACATGTGCATACACACTAATGCAGCTCAACACTCCACACACCAACCCACCACACAGCATTTGCAGAAGTATGAGTGGAATTTCAGGGAAGAATGTTTGTAAAGCAGCTCTTGAACGAAAAGAAAAAGTTTGTAATTATCCTTCTATTTTTCTCACAAAGTGATCCCTCCACCTATATGCACATGTGCATACTCTAAGTGTGGCTTACGTCTCACACTGCTGCCTACGTTGGGGAAGAACACTTCTCAGACTTGTGTATCCCAGCAGTATATAATGGTCTTAATAAAAAAAATATTCATGTCTTAGCACGGCGGATTAGGATGTTAGCATTGCCAGGACTGTTTTAAATACTGTACTGAACAGGAAATTTTGAACTCATACATCCTGGTAACTGACAGACGATTAAAGACTACTTATACCACTGCCTTAAAATAAGTCTGATACTGTTAAGGAAACTGAGAGCATTGTGGAACCCATGAGATACTGTCTGTATTATTTATGAACACCACGGAACAGCTGTTTTCCTTTGAGACAAGATGGATCTTAAAAGCATGAGCCAAAGAATGCAGAGAGCTGACAGCAAAGCAGTACCTTTTCCACTCTTTGGTCCTCTAGAAAATTTCTCTAAAGGCAAATTCTTGTGATCACCTCCACAGAAAAGCCACACAGACTTCTGAAGACTCACTGCAGGCTTAACACCCAAAATTTGCCTTTCATTCCCACGACTGTCACCATAAGCTTTTTTCCTCCAATAGGACATCCTGAACATATCCTAATTCTGCAAATGGCAAAATGCAAACAAAAGATTTCCTAGATAAAAATACTGAATTTTGTTTTATGTGTAAGATAAATGTGCCTAGGAGGAGATTCAATAGCTAAGTAGCATTTTTGTAAACATAGACTCAGAAATTGGAATTTAAAGATAAATCAAACTCATCGCTGAAGATCACTAAGTCATCATAGGACTCAGCTACATTTTGATTTGACTAAACTGGTAAGCGAGCTTTCTTCTTCCCAATGAAAAAGACAACTGGTTTCTATATCATTTGTTTTGGGAAAAGGGGTTGACCAGACTTCTGTAGAGTAATACAGCATTTTGCAATGAAGTGAGCAGCAGCACCTTGTAAAGCTTGTTATGGATCCAATAATATGATCAACAGTGCGACAGCTGCATCACGAACTCAATCACGAAAACAGTTCGCTTTTATTTTCATAAATAAAAACTGTATTAAGAGGCTTGTAATTTCAATATTTAGGTTTGGAAAACGCCCCCTGCCTTCGCCTCATGTCTGCCTTCATTCTGGATCGTTGACAGTGCAGGTTTAAGCTTCACGGATACAAAACTATCCTCAGGGCCAAACCACACCACTTCCACATGCTTGAGTGATCTCTCACTCTTTGATAAATCCACCACACTGGTCTTCCACCACAGTAAATCCACCACAATGGTCTTCCACCATTTCCCAGCTGAAGCTTAAAATCTACAGCTCGTGCTCACTTCAAGCTTTACAACAATCTTTCCAACAGGAAAGTTTGTTGCTTTGTTACAATCAAAAACACCTATCTCAAAACTGCTTCAAAATTTTCGCTGTGTGAATGAATTTTCAGCCAAATAAAACCTAGCAAATTCTTCCTAGCACTGTTCGTTCATTCATAGGTCTCTTCATCCATAGGTCTTACATAATGAGTTGATGTATTGAAAAAAAAAAAATCATTGGAGATTTTTTTCATCATATCATAGAGAGAGTGGCACGCACACTGCTGAGTGGATCTATCCCTCAGTAGTGCTCAGAACAGATCTGCTGCTGAACAGGTTGGCTTTTTGGAGATGGATCCTTTAATCGCTAATGACACGGCAATATGTTTTAGTCACAACTTATTAGGAAGGGGCTTTGGAAAACACGCTCTTTCTATCTGAACATCTGACAGATATGGCATACTAACAAAGAAAAGTAATTACAGGATTCTCTTACTGCTTTCATCAGTGTTTATACACTTCACATTACTTACAGGAAATGAAATCTGTACTTAAGTCCGCTCCCTCACCTCTCCTCCAAAAAGCATCCTAGCCACACTCCTCAAAAAAGAACACAAAAGATAGGAAAGCATCACTTTCGCTACTGCCTACTTCAGCCTGGTCTTTATAGAGACTGCAATTTGTACTTCTCAACTCTGAAACACAACAAGAGAAATGGGAGGTGAAAAAAGAATCGAGGGTTCACTCTTGTGCTTTGCAAATTCACTTTGTTACTGGAGTCTTGACTCTGGCCTTTGAAATCAGCTGAGCAAAAGTCTGAATTTCTGCACACAGACATTCATGCCAGCTATTTCTGTAAAGAAGCTCTTTGTTGGACTGAGAAGTTTCTGGATTACCTATTTCTAGCACCTTGCTACTATAAATTCTAGGCACTAAATGTCAATGAAGAGCTTGTATTTATTAGAGGCTTTTTTGTTTGTTTGCTTGAGCTATCTATGCATCTGAAGATTGGTTAATGTATATTTTTTAGTATTTGTTAGCTCCTGAAGATGAACTTTGCTATTTTGCTACTAACTACAATTCCACTTTTAACAGACAAAACAAATGGTATACTTAAAAGCAGACCCGGGGCTTTTGCCTGTTTAATATTGAAAGGGTATATTATTATTATAGATCAAAATTTAAGGCTGTTGAAACTAAGAATATATTACAAACTTCTTAGTAAGTAAACAGGTTGATGATCTTTTGTTAGAGTTACCTCTACTCTCTATGTTTTTGTTAGCTCCTTTATCAGTTGAGGATCATAGGAAGCATGAATTCACATGACTTGGTTTCTCCTGTATACGTACAGCTAATGTTTCATAAATAAAGGTCTGTACCTCCCAAAGGCACCTTGGGAGGGGAAAAACAGTACACAGACACACCAGAATGGCATGCAGCCCTAGGAACCTGGCAGAAAATTGTACTGGTGTCCTTGTTTGTTTTTTTTGGTTTGTTTTTTTTTTTTTAATGTTTCCAGAGGTGCAAATACACCTGCTTGGGAGTACATCCCAAAGCTTCTTGGCAAGCTGAATGAGCTCCGCTTCCACTGAACAGAGGAGAAAGACACAAGGAGGAAGAGATGGGCTAGCAAGAGTTCATTTAAGTTGGCCTGGATCCATATCACATCACAGATATGAGCAGCCAAGGTATTGTAGCAGTATGGTTTGCAATTGGTGCTTCCTCACACACTCAACAGAAGGAAGAACTGCAGCTTTTTACACTGGGGGGTTTCCAAGGGATGAGTAAGACTGAAGTGCAGGAAGTCAGATAACTTTGCTATGAAAGACCCGTAAATCCCATTTATTTATCTAAGGAAAGCTGTAAGGACTCCTCCTGTGTTCATATTCTTTATTTTCCAAGTAACACAAAATAACTGTAAGAAGAAACACTTCATTAAACTCTCCGAAGCGCATGGATTAGCACTACTTAAATAAAGCATGGGGTACCTAAAACATCTCTAATTTTCTTCATTTTCTAACCTGCTGGTTTCTGGTTTTGTACAAAAAAAAAAAAAACAGATTTTCTTACTCTAACATGTTAATTAGTTAAATGAAGCTGGAGAGACTGTCTTATTACAGCCAGAATTTTAAAGTTACAACAGATCTGTAACACTTAATGGTCATTGGTCTTTCATTTTCCATGCAACACTCGATTTAAAATTCTCTGCATCTTCCACGGCGGTTATCCAAGCCACAAATTTGTTTTCATCTCCTAGTCATAGTTTCCTCACTACAAACAAAAACTCCCTACACATTGTTGCCATGCAACAGATGGCAGCAGAGGGGCAGTTTGACAAAATGGTCTCTGAAATGGAAGCACACCTAAAGCGAAGGCATATCATCGAATTCCTCCATGCAGAAAAAGATGGCACCCACTGACATATACTGATGCTTGCTGAATGTTTGTAAAGATCAAGGAGTGGATGTAAGCACAGTGAGGCAGTGGGTAGTGTAATTCAGCAGTAGCAACAGCAACATTGAAAGACAAGCCTTGTTCCAAATGTCCATCCACAGCTGTCACACCATGAAATGAAGAGTGTCTCAATCAGTTCATCTGTGCAAGCTGGTGGATTACAACCAGAGAACTGTGTATGGAGTTGATTATCAGCTTCAATACATTGGAAACTGGTGGCAACATTCAAGTATCACAAAGGTTGTGTCAGGTGGGGCCCACAAATGCTCACACAGGAACAGAATGAACACTGTATGCAAGTTTGTCAGGACCTAGTGAGCAAATACAAGGCTGAGGGTGACAGTTTCCTGGCTGACATCCTTACAGGTGATAAGGTGTGAGGTCATCACTACAAACCAGAATTAAAACGGCAGTCCGTGGAATGGCAATACATGAACTACACATCAAAGAAAATGTTCAAGACACAGCCCTCAGCAGGTAAAGTGATGTGCACTGTCTTTTGGGGGAGCAAAGGGGTGATCCTTTTGGATTACCTGGAACCCATACAAAACAATAACTCCAGCGACCTCAGTGCAATGCTGACTAAACTTTAGGCTCAAACTAACAGAGTCAAGCCAGAGAAAAAGACAATTTTTCTCATGCAACATGGTAACACCAGACCCCATACCAGTTTGAAGAGCACGTAGAATAATGCCAATCTTGGCTGGACTGTCCTACCACACCCACTGTGTAGTTTGGATTTTCTACCTCCTGACATTTATCTCTTTGGGCCAATGAAAGATGGACTGAACAAGCAACATTTTCCTGGCAACACCACCATCACAGCAGCTGTGAAGCAGTGAGTCTCCCTCCACTAATTGCAGATTTTTTATTTTTTTATTTTTTTAAAGCACAGCACATGGGTTCTTGTTCATCACTGGCAAAAATCCATAGCTAATGGTGGTAACCTGTGTTATACAGTGTTACAGTGCTCTTTGTATCTGCTGCAGTTTCCATGGAAATAAACAGGAGGCATTATTTTCAGAGCAGCCTATGGACTACAGTTATTTGTATTCCAAAGTTGAACGTACTTGCTGAAAGTACAATCATTTTCAGTATATATCCTCTGAATACTTCACATCTTTACTTCTCATATTTTCAAACTTTTTTTGGACAGTGGTCTTCCCATGAAGTTTCAAGCTCCTCATCTTGGAATACTGCTGTACTTCATCTCATACTGGATTATCACATTTCATATTTATCTGTAAGACACACGATGCAAAGAACAGGCCTCTCAGTTGACTAGCTTAGTTATTAAAAGTGACTGAAGTACTTTCGGGGTCCAATACACAGCCATGCTACACAGCAGTTTAACCAGGAATAAGAAAGCAAGTATACAAAGAGTCCATTTGTTCTGCTTCAGAGGTTTATCCTCCCAGTCCTACACACACAGCCACTACAGTGATGACTGTATTAAAGGCTACCAGTTTTCTCCCTTCACTGCTTCACTGTAAGCAAACCTTCAGGAGCCAAGCACTGTAAGCACTACCACTCACGCGATGCTCTCCACAGCGATCTAAGAGATACACGACCAGACAGTCTGCTGCCATAGAGCCAGCAATATCATCTGATATCACAACTATGGCTGGGAAGCCCAATATCAATTTTTCAAGAGCTGAGCACAAAGCAGTGAGCAAACAGGTAACTCAGCATACTTAATAATGTTATGATCTGCTCACTAATATTGCTTAAAGCTGTAAAAATGTAGTTGGAAAAAAAATAAAAGGAAAAAATTTCCTATGAACGGGGAACCAGAAGTTCAAAACTCACTAAAAACGTTGCTTACTTCACCCTAAATCCGAATGCGCATTTTCAGGATTCTTACAGAGAGACTGTTAAATGCATACAAGGAAAAACTGGCCGAGCTTTCAAACTTGCGCAATTTAAAAAATGGTCTCCTGATAAGCAATACAAGCCTCCTTCTCTGTCAATACTTGGTAATGCTATCCCTCCGCACTGGTGTTACATTGCACCTCCCTAGCCTTTCATTCTTTTCTTTCTTTGCAAATTGAAAACACTTTTCTTCAGGATGATAAGCTAGATTAGGAGGCAATACAAGCAGCTTATTAATTATACATATGCACAAGGAGCACAAGGGTTGCTCTGCTTGTCAAGAGGATTTAAAATATAAGCAGCACAGGGCCAGAAACACACCTAGTGAACAGTGAGTCTCTGTCACAAGAGTACAAGTAAAAGAGTGCAGGTCTTTTACTGACAAAAAGTCCTAGGTAAGACTTATCAGCACATATTCAAATTCTGTGCAAAAAGAGGAGCAGAAAAGTCACACTGTAATCGAGTTTAACATGAAAGAAGTTTCCAGTACATTGAACGATCAATACATTTTTTAAAAAGCACATTTAACGCAAGTCCATTTTGCAGCTTGCCATAATTTTCTAAGAACAAATTATCTGAACTCCAGAAGCCTAACCATCAGCCTCCTTCATAGAGGAGCACCATCTGGAACCTCAAAGGCTGTATCAACTTTTTCAAAAATATGAGCTTTATCCAAATTCAAAGAAAAAAAAAAAAGAGAAGAAGAAAGTAAGCATGAAAAAGAACACAAGGCTTATGTCCTTACAAAAATCCATTTGTGACAAGGTCTGCTTTTATACTGTGCTACCACTGAACAAAGAGAAACAAAGGGTAATTCCACGACTGGATCTACAGCAGCAGAGACCAGCCCCTGGCACTGCGCAGGCCAGCAGAGGAGCACAGGCACTGGTGAGAGCCCACTGTCATGGCTGCTGGCCTCACACATCACACACGACTCCTCGCCCCAAGCTCCTTCCCGCCTGCAGGCACCTTGCGGTCCTGCACATGCTGGGTTGCAAGAAGATTTATTCTGTGCTTCAATGGCTGTGTTCCTGTGTGAACAAACACATGGTACAGAAAGTCCTGAACACGGCCTCCTACCTACCTGAAGGCTCTCTCCCACCTGTCCTGCTCCAGGACAGGCCTATTGTGAAACACTCAGGTTCTCAGGTCAGTAAACTGCAATGTAAACCAGGGAACAACTAGACAACACTGAAGGCAGTGGTTTAGCCCTTTCATCCTGAAAAACAACAAGAACAACAACAAAAAACAGAAGAACTTCTTTTGGCTTTCATTTTTATTTATTTTTAAGTTGGAGCGTTACTTTACAACAGACTGTTACATCTTCCTAACCACCTCAAATACAAATTGTGTTGAAATATTTACAATACTGCTGCATTAACAAGGTTGAAATATTTACAGGTTCACCTAAGCCTACCAAATCTGCAGCTTGGCTTTGGGGGAGAAGAGTTACGGTGCATAACATTTGAGTCTGCTGTTACATTACTTCTGCTGTTTCGTGGCTGATAAATTCAGAGCCATTTCTATCAGGCTGTGCATTGCTTGTGGATGATCCCATCCCAAACATTCAACAAACCCACACACGCGAAGGCGAAGCACAGAACCCCTCTACAGGCCTTCTAAACCTGCTTGTCAGCATGGTCAAGGGCACAGCAGTGCAAACGACTGCCTTAAGTAACTTTGTAGACAAAGTAATACTTATTTTTGCGTGCATGAGAAGACATGCAGCAAAGCATTCTGCATGAGTTACTGTAGAGCAATTTGACTGAAGTATTGTACCTAGCAAAACAGCGATCCAAATCAAGTAATTAAGTCGGGAGGAGGAAACAAAGGAAAACAGTCCAAATCAAAGGAGGCATATTCCTCAGAGGTTATAAAAACAGTTCTGTGACTGAAGAGACAGAACACCTCTGTTAAATGGACACACTGGCAACATTTAAGAGCATTAAGGTAGTGTCTAAACATGTTGAAATTTAACAAGTTTTCCCTAAGATTAATGGAAACGGCCACATGACTCCAGTCACGAAAAGTTAGAGGCTTCTTTTTGTGTTTGCTTTTAAAAAAGAAAGGTACAGATTGCAGAAGATAGACAGACAATCACAATACTGATACAAAAGATACATCAAGCTCTGGCTCACAAACGCCTATTCTGGCAGTAAAGCAATATTGCAATTTACTTGCTGTTTCTTTGTTGAATTGAACAACACCAAAACAGAATTGTTTCCAAAGTGTTTAATCCTGAAGTACGTTTCTATTAAATTCAGTTTGCTGAGATGCTGAGCAGGCAGACTGGAGACACAGTAAGATGTTACCAGTTCATTACTCTCACTCAAAGAGAGCTCTAAGGGAATGCTTAGAGAATGACTAGGTTAGATAAGAAACTCCTCAGCTAAGTTTGGCCAGCTCCCAAACTGCAATAGCTTTAACATAGTAGTTTGAATCTGCAGAGTGATTAAAAAAAATGTTATCTGGACCATGACATTTAGCATCTGACTAACGGAAAGAAGAAATAAATATCGCTCTGTTAAATATTTTCACTCTTAAGACACAACATATTAACCAAGGGAAGAAGAGGACAAATCAAATGGCTTGAACTCTCCAGCAATGTACCTAAAGCTCACAGTTAAAGTACAACTGACCCCACACAGAGCCATTTGAACAACTGCCAAATGCATGCAGTAAGTTAGGAACTTTCATGCTCTGCTAAGGCAACTTTCACATCACTCACTGGTTTCACCTCAGATCAAAAGCACCAGGAGAAAAACTGCAAAGAATCTGATTGCAGATGGCTTCTACTGATGTTTTCTACTTAATCTCCTCTGGAATGCAAGGTCGTGGCACTCTCATATTTTAAAATGGATCTACATACTACATGTATGCTCTATTACTGTAACTGTAAAAATAATATTTTGTTTTTTCAACTGAGCAAGATAACTAAAGGAGTCCACTGGAGCCCAGATCACCGCTCATAAAACATACACGTGGCAACTGCTTCAAGTGTGACGGGACTTTCCATGATGCTTAGTGCTGCATAAATAAAAACAACAAACTTCAGTATTTTTTAGTTATCTGTGTGACTGTCACAGCTGTAAAGGTGCAAGAGTTGGAGCAGTACCTTTAGTGCTGTAAGGACCATCCCACTCCTGTCCATCCAGAAGGTACATATCTGTGCAGTGAAGGTGCAATCATTGTTCATTCCACCTTCCTTTTTGGCCACAGAACAAGTCCATCTTCCTGTGTCCCGGCTACACATCACGCACCAAGTTTCAATTGATAAAATCCAGGAAATCCAAGTCTATTCACACAGCAGACAAGACCTAGCCTTCTATCAGGTTTACAAACCACAAATATTTAAGAAAAAGTAAGATTCTCTCTTCTTCCAGAAATACTCTCCTTACTGTAAAGCTCCTTTTGTCACACGTTCAAACAAACAAAATACCCTGAACTTTCCACTCAAGATTTATTATGACATTTATTGCTGTATATGCCCTTCGGTTGGCAAAGAGATTATGTATCATAATTACTGAACAAAAAACTGATGATTTGAAATCTATGTTCTGCTTGTCATTAGGAATCTTAGCAACTGTAAGAGCACAGAACTGAAGTGAGCAAAAACATTTCACTTGAAAATAACTGACACCAAATATTCTTTGAAAATAAAAGTTCTTGTAATCTCATTTGAAAATCTTCCTTGGCATTTTTAATATGTTGAACCCTCTCCCTTTTTAAGTACTCAAAGGTGGTGAATAAAGTTTTTTACTTTTCTGTTTTCAAACTTGAAGTAAGTTAATCTTTCAATGTTTTGTGTCTTGTATCTTTCGATCAGTACTCTTCTAACTCTCAATTTTATAACAACCAACTAAACTGTACCCTACAAATAACATTAATTGCATTTCTCAGAGCAGCGTGCAGATGTTTTTATACGAGGCACAATGCCAGTTCTCTGAATAATATTTAAACTGCAGTCAGGGTGAAGTCTTAAACTCCTGTATGAAAAGCATTACAGTGGGTGAAATGAGACCAACAATCCTAGGAAAGCCAGCTACACCACTGTTTTCTTCCTTTGTTTTTGAAGGGGTCAAACTTCTGAACTTTGAGATCTCATGTTTCTGGGGGATGAGCTGCTGGAGAGGAACTCTGCAGAGAGGGACCTGGGCGTCCTGGTGAACGACAGGTTGGCCATGAGCCAGCAGTGTGCCCTCGTGGCCAAAAAGGCCAATGGCATTCTGGGGTGCATTAAGAAGAGCGTGTCCAGCAGGTCGAGGGAGGTGATCCTCCCCCTCTACTCTGCCCTGGTAAGGCCTCATCTGGAGTACAGTGTTCAGTTCTGGGCTCCCCAGTACAAAAAAGACAGGGATCTCTTGGAAAGAGTCCAGCGGAGGGCACAAAGATGGTGAAGGGCCTGGAGCATCTCCCCTATGAAGAAAGGCTAAGTGAACAGGGTCTGTTTAGCCTTGAGAAAAGAAGACTGAGAGGGGACCTGATCCAGGTTTATAAATATCTGAGGTGTGGCGGCCATAGCGGTGAGGCCAGTCTCTTTTCAGTGGTACGTGGAGACAGGACGAGGGGAAACGGACATAAGCTGCAGCACAGGAAGTTTTGCACGAATGTGCGTAAGAACTTCTTCACAGTGAGGGTGACGGAGCACTGGAACAGGCTGCCCAGGGAGGTTGTGGAGTCTCCTTCTCTGGAGATATTCAAGTCTCGCCTGGACGCCTACCTGTGCGACCTGGTGTAGGGAACCTGCTTTGGCAGGGGGGTTGGACTCGATGATCTCTAGAGGTCCCTTCCAACCCCTACAATTCTGTGATTCTGTGATTCTGTGATGTTTTTACTAGAAACGCGAAGGGATGATGATGTTCACTTAAAGGCTATCATCATAGGGGAGTTTCTCTCCCATTTCGTAATATATACAGACACACATCCATACACTTGTATGCACCCCACACAAGTAAAAATACCTTCAGGTTCAAAAGCTGGCTCCCCAAAATACAACAATGAAAACCTTCTACCAGCATGGTCTTTTAGAGCCTCTGTCAAGCATCAAGACCTCCGTGTACTAAACACTATTAGTATATTCAAATAGACTGTTCCTTCATGCAGAAAATATACATATAATCTAGCTACAACTTCAGGCATTCCTTTTTCTGCTCCAGTTCCAGATGAGTGCTTGCAAAGAAAGAACTCTCATTTCTTCAAGTGAGACTGCATACAAACTGTGGCATTTCAAAACAGGCCAGTTGTGTAGAAATAGACAAATTTGCAAGAGGAAAGACATACAGTTTCCTCGGATAGCTGACTGCCTTTACAGTAAAAAAGGTTTTCCTTAGATTCACTCTGAACGTCTCTGGCTTCAACTTACACTTCTTGGTTTTCTCCTCTAA
The DNA here is from genome assembly GCF_905368555.1 of Meleagris gallopavo. Lineage (NCBI taxonomy): Eukaryota > Metazoa > Chordata > Aves > Galliformes > Phasianidae > Meleagris > Meleagris gallopavo. Next base: position 123,020,714 of record NC_139404.1, read on the forward strand.
ACCCAACAGGTCAAAATAGGGTTGTTATCTGTATTTTCACTTCCTTAAATATTGCCATGTTTTCCTTATTTGGATATTGGACCTCTAAGTTCAAATTCTTAAACATCAGCACAAAGACAAAACTGTGATGGCCAACAGAAAAAGCAATATGGCTCTGACACTAAGAAGATAACAATGCTTTTATCTTACAGTGCTGTCTAAATAACTAAGAGATCACCTTGTGCATGATTCTTTTAATCACAGCACATCGCTGAAAATAAGCAATTCTCCCTAATTTAGAGACCTTCTAGAGCTTTTCAAGTGATGCTCTGCAATCCAGAATCACAGGAGGTGCCAAAACAGTCCGTTGCCAACTTCAATTCAACTGAGTACAAGTTGCTAGCTTGAATCACTTCCTTTCCTCTCACCCCAACCTAATTCTGGCCAGAGTTTCTGTCCTCAAATCTTTCAAACAAGTATGTGGGCAGAGAGGAAATAGAACAGTAAGACAGCTTTCTTTAAGAAGATCTATTTCTAACATTCAGGTTTGCATTGCATTGCTTACCTGTTTCATGGTGAGCAAAGCTGTCAATACTGTATGCATATACTGCTGGTGAATCTCCAAAAATTAGGATAAAGTAGAACTACTTGACAAACGCTTTCTGTAAATTATGTAAGGAGGTGTTTACCACTACAGGAGAGCCCAGAGACTTCAAGTAAAAACCTCACTAAAACAGCTTGGGAGAAACACAAGCAAAACAATCTAAATACATTCACACCAGGGTACAAGAATCTCATGCTCTGATACTCAATCCATAATCACTGAAAGGAAAGATTTAGGGGATTATTCAGCCAAGTATTTAACTTTGCAGCAAATAAAAACAATAATGCAGATGCAACTGAGAAAGACGTTCCAAACAGTCCAAGCTGTTCAAAATACCCAGTCTCTTTATCCTGATGATTACACGTGCGGGTGGACAACAAGAAATTAAAATTCGTCCATTCTCAACTGCTTTGAGTCAATTAGTCCTACAGTAATCAGATTAACTCTAGAAGGATGTTGCTGTGTTATCACTACAAAGTGCCTCCTCTGCAAGAAACACTTTTTGTAAGATTTCCAGCACTCTGAACTCAGAGGCCAAGAAGTCAGTAGGTTTGAAAGCAGAAATCCAGCAGTCCCTCTTCCTTGAGAGATCTCTTGGGGCCAGGCTCAGGACAAATTCAAATGAATTGCATGAGGAAAGTTTGACAGCTCACTATTTTCTTGCTACAGATAGTGGACCAAACACCACAGTTGTCAAAACAGCAATTTCTTCACAAATACTGATTTCAGGCATGAACGAAAAAAGAGGAAAAGAGATGTGAAGGTATGCAGATCATGGTACGTAATTCCAAAATCTTTTCCCTCAACAAGCAGACCAGAGACTTGTTCCAGTATCCAAAGACGTATGCCAGCACAGTATCACAGCTTAGGGGACTTGTTAGTTTGACAAGTAGAGAGGGGTAAAAAGAGAAGCATGTAAATGAAATGTTAAAGCTAACCCAAGCCTGCAGAGCAGCTGTTAAGACACAGCAGGAGGGATCTGGATATTGTACTTACTGGATCAGCTAAAGAGGTCTAAGCAAACTGACTTTCATAATGAGAGCTGCAGAATTCCATTTATACAATGGGTGGAAACTGGCCAACGATAATGTGCTAAAAATAAGAGATCTAGAAAGATTAGAAGGCAAAAACATTTCTTACATTGCAGAACTAAAAAAGGCTTAGATACTCCTGCATATGTAACTATAAAACCACTCCTTTTCAATAGCAGCATTCCACAGACAGAACTGGGAACAAATGGGGTAATCCTCTACAAATGGATGAAAAATAGAAAGACTGAGAGTCTAGGAATTCTAGGAAAATGGCAAAAGAACTCCTCTTACACTAAGACTCCTCAAGTAAACTAGTCAACTTGATAAAGCTACACAAAATAGACAATGGCGTGAGTTTTTAACCTACTACAGATGGTAGATAATACTGTTCCTATGAATTTTTCTTCTGATATTTTTTTTGAAGATGTTAAAAGATCAAAATAATGAAGGCTCAAAACCAGCATTCACAGAACAGACTACTATTTTAATTACAATTCCATAGGTAGGTGTTTGCAGACATTCTGTTTTCCAACATCCTTCATCCCCATAGGGAAGCTACTGTTTCAGTAACGGTGCAGGATGAAGTAACAGATGACAGAACTAAAAAGATACGCGCTCAACAATACAAGATTGTTTGCTTGACCATGAAAAGTAGTTCCTTGCTATTTGCTGCAGTAAAGAGGACCTGCTGTTAGCAAAGAAAGCATTTTCCTCCTTCCCTCATCCCCTGCCTCCCTACTCAGAGCTAAAATCTCATTGATATGAAGACTCTGGGTGGAGTAACCTAACTTCTTCAACAAAGAAACCTTCCTTTTTCCCAGACAAATTACTTGGCTGAACTTAAAAATCTCCTTTTGCTAGTTAAAAACAAAACAAAACACTATAACTGCAGTTTCAAAAAAACAAAACAAAAAAAAAGAAAAAAACAACCCAGAATCTGGAGTGAAAAAACCCTTCTGAATTGGACTTCCAAGAGTCAGCAACTCCTTTAGAGTTTATTTGAGTGACAATTCTGTTTAAATATCAGCAAACTGCACAGTCCACAATGAAAGGGAACTGAAAAACATAAATCAGGTGACTATTGTAGCTTCCCCAACAAAATCCAAACTCCAACTCTTTACAAAATGTCAAGACAGCTGAATCTCAGCCGAGTTGTTAAAAATGGCTGCATGCATTTAATTAAGTCAAAAATTGAAGCCAGATGGCACATACTGCTTTTCCAATCGACTGGATGCTGTCACAGAGGCACTGCTTAAGCATTCCTTGATGATTCCTGGCACCAGTGGCTACAATCTCTTCCTATCCTCTGCCATATAACTTTTTTTTTTTTCCCAGTCACCAAGCTTTCAAGGAGGGTGGGGAGGAGGAAAAAGAGCCCCTGAGATAAATTGACTCAGTGTGTGGAATGCGAGAGAAACATTCCTGTACAAATTCAGTTCTGATTTATTTTCTTTAGGAAACTCCAGTTGTAGGAGAACCCCTCCTATTGCTGGTCTTTGCCTTATACCCTCCAGGGTGATCATGTCTTACTGAGAGAAAATGAAAACAGATAACTATACTTTCAAGGCACTGTGCAGCAGATGATGTTGATACTTCAGCAGGTAATAGATGCAATTGAACTGGCTAAAAAAGGTCTCAAGAATTTGGAAGCATACGTCTGGAAACATTACCATTCTGTCTGTGAAATGCGTATGTTCTCAGTTAATGACTGTAGGTTTTTGTGGTCAGCACACAGGCAGTGAACTTGTGCTCATCAGAAAGACTAACAAGTTATTTCTTGTTGCAGGCAGAAGAGCTACAACAGTTTGGGCCAGAACCAGGGGGAGGATGCTGCATTTTACTTCCCCTGCTGCACAGCCTCCAGTACACGGAAACAAACAGAGGGTATGAGCCACAGCAATGGTCATGCTTCTTAGCACACATGCAACACACACAGAGCCTGGAAAAGGGGTATGAATGGAGACAGAGATTAGGAAAAAGCATCAGCAGAAACAAACTGATTACACGTATGAAAATCATGCTACTGATAGAACATCTTAATTTTTACTTGGAGATTTTTCTGTTTCCAAATTACTTAAGCAGCTGCTATGTTGCTCCCAAAAGGACTCCTGAAGATAATTAGAGAAAAAGGTGGAAACCATTTTGCCTCTCAAATAGACAAAAAGGAAGGCTAAGAGGCTTGGCTTTGCATTCTCTTTCTATACTGCCATCAAGTCACTTGGAAAAATGAACCACAGTCAGGGTATCTCATTGCTGAATAATCTAACATACCACATACACACGAACAAGGGCATAGGACTATAATTCTGAATCATCTCTAACTGAAGAATCCCCTTGTGAGTAATAATATGGTCCATAGTTTATTTAAGTTCTTAATTGTAATTGCCATACATACATACCTAAACTCACTTCCCATTTAAAAGAAAAAAAGAATTACACACTGAATATCTCACTGTTAAAAACTGACTCCCAGCACTACTGAGAACAAAAACATATCTGCTGAAAGGGGTGGATGTGTTTAACAATTCCAGCAGAACAATCCCCCTCTCTTGGTTAGTTTAAAGCTCCATTAATCTTAATGCAAAACAAAACAGTTTCCTTTACCAGCCGGATTCTTGACCTTGAGCTGTTCCGGTGCTGCAGTGGGGGGCTGGGGTAAAAAGGACATGGACCAACCACAAGTCAGAGCTGTAAGGTAAAACTGTACAGAGTAGCCAGCAGAAGGAAAAATTTAAGAATTACCATTATGAAAGACTACCACGTCCACTGATGTCATGGAAACCACAAAAACGTCACCTCAGAATTTTTATCACTCATTTTTGTATTAAAAAGATTAATAACGATGAAGATTATGAAAGAAAACCAAAAATATACGGGCTAATAGCCTCTAAGTTACCCACCCCAGCACTGATCCACATCATTAGCCATTAGAGTATTCACAGCACAGTCCTGCAAATCAGATCCAGCCTACTAGAGAGCATTACCCTCAGCGTGAAAAAAATAAGAGCTGCAGATGTTTTCTTTGCGAATGCTGTGGATATCCCTTATATACATCCTTTAATTTTACAAGACAGGTTTGCTCAAAGCATTATTTCCATGCAAATCCATCTGGTGTGGATAAAGCAAGATATTTAAATTTAAAAAAAAAAAAAGTTCTTATCAGTCAACATTCACAGGGCTTCCTACAAACCGCTTTTATACTCCCCTAGCCACTGTTTTTCCATCACTGTAGCTGTTTACATCACTGAACAAATGCTCAGCACAGCACAGCCCAGAGAGTAAAATCTGACCTCGTTACCAGGAGGTAACCAAGTGACAGATCCAGGTGGCAGAATGCATCTGAGCTGTCTCTAAAATGGTATTAAATTACCTGTGATTTATGTTAATACCTTAAATTGTATTAAAGCGTGATTTCCTCATTAGATCTTGCAAGGGGCAGATTCAACCACTTGACAGCATTTGTTCAACATCAACTGTAGCTAGGAGGGCATGTGCTACTTTCTAGTGCCAGATTTGTAAATCTCATCACCTCACCCAAAAAAAAAAAAAAACCAACACAGTTCCTTGAGGCAGTTTTAAACTGAAATACTGCCAGGGATGACTTTTTTTTTTTTTTTTTTAATGGATCACAGATTGGCAAGTACTTCCGTATCAGAGCTTACAAATATTTAGAAGCCCTTCCTACAAGATTTTGACTAGACTAAGGTAACATATTTTTGCTTATGAACAGTGGAAGTGCCCATTTGACCGAGCTGCTAAGAGTGAAAGATCTGTTGTAAGGCAGAGCGATAACCCTGCCTGACATCTGAATTGGGTGCACCAATCCAACTCACCGTCTAAAAGTGAAGGTAGTGTGAAGACCACTGTCCTGTCACCACAAATCAACTCCTTTTTTTGCATGAGATTAAGGAATGTTTCAGACCATCTTCTGTGCTGACTCAGATGCTTTTCAGCCAAAGAAATCACTGTTTACTATACAGTACTACATGGTTTATTTAAAGTTTCAAGCCAAAGTGCTTTTTATTTCTGTAAGAAAAGCTACATGAAGACACTTATAAAGCCTGAAGAATTTATTCTTTATAACTTTTTCATTAACCACCAGTACTGCTGGGACCGGAGTGACAGAAGTAGCTTCACATGCATCTTCAACACTTACTTCAGTGTTAAAATCCAAGCATGACTCCTGATACACACAGGAAATGGCAGTCTCACAGAGTCCTCATTTCATGAGAAATGGAAGCAGTTCAGTCTCGGTTCAGCTCTCTGTGAATCCCACTTGATTTGAACATGTATCACTTTTCAGAAGATTTTCATCCCAAGACATTTGTATAAAACTTCTTGTTCCAACACCAAGGAGGTAGTGGTGACCAGCAAAACACTTAATTTCAATTAGTACTTCAACTGAGTAGCATCCTCAATTTGCAACAAAGAAATAACGTAACTGAGCAATCTGAGCAGTACACATAGCAGGTGGTCTGGTCTTAGAAGGTTTCCACCACTGGATTTTGAAATTTTACACTTATCCTGGTATGCACCCAAATACATTAAAGAGACTAAAATGTTAAACAACAGAGGCAAACTAAGCATTTATAAAACACCGGGTCTATTATTTTGGACAAGCCTTGCTGCAATCACAGAGGAATGTTTCCTTTGGCTGCTATTATGCTCACTTCCATTTATTTATACAGAGCAAAAGCAAACAATATTTTCTTACCTTGTTCTTTTAATTGTCTACAGATTGTACAAAAATGGTAGAACAATAAGGCTGAAGACCAGATTTTTCCTTTCCACTTAATAGATGGAACCTAGCCTGAGAATTTCGCAGTCTCTCTCTGCTACAGAAGAGTGGCTCTACTCTGCAAAGCTCTTGAAAATTTTTGTCACTCAAACAAATGGAAAGGAAAAAAAAATAATACCAAAATATACCTGAAGGGGGCCTACAAGGAAGCTGAGGAGGTACTTTTTATAAGGACAGGTACCAACAGGACAAGGGGGAAATGGCTTTAAACTGGAAGAGGGTAGATTCAGATTAGATATCAGGAAGAAATTCTTTACTCTGAAGGTGGTGAGACACTGGAACAGGTTGCCCAGAGAGGTTATGGATGCCCCTCCCTGGAGGCATTCAAGGCCAGGCTGGATGGGGCTTTGAGCAACCTGGTCTAGTGGATGGTGTCCAGGCCTATAGCAGGGGGTTGGAACTAGGTGATCTTAAAAGGTCCCTTCCAACCCAAACCATTCTATGATTCTATATTGGTTTTGCTATGACACCCTTAAGATGGCCTCATTTCTCTCACAGACAGTAATACTATAGACCACTGCTCCATTTTTTGTTTGAAAGTACTGGAATACCAGTGGAATGCCAAATATCTCTGTGTGAAAGGACTAAGCAGCACAAACCCTTGATAGACTGGTCTGTAGTAAGACTACCCAGAGCAATCATAAAAACATATCACAAATTCCTTTTTAGTTATTTAACAACACCATACAAAAATCCAAGTTGGGCTTATACTTGAAAAAGAAGTGGGAATAATGCTGAGCACAAACAAGTTTTGCCCCTCTTCTGTACATTTTTATTTCAACTTTCCTTACGGTAGTGTCATCTCCTTATATTCAAGGATTTTTTTTCATGGGAAAAAAAAAATTAAGTGATAGAAACGATAGGAAACCATCTGCAAGTAACTCAGCCTCAGTGCTGCATAGCTTCCTTGCACACAAGCATGGGCAGTCTGGCACCTTACAGTTAATTAGCAGATTTTCAGTAAATCAAACCCACAGCTCAGCTAACAAGCTACTCTGCTGGATTTCCCAATCAGCCAGCCCACACAGCACACTGGGAGTCACCATGTTTTCACTTAAGGAAAGCACAGCTGAGCTCAGACAGATGTAAGTGAACAGGGGTGTGACAAAATAACAGAAGGTGATTGCAAAGGGAGTCTGAACCTCACATTGAAGTTTCTTTAGCCAAAATGAGAGCTGAAGAGAGAAATGTTTTCTTTGATCAAATCCTAAGAGTATGATCCAGATCCCTGGGTAAAACCAAGTTCACAACATAACCTTACGTGCCCTGATTTTCCAGTAATCCCAATTGTGACACAAGAAAAAAAAGAAACTTGCCCGAAGATTTGGTATTTCAGAAAGCTCACTCAGACCTGAGGTCTCTTGCAAATAAGAGAAGGGGAATATTATAACTCCCTGGCTTTATTACAGAACAAAAGCTTCCTAGAACCTGAGAAAAGCAAATGACATACACACATGGACAGTGCTAGATAAGTGAATTGTATTGTCTTAGAGAAATGGAACAAAAGAAATATAAGCAGATAATGTTACAGTAAGGGACGGGGGGGAAAAAAAGGAGCACATAGCATTCTTATTGCATGAAAATCGCTTTGGGCCCAGTCATTCTCATGTATCAGAGCCTCAGCAGCAGAACTGAAAAACCTCTGAAGATCAACAAGTTGGGACTCTGCAGAGAATCCAAGAAGTGACTGGATGGTCCAGAGCCCGACAAACACGACTGCCTTACCAAGAAACAGCTGCCTTCTGAAGACAGGGCCATTTGTCTTATTAAGCAACAATTTAAAGAATGCTTAATTTCAGAAATAATTAGGTTTTCCCTGTGTGTGTATGTGCGTGTACGTGTAGTCTTGCACAAAGTAAAATATGTTCGAATTTCTCCAGTAATTATCCTGACTGGAAAATGGGATCAGGTTCTTGCCTTATAAACAAAGTTTAGGAGTACTGCAGTATGAAAAATACAGCTGCTTGTTTAAAACTGCCTTTGCCCAGGTGTCTGTGAGATCAAGCACATCACTCACACTGCAAATCAGGTTTTATTTCAAGTAATTCTCTGAAGAGCGATAGGACCATATGGTTTTATTTTGTACACAGTCTTTCCTACTACCTTAAAATCATAATGCTGTTATTCTAACAAATTCCAAGAACTCAATAGAAACTTTCAGAGATCAAAAAAAAAAAGGAGCCTCTGTGTTTTATCTGGGAAGCTAAAATCAGTAATTTGGAGCTGCAGCAACAAGCTTTGTAATAATCTGTGCGTAACACAGGCACAGAGCAAGTTGTTGCAGTAATACTAATGGTTAAGCAAAGCAGTCTGCAAAGTTTTCAGTGAAAAAAGTTTCAGAAAAAAAATCATCTAAGAAATCCCCACATACCAAGGTCATTTATTGCAAAAGCAGCATCAATAAAACCAGTCACAAACTGAAGCACCAGCAAAGAGTGAGAAAGGCAAAAAAAACCACCTTCAGGACTAGACTACCCACTAAAGCAGTGCATACTATGGAGCATAACCTCTCATCTCCAAATTGCAACCTCACGAAGTGAAGGTGGCATATAAAATTAATCTTTACAACAGCCCTAAGTGACCATCGTGAGAATATCAGGAAACGACAAGCACTGTACTTTCTACCAGTTTACTGATGACATCTCTTCTATCTGCTGTACGTGCAGCAGTATGTGCTGCTGTATGGATGACAGTACACCTTCTGTGGGCTTCTATCTAGCAGCTGTATTAAAATTCTTTGAAGGAACCAACATGGGGAAAAATTACCCAAGCGATACAACACTTTTTTTTTTAAACCCAAAACCTCTTAAAGAAACTATAAAGTTCTCTCAAATACCCAGTTAAAAGGAAGTCAGGAATGAAAATAAAAAAGCCACCTTCTAAACTATAGCCCATGTAGTTCCATACACGTTTATTTCTTTTTTTAATAAGTGATCAGCAACATGATGAATAATCAAAGTTCACTGAGGATGAAAGATTATTTGGGTTAGCCAAAATTCCAGTGACTGCACAGGGTCACACAGTAAAATTCTGCATTGCTTAAAGTCGCTGCAGATAAGGTAAAACATCTGAAATAAAACCACACACCAACAAGCAGTAAACACAGAACCACAGGCAACGGTGAGAATACCAGAGACTTGATATCATGTTGGCCCATGCTCTGGAAACAGTAGTTCAGTATCCAGCAACAAACAGGTAAAGAAACACTTGGAATTATGCAAAAGAGAACGGCCTTCCCTACTCATATGGACACCACGGTATTATATCTGTGCCTTATGGCATCACAAACAGACAATTGTGTGCAACTGTCATCAGCCTACCCAAGCAAGAACCCAGCAGAACCAAGAAAAGTAAGTGAGAAGAATGACAACTTGCTCAGAGACACTGACTGACATCTACGGGAAAATAATTTAATTAGGACAGAGATTTGAGCTTGGAAAAGGCGTGGAGAGAATTAGCACATACCCAGTCCATAAAAGATATTGTTATGAATACACAAAAATGGAGATGGACAGTTATTTTTCAGAAACATAAAGTCATTTAACAGACATATGTAAAATAGTATATTTCTCTTAAAAGCAAATATGAATCATATTGCTTGAGGGGGGCAAAGTAAAAAAAAAAAATAATAGTCAAGTGAAAGAAATATTGAGCAGACTCACCATTAATGTGATTGTTAGCTGAATTTAAACAAAAATGCTTCAGATAGTTGTAACTTGCTATATAAAGACTGCATCAGAAGGATGGGAAATAGTTAAAAAAAGTAAATTACATCACATTTCACCTGCTTCTTAAAACCATTCCTCAATTATTAACTACCAGGTACTTGCAAAAACAGAAAACCAAGTTGAGTAGACTTTGTCCTTACTCACTATGGCTGTCCTCACACTCCTAGATACAGCAGACATGACTGCCCAGACAATAATCCTGTCACATAATGCTGAGGAAGAAGAAAGGGAAGGAACAAGGAAATCCATCCATAAAACAAAGAGCACTTGAAACTGGAAATACAGCAAAATGCATAAAGCTAGCAAAGTTGAGAGTTTTTTTTGTAAAGCTTGAAGGACACAATTATAGATAAGAGATTTTTAGAGAGGTGCATGCTCATGTTGTAACTAGGCAATGTCTTATAGTTAGGACCAACCGATGTTGTTTCCAAGAGCAACCACGTTTTTAAAAACAGCACTGAAAAACTCTATCTATAAGATAGATATTCAAAGAATGACTACCCCAAGTCAAAGAGCTACAAAACCAGAGCTCTGACTGGAGACAAGAACATTTATGAAAGTATACGAATGCAGCCAATGACAAAGGAAAAAAGATAGAGCAATACAGTTATCCTATAACAGTCTTTTAACTGTACGCTGTGCCATTTAGCCTGTAAGTTTCAAGACAAAATTGCATATGAAGCACAAAGATTATTTCAAATCTATTTAAATGCCAAAGTTTAACAGAAGCTTTTAAAAAATGCAAGGGATACAAATCTGTATCATTATCTATCATATTAAAATGAAATGGCACTGATTTGAAACCTACAGCTGGTTCATCCAGTCTGAACAGTAGATTAATCACAACCAGTAAAGTCTATACTGACAGATTCATCACTAACACCAGTTATCATTTATAAAATAAAAGAATTAGAGCCAAGAATTTTAAATCCGCATGAGGCAAGTCTAGTCTCTAACTAAGGCTAGTCAACGCTGGTTTTACAAAAGCTCAGAATGCCAAGCTCTTATTCTAACCAAATGAAGTTCTTCCAAGCGCATTTGTTTAGGACTAAATAAAAATAGTTCACAGAAATGCTCTTCTCACTTGCAGTGACTCCGTAAGTGGTCACTTAAGACAAACCAGAATCTTTCTAGGCAACATAGCTTCAATTGAAATGAGCATCCTCCTAAGCTTTTCAGAGTTAACAACTATTTATTCCCTATCTGAACCAGCAGGATGTGTACTCTCAACACCATAATGGTTCTGTCAAAATGTCTGAAGTTTAAAATGCAAAATAAATCAGAAGCTGCTCTCCGAGAATACACAGAAATTTTTCTGTAAGTCATTATACAGCAACTCCAGCAAATCAAGAAAAAAAATATATATGCCTATTCTTTAATGGAAATCTTTGAATTGGGGAGACCAAGATGTTTTCCTCATCAGTGGGATGCTCAGTACATCACTAGGTGCGTGACCTGCTTAAATGTCTTTGCCACATTTATTTCCTGCAGTTCTTTCTCTCTGAAACTACAAAGCAGCAAGAAACAATGTCTTAATCTATCTCCAGCACTCAGAGTCACAAAGCTGACTCCAGCCAAGTTATGACAGAGTAACCATACATACATCAGTATGACGTAGGCTCCCTCAGGAGGTTTTCCTCGTGAGAAACAGAAGCATGCAACTGATACAGCCACTGAGATAACTACAAACTGCTGCTATTTTGATCTTTCTCTTGTAATTACTTCTGCGGATCTTGCACACCCTCTCAGGATTGCACCTCCAAGCAAGTCATGGGATTGCATCAAAGCATGGAATACCAAATCCCACAGCTGTGTGATGAGCATTTCAAACATGACAGCACAAGCTTCTACCTTCCAGAAGTGAAATATTCATAAAATTTCAGGAAGTTTGTTACTACATTCTTCAGGCAGCTTCAAGCGTGTTGTTCGTCTGGCAGAGCAAGCAGATTCCTCAGAAGTAATGGGAAGATGATCCTGAATTCTTCTCAGAAGAACAAACTGAAATTACTGGTACAACTCAGCATAAATCTGAAGAAGTATACACTTCCAGCTTCAAAACACATATGAAGGGAACTACGTACTTCAACTTTTTCTGCAAGCACTTATTCAACTTTCAGTGCGAAGCCAAAAGACTACAGAGTGTGCTGCTCAAAGCAAGTCTAAGTGGGGAACCTTAAACTTTACACTCTTTTGTTGGCTCTATAATCAGCACAGGCTACCCATAAGTGTGGAGGAGCTACATCTTGTTTTGCTAGAGGGAAGCAGGTTTCAAGTCACCAGAGAACATGTAGCGTATCCACACATTTTATTAATGGACCACCATTTTTTAGAACAACAGGTCATACGCTGTGGAGTTAGTTACTTATTGCACATTTCTTAGGAAAACAGGGAGTTTCACCAGTGGAGATAGTCACTAGTAGCAGAAAGCACAAGAGTCCAAATCCATAGCCAAGGCTGCTGCTTACATCATTACTGTCTGCAATGAAACCCCACAAGTAGATCAAAACTTGCAGGCTAATTAATGTTATGTGTTACAGATCGCTTCCACACACTTTTGGCCTTTTTGCTAAGTGACAGCAACCATCCAGTCTTAGGAAATATTAATTAGAGGGTTGCACAGACATTTTGCGCTCAGAAAAAGCAGGTGCTGCCTGACACAAAGCGCACGTGAATCAGAACCAGATCAGTTTTCCATGTAAGCGCTGTACTTGTGCTACACAATTCCCTCTTCAGTGCTTATTCAGCTTACCTTGAAGCAGTACACACTACGTTGCTGCATTGGCATTAAGTCTACTTCAATATTTCTGTCTACCTCCATGTCACTACTTGCAGTATCTTTTTGACAGAACTGCCTGCCAGCATGCTTAAAGTAGAAAGACAAAGCTCCTCTACAGGTGAAAAAAGAATCATCAGCAGCTCAACCCATATAAGCTCATTCTCTCATACACTGTCCTGCTGTCTACAGCATGCAGTGGGCACTTTCCATTTTTCTAAGGAGCACAAGTAGATAAATAAGAAACAATGCCACAGAAAAAAAATCCTGTAGCAACCAAAATCTTGGAGATTTTGTCTCTTTTGAGATAAGAGATTTTATTTGGCTCAGCAGTCAGGAAAAAAAAAAATAAAAAATCAACATCTGCCTCCCCATCAACAGAGGCAGTACCTTAGAATGGTCATTGAGGTTTGCCATACTTACTACCAAAGAACCTGGAATATGTTCCTACCTGCTGCACAGCAAATCTTTGGCTTTCATTAAAAACAGGATGTGATTCATATATATTTACACATCATTAACTTCAGTATGTTCAACTTCACAAGAAGGAACTGATATTGCTACACAATTAAGGAGAAAACCAAAGAAGCCAAATTACTAAATGCAATTCATTTGTCAACTCTGAATATTTTAAGGAGCCTTTATTTCTACTGTTAAGATAAGCTCTTTGAGAATGAGAAGATTTAGACTTTTGTACAATTCAGAGAAAAACCTACAAAGGATGCTTAACCCCCAAATACTAATACTACCATAATGTTAAATACAAGGTTAAAATCACTGGCATGAACAGAAAGCAACAAAGATATAGTAATATTATGTAGAAATAGGACAAATTGTTAAGTTACTACTTCTATCCAGGTAGTCTCACCGATACTTCAAAAACTACTGAAGAAATCTCAGTCCTTTACAAAACAGGAAATCAGAAAATAATGTAGAATGACTGAAGAAATTCCCAGCTCTACCCACTCTAGTCTCAAAAGTCACCTAGAGTTTAACTGATGAATGAAAATACTGTACAATTTTAGAGTATGAACTGATTTCGTATCTTATATAAACAATCTTATAATCATGGAAAAACAGGGATTACAAAGCTGTGTTTGAACACCAACAAAGCCACATATTTTCATTCAAGTATCCTGCAAACATGATGTAATACAAAACAAAACCTGTTTCTTCCTGTACTTAACCTGAATGGTATCAGTCAAAAGTTTCACTGTTCAGTTCCTCTGTGACTAACCAATGGATCTTAAAGAACACTGATCTTGGGATTTGCTTTTCATTTTACCATCATACAATTCAAAGCATTTTGGCTTAGAATCCCAAAGCCCATTCCTGTTGTTGTGTTTTTTTTTGTTTGTTTGTTTTTTACAGACAAAATATCAAGAGGGTCTACTAGATCAAAACCCAACTTAATTTGTTATCTGCTTTCCTGATACTACCAATAACTAGTTTCACATAAAGGAAATGGCTTTCCAAAGACAAACAAAAGAAACAAACAAAGCAATATGGAAAAATAAAATAAGCTTGCCGTGAAACTTTGCTCATAAGCTTAACAACTATTACTGTTATTCCAGACTTGGCAAATCTTTGTGTTTTCTAGTCGAAAATCCACTGAATTTTGGTCTCTGCTTCAATTTCCTTGAGCAAAATACATTTTATGAGTTTTCAAGGAACCGTTATGCCTCCTTCCCGCACCTTACAGAATTTTCAGCATGCTCTTAACTGAAATTGTGTCAACAGTCAGGGCAACAAGCTCCAGCTGTTAAAAAAAAAAAAGACTTATTTATGGGGACTGCATCCTTGTTTATAAAACCCAAGACAACACTCCCTGTTCTCAACAGCAATGCATCATAAACTTCAGATGACTGCTTATTAAAATCTTAAGCTCTTCCTTTTTCCATCATCATAATTTTGGTCAGTTCAGGAAATTGATCTATGAGCACATACCAGATAAAAACAAAACACATTTGAAAATATCAACTATATATTATATGTATTTTTTCTTTTTTAACTTCAAAACAGAATACTGGAATACACTAGAGGTCATAAGGTGTTCCTGCTTTCCTTCCAGAACTGCAAGCTTTAAATAACATATCTGCAAGAACAGAAAATTCCTTTTACTGTCGCTGTACATCAAAGCCGGTTCTGCTTTTTAAAATGTTGTAGCTACTTTGTCATTCTCTATCAACAAACACTACAGGACATCCCCTAACCTCACTAGACACTATTTTCTTCAAAACAAAGGCTAGATGAGACCTCTTAGTTGCGTAAGTCACAACAGTAGAGAAAACTCATGTGCTCTACTGTATACCAATAGTCAGGATACTTTTCCAGGTGAATGTGTGCAGCTGTCAGAAGGCTTAATCAGCTACAAGTCCTGTGAGATCCTCCATGCTGAACATTTTGTACAGCCAGTGCTTTAAACAGAGTTGTCAAGGAAAAAGGAAGGGGGCATGTAGGCCAACTTGCAGACAACTGAATAAAGTGAAAATATTTGGAGCTAGGGATAGAAGTAGCAAACCAAGAGAAACTGATAGAGATTCTGTCTGTTCAACTGAGTCCAGAACCAGTCAGGCTAGGAAAACAATAAAGCAAAAGGGAATTTTAGGTAACAAGTAGGGAAAACTGGAATAGGTAAAAGGAAATCAGGAAGGCCTAAGATCAAACATTGGAAAGAAACAACTACAATTTGCCCCCCTTCAGAATCTGGAGATGGGGCTCCTGAATCCAAACAAAGAAAAACCTAAGCTTGTGGGCAAGAGATACCAGTCCTCCCAGTAGTACTAATCCCCAACAGGAAACAACAAGCTATCATTGTTCTTACTGGTTTGGAAAAGTGTAATTCAGATTATAAATGACACAGATGCCACTAGGATGCCACGTGTCTTTTGTCTTCTCAAAAAAAAAAAAAAACAACAACAAAAAACAACCCACAAATAAAAGCAAATAACTACACAAAAACTATCAGGAGAGTATCACATTTGCAGCACCTTTCACTCTGCAAAACAATCAGAGATCCATAATGAAGTGTTACACATACAACCCTAGCCCACTGTCCTCACAACACACACAGTAACATTTCATACCCCATGGCCATACAGGACATGTTCTCCTCCCTCTCAAAATAGGGCAAAAATAGAATGTCCACTGCCTGAAGCCTGTTAAATTGTCTGGGGTGTGGTTTCTGCTTTTTGTTGTCATTTTGGAAGGTGCAGAGGAGCTGATATTCAGGACACTGACTTCAACTGTAAACTGAAGCTTTACGAAGTGGAAGCTATTCTCACCGTTAACAGTGAAATACATCCCTACATCCCTGAAGAATTTTCCTTGAGCTCTTTTGAAACAGTCCAGATCTAGACACAGCTTTTCAAGAAGAATTTAAGTTAGCACTGGAACTGATTACAAAAAAAAACTAAAAAAAAAATTTTAAAGAAAATTTTTCACTCTAAAATCTAGAAACATTTAAATAAGCAATACTCCCTACCAGCATTAATGGACTAAGTGCTATTACTCATGAAAGGTATACAGTCATTTTTTTTTTTTTTTTAATTGTATATCAAAACAAGCTGCACAAGGAAGTCCATATAGAAACTTCTTTAGAGCTCAAAAAGAAGAAAAACTGACCATCCTGAACTGCAGTCAGCATCAGATACCAGAAAATTCCAAGAATTTAGACAGAGGTACCCACAGCAGATGCAGACTTAGCTGTAATATGTCATTATTTAATTTAGTGATTATTTAGTGAATGTATTCCCCTAAACGTTCATATTAGAGGTACTTTTTTGCAACTAAAAATAAAACATTTGTTTTAATTTCTAACAGGATTTTATTAGCAGTCTCATTTTATCTTTATAAGATAGCTGGATGCACTTTTTGAAATTGTGAAATGAAGAAAGCGTGGATTCAAATGGCTCTCAAATGAAAATTCAAAAGCTGTAAGTTCTGATCTCCTGTTTTCTAAAACAACTTCCTCAATTCAAATTAATTTTCACTGCAAGTCAGCCAGACTACAGTCTGCAAGTCAGTGCTGGGTGTGTGACTGCACACCACCACATTGCCACTCCCTGCTACTCATCTCCACTCCCTCTAATCGGTTAATTAAGTGCTCATGCAATTTCCCAGTCAGTTTCCACCAAAATAAACGAGGTTGCTTAAGACCTACTGTCTGCAGCACTGGATTTAAAATGCAAAGTCTGTGCTAGCCCAACACCTTCAGTGCTAGGGCGTGATGAGGCTATTGTACCAATCAGTGCTATAATGCATGGGAGCAAACAGTAACCTCCAGCTAGCGTTGGCCATATGCCAGTGAATAAACAACCATTTTAGGTTTGACTGCAGTTAGAACAAAACACGCACATGGTTTCCCTTCACTCTGCTGAAACCTGCATCCTATGTTATCATCTTAGGACATGACAGTAAGCTACAAATCTGCTACCAATCTTCCAGGCACTGACAGTGCATTATTTCCACCAAGAAACAGTGTAGTAGATCTTAGTCCTCAGAAAAGGAAAGAAGTTCAACTGGTCAGCAAGGACCAGTGAGTTTTGGCTACAGAATCTATTAACTCATGAAGCCTTATTAACAGCAAATGTTTCAGATCTCACAGATTCAAACGCCTGGTTGACCTTTCACGTAAGAAAATATTAGTTGTTTTGCTTTCTCAGCACTCAAGTAATGACATCCTGTCTCCCCCCATTAATCTCCTCTACTTTTCTGAGGCATTGAGAACATCTATGTATTTTAGGTAGGAAGAGGAATTTAATTTGGTAAAAAGACAACTATACACTTCCATACGCAATTTACAAAGAATATCACAGTTATACACAAGCACAAAGCATCAGTTTCTATTACAAAGGACTTACTCTTCATCAAATAGCACAATTATAGCCTTTTAAGACAAACCATCTTACTTTTTCCCTATCACAGAATAGTTTGGGTTGGAAAGGACCTTTAAGATCACCTAGTTCCAATCCCCTGCTATGGGCAGGGACACCTCTCATTAGACCAGGTTGCTCAAAGCCCCATCCAGCCTGGCCCTGAATGCCTCCAGGGAGGGGCATCCATAACCTCCCTGGGCAACCTGTTCCAGTGTCTCACCACCCTCATAGTAAAGAATTGCATCCTGATATCTAGTCAAAATGTATCCTCTTCCAATTTAAAGCCTATATTCAGGCTTGTTGCTTTACTAGAAAGATTCTAAAGTCTTTGCCACCATACCATTACAGCACTTCACCATTATGTCAGTTTCATGAGAAACAGAGCTTTACGAAGGTCAGGAAATACTGTTTTTCCTATTCAGCACCTGAGATGCCATACAACCATGCACAGCACACAAGCAATTAGTGCTGAAACAGGCAATTCATTTAAAGAGTCTCCCAGTTTCCAACATTTGCTTCACTGTGTTGAAGCTTTGTAAGCTCAGACTCATCGTTTGCTTCATGGAACCAAAACGGCACCAAAGCCATACACTTCTCCACCCTCACACTTAAATCACATTTGACATAATAGGTCATGTCTGCACTGTTTTTTAAGAGGACGATTCCTTAATCAGCCAGAAGAAATTCAGTTGTGCAACAAAAGACTTGCCTTACACCTCTCCCTAACAGCAGATTAAGCAATCAGAGAAACTCCTCAGGTCTCCAGGTATCAGGACAGGCACAGCCCTCCTCCCGGCTCTGGACAGCAGTCTCCCCCCGCAGCCCAGAAAAACGAGATGTTTCCCATAGGCAGACTGTAGAAATAAAACGTATTTCACTAATAAGTCACCACAGATTAAATTTTATCAGTAGGGGAGCAAACTTTCTTTGTGAACTACCTGTCACAAAACAGAAGAAAAAGAATAGGAAATATAAAAAAAAAAATCTTGCACATTCTAAGAACATATAGTTTAAGTTGGTGGGGGGAAGGAAGTTTACCCTAAGCTTTAAATTCTGCCCTGCCAACACTGAGGAAAGTAGAAATAACTTTACGGCATTAAAGCTGAACTTAAGTAAATTTATGATTTTTACCTTTACAATAATCATTTCTATTTAAAAATAAAGGCACCTTACCTAAACATTGTAATATAAGAAACAGACCACAAATCGTTTATGAGACACCTAATATTGAAAGGCTATGCTTCTCTTAAATCTGAACGTAACTATTATAAACATTAATTATATTTAACAGACACATAAAACTTAAAGTTTTCCCTGTTAAGATGATAACATACTTTCCACATATAAACATCCAACAAAACACTACCTTATGTCAGCACAGTATGCGTACATCTTTCTTCTACGTAATTTAATGATTGTGAAAGGAATGCTTTGCTACTCCATAAAAAAGGCAATGGCAAACATCTTATAATAAAATCTCACGGGTTCCTCTTTTTTCAGATCTGTAAAATATGTACTTATAGAGGAAAGAAAACATAATACTGTAATGATTTCACTCTCTTGAATCCAACTGATTAGCAGGAGTTGGAGCATTGGTTACATCAGATATCAGCCAGTTATACACCCACAACTCATTTTTGCATCTTATTTGTTTCAGAAAATTAACACAGTGATGACTAATGATACCAGCGATACTGTGTAGGATGCGTTTCATTTCCTTTACCATGAAATCATGTTTCTGTGATACTATCCTAAATGCTTAGCATTTTTACTGAAAAATATGCAGCTCCTAAATATTGTTAGTGCAAAGAGTAACTTATTACAGTGCCCACTGTACAAAATCAGACATTTATTTCCAGGAGAATTCTGAATAGTTTTATACTTATTTGAGAAACTGGGAGATGCTGCTTTGTTTCACAGTTTGTTGGAAGCTTTCAAAGCAAGCGTATGAAAAGGATGTTTTGTCTCAAGAGACAAAAAAAATCCAAAATACTCTGTTTACTGCATAGCTTTGTAAAGGGATTTGAGAACATCTATCTGTTTTCTGAAGAGGAAAAGTACTGAAGCTGCAATTTTGAATACAATATTAACTACCTACACTTCAGTTAGAACCAAATTTATTGTGCTCTCCTTCCCCGTTAATGGGTCTCTGTACTTTAGCTGCTTATTCAGTGCAAGTCTATTACAGAGGCAGTACAATAGAAGGACCAAGAATGAAGAATGTTCTAAAACAAAATCCAGAGCCTTTTATTGCAAGTTCCACTTACACTTGGATCTCTTCCTGTGGAAAAAAATAAAAACCTACTTAAAGTTGATATGCTTCCACTTCTTAAAAAAGGCTATGCTACACTTTAAACAAAACCAAACTTAATATGCTGTTGCTCTAGATGACATGGCAAACTCAAGTCTGTACAAGAGTGTCTTGATCTCAGCTGTAAGACTGGCAGAACAGCTAGGAGACAGAAGCAAGGAAAATGTCAGAAATAAAGCCACCTACATCCACAGTGAGGATCCTTCACCACAATCCATCTAATTCAGTTAGAAAAGTAACTGCAAGAAGGGATGAAAAGGCATGTTAACTCAGCAAAGGGTCATGGCTCCTTCAGCACTACAAAAGAGATTCCTCCATTTTCCCCATTTCCAGCTTGCAGTCACTATTTTCTATACTTCCATGCTGCCCTTGAACATGGGCTACTCTCTGTCCATCACTCTTCTCTAAGTACAATTCTTTAGAAACCCTGTATTTAAGAAGCATTATAATAGCCTTTCTAATCCATTTACCAGAGGTGATGGATGGGGCTTAGTAAGTAGAATTAAATCAGTCAAAAAATTATAAACTTAGCAATGGAGATGAAGATTTAAGAGAGGAGAAAGCTGAGGTGTGGCAGAGGGGAAGACTTCCTTCCTTTCAATAAAGGGTGAGGCAGAAGTATGGGAACACATCACCCTTCCCCTTAGTGCCAGTGCTACCATGTCTTTTTCTAAAAATGTCAAAGCATTCAGTTGATTTTGGTGTTACACAAGGGCTCAGAAGAACTTGGAAATAACTCCATTTTACCATCAAACATTCACCTCCGTGTGTTTCTACTTAGAGAGCCAACCCAACAATCGCGTGCCTATTTATTTTCCTAATGAAGTAATTAGTTGCCTTTCTAGCATGTACCAAGCAGTAGGCTCAGTTTCTTTGGGGAGTTGGACTACATGCAAAAGGTCACTGAAAAGATCCCCCAACAACTTGTTACACTGCAGAAACCATTTTCTTATCTTCCTGACCTGACCTGTGTTTACCACAAATGCTCTGAATTGCTTAGAGACCGAACACTGATACTGTATAACTTCAAGGGTGGGGGCGAGGGGAAAGAAACTATCTCCTAACTGCACAAATGTCCTTGTCAGCTTACCCTTTTCCTGAACATCCTGATGAATCAGACTGGAAAAGTACATTCCTGTGACGTTCAGAAAAAGTGCCATCTTCTCAAAGAATTTTCCAACATTTTGGGGTACGGCCCCCATTTCCTTCATAAACAGAAATTAAAATAGATTTTAAAGAACAACTATAAGTTTTGGAGAAAGGCATGGACATTTTTCTTTAGAGATGTGTAAAAAAAAAAATCTTCAACTGCAATTACGTCAAACAGGCTCAAAATACCAGTTCTGAACAGATTAAGTGGATGATGTCTCAACATAACTGTGTCAGTTCTTACTTTACCTCTCCTGGGAAACTCTTAAAGCACTACTAAATGTACAGAAGTAAAAACCGCTGAATGTCTGGGGCTTACCTCAAACTCCTACCATGAAATGACCCATGGAACAAGGTCCATATAAAATCAAGTACTTTCTGTGTAGATTACAGATTTAACCAAACCCAAATGGCTTTCCTCAAGAAAAAAGATGCTCAACTATGTGATGCTATATTGGCTTGGTGACTTCCACAGAGTTGTTTTCTCTAATCTATTCATGAGAAGGTTTCATTTCCCATTTGCTGTGCTCTTTCCACACTGCCATACTTTAAATATTCATTAAGCAGGAGAATACAAAATGAATCAAGTTCTACTGGAAAAAATACATACAGTCTATTGAGTAAAGCACACACATAAACACCACACAAGCCCACACTGTTTTTTCCTCTTAAAAAAATAAACAAACATGATGGGTAACTGAGTATTAAATGGCATCACTGGCAATCCTCTGACAACAGCAAGCAATAACTGGAGGCCTTTTAAGCTGATGCCTACGGCAGTATTGAAAATTCATAATGAAAAGTAGCAACAGACACTAAACACAAAAGATATTTAAACAAAAGATATTTAAAAGAGATTTAAATCATACCAATAAACATTCAAATAGGCTATTGTGGTAACTGTTCTCACAAACCCACCAATTCTTCTGCTGGACTCAATAGTCACAAATGTTTCTGCTTCCAACTAGAAAATCAGGACAGATTTGAGAGATATTAGGAGGAAGTTTTTCACACAGAGGATGGTGACACGCTGGAACAGGTCGCCCAAGGAGGTTGTGGATGGCCCATCCCTGGAGGCATTCAAGGCCAGGCTGGATGTGGCTCTGGGCAGCCTGGTCTGGTGGTTGGTGACCCTGCACATAGCAGGGGGGTTGAAACCAGATAATCATTGTGGTCCTTTTCAACCCAGGCCATTCTATGATTCTGTGATTTTGTCTACACAGCCAGCAATGGGAAAAGCAATGGAGAGAAAAGCAATGTGGAAGCAACCAGTGCTACAAGTGTACTTTTATTGTTAGGAAGTTTCTTAGTGCTGCTTTTAGAGACAGCATCCTGACTCCTTTGTGTCCTGAGAGGCAGCACAAAACACAAAGGAAAGCACACAGACTCTCTCTTAAATCTCACACCACTGACTTCTAAGCTAAACTAAACTGACTTGAAGCTCTTCATGTCTTTTACCTCATTCTCTCATTTCAAGCCCCTGCACAGTTTGCAGATCAAATGTAACAATAACCAACATAGCTTTGAAGGGAGCTTCCAATACTACTGCCATTTCAAGTGTTGATGCTCTTGGCAAGATAACCCTCTCCGAGCTTTGGACTGCCAAAGCCAGACCACTGGCAGCACATGAGCAAGGTGGGCACCACCCTGCCATTA
This sequence comes from Meleagris gallopavo, assembly GCF_905368555.1. Lineage (NCBI taxonomy): Eukaryota > Metazoa > Chordata > Aves > Galliformes > Phasianidae > Meleagris > Meleagris gallopavo. The sequence continues at coordinate 123,043,620 of NC_139404.1, forward strand.
AGTTAACCACCCTAACAGAGAGCTCATCCAACAGCCCAAATGCTAAAATTGAGAACAGTTCCGTCATGAACCAGTTTATAGAAGTGAAAAGCTGTATCTTCTTGCATCAAAGCAAACTCCTCTCTTCCCATAATCAAAACCTGGGATCCAGCAATCAGACAGAAACGTAAACACCACTCAAGCCTGAATGGTTTCTGTAGTACCGAAGAAAAACCACAAACCTTTAAGCTATCAAAAGGGAGAAAAGTTAGCTAGCATGACACTATTTTACTCCTAAACCTACTTCTAATGCATAACCTTCTTCTAAAATTTCTCAATTATCAAACTAAGCTCCGGGCCTTCCCAAAGGACAGACCTCCTTAATCAATTACGAAGCTGAGCAGAGGCTTAAAAAGAAATATTGAATGTGATTTGATGCACGTTCTAAATTGCTAGTTAATAGAAGTGTTCAAAGTATTTCCTGCGCAGCTGAGTAATTCTGCTTGTTGCTGTTGATCAGCACAGGAATATGGGTAGAGGAAAAAAAAAAAGACATTGAAGAAAATCTCACATACTATTTTTTTTAGAACTGAAGAAAGAAAGAAATATTTTGTAGGATATGGAGGACTAGATCAGAGCTCTACTTCTAAACCACAGTGTAGTAGATCCTAATAACTTACAGGTCAGTTATTCACACAATTGACTGCATTTCTGTTGAAGAAATCAGTAATTGCCAGAGATTACCACTAAATACTGGTTTCCTGGACACCAAACTTCACAGTCAAGGTTAAAAATTGCTACTGTCTATGAGTGGACAGCTAATTTGAGAGAAGCAACTGGTATTTATTTTAGAAAATGTCCTGTTTTGTCTGCTTGCAGCACTATTAATGTTTCTTCTCGCCCCCAAAAACACAGCAGCACAATGCAAATGCCTGCTCTTGAGGCTAAAGGGTAAAGAACTACTTAAAATACAATTACTTAAATGGAAATAGTAACAACTTCACTCACTACTAGAAAAATAAATTGATACAAATCACATGGAGAGGTCCTGCAGCCAATTAATAAAGAAAGTTCCCATCAACAATTTAAACAATTAAGCTAACCAAACTACTGTTCACAGCTAACCATAAAGTTACATTATACATTAGGAAAGTATAATGAAATTAAGAGAAATAAACAAGTCTGCCTGATACTGCTGCTTCTGGAAAGACAGCACCTCCAGCTGGGGCATGAATTCAGCACTGATTCAGGAGACAAGAACTCTATCTGCTAAATCAACACAACTTCTTGCAACAGTCCAGGTTTCACTTGGAAATCTTGCCGAAATACCAGCCAAGCCCAACCTAGATTAGACTGCAATGAGATCATGGCTTGAGGAGGTATTGCTGCAGGCCCCTGTAAAGCTGATATTAAAGAGGAACTTATTCAAATGATACGTCATTCTTTCTTGAAATGCATACACTACCACGTTTTCATATTTATTGATGTAACAAGGATAACGTTGACTGCAGAGCAACTTCACCGTGCTTCAGCCTACTGCTAGCACAAGAAGCGAAATGACTTTCTGCCCATCGCTCACAATCAATGTTGTGATTGACACTACAAGTTGAACATCACAGATAAGAGTCATTTTAAAGTAAAAGTAATCAAGATAACGCAGGTATGGGAGACTTTCACAAGAGTCAGAGTGCTCGGCTGTGACTTTTCATTTTCGTGAATTCCAGTCAGACCTTCCTATTCAGAGTTTGTTTCTTTAAAGAGAGGGAAAAACAAGGAGAAAGCCGCAGCCTGTGAAACTTCTAATAAAACTCCCTCAGAGCAGTCATCTCACCTTGTGTGGAAACACACAGTTTACTAGACAAAGCAGGTAAGCAGGTCTTTTCTTTCAAGATGTCAAATTAGGCAAGAACAAGCTGCCTTTGGGCAATTTTTTGGAATGTTATCGCACAGACGCAGAGATCATAAAAAATGTAAAGCATTTTTAAGGGACATTATAAAAATAGCAGTAAGCAACGCGATGACAACATTACAAGCTTTTTTTTTTTTTTTTTTTTTAAATCAGCAGCACCAGTGGCACATGGGTGGGGCAGGCATTAGGACCAGCTCTGTTTAAAGACCAAGCAAGCTGTATCACGTACCTCTTTTACTCCGTGCCTCTGCCACAGCAACAACAAAAAAGGAAAGGAAGCAAAACACAGAAAAAGGCTCTCGGTTCTCAGGTGAACTCGATATTCTACCTACCTGGCTCAGGATGCCCTCCAGGCCCCATTTCAGCCACGGTGCTCCCAGGAGCCAGGGACGCCCGCTCCTGCTGCCTGGTACCCAGCACAGCAGCGTGACTCCAGGCTGACCTCTCCCTACACTGTGTGCACGCAGCGTTTTTTGTCCCAACATTCCAGTGGCTGCACACATGCTTATCTCCCTGCTGAGACTGAAAACATAGAGTTTCTCCTGCTTAGCGTGCCTTTCCCTCAGCGATTATTGGTAGTTTGGTGGATCAAAGGACGCTACGAGCTTGAAATCTACTCAATTAAAACAAGAAATTCCCAAACAGCTTTTGCACCACCACTTTCCTTACAAGTCCCCACGATACTTGTTATTAAAAGTTCCCTCCCTGCTAGCTAGTAAAGTAGCCACAAAACCAGGGAAACAAATGTCAAAGTTTGCTATGCAGAAAGCACTGCAAAATGAACAGCTGAAACTTTTTCATTAATTTTTCAGCTACAGCATTTTCTTATGCTACTTCTCAGATGGTTCTGGCAGTTGTCCCATACAGAGCAAAGACAGCAGGAAATGTTTACACCACACACTTCCAACATTAACATAAAGGTGCAAATTTCTTCAAAGGCTGACCTCGCTTTAGAGATGGCGGTGAGAAAGGAGAAGGGAGAATTTTAGAAATCCCCCTTAAGTAGCTGCTATCTGAAACTCCATTTGCACCTTGTCACATTCCTCTCCTTAAAAAGTGGCATTTCACATCATACGCCTTCCGTCTCCCAGAACAGCTCCAGACTTCAGCGAGATGAGCTCAGTATCCACTTCACACTCAGACATGGTTCAAACAAACAAAATCAGTGTTTTTTCACTGAGGTTTTGAAGAATTCAGACCAGTACTGCCACAAGCCTATTCAATAAAGGATAAAGGATTAAACTTGCCACAGGAGAAGAGCATGCAGCGACAAAGTGGCATTCCCCTTTTCTGTGGTGGCCTAGCGATCTGCCCTTCCACACAGGAAAATGCAAGTTGAGGGACTGCTTTAATCACCTGGTACAAATTATTCTTCCCAGTGGTTTTCCGCCACTAGAGGCTGTAGAGAATAAGCAAAACACACACCAACACGGGTGGGCAAAAATGAGTGGAAGATTTTGCACTTGAAGACTTTGGAGTCCTGGCGATACAGGAGGGACAAGCTTAAGTCAAAGGTTTCACACCTAGCCTGCTATGCTTGCTTCCAAAACATGCAAATGAAAATCCACCCCAAAACCTCAGGCACAAGGATAGCATAGAAAGGCTGTCTCTTTGCCCGAGGTCAGTAGCGATGATTTCAGGAGATAGAGGGCTGTGGTTCCCCTTCATTATTACTTGAGTAACAGACCCAGATGAAAAGGTTCCCATCCCCAGACACTTCTTCCCACATACCACAGCCACATCCTCATGCCACAGATATTTAAAGCCTGTTACTTAATACCTAAGCAACATTATGAATAAGTATCACTGATCAGCGTTTAGATGTAGCGCTAGTTAGCCCTTACCAGAATGGAGGAATCATTGGATTTGGCACTTGATAGCTCCCAGACACATAGTAAGTGGCTCTTTTCTCCTTCCCTCAAATGCCTGCATTTTGATATTCTGTAGCTCAGGATACCAGTAAGTGGCCAACAGATGCAGAATCACCTCTTAGCACACACATTTGTCAGACTATTGCTGCTTGGAGAAAGAGATCTAGAACAAAATCTGAAGAGACCTAATTTGAAAGTCCTCTCTAAAGTAATGCCAAGAGGGGAAGAAAGGAATCAATTGGAAAATCCACAATGAAACAAGCAGAAAAATAAAAACAGAGTAATTTCTGCTGTGGATAAGACAGGACTTGTTAGAGGTCAACACTTCTCATGTGCTTCTAACAGGACTTGCAGACCAAGAGCATACATTTCTTTCCTACAGATCTGGAGCCAAATGTTTTTCTGACGTGGATTTTTTTTCTTTAAATTCCATATGGATCCATTTCAATGTGTTTCTGATTGTGTGACAAGAAAGTTGTCGTAACAGGAAAACCCAGCAGTTACTGAGAACGAGGATTCTGCAGGCAAAGTGCATCCAGATGAAAATCATTTTCCAGAAAATATTTATTTCTTTAACTTATGCCCAACACACTGAGATTAAAGCTGTAAGTACACAAGGATTTACAAAAAAAAAAACATGAAAAAAAAGCCAGAAAGTGCCTCAGCAGCCTCCCCCTCCCCCTGCCTTTGGAGCATGGATTTGGTCACTATCCACAGACCTTTTGTTTAGAGAAGGAGGGAGATGCAAAAGGTCACCCTAATTGTTTTCCACGTGCCAGGGGGGCAGGGGCAGAGAAAGCCCGGTGTCAGCACGGCGGGTTCCAGACCCCGCTCTCTCCTTCAGCAGCCGAGGCCCACAGCCGGGCTCCCTCGCCAGGCTTTCTCCACAGCCCGGCTGCCAGCGCTCGCACCTACTTCACAGAGTGTTAATGAGAAACAAGACCGTGCCCTCGAAGCTCCAACCGAGCAGCAGACTGACGCTGCTCAACAACCTGTTATCCTAAATCCTCCCTCGACGCACCCCGCCGAGACGGCTCAGCACCCGGCGCTCTCAGAGCCAGGCGCTAACGGGAACGCATGCCCACCGCAGCACCTGCGTCGTCGGGAAGCGGCCCGAGAGCGGGCAGAGCGGCCAGGCCGGGCCCTCAGCCACCGCCGCAGGTGCGGGCCCAGCCCCGGCTCGCCGGCGCCGCGGGGCAGCAGCGTCCAACATGGAGCCGCACCTCCCCCCTTCCTCCCTCGCCCTCCGCCTCACCTTGGTGATGATGAGGGGCTCGCCGTGCTCCCGTCCGCCTTTCAGCGTGAAGCCCCAAGGCGCGCCGCCGGTCAGCAGCACCTCCACCAGCCTGTAGCCCTCAGCCGCCCGCTGCTCCACCATCAGCACCACGGGTTCCACCAGCACGGCGCTGGGCAGCCGCTCCCGCCCGCTCCGCAGCCCCACGTCTTCCATGGCGCCCCCGCACCGCCCGTCGGGGCCGGGGCTGTACCTCTACCGGCGGCCGCCCGCCCTGCCGCTACCCGCCCCGCAGCTCCGGCCGGCCCGGCCCCATCGGCGGTCAGAGAACTGTCCCCGCCCCCGCCTCCTCCCTCAGCCCGGGGTATTGTTTCACGCCGATACCGGAGCCCGGCGGCGGGGGACCGGCTCCAACTTGTGGCAACTTGGGACGGCGGGAGGAGGTTCCGCCGCTTCGCACCCCGCGAAACCCGCTCTGCGTGGCGGGGAGCCGCTCTCCTCTCGCTCTCCGGGGTGAGGAGGAGCGGCCCCTGGGCGGCCAGCAGACAAAGGCAGCGGCGAGGGGTCCGCCAGCCAGCCCCGTGCTCAAGCAAAACGGCGAGCAGGTGGAGCCCCGCCGCCCCAACTCGGGAAGGGGCAGCTCGCGGCCACGGGACTTGTGCCCTCGCGGTGCCCGGCGGCGGGAGGGAGCGAGGACGGGGGGAAGGAGTTGCTTTCTGCAACGGTGTTGGGGGAGGGCTGGGTGCTGGAGCCGGGCAATGTGGAGGGCAGAGCAGCGCGGAGGGGGACGAAGGGGGCAGCCGGGGGCGGTGCTTGCCCACGGCCCCGCCCTGCCGCTTCCCGCCCCTTAACGGCTCCGCCACCTGCGGGGCGGGAGGAGTCTGGATCTGACCACGCTGCCCCTCCGCGACCCTCTAGCGGCGGCTGTGTGTCCGGGCGGGCTGAGGAGGCACTGAGGGACTCGAGTCAGCAGTCGGATCGGGATAGGGCAGGTAAAGAGTGCCGGTGGGAAACTTGCAGCGAGAATACCAACAGCCTAAACTGAAACACTCTACTGTGACCATTTGGCTGGAGTTTGGGAGCGCCAGTGCACAGCTGTCATTTGCTTCTCACTACCAGACAGGTGAATCGAAGACACACAGGAAAGTCTGTGTGTTGTCTTCTGAGAGAGTAGGGAGTCTCAGCGTTCTTCCACGTGTGAGAAATGGTCTCAGGAAGGTGCACAGGGTAAACAGTGGGATTTCACACAGGTTGCTTCTAGAAGTGGCCATCATGATCATCAAGGCTGAAAAAGACTGATAAGATCATCTAGTCCAACCATCAACCCTTCTCCACTATGCCCATCTACCATGTTCCTCAGTGCCATATCTGAATGTTTCTCAAACACCTTAGAGACAGTGACCCCACCGTCTCCCTACGCAGCCTGTTCCAATGCATTGACATTCTTTCTGAGAATAAATGTTTCCTAATATCCATCCTGAACCTCCCCGGCTACTTAAGGCCATTCCCTCTCATCCTATCACTGTTACTGGGGAGAAGAAGCCAACCCCCACCTCACTACAACCTCCTTTCAGGTTGTAGAGAGCGATAAGGTCTCCCCTGAATCTGCTCTTTTCCAGACTGAACAATCACAGTTTCCTCAGTGATGATGTATTCTGACTCACTAGCTGCTGTTTCAGTTTATTTATTCCTGTGGTGGGTGTAGGTAAGCCCAGTAAAATTCCTCAGAAAACATCCAGTCTTGCTCTAAAGACAACATTTTTCTTTAATACCTGCAGATATTACCTACAGAACAGTTCTTAATACACAAAGAAAGAACTAGTTTCAGAGTTGAGCAGCAGCAGACTGGAGGATATACAGGCAGGAGAGAAATACTTGAGGGTGATTGGCCATGGAGAAGGGCGCCCAAGTGGCTGCAACTCATACATAGTTCCTGCTGAGTCCTAACTTTACACCAAACCCTCTGTGTTGCATGACAATGTATGAGGCCTCAAATAACTTGCAGATCTCCATTCAGATTTGTTTTCTAATTCTTTTCTGCTACATAGACAAATGCTGTTTTTAAGAAAAAAAAAAAAAACAAAAAACCAACAGCAAAAGCAACGCAGGTAATGGGAAATACAGTTTTCTCTGTATCCTGCCTCCAGTTGTTCTTTCATCTGAGGCAGTCTTCTATTATGTTTGTATAATGCATATCAGATTGTCCACGCAGCAATTTGTATACTCAGCAATCCGTAGCTAGAAGTTTTAAAGAGCTAAAATGTACAATTCAGTAGCTGCTGATGAAAGATGCACACCGATAATTTGAAATTTAATGTATCCCAAATTATGCATACTGAAATGAAATTGAAATGCAATAGCATACATACAGATGAGAAGAGCAAATTGTTCTTTCACAGATGTCTTCCTTGCTTGTATCCCCTCATCATGAGCTGCCAAACATTAGTTCTTCTTCATCTGGAACTTTTTATTGTCTGTAAGAAATTACAGAGTTTCATTACTATTCTACCTTTTGGACTTAGTCTTATAAAGCCAGTGTCGATGATATCTGGAGCAGATTTTAAAACTGGGGCATCAAGAGTCTGGAACTATCTATACTGAAGATTCCAAAGGAAAACATTCAGACACTGGGTTTGGTTTTGGTTTTGTTTGTTTGTTTGTTTTTCCTTTTCTCTTTTACTGTTATAAAAGGAAAGCCAAGAGACCCAAATATAAAGTTCCTCATGCATGTAAGTTTTGCCAGATCAAGGCAAGATGTGTTCTCTTGTTATATCAGTCACATTTTTCTTCACATCTTTTATATTCTCCTTCTCTGTGGGATTTGAAGCTTGTTCAGAACCCAGTTGGAGAGCTGTACTTGTGCTATTCTTAAAATATTGTGATAATTTTATTTCTTGAATTTCTGTAGCTTCTGCCGGCCTTCTTAGGTTTTCATTTTAGCCATAAAGAACAAAGGATTTAGTAAATGCATACTGAAATCATAGTTTTCTTTTATATAACAGTGCCAATGTAGCTATGTTTGTCTAATAAAACCCTCAAAGTCTTTTAGCTTTTTCACTTAAATCTTGTTTTCATTTGTCAAGTGTTGCCTGAATATACCAGTGTTAGCAATAGGGGAATGTGAATGTGTAGAGGCAAGTAGCTGACTTTTTTGTGCTGAGGACAGAGCAATGACCAATATTATATGACTGGTATTCCCCTTCTGTGCCATTATTACTATCAAAGCTACTTTACAGTGATTAAAAAAAAACCTCTCTCAAATACCTCCTCCTTCCATGCAAAGGAGCTATCAAACTTTATTAAGCCATGCACAAGCTCAGTTTTTGAGTCCCCTTCTATTACAACAAAAGCTTTCTGCAGTGAACTCTACTCCTTCCACAGTACTTCTGTATTCAGACTTTGAAGTTTAATCTATGATCAGACTTCGGTATTTGAAGCTTAATTAATAATTTCAAGTGAAGTTTTGTTATATAGGGTTTATTAAGTTTTCTTTCTGTTGCACACATTGCATACCTGTTCCTTGCTTAGTCCTTGAGCCTGCCAAAACTGTGAACAGATTCCTCTATGGTAGGTTTTTGTTTTAACAGTCTCAAACACAATATGCTGTCAAGACACAGCCTATTTCACCTTTATGGATATAAACCACATGTCTTTTCCTTAAGGCATTGAATTGTGCAGGATATTTGCAGAATGACTGTGGAATAGCTATTATACTTTCCATCATTGTGCTGGAGCCTACAATACTGGCTGGTTTTGGTTTGGGTTGGTTTGTTTTTTCCCCCAGCAGTGGAGACATCTGAAAGCATCAGAGGCTTCTGCTTCACGTTCAACAGAGTAAAGACCTGAGGTGAGTTAAGCCTTTGCAATTACCCACTGTTTATTACCACTGCTTCCTTGGATCTTACTACCAAACATTATAGTTAGGTGAGGAGACAAAGCACATCTACCTCAGCCATTTGAAATAGAAAATTGATGCCCTAGGACATGCATAGTTCATCTACAGTTTAAGCTGAGATACTAGGGTATGAAACAGAACAGATGGGCCACGATACAATTTCCTTCAGCTCATTTAAAGAGACCTCCAGCAGAGAGTCTGAGCTGACTCGTACACATTGTCAGTGGCATTTGCCAAAATGGCCTCTCTGCTAATTGTGCCAACACATCTTATTCCACTTAATCAGCTACAGAATTGCTGTAATCACCAGTGGTGGAAGAAATGTTGATGCACAGACATGTACCTATATTGTGATATCTACAGTGAAGATGGAAGAATTTAAAAATGCTTTCTCTAGGGGCTAGAATTTTGTGAGGATACTATGAATCCAGTGAGATTGCTGACAGTTAAAGGGATAAAATGGATCACCAGGTTTGAACTATGGACTTATCTTATTCCTAAAGAGTTCTCTGGAGATGTCAATTCCACTGGCACAAAAATTTATAACATAAATGTTGAAATCTGTAGGGTTTGTAAGCATATGTTGTACGTACAGCAAAAATGAATTCTTTGTAATGTTGATGGGATGTTTAATGAAACATACAGTGAAACTTGAGTGTCTTTGAAAATAACCATCGCAAAGACCAAAGTAGTGAAATAGTGATAGAAGTTCTTGTATAGAAGTGGATGTAATTTTCTATAAAATAATTCAAGAGGTGGCAAGCTGCTGGCAGTTTACTCTGGAGTCTGAAAGTCCTGAAACCTGGAGAAACAGGTTATGTAGCAGCCCAAGAGACAGACAGACATCCTGGTATAGCTGGAAACCAGGAGGGTTTATTTTGGAAAACTGCCATCTTCCTTCTGATGAATTCAACATAATCATGCTGTTCTGCTGGACACTTTTAATTTCCACAAATGATCTATTTTCCCAGAATGAAATTGAAAAATCCCTGTTGGATGTCTCCTTTGTGATTTAGACACTTTAAAAAGCTTTCCCAAGTGTGTCTTGTTTCTCTTGTATTGCAAATAAGGTTTCATCAGCTCATAATTAATGCTGGACAAACCTTCAGAAGTTCTTAATCTTTCAGAGAAATATTCAGATACGTGTTGACTTTTTCAGTTCTTTACGAAGAAAAAAATAGTTCAATGTTCTTTTTCTAGGACTTTTTATAAAGGTAGAATTTGTGAAAGAATAGTACTTCACATGAAATTCTGGTATGTCTATCCTCTGAAGGTTTTGATTCAAAATTTTTTCAGTTCTTACTCTGAGTACTGGATCTTGAGACGTGGACTGCTTCCATAGTAAAGTAAACCGTGAATTTAGCAACGTCTAGATGTTAACTTCAGAGCTAAACTTAGGACAGAGAAGTCTCCGTGTTCCTACCTGCAGTGCTGAATCAATGACAGCCAAAGTGAGAGGAATTAACTCAGATTTGCCTGGATTTGCTCTGTTCCTGTGCCTAAATTCAACTGCAACAGACTTGTCTTGGAAAGAGTTGACTTAGAGCAGGCACAGACAGTGTGTGAGCTGCCAAGAACACAGGCAGTCAAAAACACAGGTCGAGCTTACTCCTGAACTCTTTTTGTTTATCACTGTACCCTCAAATTGCATCAATAAAGTCCTGTAACAGTCCTGCTGTCAAAGATCCTCAGTCTGGTTTCATCATAGCAAGGAAACCTTTACTGGACACCAATGATGCACAGAAGCAGCATGTACAAAACACCAGAAGGGATGCAAATAAATTTTGTACCTAACAAGGGCATAATTGGAACACAAGACCACTGGTGTAGATAGGCTCTTCATGTTCATAATGTCTTAGTTTTCAAGCACTGGAGCATTATCAGGAAGCCAACCAGTGCAGCCTTTTTGCAGTTGTGCAGTACTGTGTGAACACACTAGTGGCACATCATCACAAATGCCTAGTACCTCAAACAATTTTCTGAAGGTAAGAGAGCTCACTGTGGAACAAACTGTGACTGTGAATGACCAAGAGAAGAAAACACATAATTTGCTAACAATAATATTCTCAGTTTAGCTCCTGAGAATGATTAGACCTATAGACAAAGGAGACCACCACAGATTCCTATAATCCATAACATGCTTCAAGAGTTAACATTTACATGATCTTGCAAGATTACAAGATTAGAAATCAAATAAAAGAATAAAAGGAAAAGAGCTACTCCTCCCATGGTAGCAGAATCAGAAGACAACATAAAGCTAAGAAGAACAGGTGAACAGGTCACCAGATTTCCCTGGGGTTTTTGCTGGCAGTCAAATTCAGGTACAGGTTAAGTAGTGTGCAGGGCCATGGTGCATCTGCTATCTATATACATCTTCCAGTTGCTGCATCAGGACCCTTTGTCAAATCGTATTACAGGATATCAGGCAATAATTTTATAAATACACTGAACAGCAGGGTAAGAGCATGCAGGTTCAAACATGGGTAGTCTGTGCTGTTCGTGCTATCGTTTCTAACTAGGCACTGCCTGGACATAGTTTTGGGGATAACATGGAGCAGTGATTGTTACGCTGTGGATAAAGCCACACTTTTTGAAGAGAGTTTTGGAAGAGATTCATCAGTATGTGCGTATATACATGCATGATATACATATATTTTGTCTATATATATGTGTGTATTAAGAAGTTTTGTCATCATTTCAGTGAAGCACCATCTGTACCTTTTATTCTTACTGCTGCATTACTATCTTTGTGCTTTAGGAAATGTTTTTCATTGTCCATCCTCCTTGACAACACATTGTGTACTAACATTCTCTGTACAAATGGCGCTGTGCCACGTGTCCTTACACAGCAAAAAAATGGCACTGCCCCATTTTAATTACATTTTTACAATTTTAATTGAGCAATGTAGCCTCCGAGGCTGACAAGCAGTCTTTAATGCATTTGAACTCTGATATTAGAGCATCGTATATCTAAATTCTAGTCATTTTTGTAATACAAAAATACTAATGTGCTATTTGTTTGAAGCAACTAATAAGAATTCATTGTAGAATCCCAATTAATAGATAGAATTTGATTTTTGTTACTACTGTTAAAAAGCACCTCCTTTCTGTTGTATTCATGTTCACCGTGGGAACATAATCGTTTTATTTAGACCTACCTTATGTTATGAAGAATTTAACTGAAGTGTGACTAGGAGTTTTGAGGCTGAAGTGAAAGCCACTGGAAATTGAAAATGTTTTTCAATTAAATTAAAAAAAATAATTATTCAACCTTTTGTTAACTTTGTGAAAATTCTGATGTTAATGGGATCACATTTGTCAAATTAGAAATGGGCCAACTTTACACAGTTTTCTAGGCCAGGCTGGATGGGGCTTTGAAAAGCCTGGTCTAATGGGAGGTGTCCTTACCAATGGCAGGGGGGTTGGAATAAGATGATCTCTAAGGTCCTTTCCAACTCAAACCACTCTATGATTCTATGATTCTAAGATGAGAGCTGGAACAGAGGTGATCAGGGAAAATGCCAGCAGGAGGATTTCAAGCGTTCTGCCTGCAGCTGTGAAATAGGCTTTTTAAAAGGTAAATAAAAGCAAGAGTTCAGAGAGAGCAGGAAAGGCCTTGTAATCTACAATTTTTCACTTGGACTTTGTCTTCATTTGCTAGCAAACACCAAACAGGCCTTCCTTTTTTTCTGCCTGTCGGCCATATGTAAATAAATCTCTGGGTACATTCTATAAATAGCCACAACTCCTTCATTACAAATGGCCTTTTTGCTCTCAGCGTGGTTACACAGAACCTGAACCTTGTCGAGGTGGAGGTCATAGCATCTTGTGAGCGTACATCTAAACACGAGTGCAGCATGAGGCCGTTAATAGCAGCACTATAGCGGGGTGCCCTGAAACATCAAGTGTGCACGAGAATCTAGGTTCTAAATGTAGGAATTTAGAAATAACGCAGAAATATAAGGCCAATTTGCATGTGCCAGGGAATACACAGGGGCAGGAACTCTTACTGTGCATATCACCTCCCCATAGACTGCCATGACCTTTTACACTAAAGGAATAGAAATGCTCTCTTCTTTTTGGAGTCTAAGGCAGGGAAGTTCCAACAGCTGATGGGAGATTTGAGGAAATCCTACTAAGTCATACAAATGAGAAAAAATGTCAGTACTCAGGTTATTTTTCCTGGTATAAGCCTTTCTAAGTTGAAAGGTTAAGGCTGCTGCAGGAGACTGCTTCATTAACCTGGATTTTGTCTCCAGGATAGAGTTTACTCATGGCGGTGAGGCATTGTTAGTAACATCCTGAGGAAACAGGATGAGTTTTTTTTTTTTATTGCCCATCTTCTGTGAGAACTCTGCTCCTGTTACAGCTCCAAAGGTTAACTTTTTTTGAAAATCTGAATTACGGAGCAGTAGAGATACACAGATGGTTTCTTTCAGAACACTGCATTTTCTGAAGCAGTTTCAGGATCAACAAACTTCTTGTGGTTGCGGTCCCAGGAAGCACCTGAGGGAGCCAGTCTATTATGTAATGTATTGAATAGCCCTGCTGCTCATCAGAAGATCATACCCAGTAAGGTACTTGGATGCTGAGGGGTTGGTCTCATTTCTTTTTCCACTCTAGGCTGGGAAGGTCATCTCTAACATGGAAGTCATGATCTTCAGAATGGAAAAGTCAAGAGTGATTCCTGCACTATCACGTTTCTATTCTTACTGTTGAGCTTCTTCTTGATTCCCTGAGCCAGCATGCCTTTGAGCTTCCTGCTCCTTTGAGAAACTACCAGACAACAATTTGCAGAGCAAGAGGTTGCAGCTTTCCTTCAAAGTTGCTGCAAGGTTGACTGCCAGTTGTGCAGCCATTGTTAGGGACAGAAATCCAGTGATGCTTGTGGGATTTCAGAGAGGAGCAACAGCTAGACACTGAGCTCTGTACCTGAGCTGTACACTTGGACTTTCAGAATTTTCCCTTCAACATTTGGCTACAGTGTTTACCAAGGCCATCTTACTGTCCATAGCACACTGACATTTTTAGCGATAAAATTTGCAGATCCTTAGAGGCTTTTTTTTGCATTCCAAGTACTGTGAAATTAATTCCATAATATATTTTGATCTGGATACATAGACTGACCTGGGAATAGAGGTTTTATGAGATTATTTTCTTGCTCTAATGGGCTTTGAAAATTTTACTTCAGGTAGCAGAAGATACACTCTAATGGAATCCCACAGTCTAACAACTGTGATAAGGATATAAGAATATCTCATCTAATTTCTCTTGAAGGAACCAACATTTCTGAAAAAGAGTGTGGAAGCTGTGGTGCCTAGGGAGTCTCCTGAAGGTACTGAGGACAGGGTAGACATTCAACATCCTTGTGGATCAGGGTACTGCCTGCATGCTTAGAAACATTAAGGTCTGATTTTCAATATCACTTTGTGTGAAAAGGATAATATTTTTTTCTTTTCACAGTCTTTTTCAGCAGGCAGTTCCAATGCAAGCTGTGTCTTATATTGTCTGTGTAGGTGTGGGACAAGGTCTTACTTATTACACAGCAACAAAATTGAACAAAATATTGCTGGGAAGGTTCAACTTCTACTGCCATTCCACCAACATCCATCTCAGATGCTGTGGGCAAACATAATAAAATAGGAGGCATCACTTTTACAACATCTCTAATATAAAGATGACAATGATTAATGACGGAATTTCTCCAGAAATGTGGCCACAAAATCTGTCTTAATGCAAGTTAAAAGACTAATATTCTCAACACTGGCATAGAGAATTGGAGATTTTGTACTTCCAATCTCTATTTTTTTTTTCCTTCAGTTTATGAATACATTTTTTTCTATTCAGTTACTTCATTTTTCAGCCATATAAACCTTATGTATTTAATGCAGAAGAGGCACAGTTTCCATAACAAATTAGCATATGCTTGTTCACAGAAGTAAAGTAGGATAACATTCTCCTGGAGAAGGTGTATAAGAAGTGAATAAAATATATATAATATGATTTCTTTCGTCAAATACGCACACTTATTTAGCAGTTCAAATGTACACTAATTTTGTTTATTTATGTTTTTATTCTTAAAGGAAACAAAATGAAAAACATTATGCAGTGAAAACACATTCATTTTTATCCTTTTATAATAATGTTTACCATCCTTAAATGTAAATTAGTGATTTACACCTATCTACTTATATTCAAATTACAGAGGGAAAGGAGTTAAACCACTGTTTTTCTTCTAATTCTTTCAGTGTAACCTGTAGCTGCTACAATCATGACAGATGTTACACTCAATATCAATTTTGATATTCCTGCCTAAATTTACAGAAAGCAGAAATAATCAAGTATGGATTTCCCAATTCATTTCATTTATGCATTGAGGGAAATTCCAGTTTAAAAACTAGGTCTAAAAATTTGTAATGGTACTAATGGAAAGAACTGTAAAAAGTGCTATAAAAAGTAGTCAAGTTTCTTGTAAGGTAAATCTAGTTGCTGAAGGCCTGTGCAGATAAAATGAACTGTGCTAAGCATACAGAATATTTATATGTTCAGAGAGCATACTGCAGATTCTGTTGGGAAGGTCATGACTGGTTTTATTGCATCCATTCAGCTTGCAGACAGGCGTACCTTTCATCATGCCAGGTAATGTCTGTAAGATCAGTAAAGACTCAAGATCATGAATCACCGATAAAATAGAGTTTTTGTATTTGCAGAGTAACAAAGATCTTTATTGGGAGCTTTAATGGAGGCAGAGATTCACTGAATTGTACACATACATAATGTCTCTACGTCAATACATTTTCTTCTGCTTTCTTTACCTTAATTAAGTCCCAGTCTTAATTAAAACAGTGATTAAAATATCTGTATCTGCATACTCAAGCATAAGATATACCACACTCCTAAAGAGCAGAAACACATGCCGGTCGTATTTTTGTAAACCTTTTGTTTTCCTTTCGAGCCAGACAAGGCTGTGTTTCATCTTAACGATGCACACAGACTGTACCTCAGAAGTGGTATTTCCTGGGTCCAAGGGGAGTGTGAGTGGGTGTTTCTGAAAGCTGTGCATATGGAGTATGTACTTGTTTTCCTTGTAAGGAGTGCAGGAGTGCTTTCTCATTCTTGGATACATTGCTACAAATATGTAAAAACGGGACTGGAACTTTCAATATTGGGCAGTGTATTTGCTCCACACATCTGTTTGACTGTTTTTTAAAATGACCACTTTAATTTAATGTTTCATGTCCATTTGCTAATGTTTTTCTTCAAGCTACTGCATTCAGTTATTTGAGACACAGCCTTGATGCAGAAATGAGATCAGTTTGGTACCAATGACGTCAGTGGGAACTATGTCCATAATTTCCAAGGAAAGGGATCTAGGAACTATGGTTGAAGCAGTATTGAATACCAAATAATGTTCCTCAGCAAGGCAACGTAATTCTTCTCTTTCTGCTCGTTCTTTTTTGTTTCTTTTGCTGTTGGCCCTGGCTTTTATCCTCTCATTTTCATAATCATGTGAAGCCAAAGTAATCTCAGGTATAAGGCTGCCAAACCAGCTTTGGATTTCTGTGACTGTTGTGACTCTTACGCTTTGAGTGCAACAGTGAGGGCCAGATTAGCTCATTCTTACCAGCTGAGATGCTGGGCGGCTCATTAGTTTGGCTGATCCGTCTCCTATTTAGCCTCAGATGTTCCCGTGTGAAGACATGTCTGCTTGCATCATGGCAGGTATCCATTCACTCATTTATCACTTTATTTTCTTTTCATATCCATTCTGCCACAGGTCACACTCCTTGCTTCCAATACAAATGTGAAGTGAAAAAAATCACATAACCACTCTGTAAGAAAATGTGTGATCAAATCCTGAGAGAGTAGGAGAGAAGTGACCTAGAAGAAGTAGTTAAAAAGCAGTCCTCTACTCAAAGAAGTAAAGAATAAGATCAGGGTGCACAGCTGGCAAAACTGTTGAGAGAAAGGGGGAGCCAGATATAAAAATTACCCTCCACGGTGTAAGTCTGCAATTGAGAAATGCAAGTGATTTTGAAGTGGCCGAACAAAAGAGATAGAGAAGTCAAAATAATTAAGTGGTAAATTCATACGGCCAACCTAGAAAAACATAGTCAGGAGCAATGGAAACAAATGATAAGCAGAAACAAGCAAAGTACACTAAACATTCCTATCTGGAAGCCAGGACAAATAGCCAGGATAATGACTTGACTCATTTTCAAACATTTTTAAAAAGGAGAAGGACAACAGGAATAGTGAGGGAAACAAGAAAATCAGAGAAGCAGTGAAAGGCTTCAATGGAGCAGTTTCACTTTCTGCCTAATAATCTAAAAGTAATACTGCTCGATATACAGATCAGGCAAACTAAAGCAATCTTTCAATGAGAGCAAGCATCATCTATTTTAATATATATGTATTTGCATTGTATATGTGGTATACAATGGCTTTAAGTAATAATGTATCTGTGGGATGTTTTTGATTTTTGTTCTTTAGTAGCTCAGGAACCAGTTCCTTTCTAATCAATTTTAGTAGTTTCTTCCAGAATGGTTTTTAGTGCTATTGTGAATTTACCAGAATCTGCATGAAAGTAAAACTGCAGTCATTGTCTTCTAGGCAGTGATTTGTAGGAGCAAAAGGAGAGCATTTTCTGTTACGTTTACTGATATCAGAGCTAGCCAGGTGATTGCAGTGCAGGATCTTGTCAGAGAGGTAGCAGCTCCATGCACTGCTGCTTCATCTGAGAGAGAACAATGTCCAAGGAGCCTCAGACCAACAGAGAATAGATATTTTTCACCTCAACAAGAAGATGTGTTTTGGAGCAGGGCAATCTGGTTCACAACCTTGCTGTCTCCAGTATGTTTTTTGTGTGCGTGATAGTAGCAGCACATAGGAATCTGGATCACTCACCTATCTTCATCCGTAGATGAACAGTGAAATCTCTGAGTGCTAGAAAGCAGCAAAAGAATCCTGAGGATCATTCATCTTCTAGCTCATCTACTGTACAAGGCAGTAAGTATGCCTCAGTCCCTGTTACAGCCAGCAGAGCCTACTCAGCCATGCAGCTTACCATGCACATTGGTGGTGGGAAGAACTGAACAGCTGTTGGCTAACCCTAGGCTCTGGAATTGGTGGACAGAGATCTCTATAGACTGCACTGGGAGCAGAGGCACTTGCTGATGTGTGGACAGCTAACATCCTGTTCTTTGGATGCTGCAGCGTGGGCAGGGCTGGTGCATCAAGACTGACTTCTCTGCTGTAGGCAAGCTTACTGACTGAAGCTTGTGTTTCATAATGACTATATACACAGCATCCCTCTGCCACTCATTCAGGTGTTGTAATTTCTGCTAACATATAAACAAGGGCATTAGAAGATAAGAAAAATATCATTAGGCCATTTGTTCTTATAAGGACTAATTATAATATCCACAACAGTTATTTAGCATCCAGTTCACTTCACCTATGCTCACTTCTGTATTTCCTCAATGTGTTCCTATAAACACAGTTTACAGAGGTGTGAGGTCTGACGTAGGGCATTTGAAATTTGTCTGAGAGGGGAGAGTTAATTTTTGTATTTGTGACTGTATTTTCTGCAACATCTAATAGGACTAAAGGATATTCTTAACTTGAAAAAACAAATATGTCAGGTCAAATTTCTGTTTTCATATTAAACCCTTACTAAAAAGAAAAAAAATAAGAAAATGTTCTTGTGGAAGCAAAAGTCCTGGAATTTTCCACTTCTGGTTTAACACAGACTGAAGAGAAGACTCTGTGCTTGTGGTTTAAATGGGATGAGGTTAATATGGCTTCCTGAAGGTAATCTCTTTCCACAGTGATAGGATGTACTGCTTCTCTTTTTAATTAGAGAGGTGAGTGGGTTGGATCCCTAAAATTTAGATTTGGGTTTGGGTGTGGATTTATAGACCTGCTCTCCCAGCAAAAGCTGAGAGCGATTGTGTCTAGGCCCATCTTTTGAATTAATTTTCAGTAATTAAAGTGCAATGTGTGGGAGGGGGCTAAAATGAAATACAATTAAAATGTAATGCTCCTTCTTTGGTATCCCCATCCTTATTCATTTTAAGCCATCTCCAATGCTCTGATGGGTTTAAGGCTTCCTGTATCACACTCTGTGCAAGCAGAAAGGTTTGAGTGAACTCTTGCCAATGGCTCTGAGCAAGCATGGGGCATGTTTCAGATTACACTGTGTGTTGTTCTGATTTGATCTCCTTGCTAGGAGAGGCTGAGAAAGGCCGCTCTAGGGGATTTACTTCCAGCAGCAGCAGCACATGATCCTTCAATCGCGTGATTCTCACCGCTGAGGTCTAATGGGGAGGGTGAAGAAAAAGCTCACGCTGCCTTTTGGAAGCAACAGCGGCGGCTTCTGCTCGCAGGCCCTCTCCGCCAGCTGGATGCTTCATGGCCTCCCCCAGGTTAGAAACCTACTGCTGCCCCAACAGGGATGCAGCCACACAGCTTGTGATGAACTTCCAGCCCCAGGTCTTCTGTGGGGTCTGCATTGGCAGCGCCTCAGCCAGCCTGCTGCTTACCATCCTGCAGCTCCTGCCGAAGAAGGGGCAGAGCCTGCGGAAGATGCCCAAGGCCTCCTCCTCCTCCACCATTCTTCTCCTTATCTCCGTGTGTGACATCCTCGGTAGCTCAGGTAAGCGCCATCTTGGCGTTCCTCCCCTGTGCTGCAGCAGGCCCTGCCGGCAGATGGTTGGGAACGTGCTGCATGTGTTCAGGGGAAGGTTTGGGCTGAACAAGATGAGAAAAGGGCAGGCCTTGAGGGGAGAAAGGTCCTGCTTAATAGCTAAGTTTTAAAAGTAAAAGTTCTTGGCAAATCTTCACCAAAGTCTCTACTTCAAATTAAAATCCTGTACTGGCTGAGGCTTAGAGGAAGGTGTAGAAGCAGAAGTGAGGGAGCACATGAATAACTAAAGCTGACTTCCACAACTTAGCTGATCTTTTGGACTGCATTTGGAAAATATTTGCATGTGTCTGTAAATCCTCTCAGAGTCAGTGCCGCTGTTCACATACCAACCCAAAACTGGACACAGCAGGCTGGCAGCATGGTGTATAGAACTGCAGCTGAACACAGATCGAGTACTGTGCCGGCATGGGGAAGCAGAGAAGCACCCTTAGCAGGGAGTCCTGCCTCCAGCAATGGGCTGTCTAAATCTGCCCTGGAATTTACTGCCAAGTTAGACAAAAATTACCATGACATATACAGGGGAAATAAAAGCTGAATTTTTTCCACATTAGCATCTCTTCTCTCATGTTAGATAACTGAAGTAGTACTGTTGTGTAAGTCTCTCTGGCTGCTTGTGAAAGGAGTAGGGTTTTACACATTTTCCACTTTTACACCTAGCCAGGTCTTCTCATGGTACGTAAGAAGAACCAATATTAAAATAGACGATGGATGGGAAGATAGAGAAAGACATGGAAAGAGCACAAGAGCACCTGGAAAAGGGCTTTTCAATCATAGAATCATAGAACCACACAATCACGAAGATTGAAAAAGACCTCCAAGATCATCTAGTCCAGCTGTCCACCTACCACCAATATTTCCCCACTAACCATGTCCCTCAGTACAACACCTAACTGTTTCTTGAACACCTCCAGGGTCAGTGACTTCACCACCTCCCTGTGCAGCCCGTTCCAGTGCCTGACCACTCTTTCAGAGAATAATTTTTTCCTAATCTCAGTCAGATAAAGCCAGCAGCAGATAAAGTTATTTTTCTCCTTTTCTCTTTCACAGGCAAGCAAAAACTATTTATCTGCAATTGTTCTTGAATTAGATTCACCTTGGAGGGTGGAAGCACGGTGTGCTGGTGCTGTGTGTTGGTGCCTTAGGGCCTACTTCGAGCAATCCCACTAAATCTCAGCAGCAAACTGAGTTCATGCAAAAAGTCAGTATTGTTCTTACCTAATAGTGAAACCATGCTTTTTTCAACTCCTTGACAGAGAGGAAAAGAGCTGCTTGTAAAAATGAGGACAGAGAAAAATGTTAAATAACATTCTTCTGAAATGAGGAGTTGTAGAGAAATGACCATTAGCAGTATGAATATCTGCAAATTAAATTGTAAGTCATTAGTTACTGGCAATGCCGATACGTTAAATGCCTCTTGATTCCCTTTAGGGAAGTATATGAAAGTATCTGTAGATAAATGAGGCTTAGATCTTTGTGACATGACATGGCAAGTCCTCCAGGCTCACAGCTGCTTTCTGTAAGCCCTCACCCTGGCATCTGGCCTGCACTGCACACCCCAATAGCCACAGCCGTGTGAGCATGCAGGATCCAGGCCGCAATGCAGAACATGCGACCAGCAGCTAGCATGTGACTGTGATCACGCTGACAGGCACAGAGCACTCATGCGCTTCTCTTCAGGTGTGATCTTCAGATCGACTGTCTGGTTGGGCTTCCCGAGCTTTGTTGCCAACATCTCAGTGGCCAATGGGACTGACGTGTGGCCCTCTGTCTTCTGCGTGGGCAGCGCGGTAGGTACACGGGTACAGTCCTGCTTGCTTTGCTCACACAGTATCCAAAAGGCAACATACTGCGTCCCAAAGGGGGTTAGAATTTCCTTAAATCCCTGATGTGGATTCTGGATTAAGGAACACAGAATAAGAAAATGTAAATGCATTACAGAAGTGCAAATTTAAGTAATCACGCTATTATTTAAGTAACAATCACACTATTGCTTGAGGTATAAAATCTGAGCTTACTGTACAAGAAAAATATTATTTGTTTTTTTTTTTTTAAACTAAAACACAGATAATTATGCCAATTTCCTCAGCTCAGTAGGAATGTAGGGTAGCCAAAGAATTCACACATCAGCAATAATAGTAGTAGCTTAACAAATCAAGGCTTACAATATAAAAAAGAAATATGCTGCATATAAGTAAAACTATTCAGCTCTTGTAGTTTTTGAATAAGATGTGCCAAAATGCAAGTTGGTTTACTTCATATGCCTAAATAATGACAATTTCAGATATAATGGCAGAAGCAAGTATCAGTTGTACACACCTATCAGTTCTCAATTTTCCATCATACATGTTTAATTTTTGCTTATGAGATACAACAACTTATTTTTTTTTTCTTAAAAGAAAGTGAAACTGCCAACATCAATATCTTGCAGCAGGAATGCCCTGTTTGAAAACTACATTTCCATATGGCTTAAGTTTTGCTTTCTGGCTCTTACCATAAAAAGTAATATTTTAAAGCAGTGACAAGGATGCTGTATGCAGACTGTTTGTTTTTCATTTTGATCTCAGGTTAAATGGCAAGCAGCAGAGCGGTCTACCGCAATTTTTGTTTTCCATTTCTTGGGCTCCAGGAAAGTGCTGCAGTTTGAGTCACTTGCTAAGTTTAAATTTAATTATATTGGAATGAAAAATGACCCTACTTCCCCTAACATATTCTCATGTGAGTTAATAAAATGTTTCTGGTTCTATTTTAGGTTTCTTCTGGTGCTATTGTTTTATTTCATTTACGTACAACTCAGTGAAATTCCAAATAGTGAGACCCTGAAGCATCTCCTTCAAATGAGACCCTCTGATCTGTAGATGGATACTCTATAGCAAGATGTGGCACTTTGCAAGAAGCTAGATAGCATATGAAAATTTTGTTTTTTAGGTGCATCTGCTTTTTATTATTTTTGGCAACCATCTAGACTATGGTGGAATTTATATGTGGAAAGACCTCACGGTTTATTTTTG
The DNA here is from genome assembly GCF_905368555.1 of Meleagris gallopavo. Classification (NCBI taxonomy): domain Eukaryota; kingdom Metazoa; phylum Chordata; class Aves; order Galliformes; family Phasianidae; genus Meleagris; species Meleagris gallopavo. Next base: position 123,066,224 of record NC_139404.1, read on the forward strand.
TATGTATGTGTTTATATATAGTAAATTCTACATTTCTTAACTGCAGCAAATATGTAATAGTGCAGATTAAGTTACATACTGAGCACTGTGAATAAAGTGCACTAGCAGGAAAACTGGAATTTTATTTTCTGACTTATGTATTATTAAAATGTATTAGCACTTTGATTAAAATACTGAATAATTCGTGTCACAAATGACTAGATGTAGGAACTATACCCTTGTTCTAAGGAAGTATTTCCCAGCTTGATTTACCTTTGGAGGAAGGAATGGTAGAACTCAAATCACTGATGTCTGGCTCAGTAACAAGTATGTTGGTTTCCAGGTGTAAAAGGATGCTACTATGGAACTGTGACAAAGGATATTCAGATAAGAGTTGAAAGCAGGGCTCAAAGGGAAGGTAATTTGAATATTAAAATAGTCCAGACCATTACAAATAGCTAGCTCCTGTTGGGAAAGGATTTGGAATTTATAAATAGGGTCTAAGAAAGGTCAGTTATCTTCTATAGGCTCATGGGAAAAATGTATAGGGTCAACTCAAAAATGCAGTGGAATTTAACTTGACTTGAACTTGTTTCCTTTGGATTTTTGTAAAAAATTAGCTATGGAGTTCAGTATGGACAGAGTTGGGTATTTTTCTGCATATCATCTTTATCAGTAGTAACACCAACTCAAGTTCTTGAATGTGGATAAAATACCCATCACACACAGAACTCATGATACAGAGGCACACTGTGGTGAAGGCAGACCTCAGTTATATTTTCATACCTCAGCTACTAAAAAATGAAATTTTACTAAAATGTTATACCAATTTTTTAAAATAAAATGTTCATTACTAATCTTTAAAGTTAAAACGTTGTTTAATAATTTACTTTAGACTTAATTAGTGCCATTCAGGGTTAAGACTGGAGATGTAAACAAAGACTGGAGATTTCTAAACAACTGAACAAGCTGTGAAGGCAAACTGCTCAGTTTACCTAGGAGCAGATCCTTTGGCTACAGCAGTACTGCAGTAAGAATTCATACCTCACAAATCTCAGTTGGAAAATGCACACATTTAAAGAACAAAAGGTTTCAGTCTCCCCTCACCTCCAGCAATGTTTAAGAAGCAGCTGTGACATTTGCCTTTTTTTTTTTCCTTGCAGATGTGGATCCAGCTGTTATATAGTGCTGGCTTCTGGTGGTTATTTTGCTATGCTGTCGATTCTTACTTGGTGGTAAGAAGATCAGCAGGACTGAGGTACTAGAACTAAAGCTCTGAATGTCTATTTTACTTCTTGTGTTGTACATCCGTGTTTGCATGCAGCTATCTGAGGGTATAAATGAAGTCTGTGCAAACATGTGATGTTCACATGGTTACCAGATAATGCTCTGTGTGAGTGGTGTTCTAAGTGCTTCAATTGCAAGGGCAATGCTTGGATATTGACTTGCTTGTGCCTAACTAGCATTTAAATCTAACTGAATTTATTTAACTTTCAAAAAAATAGGGTGCAGATTGGGCATTATAACACTATTGCAACAAGATGCTATTTTTATCTCTGCTCTGTACTTGATTTTTGTGGCAGAAGTGATAACATTAATATAAAACAGGAATGAAAGATTTTTTAAGCACAGAGGTATGATCTTCTCTCAGGTGGGAGCAGTGTCTGACTCTCCAAGTCAAACAGTTCTCTGCAGCCTTCAGAAGGGTGCTTGGTTGGCTGTTTGGCTCCCTTCTTCTGTTTTTAACTCCTGAAGGTGCTGTCTGCAGGAGCAGTGAAGGACGCAGGGTTTCCTTCTGCAGATGTGGGAACAGGGGAGAGACTTCTGGCCTCTGGTTGGAGGACATGACACTTCTGTGTGCAAGCCTGCCCAGCTGCCAGGATTTCTCTTTTTTTCTGGAAGGCCCCTATCCCTCCTGCCCTCCTCAGTGTGCTGCTAGCATTATTCACCTCACACCTGTCCTATGTTAACATTGCCATGTGAGAGTTCGTGTCCTTAATAACCTCTGTCCTGCTTCTTCCTCCAGTACAATTGTGCTGTACCACATGATGGCCTGGGGGCTGGCAGTTTTGCTCTGCGCCGAGGGCATTGGGCTGCTTTATTACCCGTCCCTTTCCAGGTGAGCAGGCCTCTGAAAGCAGACTCCAAAACCCTGGTACTCTGTAGTTATTTGGATGTCTTTTCATCAATGTTAGGGACAGACATCCAAATACTGTTTTTTGGGGGGGTTTTTTTGGTCTTTGAGTGGTGTCTCCTACTGAGTCTGTGCATCCTGGGCTTCCGTGGGCCCTTAAGATATCACCCAGACATTTCATGCCCTGTGATGCATTTCAGTGCTGTGGTGCAGCTCCTGCTGTGAGCCACTACAGGTCATGAGACCCAGGAAGATGACATAGTGCATGGGGCTGCTGCAGGCATTAAATACTGGTCCACTCCTGTTCTTCTGCTCCTGGTTTCAGCTTTGTATTTACTCCTTTAAGTTTGAGGAAAAGTCACAGACGATGAGAGTTAATAATCAACTTTGTGTCCCGTGTGAATTGGTTGTGAAAATTTGAGAATTAAAAGTTTAGCACCTGTTTAATTCCTTTCATGTTTGTTTTCTTGTTTGTTTTTGGTTTTAGTTAAACGTGACAATGATGAAATAGCTGAGACTGTCAGATGTGGAAAGAAAATAATGAATAATGTGTTAATAATTTTTTCTCAGCTGTGAAAGAGGCCTGGAGCACGCAATTCCACATTACATCACAACCTACGCCCCGCTCCTGCTGGTGCTGGTGGTCAACCCAGTCCTGTTCAGAAGGACAGTGACTGCAGGTATGTTCCTAATGGCCAGCATGAATGTGTACATCTTACTTAGCAAAACAGAAATAAAAGTAAAGTAGAAGTACAAAGTAATGCCTGTGTACTTAAGGATATGGGATAGCTCCTCATTAAATCAAAACGGATGCACTTGAGTATAGAAGAGTATTACCTACCAAAATGAAGATACCCTCTCAATAAAAAATGTGCATTAGAGGTACACTGATCACATACTGAAGTTATGCTGTTTTAGATCTTACTATTGCAGACTGGCAAAGTTATTTCTATGTTACTAAATTACTTTTGATTTAAAGTATTTTTGGCAGTGTATGGTGGTTATATGATGGTTACTATAATACTGGTACCAATGTATATTTTGGAATGCAGTTAATTCCTTTTTAAGGATAATGTTGGTGATATCCACTAGTTGGTTTATCTTCTTTGAAGCTGAGAATTAAAAAAGGATCAGAATTTTGTTACTCCTGATTCTGAGATTATGAAACAAGTGAGAATTGTACACAACTCTCGACTGAGATCCTGAAGCTCCTGTTTGATTTAGTATCCAGCACTTTGAAGAAATGTGACTGAAAAAAAAGGAACAAATTCAATGAATTCTTCTAATGTAACACGATCAGTGCTAGATGTTTTCAGTGCCTGAATTCATACTTATAATCTACACCTTCAATATTTAAGAACAGCAGCAGAAGGGACTGTGTTTTGAGTTCGGTCTTCATCCCATCTGCACTGCATTCCTTAGTAATGCCCACCATCAAAGGAATAGCTGACAAAATCCATGGAATATTTTAAAAATATATTTTATATGTAGAATCAGCCTATTTTTGCTGATGTTACACTGCCAAGTTTTATAGGTGTAGACAACACTGTACCAGCTGCATATTGAAATACAACTAATTACCTTTATTGAGGTACCTTCTATTTTTTTTTGCTTATCTCAGAGTCACAGAGTGCTACATACTTGGTACAAAAGACAAACCATATTTGCATCATTGTATTATCTTAGTCTTGTAACCTGCATTTCTGAGATAGCACTCAGCAAGCCTCTACCTAATTTATACAGGATAATGGTTTTTGTTTTTTGTATTTTAGTTTAGAATAATGTCTCTATGCATGAGCAAACAGAAAACAAATGTTACCTCCAAAGGCTGGGACCAAAATGCTCTATAGGAAAAAGATAAGCTTTAGCCTAAATTTTAAATAATCAAAAATACCTGTAACTGATGTTTTGGTCTCTAAAAACAGTCAGTAAGCTGATTCCTCCATTCTGCACTAGCTGCTATATTTGTGTGGGTTGAAGGCATAGACTTTTTTTGAGCTTATTGAAATCAGTAGTTTGGTAAATGGTAAACTTACCTTCTTTAGCATGTCCTATAGAAGAGAAGACAATACATTTTCTACAGACAGCAGCAAAGGTCTTCAATGAGAACATAAATAATAAATGTTTGTGCTTGTATGCGACGTGCATCCATGCATTTTTATGTATGTGTGCATTTTGTAGGTATGTGCACATATATTCATATGCCTCTGGCAGACTGTGTGGCTAAAATACCTACCTGTACACCTACTTTAATATTTGTGTCTGTATTACCTCTGCTACCTGCTCATGTAGGCACTAAGGATCAAATTTTGTTTCATACTTTCAGAAATACGTGTTGCTAAAGATGGTGTCTTGTCTCTCCTTGTTCTGAAGTCTTGCAAGCATATTTTTCTCAAACATCCTGCAGTTTCTCTTTACTGTCTAATGAAAGTGATCAAGAAAAGCAACAAGGGAACAACAAAACAACAAGAAAAAAAGATTTACATAATGAGATCTGTAGAATGTAATGAAGTGGGAATTTATCTGTTTCTTAACAACAGAATTTCTCCTTGGCTGTAGAGAATAGTAAAAGAAGCATTGAGCTTCAGCTTAAAGAAAGGATTTTGAAGTAGTAAGGAAGCAAAAAATGTTAAGGACAGATGGAGCACTAGAATCGCTTGGCTGAGGAATTCTTTGTGTGTTCCTGATTTTTCAGCAAGTTTGCTGAGGCTGCAAACAGCCATACCTAGATATAATTGCAGTATTTAGAGGCTGAGAATGAATTGGATAATCTCTCAAAGTTTGTTCCTTTTATGGGAAAATAGACAACGAGTATGTTTGTGTTAGTACATATATCGATTCCTTGATATCTGAACAGTATGTTGCATATCTGTCTATTTTTGTTGGCATTACAGTTTTAGGTTCTAGAGATGTAGTAGCCAGTTATGTCGTCATGGCACAATTACATATGAAGTGTATAATAGTGTTGACTGTATTCTGTCTTAGTCTGAACATCACATAATAAATACTTCCTTACATCATGAACATCATAGAGAAGCATAAGAACAACCTTTTTGTTAAAGAACTGTGCTGACCATACTATTTTCTGTTTTCATTGGGACTGAGAGAAGAAAAAACTGCTGGTGGGATACCACCTACTTCAGGAATCCTTAGTGGATGTCCTTCTTTAGGATTGTCCTAATCTTTAGGATTAGGCTGTGTATGAGATTTGCTGCTGGAGACAAACCCATTGGTTCCTTTGTTCCCTCTTTATAGACATCTGTTTTCTGTATCCTTGTATCTACAAATAGTGAGATGTACGTATATTAATGAACACAACTTTATACTTTCCAGTTGCCTCTTTACTGAAAGGGAGACAAGGGATTTACACAGAGAATGAGAGACGGCTGGGGACAGAGATCCAGATGCGCTTTTTCAAAATTATGCTGGTATTCATTGTTTGGTAAGAGGTGCATTTTATTTTAACCTGCCCTTTCCCAGATGAAAACAACTGGGGACCAAGAACAGAATCTGATGGTTTACTTCATTTGCTTGTCCTTATGACTGGAAGGGAAAGTTTCTAAGGAAGACAGTTCTAAACTAGTTCACAAATTAGCTGAATCACTCACGTAACATCAGAAGGCTGCAAGGAAATGATAAAAATGTTTAACCAACAGGAAAACAATGACACTGAGAAACAATAGCAAAAAAAAAAAAAAAAAAAAAAAAGTTGGATACAACCTAAAGCTGTCTGAAACTGCAGCAAGATTCCCCAGAGCTCACTCTACATTCCTGTCCTCAAACATACCATTGAAAACTTACAGTAAATACACTCCTAGGGCATGCTTAGGGCTCTGATGATGACTATATGAGGCATCATCTCTATAGTCGGCTGATCTCAAGTGTATGAAACAAGTATAGAGTGTTGGCTGGAAATACAGACTTACACACCAGAAAGGAAATCTCTGTGTGTTGTGTGTGAAATTTCTCGTCATCTGCTCTTTTTTCTGATATTCCGCCTTCCTCCATAAATGAAAACAGCAGTTTGTGGTAGGGCAAGGAGAGGAGGAAGAAGGACACAAGATGTGGAAGGAGGGAGGGTGCCTCAGACCTCATTCCCAAATCCCCTGCACGTCTGTTCTAGCAGCACCATCCAGTGTGAAAGATGCTGTAGTGGTGGATGGGACTGAAGGTGCTGGATGCACTCAGCAAAACAGAGAGCTGAAAGAAGCCTTGCTTTAGGAGCAGTCTTGCAATCATCACACAGTAGTAAAGGCACCAGATGAGGGAGTGATCCATGTTATGTGGGTCTCTACAGTGAGCTAGAAAGACATGGTCACTGCTGGAAAATGTTCACCTATGTGGATAGTACAAGCAAGGGAAGGAAGAAGGAAGCAGCCTAGAAGTAGTGAAAAGATGGCCAAATTTCACAGTTTGTGCAAGTATTTGATTGTTTCATACGTGGGTATGTTAATGCATTTTTCATTGCTTTAAAAGGCTGAACAGGGAGAAAGGCTGCTTTTTATTTTGTCCTTGCTGCTGTATATTTGAGTGCTCCGGAGGGAAACTATGGTCATTTCTCAGGAAACAAGTTTCTTCTGGGAAGGGTGGGGTAGCCAGTGGGAGCAGGGACACTGACAGTAGCGAAGCAGCCTGAAGCGTGGCATGCTGGAAATTGCTGTAAATAACAGGGAGTAGAGTTTTATCCAGGCTTCTAGAGTTACAAAAAGAAAGAACATTGTACTGGAGGCACCACAGAAGTGCATTACAACCTAAGGGACTGTGGTCAGCTTGCTAGTCTGGGAGAAAGCATGAAAGAAAGGAGCAACTCCTCATGGACACAGTGGGCTTGACTATTTCCTTTTTGTCTCATTATGAGTTTTCCTATTAAAAAAAAAAAAAAAAAGACCACACCCAAACAAACAAAACACATGGTTCTAGTTTTGTTTGTTTGTTTGTTTGTTTGTTTTAATCTGCTGATAAAACAGAAGCTTTAGAGTGTAAAAACTCAGTGGTTAATGTACAGGAAGTCTGAGACAATAGCATCTTAGAAGCTTAGGGGAGATGCTGTTCCATCCCGAAGGTCAAAAAAGGATGAGTTGGTCAAGGAAATTTGGGGCAACATGGGGTAGAAGAGAAACCTGTATATTTGGGAGGTATGGGCAGAAGATTTTAAACTGTGAAAAAACATAGGACCTGTGTAAACTCCTTCAGAAAATATGATATGGATATTGGTCATTTCCTTCCTGAAATACCTGTAGAAATATGCAGAAAAGCTGTTCTGACTGATTAGGAGTCATTAGAAATTGGAACCATTGACTATAACCTTTATTTAGTGTATCATATTCTCATTTTCTCTTGGAGGATGAGGTTTAATTATGCTCATCCTACTTTAGAAAAAGAAATTACTTTTATTTTTAAAATTTAATGTCATTTTCAAGGACTTTAAAGTCAAATTTAGTTTTGTTTTGTAGATTTTTTTAATAAACATTTTGAAAATCTACTCAATTATCACCCTGAAATTTTAGAGATGCTGGACTTTACACAGTCTTTTGTAGTGTATATGCATATGTTTGTATTCCTTTAACTGTGAGTATTATATATTCAAGACACAAGCAAAAGAAGGCCCTGTCTGTAATGTTCCCATTGTAGATCACAGTTGTTTATAATCTGAGAGCAATAAGCTCATATGATTAGGTTTAATTCTGTTTGGCTATATGGATTTTTTTGTCTAGGCCTGGGCTGGGAAGTAAGAATCTGTTTTCTGATCATAAGCTCAGGGAGAGCGATGGATCCCTTCACACTGAAAAAAAAAATCTCCTTATTAAGGTTCCTAATTTCTATAATTTGTAAGTAATTTGTATTTTACATATACCTACATATCTACATATCACTGTTTTGTTCTCTTTGTCCTTTTTATTCCTGCAATAGCTGGTCATCTAATGTCATCAATGAGAGCCTTTTGTTCTATCTTGAAATGCAGCCAGATATCAATGAAACACCTTTGAAAAACATTAGAAGTGCTGCACTGATCACATGGATTATAATGGTAGGTCAACCATGGTATCTCTTAGTCTTTGAAATCACTTCTGTAAGACTCATAGAACAGCACCAGTGTAGTGGGTTTTGGGGAGAAGCTCAGAAAATCAGGGAAGAAAAGTCAAAGGTAAGAGAAAGGAAGGAGCAGTCATACGGAATATACAAACTTTGCTTAAAAGGTACCAAGAAGGTACTTGGCTTAAAAGGCCAAGATTTTCTCCCAGTTACAGGAGTATGCGATGAGTGATTGCTACCCATTTTAAGATCCAGAACAGACCGTTGCAATGATTTATGCTCTACCTTTTCTAACCTCTGTCATAAGAGAAGCTGCGAATTTTAGCTCACGTTTCTTGAAGATTTGCCCAAAAAATAGGCATTATCTGCTAATAGTCTGTTTGTAGCTGCAGTTTTCTTTATTAGTGACTTATAAGAAATAATAACATCTTGTAACACTTAGACAGCTATTCGGGGAAAATACATGATGGAATTTAAAAGCAACGCACCAGAATACAGCTATAAGATACTGAGGTCTTCCTGTACTCCACCCTTTTTTCTCTTTCTGTTGGAATATTTGACAAGGGATTTTACAGAGGTGATATTGCAGGTTCCTTTTTCAAGAAGGTTTATTCTCAAGCTGTTAAATACCTGTGAGGCCTGAACATGCTCTGTGCACTTAAGCTCTTGAGCTGCCTGATATTGGAAAGTTAAGCAATGCAACTGATTTGTTGCAGCCTTCTCCCTAACAAGGACTGAAGATGTTTGTGTGACAGGGACCTTACTCTTGCTCACTGGGAGAGCACACGGTCAACTCTATCAACTGAGCTATTATTTAAACTGGCTGTAAAAAAGGTTATGATTTTCCTGTGAGAAGAAAGATAACCATTTACTTGTCACACATCCTGAAGCAGTGGGAACAGAAGATTTTTTGGAAATCACTTGGGATTTTCTTTTTCAGTCTCTCCCTGGTTTTGCATTCTGATTGATGGACATTTTCACTGGCTTAGAAATCTGCAACAATTCCAGACAGTTCAATTGCTGCTATTTTAAAAAATTTGCCTGGATGTGCTAATGTCTATTCTCATAGATTTTACTTGGCTTCTAGTGAAGAGTATAATGTTTGCTTTTCTGAACTAAAAAATGTGGAGCTTGTAAGGAATGTTAAAAAACACACTGGGGGTTGACCAGCTAAAATTCATGCTAGAAAACCATTTGGTGCCTGCTGTTCACAAGGAATACCTTAGTGTTCAGAAACAACAGGTTGTAGTTTCTCACTCTGCTTTGTTTGTGTCTGCAGTAGGAAAAATGTACACTTTTATTTGCGTGCAAATATCATCTTCTAAAGACAACAGTTGTTCAGAGTAAGGGAAGTTGTTAATGCATGCAGAATGTTTTGCTGGAATTGAGAATGAAGCCTTGCTGATGTAACTTGTGTTGCACTGCTCTTTTCTAGGGGATTCTTAATCCGTTGCAAGGCTTCCTCTTCACATTAGCTTTCTATGGCTGGACAGGATGTAAAGTGGAACTGAAATGGCAGAAGAGAGAAATACCCTGGGAATCAGTGTCCTCATCAACGGTGGGTGACAATGACTATCCCTCACCAGTGAACTATCAAAGCAATGTCCACGATTCAAAGAAGATATCGTCCACTGATAGCCAGCAGACTGATGAGGCTATAAGCATGTTGTCTGAAGGTAACACTAGCGGTGATGACAGGGTGACCAGGAGCTCTCCCATCTACCAGGGCTGGTAGCTTGTAGGTAGAGAGCTGAATCTCACTTCTCCAATTGTCAAGACTCACAAAACCAGGGCACTGTGTGAATCATTGCTCGTCCTGAAATTTGGTTTGTGCCTGATGACTTAGTTTAATTTCCTGTAGCTTTTGTTCGTGTGTGAGACTGTGTAAGATGCAGAGAAATGATGGTTAATATCTTCACTTGCTTTATAAGAGATGTGTAGCAAGGTACAAAGGCCTGATCGCTTTTAGGAGGAGTGTGTCTCTGCAGGGATCTGTTACTTATGATTCATCTGTTTTCTTTCAATCTCTCCTGTAACCTCCGTATGGTAGAAGAGTCTTTTGTTTAAATAAACAGACTATTAATATGTTGGTTTTTTAAATGTGTTCCCTTGCTTGCCTTGCTCAGCAAAAATTCCCAGAATTACAGCTCTGAGACACAACTTCCACCCTTGATACTCTAGTAAAACATGAGTGACAGCAAACTTGCCATAAGGACAGATTTCCCTGCTTGTGCAGAGTTTCACTGTCAAAGTCTTCTTTTAGCTTATTTATATTAATTTTCAGCTTGCTTTTATCTAGGGAGTTGAATGTATTTTAAAACAAATTCAGACATGAATTGGAGCTGAGGCTCCAAGAAGATTTCAGAATAAAGGCTCCAGTTCTGCTAGTTCAAGAAAAAACAGCTCTTCAGATTATTTTTTCAATTTGAATTCAGTTTGATCCTCATATATACCTAACAGAATTATGACTGATAGTTGCATTAAGAGATAATATTTGCAGAGAACATTGAGATGATCTGAATGGTCATCAGAAAAGAATGAATAGAATCAATAGTTCTTTCTCATCAAAATAGAATGAATGGAATCAGTTGTTCTTGCTTTGACATGTACTCTATTTTATGCCTTCAAGTAGATATCACATCTACTCTCCGTATCTCTTTAGGTACAGATCTCAGTTGGTACAGTGCACTAAGCACCCAAACAATTCCCAAACTTGGTTGAAAAGTAAGAAAAAAAAAAAAGATAATGATGCCTCCCCCAGGCTTTTAACCTCATATTAAAGTTAGAAATGACATGGCTAAGCACAGTTCTTCTGGAAGCTGATTACCAAACAACATGACGGGCAGTTCATTAAAGCCTCTCATTCTCAGCTAACCTCTCTCCTTTCCTTCCGTATGTGGCCAAGTCTGGTCATAAAGCAAAATTTACTCTCTAAATCCTTTTACATCTACTCTGACTGAACTTCACAGGCTGTCCACACCTTTCTTTTCAAACCCAGTTCAGTCTCAGCTATTGTAACAAAAAACAGAACAAAGACAGCCTGAAAGACAACTGAAAGGTTAGAGCAATTGTAGCACGAAGTCTAAGCTGTTGTGTTACTCAGGAAAATCCCAGGATGGTTAGAGAAGCAGACTCGGTAGAAACTATACAGTAGAATATTGATCTGCTGTTTAAAATAAATCGCCTTCTTGAATTAATCATTTAAAATCAAGGTGTGAAACAATGAACTGGTAATTATTTGGGCAGGTCATTATAGAACTGTTGTTGGTTTGTAGCAAATCATTTAAATTGTGCCCTGTGGAAACCTTTGTGGTTTTATAGCTTTACATTCCTGTTATAGTTGTCAGAAATACTGGCAGATCACCAAATCTTCATTTTTAAGCAGTTTCAGTATTTTCCCTAGAAATTCTGTTCCTCTGCCTATAAGGTAATTTCTTTTTTAGCTAAATGTGGAGAGAAAGCACAGGGACTCGGGAAGCAGAGCATGTTGATCTTTACGAAACAGAGACACATTTTCTGTGCAAGACTCATCAACGTATGGTTTAAAAGAGCAGGAAAAAGGCGGAGCTGGAATTGTTGGTAAGCCTTTTCAGATGCTAGGGTGTGGGCCAAGCTACCAAACCCAAAAACCAAATAAACAGCCTCTGGCTTCGTGGGAAGAATCCTGTGACACACAAGCACTCAGGAGAGGCCCTGCCAGGGGGCTGAACAGCTGGTATGTTCAGTCCTTCATTTTGCTGCTACAGAGTATACGGGGCACAAGAGAGACATGGCACCCACCCCTGGGCAGTGCTTTGTTCCTTGCCTTTTTTTGGCCTTTCAAGGCTGTCCTTGAGACAACAATCTACTAAGGTGTCATGAAAGATTAGGGCTCATTCAAGTGCTGAAGACAGACAACTAATCATAGTCTGCTACATTGATATCTTGATATGGGGTACAGCAGAGCAAAGCCATAGCATTTTTCTGACATAAAAGAAATGGATGTTGGGAGAGTTTTCTTATCTGCTGCTCCCAACTTCTTATGGATATACATGATATGCATTCCTCCACAGCTTAACATGAAATGATGATCAGTTCTGCTCAGTTGCAACCATGTGTGATTTAATCCCACACATCCCTTGGCTTCTCCAAGCCTTACAGAGTTGCCTGTTTCTTCCCAATTGAAATATACTTTCAAGGTAAACCTCCTGATTTCCCCCCTAACTGTGCTATATTGTGGATCAGCCTCCCATGTTTACTTTTGGGCAAAATGAAGTGCCTGCTCCAAGAGTCGGCGAGGGCACACTGCTACAGACACTGTGACCTGTACAGCTTAGCTGTAACTGCAACCCAAGTACTGCCTTCTTAATTGTAATCTCTGCTGATAGGAGCTTTGTGGTTAACAGCTTTCTGATATTGATGATGTTTTGCATCTGCCTAGACATCATATTGTATCAACTTCTGCATCTGGGTATGTGGTGGTACAAAGGGTCGCTTCAAAGCTGCTTACATTAGGAGTGTACTGGCAGGCTGCATCCACTGCCTGTGGGAAGTGCTTGCTTCTGGCCTGAATATTTGCTTTTTAAGCTGTGTTTCAAATATGGCTTGGATTACAGGGGAATGATCTTGTCAATACTAAAGTCAATAGATGCATGCAGAGTCTAAGTCTATGGTCTTAACTGCACTCCATCTGTGGGATCAGCTTTCTTCGTTATCACGTCTCATCCATTTATGAGCAGGAACAGAGATGTAGTGGAGTGCGACTCAAGAGAGAAGTAAATAGGGAATGAGATAAGAAACTGCCTAATAAAATGTTTGTAGCTGAAATATTATGTTTTGGGAGCAGAGAGATGGTCAATTTCAGTTTATTTGGACATATATGTCTATTTTGGACATATATGAGCACAACAAAACCCTCCAGTATTCGTTGGATGAAGAAAAGCTGTATTTTTTCTTTAAAGCTGAATCTGTGCACCGAAATAAAACTGTGCTAGTAGAATCTCATAAAAGGGATATTTATGCCCACAAGGCAGTGCAGCTGAATTGCCTCTATTTAACACTCTCCTCAACTCCCAACTAGCTTCTCAAATCCAACCATATATTTGAGGCGTCCTCTGTATTGCCCAAAAGTTATTTTTAAGCTCTTAAAGATCAGAAGAGAACTTCAAGGAAAGTTCATCCTTCTATACCCTGAAACACTCTCGTAAATACTCCTTCCTTTTCTCTGTAGGTGGAAAGGGATGTATGGGCCTGTATGTGACCAGTGAATATTCTACTATTACTGTTTATATGGTCAGATGTTCAGACTAATTGCAAAGTTGAAATACAAGCTACTAAAACTTCTTGAATAAACTTATTGAATAGACAGACTTGTTGCATACCAAAGCTCTGCATTTTGAGGCCCACACTGTCTGAATACCAAACACCTAGCTACATCTCTCATTAAGCCCTTCCTCTGGCCTTGTAGACCAAATAGATGGGGAAAGCTGGAAAGTGAAATGCTAAACATATTTTTCTCTTCCCTGTATAACAGGGTTTGACTTTTAATTCAGAAGTTGTCATCAATGTATATTCATGGAAAAAATGTATGCCATCTTCTACAGTTCTCTTAATTGTCACAGATTCCTCAAGCCTGCAGTATTTCCAGATGGAAATTACTAAACTACACAGTAGTTAATGTAATTTAAAGAAAGATCAGATGATACTTGGGTCACTTATCCATTAAAGAGTAAGCATGTATCTGTGGCAACATTGAAGTTGGCGGCTGAAGAAGATGCAGACTTACTGAATAAGAAAATAGTGAGCACAGTCAGATCCAGGGATGATTTGAATCTGTTTTGCTGTGTGGTTTATATTCCCTGAAGACTGCTGTCAGTTGTGTGGAAAGGTGGTTTACTCATTCTACCCTACTAAACAAACTCCCAAACACTGTGAGAGTTAACTCTGTACGTATTTGGAGTCAAGATTTTCAAAAGCTGAGAAAATTCATTGAGTGACAGACATATCACACAGAACAAAAGACCAAAGCAATATAGAGCACTTTCTTCCTCACAGCTGACAATAGTGGGTATTTCGAGCTCTTCCAACAACGGCGTACTCATACTACACGAGATTGAAAGAGTTCTAGAAAAGAAACTCAGCCATTCCACCTGCAAAGAAAAATATTGTGACCATCCCCAGACCTTTGGCAACCTCATGATTTAGACTGTGTTCTCAGGTATTCTTCCCTTGCCTCCTGCTAGGTTTGTTTCAGTACATCATACAGCAAGGACCTGCTTGCTGAGTATGAACTTTCATAGTACAGTCTACAGGGAGTGCTAGCAGGTGCTGAGACATACTTCTGTGTGCTGTGTGATTGAAAGACCTGACAAGATGTTTTGAGTCAACTGATGGCATCATCAGAGCAAGGGCTGAAAAGCAGTAGGAAATGGGTGACCTCACCTGTGGAGCTATTTGTGCAACACAGAGGAAACATGATGTGAAGGTGGCATCCATACATAGAAAAGCACGTGTTTAGAGCCCTGGAAATGAGTTCAGGCTTCTCTGTATTTTACAGAAGTGATTATTTTGTGGTTAGTGGGTGATGGAACAAAATAACTTTGATGGGCTCCTTCAGTGCCTTGTGTGTCATTTTTTCTCTCAAGTCAGTATGGGATGAGGCGCATTCAGTCCAATTCTATTTATTGGGGCAGTAATTAATGTGACCACTTGGTGACTCCAAAATGTTGTTAGCTATATCTGCTTCTCCAGGACTGCATGGTCAAGCCTACATTTCTCTCATTTTTTCTTTCAAAAAATGCACCTTGTGCAGGAAGAATGACAGGTAAAAATGCAAAATTACATTAGAGGGCTCCTAGAAATCGGTGTCTGTTAGTTATCTGTATTATGGTTGGAACCTACTGTGCCCAAACGACTGTCATACCCTTAGTTTAGAGAAAACATGTAT
The DNA here is from genome assembly GCF_905368555.1 of Meleagris gallopavo. Classification (NCBI taxonomy): domain Eukaryota; kingdom Metazoa; phylum Chordata; class Aves; order Galliformes; family Phasianidae; genus Meleagris; species Meleagris gallopavo. The sequence continues at coordinate 123,081,295 of NC_139404.1, forward strand.
CTGGGAAGCTGGGGCAATGTAAAAGCAATCCATGGAGTTGGAGTTTGGCTAGGTGAAAGCCAGGAATTGAAGTGAATGTTGCAGTCAGAGTAGCTTAAATGTGTAGGAAATAGGAATGCCAGCTTGTGTAGGAGTTCACATAGGACATGTTTTTTGAAGTTAATAGGGACAGTGGATAATGAAGGAGAATTCCCAGGCAGGGAGGTACCTGTGCATGATGAGGAAACAAGCAAAAAGAACTTCAGAGTGAAAGTGTCCCAGTTTTCCCTTTCCTCCCTTCAGAGCAAGTTAGCTTCTGATTAAGGTGAAATGAGCAATCCTGCTGAAATGAAGATATCCTATGATGTTAAGTGATATATTCTGGGTAATGTCCAGATAAGATTAGGGTTTTGCAGACAGAAAGTCTCATCCATAAAAAGCTGCAAGGCTTCTTTTAATCAGTAGGATCACTGAAAGTTATTTCAATCACTATCAAGCATAGTGTGATCTACTGCAGCTAAGAAGTTTGGACACAGTGTGTAGCATTTTGCAGGTACTTAGCAGAGATTGAGTAAGTGATTGCTTTTGTCCCCCAGCAGGTCCTCAATCTCCCCCCATCTGGGAGTTTCTCCTTATCTGCATTTCTGGAAAAGCTTTGGAGGAAAGAATGCAACTTTTACACAGGGAACTGCACAGGGCTCTTTTGAATTTGTGTTTCCATTTTGTTTGGTCAAACAGGTTAAAATCCTTGTGGGTAGACCAGGGACATGTTCTGCTTTATAAGCCAGTTGTGAATAAGGAAGAGTTTCATAATTCTGTATGAAACCAATTTTTTTTTTGGGGGGGGGGGAGGGGGGAAGGGAGGAGGGGAATGGTAATCCATTGTCATTGGATGAAACTGTGTTGTCTTCTCTGAAAACAGTCTGCAGTCTTAACCCAGCTCCAACTATTTGGCAGGAGCTGCCTGGGTTCACTTTTCATAGTCCTTGACTTGGAGGCAAGGTCTGGAAGCAGCTGGGCCTGGTCAGCAGGTCGTATCTCATGGTCTTGGAATGGAGCAGAGGCTCAACAGGTGTCATGCCAAGGTGAAGCCTGCATAGAAGAAATTGGTTTTTCTTTAAAAATATCACTGAAAGAAAGACAATGTGACTGGAGCACATCTGGAGAAGGGCAGTGAAGCTATGAAGGATCTGCAGCACAAGTCTTATGAGGAGCATCTGAGGGAACTGGGATTGTTCAGTCTGGAGAAGAGGAGGGTCAGGGGAGAATTTATTGCTCTCTACAGCAACCTGAAAGGAGGTTATGATGAGGTAACTGTGATAGGATGAGAGGGTTGCACCAAGGGAGGTTCAAATTGAATGTTATGAACAACTCATCTAAAAGAGTGGTCAGGCAGTGTTACAGGCTGCCCAGGGAGGCGGTGGAGTCACCGTCCCTGGAGGTGTTCAAGAATCGTGTAGACGTGGCACTGAGGGGCATGGTTAGTGGGCTTGGTGGTGTTAAGTTGATGGTTGGATTAGATGGCCTTAGTGGTGTTTTCCAACCTTACTGAGGCACCAACCTGGTGCCTCATCCTGAGCAGCGACACCAAGAAAACAGGAGGTCCCTCCTCATGCCCTGCCATCCTGTTGGGATGAGGGCCAGGTTGCCATTGCTGTTGCTTCTGTTGCAAAGATGCTGGGGCTTAAGGGCTCAGAAAGAGCTGCAGTGGCTTGACATGGGTGCCCTCCGTCCGGAGAACAGGTATGGTCTCTGGCCACGGTATGACTGTAGATAAGGACAGCCTTGCGCAGACCTGCCTCTTTACCAGCTTTCCTCTACCTGCCTCAAACCACTGAGCACTGTCACACAGTGTAGCAGGAGGGACACAGGGCCACATGGAGTGGAGCCTTGGAGCCTTTCCAGCTACTCCAGAGAGGTGCACACCCAGTCATACAGCTGCAACCCTCTTCAAAAACCTTGGAATTGGGTAAAGCCAAACAAGACCTTTTTATATCATGCTTACTGAAAAAGTTTGGTTTTAATGATGCCGGTTCTAAATGATGTGGTGGGCATTTTTGTGCAAAGTAAGGAACCTCTGTATTGACTGGGCTGTGAACTCCCACCTCAGGGATCCGCTTGTATTTCTATTGCAACAGCAGACTCTGAACAAATATTCTTGAGGAAAAAAGAAGAGAAAAAAACCCAAACCAACTCTCTCTTTAGGCTAACACACTCAAGCAAGTACTGCATTTTATGTCAGTGAAAGAGCTTGCTTTCCCCTTGTTCCATGTCATGTGCCTCCATGTGAGGCAGCACAGCATCTTTCCCCAGACTATGCTGGAGGCACCAGACATGGTGTGGCAGTGGGCTGAAGCATTCCCACAGCCCAGCCAGCTGTTCTGGCTGCCCACTTGCTATGTGTGCCACTCAGTGTCCTTTATGAACTCTGAGAGCTGTATGGCAGAGGCAGGGTAAAGAGGCTTTTTCCTTATTCCCAGGGATTCTATAGTCTAAGAGCTAGACCAAAAGGAGAGGAGAAAACCAATGCTGACCTTGTGGTTTCATGGTAAATGAAAGGTCTGGAGCACAAGTCTTATGGGGAGAGGCTGAGGGAACTGGGATTGTTCAGAGAAGAGAGGCTCAGGGGAGACCTTATTGCTCTCCTCCTGAAAGGAGGTTGTGGGGAGGTGGAGGTCCATCTCTTTTCACAGGTAACAGTGATAGGAGAGGGAATGGCCTCAAATTGTGCTGGAGGAGGTTCGGTTTGGATATCAGGAAAAATTGCTTTACAGAGTGAGTTGTGAGGCATTGGAACAGGCTGTCCAGGGAAGCAGTGGAGTCACCATCTCTGAAGGTGCTCAAGAAACGTGTAGATGTGGCACTAAGGGACATGGTTAGTGGGCATGATGAGAGCGGGTAGACAGTTGGACTAGATGACCTTAGTGGTCTTTTCCAACCTTTATGATTCTATGATTCTGTGACCCCTTGCTCCTTTGTTTTAAGTGTTGGGAGCCCAGGGAGTATTTGGCTGCCTGGCACAGCGGTGGCTCTGTGCTCAGGTTTCTGACCACAAGGCTATTGGCTATTGAAACTGTACACCTGGCGTTTGCATTTCTGTCATGGCACCCTGAGGAATATTATTTGTATTGGTACAGAATGGAAAAAATAGTTCAGATTGTTTTCTCCCAAACACAGCCTCTCAGACCTCTTAATTCTGTGGGACTGGTGTGTAGCTTCATCTTCCAGTATCAATGATAGCAAATACAGACTTCAGTCTTCATGAAAGAAGCAAATAGATAACCCTCGTGCTTAAGGAGCCCAGAAGCACACGAGCTGCAAGAACCCCTGGATGGATCAGCATCACACAGGCTGGCTGGGAAAAGCTCTATTTGTACAGGTAGGTACCTGGCCCCTGCACTTGCAAATGTATGGCCTTGATCCAGCCTAATCACAGGGACACTTCACATACAACACTCTACCTAAATACAACAAGGCACAGGGGAAAGCGTGTTTTTTCATGGTGAAGCAGAAAGGTTTTACATGAAATGCTGTGTTAGAGTAGCAGTGTTGCCACAGTTACATTTCAGTATGCAGATTGTAATTCATTGTTGTTATTCTGGTATTTTTAGCTAAAAAATGTGGCTGTTTTTCATTTTGTGTGTCTTGCTGCATCATCGGGTGACAAGTTTTATGCTTTGTGTATTTCATTAAGATAACTCAAAGTAGACACGCATTTCCTGCATTTGTTTTATTCCAGGTGAGATTCCAAACAACTGCAGGATTGCCTCTTATCCTGGTCCTGCAGAGACGTGTGAGAGAAAATGAAAAACACTCAGGCACAGTTACACAGAGAGCATATATGCTTGCAATGCTCTCACTCAGAGATACACACATAAGTTCTCCTTGATTTTTAACATTACAATATAATCATTTCTGGTGGTGGCTGAGCTACGAATTACAATTCTTGGCAGATGTCTTTTGGTGCTTCTCACCCAAATGTTGGTAATATTTATTAAAAAACAACAAGGAGAGACTCAATTGAAATGATAAGCAAAGTTTCTTTTTGCCAAAAACTTAAATTTTCATTAAAACACTTTCTAACAGTCCTTTCAGTTTTTATTCAAAACCAGCAGAAACGTATCCAGCAACATTTTCTCATTAAATTGTCATTACTTTGTCTCCTCAGCATTTTTTTTAGGGCTGTTCTCCAATGCCAGAGTGTTTTTTTGTTTGTTTTCGTTTTGTGCCTGGGGTTTTTGTTTGTTTGTTTCAGCCAAATTGGGCAATAATCTGTCAGATGAATCTTCAAGGGGCTGCCGTAAGGAATTTGGTCAGGAAAAGCAAGTCTGAAGGAGAAGTTCATCTCAGAAGACAATCCAGACTAAAACAGCTATTTCTGCAAAAAGATGTCTTCCCCAGCCCAAGGCATAGGGGGCATAGCAAGGAGAAAGACAGCACTAATGAATTAGCCCAAATAGGAGAGCAGGAAGCAAGGTGTTCTCTCTGATCAATTTCACATTGGGAACTGCTCTCTTCACCTCTCCAGCAAAGGCCATAGCTCAGGAGGATGAGCATCAGCTTCAGAAAGTGGAAGGAACTGGTGAAGTGGAGATGTGTAGATATTTTTCTTTTCTGCTAGAAGTGCTGCTGTGAATTCAGTTCCTACTGGAATAGATTTGGCTTTAGAAAAAGTAACAGAGGCTGGTGACACACTGGAACAAGTTGTCCAAGGAGGCTGTGGATGCCCCATCCCAGGAGGCATTCAGGGCCATGGTGGATGTGGCTCTGGGCAGCCTGCTCTGGTGGTTGGCAACCCTGCACATTGCAGGGGGGGTTGAAACTAGATGATCATTGTGGTCCTTTTCAACCCAGGCCATTCTGTGATTCTATGATTCTATGTTTCTATGATTCTATGATTCTATTAAAGTTGTGTGGGTGTGCTGTTCCCCAGGAAAGCAGTGGAAGAAACTCTAGCTTGGGGCTGCCCTTAGGATCCCTCCTCTCTCCCCACCTGAGCTCCTATCATTTCTGCTCCCTTCACAGACACTATGGCAAGGCAGGCAGGAAGGAAATTGATGTTTTTTCTGAGAAGAATGATTCTTTGTTGGTAATTGCACACATTCAGTGATGTATGCAATTAATCTCCTGTCAGCTTTGCCAGTCTCAGGAGGACTCTCGGGGACTTCTTCAGTGATGTGAAATGTTGACTGTTTCCATGACATTCATTTTCTGAATCTGCATTTGGAAAAACTACACCTAAACCCATGGACCTTTTGCAGGCAGAGTCTATCCACTTATTTGTACCAAGACCATTTTAAAAGATGTTCTGTACAGGAGATTTAGGTTTTTCTATGTCACAGGCTGATCCTTCTTGAATGTGAGGAGAATGCTGTAGAACTTACCCCAGTCTTCAGCACTGTCTCCGTGCTGAAACAGTCCCAAGTAGGAACGCCATTCTCTCTGGAGAATTCGAAAGGTTTGACTTTTAATTGCTTTGATTGCTATTGCCTGACTAAATCATGAGACCTGGCTCTTTAATGTGGCTATAGACAACAGTGGGTGTCTGTGTGGGCTGACTGCTCCATAGGCTCTCTGCCTGTGTCCTCTTCCATGAAGGAAGGCGACTGAATGGGCATCAGATGTGGTTGTTTTTTTGGCCTTTATCAGAATTCTCCCCAAACCAGCTGTGGAAAAGAAGCTGACGGCTATTTTCCAGGACTTACCAGAGTGATAGCATCACGCTGTTGACTTTTCCCATCAGATTTCTGGCGTTCTCAGGAACCGGTGGTTCCAGCCACAGCCAGAGGAGACAATGAAGGTATGCCCAGCAGTGACATCTCTTGCAGTCCCTCTGGCACAATACCGCAACTGTATGGATTGCAGAAAGCCTCAAAAACCCTTCCAAGAGTTCGACCTTTCTGTCTTTCCCTCCAAGATACTGTTGAGAGTTTTTCAGGAGCTACAACACTGTGTACAGGGACGCAATTCTCTGGTGGTTCAGTTGACATAAAGAAGCACAGGGAAATAATTCTGGTTTTGAACAGCAGGACACCAGTGCTTCTCAGCTAAAGCCCTTCTCACATTTGTTAAACCTTTTTTACTGTGATGAATCACCGTCACAAAGCACAGAGGTGCCACTTTGGTCTCAGTTTGTAATGGGAAGGACTTGGAAAGAGGTGAGCAGAATCTTTCCTCAATCTTCTGTACTGAGGTAAATACTGATGATTCACACAGTGAAGTCAAGGCTTCTCCTATGAAGACAGAAGATGTTAGGCTTTGCAGCAGGAAAAGAGGTGATAGCTGCTTTCCTGTGGTTAATAGGTTTCGTGTTCTTTGGGTTTTGTGAATGTATTCAAAAGGAAGTAGAAAACTATCTCTAAGGAAGCAAAGATCTTCCTTCCTGTTGAGAAAAGAGTCAGCGAGAATGATGAATTCCTTGCCAAGTGAGTCATTTCTTAGCTTAAGAGACTTCAAAGCTTTAAATACTGTTTTTCAGAGCACGGAGCTTCAGTATGAATTTGTGTGGTCTTGTAATGGATGACACTGATCTTCCCTTTATGGGATATGACGCATAGAAAGATGGCAGGGAAGGGGTTTTGAATGCAATGCTGCAATATTGCACCTTCCCAGAACAGGTTTAACAAATGCCCTTTTATTGTGTTGCTCTCTGACAGGAGTAAGAAGCAAGTGCTTGGGACTGCTCAATGCTTCAAGTGTTACTTGTCAAATAGTCTACAGGCTAAGTAAATATTTATAGGATAAATAAAGAAAAGTAAACTACAGGTTTAGTTTGACAGTAGTACATTTTCTTGAAATGTGACTGCAAATGATGTGACTAAAAGTAGGACTATAGCATAGAATTTATTAAGAAGCAGTAAAGCGGCAGCTTTTACATAGTGCTGTGTTAAAGCTTTAGCCCTGCAGTGGCTCTCTCCTTTCCAAGCTTTCCCGCATTCCTTTGAGAAGCTCCTGCGAAGACCTCTGGTAGTTTGTGGTCTTGTGAGAGCTGAATATATTTGTTCTGCTGCTTTCAACTCACACGTTTATAGGGAATTCATTGTATATTAATGCTGGACAAACTTCAGGGCATAAACTGAGACAAAAACAGCATTATTTTCTCTTTCTTGGGTATTTGATAGCATGACAATATGCTGATCCTGCCTAAGGGAATATCTAGAGAAAAGGCTCTGGTGAGACCTTACAGTGGCCTTCCAGTACCTAAAGGGCCTATGGGACAGCTGAAGACAGACTCTTTGTCAGAGAGGGTGGTGATAGGACAAGGGGAAATGGTTTTTAATTAAGAGTAGATTTATGTTAAATGTTAGGAGGAAATTCTCTACTCAGAGGTTGGTGAGGCTCTGGCACAGCTGCCCAGAGAAGCTGTGGTGCCCCATTCCTGGAGGCGCTCAAGGCCAGGTTGGATGGGGCCCTGGGCAGCTGAGCTGGTAGGGGGCAGCCCTGCCCATGGCAGGGGTTGGGGCTGGGGGGACTTTGAGGTTCCTTCCAACCCAAACCATTCTGTGATTCTGTGATTATCATCACACAGGATTTTCTAACAGGTGACTTGTCCCAAACGTTTCATAACAAGTTCTTAAATACCTGAAAATTGGATATTGTGATATGTAAGACCATGTTTGGTTTTTGCACTAATTGCTTTTGAAGGCTCTTGACAATCTTTAAGCCTTAGCTTAAGGTCTTGGTGGTACATGGTCACAAAGCAAAAATCCCACGTGCACTGTGGGTCCCATTTTGTGGAGGAAAACCCAGCTACAAGACACGCATGTAGGCTGTTAAAACTCAGAAACCCCAATGTGTCTTTGAGGCACTGGTGCTGTGATGCCCAGGCCAGCAGAGGAGCTCTCAGCGAGCACCACAGGGGCTCTTGTTGGAGAGGACAACTGCAGGAATCTTGCTTTCCTTGGGCATCTGGACAGGACGGGACATCCTTTTTTTCTAGATACCTCTGGTAATGGCTGAAAAGAAGAATGGAAGCCCTAAGGCATGAGCTGGAATATTCTAATGTCTTTCAAAAACCTCCAGTTGCTCAAGCAGGATTAAATTTAAAGCCTTAACAGCTTGAAGAAAAGATTAACAGTGTATGTACATCAAGCTAGAGTCCAGTGTATTTCATCTGGAGAAATTTCCTTTAGAGGAATTTTTTTTTTAAATTACCTTTACCCAGCCTTAGTCAAAATGGTTCCTGAACATCTGCACAGGCCAATGCTCAGTACTGCAGCCTTCTGCACCTTTTAAAATGATGGACTTCCAAAAATTCATCACTGGGGGAAAATAAAACTGAACAATTCAGTCACCCAACCCCAGCTCTTAAGCACGGAATGCAAAACTGCCAGGAAAGAATAAGGAACAACACGCACAGAATTCTCTAATATCAAAATATAGCAATTTATTCAAGACACTGAATATGATCTGTTGATTCTCTCCTTAAAACAAATGAGCTACAATACACAAGGTGAATTTGAAGAAAGTGTGGGTGGGGGAGAAACAAAATAAGGGTTGATGTTGTTTCAACAGAACCTGGGAAATGCTGAAATGAGAACCAAGTCTGGCTGCAAGTCTGACACAGACAATAAAAACTGCAGAAGCCAGAATTCAGAATTTCAGTGAGTGGCTGAAAGAACATTTCTGCAATTGACAAAGAACCACATCTTTTAAAAAGGCAAAAGGAGGAAAAAAGGAGGAAAAATTAAAAAGGGAAAAAGAAAAAAGAAACCCAAAAACAAAGCAGACCCTTACATTTGACAAAGTGCACTTCACTTGGCTCTAAAATTAGCTATTTTTTCTCATTTTTTAACAAATTAAAAGGAAATTTCTAAGATGTAGCATGGGGTTAATGTGTGTATAACCCTGTAAGTCAGGCCCGTTAGTGCCCCATAAGGGACCCAGTGTTTTCTACATAAAAGATCCAGTATCCTTCTAGCCCACAGAGCAGAGAGGTTTTTCACAAATTGTTTTTTTTACTTAAAGGCCAGTTCCAGACAGCCAGCAATGACAAAAATCCAATAAGCTTCTTGACGGTTCCACAGTCCTTTTTGGTCACTTAAGTGGTTTTTTTTTTTTTTTTTTTAATTCTCACTAAAAAAAAACTATGAACAAAATCCAAAAATACTGCACGAGAACATTGCTCAAGTCTGCTGGCCTGCTGCTTCATGCTATTCTGTTCCAGGGGCAGCCACAAAATGGCACTGTTAGCCTAGGGATGTTTCTGCAGCAACAGAGGAAAGTGAGAGCAGTCCTGAAGGCCTAGGTTTAGATTTTGCTTTGAATTGATGCCTGGAGAAGCCTTCTCACTGCCCATGTCCTAAAGGCACCAGCCTGCTGGGACAGGATTATCCTTTGCAACTACGTCTTTAGCTCTCCTTAGTCTCAACAGCTGCACACATTTTATCTGAAAGTGACCTACTGCAGTATCTCGGAGGATCTTCCAGTCTTCAGGGAGGGGAAGAAAGTTTTGTTGGCTCTTCCAACACGGTGCTTGCCAATCTGATGGGTTTGTCCAAAGAACTCCCAGAAGGGCGGCCTCCCTTACAAGGAAGCTTTGCAACTCTACCCGTATCAGAATTTTCTTGGCTTCTTACCTCCATGCAGACTGGCAGAGGAAAGACGTCATTCTCACCAGCAGTTTGCAAAAAGGAAAAAGAAAAAAGAAGCACACACTGTTGACACTGCTGAGGTATCTACAGTATCTATTTCTGGAACAAGCACAGAGCTCAGACTGAGTAAGGAGGCAGCCATGTGGCACAGCCAAACTCAGATTGAGCAAGCCCACGTCTTTGAATCCTGAGGTCTGGCTGAATTCAAGCATTGCACAACAGGGAACAAGAGCCCAGCGCCCCATCCACTCTGCCCTCCGCTGTCTGCAGACCAGGAACTTTTGTGTGATGTTCTCAGAAATGCCACCCAAAAGCAGCTTGGGAAGTTAACCATGTACATGCAATGACTCTTCTCCAAACATCAACCCAAGTTGCTTTAGAAAACCACATAAAGCCTTTGTATTCAAATTCAAGTCTCTCTTCTAGTAAGTACTCTTCTGTAAATAGTGACTTAAATTAGCAGGAGCACGTAGTTGCTATAAAACAGTGCAAAGCTGTCACGTGCTCATCTACAGCCACACTCCTGGAGCAGGAATCTACAAACTACACAGAGACATATTTGACACTGAAAATAGTCCTCAATACCATCCAGTGTTCAGTTCTCTGATACAAATTATAAACAAGCCTAATTGTAATTAAGAACCAAAATGCTATACAGCTGCTTTCCCCTCAGACTAATTAGCACTTTTTGCAGCTACTTATTTTCCTTATTTTCTCCTTTCCAAATATGTATCTTTAAGAAAAGCAACTGAAGCTGGCAGTGTCTGGTTCCACGGAAAGGACTCAGTTACTGTAAAAATTCAAGTATAAAGAGAGGAAAATACAAGAGAGAAAATACAAATTCCACTATGCTGTGTTGCCCAGTGGGTCTTGCACCACCAGTTCAGTATCAAGATTCTTGTTTGATTTTTGCTCAGATCAAATCACTGCTTCAGCAATTGTGGTCAAATCAAAGGACAGATTCTGTGTTACAGAAATGGTGACTGTGGGTGGGAATGTGCTGTGCGATTTTCAGTTCTCAGTTTCCTTTTCTCTGTCCTACAAACCCTTACCTTGCCTGCAGGCTAGGGAGGATAGCAGCTCAACTCAGGCAGTTCTGAGGATCTGTCTGAATAACACAGCCACCACCCCAAGGCTGCCTCAAGATTTACACCACTTCCAGCAAGCTCTGCCTTTGCCTTTCCTATACCTTTTCTGCATCCATCGTTTGCTCTTACAGTAAAGAAATCTTCATCTGCAGATGTCTAGCTCACAGTAAGGAAATCATGTCCAAACTGGATAGGTGGTACTTCGGAAGTCTTTATTGTCATTCTGATCATTTGCCCACTATAACTTTATCGTGATATATATGTTAAGAAATAGTTGATATATCGTTTATCAGGTCCTCATCAAAATGAGAGTTCTATGAGTTCTATGTTGTCTTCTGAGCACCATTCAAAGCTAAACCTGTCTGGACAGACAGCGACCCTCCATCTGCAGACCCAGAGTCTTTCTTGTCACATGGAGAACACAAGGCAGAGGGTAATGCACTGCCAGATGCAACAGAAGAGCCTGGTTTTAGGCATGTGCCGACCACGGATGGTCAGGAGTGTGGCAAGAGTCCATTCTTCAACACTGATAGCCACAGTCAATGTATCTTGGTCCAGTTGGTCCCATTAAGTCATTGACTTACTGGAATAGAAACAGCTGGTGGGATGAATACCAAGAATAGTGGAGGACAGCACTGCCCAACTAGGCCACAGGCAGCCAAACATACGGTCTGTACGAAATCTGAACTGTCCCTTGAGGATAGAAGATGGACAATAGTTTTCCCCATGTTACTGAGGATAAACAAAAATATGCACTCACGAAACTGAATATTGTATTTATGGTCTCAAAGCTACAAATTCCTTTTAATAAGTGTAAATCATCAAATAGCCACAAAAGTGAAAAGAGACGTATAAATCTCTGGCTGCTGGAAGAGGTCTCTTAATAAATGACTGGCATTTATGTTATCAGATGGCGTTTGGCCTTACAGCACTTTCTGAGAGAGAAGACAAAAAGGATACTGCACCTTTCATGTTCCTTGGATTCTGTCATTATTTCTCCTTGAATTACAACTGGTCTACATTTGGTGGCCATTTTCAGCTTTTAAAACTGTGTTCAACATAAAAAATATTTTTTTTCCAAAAATACACTGGGTTCTTTCTGTTAAAAGTCATCTTTCTCCTGTAAAAATCTTCCCCAGCACTGCATTCTTATATAAAGCACTTATTACACAATTTGCTCAAAGTGCCCTTGAGACGCTAAGATCTGAAGCATGGAGGATTCTTTTTCTTTTAAACGAAGAGAAAGAAAGGAAAAGAAACAGAGAAGAGAGGAGAAGCAGTCTGTCAAAAATTTTCATTGTCATGTCCACCTGGCTACATCTACTATGGGCATACAGGGGAAAAAAGAAAAAAAAAATGGGCAAGAAGAAAAAGGAGAAAAGAAAGGAAGGAGAAGTTGGGAGTGGAAGGGAGAAATAAAAGGAAAACAACAAAAGTTCATCCTAAGCCTGGGATCCTCCAGGCTATAATATTCCAGCTGATAGAAAAACCACTGAACAAAAAAAGTAGTCTAGAAAATAGAAAGTGTTGTGATTACAAAGTTGAGCATTTCATCAGTACAAACTGGTCTTTGAACGTCCTTTGGGAGAGCAACTGTAGTGTCCAAATTGGAAGGAAAAAAATACAACACCGCATGGAGGAGGACTTTTTTTTTTTCCCTTTTGGTTTATCACAGCATTTTTCTTTTTTTTTTTTTTATTAATTTTTTTTTGGCACAGCTTTTTTTCCCAGCCATCAGAGCAAGTTCTCAGACGCAAACCAAACAGTGCAATGCCTAGCTGGTGGCTTCATGCTTCCAAGGCTGAATGTTCCAGGTGGAAACCATTCCCTCCCCCTCTGAAGTGACTGTGTTTTTACTCCTTGATGAAGGTTACGGACAAAATACTAGACACCTGTGGCCAGGGAGAGTTGGTTTCACAGTACACTCTAACTTTGTTCAAGTTCGTACAGTTCTGGAGCTGTTAAGAATAGTTTTGAAGAGTGCTTCTCCCCACACATTCACTGCTGGTCCATTTGAAATTTCTTCTAAAACTTCACTTTTACTTTCGCAGATCTAGAACACAAACCTAGAGAAAAAAGACTCAGGATTAAGAAACATTTTTGAAAGTTATTTGGAATTCCTACTTATATATGGCCCAGAATACAGGCTGATCAGCCAGCTGTGTGCTATGCTCCCAAGCTTCAAATCAAGTCTGTCTTGAGTACCTGTTTACATCACACAAGCAAGGGAAGAAGTAGAAAACACACACTGAAGACTTAGCTGGGATTGCACTGAATTACAAACAAGCATTTTGGTGGCACATTCTTTATAGATCTATATGCTCTATTTAGTTGCTTATACCCTTCAATTATTTAAGTATTTCCAAAATATATGCACAGGCTGGTCAGGCACGACACAGGACATAGAGCAGACAAGTGCCCTCTTGGAGCAGCTACTGGAAGCCAGGGATGGCACCAGTTCAAATGGTACAACTCAAACAACTGAATCATGTTCTATGTGTACCCTTCATTGAAAACAGTGGAAAAATACTACTCTACAGTAGAGTTATGCCAGCCAGATGTGTAGAAGAGTCATTTTAGTTGGTGTATAGCATCTGTATGTCCTTCACAAGCTGATCATGCTATAACTGAATTTTTTTAACAAATAACCAAAAAAATTGTAATGAATAATTAGTTTTTGTTCAGCAGTAGCTTTCCTTTACCACGGGATGAATTTGCTGGGTATTGTACTGAAAAACTGCTCCCACTGGTACTATTCAAAAGTACATTTCTTCTGTGGGGAAAATTAGAAAGCCCCAAACCAACTCTGAGAGCGTGTGATCAATCATTAAAAACTGACATTTAAGATAAATAATGATAGAAACACTACTGCTGTTATCAAGTATTTAAAATTCATCCCCATCTTTGACAATATTCACCAATTCCACAAGCAGTCTTCATTTTCAATAAAAATATCACCTCCTAGCATGCAAAACCTTTCAAATCAGGAGCAGTTCTAATATACTCCACTATTTCTGTCTGGAGCTGTCTACACCTTGAGTCCTGTCCAGAAAAGGCAACATGGCATACATGTTCTTCACTGACACTCTCCAGAAGAATAACTGCCTCTCAATATTTACAACGTGTAAAGCTTCTTACCGATCCATCTGATGCGCTTGCTCCCACTTTGTCTCCTCTAGCATTCCAGCAGACTTCAAAGATGCCTCCGGTGCCTCGGTAGCTATGTACTAGAGTTCCACTCTACAAAGCAAGAGAGCATGCAAACATTCAACACAGAAGTTCCTTCTTTTTCTGTGTCACAACATTAAAGAGAAGACAGTGGTGGTGCGTGGGAACTACTCATATCACCTGACTATAGTCTAGTCATCTTTGTAAGATGCTGAAGTTAAACTGGTCTTTGATACTGAAGAGAAACAGGCTCATCCAGAAAGAAATTTAGACTATGACTCTTAAACATCTGTTCTTGTCAGCTCTACAGCAGTAAAGGTCTGTGGAGTTAAGCTGAGATGTCTTCCTCTAAAGTTTATTGTTTAATTCAGTACTTTGGCATCAATATTCAAAACCAAATCCATGGAACTGTGGAACTGTATGGCCTTTTGCCATCAGTATGAGAGAGACTGAATCTTCCCCAAGTTCTTCATGCAGTATACCTCTTCTTGCATTAGAACCAAGTAACAGGAGAACTTCCACAGTTTCCAAGCATGTACAGATCACCAGACAGTTTCAGGAAAAAAGCTGTGCAGACATGAAAGTAGAACCCAGCAATTTTAGCTTGCTTTCAGTACTCAGGATCTAGTACATGAGTGGAAAGAACTTCTTGGCTCTGGGAAGAAAAAACTCCAAATGCTCCACTTTTTTCTGGAGTATCTCCCATCCCTAGTCTATATTCCCCTTGTATCCCTCATCTCACCACCAGAAAGGATAAGCCAGGTGCATCAGATTCACAACTGAACTCATCTTGTTACTAAATACAAGTATCACTTAATTCTAGTGACTCAACTGTTACGCTGGGATTTCTATCAGTCAGTACAATCAGGCTAACCCTATCATTACAGGTATATATATGCAGTATATGTATTTTCCATTTAAGTTTTTATTATTAATGTGTCATTCACATGAATCAAAATAGTACCTGAGTATTCCATATATGGACACATTTGTCAAAGGACCCACTGGCTAGATATTTTCCATCGGGACTAAAAGCTACACTGTAGACAGGCTCTTGATGTTTTGTTAATGTATGGATGCAGACACCTCGGTCAACGTCCCACAGCCGAACAGTGGAATCAAATGAAGCACTGCAAGAAGCATTCAAACACAAAGCATGTCTCAGTTTGGGTGTTAATCCATTTGTAGTTTAATACTGTCAATGTCTGAAAAGAATACGAAGCATTTTTTTTTCTGGCTAAGAAGAAAATAATGATTCAAACAGAAAAGCAAAACATTAACACTTGTACATTCTCCATGACAAGGACTGTACCTACAGAACTGAATTCTCACATGTAGATCTTAGCCCAAACAAGGCCAAGCTCCTCTTTCTGAGGTTTCACCTGCTGTTATCCAGGAAGGTAAAATGCACATTGCCATTAATAGGATAAACTGTTCTAGAGAAATCTTAGAGAAATCTAATCCTTAAGAATTTGTGCTTTTTATTAATAAACATTCTGCAATTCTCTAGAATTGTGATTCTTTTTGTTTTGTTTCAGTGCTGGGTTGTTTTTTTGTTTTTTGATTGTTGTTGTTATAGATCATCTATATCCCCAACTGTGGGCCTAGAGAAAGGCAAGGGAAATCACTGGTACTAAAAATGATATTAAAAGAACAACTCCAAGAAAGCCAAATTCTTCCATGTCCACTACCAGACTGAGGAATAAAACAAATAAAACAATTCAATGCAATTCCTTCCCAAATTGAAAACATCACAAACTGATTTGATGTCATGGTACTAACCCTTAATTGGCATTCTACAAGTATACATATTTCCTAAACTCACAGAAGAATTTTGAACAGATTTTTAAGTAGAATTTTGAGCGTTATCCATTAATTAACAGGACTTCAAAAACAGTCAATATCTGTCCAGGTGAACTGATGACCCTTGTTAGAACACATTCCGACTGGCTTAAGAGGCTGCCATCTGTTTCATTTAAGACATGCACTCATAACAACCAGATGCTGGATATGAAGGTACAATGCCACATTTACAATCATTTTATCGAGATAACCGAAAAGTTAAAATATCCTATGACTCAACTCCTCTTCTTTTTCATCTTTCAGATACAATTCCTCTGCCTTTTGTATCCATCCCCCTGATTTAGAAGTGCAGGTACTGTTTATTCAGCAGATGGCTTATTAGAAGTGTAAACAGAAGACTGACAGCAAGATATCAGTGGAGTTACACGTCAGAACAATGATTCTTCTCCTTGGTAGGCAATAGAAAGAGGTGTATTTTTACCTTGCTAACATGATGTTGGAGTTTGGGTTGCTGGTGCCTGGTCCTGTAGGACTCCATTTGATAGTATAAATCTCTTTGCTGTGAGCCTGAAGGTCATGTACACAGGTATCTTGCTTCATACTCCAAATCTATATTAGAGTAATTGCAAAGGGTTAAAAACAGCAACATTAAAAATCTCAGGTGAACTATTTCAGTTCTCTCCATGTTATTCTTGCAGTTTGTCTACTTAGTATCCAGACACACATATACATATATACAACCTAATTTGAGTTTATTAATACAGCAGTTTGACACCTACCACGCACATGTCAGAACAGTCCCATGAGGGAAAAGTGCTACACATTTAATAGTACTTATTCAATCGATCAGAAGAACTGAATAGTTGCTATACTGGCCAATGCCAATGCATGTATTTTCATACAGAATCTGAAGTTATTCTATTCAGAGAAGTTCAACTTGCGGTTTGAGTCACAGAATACAACAGCAGTCATCTTACAGAATAAGAGTAAAATCTTTATAATTGCTTAGAATGTAGCAATTTTCCCAACAGCCAAGTCAGATTTTCCTTTTCTTCCTAAACTCCATTTGTTTTCCTGGTATGGACGATGGAAGAAGATCAGCTATGTATGCAGTGTTGCATAGCCAAACAGTTAAATACAAGATAAACAATCCACAGTGGAGACAGCAGGTAACTTAGTAAATCTTTTCTTCAGATAACTGAGGAAACAAGACTATGCTAATTCACAGCAAGCACAATAAGTCAAAAATAGTCCATTCTGGAAAGATACCAGAAGAGTAGGAACAATTTAACTCATTTGTTATAATTTGCACTGTGAGGGAAATGATAGGCTCTTATGATGATTTTTCAGCAGCATACCCAAGTCTACTTTTGGAAATGTTACACAAAACTTTTATAGGAGCTGTATTCTATAGTAAAGGCAACATATGCCAAGAAGTTGATGAAAAGTATCAAAAACTCAAAAAAAAAAAAAAAAAGAGAAAAAAAAAAGCTGGAGAGGACTTGTTTCCAAAGGAAGAATAAAAATTGCCTGAAAAGGATTTGCATTCTCTATCACTGAAGGAGTGATGGAGGCCTTTGGCTAGGCCAGTAATAGCAAATGACTCACACTTTCGCCAAATTCAGTCAGAAATATGAACTGGTACCAACAATCCACGGTGGTTTTTAAAACACAGTGTGGAACTGGGTCATTCTGACCACGGGGTCAGAATGTGTATGCAGAGTAACACTGGTTACTGTAATACTGCTCTGGAGTAAAATAACAGATGAGGTGTTCCCCTTACGTCTCTCCTAGCCCTATTTTCTGTAAATTTCCACTCTTCTGAATAGTCTAGAATAATGTTTCTAGAATCCACAGGGAATGAGACTCCAGAGGGAACGTGGCAAAGACAGAACAGAATGGAGCAGAACATATTACATGGCTACATATTGAGAGAAAATATTCCAAACAGCAGTGTTCACCTCACTCTCATCTACATTTATAAGTTTCGCTGCTCTCTATTTCCATTCTTACACAGTCTGTGTGCATACTAGAAATGCCTCTTGCCTTACCTGTGCTGATCAGCAGTGGAAAGCGATACGAGCTTTAACTCAATTATGTTATGAGAAATGTGTATTACTAGTGCAATTCTATTTGCAAAACTGTATCTTGCCTGGGATGTTTGCTTTGCTCAGAGAAAACAGTAATATATTAACAGTAGTGTTGGGCTAGCTCTGCAGTCCAGAAGGAGGTCTTAGTTGTTACAGTACAGATCTTCCTGTATAGACATAGCCTTCATTTAATGCAGCTGGGAAGGGGCAACGAGACTGAGAAGAGTTTGGGCTGAAAAAGTTCTATGACAAGAAGTATTTTGGCAAGCCTAGAGCCCCTCTGTACTAACAATACTTTTTGGTACAGTGCTGTGGCCTGGTTGTGCTGGTAGCCAATGTTATTCCCAAGACAAAATCTGGATGAATCCCATCTACCTTCGAGTACCTAACAGAGGCAAGTAAACCAGCAGTACAGCTGCCTCAGGCTTCCTATACAATGAATGGATAGAGAAGTATTTTCAGAGAGCACTTCAGATTTTTGCTGGGCTCTGAATATTAATGTCCTGTCCTGCTGCTCTGGCCAAGGCTTTTAAAAAAAAAATCAGATGACTTCAGTGAAATTACTTTCAGACAGAAAGACTCCAAGGGGAAAAATCTTTACCTTTACTTTTTTTTTGCAATAGACTGCTTCTTGGCATAGGGATTGAACTTCCGTTGACAGGCAAGCAGGTATATATATATCTCTATATAAATATATATATGTGTACATTTAAACTAAGAATATTCTGTGACAGTGACATATCGGTCACTTGATACTTATTTGGATAGGATATTTCAGTTTTCCCAGTGGCTACTTCTCTATTTTCAATCTTTCCCATTGGCTTTAACAAATCTGTGATAAATTAAACTATTGTTCACGAAGAGTATTCAGTCATATAGTATATAATTCTGGAGAAGATTCTGAGAAGATTGAAAAACAAATAATTTTTGTCTTTACTTTTTGATCAGCAGGTGTGGAGATTATATTACCTTTAATGTCATATCATCAGAGCAAGATGCTAGCAGCATGCCAGATGGATCCCACTTGATAGCATTAACCTCATTCTGAAATAAAGAGTGATTTTAATCAGTGAATATTCAGGTTACCCGCATTGTACTGGGCACCCAGCAGAGGGCGCTCATGGTTTATGTCTCCAACAAGGTGAACTACAAATTGCAGCTCTGTGCTCGATGGGCGAACAAAAGAAGAGCTGCCTCCATAACAAACTATTTAAACACCATTTAGGAATGGTCACCATTTCGCGTTTGTGAAAAACACGCAGAATCACTCTTCTGATACGTTTTCTAGCACAACCACTCTCAAACTCCTCAACTGCAAGGATTTAAATAAACTTTCAATCGAGACAGAATAATAACACAGCATTAACAGATTTTTAAACTGAAGTATTTCTTAGCTTAGTATTTAGTAGATCTACAACAGAAAACACCAGTGGGGCACAGAGTTTTGTGGGCTTTATAATTCTTGGTATTGCAGTTCTACAACACAGGCCTCTCTAAAAAGGACTGTATTTCTGATGAAATTCAGCATACTGAATATTTCATTATTTTTCCCAGGTTAGTTTTTATAGCACTTTGCAATTAACTAAACCTAAAGTATCCCCATGGCAATCAGAAAGTTTCTGGTGCTTTTTTGAGGGTCATACGTATGTGGTAACAGTGTAAAAGAGCATTTCACAAAAAGGAAAAAGAATATATATTTTTTAAAGCATAAACTGGCTCAGAATCTCAGTGAAAATAATCCTGGAAAATATGTTAATTTTGCTTTATCCATTTTACACGTTTCAACTGACGTTAAGAGGAACTGTACAAATATTTGAAGGCAAAATTTGGTCCGTGTGCAAAATGGTGCAATTCATACAACCATAAAAATCACCGTCCTGCAAGTAGGAACATAGAACTTGCCATAAAATAGCAGCCTAATGTGAGTTTAACCACAAACTAGCTAGAGGTCCCCAAAAGCATTACTTTTCCTCTGTGTGAAGATAGCCAGTTCTGGGAGTTAATATCTAAATTACAGGTCTGTATCTGATAGCAGTTTTCTCATGAATGAAAGCTAGAAAAACTAGCCTTTAACAGGCACTGTGTACTAAAAAATGAGTTGTAAAATAGATCTTGAACAGATATTAGATGAAATTGATTTTAAAACTGAACAACAACTGGAGGTAAACTGTTCTCTTCTTATTCATCGTTCTCACTTACTGAAGGAAATTACACCAGTGGAAAACAAAATCTTATTTATTTATGTGCTTTCAGTCTGCAGCTCCTGCTACATATAAATAGTCTCATTGTTTAAGTTGCAGGTTTTGCCTCCTACAATGATTTAGAACAGTTTATCCCTTCTCACAGGCAGTGACTCACTCCTGAAGAACACGTTTTTAGGAAAGCAATGGGATATAATGCCAACGGCGTTTGCACCCTGCAAACACATCAGCTGTCATCGTTGTTAATAGTGACTTAATCACTAACATTTTAGACTTCTTAAACTTACTGTGTGTCCTTGAAAGGTTTTAACGGGACGATCACAGCCAAGTCTGCATACGTGAATGCACATGTCAGTGCTGCAGGAGGCAAAAGTAGTGTTGTTCTGCCAGTCTACATCCAGAGCAGGAGCTGTGAAGCAGAAACATCAGAAGGAACATTAGGGAACATAGCAAAGAAATATTCAACCCCAATCATTTTCCTTCTGTCACCCATGTAGATCAAAGAAACTAAAAACTTGCTGTGGGCCTATCACCTGCAACTAGTTGCAAGCCTGACAGACATTGTCCGAAATTTTCTCTTTTGCAGTGGGTGATTTAGATGCTTTGTGCAGGACCTACCTGGGAGAATCTTTTGGATAAAAGAGGGCAAAACTATCCTGCTCATGTAAGCCAGTCCAACCAAGCTGTTGGAAAAAAACTAATTCTGAAGAAAGAAGATGATTTCAGCTGGGTTAGAGTTTGATCAGAATGTGAAATGGTCCTGTGAATGTCAGATACAACACACAGGAGGGAGAAGGAGCACGTGGCCTTCTTCCTTTATACTCTGTGCAACAACGAGTGCAAACCTGTTGCTCTGTGCAGACACAAGTGGATCAACAATATCTGTATTCAGTTCAATTTGGCTGTGGATAGATTTAAGATCAGTACATTGATCAAACCTATCTGAAATCACAGGATGAGTTTCCGTAGAGGGTTTGACATTAATGGAGACTGAGCTACTGAAACTTTGTACATCGACAGCACCTCAGCATGAAACTATAACTCATGTGCAAAACTGTAAACAATCTCAAAATCTTTACAGTATGTGTTCCTATGTTTGCTGCATGGGTTTTTTTTTCTTCTTTTTTTTATGTTTTTTTTTCGGTTCAAGAAAGAGTTTAGCCGCCCTCCAGAGGATGATATGGGACTTGCCAAAACAGTAATGGCACTGGTGAAAAATGAATGTCTCAGAATGAGACTGGTGTCTAGAAAGCAAAGTTGAATCTCTCTCTGGCAACAGTATAACGTAAGTTTGTTATTAAAATGAAAGTAAGAAATGCCTTAATGCAAGGATGCTTAGGGAAATACTTTTATAATACAGAGGTAAAAAGATACCTGTTCTGCCAAGCCTATTCTATTTAAATACCTTTTTTCTGTTCTAATTTTCATGAACTGCAAAATGAGACTGAACATCATCTGATCATCTGATAGTTCTTTAAATGAGAACAGAAGGCTGGAATTGTTTCAAATACAAGTATTTATTTAAATATTAAAGAAAATTCTTAATAAAACTCTGTGACAGGTAAGGAATCCCTTCTTTGCAGAACTGTAAAGGAAATCTGTGCGAGAAAGGCAGATTACTTAGAGGTTTCCAATGAATGGGAATGAGCATCAGGAAAGAGTGAAAGATTTTGTTTCTCTAACTGCCTGCTTGTCTTTTTATTTTTTAAGCTGCAAGCTTTGTATTATTGTTCCAGAGCAAACAAAAGATCTGTCTTCATTAACAGCTATACACCTTCAGGGCTAATATCTAGCATGAGACATGAGTTGAAAAGTAATTTTCTGAAAGCCACTGGCACCTAAAGCAATGGATTTGCATTACTGTATAATTCGAATTATAGAGCGTTGATAATTAATACAGACTCATTTATTAGTGTGGTTAATCATATGTTTACTGGATAAATAACTACATGAAACTGTCCAGAAAAAAAAAATCCAATGTAGATTTTGATGCACATAATTGAATTGCCAAAGTGTCTTCAAAACCACAGGATGCTGGCCAATTGCTTGAAAACACTTAGAATGTCACCTAATAAAAGCAGCAACAAGCCCTTAAGAAACGCAGCTATAATAAATGCCAAGAAGAAATGTATTACAATAATTATCAGTTAATTCAGGCCTCTCTGCATCAAATTTTGATGCGTTTTAGAATGAGAAGCTCAAACATGGAGTTAATTCTTCTTAATAAATCACGTAGAGCACTTAAATGTCTAAATAGGGGTGTAACATCAACGGTATGGAGGCCTTCAAGACCCAGACAAAGGAATCTTAAAGTTATGACAGTTTTGTCTGCACGTGTGTAACCTAAGCAAGTTGTAAGAGCTGAGTAAAAATTTTGTTGTTCCTAGGCCAACTGCTTCCAGACTTCAAAGACATATGCAAAGAAGAATGCCACACAAGTATGTGATTAAGCAACTATGAGCTGTATAGACCAGACGTTTAAATGCCACATTTAATCTCTGTACTGATAAGATTTTCAG
Source organism: Meleagris gallopavo (assembly GCF_905368555.1). Lineage (NCBI taxonomy): Eukaryota > Metazoa > Chordata > Aves > Galliformes > Phasianidae > Meleagris > Meleagris gallopavo. The sequence goes on from NC_139404.1 coordinate 123,103,736, forward strand.
ATTCCAGATACGGTGAGTAATTTGCTGTCAGTCTGTTCTAGTGAACAGGTGAAGCAAGAAGGTCAAGATGAGGTCTTGGCTTTACAATTATCTAGGGACAAAGATTCCTGCTGATTTTAAGGGGCATGAATTTGTTTATATGCTTTTGGCCTATCAGTAATTTGTTGTTTTTTAAATTCCTATCAAGACATATTTGAAATGATCAATTCAATTCAATCATGTCTTATGGTAGAAAGACAACACATGCAGTAACAATTTTTCTTGTACTGCACTGGAATAGTTAAGTTTTCAACTTGCTAAAGGGAGAATCATGATACGTCCCCAGTGGATGTTGCTGAGACAGATACACTTCAGTGAACATGATTCTGAAGAGGCAACCAGGTTCTGAATCCATAACTATTTAGATCAATAGCTAGGGATTAGTAAGCCTAAGAATTTCATTACCTACAATATTATACAGTGCAAAATGTGGTTTAGTGGATAAATAAATGCCACAATGAGAAAATGTGTCAACAGACCCTGGCTCCTCCAAACTGACAGTTGAATTAATAAACTTGGAGTGACAAAAATGTAGAGTATGGATCTGTTGTGTGCATGGACATATTCTTTTGTCTTCCACTGAACAGCCATTTCTTTTGCAAATAGATGTATTTGAGAATGAGACAACTGGAAATCGAATTTAAGACTGTGGAAATGAACATCTTAAAATCAGAACTATGTGTTTTTTAATACCAGTAAGTACCTTGTGTATGACAGCTGTATGAAAAAATGATTAGTTACAGTGAACCTTTAGAGCATCAGAACCTGTAATGTTTTTGACAGTTTTAATCTCAGTTAGCCCATTACAAATATTTAATTGTGACAATTTACCAGGTTTGGATTATGAACTCAATTATCATCTTAAAAGTCTGATCTCGTGAATTTATGATTACATCAGTGACTGCTGTTACTCAAGATTACTCAGAATCTATATCTTGTCTATATCTTGTATCACAATCTATCTCCTGTGTTCTTGAGAAGGACAAGATGTACAACTGACAGTCCAAGTAAGATTGCTTTTGACTTCTGATAATTAGACAAAGCAAATACAAAAGAAATTCAAGTTAAAATTAAAAGATGAGAAACCCCTGAGGACCTTCAACGCTTGCCGCAGAGAATTCGTTGAGAGATCCACATTTGCGTCTTTCTAAAGTCACCATTTTCACCTTGATACTACTCAAGTATATAGATAATGACACAATCAGTCAGCAGAGTAGGGTTGGCTGGCATGTAAATCCTCTTCTGGAGCTCAGTTTGACTTTCAAAGCTGCTTCTCATTGTTAAAAGAGGATAAACCCAGAAACCACGCTACTCAAAATAGTTAAGACACAAAAATACTGGTTCAAAATTTGCTTTTTTCTCAGGCAGACAGATTTTTACAATAGGATAAGTTAGATTGACAAAATTAAGATGTGTATTTTATGTCAGTAACATGAGTTCTGCAAAGATTACCTGAATGGAAAGGAAACTGCTGTTTAGCTTCTCCTGTGTGAGCATCCCAAATTATTGTTGTCTGCATGAGGAAGAAGTGGGAAAAAATGGTTAGTGACTGGTTAGTGATACTACATTTCTAATAATTAAATTATGTCATAAAATGTTTAGCTGCAGAGTACCTTCCACTTCCTGCTACTGTGGCAGGACAGACTAAAGTACACTTTGCTTTCTACAGGTTTAAATCATTCCCACAGCTCAGGTAAGCAATTTCCCAACTCAAAACTACCATCTAGGTGAACTGTCAGCTTACTGGGAGTACATACTTCGAGAAAATAAATGAAGAGTGCCTCACCTTGGTGACAACAGATCTCATGAAGAATCACTGCTGTTACTGGGAACTGTTGTTAGGAGACAAATGGAGCTGCATACGGGCCAGTATTAAAAGGAATAAAACTCAATTCTCACAAATTTCCATTTTCACAACTATGTGAAAATATAGATTCATCTACCCTACAAATCAGAATGAGTCTGAGTGCGTTTCCCTTGATTTCCTCTATCATCGACTGGAGAGGAGCACTGTCCGTGCATCTCACTGTAACGCAGGCCATGCAACTCATCACTTGGAAGTGCCATTTTTCTCTCCATATTTTATAAAGGAAGCCAAAGATGACACACAAATCTAATTTTTCAGATGTCAAAAGTTAGGCAAGATGAATGCTGTGTTTATTTTCCAGTTTCAGTTTTAATGGATTTCTGCTCATCATCAGCAGTAATCTGTTCATTTTAATCTCTAATATGCACTTAGCTGAAATGACCATGTTTTGCTCGATTTTCAGTTGAGAACCACCATATTTTGCATGTTTGTAAAGGAAACCGTATATATTTTATCCAAATACAACAGCTTCTATAATTAGATGAGCTAAAAATGCAGTCAGTATGTGTAAGATAACTTCTCTCTTGGAAATTGCCGTGGTTGATAAAACTATATACTTAAGTAGTGGAAGCAGTTCTTTCTTTTATGGAAACATTTAAGATGCTATTTTAAACAGGGAGCAAATGGAGAGTTTTTTAAAACAAACTTCCACACAAAAATAGACTTCACATAAATATGTGAAGTCTCAAAAACGTACTCACTCACTTAACCCAAGGAAATCCAACACACGTTAGAACAAATTAAAGAAACTCCCCAAAACTCCCCACAGCATGTGAAGCAGAAGCAAATAGTCTTATGGAATTCAACAGCACATGCTCACTGAGTCAGCACACTTAGAAGTTATAATTAAGTATTTTTAGAACTCACTTTATCAACACCAGCACTTAGAATATAATTCCCCTTTTTGTTCCACTTCAGGGCAAATATTGGACCTTTATGTTGACCTAAGGTGCTTGCAAGGTTACCTGGAATAAAGAAAGAACATTATAATTTGTTTATGAATTAGTCAACTTTATTCTTTATTGCTGTTAACTGTGTAGGACCACTGATTGTTGTTTGACTTACCATCTTCTGTCCATATTCTTGCAAAACCATCATATGATCCTGTAGCCAATAGTGTTCCATCACTCTGTTGGGACGTATATAAACATCAAAGGTCAATACTAGATGATATCTGTTTCAAACAAAATGTTCTTCTCCCCCCTCAGGTTTGTGCATTGCAATTTATAGGTAATCTGAGTCCACACAGGAAAATGGACAGTATCATTATTATATAATATAAACTAAAGGTTAGTACTGCAAATAGAATGAGAAAATAAAACTCTCTGACGGCATAGCTCTGAAAAATTGAGCTATGCCATCAGATAAAAGTAATTTATTCAACAGGATTAGAAAAGGAAAACAAGATAGAAAAAAATTATTTGGGATTCTTCCAGATAACAAACAGATATTACATCTCAGACATGAGAGACTAAGAATCATTAACTGATTCTGAATATCCTTACCAAATCCCAGTTAAATGAAGTTCAGGCATCCATACTTAAAAGTAGAACCTAAACATATAAGCTACCTACCGTTATCACCTTGAACACTGTCTAACACAATGAAGCTGCTTCCAGGTTGCCCAAACAAAGACTCCCACATGTGCTCAGAGGCACAGTATCGTGATGGGCAGTCTCAGAATTCTAAGTGGAACTTACAGGTTCCAATTATGAGAAAAAAAAACCTGGTAACTTTAACTGGCAAATTACATGTATCCTTTTGGAGGCCGATCTTCACTGAAGGATAACTCCTGTGTGGCAATGAAAGATTTACTGGGCCAGAATGAGAGAAATCAAAAGGAACCTGACTCTGGAACCAGCTTAGGTGGGTAAGTACTGTTAGCAGTGGGCAATTAGTTCCCTAAGTGTTTTAGCTTAAATTAGGAATGAGATTCACCCCATTTACCTCCAGAAGTTTAGAAGGCAGGAGTTAGACTAACAAAGTAATCTAGCCTCCCCTCCAGAACTAGCAGCACTAACTGCTTCTGGAGTGTAATTCATTATCTTATTTGCTGTAGATTCTGCCCAGACCACCACGAAGGCACGTCTCTTAGCAGGAACCTAGATGACCAGTTTAGATGGCTAAATATGAGGGAGATTAGCCTTACCCTTGGTATCAAAGGACATTATCTGAATATGACTGCTAGAAATAACCTTTCCTGTTGTAACATAAATCACATAAAACAGATAAGAACTGATTTAATATATTAAACAATGTGAAAATTTCACAACGGAATATGATTAATATTGAAGTTCTATATAAATAATAAAGGCAGATGGCATTTCTAACATCATGAATAAAAAATTAGGAAAAAGCATAAAACGTTCTTTATAACATATGACCAACTCAACACTCTGTAAGCAGTCACACTGGCTGCAGATTTAAGTCAAGTACATAATGACGTAGGGGAAAAAATATGGAAACTCAAGTCAACTTCACTGTGTATGTGGGCCTCTTATACAGACAAAGGCAACAGCAAAATGGAAAAGAGAAGGAAAGCTCAGGGATTAGACATACAGTTTATCCAAATTTGTTAGCAGTAACTCATATTCACTGGAAAACTGAAAGCACGTTGGAAGCACTTATGGTGGTTAAATGAGGAACATTGAATTATGTTAGGTACTAGCCCAATGCAAGTAAAGTATCACTTTAGACTGGAAGGGTATGGATCTGCTGCAGGTACTATTAGAGGAAGCATGAACTATTGACAACTTATGTCATAACTGTTCTGAATCTTTGCTTATTTTCTTCTTTCAACTTCCCACTTCCTACTTCTCAATTCAGTTTTTCCTGACAATTTTTGTTTCCCACGGTGTACACAGAGAACAAATAATACGCATTCTTGATCTTATCCTAGTTTGCTTTGTTAACTTACCTGCACTTCCTGTAATATTCATCAACTTTACTGTGTCAAATAACCAATACATAGGGGAAGCTGACCTGCACAGCTACCTTATCTTACACTTCTGTGAAGCACCTAGCTCACCTAGCACCGAAGGACAGTGATATTGCAGTAAAGATTAATCAAATCTTGGTCTCTGACCAGCAACTGAAACTTTATGTAACTGATGAGAATCCTTCCTGGTGCTGTTTTCAATTCGTTGTGATCACTCTGTCTGTACAACAAAAACTCTGTCTATATCAACAAAATGGACAGAATGAAAATGATCTCAAAATTAATTAAGGTTCTTGCAAGGTCTTATAAGTTCATTTTACACTGCTCAGCAGCAGAAAGGAGACATTAAGCAGTCTTAATGCTGCCCAAAGACACTGCCCAGCCACTGGGGATTCCTAAGAATACCTGTTTTCTTTGCTCACTTCAGTCATCCCTGTGCGATACTGTAATATGTAAGATAAATAAAAGATTTTGCAGGATAAAGGTCAGTAAGGGATCAAGTAATACAATTTCACCTGGAAAGTGGATGGGTGACAGAGAATGACTACACATGTTCCTACCCAAATAGACTACCAGGTGAGCACATGTTTCGTACAACATAATTCAGATAGGAGTGTGTCTTGATAGTTCAATCTCAGAAGAAGCTTCACTGGTGCTTACATCTCCTCATATGCCAAAACAGAATAACTATGGGATGCAAACACAATATTAATCAGCTTTCATTACTACACGGATTGCTTGTTTAATTGTCATTCTTAAAGTTAGCTGAGTTTATTTTTACTCATGCTCCTAAAAACAGATACATAAATACATCATCATTAAGCTTGAAGATGGCAACTGTACTGGAAAATTAAAGCATACAGGGGAAAGTTCAGTCTATTATGAGTATCTGAAACAAGAGGTCAGTAGGTTAGGACAGAGGTTCTGGTCACTTCAGATATAAAAGATACAGAACAGCAGCTGTAATTGACTCCAAATTAAATTTAGACAGTTAAAAACCACACACAGTCTTAGAAGCTAGCTTACATTCCAGTCCAGTGAAGTCACATCCTTATTGCTGGGGACATCATGTCCTCCTTCTCTTATACAGTGCCTCAAAACTAGTTGAGTGGAACCACTGTTGCTGTTCTCATTGAGATTCCATATTCTGGCTGTTGAGTCTCCAGATCTACAAAAGCAATTGCAAAGAGATGAAAACTATTGGTGGCAACCCAGCAAACAAAGTAAAAAACCTTTGTTTCTGTTTTTAATTGAGAAAACATCACAACCTTTCAAATGTGGCTTTTCAATTCTGCACTTCCTGCACTCCCTATACTGGCAAATATTTTTAGAGAAGTTATCTATATGATATCTATCATCTAAATCTACATATGATATTTATCATCTAAATCTACAGCATAACATCATTTGCTTTATTCAAAAAATAGTTGTACATTTGCTTGCTACCTACATTTTGCACTTCATTCACATTACCATTGCAGAGATGGTCTTGAGGAACTTAACAAACATAAAGGCAGCCCTTTACACAAAGGCTGTGCTCACATGCCTCCTACAAAAATGGCACACAGCCACATTAACCTCCTAATGGCAGACAGAGCCCCTGGTGCTCCCCAGAGGGGCAGAATGCAGCATCATCATCTGCAGAGGTGCAATGTCACCTGGCAGCTGCCTTAGGGAAGGGGACCTGTAACAGTGTGACAAAAGTGCTACAGTGCCTGCTTCCCGGCTCTGCCTGAGGATTTTCATCTACTTCATAGACAGAATGTTTTCTAGGAAGATATTTTCATTGCAGACTGATGTTGTCTAGAAAATGCTGTGAGGAGAAAGTGAAAAGTTGATCATAATCTGCTCAAAAATTATAGTTATTTTCACTGTGCGCAGATCTTCCTTCCAATAAAAAATGTCTCTGAGGTCAGAAATCAATTTCCAGCAGAGTGGAAGAGATCATGGTTTCTGGTTTACTGGGATTTGCCTCTTGCCCTCCCCACCCCCCTCCCCTCTCTTTTTAAGCAATTAATAACAACAACAGAAACCAAAGCAACCAACTAAGATGGATTTCTTGCTGTATCCAGAGGGTAATTTTCATTTACCTGCGCTAAGCAGAAACCTGGAGCAGAATTAGGATCTCTCCTATACTTCCAAGAATTCATACAATCAAAACTAAATGTTATTGTTGATGCATCTGATGTTAACTTTTCCTTTTAATTAGTGACTCGGACTTACTTTCCAGTACATGACCAAGTAGAAAAAGTATTTATTTGAAGACAGAAGTCCTGAGATCCATTTTTGCTTGGATAACTCATGTTCTACTGAAAAAGAAATCTACTACAAGAGAATTTTGTACTTTATGGTCTACTAATAAAACATTTTAATTGTTCATACTAAAAAATACCAAGCCAATTTAGAACACTTCATACTTTTCAAGTGCAAATAATGACCCATAAAACAACAAACTAGATTGATTTTTTGCATATTTTTCTATCAACAATATAGCCAGATTTTACATGAACAATATTTCAATCGCACAAGAAGAATCCTCTTTGCCTGTATCAGTGTCTCTGAGGTCTGCTGGATCACTGCATGCTTGGGGAACGTGCCTCCCATCTCCTCACAACCTTTTGTGTCAAGCTGAGATGTGATTGCTGGCCAGGGCTTTGTCACAAGCTACTGCCATTCTTTGGCTACTATGCAGCCATTCTTTGATTGTTGGCACACATCTTTCACATTGGTGATTAAGAAATAATTTGAATCAAGATAGTTTTTGTCATCATAGGGAACTATGAATGTAATACAGCTTCTCACTTCTTCAGAGGTTTAGAAAACTGAACAATTTTGTATGTATTGGCGGGAAAGTCCATGAAGTTAAACACAAGGCTCAGAAGATAAGGGGCATTTTTAGTTGCAATAATTTACAATAGTGGGAATGTAAGTCTTTCATAGGCTTGGGTTACTCGTTAACATGCTAAGTAGGAAATTCCTCCAGTGCTGGCTTCTACACTGTGTAAGATTCCTGGCCAATTCTGCCCTTATTATAATAATCCACTTTGCTATTGGACCCGCTGAATAAAATACGCAGCCACTTGGCTATCAAACACAATATCCTATTTGCTATTTCTAAAAGGGTTATGGCTTTGTTTTTCAACAGTTTTATTTAGTCAGTTTTCTGGCTGTGCTTGGGCAATCTTATTTTCCAGTATTTTAATTTTGTTTTTCCATTTTCTTCTTCCTAAGGCTACATAAGCTATTATGTGTCCCTGCAGAGAGGCTTTACAAGCCTACCAGTGTGTGGCAGGGGTATTTGTGTGTCTTCCCCTTTGTTGCTGGGGACAAAAAAAAAAAGAAGAAAAAAAAAAAGTATTCTCTGTTCTGGAAAGTATTCTGATTTCTGTTGAATGATTCAGTGAACCCTACCTTATTAGAGAACCATAGTTCAAGCACAATTCAGAAAGATATTTAATCTCCTTAACCCACAGAAGCATTTCTATCTGCATGATAAAGCAGCTCATTCCAACATGCGAGTCATGAACACTTGAGTAATAGGTATACTGTTCTGCACTACTGAAGAATACTGCCAAATTTTAGGAAGGCTTAGTTCTGAAAGCATTTTACTTCATGCCCTTCAGCCCTTGTGTAACCATGAATCAAAGTGGAAGAATGCTTGCAGAATTTTATTTGTGATATATAAAATCCCTGTTCCATAACAGCCAGCAAAGAGGTTAAAACAGCAAAAGTTTCTAAAGGAATTTGCATGATTATTGAACTTTGGTACTTCTAATCTTCAGGTACAGTCTTATAATTACGGTTATTTTGATATGCAATATTGCTACATGTCTTTAATACTTCTGGCTGAAACAGGTTGGATTTTTTATTTTATTTTAGAACAGATTATTAAAAGCATAAAGGGAACCTCCTCCACTTAATTTACACGTGTAACTTTTCCTTAATAAAACAGGTCTCTTAGAGTAATTGCTTAAGTTTCCTATGGAGTCAGCAAAGGGAAATGCCTCAGAGGCATCCAGAGGGAGAAGCCAAGTGCCTAAGCACAATGGGGAAACCATCTGTCTGTCCCACTGATTCAGCAATATTGTTCCCCACAATAGATAATTCAAACAGAACTCACCTAATAGCAGAGCTGGTTGCATTAACAGATTTGATATAACAAAGAAATTGGCCCCAATGAAGTCAACTGCTAGTGATTAAGCACTTAAAATTAGATGAATTAACACCTGGCACTATCTAGGAGAGTTTGCAATCCACTCCTTCAAACTGGTAATTCAAAAGGATTTTTCAGGAGGGTAATTCACAGTAGGTACTAAACAGCTGATATGAGGAACACAGTATCTCAAAGCATTATGTAAAACCCAGAGATGAAAGTCGAAATTGGCCCAGAAACTCTCCTGCTTCAGCCATACACAGCTATAATCAATAGATCTTATGGACAACACTTTTATGGCTAATTATTATGCTGACTACAGAGAGCGAAGATGCACACAGAGCTCTGCAAGACACAAAGTTCCCCTGTGTGAAAGAGGCTGGTATAGGTCAGCAAAGATAAGCCAAGAAACCTACTGCTGTGTTTTGGGAATGAGGCCAGGTTCTTCTGCTTCACAGCTATGAGAATTACTTAAAGGGCATGGCTGGATGTAACAGAACAGAGCATGCTCTTGGAAACAGCGGCTGAATGTCCAGAAAGAAGCAACTTAAATTCAACTAGAAAAGCTTTCAGAGTTCAAGGCTCCAGCAACTTTGACATTCACAGTCTACTTCAATACTGGGAAATTCAAATAAGCTCAGGAACATTCTGGGTCACTGGACCACGATCACCCATGCTAGCAAGCTGATAGATTGATTCCTCCTCGCCAGAATTAGGGCTGTTTGAATTGGCACTCTCTGATGGGGCCACTAATGTGTATTGTTGCACACAGGGCCCTGACGATCTCTCTGAATATCTCCTGGGCACAGGGAACATGCAGATAATCCCCAAAGTGCAGCTTGTGGGCAACCGCCCTATTTGGCAGTCAGGATGGTTTGCTAGCACAGACACAGGCCATGCTGTGCCAGTTGGCCTCAATGCCTAGGAATATTCCCAGGCATGTTTAGTTTACTAATGTGGATGTAGCTGTTTCTGCACTACCCATGGAACACAACCATCTGTAATGATTTACGTATGCCATAAAATCAAAATACGTTGAAAGAAATTTCAGGGAAGAAATCAGTCTTTGAAAAGAAGGACAGCTGGATTTTAGGAGTAAAACTGGAATTATGGTTGGAATGGTCAAATCTTGACATTTGCCTATGCACGTGTTTTTTTTCTTTTTACCTTCTGAAAATACTATACACAATTATTTATTTTGGAATGCTCGTTTCCTTGACAAAGTGCAATTAATCCTCCTAGAAAACTGCACGTATGTACACTTTCCAAGTGTTCTTCTCTTAAGTATCTGGTGACAGTCATGTCTTTGGTAGCCTTTACTGGTGACACCAGTCTCCTGAGCCTCCATTTCCACAGTTATGGGAATGGTGGAGAATGACAAGTAGCTGCAGAAGGTACTTCTTCTCACTGTTTGATCAGAGAAATTCATGTTTCCACATTTATTTTTTAAATAGCCCTTTGCCAAGTCCAGAAAGTATACATTCTTATACTAACCAGTGCTAACCAGTACCAGTAGTTGGGATCAAATACACAGCTTTCTTTCTATCCGTGGGTTACTCACTAAATCTGGAAACCAATGCTGTAATTCCCTTACACAGCTTGCTTGAGATCAGGTTGTGAATCTGCATTGTTCTTCTAGCGCTTTGAAGATTGCTTTCTAAACTGGCACTAATTGTTAGATTAATTACCTGTATAGCTTAGGGTTTGCAGGAAACACTTTGCCATGAATTGAAGTTCAATTGTTCTATGTGCAGTATAAATAGAATGAATGCACTATTTCACTTACTTAATAGTTAGGGTTTTTATGTGTTTTTTAAGGAGAAAACAGATGGGTACAATAAAGCAGATGGGAAGACAGAAGAAAAGTAAGGACTGGGCAGCACAACATGGCTATTACAGAATCTAACAATTCAGTGTTCTCCCATCAGTCTAACTGTAGGGGTTTTTTTTAAGCAATATTTTGTAAAGGACAAATGGAACTGCAGCATACTTAAGACCTCAGGGAATTTCTCCCCTTTTTTAATTTGGTACCATAATATATAGTTTACCTGTTGATGATAACATATAACATTACTATACTAGACATCTCAAATATTTCTTTGTACAGTAGCATCATCAATCAGCTCTTTTCCTGCCATTCCATTTTTCCTGTGCGTTTTATGCTATTTCAATAATGTATAAGCTTCACGAGGCACTCATTTCTGCATTATCTGAGAGCTAACAGAATTCACTTACAAACGGGCTAAAAACTGATCAAGATGCATATGAATTTGAGATATTTGCGTTTTCAATGCATTGCCATTAGTCTGCATGAGACACAGTACTTGACTGTACTTTCTGCCTACATGTGTATTTATATGCTTCCAGAATGAATAGTAAAGCCTACAAATAAAGACTTACTACTCTGAAGGGCAAAGTCTACGTGAAGGGATAGTGAGAAGGTACTTCTCTATCTTGGACATGTAAGTAATGGTTCTGATTACTGTCCTCCAGTTTCAGGGGAGACTGTGCAAGATACCATCCATCAAGTTCAGGGAGCATAAATTTAGGTTAGATACAAGGAAAAAATCTCTTACAGTGAGGGTGGTGAGGCATTGGAACAGATTACTTAGTGCTGTGGTGGATGCCCCATCCCTGGAGACCTTCAAGGCGAGACTGGAACAGGCCTTGGGCAACCTGATCTAGCTGTGGTGTCCCTGTTCATTGCAGGAGAGTTGGACTAGATGGCCCTAAGTGGTCCCTTCCAACACTAAGGATTCTATGATTCTATTGCCCTGAGCTCTTTGCTTTATCCAGCTACCAGTGCTCAGTGCTCTGCAGCAAAATCAAACACCCACTGATTCCTAAGTCATCTTTTAAACTCTGCACACAAGGACTGTGAAATAGAGTTCATCCGTGTAGCGTGGAAAGCACTGACAGTGAGCCAAACATCAAGAAGTAGATAACAAATTCAACAGGTGCTAAAGTCAGTAAGTGAAGTTTGAGCCTCTATACTGAGGAGTCTTAACACCCTGTATAATGAATAGAGAGATGTAAGAACTGGAAAAGGGGCAGAGCACTTGAGTAGATGCCTTACTTCAGCTGTGCAGGTACTCTCCAGAATAAAGTAGCATTTGCTGCTGCATCTCAGGTGCCACCAGGTGTCCCTAAAGAATAATTTTTTATGGCATCCCCTCTCCCCTGTATATTTGCCCTTAGATAATGTGCTTGTGATAATGGATCACCTGAAGGCTGTTTTCTATAAAATTCAAATTAACACCACAATGGATACGTTTATCATTACAAGTACACTGCCTAGAATGACTGGTATAAAGGAAATACTATTAGGCTTGGACATTCTGGAAATAAGATATGTTCAGGAAGATTCTGTTTTCTAAAAATCCAGCCTGTCATCTGAAATCACTCATTGGAAACTGCTGTCTTCAGTCTTGTAGAGATCTTGTGTTGTTTCTCCAACCTGATATTTACTTCTGTTAATTTAATTAGGGTTTGTTTTTTTTTCCCCCCACATTTATTCTTTCCTATTACTGAACTCCTACATATGTGCAGTACTGCTGAAAAAAAACAGTTGCAGGCTGAAAAAGTCAGTAGGGAGATTACTGATTAGTCTCTATGATATGCTCTCAAGTTCTTGCATCTCTAAATAGACTCTAATTACAGCAGCTGTTTCCAGTCATGGCCTTACCCAGATGCTAACAGGTCACTGACAGGGTTCCAGGCACAGATGAACACCTCTGATTCATGGCCCCGAAGGACTGTTGCTTTGTTAGGAGGAATTTCAACATCCCCGTCAATTTCCATTGGCTTTGAATGATTATCTGTAAAGAGAAATACCCGAATAAGTAGTTTGCAAGATGATGTTAGGTCTGCATTAAAAACAGCTGGTTACCCATGGCTTAAACCTTAAAAGCAATGTAAATTTAATGTCCTGTGTTGTGTCACTGGTCATGCTACTCTATTTTCTTTTCTATGGTGATTCAAAGTTATGATATTTCCTCAAGATATAGAGCTTTCTAAAATATCCTGTATAAAGTATGTAGCTTTAGATATAAATAATTAGTGTTCATTTCAGTACAGACTTTCTTGAAGATGTCTTAAGTTAAATCAACCTAAAGTTTTATTGAAGTAGGAGATTGCCACATACATACGAGAAAAGATTTATGCTGTTCTTCTAAAAAAGCAGCAAATGGCACATTCATTTTCTTATACAGCATCCCATTAAAAGTGTGAGAGGCTACATATATGTAGGATATATGTAGTATGGGCCTAATTCCCCAAGTACAGCAGGGAAACAGTGAGCAATTCTCTTATGTGTACCACGATATATGCAGAGGGACCAACTGATGCATAGATATACTTAACCCACATACTGTGATTCTGGGGTTATTCAGACTGCAGTCTAAGCTACTTTGGTTTTATAAACCATTTTTATTTCTTTAAGAAAAAAAAAAAAAGTGAGTTTAAAACAATGAATTTCTCTTAGCGGCAGCAGTTCATACCAATTTGCATCGTGAATAATATCTGCACTCCAGATTTTCATTGCATCACTATGAATCTCAAGCTGCACTTCCTGGCTGCAACACAAGGTTATTATCCCCTGTGAATGAGACACCAATCAAGGGCAGGTAACACACTGGAACAACAGGCAGCAGATGTCATGTGCAGAACTGCAACCCATTTCACAGAAAGCACATCCAAGAGCAGAGAGCTGGCAGGCTGGCAGAGAGGCAGCCTTGTGTTATCTCATCAATGCCTTGGCCAGCTGATCTGCTCTGATTGATCAAAATCCAAGTTCTCAATCTGGGTTAAGTCTTTTAGTTAGTCATTCTTTAATCACATATGGAGATCCATAGGTTCACAAGTGGAATAATTATGCTCCTTTATTGCCACATGTTTATGGCATTTAGAATCAGCCATCTGTCCTGATACTCATGCTCCTTTGAGCTATTACCCACTGACTGGCAAAACAGACTGTGATGTTACACAACTGCCATCAGAAGGAAGATCTCCAGATTTCTACCCTAACCCATGCTTTCAACTACCCTGTTTTGTGCTAATTTATGCTGACTCATGCAAGTAGCACTTTCCATAGAATTTTATAGAATGGCTTAGGTTGGAAGGGACCTTAAAGATCATCTAGTTCCAACATGACTCTGCCATGGACTGGGGTGCCAACCACTAGACCATGCTGCCCAGGGCCCCATCCAACCTGGCCTTGAGTACCTCCAGGAATGGGGCACCACAGCTCCTGTGGGCAGCTGTGCCAGTGCCTCACCAACCTCTGAGTAAAGAATTTAATCCTAACATCTAACCGAAATCTCCCCTCTTTTAGATTAAAGCCATTCCCCTTTGTCCTATCACTATCAGACTGTGTCAAAAGTTGGTCCCCCTCCTGCCTGTAAGCTCCCTTCAAGTACTGGAAAACCACAATGAGGTCTCCTCAGAGTCTTTTCTTCTCCAAGCTAAACAAGCCAAACTCTCTCTAAGCCTTCCTCATAGGAGAGGTGCTCCAGCCCTCTGATCATCTTCGTGGCCCTCCTCTGGACCCGCTCCAACAGCTTCACATCCTTCCTGTACCAGAGGACCCACACCTGGATGCAGTACTCCAGGTGGGGCCTCATAAAGGCAGAGTACAGGCAGACAATCCCCTCCCTCTCCCTGCACTCCTCATTCAAAATATCTGTACTTCTGACCATACTTAATAACCACGGACTGGCTGCATAAAACTAAACTATTGCAAATGTCTGCTTGTAAAATCCACGTATGCTGAGCACTGTTCTTGATAATTCCCTATGTAAAATTAATACCATCAGGATATACTAGTACTTGAGATGCAGCCTGACATTAGCAGCTGGGAACTTTGAGAAGATATTCTGAGTAATCAGGGCAATACAGAGTAAAGCACTGTTAAAACCAACCCGGAGATATGGCCTCAAGCTCCTGTATGTCTTACCAAAGCAAAGAATCACCAGGTTTAAAGCACATATTGATGAGAAAAACAGCAGCATGGTAACTATTAGGCATTCATGTGTGTCCTGTTCACACTGTGAGTTGGAAGCTGGGGTTAAATCATGCAGTGAGATCTTTCAAGTGTTTTAATTTGAAAAAATTAAATGAGATATACTTCTACCATATACGATCCTACTGTTACCTGCCTGGCTCTAAAGGTAGAGCTGCTTTTCACTCCTGAATAAAACCAAATGATGGCTTGAAAGCAGCTTTACTCCAGGGTCTCGGAGTTGTGAGGTATTATCAGAACAAGGCCATCTGATATTTAGAAGTATTTTTTGTTCGTACATGGCCAGATGGAGAAATCTAGATATGCACTTTGAATGTTATTAATTATTCTGCAAAAAGAACAAACTCGTGACATGGAAAAAAAGCCCTCAGTCAAGTGATACTTGCATTAGTACATATAAGATTGAGTGGCCTTTGGAAACAATGAAATATCTGCACAATTGTTTTCTATTGTTTTCCACTAGCAATTTTGACACTACAGCTTTGATGGTTCAGGAAAAAAGGGAGAGAAAGATGAGAAATCCTTCAGAAATTGTTTCCAAATGTTCATTCTGTATGTCTCCTCTTCCTGTTTTTCATCATGTAATTAAGTAGTGATGTCAAAGAACATTCATATTTAAAGGATTACTCTTTCCAAAACATAAAATGCCCCACTGAATAAACAGAATGAATGAACATACTGCTTCAGGCTCTTTTCAGATAAACATGATTAAATTGTACTGAGTGCAGCAGACCTTCAAAAGTGAAAAAATTAGTCTGCATACTGGAGAACTGTGCTTAAATGTTAATACAAACTATTTTCTATTTCTCTATGGTTAAGACTACACTATATTCTAATATTTTTCTTCAAAGATATTAAAAATACAAAGTCACTGGAAAGTTATATGCCCTGTCCCCAAAATTGTGTCAATTTCTTTTAAATGTAATTTTAACATATACCAGTGAGTGATTTCAACTCTTTTTTCCCCTCTGCATTAAAACAAAAATAATGTACTTTTAAGCTCTTACCAGTGCTAGCCCTGACTTTTCACAGGAAATGATTTTTGAGTTAAATATTTGACAGGCCATTCAATGAAGTTGTTCTTTATGGCTGTACCTTCAATAAAGGAGTTCGGTTGAGAGCTTTTTTTTCCAGAGATTTATTTTTCTTAAACCCAACCCAATCCTTGCAAATATAATGATAAAAACAACAGTAAAAATATTTGAGTTGGAAAACAATCTAAAGCCAATTATTTTAAGCTAATTTTTAAAGCGACTCAAAAGAGAAAACATTACTCAGGAAGCAGCAAAAGAAGGTAACAATTTCCTTTACTTACTTATTTTAAGTCTGCATCTCAAACTGTTGTTAGATTTTTTCTGTGTCTATCTTAAATTATGTCTAAGAAAGAGCACACTACCCCAAATCATCCCCGTATATACTAGTTCTGTTAAATCCAACAACAATGGAAATTATGGTTCAGGAATTCTCTCCCATGTTTTTCATCAACACTCTTTCCTACAAAGTAGGTCTCCCAGCTTCCACCTTACTCATTCTATGTCCCATCCTAAACATCTTCTGATCTTAATCTTATTCTAAATGTTTTGTCTTAACCTACGCTCTTGCCGTATCTTTCATCTTAGTCGATCCTAGACTGAACACTCTCTAAACACAGTGATAAGGGTGAAGGTAAGGCTGGATACTGTTTGCCCTGTGTAAGCAATAAAAAGGAAGAGCATGACCTTATTGTTAATTCATTTACATAATTACCTTTTCCTAAATTTACCATAAATGAAGGAAATATAAGTGTAAGACTATTAATCAGACCAATGCAATAAACTGCCAGTTAGATCTGTTATTTCTAGTGGTTTCTGATAACTACTGAGAGAGATCTCTTGCAGTTTATTTAAACAGGTCTGATAAAGGGTGAGAACGTCAGTTTTGCAGATCTGTATGCATCTCCCAAGTATGCATACAGTATCAGCCTGCAGTTGTTGATATCTCGCTGATATCCTCTGAATGACTCCAACAGAAAGGTTATATTCCTCCCAGAGCAAGGGAGGCACACAAAGAACCATCTGTCTCTATATTTCTCAGGAGCTTCTCCCTAAAATTTCCTTCTCCTTAAATTGCAGACCTCACCTCTTTGCTCAGGATGGTGAACTGGCACAAGAGCAGCTGCCAATGAGATGTGCCAGCTGGCCAGGTACTCCTTGAAGACCTTCTGTCTTCCCACTGCCATGGCTCTGTTAACCTATCTGCCTGGCAGGTTCTTAGCCATGTTCATGCTTTGAAATTTGCAGTTTAATAGCCTATGAAATTTCACTGGACAACACCGATGTAATTTTCTTGCATCCTGCTCCATGCAGATATTGGATGAGATTAGGTCATACATGATTTCTCCACCTGAAGACTCTAAGAAACATTCACAACTGTTCATGAAACTACTTCTATTAAAAACCACTGTAAGAACTATGACTTTTAATAACATGATGACAAATCTGAGAGATTGAGGGTTAGAGTGGTTACACATCTGAATTGATCTGAAAGGCTCTCATTTTTTTTAACACAATAGCATACATGTTTCTTCAGATCAGAGAAAGTAAGTCTGAGAAGTTCTGCATTTGTGATGATCTGATATTTGGTTTTCTACCTTCAGAATTTGTTTACTGAGACAGAAAGAAATTCTCCAAAAATCTTTACCAATGATCAGAATGAAAGAGTTAACAACAACAACAAAAAGTCAGTGGTAGATAAATTTGAAAGCGCTTTCATTTCTGCTTGTATTACTGCATATATGAAATAAGTTCAACTTCAAAACAAAGGATCAGCTGGAAATACTAACATTTTTCACAGATCTAAAACAAGTAACATCTTGGAATTTTTTAGAACTTTTAACATTGCTTTCTCAAAAGAAAAATGTTTTTTAAATCATTTCAGTGTTAACTGGGGGAAACCATTCTGTCTGACTGAAATTCCCTGAAGAAAAATCTGGTTTGAAAGCATTTTTCTCACTGACCCAGGGAGGAGTCTATTCAAGTCAAAGAGAAGAGAGAGACTGATAAAGGCATCTACACTGCAGAACAAAGAAAATCTGTTACATGACAACAGTCCTGACCTGTTTCTTGTCTAAACTAAAGAATTCTTGCGATTTCCTACAAAACCTGCCACACATGTTCCTCCAGAATTTCTTTTGAAAATTATAATGTACTTACGTTTCATTTCAGATGTTAACCAATGCCCTAATATGGCTTGCACACACAAAACAGAACCATTAATCACATCTGCTCAACAATGTTAGCACAGCCATCAAGATTTAGTTACACCTATAGGTATATACAC
The DNA here is from genome assembly GCF_905368555.1 of Meleagris gallopavo. Lineage (NCBI taxonomy): Eukaryota > Metazoa > Chordata > Aves > Galliformes > Phasianidae > Meleagris > Meleagris gallopavo. The sequence continues at coordinate 123,122,070 of NC_139404.1, forward strand.
CTAACTTTAGATGTCTAAGACATGAGCTCAGTCTCTGTCATCAGTAAACAAAGGTGAACGTGGAGCTCTTAGGGACTGACTGTTTCCATACAAGAACATTCTACAGGAGGTAGGACCTTCACAGTTATACTTGCTTGTATGACTAAGCATGTGGCATTAAGTAACAAAGCAAGGAATTCTCTCCTCTGTGCCTTCAAAAGAAATTCGCTGTTTCCAAACTGCTAGCAGTGGCTCATACAAGCTTCTATCCAGTTTTTGACTATTTTGTACAGGAATGGATAAGTCAAACTGCTCCAAGGACCTTTGCAGTAAGACACTGGATCATCATAGGGTAGTTAGCGCTCAGTGCTGTGCTCTGGTCATGCTTTAATTATACAAATACAGCTTGCAGGGCCCAGGCTCTCAACCCACCTCCTACCTAGCTTGGCCATAATGACCAACTGCAGCTGCAGCTTCTCCCAACTTTCATCATATGTATTAAAGCACCTATTAATGAAATCTACGGATAGCCTGCTCCAAGGAAATTGCATACAGCTCCATTTCACGACACTGGTTTCAACTTGCAATTCTGAAGATATTTGAAGTTTTTGCATTCTAAGAGATGGTATTGTGAGAGAAAAAGTGTTGTCTAGTCAGAAATCTTTCTAGAATTATCCCATCCTCTTGAAATTATTCCCCTCAGTTTTACCACCTTAGAGACACCAACTAAGTACATGAGGATTATTCAAAATCTAATCTACCCCAGCAGTGGAAAGCAGCTGCACAGGTTGGCTTACTTATTGCATGTGCCCCATTCTCCTCTCCATTCACAGTGGCTTCTCCGTTCTTTGGTGTGTTCTGCTGGGAAACAGCAGTCGTCGTTGTTCCCGCTGTTGCTGCCGTTGCTGCTGCTGCTGCTGCTGCTGCACTGGCTTGCTGCTGAGCTAGTTTCTCTCTGAATGCTTGCTGCCGGGTCTGTACAACATCAGGCATCACTGCGTCTATCAGAGACAGTGACTCTATTGGCCTGCCATCAAATACTGTACCATCCTGCAAAGAAAATGAGCAAAAGTAAAATTGCAAGCTCAGGATCTTCAGCACTAAGGCTGGTAAAGAGGCAATGTTATAAAGAAACAAAACAAAACCACGTTGCGTGAGGATACTGTCCTGTGAAAGCATAATTTGTCCAAAATTTACACAAAAATCGGGCAGCTAAACTCTTTACAGACACAAAAATATGATGTTGTGAAAATATATTGTCTGAATTATAACAGGAAGTTTACTTCATTTAGTATTTTGAAAAGGAAAGAATAATGGCCAAAGTCATGACAGAGCCAAACGGTTGAATGGTTTGCGTTGCTGCACTAGCAGTAGCATATGAATGGAAGCAGTAGATGAATAACGAACCTCAGACAAAATAAGATGTATATGCAAATTCACTGTTTCTTTATACCACATTCATCAGCCCAGCAGCACCAGTTGTAGCTGATTGTATGGGACTGCTTTACCACTATTATTCCCTTTTTTTCCCCCTACTTTCATTAACAATAGTTACAGATTTCATTTTGATTTCTGTAAATTAGGCTTCAGGTTTAACAAGCAATTGAATTAACCTTCAAAGGCTATTTTTTAAGACTTAATACAGACTTAGGTCAACAACTGCTTTATCTACTTAGCTCTGCTTCACTTTCACTTTCCTATTACCTATTATCTTTTGAAAATGATACCAGTAACTGGTGAGGAAAAATAACAGTTTGGCTTAGAAGTCTGCTTCTCTTGGACTGTCCTTTGAATTACATCTTACAATTACGTTATTAAAGTATTACATATTTGTTTCCTAACGGGGAAGAAAACAGAGAAAAGAGTCATTACAGAAGACACAAATAAGACCTCTTTCTCCTCAACATTTTTTATGTAAATATCTCTATAGACATTTATTTGAATCCTGGCTCAAGTACTTGCTACAACTTGAAAAACAAACGTTTGCCAATGGATTTTGGCATCCTACATTTTTAACTATAAAAATGCTCAGTGGAATATTTCCACGACTGTCTTCACACAAATCACAAACAATACTTTAATTTTATGCACACTAATTTATAAACTCAGGATTACTCATCACTTTGAAGTAATACACACAGTATATCTGTAGCCACTACTGGCACACAGACTTGAGGAAGAGTGGCTTTTGTTTTGCTTCTAACTATATAATCAAGCAGAATTGAACCACTTGGAGAGAAAAAATAAATCACAGCAGTGACAACACATGTATTTTTAGATTATTCACTCAGAAGAGGTTAATTCTGAAGCTGGATTCACAGGAATAGAACCTTACACCTTTCACCTGAATTTATAGGTGCTGTTCATGGTTAGAAACATTCTAACTGTGTAGATCTAATATCAGGCACAAGGCCAAATGTTAAGTAGCAGCAAATTGAGAGAGATTCCTCACACTGGTTGTTATTACAACACCATCAAAGTGCAGCTTGGCATGAATGTCAAATGTCACTGCCCCAATTAAAAAACACATATACAACTCTTAAATGTGGTATTGAGTCATAAAAATAAAACCATACAGATAAAAACAAATGGATTTCCAAATCATACAGTACAAACACAGCCTTTTCTCTATTTTATATTCCTTTGTTCTCACCCACGTTGTTCACATATGACATTCAGCTACAGAGGAAAAAGCAATAGCCTTTTATGCATTAATATTAATACAGATCTCTGACAAATACAGCTAACTGTGGTAAATATTTTGTAATGCAGCACTTGCTCATCTGTCATGCTCCACTCCCTCTCAAAGTATTGCGCCATTTTAAGGTTGGCAGGGCAAAAACATTGGCTTTTTCCTACGTGCCCTCTTTGTTTCTCCTTGCAGCTCAATGAGAACAGAGACACTTTGTGGCTGCTCACACAATGCACACAGACAACCAGTGATCCAGCCAGGATGAGAATTTACACACACTTGTTTTGGCATGTCTGTGCTATGATGGGATGGTGCTCAGTCTCTGTATGATCTGAGCCAAAGCCACTGAAACCAGAAGAATCTCTCCAGTGATCTCTATGGACTGTTATCAGGTTCCTCATGGCTTGCAAACAGCAGCGCTAGGTTCTGAAAGGCAGCAAAGACTGAAGTTTCAACCTACATTGCAAACTTTTCCTGTCAAACTCTGCTGTCACCTTGAAAACACAACTCTGTAAACACAGACACACCACCTTGTTTGCTGCAGGAATCTCTGCACCCGCTCTGTTCCCTTGGGTAGTGGAAACACTGTAAAACCCAAACAAGCAACACAGAGGTGGCTTCGGTGCCACAGCCAAAAAGTGAAACGTGTACCTCAGAGCTGCCTGGCTCTCTGCTGGGTGGGGCAAAACAGGGAGAGCAACAAAAGGAAACTGCATCAACGCAATATGAGGATGGATGGTGGGTGTGTGTTTTTGAGATGTGTTCCTTGGTGAGCTCCAGCACGCTGGCTGGCAGTGCCCAGGAGGGGTATGAGAGGGGTGCTGGGGGTACTTACTTCGTTGATGCTGATCTCAGCCTCCACATACTGGAGCCCTTTCTGGAGGATGGAGATGAGTGCAGCAGGTGGCACTAGTGTTCCGTTGATGTTGGACTGACTGATGTGGCTCTCGATGCCGAATGTGAAGGCCGAGTGGGAGAAACCTGAGAGCAGGAAAAGGAAGCCATGACATGAAATCTAAACGCACCGGCCAGATACACCTTCATGGTCTAAAAATAATTCTGCTTCAAGATGCAAAAGACACTGCAGCACAACTGGGGGAAGGCTGCTACAGAAGCTAAGGAGAGCTGTGCCAGCGGCCCTGTAGCTGCCTGTGCACAGCTCTGCACATCTCATGGGTAGCAAGCATCACTCCAAAACATGTATGCACGCACAGGAGAGTAATCATGGGAACCAGCCAGCTGAAAACGAAAACACAAACATGAAAAATACAAGTCAGCATGAGGGCACGTTCAGCTAACAATAAAAATAACTCAGGTCTTTATTTTCCTGTCTATGTTTTCATGTCAGTGCTTCCTAAAGTTGAGCACTTACACCCCTGCCAGCACCACTCCCCAGCTCACGCAGGGGAGCTGTGTGCTTATGCAAGGGAGAAGTTTAAAATCCACATTTATTGCTGAGTGTAATACGACACGCGAAGCACTGCCATTAAGCATGAATCAACAGAATGGCCGCTCCTGCAAACCTGTCTTCTGAAAGCGAACAGCAACGGCAAAAGTAATTAATTGGGATCTGTCAAACTGCAGATGAAGAGCCAATTCAAGAGCCCTCCCTTCAGCCCGATGCTTTTCTCTTCACTATTTCATTTTCTTTCCCTTTGCCATTCCATTTTTGTCACTGTCCTAGAAAGAATTGGTCGTGACGCTGTAAATTGAAGTGTATTTGTGGATGAACATTGAGGCTCTGCAGCCGAGTGGCTGGTAGGGCTGCTGGGCATTGCTGTCTGGCCTGGAGGCCGCAGACCCACGGCCCAGGCAGTGGTGGGGGAAGGGAGCACAGGATGTAGATGTAACCGTAGGAACCCATTTATCACCACACCGTCTCCAGAGCATTAATCTAACATTAAAAGCCTTGGGGAAACCACCCATGCGCTGTCTCAAACAGGAAGAATCTTAGCAGTCTCCGCTGACCAGACAAGAGGGAAAAAAAAGAAGAAAAAAGAAAGCAGTTCTCAAATGAAAATACTTCCGTTAAATATAGCTTTGCCTCTTCCCCTTGTCAACAGTAGTTTCATTTATAGTTCTGTCCGTTAAGGGATTTCCCCTCTGTCACTGCAATGTCCGATTGTGTGTGGGCTGGCGGACAGGATTTTGGGCTCGCTCCACAGCACTACTTTCTCTCCCTCTCTCAAACTGTTTTCAAGACTCTTTTTGCAACCAGCTCAATTACCATCATAGACAGACAGCAAAAACAAGCTAAGAAACAGAATGCCTCCCACATGTGAAAACCAAGGTACGTATTTCTCTGTGATTCTCTCCCCCTACGCACTTCAATTTGCCACTGCTTTTCTTCTCCGCCAGCCTCTATCCTTTCCTTTCCCTACCATACTTCCCTTTCTTAGCACTCCTCCATTTTTAGGAATGTTTAGGACACTTTCTAAAAAGTGTCAGGTCAATCAAGAAGAAGTATTGTGTATGACCACAAGCATGAAAACAAAGCATAGGGAAAAAACACCTGAAAAACGGCAGTATCATTTATCTAATCTCTGGTCCCCCTTTACCCTGTCTCACCCTTTATATCCCGGTCTAGTTTATGAGCTGCTGGACCTCCTGCTGCATCCAAAATAGATCTGCAGGGCAGTGTTTTTGCCTTGTTATTTGTTTTGCAGAACATCCAAGCACATTGCTGGGTACCACAATAAGAAGGAAGTCACTCAGCACACACAGCTTGAGTCAGAAACCTAGGGTTTGATCGCTGAGCACTGAAATCTCTATGTATATATAAATATAGGGCATGCTATTAATCAGATCCCACTAAATGTATATTTATACGAATTTAAATTAAACAACAACAGTAATAACACATTCTTGAAAAGCAGTGGACTTTAAAAAGCACGAGAGATTAATCAGCCAATCTACTTAAAAATGCAGTAGATGCAGATAATTAAGCTGTTGTCCAGAAGCACTGAAGTTCCCTCAAAAAAAGCTAGTTTGAGAGCAGGCAGCTCATAATTTTGTAAAGTGGTCTCTGATTTGATCAAAAGGCAGACAGAATAAAAATGGCAAACAGTAAACATCCATAGAAGATAGTAAGAAACAGAAAACTTACTGTGGACCTATAGCAGCCTTAATTTTAACTACGACTTCATTACTGCATACAGTATCCTGCAGACCTTTTTGCTGACTGCTGTCACATCTCATTTCAAGTCACATTGTTGCCAGCAGACAGGTTAACATGGCACACAGCTAACCTCTTTGGCCAGTACTGAGCTGCCAAGTCCTTGAAGTGCAAGACCTCACCTGACTGCGGGTGAGAAAAGGAACCTCTCAGAACAAAACACAGCTGTGTTATTGAAATGAGTCCTTTCTTTTGACTGTTTCTCTCCATGACAAGTAACTATTACCAAAGCACCCCTGAGACAACCAAACAAAAAACGCCTGGATACACCGTCACTGAATAGAAGTCTCACTCACTTATCTCCAGCAGCTGAGACAGATGTTCCTATATCTTCTCTGGTAAGATTCAAATAATGAAAATCAAGAGTGAAACTAAAGTGGGTGCTGCTGGACACTGTGTTCCTCAGCTGTCTTGAAAAAATCCTAATGTACAATAGTATTTAAAAGGAAAACAAAGAAACAATCACCCAACCAACCTATTGCTGGTTATCTCCTGATTTCTTAAATATTACCAGAATTTACATAACATATGGAAGTACAGTGACTTTAAAAGTTGCACACACAGTTAAGAAAATTCTGAATAAAGCTGTACCCACATCAGGTTTTTGGTAACTGAAAAATCATTAGAGCTTTGCTTCTATAGTTAACAGATGTCATCAGTTCTCTTTAGGGCACCGTGACTACATGGAATTATAGAGCTACGTTGCAGCTCTTTATAGTTCAGTCATATAAAAAGGTGACTTTTACTAAACAAAGGCAAGTTTCTTTTAAATGCTAGCTATTTAAATGCTTGTGTTACAAACGTTAACTTGGCCCTCCTTCTGAAGTTCATGAAACCACATGAGGCAGTGCTAAGCCAGGAAGCCAGCACACCACCCCCTCGATGACTGTGCAGGCTGTCAAGGCAGTCAGGGAGGGAGAACAGCAGGAGAACGTGCTCTGCAAATGTCAGTCTTAGGGAAGGATGTGACCGGGATGGTATGACATTCTGGCAGACCAAAACTCAAAATGCTGCAGTAGCTGTGAAATGAAAGAAGTGCTTTGCAAATGTGTGTCCATATGTGTCACTTCTTAAAATTCTGTCAGCCCAGCGATTGTAATAATCACTCTATAAAGCATTAATTTATACCCAAATAACACCAGTAAGTGTTGTCTTAATGGAGTAAAACCTTTGAGGATACATACAATGAGACTCAGAGCATTTAAGGATGTGGGCATGAACATTAAGGGCCAAAGGGAGGGACCACGGCCGCATGCTGGAACTGGTTTTGTACCTGTTAGCTGGACAGTCACTTGTGCAGTGACAAGACCAGTGCCCCAGATGGGCATCTTTCAGCAGCCTTGAGAGGATGGCTGCCAGGTCTTTCCCAGCTCAGCCCAGAGAAAAGATGGGAAAACATAAACCATCGGAACTACATACAAAGTGTAAAAACATAATCATACATGAAAAAAATCCAAACGAACAGTGGATTAACTGCAGGACTTCGTATGATCACGTAAAAGGCAGTATCTATCTGCTCTGGGATAGCAGTCTGGAAAGATTTTGCAGAGCATAAAAGCATTGAATGACATATGAAAATCCATAATGAATGCAGAAGAAAAATGACATAATGAAATGAATCTCACCTAACAAAAACTGCTATGCAAGTGTTTTTGACTTGAAAAGTGAGTGAAATTCATCATTTAGAGATTCTCTCACGTTTATACTGACAGTGATAACAAATCCTGGTTCTGTGCTGCATCTCTTCCCACATCGAGGTGCCTATATATACTATCAGTGGTACTACACAGTCATTTGGGAATTCTTCCCCTAGGCAATGCCAAAAAATGCATATGTAGGACTGTTTTGCAAAATTTCACTGATAGATTTTTCTGCAACTGCAAAAATAGAAATAATAGTGTTTTTTTTTTCCCTTGGCTGCTCCATTTTCAGTTAAAAATGGCCTCCCTGACAGACAGTATTTGCCACTGATTTTTTGTTTAACGAACATAATGCTGTTCTTTGCATGCAGATTGATCTGCAGGCTTTGTAACTTTAGTTGTTTGCAATACGCTTGCTCACAGCAGCAATGCCTAGTAAATGCAGGCATAGGAGATAGAAATAGCTGGGCTGCCACACAGCCTTAAGAAAGCCTGTATCCTCTGGAGACGTGCCTCACCTGGTCTGAGTTAAGCATTCCTTCTTTTAAGCACACAAATGGGGTGCTGCTGAGTATTCCCTGTGCTACATGATCTAGCAATCATAGATCCATCTGACTGACGTTCCCTAAGAGCTCCCTTCATTTTCGGATTCCTTTATCGCTGTAAAGAACAGTCGTGTTTAAACTTAAAGTGCAACAGCTATGGCACCTACTGCTGCATTTGTGCAGGTGAGCAGACTGACAAAGAAGGGTCTGTGGAAGCAACGTCTTTTGACATATTTCTGTCTTAGCCAGTTACTCAGGAATGACTAGCGACAGTTAAGCTGTCTACTGAGTACCATACAAGTCTCCTGCTTATGAACTAATTTTTTTTTTGAACCTAGTAAGTTTACTTAACATACTGTTCAATTTTTTTAAATACACATTTTGTCTCTAAGTTGGTTGCAAATTATTCAATTTAATTATTCACACTATGTGATTCTTCATACTACATGAAACATTTGTTACCACAAAATGAAACAGAGAATAAATAATTATGAACATCAAACTGTCTCTGACACACATCTCAGACATGTCTATGAGGAACCGAGTGGAAGTGATGACCCATTCTTACAAATCTTTGAATAACTCATTCTCAGTGTGGTCTTCAGTCCAATGACTTTTCCTATTTCTTTCATTCAGGCAGTCCAGACAGGTTTTCAAAATGTAGTGACTCCAGGTTCATTTAAGTTACTAAATTAGTGCTGTTATTACCTTAAGAGATAGATGTCAACTCTTTTTTCCTTAATAATTTAACTACCTCCAGGTGCACTGTCAAATAATCAACACATTTTATTTCATTGACTTCTCTAATACTGTGTTGTCCTCCTTTATGGAATTTCCAAATACTATGTCTTTCAATTCTTATCTTGATGTAACACACTGTTCTCTTGGCAGGTACACGGTACAAAAATAAGGAAGGTTGTACCAAGATTAAAACGCCTGGCTTAGTAACTTCTGGTTTTTGCAACTGCTATAATGTGATTCACTGGCAATCTCATTCTTCTGATGGCACGAGTGCTTGTTTTCTTAAGGTATTCCCGTGACTGGCATTATTGCTGATACTTCTACTGATGTAAAATACATGCAAGGATGGAACACAGATAAGAGCTGACTGCAGCTGTACAGGCTGCAGGGAAAGAAAGATGGTCGTGCATGGGGTTAAAGAAAGTCAGCTTTATCGCCATAAATGGGCATAAGTGCAAAATTCCTGGGAGATTCAGACACATTAAGCAGAAGCATTCCACAGCATAATGACTTAAAAGTACATTGCACACAGAAGGAAAGGATGTCCACACACAATCCACTGGCAGCCTTGCCATGACACCAAACCCAAATAACTCCAATGCTTGCTGAGCTTGCCAAAGAAACCAGATGCAAACAGTGGAAAAAGATCTTCCAAAATTTGACATCTGGATCTTGAGAATGCCATCTGAGCTGGAAGGCAAGAAAGGAAGAATGGCGCAATGCGGTGACCTGAAATAAATCAGAGCCACACCACTGCAGTTTAAAGAAATTCCACCAAAGAACAGTGAAATAGAACTACTAACAAAATCATTTCCTCCAAATAGCAATGTATGAAGAAAACAATTAATGCTAAATTAAGGCTTTTGAAGGTCTAAATTTGTTAGTATAGAGAAGCAAAGAAAACATATCTCTGAGCCCATGAAAATTCACAAAAGAACACAACTTCTGGCTGAACACCAGAAGCAAACAATTTAACTTGGAATAACCTTATTTTCTTGATCCTGAACATAACACATGCTATCTGAACTTCTGGGGCAAGTTAAACCATTTCTAGACCATTGTTCAAGAGAACCCAATGATGTTCTTTACTGCACTTGACTGCAGCTGCCATTTTGCAATGCAGGAATTCCCTTTCTATTGGGATGCACTGAGTGTGAATTACGAACACAGCATGAATCCCCATCCTTGCTTCTTACATTTCTGTCTAAATATAAGTATATAGACATTGTATTGGGCTTACACGACAAGATTTGAGAAGCAGGGAGGCTGCGGGGTGACCTCTGTGAGCAGAGCCTGGCAGTGCTCTACAGTCACAGCAGCTGCAGCTGCTCCAAAGGGACCCAGTGCTGCCAGAGCAGTGCCATGAGCGGTGCCAGGTGTGCTCTGCGAGAGCAGATTTAAGGAAGGGAACAGCGCTGTAGCTACAGCAGATCTCCCCGTGTGGTCACAGAGGAGCCCATGGGGCAGTGGTAGCTGTGACCTGCACGAGGCATGGCTTGTGGGTACCCCACAGGAGCGGCCTGGGCTGGAGGTGCAGCCTGTGGAGAGGGGCAGCGGTGGGTCAGGAGGGCTGGGGGAGCTGCCGCCCATGGGAACCGTGTGGGGCAGTGCCTGAAGGGTGGGCCCCGTGGTACAGAGCCATGTTGGGGCTGCCTGTAGGTAGCCCATGTGGGACCAGTTTGGGAAGGACAGGGCTGTAGGAGGGACCTATGTGAAGCGAGTGCTAAGAGCTGGCCATGGAGAAGTTTAAGAGATGAAGGGCTATGGACTGACCGCAACCCCCACTGCCCGTTCCCTGTGCTGCTTGGGGGGAAGGAGGGAGAGAAAGGTGGATGGGGAGTAGGTGGTTTAGTTCCCACTTAGCTCCCACTGCTCTAGTCTGTTAGTAACAGGCAATACGTTACAATTAATCTTCCTATGCTGAGTCTGTCTCCACGTGACAGTAATTTGCGAGCAATCTTCCTGTCCTTATCTTAACCCATGAGCCCTCTTTCATCGTATTTTCTCCCCCTCTTCCTCTATGGGGAGGGAGAGTGCTTGCAGTGGAGTTTAGCTGCCTATCTGTGTGAAGCCACTACAGACATAAAAAATATGCTCATAGAACCCTTGTGTACGTATGCATAGTTTTTGCAGAAAGGACATTGGTTTCTCAAAAATACGCTTTGTTGCAATTAGCAACATTTGGTGCGTAAAGCCACTGATAACATCCTACAAGCAGCTGAAAAATAGGTGGATAAAAATTCTGAACCACATCTTGTTTATTATTCACAGCAGCCTGAGATTTTTCTTCTAGCTGAGCTTTCTCAGTAATACATCCTAGAGTGCCTCTCTAGTTTTGGCAGTGTCTGCTTATTTTTGAAGACTTACCTTTGCAATTACATAAAGGGCTTAGCAAGGACACACATTAGCAATTTAAAATAAGAACTGCAGTTGAAACATATTTTTAGAAAAATCAGCTGAACAATAGGGCCTGTACATTTGTTTCAAGATTAGGATTGTGGAGCGATTAAAATTATTTCCAGAGCCCTAGGAAATGTGCCCTGTGTTACACGTTCTTCGCAAAGAAATTATCCCTAACTGTAGCTTATGTCAGCTGCTAAAATTATAATGTGCCTGGTTACCCTAAGTTTTGTAGAAGCCATTATTCACTAATATTAAACGTTACACCCTTTTTTCTTGGATATCTGACCTGCTCACCTTCTGCCAAGAATTCCAAGTAAATGTCTGCTACCCAAAATTATTTTATTAAAGAATGTTTTTGGCAGGTTTTTTTTTTTCTTTCTTTCTTTTCATGCAGGAAAATATGCTGGAAAAGATTAATACTACTTGGAAATGATCTTTTCATGAGCAATACTTGGCACTCACTGCTTAAGTCTTTCTGAGTGCTGCAAATTAACAAAAAGAAATACGATACAGACAGAAAACAGAACATGAGCAATGGAAAGAGGAACTTAAAAAAAATCTTTTGAAAACAAGATCTGAAATAATCCCCCTTTTTCACTTGCTCTGTGTAAATAGGCTGACAACTGCAAATAAATGTCAATGCAGACCTAGCACTTTAATGCAACTATGGGCAAGATTTGAAATAACTGCAAGAAAAAAAACAAATAATCCTTCTAAATTAATGGGATGCTGTTATCATAGAATGGCTTGGATTGGAAGGGATCCCAAAGATCACCAAGTTCCAACTCCGCTGCCACAGGCATGGCCACCAACCACCAGATCTAACACTAGACCAGGCTGCCTAGGGAGGGCCTCATCCAACCTGGTCTTGAACACCTTCAGGGATGGAGCATTCACAGCCTCTCTGGGCAGCCTGTTCCAGTACCTCACCACTCTCTTATTTTCAACCCTGTTCAATCAAACATGCAAAATGTTCTGCAACATTGGAAGGATCCCTTTCATGTAAGAGACCTTCACAATCACACACGCTTCTCATTTTTTTTCTGTAAGGTATGTTTTTTTTTTTTTTTTAAATAGTTTTAATATACACCTGCAAGCAGTGTCAAGCAGGAGGGACACTGTGGCTGATGCACTGTGGGCACTCAGGAACCTCAGCTCTGGAATGGTTTCTGCTCATGGCCACTACACATGGAGTTCTAATGGAGCTGTGCTGGCTAGAGATGTGAAGTGGTATGATATATAACTGCAAAACTGCAGCACTGTATTACAGCTTCTTTCACTGGGTCTGGCCAACAATCAGGAAAAGCACTACACAAACACATAACACATCGCTGGTTTCACTAAGCAAAGACATCTTGATCTAAAGATATTTTCCTTCCCCCCAGTATCCAATTTTCTTAATATCCCTATACTGCTGTGATACTGTAATTACGTAAGCTATAATGATCAGAACAAAAACATGTGCTATGGAATAAACTTGCAAAGGTTTATTTGCATAACTTCAAATTTCTGTGTTTGCTCAGTGTCTGAGAATCAGCACTGCACAGCACTTTTCAGGCCAAACAAAAATGAAAATAGCCAAGTTTTTAAACTTCTCTCAACAGAGCTAGAAGGAAATACCAAGGAAGCAGGGTTTTGCAGAAGGCAAAGAAACAAGATGCTCAGTGCATTTTTTTCCTTCATAAGAACTTAGAAAATTCTCCACAAAGTACTGCTTTTCTTATGTGACATTTATATGGCTACTATTACACAACAGGGGTAAATGAGACAGAGAAAGAAGTTTCAAAGGGATTGCTTGATCAAATAAAACATTCAAAATTATTATTTATATATGTGTACATAATGTAGATATCTGGTAACAAAACTTTAAGCACGCATAAAAATGGCCATCATACAGCTTACTGCATTCTCCCGTAAATATAACCAGAACCAAGCATGGCAAAACAAATAGCTTCTGTAGCTGTAAAAGTATTTTTTCCTCTCCATTGTGGAATTTGGATTTGAGGGAGCTGAGTGTCAAATACTGCTAGCCTGTATTCACTGTTCTATGAAAAGAAGAGCACAAGGGGATGTGGGTTAACAGGACGTTCTGTACAATACAGAAGTGTACGCTTAGCAACCCATTTGTTTACCTTTAAACTTAAAGGTATTTACCTTTAACCTAGCAGCTTAATCTTTTGCAAGATTATAGCTCTGATAATTATAAAAGAAATGTTTTTGGAAGTGCAGCTCAATAAAGCTAGTTGTCTTATAATGCTGACCCTGATTTTCTTAAAATCTACTTAGTATTTTCAAAGAGAATAAATGATTACTTGCAGAGTGAGAAACTACATAACACAGTTCTTATTCAAAAAATGGACTTGTCTCTTCAGCAGTCATTCATCCTCCAACTATGAAGTATTATTTCATATTCAGAATCAGTCTTGTTGTTTGTGAAATCAACTTCCTCCCTAATCTAAAAGAAATACAGAAGGCAGGAGAAACATAAAAAATGGTGGCAATTCAGTGAAAACCTCCGTACCTTCTTGAAAGTACAGTTTTCTTTACTACATTCATATCTTGCAGGGGAAGGTTATATACATTACGTTACATTACAAGCAATGTATGGAAACAGACAGTTTCTCATTAGATAGGAATGTTAATTCTTTTATTTAAATCCAAACTGGTTTTGTCAGTTTTCTCAAGCACTTCTATCTAAAATCTACTGTAAGACATTTCACTCCCACAACAACACCGTGGCTTTTGTGTATCTATATAATTCAAGAAAGGTCACAAACACTGCCTCTATAACCAACTTCCAGTTGATTGGATTTGCATCACAAGCTTAAATAGAGCTGCATGCCCACAAATCAGATCTGTGCTAAACCAAGACAATTAAAAATGGATTTTGTATTGCTTCAAAGCCTTCCATCGTATCACTAAAAAGGTGAAAGATTCCTGCAGTCAGCCTTCACATTTGTTCCTGAATAATAAATACCATCAGAATCTCATTCATACTACATTTAGATATATGAATATATATATGAACCAATATATAACTGCCTATAAATTCACAAGTAGTACCTAAAATAATAGCAAAATACTGTTAAGTACTGCATTACCACAATTCTTTCTCCAGAGGATTTAAATATATTTTAGGACTATAACATTTTACTGTACATAGAATTAATTTCATTTTCAAATAAGAAAATAAAGGCACAAAAATTTCAAGGCCAGATTCAAATACCAATTTTCATGTATTTCCTTAAAAATTGCATTCTTTTCTTTAATCATTTATACCTGACCAGCATCCAACTGTACTAGCAAAAAAGTATCCATGCAAATAGGAGCTAAACAAAAACATATGAATGCTGCTGAGTTTTGCCTACAAACTACAGTTACTGCACATCACAGGCAGAATACACGTGGTCCAGAGTCGGTAGCAATACGCCACAGATAATTACTGGAACAGCACTAAAATGTGTATTTTATCTTTGGGTGGCAGGATGTCATTTCAAGGATATACTTTTCCTTCCACAAACAAAATGTCTCCATCCTCACCACTAGAGCATAGCTACGTACTCAGCTTCATAAGCATTCCAGTGACTATAGTGTTCAACAGTACCTTTATGTATAGGTACTTCAAGAGACCTTTGAAGTTTCTCAGCTTTGAAAAGGAGGCTGGGCTAGTTGAACCTGAGCCAGAAATTTCCCTTGCAATAAAGAAAGCCGACAGCATCCTGAGCAGTGCTATGAGGAGTGCTGGCAGCAGGTTGACGGAGGTGATCCCTGTCCCCTCCTCAGCACTGGTGTGACACACATGGATTGCTGGCTCCATTTCTGGAGAAAAAGTCCAGCAAAACGCCACAAAGATTAGCAGTGGAGTTGAGCATGTCGTGTATGAGGAAAGGATGAGGCAGCTGGGACTGTTCAGCCTACAGTAGGTAAGCTCAGGGGCTTCTTATCCACGTGCATAACTGCCTGAGGGGTACAAAGAGGATGGAGATTTCAGTGGTACCCAGTGACAGGACAAGAGGAAAAGGACACAAATCGAAACATACATGAAATGCCATTAATCCCTACCGCTCTCCCTGCTTTATTTTTTAATTTTTTTCAAATGTCAAGGCGACCAAATAATGGAACAGGCTGCTCAAGGAGGTTACGGACTCTCCACAGAATCACAGAATAATCAAGGTTGGAAAAGACCTACAAGATCATCCAGTCCAACCGTCCACCAATAACCAATAGTTTCCACTACACCATATCCCTCAACACAATGTCTAAACATTCCTTAAACACCTCCAGGCTCGCTGACTCTTCCACCTTCCTGGGCAGCCCATTTTAGCACCTGACCACTCTTTCAGAAAAGTAGTATTTCCTAAAGTCCACTCCATCTTCGCAGTTACTCGAAATCCAACTGGGCACAGCCCTGAGCAACTTGCTCATGCTGACCATGGTACGAGCAGGGCAGTTGGACTAGATGACATCCAAAAGTCCTCCCCAACCTTAACTATTTTCATACTGTAAAGTCCTGGACACTGTGCAGCCTGAACTCTCCTTTGAACTAACCAGTGGAGAGGAGAAGAGAGGAGAGAAATAAGGAAAAATCATTATTCACGGACAATATATTCACACCATATTTTTTTATTAACACATTAGCCAAGTGCCTTTATTGACCAAGCGCCTCATTCTTCTCCTGAATTATTCTTCTAAGAGTGTATTTTAATAATTTAAGCAAAACCTATGCACTATATATTTCTCTTCTACCTAGCAGCAGCCTTTCTATGCAAAAGGAAGCAGTTAGTTTTGAAGCAAATTTAGCTGACCTATATAGGCCAATATTTTATGCTATGCTTAAGCTGAATCATTTTCATACGCCTTTCACATCTGTGACTCAGGAACTCTGTGCTATAACAATTATTTAAAATATACCTCTCACAGAAAAAATATGGACGTCAGAGAAAACAAATCATAAGCATGTACAGTAAAAATTGCTGCATAAAGCACAAATTTGAAAGAACAGAATATTCCATTTCTGTTCTGAGAATGTACTTTTTGCAAACTGTGATATTTTGTTTACAATTTGTATGAAATTTCTTTGTTTAAAGATAGAATGAGTATATAAAGATATATTTTCTTTCAGATTTTGTTGGTTCCTTTTCAAGGAATTGTAAACGGCATTGGAAAAAAAATATAAGGTAGCACTATTCCAACTATTAGTACGTGACTGGACAAGGTCACAATGCCGAAATCCCAGAAGCTTCATGTCACTTATAATTCCAGAAGACAGAATGAGAGTAAGATGCATTGGATACGGCTAACAGGAAGGGCCCTTGCTTGCACATTTTTAACTCTAAAAGGAATTTGTGCTGTGATTCACAGAAACACCTCATGTTCTATGTGCCCTTTGAGCCCACGCTTAAAACCTAGGAGAAAATCTTATCTTCTAGAAAAATCTGTCAAACATCAACCAATCAGCATCAACGCAATGCTGTCATCCTGAATCTACAGGGGAAAACAACTACATTAGTAGCTTAATTCATACGGCTGAGAAGAAAACAAATGACAAAACTGAAGTATAATGGTAAATTGTCCCAAGTCAGCTGCTAAAAGTTTACTGACTGACATGTTTTTAGTACAAGTATCCAGAAAGCATTTTTGTTATCTTGCACATGGTACTGATTGTACACCGAGGAAAAGTTTATCAAGTGTATGTCATAAAACATGGAAAAATTCAAACTCAACAGTGAAAGTATGAGTGGAAATGGAAACTTATGCAATCTTAACTCTAACAAGGCTTTGCCAGACATCCACAATAAATGTCCTATAGGAGAGCAGTAGAAGCCTCAGACAGATGGAGAGCTGATAAGATTTGATGGTGCAAGATACATGTAAGTGGTACAAAAAGAACACAGTTCAAACAACCAATCAATCCATCAAAATATTAAATTTGAAAAGCTTTAATAATGAATTGGCAGATTGGACTGGGTAGGGAAGGTAATTAACTGTAGCATTTGAATCTATGATAGGATTTGTCACTCACAACAGATGGCAGCATAGTTTGGATTAAAAGGTACATCATGATTCGATGTGTCTTGGTTTAGCCATTTCCTCTTTTCAATCCTCTCTGAGGTTGTTACTGCATATTGGTTACTGCCCTTCATTCTGAAAGACAGATAACTATCTGCTTCTGTTTCAGCCAGACAAGCCAGAATGGGAAATCTCTGTATTCCAAATTCGGTATGGTTTTGTAGAATCGCAGTCCTTCATTCCGAAAACAATCCACAGGCCTGTATTAGTGGTAAGGATGGCTGCTGGCAAAAGTATGCTTCTCAGGAGTTTGAAGAGGTGCAAACCTGAACCTATAGAATTTGGATGGCAAAACAGTGCCTTTGGTTTAGCTTGTTTTGCTTTTGCCAACACACCTATTTTGTTGGTATAAATATATCCACCATAGGAACATTTTGTGTGCTTTTACTTCCATGCTGGTAGAATACTCACAGTGCAGACATCACCTAAGCCTGACTTCAGTAACTGAGGCCAACATTTTCACCTGGAGGTGGTCTCTGAATAATACCTCATCTTCAAATAAACAGAATTCTCACCTTCAAATAAATAGAATTCAGTTATTAGAAGTTTGACTTTTGGAAGTACGTGGCACTTTGCAGAATCTGGTCACTTCAAATTGTGCTCCAAAAAGTGCACATTAAGAAAGAACTAAGCCAAACATTGCAGGATTTGGTTTTTAGATAAGAACAATGTGAAACAGACACTAGCCACTTGACTTCTTTATCGCTCAAGAAGAGGTACATTCATTTACCTGTCACACAAGTGAAAACACTCTGCCACCTCAGTGCTAGAATTCCTATGCTATCAATAGAGAGACCTTAAATGAAAAACATGCCTGAGGTACTGTTTCTTTTTCTTGGCATAGCCAAGACCTGAAAGAGACACTTCTGTGAAAACGCATTTATTTATTTATTTTAATACAGCTGTGCAATTGCAGCCTTAACTGGTCCAAATCCTATCTTGTACTGAAGGCATGTGACTCCACTGTCAGTAGAGCAACCATCTTCTCCAGCTCTGCTTCTCCAGCAGCAGGGGACTCAAATACAGAGTCTCCCTGGCTGTGTTTTTCTCTTTTAAACTCCATGATCAGTCAACTGTAACTCCTACAGTGTCAGCTGCAAGAGCACTCAAGGATCATTTTATATTTCCTTCCAGGTCACTAATAAAGCAATTGAGTAGTGTCATGCCAAGAACAAATTCCCGTGAATTTGCACTAGAAGCAACCTTTGAGATAAATATTCCCCATCTCCAATCACTTTACAAGATGTTTCTGTTAGTCAGTTTTCAATCTACTTGATAACCTTGGATTACACTGGTTTTACATGTTGTTATTTTGTTTTATTTATAAACACAGTGTGTCAACAAGAATACAAAAAAGCCATAAAGCAGTCTAAGCATATTATTGTCAGTACAATTATCTTTGTCATTGTATTTTGTGATCTTGCAAAAAACTAGTACCTACTTTGTTAAGATCTGTTATTCACACAGACTTGCTGGCTGGTATTATGTATGCTGTCATCTCTTTATTTTTTTTGTTGCAGGTATTTAGTTTCAGCCTTCCAATGATTTTACTTGACCTACAGTTACCTGGATCATCTTGTTTAACCTTTAAAAATTCTGGCACAACATTTGTTCTTTCCAGTTCACTGGAACTCCTCTTAGTACGCCAAGATTTGTTAAAGAGCAACAATAATGGCTTAGACAGTTCAACTCCCTTAATACTCTCCTGTGCAAGTTTTGTAGTCTGACAGAGAATTAAGAAGGAAAATATAATTACTGAGTTTCACTTCTAACTTCAATTTGAGATGTGATGAATTTCTATCAGAATGACCTGAAAGCATTTTCATAATGAAGTATGAAAGCACCTATCCGTATTCTTGCAATGATAATGTTTCAAATAATCTCAAGTGCTTCTGTGCCTTCTAGCTGCAGAATACTTGAAACATTACGGGTATAGTTTGCTTTTTACACTGTTTTTCTGCCATATATGTATTACTTTTCGTCATTTCTCTCTTCCTCCCACTATCTGCCCATATCTTGTGAGAAAGCCTAAAAATTTTACAGGATGAGATTAAAGAACAGATAACAAAAAAAGGAAAATGGAACATTTTTATGGTCCTGTAAGCTACTTTTATGGCTATGCTTAATATAATTTTTTAAGGCTTGAGGTTCAGCTAATGTAAACATAATTAATCTAATAACCTTGTTTTTGGCAAACTGCTTTAACTATAGGGATTTGAACTTAAATTGTATTTAAATACTAGCCCTATAAAGTCTTATTACTTCTGAAAATTATTGATTCAGAATATCCTTCATCTGCAGTCTCAGCTCACGGCATTTATGACAGCTGCTCCAAAAGTAATGCCTTTTATTTTATTACATTGGCCCACAACATCGGACGTTGGTGATATGGCAGTAGAGGTTGAACCTTCCTGCCAATATGTATTACAAAATGCAACACATTTTGTTGTCGCGTAACAGACGGCAGCAGGGGAGCAGCCTGACAGAATGGTGTCTGACAGAACTGCACACAAAGCTAAGGCGTGTCCATGCAGAAAGAATGGCACCTGTTGCCAATCATTCACACTTGCTGAACATTTATGGAGACTGACAGTGGATGTCAGCACGGTGAGGTGGTGGGCAGTGACAATGGTGATGTTAAAGACAAGCCACAATACAGACAGTCATGCTAATTTGTGGATTATGACCAGGGAACAGTATAAGGACTTGAATATCGGCTTCAATATACTGGAGACAATGGTGGCAATGTTCGAGTATTGCAAAGTCTGTGTCAGATAGCACCCATGAATGCTCACATAGGAACAGAAAGAACACCATATACAAGTTTCTCAGGACTTATTGAACCAACATGAGGCTGAGAGTGACAGTTTCCTGGATTCCATCACGACTGGTAACAAGATGTGGTATCACCACTACAAACCAGAGTCAAAAGGGCAGCCTGTGAAGTGGCAACATGTGAATTCCCCATTAAAGAAGAAATTCAAGACACAGCCCTCAGCAGGTAGAGTGATGTGCACTGTCTTTTGAGATAGGAATGAGGTGATTCTTCTGAATTTCCTGGAGCCCAGACAAACTATCAAGTCTAGCCACTACATCATGATACTGACCAAGCTGAAGGCTTGAGCTTCCAGGGTCAGGCCAGGGAAGAAGACAGCCTTCTCCTGCAATACCATTTTGAAGATTGCAAAGAACCAGTGTTGGCTGGACTTCCCTACCATACCTACCATATAGTCTGGATTTGGCGCTTATGATTTTCATCTCTTTAGTCCAATGAAAGATGGACTGCGTGGGCAACATTTTCCTAGGAACCACAATACCATAGCAGCTGTGAAACAGTTGGCCACCTCCACTGATGTAGGTTTTTACAAGCATGGTACGTAAGTTCTTGTTCATTGCTGCCCAAAATGCATAGCTAATAGCTATTCTGAAAAATAATGTTTTGTATCTGAGAATTTGCTCTATCAAATAGTGTTATTGTGCTCTTTTTAGCTGTTCTTCTTTCCATGGGGATACACAGGAGGCATTACTTTCAGAGTGACCTACATATCTTACCAGGTTGAAAGGCAAGATGCTGCAGAGTAATTTCTCTTTTGTTACTCTTCTGAAAATAAAGATATAAAAAGTCTGCACTGAAAAACCATGAGAGTATGAAAGAAGATTTAAAATGAGTGCAAGATGCTCTACCAATACAACGGTGGATTGTTCATTGCTTATAGCTCTTATTTGCTAAACAGAATTACCTGCAAACGGTAAGCCATATCTATTAAAGCTATACCCAGCATCTAGATTTCAATATGCTCAATTTGAAGCATATTTGAATATTTCTTCATGTACTTAACCTTAATTTCTATTCTTTTATATGGATAAAACACAATAAAAACAGTGCAAATACAATGTTTCTGTGACATTTTTATGAATGTCTAAATTTATGAATCTTTAAATTCATATTACATATTGGGCTACAGCTTGATACATCCTCACTAGATAAAGAGGAGGGGAAGGGGAGGCAGCGGCTGCTCCCGACTCCTCACGTATCCCCAGCCACAAGCAATGGGGAACTGGGTCTGGGTTTGCCCCATGTCTTTAATTTGAGTGAGTTAAGTAAGAAAAAGCATTTGTCCCTATACTTAAGAAGTTAAGAGCAGTAAAAATTGCAATTAAACTGAAGATTTGTATGTAAAATTCCCCCTAAAATGGCAAAAGTTACTGCTCACTTGTGGGAGAGGTGTCACCTGAAATAACTTTTTCTGACACTTGGCTGATATCACCATTCTTGAATGACTTTTTAAAGCCTTTTTCTCAATCATTACACGGTACTAACCCATCTACTGACCCATCAAAAGGAAAAGTTACTGTATTAAATGTGCTGTTATGTAGAATCTCCTATAATACAAATATAACAATGTAGAACAATTTTAGGATTCTTTAGGCTCTGACTATGTCTGTCTGTGCGACACTTTAATGCTTAAATGCATTTTCCAGCGAAATACCTGGAATACACTAGCTTATTTTTAAAAATAAACAACTTTTGGGTGAAATTTCAGTTTTGCTTGTCCCTATCTTTCCTTCATCTAATTGCACGCTACAGCTTTTTTTTTTTAATAAGCTGTGGTGTTCGGGAGAAAAATACAATGTAAGAAAACAGCTGCCAACACAGGCCAACACTGTTATCTCAAAGCAATCACTTAAAGATCAAATTCTGAAAAAGTATTAGATTAGTTGAGATTTTGGCCATTTATTGAAGACATGTCCAAAGTCTGAAGGGCTTACTCCAAAGCTGGCTTTATGTCTTCTGATATGAGGAAATGCAGTTTTTGTATTTTTCTCACAAGTGTTTGTTTTTCCTGACACTTGAAACAACAACGTTTCAGTTCAATATTCAGACAACATTTCAGTCAATTCTACAACCAATCCAGAGTACGTGGCCAATCCTAGGTTAATTGGGTTTCTGTCTATAAATCCTTTGTTAGTGTTTTTCACCTCCCCTATCATCTCCACTTTAAAAGAATATTCCTATTTGTGAATAGAACTGTGACTTCTTCCAAAGAGTGGACACAAGACTATGAAAACAAAATAGACATTAAATACTAAAGTTTCATTTCATTTTTTTTCTTCCTGAGGAAAGATGCGCCTTTCCTTCCAAAAGGCTTTCTTAAAAGTCATTTCTTTTTCCCTTCCCTACAATGAAGACAGAGTACCAAGGGCATTTTGCAGTACCACAAGGAAACGATGTTAAGATAGAACCATACTCACAAGGAAAAGAGATGTCACCTGCAAAGCTCACTTTACATATTTAATTACTGTAATGAAATTCTAAGTCATCAGATATTCGCACCCAGTTTTCCATTTATGAGATCAACATTCCACCAATGTAAAAATGATTTATACAATCCCTGTTTATTTAATAAGCATCTGACAGAACAATTTCAAATAGCTAAGAAAAATGATACAAAATCAATGTGCTTTGTGCTGCTGCTGCCAAAAATGATGTTGGCTCTGATGATACTACTCTACAGAAACATTTGTTAACACAATGCTATTTATTTCCTTGTTTTGCCTAACTTAAACATTTAATTTGTACGTGTGTATGTCTGCATTTTTATTATGCTTTGGACTATGGTTCCAAAGAAATGCAGGTTTGTGCAAGAAATATTTAGTTCAACTGAAACATTTAAAACAGCATTCCTAAAACAATACCACATAAAAAGAACATTTTCCCATTTCATCTATGACTTGGAGTTGTGATGAAATACGGGAAACTTACCTGATTCCTGGAGATAGCGATACACCAAGAAATTCACTTCGTCACTGGTTATGCTCATCTTAGCCCAACCTCAATATGATGAGGTTTATGAGAAGTGTGATCCACGCTCTGTTCAAAAGGAAAGAAAATACCAGGTTTTGTTTTATTTTGATTGATTATTAAAGTTGTTATAAAAACAGATGTGAGATTTGTTAAGGTATTTAAAGATCTCATCATTAGAGCTGTTACATCCCCATGGGAGGCACACATTAAATACCGTGAATCAAGTACTCAAGATGTACGATACTTTTTATTACAATTAAAGAGCAGTCCTTAATATATACAAGAATCCAAGGGGGCATTTTAAATCTTGAAAGCCTTTGCAAATGTTAACTCCGTTACCTCAGTGGCTTTATTACTGGTTCTCTGGGCACTCTTTGTTACTGTAAGGGTATTGCCTTTTCAGAATTGCTAGCAATTACTCACATAAACCAAATCATAACTCCTTGCAGCCCCAAATTTGTCATCTAGGTTTCTGTCCAGTAGTTCACCCACTTAATAGAAAAGTTCTTTCCTTACAAAAACTAAGTTATGCAGAAGACATAAATAAAGTTCCCATAAAACAGAACCAACCTAAATTTAAGATGAAATTACAAATTTTATTACAGGGGTGTGCACGTGAGAGAGAGGCAAGGAGGAAGAACGCAATATACCTTGTGCCAACAAGGAATACAAATATCCTGGCATTATAAAAAGTTATAATGTTATAATGTCTCTGCTGATTACTAGTGAGCAAGAATTAAACTTCAGTTATTCACTTAAGCAATCCTAACCTTTAGGATGACAGTTTTACACTACTACTTTGGGCATGCACTGCAATAATAAATGTATTTGTTTTGAACATTTTCCATTAAACCTTGATTCACTTCTGCTTGGAAATCTGCTTTAAGATGTTTGGTTTCCAAAGCTGTAAGTGCTTCTCAGACATAACCTTTGCAGCTTTGTCAGTCGTATCAGCCCTACACTTAGTGATGTAAAGATTTGGGCATAGAAATGCACACTACACACTTGGCTGCAAATTATAAATGAAACACCACAGGCGGGTGCTTTTTGTTTCAATTTCCCGTATGTCTCTTCTTGGCAAGCAGAAAGGTCTTTGTTCATTGGGAACCTCTTCAGCGATTCCCGTTGCCTGAATTAACACCTGCTACTGTGTGTAGTGCTCATCAGCTACAAGTCTTCCCTGCTGCTCATTTCAACCAGGAGGTCACTTCTGACTGTAACAGATGCCTCTGCATATTTACAGAAAATGGAGGTCTTTTGAACCCTATTTAAGCCTTTAATTCTCCTGGACTGCTAGATTTCCTCAGTGGATCAGATGCTGGTTTTTGTTTTTTTTTTTCATAAGACATCACACCTTGATAAGTTGGGAGACACTTTCCTCAAGCCATCTAGTCTTTATTATTATAGCTTGGAGAATACGAAGAAAATATTGAAAATCTCAGTCTCAGCTAGGGAAATTTCATCTACTGTTAGGGCTCTGAGGGAAGGCAATGCCAGCTGCACCCAACCAACTCTGTCACCAATGTCATGTTTCCCTCTGGAAAGTTGTTTGGTGTCCTTGCTCCTCAATCCCTCACCTGTCTTATGGCATTTCTCTGCCACAATCAGGAGACTGAAAGCACTCGTAGCTGCAGGGAGTGGCATATCAAGGTGGCATTGCCTTCAGCTACACACAGGCCCACCCTTTCTGCAAGTGGAAAGGCAACCACAGGTAGCAAAAGATATGCTTACAGGCATGAAAAGCAGGCAGAGAAAGCACTTCAGGAAGATGGGTGGATGGCAGCTTTTAAATACCATTTGATGTACTTGATAATGAATAATTAATAAATCACCATGCCTCTTTCTGCACAGTCATCACCATCACATGAAGAACAAAAAAGATATACCTTGCAAAACACATGACCATTTTCATCCCCGAGTATTTAAAATACATTCATATCACTGCTATGACTGTGATAACACTAAAGCAAGAAATTTTGATTGCTGTGGATTTAAAAAAAATACCCGACGTAAGATTTTAAAAAGTACTTTAAAAATAGCGGTTTCAGTATTTGGTGGTAGGAAAGTTGGTAACGTTGAAACCTCTTACAAAAATTCAGTTTCAGCAATGACGTACTTTGTGGTCAAATGAACTTTATTAAAAGAAAAAAAAAATCAAGAAACTACAAATGCTGTTTCCGGATGCATCCTGATAATTCAAGCCATTCACAGGGTATTTCCCACATACAGAGAATTCTTTTGGGAAAGGAAAGGGAAAGGAGGGGTGTTGGGTTTTGCTTTTCCAAAGAAGACTCTTCTTAAATGAGTTAAAACCAGAGAAAATGAGCCTGACTGCAAACTAAGCAGTTTGACAGCCACGGAAAAGCATCCAGAGCAGCTACCTTTGTATCAGAATCCCAAACACACCAAGGAGCTGAATTTACAATGCCTTTTCCCTGAAGTCAGTCAACAGGAATTACTTTGACATATGTGTCGGATCATATCTTTATACAGACTGTTACCATGTCATAAATAACCAGATGATCCCTGCTCATATATTTAAGGTTTCTTTTCTCTCTGAGACGCCAGTGCACAATCAGATACACAACTGCAAAGCTTTTATCCGTCCAGAATTATACAAAGATCTTGGCTTTGACGCAGAGAATTCTATTCATTAGAGATTTGGCTGAGTTTTGAAAGACCATACTCAATTTCATTAATGCTCTTTCTGATTTCCCTTCGTCCCTACAGATAAACACCTCAAATAAAACCAACTACAGAAAACATGGTGGGGAGGAGAGGAGCATACATCCCTTTTGTGTGCCTCTACATCTGATTCCCAAGCAGAAAACAGCTAGTTACCCATCAATATAATTTTTAATGCAGAAATGCAAATGTCTACAGAAAATTGCAGAAACTCTTAGTTATCATTGTGATAGAATTATCTCTGCTATGTGACAGTCTCCTTTTGCTACTGGAGATTGCTATTACTGAGATTAATAATTTTTTAAATAAAGTATTGCTTAGAAATGAGACATTCTGAATTCAAACCAGCAATAACATCTTAATTCTTCACAATGACAAAAGGAATTACAAAAAAGCATTCGAAGTTTTCAACCTTTCTTTACTTGAAGCATTTTTTTCCTGTATCCTGTTATGTGTTAGGGCAATTTCTACTTACTCCAACCTTGCCTTAGAAACATGGGCTATGATCCTGCAAGTATTTGAGTATGTCAAATACAGGAAAAGAGCCTACTAAGTGTATGGAATTCCCAATGCATTATGGACCCCAAGCACTCAGAACTCCTCAATGGATGTTAAGAACAAGCAAAACTAAATTCACCACTGCTTTACATAAATGCTAAGCTCTCAGTTCTGCAGGGATAGGTTGGCAGAGACGCTTTGGATTCAGGCACACCACCACTATGCTCCTACACTTGCTTGGCTTGCTGTCAGCCTGCAGCACACTGCCTGTGCTCAGAGTGAGCAAGCAGGCTCATTTCCTGGAGTCAACACTGGGCCTGCTTTGGCTCTGAGTGCTGGCCTGCCTCTCCTCCCAAATTAGACCTTCCTGGAGCACCAGGAATCCTAATGGATTAATACTAAATGGGCCATGCTTTGATTGAAGAAGGCAGCCTGGGGAGCAGCTCTGCTCCAGTATTGCACCGTCCAGGTCCACCAGGCTGCATCACGTTCCCCTACCCATATCAAGAAGCTACGTTTCTTTCCTCTGGCTCATTTTAGCACTGCTGCCATAAATATGAGAGATTTGGCTAAAGAATCATGCGAAAATAAATTTTAATCTTTAAAATACCATATGGAAATGCAGCCCCACTCTCCCCTCTGCAGATCACAGGTCCTGAAAGCCGCTTCCTGGCCCCCAGGCATACGTCTGCACAGGGTCACAGAGGCCATCCCAGGAAAGCAGCTCACCTTTGCCACCTGTAGCTGCACTACTATCCACAGGGACTTACCGGTCAGCCCTCCCCTCAGGAAGATGGAAACAGGGCAGACATTTAGGGAAAACACCTAAACTCAAACCTTGACCTCAAATCTAAATAGAAAACTGCATGCTTCCTATTTCTGCATCCAGCCCTCCTGACAGAAATTCATCAGGCTTCCAGCCAGGTCCTCACATTACCCCCTGAGAACCTGCGAGCTCCAGTCAGCTTTAACTGAATGCTGAGCAGCCTTTAGCTTCCTGGAGGCATTTTTTCATTACTGTTAAATAAATACACTCCACACCCCAAAATGTTTTTTTAATCTCCTAAAGAGGTTGCACTATATACCTACTTCCTCAAAAAGGCTAGGCTAAAATGTCTTTTCCCAACAAAAGTTTTAATGACCACAATAAAAAAAGAGAGGAAAAAAGAGAAATTGTGTATTTTCTTTGTGATAAAAACAACAACACCAAAAGACCCACACCAAAACCAGGCAAAAACAAAAGCTTTCACTGAAATAAAAACATTCCAGAAAGTTCAAATATTGGGTGTTGCCAAACTGTTGCATGGGAACTGGAGTTCCTGCCCTTGTGCTCCCATTTTCTCGTCCAAGATGGCTCCGGGCATGAAGCTGCACCTCTTGAGAGCCAGAGCAGCTGCCCATGTCACAGCAGCACATCTGAAGGCATTGTGGCAGAACAGCTAAATCAAGAGGTTACTGTTTTGCATATGCTGTGTAGTTTAATGAAAAACATCATTTCCCAAAGCCAGAAATCACTTCTTACAAAGCGACCTACTCAGTCAATCTCAGTGTCTCCTGCTGAAAAACACATTCACCAGAAACTTTCAGTGAGCCTTGCACTTTGTATATCTATGCTTGGCCTCACCATGCAGCCAGAACACAGGCAGCAGGCAGCAGCTCTTCCCCACAGGCTGACAAGCTCTCTTTGGCCCGCACCACTGCATTCTTCAGTCTTTTATTGCAGCCGCCTCCTCCTCCAGAGGAATTCCAGCATGTTTCCTTCCCGAAATGCCCAAACAGAGCTTTGGGAGAGGAACAGAGTGCACACAGCCCTCTCCCCTTGCAGCCTTTCTAGCCATTTCAAGAAGCTAAAGAGGAAAACATCTTTTCTTTGCCACCACTCTGACATGGGAGTAATACAGTTTCATTCCTTCTGATGACCAGGTGCAGGGCACACAGGACAATTCTTTCTAAACTCCACCTGTGCTACTCATCAAAACAGTATGCAGCCCTGTTCACAGTGCAGCTTGTGTGTGCGTGACTTCCAGGCTCCTCCTCTCTGAGGATTGAACTTGACATCACCTTCCCTTAAAAAACACAACCTAAAGGAAGAACAGTTGTTCTGTTCTAGAGATCAGGCACTTAAAAATCTAAATCAAGTCCTATTGACAGTAAGCTGCACCATCTCCGTGGCCTTTCTTAATGAGGAGTCAAATAATTAACTATCCTCATTCCAAATGACCACCATGGACCGCACTGGTTATTCAACAACAAAAATGAGGCAGTTCAAAACTCTCTTAGGATCTTTTATAGGTGCTCACAGATGTCTTTGCATCACTACATTTAATATTGTTCATAAATGCGACACCAATTTTTTTTTCTTTCTTTTTTTTTTTTTCCAGGGGAATAAAGCCTAGAGACAGAGCAGAACAGGATCCTCCTCAGAGATCACTCAGTGCTCTGTGCTGTTGCCATTTACAGCAGCTAAGTAAAAGCACGGACCTCAGAGAGAAAAGACAACAAGCTTGCCAGAAAACCTGAATGGCCAAATGTTCTGGCTGGCTCTTCCTCTTCTTTTTTAAAGTCTATTTATTTACATTGAATTGTGTTGATTTTAAAATGGCCACACTAAACCAAAACAAATGCAGGAAGCTCCAGCTCATCCTCATTCACACTGCTGCCTGAAGATCACATTCTTATGAGAAGAAGCAACAACTGCATCTATCTCAGGCCTTCAGAAAAAAATAGTACTGATAAAAACAAAGTCTAGCTTGAATCCTGACATGTTGGGATATCTCCTACAATTAATCACTGAACTCAGCCATATCAGAGTGCAAAATCTGGTGCCAAGTGAAGAAAGTGGAGGAATGATAATTACATGTGTGTGGCAATGATTAACGAAATGCAGTTCTGTCTTGAAGAGCTCACTCCTGTTGAATAAAATGCTGTGTGAGCTAATCTGACAAAAATGGAATTTTCACCTGAATTCACTAAAAATCTTTTTAAAAATTTAAATCAAACCTAATAGAAATATACTAATAAAAACAGGTTGGCCAATTAAACATTTTGGTAGACTGCAGAACGGTTTATTTCAGCATTGAAATAACTTTTCTTCAGATTATAAATTACATGTCAAAATGAAAAGCCATTTGGAATTAAAACTGTACCTACTTATAAAAAAAAAAAAAAAAAAAAACAACCAAGAAACAACCAAAAAACAACAAATATATTCTAGTAATTTCTAAGCACTATTCAACCATTTTTCAATTAACCAACAATTTTCAGCACAAAATAATTGTCAACAGAAGACAAGCCTTTCATCACCAAATTCCCAGCAAACTCCATTCCTCTATCAAAAGACTAAGAATTGTGCATCAGCTCTTTCATGCTTATAGTCTAGATTGATCAGGTTATTTTTCAGTTCTCAGCTGGTTCACTTAATTACATCAGCCTCCAGCATTTCACTTCTAAGAGTGGATCTTTTCCAACTCCTTTTGCCGTAGAGCAAAAAGGTTTTTCCTGTATTGATCTTTCCTTTTTGGCACTTGGCTAAGGGGGAAAAAAGCAAACAAAACCAACTGCTCTTCTTAATTAGCACAATCGTGTTATACCTCTTTTATAGCTTAGTTCTAAGAAGAGGCAATTACAATATATTTTTTTTCCTCTTTCTCAATAAAATTGATGTTTACAATAGTATATTATATGGAAAGCTCGGGAAAGCCAAAAATAAGATTGAGGGGAGAGAAAAGGTTGTTAGTTCTCAACCTTGCAAATGAAATGACATGAAATATGATGTTTTTTATTTTGTTTAAGAGAGAATTAGAGAGGTTTAAGAAGTAAAAACACGTGATCGGTGTGATTGGTTTGGGATTCAAGACATCTCATCTCTCTTGAACAACTTCAGTTATCTGGGGATCCTGCCAGGAAAAAGAACTGATATTTTCTTCCTCATAAGAGAACAAAACTGTACTCTGGACAAACTGGAGGATGTGTCCATACATGTTAAGTCAATTAGACTAAAATATGTGATCAACTAGCTGTACACTTGTATGTGTGTATATGCAGTCCCATGTATATAATGCAACTAGAAATTAGTTTTAGATCTTACTAATTGTGCTACATGTTCAAAACAGGTAAGAAAGAATAAAAGCTGAAAAAAATTACACAATTACTCTACAAATATTTGCTTTTCTTGATTTTCGGCAAGTGGAACAGTATATTAATAGGATCTCAAATTTCACTTTTCACCAGATTTATCTGAATTCTTATTAATATCTCAGAAAAAAAAAAAGGAAAAAAAAGTGCAAACATGGAGATTTCAATTTTTCAGCATTGCTTTACATTTACAGAGTACTGAGTGAAAAGGAATATGATGGGAAGGGTCACTGCCTGAACTGGTTGTACCTGTTTCATTTTCTTTCTGTATTCTCAGATGTGATTAAAATGACACACAGAATTTTTAGAACGAACTTCCCCTCTCATATTTAGAAACAGGACAGTTTCTTTTTCTTTTTCTGTAATACCTAAAAAAGTACACTAAAATGTCAATTTGAGGTATCTGAGTCCTGAGCTTGCCTTTAAGTATGGATGTAAACAAGCACCCAACTGTGCTGAGGCAGGCCACGCACCAGCAGATAAAACATGTGCCTTTGAGGTGACACCACGGGGCTGGGACTGAT
Organism: Meleagris gallopavo; assembly: GCF_905368555.1. Classification (NCBI taxonomy): domain Eukaryota; kingdom Metazoa; phylum Chordata; class Aves; order Galliformes; family Phasianidae; genus Meleagris; species Meleagris gallopavo. The sequence goes on from NC_139404.1 coordinate 123,152,961, forward strand.
AACAGGGCTTCCATAAAGTTCCAGAGCCACCTGCTGTAAGGGCAGCTGGGATCAGCAGGCACAATGTCTGTTTTGTTTATTTTATTTTTAAATGAGGCAAAGAACACAAGACCTAAGTGACTGAAAAGGACAGCCTTGACTTTCCCAAAAGATGGAGTAGCTTAATAAGGCTTCCTCTGCCTTGAATAAGTTATCTGATTTTTATCCAGCAACTCTACCATTTAAAATGGTGCAGCTCTGGGAGCTGGGGCCCAAATCCTGATTTTTCCTAGCACATCTGAACATTTTAACTGGGCTATAGGATCAAGTTGCACCTTGCATGTTCTTATTTCTGAAGAGCAAGGTAAGGATAAAACATCCACGTGTGCCTTTTACACCACCTCTATAAATAAACTGCTTCCTTTAACAGCCCAAAGGTAAATCCTTGCTTTAAAAACCACACCGCTAGCAACTTACCAGCTGGAATGGTGTTAGTGCCAACTACAGCTACCCGAGACCTTCGCTACTCAGCATATGACAACAGACAGGCCTGCTAGACATGGCGCTTCAACACTGCAGGACCAGGGAGGTGACACACAGCAAAGGCAACATAAAGAAGGTTGCAATTTTTTCATACCCATAAGCTCAATCTCTTTATTTCATATCTTTGTTCCAGGCCTCCAGCGTGAAGGAAACATGCTCAGAGCCATGGACAGACTGCAGCGCTAACGACAGGATGTCCAGACACCTGCACATTTTGGTTTTACTTCTTTCCCACAAGTAATATCTATGTTTCAATTCCAAGTCTATTTGAACCATTAGTCCATTAGTCCTAAGCATTAGAAACAGTTTAAATACGGAAGTGATTCTGGCGCTGCCTCATTATAACACCTTCTACTGGAATGGCAAAATCAACCCTTGGACTTAGCAAACCCTACGTACAGGATGACATAAATAGGAGTCTGTGCTGGACTAGAAAGCCTCAAGCTTTGCAGGCTATCCTCACATGGCTGTGGAGCAGCAGAGCAGGAGACTGCTGGACAGTTGTCATTGGGTGTGCTCATAGCAAGTGCAAAGAGGGCAACTGTAAGTATGTATGATGGTTATGCTGCAGTTGGACTTGATGATCTTTAAGGTCTTTTCCAACCTTATGTGATTCTATGATTCTATGGTCCATCAGCTGAGGTCAAGTGAACAAGAGCTAAGGAAGGATGTATAGAGGTCTAGGAAGAGCTGAGGGAGGGAGCCCAGCCTAACACATTCAAGGCCTGATGGCCTCAGGCAGAAGGACTGGGCAGTGGCATCGTCAAGGGGGTGGGATTTTATTATTTTCGGTTAATAGGCTTAACAGATGGTACTGGGAACGATTTGATGTTATTTTTCCATCATTTATAATTTCATTTTTATTTTTTTTTCCTGAAAGCAAGAAAAGGCCATATATCTTACCACATATTTCAACCTTGTTTTCCCTGTAGTATTGTTAAAAGTGTGGCTGAGGATTTTCTTCATTTTTTAAAATTATTATTGTTATTACACTAAGGGAAAAAGAATTTTTCCCATTCGTCTGTAATTCCAGAATAGCTGAAAGGATTATATTCTGAGCTAAAGGGCAAAAAAATATTTTTCAGGCTATCAGCATGGAAAATTTCAGCCCCCAAAACAAATATTTTGTAAATCATAGAATACATGGACACTGTTTTGAACTTTGATTATGGTAGATTCTCTTATAAACTATTTATAAACATATTAATGACAGCTATGAATAGTTAATGTTTTTGCTTGAATAACTGTAAGAGAATGTCAATGCTAAATGCTTTAAGGACAAACATTAGCACTGTGCAACAGAACAACAGAAACATATACATATACATTCAGGATATTTTACTGCAGTGTATTTATACCTCAACATTTAGCTCTTTTGGAATTTTTTTTTTTTTTTTTTAGCACAAGCTTCACTCAATTTACTCAGGTTTACAATGATTTGAGCTTTGGAGACAAGTCATTAAATGCTTTCCCAATGCCTGCTCTTTCAAGAAGGTACAATGTTACTTCTCTAAAGGTGGAAGAGGGAGAAAAAAGGGCAGAGAGACAAAAATTGCTGTAAAAGAAACTGCAGAAACTTTTCTGCGATCCCCAAACTAAAACCTTACTATTTTTTTGCATTTATATTTCCAGATATTTAATATAGAAGCTTCCTTTTAAAAGGTCAATACAAAAAATTCAGACTGAGTAATCTCAGTCTTACAAAAAACCATGTCAAGCACAAGCTTATGATACTGTTTTTTTTTTCCCCACTTTTTTTCCCCCCCAACCTTTCCTCTGAATAATCTACATACAGACCATAAAGAGGGAAGAGAAAATGAGGCACAGCATATCCAGTAGCATAATCCAGCTTGTACAACACTATCTCGCACACTGTCTTTTCACCCATCCTTCTTCCTTCGTATGCTGTTATTACCCACTGGTCAGAGTCAGACAGACTCTCATTTTATGTTTTTTGGCTTTTTCTCTTACTGGTAAGACCACGGGAGGAATACTCTCCTCTTAAATAGAGGGTATCTGCCCATTTTTATAAAGACATTACTGGCCCCATATGGAGGTGTACAAAAATGTACATCTCAGTCATATTTGGTTGTTTCCTCCAGTCTAAGGATAGCAGGAGACACAAGCAGCAGCACTACAAGGTTGCTTTTTATATACTCTGGTTCTTTTTAACACTGATTTGCATGCCCTGACTAGATTTTTTTTTATTTCCAGACAGATGATGAATATAGAATGTAGCAAGATAAATTTATGGTGGCAGTACTGTGAAGTTCGATGCAGCCCTAATATAAACAGCAAATTCTACAGATTAAAAGATGCCATGAAAAGCTTTTTAACTGGCTTTTTAAAAAAAGCCAAACAACCTAGAAACTAAGAGAAATTCAAAATCCTTGGAGACTTAGAGACACATATAATATAACCTAAGTTTTTTCCTCAAAAAGATCAGTTGAATGCATCTCAAGAAGGGTTTCGATCTATTATGACACAATTGCTAGTTAGAGCAGATCAAATAAAATAGCACTCCCAGGCTTAAAAAAATCAACACAGATTGAACTGAAGACTTAAAACTACCTATACAAGGTTTGAGAAGCTTTTAAAGTTATTAATGCCTAGACAAGAATTATTTCATCAGAGAACAAAATGTTCCTATATTTTTGGTCTCTCCTCCAAGAGAGACGCTCAGGAAACCAGAGGCGACCAACATAGGTTGACATATACATCAATCATGTGTTTACTACTACAAAAATATTCTGAAAGCCCACGAACATCAGTAGGATTTTGGGTGCCTAAATGCTTGAGGATAAGAGGTTCAAAGGGTCCTCAGGAGGTATACAATCCACTCTCTGAGCCAGGGCCAGGGTAGTAGGGCCAGGTCTGGGGTCAGAGCAGGCTGCTCAGGGCTTCATCCATTCAGAGACTGAAACCCTTGAAGGACAGAAGTGGCATAGCTTCCCTAAATTACCAGCTCCTCTGCCTCACTGTCTTCACAAGAAAAGAGTTTCTCTTTATACTCAACCTGAGCTTCTCCTGCGTCAACTTTTGCCTCTACTCCATCCACCTTGCACCCTGCACTGCTCTGAAGAGACCACTTCCACCTCTTTGATGACACCTCATAGGTACTGGGGGGCTGTCCCTGAAGCTGTCCCTTCTCTAGGCTGACCCAGCCCAGACTCACCTCATGGGACAAGTGCTCCAGTCCCAACCACAGGGGACCCACCAGACATCTACAAAACTTCTGGTTTGCCCATATCTGTCTTTGTTGGGGCCCCAAACTGGATATGTAACTAGATGTGGTCTGATGAGAGTCGTGTATAGGAGGATCATCCCTTCCCTTCATTGGCTGTGCTCATCCTCATACAGACCAGAATTGTTTCTTATTGCTCACACAAAGAGGTATTGAAGTTGTGTTATAAAGTTACAAAGTCTATATAGGGCTTTAAAATGAACATCAGCAGTCAAATAATTGAAAGTAAAGTCTTTTTCCAAATTGGAACAGTCTTACTACCATCTTTACTAATTTATATGGAAAAAAATATATCTGGAAAAGACATGCAGGAAGGTAGACAGGGTAATACTCAGTACTGTCATGCTTACTAGATCTTCTAAGGATGTAATAACCAAGTTAGTATTTTAGCCATCCAGCTCCTGGAATTTAATTCTCACGTGCCATTTAGCTATTGAATTCCCTCTACAAGGAATGGGGAAAGTTATGTGTCTGTTTCAAAGATTTATGTATTTTCCTGCAGCCATGGATTAGACAGTTGTCTGAGACTGGGATTCATTGCTTCGTATTTCTCCTCCAAATCTAGGTTCCAATTTGTATCTTCGGCTGTAGAGAACTGACTAATTATCTTCATTTGAAAACAAAAAGAAAGAAAGAAAGAAAAGGGAAAGGGAAAGGGAGAGGAAGAGGGAGAGGGAGAGGAAGAGGGAGAAGGAGAGGGAGAGGGGAAAGGTGGCAGTGGAACTGGTATAAGAGATTTAAGAGACAAAAGATTGAAGTGTTCATTAAGAATTAGCAGGTTCAAACCTCCATTTTCCAGCTCCCAGGAGAGTGCACTTCACACCTGGCTACAGGTTGTTGAAATGAAAACTCTGAGGAGCAAAGAATGTGAGACTCATTAACCAGAAGGATGGGGAAACAGGGATAAGTAGCTCCTTTTAAATGATTCCCTACTTAATATAGATATACCACAGCTGAATAATGAACAATGAATTTTTAAATTTCTATCAGTGAAAAAACATACATAATAAGTGTGAGGTTCATGTATTGTTTACTCAAAGCTGAATTTTTATTAATCTTTTCACTCCTACCAACTATTTTTTCTCAACATATGTTTTATATTTCCTTATTAAGGAAAGATAATTTTGGTCTCTTTTTTTTTCTACAGAAACTCATGATTCTTTGTAGTATTATGCAAGGAGCAGACATCAACACCTATATTTAAGTATGACACATTATAAGCTTACATTTTCACTTATAATTTGAGTACATTTTAACTGTTTGGACTGCAAAGATCCATGGTGAGCGTCTGCCTCAGGCTAAGTTTTTTACTGGAAGACATAAGGAAAAACAGTTCTATCATTTCAGATCGCAGTTGGGGGAAGCACGGTGTTACCGATATTTATACAGCTGTTTCAATGAGGATCTCTAGTGCTTCCATACTTTGGAACAGGGACTTGATGTTTGGCAGAGGTTGCTCTGATGGCAAAATGCCTTTTCTACCACTCAAAACCCACATAAATTTGACTAAAAAAAAAAAATTCTCCTGAAATACTACTCATATATGGCTCTGTACAGGTTTGTCAGAAGCCTGTAATCAAATTATCAAGTATTATTATTGCATTAACTTTGCCTCATACTAAGGTGATGAGAGCTTAGCATCTTTTCATGTAAGGGGACGCAAACACATCCTGATGCTGAAGCAAGGGACAGCAGGCTGTGAAAGGTGATGGGAACCAGGGTTACAGGCTGATGCACTACTGAGCTGGCTTCACTCCTGTGCACAGCTCTGCTAGTGCCTATCTCCAGAGAGGAGAAAATATACACTTTCTTCCCATGAAAAATAATTATAGCCAAGGTAAAACTGATTTTGAAACATCTCTGCAGTCCTTCATATTGCTTTTTATCAGCAGTTTATTCCTGAACATTTAGATTATGTGACCTTTAATGCCTTTTAGGTGTATTTATTAACAACCTTGCTTTTATTACTTTTACGAGTTAGGGCTTTTCCCCTGAAGCATTCAATTAAGAGACTTATTTGGTTTGGGGAATTCTTGAAAAGAAAACAAAATCTTCTGATTTTCCCCAACAGAAATAGATGATTCTTCTTCCTCTCTCAATTATTTTCTGTCAATTAAGAACAGACTTAAGCAGCACAGTTGTTTGCTTATATATTTTACCTTAGTCAAATTTAATTACAGCATTGCAGAAATTTAGTGAATGGCTAACATTTAGTCAACCACTCTGAACAACAGAAACGCGTATGAACATACACTGCTTCATGTGTGGTCAATCCCTGGGATTGAAATCAAATACGGAAAAGCAACAAAACTTTTTCTTGTCAATAATGCATTTAAAATGCTGGGTTTTGAGCATTTTTGGTCTCTTTTAGTATAATAATAACAATATAGTAATATTAATACTAATGTTAACATATTAATAAATTATAAATTAATATTAATATAGTATAATAATAATAATAAGTACTTTTTAAAGTCTTTTCAGCTGTTGCTGCACAGTATTTTGGTACTACAGAGGCGATCAAGATGTGTCAGTGAAAAGCCATCACTTCACTTTTAAGTCATTACAAACTTGCATGGTGCTATCTGGAGCTTTAGAACATGGATGTTCTAAACTACAAAGGAAACAAAGATTTATTCATGAGACTTTAAAACATGCTTCCTTTCTCTCCTTTAGCAACAGATGCCATAAAATTTAACTCAATGTTTAGGAATGCTTACAATCTCACAGGTACAAATGACATTCCCCCATTATATTGGTGAAGATGAGCCTGATTTCCATCAAATATCTTGTGAAATAAAACTATAAGAGAGGGAAAGCCTTGTCCAATTTTATTGTTCTTACCAGTACCATTAAATAACAGTGTTTTGTTCTCTTTGAGTAAAGGAAAATAAGATATTTTGTAAAGAATTTTACTTTTTGGCTGGTGATAGTTTACATCTAGATCTATGTGCAAGTCTTCCAGAATTTCCTTTTTTCTAACTTCAAGTCTCAGCTTCCTTATTTTAAGACCTGACATGGGTACACCCATACAGAACTTATTCTCCTATAACTATAACCAAACAACTTTTTTGGGTAATAATTTAAGCACATCTCAATATCAAAGAGAAAGTTCTTATTAATAAGAAAATATGCATGATTTTGGAAGGCTTACAGTACAAAGAGCAGAGAAGTACTTTTAAATACAATGTGGGGTTGTTTTACCCAATTGATAGTGATAACATTAGCGTAAAAAAACCCACAGCACTGTGCATACTCAGATTCCAATTCTTATGTAAAGAAATAAACATCCTACCTAGGAAGCTAACGATACCACCCATTAATGACATTTATTGCTCTGAATTTTCAAAGCACTCTTAAAACATGATCTAATACATCTTAGTTGTTTCTGTATAAGTTTTGGTGTAACACAGAACCTCTCAGGTTCTTACTAGATGTCAGCAATTGTTAAACAATTTTGGTCACAAGTTACCATATACCTTCTTTTTCCGAGTGAAGGAACACAATAAGTCTGTGATGAACATAAATGCAAAGCTAATGTTTCAAAAATTAAAACCTCTAGCCTCTGCCATCATTTCAGCTGTTAGTAATAAGCACAAAATGATTTCTACTGATTCTTAAAAAGCAACGTTAACCACAATCTTACTAGTTCTACCTCACATGAATAAGTTATACCATAATACAGCCTGCCAATGATGCACTGTGTATGAATGGCTGTTAAGAGACTTCCAGCAATCCTTCTGACACAAATGTTCCGCAATCCTAACACCAGTTCTTGAGCTTCTTTATGGAAGCAGATAGGTGAACCGGAGGAACTTCAGAGTATAGCAAGATCTGAGCAGAGTTTGAGCTGCAGTGCTTCAGTGGTTTCTCATGGGACTCGTAGCAAACTGCAGAGTGAGAGAGCAGATTGGCAGAAGTGTGTGTGCACTTGTGGGGTGTGGAAGAAAAGCATCAATAAAATGGCAGACACATGGGCACGGTGAAGGAACAGGAAGCTGACAGTGCAACCAGAACCTGAGGTCAAAGAGAAAAAGCCTTGTGAGAGGAGCAATGAGTGCGTGAGCCAGTTGAAGGGAGGTGTGACTCTGAGAGCAAAGAAATAGTTTCCTCTTTAATTCCTGCTATTTAATTTGACCCTCTAATGGTATCTAGGAAACATTACTTACATTGGTTACAGGTGAGGCTATAAAGACAGAAAAACTGAACAACTGCTTCTGTCTCTGGCCTAAGTTCCTAAAGTTCACAACTTCCAGAAACATTTCACACCACACTCACCACACTGAAAACAAAACCAATTTTCCCCTCTCCCAAGATTATATATGGAAAAAAAAAAAAAAGAAAAATTAAAAACAGCATGCAAGAGACCAAATAGTTGTGACCACATCTCACATCGTGTGTTAATTTGGAAATCAAGCTCCTCCTAACCTCCCTTACTGCTCCTGTTTCCCATATATTAGGATTTTGGCTGAATCCAGAACAAGCTAACTGGCTGACCAAATGGGGGGGGTGTGACAGGGAACAATACACAGACAAGATTTGCTACTACTCACACTGCAGACAGTGGCCTGGGCCTGTTGCCCAAGCCGCTCTGATCTCAGCCCAAGTTCAACCATAAGCTTGAAAGATAACATACATACAATTAGATTTTACTGAATTAATGTAGCGTATAAGACTTTGCTACCTGGACACATTACTGTTCTGGCAGGTAACACAAGTTGAAATAGCATCAGCCACTAGATGACTCACAAACTGACAACTTCTAAAATAGTGCCTGGACTGTTTGATGCAGCTGGAGAACCTCAACATATTTGTCTAGCATATCCATTAACAGCATTCTGAGACTGATTTGTTACAACTTACAGTGTGCAAGTTAAGGACTTCAACAGAAGTCATTCAGGTGTGATACCTCATTAAAGCTGTGCTCAAAAGCTGCCAGTGCATCACCTATAATATGGAAACGCTTGTCAAAAAAGCAGTCAATATTTTTTTTTCTCCTGCATGGAAAATTTGCAATTGAGTTTCATTATTTATGGGTATTTCTGCTAGTTTGGGAATCTTCTTACTAGACTTGGCTTGAAAAAAAAAACAACAAACATCAGGGATCAGGTTCAAGTTATCTATATTTAAGTCATATGTCCTGCACTCCTGTAAGGCAACCAGAAAATTCCAGTCTTACTTTGTAAACCATGTTCAAACAAGATCATAACACTAACCATTTGCAAAATGGCTGAATAAAACTGACTGGCATGTGGCAGAAGGTGGCATTCGTATCATCTCTTTTAAAAACTTAATTGTATACATTTGAGCTAAGTTCTACTCTCACTCTCAATCTATTCCAGAATGAGAAAACCTGAAATGTTAAGATTCTTGTAAATATTTTAAGATTTCCACTGTCTGTAACAAAGCACTTCAGTTCACACAGACCTCTTTCAGAACATACAGAAGCCAAGAGGTCCAAAGTCTCATTGAGGATTTAGTTCCACAAGATACCAGGCCATTCCCAAGGATGAAACAGAGCCTGATAATTTCCCAGCAAGTTTGACATTGTTTTGCCATTTCCTGAATGAACATATCAATCCTTGGCCACCAAACAAATCATCTAGTCAGGACAGGCTATTTTTATAGTTCCCAGATGGTCCTTATGTACTTTCATGCATGACATGAGCTTCCACTTTGGTGACCTTAGTAAATGTGAAACTGTTCTGTCCACGTAAAGAAAGGTAGGAGCTGTGTTGTGCACATGGGTGCATCTATTCATAGTTATGTCATGCACTTTAGCTAGCACTACATCATTTTACTTTCACAATGTACCTTGGCATTTGTCATTGGCAGGAGTTCAATTTGTGTCATAAAAAATATACTGTCTTCAATTTCTGTTCATTCCAGTTATCTGCTGCTTCCAAAGGGAAATGTGACAAGCAATTTGCATTGAGGAGTTGATTGTTACTTTTGACCCCAGTTCTGTATTTTGACAGCAAACATTCAGCAATATTACCTGTTTCTGAAATTATATTGGAGATACTATTGATATTCAGCCTTGCTATGTAGCAAGGAAGCATGCCCTGAACTCCGCCAGCAGATTCCCTTGAGGCTGTCTTCACACGGTCTTGGAGCTAACAGGAAAAAAATATCTGGATTTTTTAGATTCGAGTATTATGGCCTCACATTATTAACACTGCGATTGAAATCTAACAATCAGCTATATCTAGAAAAGCAAAGAGAAAAAATGGCACAATTTACTGGAGATTATTCTTTCTGGGGATAATTAGTTATTCTTACACATTGCTGCTTAAATAAATGGGTAATTTGCAGCCTGTAAATCACGTACAATGGATACAATTGGTTTTAGATCATGCACTAAAGCAACACACCTGAGGCAATCCTAACACTTACAGCCTTTGAAAGCTCCTTTTGCACTACCAAGACCATAATCACAGCAAAGAGTGAGTGTCGCTCAGGAGACCACAATGAAGGTGGAACCCATTTTACAAAAGCAAACATGACTTTATCTGCACAAGAATATTAGCTACGGGGGAAGAATTTGAGAATTGTCCCTGGTGCTTCCATTGCCCTTTTTGGCTCATTATTGTGTAGCTCCAGGCCATAACTGAAACCAAACCACGCATCAATGAATGATATTGACATACGACAGAAAAGGCTTCCAGACTTGGACTTGCAGCTGATACAGCACATAATAGTTTCTCTCTGACAACTATTCTAGGCACTTGCTGAACTGATTTTCATACTCCACTCCAGTTTGGGGTTCTATATAAACGTATCACAGCTTAAAGAGAAGTTGATGATGATGATGATGAGTGGCATGTTGATACTAAGCAGGTTTATATATAGAAGGTGAGGAACATTTTGTGGAGCTGCAAATATAAGGAAGAAGTCCCAGTATGCATTAAAGCCACATGACACACAACATAAATGATGCGACATGCCTTTTCTTGCTCACATGGAACAATTTTATGATTTTAATACACTGTAGTTACAGCAAAAATCACATTGCTCTCTTCAGCATTAAACTCCTTGATTTCTGCCTTGGATGAGAACTGACACCTTACTTTCTTGCCTTCAAAATTCTCAAGTTCTAAAAAACAAGTCTGGCACTCAGTACAGTCGCATACTACTCTCTTCAATCTCAAAACTAAGAGAATAAGCACCCCTGAAGAAATTAAAACGAGAAATATCACCCTTGGATAACTGAATTGTGATGCATCAGGGCTCCACCAACCTCACAGTCACAGTAAGTGCTGCCATGACCATTCCCACATCCCTATCCCTAGTGTACAAGCATCCCGGGGTCCTGTGTCATGCCGAGCGCTGCATTTGGTGGTACCGTATCACATGGAGTAGCAGTGTTAAAAACTAGTAGTTGAAAATCAGGATGCCTGGCACTGAAGCCTGATTCTGTTTTGTGAGAGTGATTTACAGCTGAACTGAGGTGTTCAGTCACCTCCATCCAGCCGTCTGAGGGAACGTGGTGCTGCTACATCCACAAAGAGATGCACTGCTAATGCCCATGCTGCATGGCTGCAGCAGAACGGCCTCTGCACATATCTGAACGCAGTTTGGAAGTAACCTCTGTCTTACAAACAGTGAAAAACTGTGTGGTATGTTAAAAGAGGCTACGCACGCCAAATTGTCTTTCTCTGTTTTGCTAAGGAGAAAAAAATCTCTTTTTCGTAAGAACTTTACTAGTGTTTTATAATCTCTCTCTAGCTGTAAGCTTAAGTAACATAATTTGACCACTGTCAAAAGTGAGCTGGACGATAAATGGAGTCTGTGGTAAATCCAGTGATTAACTACAAATTGTTAAAGTCCGTTTGTGTTAGCTTAAAAATATGTATTAGAAGACACAGATTTGTTTTTATATCTTATACAGCCCCTCTTTCCTTAAAACCTCAAAACTATTCCAATATTTAGAAACAACCACTTGCAACCCTGGAGAAAAACCTATTGTCCAGGGACAAAATCCTTTGCTGCGAAGCCTTATGTTTCATCTTGTATAATCCTTATGCCATCTTTGTGCCAGAGAAACAAACAAGCCTTGAGTACCAAAAATTACTGCATTTCTTTGGAACCTAACGTGCTTTTAAATGAAACCACCATTTGAACAATAAAACTAAGAAAAAAAAACATATTTTGAGCTTGCTCCATGTAGTGCTGGTGAAGTATGCTTTGTAATTCCAAATAATGAAATAAAACTAATTGTTTCAGCTGAAGGATTAAATTCAACTCCCAATTCCAACTCTGCAGCCTTGGGAAATATTATTTCATCATTTTACTTACAGCCCACTGTAACAAACCTTATAATATTTCACTTAGGATATATACACCTCACCAGTATTTTGTGGTAATTAATTGAACAACATGCATAGAAAAAATGAGATGAAAAACAAGATGACAGCGCTGAACTTATCAAAGGATATAAACCACCACATATCTTCACTTGGAGATATATCATCGTCACAATAATAGAAAAATGACCCTGACTTTGAATTCAAGGTTGATTGAATTTTCGTCACACTCTCAATCTTCAGGCTTCCCGTTAATTCAAATTATTAATTGGCAGATATCCAGAAGGAGCAGGGGAAGGGAAACCTGATTTGTGTTATGTACTTACACAACTAAAAACTCCCTTTACAATTGCTTGTCTTCCTATTCTCTCTGTTCATCTTCCAGAAAAAGCAAGAGAATGAAAGCAGAAGTAGTTTTTAGTACAAAATAATGAAGTGCTGAAAGTATAACAATTTTTCAGGAACTGCAGAAACACATATCCCTGATTTTTTTCCCCTCATTTTCATCACTGGTATTAGCTGTATTTTAACACTGCACAAAACAGCAAGTCCCTCAGTCAGAAGATGCAAAGGCAAAGCCTTTTTCACAACAAAGTTGAATGTGAAGCTCTAAACTAACTCCAAAGGGGTTATTCATTCAAGTAAAGACTGACACATTATGGCTCTCAAGTAGAGCATAGACATGACAGTGCTTCCAGGGTACTTACAGGACCTCATCTCTTGCAGGTCTGTGGGAGGAAAAGCTTTAGATGTTGATTTCTCCACTTTCTCAGCAACATCTTTCTGCATTACCTCCCCTGATTATTTTTGTCTTTTATCATCTCTTTGTTATGCTTTTAGAATTTCCCTATTTCCGCTCGGGGTTCAGGGTATTCAGAACTGAGGTCATCTTTATGCTGGGGCAGCTCAAACTTTGCAATTTTCTATTTCTAAGCCACAGATGACTAAACTTGGCAACGTTTACAGTGTCTGCTGACAACAAGAGCCAACTTCCTTTATGCCAAGGAGCATTAGTTAGATAACCAACATTGAAAAAAGGATTAAAAAAAAAGAAAAGAAAGCAGGTGATCACTGTTATCCACCTTGTTTCTATATCAGTCACTTTCTACTGCTTCCATTAGAAGAGTAAATGATTGAATGTAGAAATATTTGCAGCACAAAAAATTACCCAACAATTCAAAGTCAGTTGCACTGGGTTATGCTGACTTTTAGAAGGGCTGGAGTAAAAAGCAGTCTACAGTTTTATTTATTTGCCATGTAATTTTTTTCCCCTAATGAAAACCCAATGAATGTCTGTTAGCCAAAAGCAGAAAGACCCAGGATCAGCTGACAGTGGTAAATAACCTTAGGAGGATGCATGCAACTTTTTTTAGTGGGAGAACTCCACCACAGGGAGCTCAGATACAGTCAGGCACAATTACTGGGACCCAGCTGGTGAATTTTGCACTTCTTGCTGTAGAGCCTGCAAAGCAATTTGAAAAAAGGCACAATTCATGCTGTTTTCCACGATACTATTCCTATGCAAAATGTACTTGCTTTATTATTGGTCTATCTGATAAGCTGGAACTAAAAATCAGCCAGCACAATTTTTTTTTTCTTCTTACTCATCACTACTAAAAGAGGACACCTGAAGGTGAATTTTGCTCAGATCTTTAAGTGTAACACTCCCTTTTTGCAGTGTGGTTGCCACAGATAGAAATGAAGAGCTGTCACTGACTGAAACTCATTCATCCATTCTACCTGCCTGTCTGCGGTCAGTACTGACTCTGGCTAACAGTCACAGATACTGTCAACAGTCCCTCGTTACTATGAGCAACAGCACACGCTCTGAGTACATGGTGAAGATGGTCATAAATCAAAGATATCTCAGCTACAAGAGTTACTTTCCAGAATCTGCATGCAAATTAGAAGGCATAATTTAACCTTTCACATAGTCAAATACCCTTTAAAGATGCAGGGAGTAACAGCTCATTTCAGCAAGCTCAGCATTCAATCCTAACATCTCAAAATCTCACTTTTCAGTTGCTCCCCCTTCATATATCCTTATAGATTCTGAAATAATTCAAGTGTTCTGAACTCACCTGGAAAAAAAGATGCACCCTGTCATTGCTTTCCCAAGCCCTGGGGTGACTGGATTTTGCAGAACATCTGCACTTTGTACAGTAAGTACCACATCATGTTTTTAAGTCTTGACCACATCCTTTTACTCCGTTTCAGTTTGGTGGGCCCAATTTAAGTACAATTTAGTAAGACAATTTAAGTGGTTTACTAGTTAGATAGCAAGGCATTAAAAATGCTAGCAAAACCAATCAGGAACCAAGTCCCATGGCTATTATGCCTTCAGTGGCCATTTCCTTGGCCAATGAAACACATATGGGCAGCAGAATTCAAGTCTGAGGATTAGAAACAATCTGATGCTGCTGATGAGCAAAACAGATCTAGTCATTATAGCTTTTACAAAATGCATAGGAAGCAAGAGTTTCATAAGCATTCTACCAATAGCAGACTTCATTTTTGCTCACAAGTCTGTTTTCTTCATGCTGACTATATGGAGCAGGTATAGTACAAAGTGGGGTGGAGGGAGTGCGGCATTGACTATTTTTGTTCTCAGCAGGACTGAAAAGCTTTACAATGATGTGAGATTACACACCATGCACAAGGAAATCGTTGTTCTCAGCTGTTAAATTGGAATCACTAGGCGGAAAAAGTCGCTACAGTTTTAAAGCAATGAGCAAATAACTTTTTATTTCCTGCCTGTGATCCAGTAGGAAAGGGGCATTTTCTAAGGGCAGAATGTAATTTGTGTGTGCTGTATCACTTAGAGATCCTCCATGTTACCTGAAACCTATTCTGCGTTGAACAAAATTAAACTTATAGTGGCTAATTAATATAAATATTAAGATGACAAGACACAGGATATGATTAATTGTCATCAGTTTTAGGCTTCTATTTAACACACAGTCTTTAGGTTCAGATAACACAAAACATAACAGCAGGAAAATGTGATCACAGATACACAAATTTATCTGTTTTATCAGTTCAGCTCTAGGTTTAAAGCAGTTTAAATGAGCTTTGATAATGAAAGGCGACGGAATCAGCTCAAATGGTGCAAGTGATTTGATTACCTCCATGCTAACCATCATGGGTAGATTTAATTTAGAGCTGAGTGATCACGCCTGACTGTGGTAAACAGCTTAGCATCTGCCTTGCAAGGTAACATCTTCGTATGAGAGAGAGATTGTGATCTGATACACTCACAATTTTGTTGCTAAATCCCCTCTTCTTTACGAAATGTACTTCAATTTTTGCTATCCTCTCAGGACAAGTAACTATAATAAAGTGAACTGTGCAAGTTTCTAGAACAGCAAGCAATCATTCAGGTGAATAAAATCTGCTGTTTAAATTCTCTGTAAATGCACTGAACAGTGCAATTAGAATTACGAAAACAAGCCCTGAAGCCGAGTTCAATGGTCAAGTAGAACAATTGGGACAAAGCCACAGCAAAAGCTATATACCTAAAATAATTGATCAACACATCGACTTCAGTAGCAATGAACATACCACAGTAGCAGAATTTTTATTTCCTCCATCTCTGCAAAAACAATGCTACCCCTATTTTGCTCCCTTTTTCAAAGGGGACATTCAGTTCTTCCCCTCAGTGCAAACAATGCTCTGAATCACCACAAATTCAATCTCATGTCTCTAACACACCTGTGTGAAAATCTTAGTAACACAAACTGTCATAAAATGGTGGTGACCCTTACATAACAATGAGTTAACAATATCCTCTCTACCGTGAAATCCTAAAGCAAAACTGACTTAAGAGTCAAGAGGAGAACATTTGCAAAGAGGCTGGACTTGTAAAAACCTCCAGCAAAGTTAGCACCCTCTTCAATCATAGAGCTGTAGGCAAGGCGAGAGCAAACAGTGCTTACAGGATTGGTGACACAGTCAGAATAGAGAGCACTGAGAGACACAGCACAGGGCAAAGCACAGCTTTGAGGCATGACTGAAACAAGCACATGCAAGAAAAATTGAGATTCTATGGAAGGCAATTCTGGAAAATTGCAAAATATTGATGTTGATGGAAAAGTTAGAGTAAAAGGAAAGAAAGATGGTTAATTTATAGGGGAAAAAAAAAAAAAAGGAAAACAGTTGGTAAATTGATATTAAAGTCTACCACAAAACTGGTCCTAAGTAAAACCAGCAAGCCTAACCTATCTCAGACAGCAAGTTTTCTCTCATGTTTGGATATCGGCCCTAGTAGCTAATCACGCACATATGGGCTGGAAAAACTCACATGCTCTCCAGGCTGCAGCCTCCAAGCTGGGCTGTGGTCAGACCATTTTTTTTCTCTCCTTCCACCGAATCTCACTGCTCTAAGTGCTTCTACTGATCATCTTATTCCTCTCTCAGATCACAATCCTCTGATTACACTATGAATAGTTGTCTAATTAGGATGAATTTGAAATATCTGAATCTACTCTTCAGTAGATAATTTGTAATGATCCATCAATATCAAGAGGGAAATCAAACGTACATAAAAATGAAAAGGGTGGTTTATCCAGTTTACTACTGAATATATATTAATCAAATTCTTTAAAACAGAATAATTCCACTATGCTTAACAGTTTGACATTATGTTAGAGCCATTAAAAAAAGAAAAAAGATGGGAGGGGAAGCGAGGGGAAGGGAGAGTATAGGAGTGATACTGTATAAAATGGAAAGGTTCAAAACAACCTTTTGGCAAAACATGGCTGGAAGTGACCTTCTGGCCTACCAGACAGCAAGTTTAGCATTAGGTGTAGTTTATCACATCTGAACTTTTGGCTTGAAAAAAAATTTGCAAGCAGATAACACCTGACAACGTAATAAGATGTAATTGTGCTTAAACCTCAAGCAATAATTTTTAAAACTTGAAATTAATTTACGTTTGAGGTCAACAAACATATTGAAGCAGATAAATAAGCCCTGAATGACCAACAGTACTTAATATCTGTACTCACGAAACAGGACCAGACAAGTAACAAGGAGATATGGTTTCATTTACGGCTGAATTACAATGTTTATTCAAAAAGGTGCACCACATCCTTCCTTTGTGCCAATAAAAGGATTATTGTTTTTGCAGGATGATGATTGATTTTATTACAGAGGAAAAGCCCTTTTTCAACGTCAAAACGTACTCATGCCAAATCTTTTTGGAACCAAATTTTCTAACTTGAAAGCTCACAGGACAAATAATCATATTTTCTGCATTTCATTCTCTACAGACATAAGATATTCTAATGTTAGGCAAGTAGTGAACGTTGAACCTAATATTAATAAGGCAAGATGACAAAATGTTTCAAATCTTGTTTGAGTTTATATAGGACATATAACTGAATTCCTGTATAAAAGCCAGCAGCTATGCTTGAATTACTCCCACATTTCCACAAACTACTTTTATTGTGCCATCAGCGTTTAGCAGAAGAGGCAGAAATAGCAGCAGTACTTCCAAGCTAACACACCACTAGCAGCATTAAACTGCTCAGGATGTACTTATATATCATTTTCAAGCAATACTCGAGTGATCCGGAACAATATTTCTAGTATTTCTGAACCAGCAGTCTAGAAATTGCCATTAACTAGTATGGTAGAAACACCTGTTAATATGGACTGTTTTTCTAGTCTTGTCAGCTACACTTAATGGGACATATTCTGAAAACGTTTTTAGCTAGAACAGGTAGACTGTGTTTGCCCTTACGTTACGGTGATTGCAAAAGGAAGAACTGATTTGCAAGTGCAGAAGTATACTAAGGAGCCGTGAAGTATTACTGCATGTTGATCTTTCAGATATTACACATTTTTGATCACAGCATACCTCAACAAAAGTTATTAAATGTGATGATCTGTACATGATTAAAATATCACAGCCAGTTAATATAAAAATAGTTCAGCATAAAAGTAAAAACATTATTACATTTGCAGGCCAGCTCCAGTTCTGTGCAGGAACAATACATGTCATGTGGCTAATTCATTAAGGAGGCTCTCCCAAACCTGCAAAAAAGCTTCACTTATTTTCTTCTAGTACCTTCCATGAAGCCAACCTCAGTTTTTGCTTTTTTTTCCGTAATGGAATGTAAAAATGATGAAGGTGAATCACTAAATGCAGAGACTTGATTATGGAGGGAACCGAGTAGAGACTAGGAAATCATTTTACATTTCCTTGACCAGAGATGCACAGTCATGCTACAGAAGAAGTCTCCTGTGATTGATTATTCTGTTTATTCAGACTGCTTATTAGCAGATCAGACAAATAGGAAATGATTTTATGCATGCATCACTTGAACTAAGTTTATTTAAGCTGATTTAGGTCGACCATAAACACAATTCATGTTACACAGATTTGAGACAGCTGCTCAGCTACATTGTAACCCACAAATAACCAATACAAAACTGTTAACTACCTCACATACAAGGAGAAGTACAAAGCTGCTTCAGGTACATTGTTTGAAAAAGATCCTTTCCTGTTCTGCATGCATTTTCTGAGTGTGTAAAAACCTGACTAAAAGACTCCAGAACCACTGATTAGAGAAAGGTACAATCCAAAGCAGTCCTGGGAAGCCATCTCACTTGTGAAGTTCTGAATGCAATGCTGATTATCCAAAGGGCTTTGCCCG
Source organism: Meleagris gallopavo (assembly GCF_905368555.1). Classification (NCBI taxonomy): domain Eukaryota; kingdom Metazoa; phylum Chordata; class Aves; order Galliformes; family Phasianidae; genus Meleagris; species Meleagris gallopavo. The sequence continues at coordinate 123,171,692 of NC_139404.1, forward strand.
AGCCCTAAGGCTGTGTTTGTGGAAGCACTGAAGAAACAGGTGCCCCACTGCAGCCGCTCAGCAAATGCGACCTCTTGCTTTGGCCCCACAGCTGGAGCTTTGATGCTCCAGAGTGGCAGCATCACAGGAAGACTTCCACCACTGATCTGGCCTTTGGTTTGGGACACCCAAAAACACTCAGCTCTTTTGGTTCAGCTGCAGGCTCTGCCATATCTTAAACCACCAGAGTCTCCTTGGTGAAGATCATTATCTCGTCAGCTATAAGAGTACGACAGGTCTACTAAGTCTGTTCAAAATCACTTTCAGGAACGAAAAGCCTGAACCAAGGTAAAAGCCAAGCCTGAAGCTGTGACCTCTGTGTATAACTAAAAATGCAGAATTAGCAATGACACACTTGCGACACCATTTTGATTATATCTACTTGAAATCTCCCGAGTTCAGACTGAATTATGATAATTTAACTTCAGAGAAAAAAATTTATAATCTGACTGCTTTTCACTTGCAGCATTCAGAATGAAAACTAGACAGTAGAACATTACGTGAAAATCCTTATAGGCTGACTGAAGAATGAAATTCTTCCATACAGTTGATAAAATAAGAACTGACACTCATCTGTATATTGAGTGCAAATGGTGAGCGTGTGTGATCTACATAACAGTATGATTATCAATAATTTACATGAATGCACCATTAAATCAAAGCAGCTCAGGTAGGAACGGCCCATGCAGATACATACAGTAATATACATATAGAATATATAATATATATAATACAGAGGATCTCCAAGGCTTCACTGAAAGAAATATTATGTGCTTCTCTGTGGGCTGACTCTGTGAGCTGTTCAGATACTGAGGAGTACGTTTAACTAGACTGCCCTTAATAAGGCAATTTCTGCAGAATAATGTGGTAAAAGAAAAGAGTTCAGTTCAAAACAAAAGCTTCAAGTAAACAAACACTTGAAAAGCAGAAAAACCTGTTCTTCAGAGGGAAGCTGTTCTGTTTGGGAAGCAGCAGATTCACTGCACACACAGTCTCTCTGCAAACTCAGTCTGCAGAAGATGCTATGCTTCTGGTACGTGCTGGGGCATAATGAGATTCGTGAGTGCCGCAACCTGAGCTGAATTCACTTGGGCAAATTTCTTCAGTTCTGCCCGCACAAGTTAGGCAGACTTCAGGTGGAGAAGAACCACATGGCTGCGTGGTCTCTCCAAGGCACATACTTCATTCATGTCTCACAGAGGTATGCACCTTTTACTTAATCTGGCACTCCAGGTAAACAAAACATACATTTTATTATCAATTAGCACATAAATCATTTTCTTCCACGCTTCATATCTATTACTAGCACTTTCACATGATTGACACAGTGAACACGGAATCCTAACGTGCTCTGCATATCAAGTGCAAAGAGTGCAGGATTGTCATACCTCAGTCCTGAATGTTCTGAGTCAAGCTTAAATAATGACAAGCTTAGTTTAAAAATCCAAGGATAATGCATTTTGGAATGCTAGCACCCTCAATTCTCTCCACTGCCATAAAAAATTTCCTCGGAACCTGAGCTGTACTGAATAAAAAAAAAAGGAAGGAAATGATTTTAGCAGTAGCTTAGAAGACTACTACAAAAGCAAGGCTCAAAACAGCCATCTCAGAAGTTGGCCACGACAGGAAGTATATTTGCCTTATCTCTTCAGCACAATGTAAAGTAATAAAAATTGTTACCTAATGGATAAGTTCATGTTCTAGCAAGATATACTTTTTCACTGACTTAGAAGGTAAAAAATACAGATAAGTTATATTTCATAAATAAAAAGAGAGTTCAGTTAACTATGATTCATCAAGTAGCAAGGGAAGTCTCAAGGAATATATATATGTAATTTTGTTTCAGCCTTGAAACATCTGCAAATAATAGAAATTTAAAGGATGTTCATGTTAGTTTAAAATATGCTTATTTTAAAAAATTCTATGCCATTATTTCACTGTTATTCAGTGAGCAGTGACTTTTAAGGATAATTTCAGAATAGTGAATAATGAAGGCTGAGTGGTTCTTGTGCAGATCCAGAGGCTGTAAATTATTCACTGGTAATATCTAATAATCAATTTTAGAAATCAAAACCAATATAAAGTTTATTTACCAAAAAAACCCCAACATTACAAAAGATATTGTTTAAACTAGCATGATTGTTCTAGTTACTAAGTTTAAGTGACCAAGAAAATATACTGCTGCGATCTAGTGCCAGGAATACCTCTTTTTACCATACAGAAAACTTCCCTGTCTACTTGTGCATTACCATTGGTAAAGTCCTAAACAAATTGAAACAAGCTATTGAAAATACCTAGTTTAAAAAAAAAAAAAGTATAAAAGTTAAGGAACAAGTATGTAAGTATGGGTATAACAATTTTAAAACACATATAGTTTCAAGCTAGAAAAGCAATAACCAACTGCTTAATGACAGTTTCTTTTACTTGCATGAAATATGACATTCTCACGTACAAAGACAGTGCACATTTCACCAATATCAACTGTCTCAGTGCTGGCCTATAATGAAACAGTCTTTCCATTCAAACAAAAAGAATTCTTCCAAAATGTTTCTAAAGAAATATTGCCCTGGAACTATTTTTTGAAAAGAATATTTACAGACTGGCCAATACTGAATATTTTTGTACATAACTCTGTGCTTCTATGCAAAACTAGTCACAACCTGCACTATTACATTTCAGGTATGTCATCCTCAAAATATGTCCATTCTTAGCTTTTATCAACTGATGCATCTATCTAAAATATCTTTCACTTTTAAAAAGTAAATTAATCAACATAATTAGCATCAATCTAGTAAAGAGTGATCTGTTTCTTCTGAGTAACATGTGCGTGCTTCCTACTGTTTCTAACTGAGCTTCATCTATTTTTTATGTTCTCACATCTACGAGTAATTTTGTCTCATCTGTCTGTTCGATCTTGGTTTTCTAGTTAAGATATTCTAATTCCTTATGCACTCATTCCTCTTATCACACATGATATCAGCACAGTCATCCCCACTGTCAAATCCATCATATCGGTAATAAGAATGCATGGGACAAAATTAACACACTTCTATTTTGTTAAAATATATGATTTTCAAAAGCCAATTCTAAACTGGGGAAATAACAGTGACTACATAATAGAAGATACCCTAGTGATCTGACACCCAACATGTAAAAACTGTGTTAGTGCAAAGACAGCAGTAAAGCACAGAACTGAAGAAACTTCTGTAGTCCAGTCCCAGGAATGAGTACACATCTACTAAAAATGATCATCAGCTTTGCAAAATGTTTTTCTGTTATCTAAAGAACATTACATCTCTGTAACAAATCAGAGGAATAATTAAAACTACAATAATTTCTTTACATACAAAAGAGCCAAAGTCAAAATTAGATGCAGAAACAGACCCTAGCGGAAGCTGAAAACAAGCTGTACAAGAAAGGGACGGAGAACTAAACTAAGGGTGGGAACAGGAAAAGACTTCAGAAGCGATTCTCTTCTGACTCTGAAATTTGACCCCTGAATAAGAAAGATAATTCTGATGAAAAGCGAACACAGATTCTGCTGATGCTTGGCTTATGTGAAGCACTATATAAGAAGATAATAAGACAAAATGTACAGTCATTTTTTATTAAAGTAGGGATGGAACCTGATTTACCTAACTTTATGCTTAGAGGCTCTCACAACACTGGCAAATTTTGGTAATGTTGCTGTTACATTTTTATTTGTTTGTTTGTTTGCTTTACTCAGAACCTTTTGCTTTTTGATTTTCTTCTAATTTGTTCAAATAAGCAATTACTACACAACTGTAAGCAGAGTTGCACCAGCTGCTCCTAGTACCTCTCTGAAATAGAAGGTTTCTGCAACACTTGACTTGCAGGGCTTGGCATGAATTTCTTCTGTAACTCCTTTTTCTGAAATATGACATTTTCAGTCTGGATCAGCTCCATCTTCACTGTAAACTGGTGAGAGCCATTCTCGTTAGGAGATGAAAGTTGTAGTCTAAGGATTCTATCATGCTATGCAAGTCTTAGTTTTACTATGAAAAGTGCTAAAGCAGATATCATCAGGTCAAGTTACAGGTCAAGACACCTTGTCTTGCCTGGGCCACATATAAAATATAGTTAATGTATATAAGAAACAAAACTTTTACAAATATTTTCCTAGGAATCTGCCTTATCTTGTAAGTGTCTGAAAACAAAAAGCTCAAATGCTGAGGATCAGCTATTGGCTATGCTTCTGGTGAAAAGTTGACAAGACTCTGGTCTTTGGAAAAGAAATTCACATCCATGGAGAGAAGGAGCAATATTTACAAAATAAGCCTAATCTCACTGACATATGGTTATCATTGGATAAGGATAAGCTGGGGCAGGCAAAAGGCTTCTGAATAAACTGGGAGGTGTTACAGAAATGGATGCATTAAAGTTCAGTCTTACATACGGCAACCTCTGCAGAAGGAAGGATCTCTGCGGAAGAGGCCTGAGAAACAAGCAAGTTAGGCTGTAAACTCTTATTTGAGAGATTCTTTAGATTGCTATCACTTCAAACTGCTGAGGAGATCTCCACAACTAAAATATTAACATCATAATTTCTAACATTTTCAGGCTACTTGTTATTAAACAGAACAAAGAAAATAGAGGATGATATGCTACACTAAAGGCACCATTATCTCTCAAAATTCTTGATAAGCTGAGGGCTCAAGATCTTGAATACATATAAATACTATGCTAGGGGATCCCAGGAGGATGTACTGTTGGTAAGACAAGACAAAGGAAATCACTAAACCTTATTAGAGCACTGGGTGATTTATTCAATAGAAATGTATTTGTAATACGCAAAAGGACTTTTGGAGAAGGTACAGCAATGAAGATGTGGAAGGACTCTTCCTTGCTCACTACCAGCAGGGATAAAAGCCACTACTGAGGCAATTATAAAAAAAAAAGGCAACCTATGGAAAAAAAACACAATTTGGTTCTGTGTTAAGGCCATAAATGAAATGCATATTAAAAAAATAAAAAATAAAAAATCAAATATGATTAATTTGAATATCAAAATATTGGCTAAAGAAAACATAGTCTTCTGATTCATGTTTGAAAAGGGTAAAAACACACTACACACACAAAAAAAAAAAAAGCAAAAGAAGTCTTTGTAAGCAGAAAAAAAGCATTTTAACAGATGAGGAGGCCATTAGTAACCAAAATGAATGTTAAAGACAACTTTAAATCAGCACACCCAGATAATTTGTGCCTTAGAATCTTAGAAGTGTTTGAGAGAGTATCATTTTTATGATGCTAATTTTCAATACATTCTGGAACACCAAAGAAATTCAGTGAGACTGTAGTATTTTCTGACAATACTTGATGCTGGAAAGCAGTATGATTTCGGTAATCATAGAGTTCTAAGCCACTATTAATCTCAGGCAAAACAGCCAGTGAACTGATAAATTCCCTGCAATATAACATGAATAAACAGTCAACACCAGTCAACACCATTCTGTAGAAATTTAGTCAATAAAACACAAAGGTGGGATTGAATAATTTGATAAAGTTGTGAAGTGACTATTTTGGACTAAAATTCATAGGTGAAACACACAGATTTTTCAAAGGCACATAGCTTAAAGACACATAGCATTCAAGATTAAGAAATTTGCTCTCTAAATTATTAGTAGCATCAAAACATGAGTTAAATGGATTGAGACATATACGAAATAGGAGTTTTTTTACAGAAAATAATAATTCAAGAAGAACGCTCTACATTATCAAATAAAATTATCCAGTACTAGCTCAACATTACCTAAGAGTATCATCACCAATACAAACGTACGTATATAACACTGCTGATAGCAATTGCAACACAGAAATCAGCAGATTGGCAAAGTGGTTATTTAGAGTAATATGGATTACTTCATAAGACGTATTTGTTAAGTGTACTGCAGCAAAGGGGACTTATGCACCAAGAAAAAATGATGGCAGGTTGCACCCAGAGAATGAATGGTGCACAGAAAACATGGACTTAGAAAGTAATAATACAATCTTCATGGCACAGAAACAATGCAATACAAATGCCAATTAAACCTTACGACAGCTTGAGCTGCATGTTTATCAGGAAAAAAAAAAAGAAAGGAGATTGTCCAAGAGACAATGTCGCCAAGGTAAGGCCATGTGAGACAATTCCTTTGGCTTACCTGGCCGTGAGACCCCTGAGCTGCTGAATGCTGCTCCTCACAGGCTGCTGTCGGGAGTCTGGGGGTTGGAGTTAGCATGGAGATCACCACATCTGACAGCGGAGAGGGCTGCAACGAGGGAGAGAGGCACCATTCAAGCCACTTTGCATCACCCCATCAAAACAAAAATATTTGACCCCCTTCTCTTTTGGAATTCATCAATGTACTGTCTTCCAAATTAGAAGGGTTGGCAGAACCATATGGGGAAAAAAGCCAACATCTATGACAGAAGGAGAGAGGAAAGAGCAAGACCCAGTGACCCCAAGCATTCAAGTACTTTGCAAAGCAGCGCACTTTTCCAGGAACCTAATGCACACTGAAACTGGCTCAATAATTTTCAGCATCTTTGATGAAGTATAACGTAAGCAAGACATTCATCGAGCTCATGGGCTTGGGAAGGAAAGCTGAACAAGGTACTGAAAAGCTAGTTCACTGCCTCAGAACAACACACAGAAGTGGTCTCGGAGAGAATATCCAGTAGAAATTGATTTCTGTGCAAAAACAAATAAGTAGGCCAAATAATATATCATCTTGGGGGAAGGCAAAGCATTTGCGAAAATCAAACATGAAAGATAGTCCAGCATTCTGCAATAGTAAACCTATCTGCAGATTTCTATGTCTGCCATTGAATGCAAAGAATAAATCCTTATTTAATATTTCTTCTACGATTCATCTGCAACATATCTTGACTAGCTTCCTACTCCTGCATTTCAGGCTTTATATCTTATGTTCAGTTTTGTCTATATATTACAATAATTAAGTGCTATAAAGTGAAATAAGATATTCATTGGAGACTTCTTAAATTAATTATACTCTTCCACACAAATGTCTATCAGCTTTTAAAACTATACATTAAGGATTACTTTATAATACAGTCAATTTAACAAATAACATATTTTAAAACATCATAAAGAGAAGCTTTTATAAATCTAATTCTCAGTCTTTGGTACTACAAGATGTTCTCATTTACATCACCATGAGACAAGTACACCATCTAACCAAATACAACTATTCACATGAGAAAGACGTATACCTATTCTAATCAGAGCTGAATGACTTATGCAATGGACAACAAACAGTGATTTAAGTATCACAATTTATTGGCTAGAAGCCTGTATTTTTTCTGAGTTTGTTGACCTCTACCTCTACACTTGCCTATTTAATTCTCAGATGACGTTCTGAGATGACTATAGTCATCTCTCCAACTTATTTTGGAAATGTTTCCCTTCATATTTTTCTGTGGAGCATGTCGTGTGTATGTAAAATAAAACATACTCCACAAAGTAACACTTTGTGTAAATATGCAATCTGAAAATCCCAATAACAATTAGAGGATCTTGCTGTTACAACTTCTCCACATTATGGGAAAATAGTTAAGAGTATTAATGTATTTAAATTAGTTCTATTCAGTATTCTGACATTATGGTATGCAACAATAGCTAACACATAGGGGCTGTTCTGGAAAGAAATACTACGAAGACAACTGGCTCATCTCATGGCTTCTGCAAGACTCATGAGGTTTAGTGGATATTGTAAAATACAAGATAAAGGCTTATATTGTGCTGTGAAGTGTTGTGTTGGCTACACATTTAATTCTTTCTGTCCTGATGAGACTCCTAAATTGTTTGGGATGTGTTCTTATTTGTTTTATTTACCAACGTTGGATTCACAGTACAGAATACTGAGGCTGGAGGACACCTCTGAATCCATCTGCTCGAACAGGGACACTCACTGCCCACAGCCAGGCAGTGTTTGGAGATTGCCAAGGAGAAGACTCCACAGTCTCTCTAGGCAGCCTGTGCCACTGCTCTGCCACCGGCGCAGCATACAAGTGCTTTCTGGTGTTCACACGGAGTCTCCTGTGTTCTAATTTCTGCCCATTGCCTGTTGTCTTGGCACTGGTAACACTGTTAAGAGCCTGGTCCTGTCCTCTACACCCTCCACTCAGGTATTTACAGACATTAGTGACATCCCTCCGAGGTCTCCTCCAACCTGAACAGTCCTGGCTCTATCATCCTGTCCTCACAGGAAATGTGCTCCAGCCTCTGGTAGCTTTTGGCAGTCAAGGAGTTTCATGAAGCCCAGTCATCCTTCCATGCTGTTACAGGGCAAACAGAAGGTACTAGGACAGAGTCACAAACTCTGGGAGAAATACCTGAATCCTACAGTATGACTACTTTTGATTACCCTGACATGTTTTTTGGTAAAAGCATTTATAATGGATCTCTACTTCAAAACGTTTTTTTGTACTACAAATAGAGCCAAGTAAATGACTGATCTTCAAAAAGAAAAGGGAAAGGGAACAAACTAGAGATTTACATTCTTTATAGTTTTTGTTACCCACAAGTGTCAGTGACACTTAAAAGTTAAAGATTTTCTTTAAAACTGGTCAAGAACATATGTGTGGATGGTTCTAGTAATGTGTTATGCTAGCATGTGTCCTAATTCGTAACATTTTACTCAGCAACAAAAGGGTTCCTTAAAATCTAATTTCATAGTGCAGGAAGTGCTAATATAAGCTTTGAAATAAAGAGCACAGAAAGAAGGGAAGTTTTTTTTTTAGACTTTCATTGGTAATACTAATATCATATCTGATAACTCCCTCTGGATTCAGATCTCCACAATTTAGAAAGTTGCAAAAAGAACAAAGATCGCAGAAAACAGCTGCAAAAATGATTAGAGGGCTGAAGAAAATACTTTAGTATGAAACATTTGGAGAGTTCAACCTGCAGTTTATCAAAAAGAAAAAAGAAAAGATAATCTGATTACAGCACGAAAGTATTTTCACATGGAGAAAACAGTAAGAACCAACTGGCTTGTTAATCTAGCACAAAGGGTATGTATAAAACAAATCACTATGTGGAAGCTGAGGCCAAGTTCAAATGAGAAATAAAGCACATACTTATCATCACTTGTGATTAACCATTAGTGTGGCTATCAAAAGGAGGGAGAGTGCAGAGTTCCTCCATTTGTTGGTAAAAAGTCTGTTTTTCAGAAGATGAACTTAGGCAAAAACACAAGCTATTCTGCAGCCAAACACAAGCTACCAGGTTTCACGCAAAAACTGCTGGGTAATTCAGAGGAAGGAAATCAGGTGATGTAATCACACTTCTCTGGTCATACGTTAAGCATCCTATCATCTGCAGTTACTGACTAGTTTTGCAGCAGCAGTGTTGAAGGGAGACAAGTGGCATGCATGCCATGCTGCTGGCTCCAGCATGTGCCTTGTGACACATAAATGCACACACAGCAAGGGAGCATGTCTGCATTCAGGCTATAAGTGGAGTCAGAGAATTGCAAACATCTTCTCAGAGACAGGTGGACTACATCCTGCTGTGAGTAATACTTGGCTGCTAATTTAGGAAGGCAGTATGCTCCTTGCTGAGCTGAAAGGACGTGGTCAAAGCCGAGTTGTGGTGGCTGCTCTCTCCCCGAGGGCCATTGGTGAGATGACTACAGTGAGCAGTGTGACTGCAGCTCACTTAGTCTGTGTCTCAGCTCTATAGGTACTGGGCAATGAACAACAGCGCTCTGTTGGCACCAAATGCCTCGCTCATGCACGTCGCTGTGAGTTGGGCCACCAGCTTCCAGCCTGAGCTCAAAGTCCTGCAGTCATGCTGAACCTTGTCCCTCTGCCTGGTGCGCAAATGGAAGCTGCTCTCAGGAAAGAGAACAAGGAGAGGAAAGGAAATAAGAAATGGATGCAAGGGCACACTGAACTGCTCTATGATGACAACAGAGCTTAAGCAAGGACCAGAAAAGATACTGCAAGTGTTATTTTAGACACAAGTGTTATCTTTTCTGCTGTTGCTATGTCTTAAACTGCCACACAAACTAACCGTGCTTAAATATCCAAAAACAAGACTTAAAAATGTCATTCTTTTTGTCTGACTGAATCTCATATATACGGTTTGACCTTGGATGTTGCACTACTTTTGGAAACACAAAACTAAGCTGAGCAATGCCAAGATGTCCACTGACTTTTTCCTTGCTAACACTCCATACTTGAATGAAGCAAAACCATGGCAAATGAGAGCATCAACTCCTATCAATACAACCAACACAAATGCTGTTATTAGAGTGCCAATCTAAGGCAAGATCACAGATGCTTGGCCTCCCAGCTCTGCTCCTGTAATTGGGGGAGCAGCCACCAGGTTATAGGAGAACTTGGTTGTGCTCCTGGTGAATGAGCAGCCACAAACATGGCAAGACTGAGGTCTGGTCTTGCCAGGGAGCAAGGTGGCACTGAGAGCTCACTCAGTAAAATGGCACCCACTGCAGAGTAGTCTGAGCTTAGAAGTGCCCTTAGAAGACAACAAATGAAATGCTGTGCTGATGTGCTGCTTGGTATGTAGGCTTCCTCCCCATGATTCTTTTTGCAGGGACGTGCATGAGTTTAGGAAATTGAAATTGGGGGCCAGACTTACCTGCCGTGCAGGTGCCCAGTGGAAAAATCACCTAACTAGGAGAGTACGTTCAATCTTGACTTACAGCAATCACATCCTTTAGGAAGATGTTTTTGTAAAGCCTTCTAAATCCCTCTAAATAGATTTAGATACCTGAATATGTTTCCAATCTGATTCCTGGTTAAGTGTTATTCAGTGCAGCTTCACCAACATAATTTTATTTGTTTTTACCAGACAACATTACTTTTCTCTCTCAACAGTTTTTTCTAACATCATTCCATAATAAAAAAACATTAATTGGGTGAGTAATTTATTATCCCCCCCTCATTTCTGAATTTTAAAGGCATAGGAGAATTTAAATGATAAATAGCCTGCCTTCAACACTCACTGAACTACAAAAGCATTTTTGAGAGATTTCACTATCAATCTCTGCAAAAGAAGTACAGGATACCTACCGTGCAACATGAATATTTTGCTTTCTTTCAACTTGACAAACAGCTTTAATATTTTCAAACAATCCCTGGGGGATTAGGCTCACTGGAAGACTGGAATATATGGTAGATTCCAGCAGGACATCAATAATTATGCCACCTTCAGCAAAAAATAAACCAAGCTGTCCTTTCTAAGGATGTTTAAAAAAGAAAGCAATTCCTAAAAAGTGGACAAATTGGCGAAGAAAACATTTCAGCATTTGCAAAACTTCTGCTGATATGCTGGGTTTTCAGTTTCTTTAAGAACTAACATTAAACGTAATCACACCAGGACGGTTGTACAGAAGTGCTCACCTCTGGGACACAACCAGCAATTCACCTGCACAAAGATCGTGGAGAAAAACCTGCAGGCATGTGGAACCCAAACCAGGACCACCACTTCCAACACAATATGCCGGCTCTCTCTGATGTGTTTCCACAGAATATGTATGCACTGGAACTTCAGTGTCTCTTCAGAAACACCCACACAATGCCTGCATATTAATTTATTTGCCCTAAGGTTTTTTAGTGTAAATAAATACTATTTAACAGCATGCTGTGATAGAAATTATTTTCTCTCCTGATACTTACATATCAATCTTTTCTCTACAGACTCCTTCTCTAAAGGAAGTTAGAAGAGGTGGGTTTTTTTTGTATTTTAGATCTACCACAGAAGGCTGGTGAAGGGAGATTAGATAAAGGAAGCGAAGTCATGAGTCAGTCAGAAATCAGAGTCAACTTTGAAATAAATATTCATTATAATACTAGCGCAAAAAAGTTTTCCCATGGTAAAATCTGAGAGAAAGCAACAAAGAAATCTCAGAAATAACCTCTATATTTCCAGAAAATCTTAAAATACTCGGCCTCAAGAGCCTCTCCCCAGAATATTTCACTCATTTGGGTGTAGTTTCACAGAGTTTGGGCCGATACTTTGAAGCAAGTGTCTCTAGGGAACATATAACTTCCACTTGCAGTCTTCACTGCAAGGAGAAATTCTTTTCATGTTTCATCTTAACTAACTCTCTCAAAACCAGAGGACATCACAAAATTATGAATTGCAGAAGCCTGGTATCATTGCTTTGGCTCTACCCTGCCATCCTTTTCATGCATGCTCTTTATCGGCAGATAAATTAACTGTTAACATCCCAAATAGTAACTCAGTACAACCAACCTTGGAGCCAGACTGGAAGGCAGAGTTACAGCACCAACTCTCAGAATTAGCTACCACAGTCAAGGCTCTGTCTGCACAAATGCTCCGCCAGTTCCAGTCTCTGTTACCTCGACGTATTTCAGTGTGGTAGATATCCCACAGTCATGCATAATACTGTTAGAGACAGGAGATATGCACGCTTTATTTGGAAGGCCAGTACTTCCTGCTCTATTAATGGATTTATGGAATGCTCACCTGTCAGTCAGCAGCCAAGGCAGGTATTGATACCGCACATGCTTGGTACAGTAAGAATATTCTTTATAGTACATGGAGTCATGGGTGCTGTGACCTACAACAGCACACACCATGATTTTCTGACAGGATTTTTTTTCAGAAGGATACATACGTATCAAGTAGTACAACATTTATCTTAGCAACCCTCAAGCAGAACAAATGTGTTTTTCCTAATTAACAAGTCCAGATTAAAAAAGAAGAAAAAAAAAAAAACAACACAAGACAACAGACTTGTCTCTTATCGGATTTCTGCTTAACTTTATGAAATTTTTCTCCAAAGCACAGCATGGAGAAATAAAGAAATGCACTTAATTATTAGAACTGTGATGTGGCAGGTAGGTGGGAAAGAATTATCACCTTCAGAAGTGCTGTCTATTTAGCTTTACCTCAGGCAAAAGTTGAGAAGCAGAAGAAGAAGCAGGAAAGATGAAAATGTTGTCTCCTCTGCATTGTTCCTACAATCACCAATAACTGATCAATAAGTGAGTGTTTAAAGTAAAAACACACTATTTTGGCCCCTACTTGTGCCAACAGTGCCTTAGTATTAGCATGCACATCTTGGATGTACCCAACCGATGAACAGCATGTGAAATGAATTGTATTCCCCATCAGAATGACGCAGAGCGTGTACAGGTTTCTAGAAGTGCATCAGTAATGGGAATTGCAGCCTGCAGCAAAGACAGAGCTAGCACAATTTTCTTAAGTGGGGTTTAGTATGCATAACCAGTATCACTGGCTTTGTTTTGGATGAGCTGTAGTTTCCAAGAAATCATGAAGGTAGGCTATGACGGACACCACAGTAATATAATCTTGCTGTCGCAGAGGCATAAATAACCATTGCAAGGTCAGGCGGAGGGAGAAATGGCTGCAGCCAGTGTCCCAGGGGCAGGCAGAGCAGCTGCTTCAGGCACCCTGTGGGCATCTGTGGAGGCTCCTGTCCCCAGAGGGACTTCTATTGCTTTACCTGGGGAGGACCTTCAGCTGCACGTCACTGTAAGCAGACGCGTGTATACGGTAATTAATATATTTAAGTCACATTTCCCCACTATACTGCAGCAAACGTATGAAACATTTGAGGCTGCAAGCTGCTGAATCAGGAAATGGATCAGAAGCTAACTAAAATGTCTTTTCAGTTATTGATTCCTGCTCTCTGTTTCACATTGGCTTCCTAGAATCCATCCAGCACAAGCACGAAAGGGTAATGAGTTTCTGAACACACACTCTAATAGTGCACACTGCATCAAAGCTTTCAGTAATTGCCTAGATGCTGCTTCCCAGCAGTACTAAACAACTTAAATATAATTAGCTAGAAGCTCTATGGGCTGCATTTCCCCACTGGAACACCTCTTACACTAATCCATTTATCAGAGTGACAGATGACTGAATCATCAGTACTATGGACCCATTTGACTAATAATATTTCTCAAGCCAATGTTGTGGTTCATTCCTTATCTGGGAAGTTTTTGCAATGGAAAATCTGCATTATTTAGAGCGGGGAGAAAAACATTCATACAGCAAGTTCACAGGGCTGAAGAATGTTATTTGTTTGATTAGCCCACTGAGTGCAACGCTGGAGCTATCAGGAGGAAAACAGAAAAGAAATATATGCATTATGGAACTGTGTGGTGCCAAAAAAAATAGGGAAACACAAAAGCACTGGAAGAACTATTGGCAGCTTTCCAGCTATTCAAAAGTTTTTGTAAGTTTGGATCAGAGGACAGTTTTCAGGGTATTCTTCCTGAAGATGGCCTGAGTAGGCTAGCCAAGCCAACATTTACTTCTTGTACATCCTCATGAATGAAAAGTGACAAAAGAAATTTTAAAACAGTTTGAATTATATGCAAATAGACATGAAATGCTAAAGAGCATGCTGCTGTAGAACTATTCATTTTGCAAGCTGCTAAAGAAATCTCAGGAAGATAGGAAAAAAATAATAATTCTTGGGCAGACTTTTCCACTGTTGTAGCATAAGCGATTTTATCATTGCCTCCCTGTGGTTTTTCTTTCTGGACAGACTCCAATAAGTAGACCTCTCTACAGGGACTGAAATACTAGTTATTGCGCGTATCTTCTGAACAGAAAGAAGTCTGCCCTTGGTTTGGATTTTGTTCCACTTCCCATGAGATGAGACAGATTCTAAAATCAGAGCTAAATAATAAGATAAGCACAACCCCTCTAATATTTGCTCAAATTTAAATTTTACTTACTGCAGGTCAACTATCAACTACACTCCTTAGGAAACCCTAGCCTACCAAGAACACACAAAAACCAGGACCTCACTCTGAGATAATATACTGAAACACGGCAGAAGGTTCAAGTTTACACATTCTGCCATCCTGTCATCTTTTATCCAACTACACATGGTTTCATCCTTTTGACTGGAAAGACAGACACTGATATAAATTCAGTCCCAATGAGTGACTACAAAAGCTGTAGTTTAATGTATAACAAGGAATGATATGGACAAAATAAAGTCATTTGGGGATCAGAAACGAGCTGATTTAGCTTGAACCAGCTCTTCTTGTGATCACAGACTGACCACTGGTCATTCTGGTCTCAGAACGTGGCTAATGGATGGCAGCTACTACTCAGACACTATCAGACTAGACTTTTGAAAAGACAATTGCAGGTGTTTAGGCTGTCTGGTAAAGTACCTAGCAGGTTATTAAATGCTAAGCTGTTGGAGATTTCATGTGAACCCAGCAGCAGAAATCTCAAGTTCCCACGCACTCTCCACCCACTCCTTCCCTCCGGCCTGAAACTGGGAAACTCGTTCCAGTGACACCAGCACTGCCTGAGCCAGCTTCCCAACAGCCACAGCCTGCCCATCTCTTCTGAGATCCATCTCCCCTGCTTGTCATTTCACAATAAACACGTTAAGTCACAATTTCACACTCCTATTTAGAAACACTCCTTTAAAAGGCAGTGAAATTAAATAGCATGAACACCAGATCTGATCTACAGAACATTTTGTAGCATAAAATGTTGAAAAACTGTCTCCTGCTTTTTGTCATTTCTAATAAAACAGATCACAGTCATGAAGTGAAGCAAGGCAGGGAATATAACATCACCTTCATTTAGACGCCCTAAGAAAAAGCCAGCTTATTGCCAGTGAAGCTACATTTCCTCACTACTATTTCTAATTTGAGATAGTTCTTTAATTCTTGAGGTAAATAATATCTCTTTAAATCACATCCAAAATTACTACATCAACAGATTCTTCCCTTTATTTTAAGCCAGTGACAACTATACAGTGGCTTTGTAGTTAGACAGTTGCACTAAATTATTATCTTTTTTTTTTTTAATAGAAAAAGGAAAAAGAGTTTCAGGAGAAGAGAGGAATCATCTAAGAATAAGATTTACAGCTGAAGTCATCCTTCAGTTAGCGTACACTTGGAAGAGCATGGCAGGCTAAGCAGTTAGATATTGCAAAAATGCAGACAGTATTTGGAGTGCAAAAAAAGAGCTATTCTATAAAGCACAGCAGAAGTGATCTCATCTTCAAAAAGCACAGTTATTTGTGATAGCTATCTGAAAATTAGATTTTTATATTGAGTATTGAGATTTTCTTGCAAGAACACTTCTGTGCTGTCTCCATCTTTGGACATTTCAAGCCCTGACCAGACCAAGCCCTGAGCAGCATGGCCTGACCCCAGAGCTGGCCCTGCTCTGGGTTGAATGTCAGACAAGACATCTCTCAACATCCTTTCCAAACCTGTATCACCTTATTATCCTATGATAATAATCTCTTTACGTTAAAGTAACATATGCCTGCTGTGCTATTTACATAGAAAAGAAGGAATTTAGTAAGAAAATTAAGGACGCAAACTTACGTATTAAATTCACTAAGACCAAAGGTCTTAAAAACATCAAACAGGAGATGTTCTTTCTGCTCATACAAAGTTAGTGCTGATTAAGCAGCTATTGCTATGGATAAGACATATGACTGTAGACAACGCAACTTTGTTGTACTGCAAATTACCTTTTGACTTTACATTTTTCCTTTACTTAAATCATTTCTAGAGCTATAGTGGTAAGAGCTGTTTATATTAAATTACTCACAGTTTAACTATGTGAATTACAATTCTCCCTGGATTAAAAGGCACGGCATGTGGTGATAGGTTATACTTGTCTGGGTATTAAAAATACACCCCAGAATACTGGCTAGAGAAATATGCTGAATTAAATAAAGAGCAGGAATATGAATTAAAGTGCAGAAAACAGGGCTGAGGAAAATCTGGCCAATTCAAAATTGCAGACAAAAACAAACCAGCCAACAAACAAAACAATAGCAATCACCATCAAAAAAAAAACCAAAACCAACACCAATAAAACTCCCTCCAAAAAAACTCTACTCACAAATGTCACAGAGACTCGGTGTAAAGAAAACCGGTCTGGAAGTTTCTTGGTCTAAGTAACTCAAACCTTTGAGCTGGCCAAGAGCCCAAATATTTCACCACATTGGAACCTTTCAATGAAATATTGTAAGAGCCTGCAGTAGAAATGAAGTTCCAAGAAAAAAAAAAAAGCCAAATTATCATCTGCGTGTTACAGGAAATAACTGCTCTAAATTGTGGTCCAGTTGATGGATTAACCTGCTAACCTAGTGGTTGACACTAGCTACCCCATAGTCACATAATTTACAGGAATAAATGGGTATCCATACCTCCACAGTGATATCAATTTCATCTCTTTTGACTAGTGCAAATGAAAACAGTTTATTTGTAGAATGAGATTGGGATACATCTTTGCAATGAATATGAGTAAAGTATTGTCTCCTCATGTACGTCATGTATAAACCATGAACAGTGTGATCCAACCACTTTTGGTGCGTTTTATTTTCCCACCTCATTAAGAGGTATTTTAACAAATAAAGCCCACAGATTTGTAACAACTCTCCGGTCTGTTCTTTTGTGAAAGGTCATATATAGTCAGAATCTTAGCATTATTAATTGCTTATTTAAATTATTTTGCCAGTTCATATTTTATATTCTCTTACGCTAAGTTCAGACATTGTTCCAAAGACATTACAAAATACCATTATCAAGTATTAGAACTTAAAACAAACGAACAAAAAAAAACCACAAACAAACCAAAAAGACAAAAATCACACAATCAGAAGCTTGAAAATTCAGCTAATTCGTTAAACTTGTTGGGAAGGGAGAAAGACTTGAAAAACTGAGAAGTTGCATCTCCTAAAGGTTTGCTATTCCAGCATGAAAGTCCAAAGGTCCTGATTCTGTTGCTCTAGACATCGTTTCTTTAACAACCAAGGATCAAAGAGCTTTAGATTGGAAAAGGGAAAATGCATATTAAATAACTCCCAGCACCATTTAGCGTCTCACAGTGCTTATTGCTTATCTGTACACCAACTTCATTCAATAAATTCTCTTTCAACAAACTTTAGATCTGCTTCTTCAAATGCTACAGTGATAAATTAAGAACCTCTGAAAATCGTACAGATCAGGGTAATAATTCGAATGACACCAAAGGCTACTTACAGTCTTATATATCTCCTAACATAACACTGGATCTTCATACAAATTTTAAAGCACTGAATTTTGCGCAGCCAGTAGGTGACGCTACTTACAATCAGCACTAAAAAGTTATTTTTAGGGTCTGAGAAGTGCAAGGATCATTGACTTCAAAACAAAAGGGAAGTACCCTACAGGTTTGGAAGCCATGCTAGCCTTTTCACCTTGGAAACTAAACTCTATCTCTGAAAATTATGAGAAAACTATGAGAAGTGCAAGCAGCTATTCGCACAGAAAGAAGTCTGCTTTTATTGTGCTGTATTAAACACAACAGAATCTTTTTATTTCATGATGGAACATGTCAAAGACTTTCATGCCGCTTAACTTTGATTCCAACTTAAGCCTATGTGTATGGATGCTGATGCCTAAAGCTGGATTACGTGAATATTCAGTCTTCATTAGAAGGAGCATCTTTCTCGCATTACTTAAGCGGAAGAACCATCTAATAGTAAAAAACATTCACTGAAGCCAAAGATGAATTTCAGCAAAGACAGCAGCAACAAAGAAGGATCGTTAATAGTTTTTTGCATTTCTTTTTACAGATTTTGTTTGCCTTGCACATAAGAGTTTTAATGAGATACAAAGTGTTACAGTCACTTTGAAATTATTTAGGAAAATGATGAGGCCAAGCCTCAGAAGCTGAGTAGCTCTGCTAAGAAATTTTGGAGGATGGGTATTGAATAGTTAGTTTTTACTAGGGTAGCAATAAGTCTAGCCAAATGCCCCATTCAATCCACTGCAGTTTATAATTTCAGGCTGCAGTCATGTCTCTTGTTCTGGCTGGGGCTTCACCGGGGTAGACTTATTCTCTTGCTCGTTGTAATCACTCTTCCCTTACACTCCTGCTGAACACCTCTGCCCCTCCATATCTGTGGAATAACTGCTGATGTCAAAACAATTCTGATTAAAATAGTTCAGAGGGTATTAAAAAGTATTTAAACTAACTTAGATTGCAATGAACAAATTAGGTTAGGAGTGACAACGTCATCAATTAAACCTTAGGAGAACAGTAAGCACATGTGCACAGCGGACAAGAACCTTCTCAGCCAATTCGTTTGCTGCCAGAACAAAATATGGGAAACAGAAGGCTGCCCTTGTTCTGATGCTTTTTCTTTTTTCTTTCCCCCTTTTTTTTTTTTTTTTTTTTTTGGCTAATATCTAAAATGCAACATTCTTAGTCCTAGCTTAGGCTTTCAAGTTTCCTTAAAAAATGGCTCTGCCCAATAACACCAGCATTAAAACTTCTATAAAAGACACACACCTATGGCAGCTGACAAACAAGAGAAACACCCTGCCCCTCATGCAGACACCACCTGAGTAAAGCAGCACTGAGCTCAAAGGCAGCCAACTTCTGTGTCCTCGCTTCACCTCATCCTCCCTACACCTCATTACTGTGGCA
The DNA here is from genome assembly GCF_905368555.1 of Meleagris gallopavo. Classification (NCBI taxonomy): domain Eukaryota; kingdom Metazoa; phylum Chordata; class Aves; order Galliformes; family Phasianidae; genus Meleagris; species Meleagris gallopavo. The sequence goes on from NC_139404.1 coordinate 123,191,184, forward strand.
CAAACACAACACAGCAGCTCCCACTCTTTGGAGACTCCTCCTAAAGGTGAGACATGTTTTGCAGTACCTCAACACAGCAGGGTAAGATAAGGGAACCACTGCAGCCCTAAGGCAGAGTTTTGCTTTGATTTCATTGTTCTGTGTCCTGCCCTTTTTTTTTTTTTTTTTTTAATTCAAAGATTATGCAATTTAATTTCTCAGGGCGAAGCCTACAGAAAAATAAAACACACTAAGTCTGTGTGTGTGTGTGCACGTGTGTAATGCCTAGGAAATCTCATGTGTTATCTGTCTGTTTAGCATTGCCTTCCACTAGACAAATATATTTTTAAACAAGCTGGAATCAAAACAACATTCCCAGCATTCAAAACATTCTGTCATCACTGCCCATTTGTTGCCCTCTAGGTTTCTCTCAGCTGGCAAATTTCCCATTTAAGGAATTACCAGATTTGTCTACTTAGATAAAACAGCAAATTAAAATGAGAAGCTTTATTATGCTAGAGAACTCATATTTTTCTTTCAGTGTACCAAATTAAGCATACGAGAGTTGAACATAACAGCAAATGGAACAAATCTTGTAGCTCTTATAACCCTACCTCACTGCACTCTGCAAAATACGATTTTAACTAAGAAACCACAACATTTCTTTTTACTCACTGCTTCTTTAAATATGTTTATAGCCATATATTATGTTAGTCTATTTTTGGCCATACGTATTGTGCTCATAGGCAATATTTTTTCCTTCTGCCGTGCTAGCAAGCATGATGCTTGTACACACTGCTGCTTCTGTGTAACTTTACATAAAGAATCACCAATTGCTCTGCTGTCATTTTCCCAGCATCACATTTTTTTTTTCCCCAGAGAAATAAGAAAAAGAAAGAAAACATGGAAAAGTGAATAAAATATCACTTTTCCAAAGCAAGATGGCTCAAGAGTTCCTAGAATCATAAAAGTTGGAAAAGACCTCTAAGATCATCAAGTGTAACTGTTAACATGGAGTAACTTGCATATCAGATGATGTACTGCAAAACCACAGGCAAGTTCATGGGCCCAGTGGCTCCAGCACCAGGATTTCAGGTTCTCGGTAGTCTAAAGCACTAAAACTTCACCCAAGCCTTTCATCTGAAACTACAGGAACACTATTTTAGCCTCTATATAGAAAGAAAACTGTGGGAAGATCTAGAGAAATTTCTCAACATTATTTTTCCTTACTAAATTGCGAAAGCAGGTTTGATCTTCTTGGCACGGGTGAGCAAACAAATAAAAAACTCCTTCAAATTCCAGTTAGAGAGGGTTTCATGTGCTGAATGCACACACGCGGGCATGTGCACCTAATTTAGCACAAGAGGAATATAAGGGAAATCCTAAATGATTCTAAATGATTACAGAAAATCCTGTTATTGAGCCAGAACTCATTTGAGAAGACAACTGCCTTCTAGTATTTGTAATAAATCATTATCCTACACTGTTCATCAAAGTAGAAGTCTAATTTGAGGTGTTATGTTGTTATAACACTGTGATTACTCAGTTTCTTTTTAGAGCCTCCCTTTAGAGCTTAAAAGGTCCATAATTCACTTGGCTAATTCTGTGCATAGCTCTCCATATTTTTTGAGTGGCATGATGAAATTCATCTGCAGTTGCTAATGGCCACAATATGGAAAATGTCACCTGTGAAGATCACTGTTCCACACGCATGAATAGATCTCCTTAAAACACTTGTGAATCTTAAACATAAAGGACTACAAGTGATCAATTCTTTTCTCTTATATTAAACAGGCTAATGCTGTTTTGGAAGAGATAGCTAGGATGGATTTGTGAACAAACACAGCAAATGCAATGCATTATATCTGCTGATTTTTAAGGTTGCAAATTATTCCATGTGCTCATTTGGCTTAAGCCTTACTGATTTATATTTTACAAGATGAGTTTTCAATCTACGATGTTCTGAAATGAGGAGTACCAAAAAGTATGCAAAGTTCACGTGTTTCAGTACATTACGGTTCCAAGGGTCTTCACGCTGTACTACTTATTCAGACCGCATATTCTAACAGTCCAGGCTTCAAAATCATAAGGTACTAATTACTACACTTTTCCATTCTGGGTGTTAAGTATAAGAATTATAATGAGACTTTTTACATGGGCATGTAGACATATGAAAAGGGGGAACGGTTCTAAACTGAAAGAGTACGGATTTAGATTTGATATAGGGAATAAATTATTCACTGTGGGGGCGGTGAAGCGTTGGCAGAGCTGCCCAGAGAAGCTGTGGTGCCCCATCCCTGGAGGTGCTCAAGTCCAGGTTGGATGGGGCCTTGAGCAGCCTGAGCTGGTGAGGGGCAGCCCTGCCCACGGCAGGGGTTGGGGCTGGGTGGGCTCAGAGGTCCTAGCCCAAACCATTCAATGGTTCTGTGAATAAAGAAATGTAAGCAACTATTATAGTAAGATTGAATCTGACATCCATAGCAATAACCAGAGATACAGACTAACAAATACATTTCAATTTCGTTGAATGTAGCATGATATAATAGTATACAATCTCATTAAATAGCCAACCGATAAATAACTTTGTGTTATCAGAAATGATAGATCATTCTAAAACCTGAAGTCATATATCAAAGATAGCAAAATACTCTGTAATACAATAAAAAGAACCAAAGTAAGAAGAACAATGTATAAAGGCATCTATCATTAGGCAACCTGATTGCAACATAAACCAAGGTTGATACTTGAGTGATTTCTTTGTCAAGTGCATTGCTATGTACGCTCTGGAAGAACAAAGTTTATTATGCAGAAGTTAAATGTTCTCATTGTAGTTGCTGAGCTACTTCAAATCATGTAACTGAAGGGTGTTTTAGATGGAAAAAACACGTTGGTTCCAAATGAGGCACTGGTGTGACTCTTCAGAAATACCACATTAAAAATAAGACATCACATGAATTGTATTGCACTGACTCTATGACTATAAAACACACTCTCACTCTAGACTGCCATTACCACTGAAGGGGATGAATATGTCTTAATTCACTGGTGATTTTTTGGGTGCAGACATCTCTAAGGCATCTCACCTCTTCATTCCAAAGAAAAAGAGGAGCAATTATGATCATTGGATGGTAGCACATCCCCAGCATAGGACTAGCAAAGGGGTACTTCTTCAGCAGTCTGCTACAATATGCTAATATTCTGCACAATTCTTCAACACAGATGTATGCCATTAATTTTACTATTTATTACTTTCTATGAAAGACAAATGACTCAACTTTGGTTTTTACGAGGCTAATATTTTGTCCCTGTCTAATGCTTTTTTTTTTTTTTTTTTTTTTTTACCTCGTGATGTGTCTGCCTATTACGAGACTAAATTTATTCCAAAGAATAACTTAAGCAGTAAGGCACGACAAGCTGTGCATTTGCAGGCAATTTACTTACCACCTGAGGCATGCTACAATGGCTCAAGGCCAAAGGCTGAGCAACTTCAACCATTCAGTAAATGCAAGAATAATCAAACTGAAATGCACAGCTTGAGAGGCTCGTAACTATCATGACATGGAATTTATATATAGAAAAAAGACTTTCTGCACATTTTGTGAACATTACTACATAAGTTGTATTGTTGAGGAATTTCTTTTAGCTGTTACTCTGAAAACGCTGCACACTAAAACTAGTGTGATTAGTTTTATAAACATTGTGCTATGACCACACATTTTTCATGAAATAACGTAATTATCCCAAAGACAGGAGGTCCAGGATGAGTTTAAAAATATATGCTATATATACGTGTAAGTATTAAAGCCCAGACATCAGTCACCTAGGAACTAGCCTGCACTACCCTGATCACATACAATTAATTAAGGCCTACTTGTAGAAACAACAAAACTCATTTAAAATAATTTGCTTTTTCTAACAGCACTAACTCATTTCCTTCTGAAGATGATGTGCATACACTGAGCTGTGCTAATGGCACGTTATGTTTACTTAATTGCTTCAGGTTTAATGAGTAAAATGAGGCCATTATTTATGCCCATGATCTATTCTCTAGCCACAGCAAAGTACGCCTCTTAAACAGCGCGACAAGGCAGCTTTCATATATACCCAGAACCCCAACATCTGCTACTTCCCACAAACTCAGCCTCTTTCTGCCACATTGTGACCACAATGCTCCGTGTGCCTGCAAACTGCCCTATTAAGACCAAACCGCTGCTACCCCAGCACAGGCCTGGCTGTACCCTGGCTTAACACCACACGGCAACGAACCGAGCCCTGTGGGAGCCAACCCATCACCTCGTGCACGTGTGCAGCAGGCCTGGAGCTATGATGTATGAGATCACATTTACAGGATGAAAAAAGCAGCCATATAACACAACAAGTTTTACACAGAACTTCTCAGGCCATCACTGGTAGGTCAAAACACCCAGAGGAGTGTTACGATTTATTTAACCCTCATACAGACAGCTGCCTTCCATCTAGACACCTAAAAACTCAATAGAAAAAAATGAATACGACCAAAAATAAAATATCTGAAGATTTCCTCATAGGTCAAAAGATGAGGCAATGAACTGTTTTGCAAGAGAGCATAACAGCTGTTCATTTTTTCCTTACTCTGCTCTGATGAGCCTTGATGCACAAGAAGGCCTTGTATGGCTATTTCGGAAGGCTGCACCACCTAATACTGCAGGAGAGAGCTTAGTTTGAAGAACAGAAATGGCCATGATCTAGTTTTTGCTTAATAGGTAGCACAACTTTTTAAAAGTTGAACACGTAACCCATCTTCTTTTTTTCCCCTTCTTTCTTTCCCCCTTCAAAACATACGTACACTAGGATTTTACAGATACTATACAGGCTGCGTAAACCTGTAGAATAGATCTATACAGGCAGATTTGCCTGTTTTGGGGTGTTTTAAAAAAAATAAAGATAAAAACAGTAGTTTCAAAACTAACTATTGAATATTCTTTTCCTGTCTTTTTTTTGCCACTCCCTCCAAACAAGTACATCTACAGTTGAAGTCTGAATACGGACTTGCATTAAATAAACCAATCCTTTAAACATCAATAGACTGGAGTTTTCTGTTCTTGTAAGTAAAAGAACAGCATTAAATCCATGCACTTGAATTCTAAGGACAGAAACACACAGCTCTGCTATGGTTTGCTACTGCTTCTAATGTTGAATGGGTTCACACTAACAAGAAAACCAAAAAAACAACATTTTTTTGTTTGGTATTTCCTGACTTAAGAAACCATATTCTAAAAAAATATTTTTTACAGTTCAGTCCACACAAAATGTAACTTAGTCTCACATTTAGAAAATGCATTTGTGTACCAATTTGTGTAAATTAATCATGAACTTAGGGACCTTAAGGATCCTCCAGTTCCAACTCTTTGCTATAGGCAATGGCAGGCTGCCCAGAGCCCCACCCAACCTGGCCTTGAGTGCCTCCAGGGATGGGGCACTACAGCTTCTCTGGGTAGCCTGTTCAAGTGCCTCACTACCCTCACAGTGAAAAACTTCTTCTTAACATCTAACCTAAATCTCCCCTCTTTTAATTTCAAGACATTCCCCATTGTCCTATCACTATCAGACCACATAAGATGTCAGTCCCCTTCTTGCCTATAAGCTCCCCTCAAGTACTGGAAGGCCGCAACGAGGCATCCCCAGAACCTTCTCCAAACTAAAGAAGCCCAAATCTCACAACCTTTTTTCTTAAGAGAGGTGTGTCAGCCCTCTATCATTTTTGTAGTCCTGCTCTGGACCCGGTCTAACAGCTCCACATCCTTCCTGTACTGGGGGCCCCAGGCTTGGACATAATGCTGCAGGTGGAGCCTCACAAGGGGAGAGTACAGGGGGATAATACCCTCACTCTCCCTGCTGTCACCCCTCCCTTGATACAGCCCAGGATATTGTCAGCCTTCCAGGCTGCAAATGCACACTGTTGGCTCATGGACAGCTTTTCATCCATCAAAACACACAAGATCTTCTCTGCAGGGCTGCTCTCAGTGAGTTCTTCTCTTAGTCTTACCTGGGACTCTTATTGGCAACTGCCTTGACCCAAGTGTAACACCTCATGCTTGGCCTTGTTAAATCTCATTAGATTCTCATGTACCCACTTTTCAAGCCTCTCCAGATCCCAATGGATGATGTTCCTTCCTTTTGCCGTGTCAACAGCACTACTCTTTTCCAGAATTTTAAACCTTTTATGTAAATACTATCCACAAAGCACAGTTCTCTATAGTATGATTTCATTAAAAAAAAAAAAAAACCTCAAATGTAAAATGAGAAGACCGTAAAAAACAGACTAACAACATCAAGTCAAACACCTCTGATCCACTTCAGCCAGTATCTTTTTTAACAGTGGCAAAAATAGACTTATAACGAAGAATGTAAGAACAAAGCAGTCAGAGTGGTACTCTCCCAGCCTCCAGTAGCCTACAGCTCTGGGACCAGCTGATGGTTCCAAAAATCTAGAAACACCAAGACATCTTTTAGTGGAACATTAATGCACACTGTTTGCAATTTACAACCGTAGAAAGAACTTCTTCTGCAGAGTTACTGAAGGTAACATTTTATCTTGTGAGACAAAACACCTGAGTTTGGTTTTAACTATCTTAAACAATATTTGTTGAATATAATCCTGTCCTTCATTTTTGTATGTAATGTCTGAAGTTTTAAAAAGTATTCTAGCATTCAATTCCTTCTTTTGAACCTGTAACACAGCCCAAATTTAAAGCCATATAAATACAAGAATACTTGTACAACTAATTTGCGCATGAAAAATATGCAAGAGAATTGGAGATTTTTACAATAATCTATTCAACAAGCATTAAATTTTCACATACATGTGCAGAATACAACCTGCAGAAGTGACAGACCTATTTGGAAATAAACCACAGAAATACTATTACACAATTCTCCCTGACTGAAAACCTCACTGTAGGAATAGTGTGTATCTGGGAACTTGCTGTTCTTCTCATGCAACAGTAATCAACTGCCGTCATGCCTAAGAGCATACACAGAGTATAAGATCCTGAAGACAAGCTCATTGCTCACTTACATTCTCCAAACATTTAGTGTTCAGAATTTTATGACTTCCCTTCTAACCAGGGGTACAGAAATACTGAATTATTACTGAGCAATTCTTTTATTTTGGAGATTAAGTACCAATGTCTTATGTTACAGCTCCTGCTGTTGCACTGCCTTCTTGTTTATTCTAGTTGAATAATTAAATATTTTTTAGTACTTCTGACAGTACTAGATTCAGTATGGCTGTTAATATCACATAAAAGAGAATTAGGCTTAGGCAACTGTTGCAGATAGTAGGACAGATAAGACAAGAGGGAAAAGACTCTTTAGAACAGAAGTCTGATTTTTTTTTCTATTTCACATGTCCTACCAAATGTGTACACACCTGAGAACACACAGTACACAATGATGCATGGTGAAATTCAAATTAACCTCAGATATTTGTACACTATAATGGCAACCAACAGACAGTTTATTCCATTCTTCCTAATTCAGTTTTCAGAATCATAGAAAAAATATTTTAAGTATTCAGTTTACAAGGAAAATTTGATTGCATTAAATCATTTCTGAATCTCTGCATGTGATTACAAGGCAAGATAAAATACTATATTTAATAAATACAATCTCAAAACTGCTCAATGCAGATTATTTAGGAAAATATTCAATCCCAAAAATCTGAAAAAAATTTCCAGAATCTCTCATGAAGTTATGTTTTTGTTGCTGTTTTCTTGTCCTGCAGTGAATCAATAGGATTTTATTAAGAGCAATCCCAGGCTGAAAATCCCAACTAAGATTCTCAAGAAGGAGCATAAATTTTCCTCATGCTGCCCTGCCACTGTGCTTACACTCAGATCTACAAAGAGGAAAGGAGACTTAGTCGCCAAGCCTCTTCAACTTCTCTTCCTTTCTGATGAAGCTCTTCTGTACCAAATATAGAAACACTTAAAACCAGGCCAAGAAACGAGCATGCAAGTCAAACAGTAGCAATGTCAGATGACTAAATAAATACATAAATGAACCGGGACAACACCAGGAAAGCGTCAACATGGAGGTGAAGACTATGTACTCTTTACACTCTTCTGTTCTGGGCAGTTGCTTATATTTCACATTTAAAGATACGGAATTTATAAAACACAGCATTTGAACTTTAACCTACATACTCTGTAACACTGACAACTGAACACAGATAATAGAATTTCAGAATGGGAAACAGCTATTAATTGATAACTCTTGATATTACGCTTTGAAGCATTTAACTGAAATTCAGCTTTGCAAGGGAACATTTTCTCCCCCATTCTTTAAATAATGGGAACAGAACACGTATGTTCAGTATCTAATTTATAACAGACTTCACTACTTTTGTCTCAACAAGATTTACTGCAAGTTATGTGAAAAACTTACTTCAAGTTCACTCTCAAAAGGATCCAGAAAACATGTCATATAGCATATAGTCTACATTCATACTTATAGATTGCAGGAGGAACAATAAAATGACTTCAGATAAACCTGGGCTTTTCTAGTTTCTTCAGTTCCTCTCAACTACAACTGGCCAGCTCCTGGCTCCTAAGTAGATGTAGGACCAGCATGAGGAAAGTTGCACCTCTGCACGTGAAAGCAAGCAAGGAGGACAAGGCTGCAGTGGCCAGAACTGCTGTGGCCTTATCTCTCTGCGCTGCCCTATAGGCAGACACCCAGCCTAACCTCATTTTGGAAGGGGTGCAAATGGTGCACTACCATTATCTCCCACAGCTCTCCCACTTCACTTTGACCTCCACCACACAGCCAAAAACATCCTGGTGTTGTAAAGCTACTTTAAATACCACATTTTAGTTACTTTTTTTTTTTCCCCCCCAGATTTTTTCAGTACACACTGAGTTACGTATAATGAAATGCAATCTTTAAGCCAATTTGATACTTTAGTTTGCTTACCATAAAACTATGCTATGTACATATCTAAATGTGTGTTAAGCTCCACATTCACCATTTTCCCACACTATTTGACTCTGAAGTAAAGAAAAACTCTCTTACATATAGTCATTTGTATCAGAAATAGCGTTACTAACAGGAGCAGGGAAGTAATCATCTTTCTGTACTCAGCACTGGTGAGGCTGCACCTTAATTGTTCAAAACTGAACTATTACTGTGTACACTTTTGGGCCCCTCACTACAAGAAAGACATTGAGACCCTGGAGCGTGTTCAGAGAAGGGCAATGAAATCGGTGAGGGGACTGGAGCACAAATCTTATAAGGGGTGTCTGAGGTAGCTGGGATTGTTTAGCCTGGAGAAGGCTCAGGGGAGACCTTATCATTCCTTACAACTACCTAAAGGGAGGTCGTAGTGAGCTGGGCATCGGCCTCTTCTCCCATTTAACTAGTGATAAGACTAGAGGGAATGGCCACAAGTTGCACCAGGGAAGATTCAGGCTGGACATTAGGAAATATGACTTTTCCAAAAGACTGGTCAGGCGCTAGAATAGGCTGCCCAGAGAGGCGTGGAGTCACCAAGCCTGGAGGTGTTCAAGGAATGTTTAGAAGTTAAGGGACGTGGTTTAGTGAGAGCTATTCTAAGTGGATTGGACTGGGTGATCTTGCAGGTTTTTTCCAGCCTTGGTGATTCTATGAGTCTATGACTTTAGAACAGATATTAAACTTCAAAACAAATTTAAAAAAAAAAAACAACTTTTTTTTTAATTTGTAAGAAGGAAACAATCTAGAAACAACATTTCACTAATTAAATGTTTACATAAAACACACATAACAATCAATTAAAATTCTTCAATATGAACCAATTCAATACATTCAAGAGAAATCAGAGCAACTAGTGAAACAAACTAAATATTTCTGGTTCCCATGTCCTCCAAGATTTTTAAAACCAACATATTGTGGCCTCTCTTTCTTTGTTTTCTAACTAACCTTCTAATTGGGAGAAAGAAGGATCTTTCCTACCTAGCAATCCCCCAAGCGGTTTCTCATCTTAATTCACTAGATTGGTAGGCAGAAACAAAGAAAAGCCCTTCACCTGCTGGAAAGGCTACTGTTCCCAGGAGCGGGTTTACTGCCTTGGAAAGGTATACAGCTAGTTTTCCCACAGGTGAGTGATGACTTTCTCTAGCATCAAATATACTGTCTGGATAAAATTTTCATCAGAGCAATCAAAATAATAAACTCAAGACTTAAAGACAACTCACGATTTTCCATTTCATGAGTAAAGAAAAACTTTCCTTTCTAGTTCAGATTCAAATATTTTCTTTTTTAAGAGGTACGTATTGACTTGTGATTCAGCAGAATCTCCTCATGCAACAGACGGGAGCATGTTGGGCAATACTCCTGACTCAAAGAACACTGATTTAACAAAATACATCTGAAAAAATTGAAGTGGTTGAATACAACTGCAATACTAACATCCAAAGAAATCCAAGCAAGAGGTGAAAGCAAAAGATGAGTAAATAAATGAAAAGCACAGTTCCTAAAATAATTTACATTACCCAACTAATCTCTTCTTCTGTAGGGTCACAGCCAAGTACTTATAACCTAAAGTGAAGCCAATATTTAGATGCTTTTTTCTCTTCCATATTACAGAGGCTCTGACTCCAGTAGGGTACTACACGGGACACACCTCCCTTTAATTAGTGTAGATTCCTGTGCCATGAAACAACAAACATATGCCAGCAGTACCACCACTATTGCTGTACCACCACTATCGCTATACCACCACTACTGCTGTCTTTGTCTCAGAGGCTGACTTGCTTGCCTGCAATTTCTGCTAGATCTCAGCTGCCTTAATCCCCATATGTCACTCACCTTCTTATTTTGATGCACGACAATTTTGCGTGCTAAAAGGCAGTCTGTACATGTATGGAGATATATATATGTTTAATTATGTCTCTTAACTCACCAGCTGTCAAACTCTACTTGACATTTACAACGGTGTCTGTAGAGTAATCTGTATCTATTTCAGTTTTTTCACTGTGAACTACTCTTGCTCTAACTTAAAAAATACACTTTTATTGTATACTCCTCACATAAAACTTAATACCATTTCTGGGATACATCTGTAATTGCAGTTGAGTACAAAATCTGAAACAGAAACTATGTTCCTTACAATGAGGATGAATTGTATGATATGTGTTGAATATTATGCAATGTATTGCATATACTCATCATCAGCTTGGCACACAGTGCAAGCTCTTCTTTCTCTGTTCACACATACAAGAGGACTTGGACTTTGAGGGGAGGAAAAAAATACTCAATTAAGTTTTCAAGGAAGATTTGTTATAGAACTCTGCTGTAAAATAAAAGCTACGTAACCAACCAATCGTCTGCCTAAATCCCAAATGTTCTCATGTTTTTCATTTAGGGTTGGATGATAACTTTGCTCTTTCTTTTAGTGCAACTCTCAATAACAGCGTGCAGTCTCAAGAGATGAAAATAGTTTTTTAGCCTGGAAATCATATGGAAAAAATCAACTGCCCTTTAAAAAATGTTATAAATGTCTGGACAAACTTTTCCCAGATTTCCCTTCTTCAGTTACTTAACAAACATATGGTTATTTATAACGTGAGCTACACTTGCAGCATTTCAAAAATTAGTTATAAACATGCCTATAGCTGCTCAGCTCCTCCCAAGACTATTCTGATCTCACTCAAAACCCTTCCAATGCTATTTGTGGAGGGATCTTTTGACAGTGAACCCATGTTCTTACCTTGGCGTTTTCTCTGCCTTGAAACCTACCTTAGTTTTCTTGTCTTAGCAAGTACCTTATTATAGGTTACTTTCATTTCAGAAAGATAACACCAAATACAAATTATGATAAAGAAAATCCTTGCCTAGAGGGCACTGCTGATTAAAGATATGGATAAAATGAGCACAAGCTCAGTTCTCTCACTATTTAAGGAACATTAAGGATCCCATCATTCAGGTCAGTGGTGCAGCCAATGCTAATAGCTGGACGGATGTCTTTTTGACACAAACATTAGTGTTCCAGCAAAACTCCTCTCCAAGTCAGGAGCCTGCCACTTCTGGAGCCCCATACACCTCATGGGTTAGACTCTGCCCAGAAGGAGAGACCATGTGCTAGGACTACCTGTTTTTTTTTTTCCCCGATGATGAAGGAAGACACATGTGTTACTTGATGTGTCTGGAATCTGAGAAGTTAGGTGAGATGATCCCACTCAAAAGACCCTATGCTAACAAGTAACAGGGATACAGCCAAGAAGCTAGGTATTACCATCTTCTACTTTTCTTTCTCATGTTGTGAACTTCAAAACAAAACAAAACAACAAAGAGTTAACACCCTGTATCACCCTGAAAATCAAAATGATTCTGCTTTCATGCTCCTTTTATTCATTTGGATACAAGATTACACAGTTTATTTTACTCACTGTTATTCTCTAGAGTTTAATGGAACTTCTCATGTAAATATACTGGTTTATTCAACATCCCTTCCTGTTTAATGGAGTTTTAATTCAATTCAGTGCATTATTTAACTCAATAGAAGGTAAAACAACATTTTTCCCTTGCAATCAGCATAAATTACAGAACTACAATGCGTGTCAGAAGAAGGGTTTTCTTCCTCCAACTTCTAGAGTTTCCTGAAATTCAAATTCTTAGATTCTTTCCTAGTTTTGAAATCTGATCCTACTGCCAAAAGATAAAATGAAAATAAATACCATCAACTTAAACATGAATGTTGCATATAAATACATATTAAGTTGAGAAAGAAACTGCTCATTTTTAAAAGTTCTTCTTAAGTAAACTCTTAAGTTTATGGAATGAGTCTTTGCTTTAAACATTCCATTTCACTGTTAGTTGTATTTTATACTATTTCTGGGGATTCCATAGCACTCTGTCCTCAACTCCTTTCTCTTTTGGTCATGAGGGAAACTCTTTCAAAATTGATTTTAATTATCACTCATGCATGGATACTCAGTACTCCAGATCTGCCTCTTCTCTGTCCTTTTCTGATGTGACCAGGACTTTCGGCTGTGAACTCCAAAACCACTCTGAACACTGAGTACCCTTTTCCCCTTTGCTCTGCAACCATTCTTGCTACACAACCAGTTCTGTCAACACTGTCAACAAGACAGTCACCTTATTTGTCATGCTACACTTGACAGTGTTCTCTTTAGCCTACATATTTTTCTAGATGGCCATCTTGGGGTTATATAAACAATGTTGTTGCTTTTTTGTTGGTGGTGGTGGTGTTTTTTTTAATATATATTATATGCGTGCAACTCTTATTAGATAAAAAGTTTGTGTGCAACACTTCTAGCCAACTTATCGCAAAATCACACTCACCTCAAATTCAAACAGTTTCTACCATTTTGTAGAATGATAGAATGGTTTGATTTAGGAAGGACGCTTACAGGTCACCTAGTCCAACTCCCCTGCAGTGAACAGGAACACCTATGGCTAGAGCAGGTGCTCAGAGACCGGTTCTGCTTGACCCTGGGGGTCTCCAGGGATGAGGTATTTCAAGCCCTTTTGTAGTCTTTCTCCAACCTCCTTTATCTTACTTGTATATTAGTTTACTTGCTTATTTATTACATTTTCAAACTGTAATTGTCATGTTTCTATTCATGCTGGCTACTATATTTGGAAACTGTTTCCTACATGTTTCCTTGAGCTACTTCACTAAAGTCCTTCACATTCTTCTTTAGATCTTTAGAAAAGATTATTTATTTCCCGTGAAAAAAAAAAAGTTGATTTGGTAAGAAAACCATAAAGTATTACTCTACCGAGAAATGAAGTCACTTCTTAAATTTAAGAGAACTTTAAGCTATTTTATTCTTTCACATATATCTTCCAAAACAAATGGGAAGAATGGATAAGGTTAAGGGACCCAAGGAAAACACTAAAACTGATTGATTTAACTAGGGTTATTCCAGATTCACATTCTGCAAATCCATTCTGGTCTTAAAAGTCAAAGAGGCTTTCTCTGTTATGGCTAACCAAAGAAATCAAGATTTTCACTGCAAAATTCTTTTGCCACCACACCTGTTGTGATTCCATTAACATTACAAAGGCAGCCAAGATAAGGTTTGGCTCAACTCTTGGAATTTTGCTAATGATGTAGTTGATGTCTGAGCCAGAAGAGAATCTAATTTACAATACTAAAAGCATTTTTACATGAAAAAAAATAATAGCACGCAGGAGCTCAGCACATCTAAATACACAGAATGCGAGGATCTCATCTGAGGATCTCATCTACGGGACAAAATGAGACGAACAACTTAATCTACAGCATTTCAATCGTGAAAATCAAAATTTAAAAGTGGTGAACTTCTTTGTTTACTGCGTGCTGCCCTGAACATAACATGCTTCCTTGCTTGTACATGTTCTTATTGTGTCTGGTTTTAATGTACGCTGTGGAAAAAAAAGCAAAACCTGAGGTAATGACACAGTATATTGAGACGATGTTTCATAGCACACTGAAATGCTCTGAAAGCCTCGTCTCTTTAACACCTCTGCATACTCCTCAGCTGCTGAACCCAGGTGACATAACCACTGTTTTTTTTGTGTTTACCACACAGAACCACCATCACCAAGGAAGGAAATTCCAAGGTGCACTTCAAGAAGCCTTCCAAACAAAGAGCTCTTCTGACAGATGTTTTATGTTTTAACATGTTTTCCTAAGAAAAGCTACGTAGTCTTGAAAGCTTTCTAACTCAAGCAGCTATGACCTCTCAGTGGAATTTTTGTGAAACCATGCCTGGCTTTGTGAGATACGCTTTTGATCACAGACATCGGAAATCCCAGGGCAAAGACAACAGTCTGCTAACTTTTGCTTGTCTGTTCCACAATAGCTAGGAAAGTCAGGGTTAGTCAGCCCCTCCTCCCCCTACAAAACAAAACAAAAAGTAAAAAAGCTGACAGTCTGAGAGCTTCATTTTGGTAAACCTTTGCCATGATTTTATTCGGTTACAAGGAAAACATCAGAGAAACACTTCTAAAAACTCTTCTGCTTCACTCTTGAATTTACAGCTTATCTAAGAGAAAATGGATAAAAGCCCCAGGAGCAAGACTGAAATGACACAACAAACTGACAGAATTTCATACACATGGAATATCCCTGGAAATCACAAGTAAAGCAAAGGAACCTAACACGGTTCCTTAGTTTTTTCTTTCCTAGTTAGGGCATTTTCCCCTGTTGGTGAACTCCTGATTCAGGCAGAACCAATTAAGCATTACAGAAGTGCATGACTTCTTTTGCTCTTTTTTCTCCATATACG
Source organism: Meleagris gallopavo (assembly GCF_905368555.1). Classification (NCBI taxonomy): domain Eukaryota; kingdom Metazoa; phylum Chordata; class Aves; order Galliformes; family Phasianidae; genus Meleagris; species Meleagris gallopavo. Next base: position 123,206,420 of record NC_139404.1, read on the forward strand.
CCGATTTATCCATATGGAAAATGTATTGCTCAGATGGCATATTTCCTTATAAAATACAATGACCAAGATGGAGAACTAAGTACTTAGAGTGGACTGTCAATGAATTGAGTATTTAATAATTGTTGCGGACATTATTAGTTACAGGACTGTACATCGAGATGATCATATTCTCATGATGTAACCTACATGCTTCATTTGCTACAGGTTACCAGAACGGGGGGATAGGAGGGGGGGATTTTTGTGTTACAGGGTATCAGTTAGGGGTGATTACACAAGGAGGAGAAGGGTTTGGAGCAAAGCTTTCAGCAGAATTATCCCCATGCACCCCAGGGAGGGTCACTGCGTGTTTTAAACAGATCACTCAGAATTGATACATGTGAAGACACAAGAATTGTGCCTGAACTTAAGTTAGCTCTTTGTTAGCTTAGAGAAGATCATTTCCAACATGTGAATTTAAACTGGTTATCTTATAACCAAGCTGTTTATTGTTTTCAGTTGGAACAACATACTTTGCCCTGTAAATTTAAGAGACCTTTTTTTTCTTTCCCATTTCCAGCCCCTTTCTTCCCCCCCAAAAAAAGTGTGTGCTGTATTTTCAGTTCGTTCATAAGATTTTGGTTATCTGAGCTGTTAAGAAATGAAAGCAAGATTTCTTTGTGTTATTATGTCATGACATAAAACATATATTGACAAAATTAAAGGAAATTTCAATTATATCATATATTGTCAACTGATAGTTTCTTAATGGCATTAGAGAAAGAAGGAATACGAACTGTACAATTGAAGGTTTTAATTAAAGTACGCATCAAAAACCACAGAACAGTTACCATCTTGGCCATTTTGAAAACCTGGGACAAGTAAGAATGGATAACTCTTTTTTCACCCTCTTCTGTCTCCAGCCCTCAGAAGCATCTCATTCTTTTAATCTGGAGACAGGAGTAGAACTGAAATGCTGCCTCCTGTGTGTGTGCTGCTAAGGGTCATCTAAAGGGGGCAACTGCACGTGGGCATGGACTATCAGGTTCCTTATTGGAAAACTGAGGAAAAAGTGTTTTTCCTCAGAATACAAGCATGTTCTAGATAGTAATATTTCTAAACTCAAATGAGTTGGTACCTTGACCTGCTAATTCCTTACTGGCAACTAACATTTTCTTCAGCTGAGAGGTGAACACAGTCTAGGAACAAGCTTCTAAGCAGTGTAACATAATCATGATGCTAGCAGACACTGCTACAACAGCAGTACTGGTCAACACTTCAAAGCAGTTTAGGGCCACACCGTTTTGTAGATGTTGATACACCCAGACACACACCCACGCAGGGCCCAGCACAACTTCAGAACAAAACAAACAAGGAGAAAAAAAACAGACTACAGAAAATCAAACAGTGTAACAAAGTACCAATCAGTCTTATCTTTTGACAAAATAAAAGCTTAATCAAATAATAAATATGTAACATAATATCTCCTTCTGCCTTAAATCCTCCTCTGTTCCCTCCCAACCTCCACTTCCCTTGAAAACCAGATGTCCCCAGCAATACGCCCCAAGGTCAACAGATGCACCATGACTTTGGATAAAGAAAAGGTATATAATATCTTTAATAATATTTCCAGATGATAAAGTGGGAAAACACACGTTGAAAAAAGCGCTAAAACATCTTCAGCAAGGAAACAAACTAAGGACAGGTCTGTATTAAAATATCCAAGACAATAATGGAAAGAAAAGCCAAGAAGTGAACTCATACTATGAATGATAAATAAATGAAGATTGATAAGAAAAAAAAAAAAAAAGGAAACTACATGAAGAAAGGATAACAGATAACTCAGAGGACTGGTAATGGATATAGCTGCTTATTTGTCATGGCTATTCAAAGTAGTGAATTTCAAGAATTCCATGCTTTCCTAAAACGTGTGTTTGTCTTTCAGCTTTACAGGAGATCTGTGTCAGTGGGTGAGTAGATGAACGAGTGCATAGGTGAATGAACAGGTGAACAATTTAGTCTGGGCTGTGCTGGCTGAATCTGAACCCAGTTACCACAAAGTATGTCTGGAGAGAATCAAACAAATTACAGGTTAAGCTACTCCAGATTTTCACTGGCGAATTTGAGGTCTGAACTCAGGTCTGTGAATCTTAGTATGAAAACTGATTCTAGTGACAACATTATTGAGTTCCATGTTTTTTGTGTACTGCTACATCCAGATCAAATCTGTTCAATTTACCAGCAAGAACAGCTTTCAAACTGCTGACACTCTCAATTTATCCCACAGTCAGAAAAACAGGTAGATACCTTTCCTCAGAACATCCACAAGACAATATTTTACTCTGCTCACGGTCACAAGCGATTGCGTGTTCTTCACCTTTAGACTACTTGTCGTTATCACCAACTCCTGTGTGTCTCCATAAGTTTGATCCCAAGACAGCACAGCACAGTAGAGCTTAATGTGGTTCTGCAGACATCCTAAAACAGCTCAGCTGTAAGAGCAGAGGGCTGTATCTACATACGCTAAACACAATAAGAAGTAGTACAAACTAAGTGCTCTTCCCTAGATAAGAAATAACTTGTTAGCCCACAGTAACTTCCTCACATGTCCTTGGTCTAAAACTCTATGCTTCAGAAAAAATACAGTTTTATTTCCTGGCCAACTTGGACCGAACAGATGTAACAAACAAAAAGTGTACCCTGGATAGCACATTACAATAGCAGTGGCCACTTTTTACTTGAAGAATATCTGTGCCATCTTTCAAAATCAACTTTTTTGCACGTCACAAACAGTACAATTTTGCCTAATCCTCTCAAACCACAGCTGTACAAGCCAAAAAGCCTTAACCTGCAGTTAATAGCACATCACTCATGTGGATATCCCCTAGAGACCAAAAAGCTTTAATAAATAACCTTTAGCCTCAGACTGCTATCAGCAGAACAAAGTAGCTTCCACCAAAGCAAATGATGGAAGCCAGACAGTACTTTGCCAGCAAGACAGACAGGAGAAATAACATATCTACTCAGCTTAAGTTCTGGTGGCCAGGCTTTCTAAAGTAGGTCTGATCTTCAGAGCTGAGGATTTGTCTCTATTAAAAAGCTGTTTCTGGCCTAGCAGAGATATCATGCACTTAAGCGTATCAATGCCACTGGCTTCCCAAAAGATACTGCCTACCATGACAGAAGCCCTTACAGTTGCCTCTGCCAGCACTTTTCCTGGGCCTAAGAAGGCCCATTCACCCTTGTTCCTTTCCTCTCCCATCAAAGCAGTATCTGGAGCACACTGAGGCAGAAAGGGCAGCCATATTTTCAGGGGATAGGAAGTACAAAACAAGGCACCAACACTGTGTTGGGGCTGGGCTGCCATTCTCAAGGCCTAGACAGTAAAATGCAACACGTGGGCACACTAAATGAAGAGCAACTCAGAAGCCTATGACTGAAAGAGAGAAAACAAACAAGCAAACAAAACCATAGTGCTTTGTTGGTTTTTTTTGTTTGTTTTGTTTTGTTTTTCCCCATCAGTTTAAAGACAGGAAAGTTCAAACTTGAAAGCAAGCTCCATCTCTGGGCTTCTCAATTTTGAACTGCTGTCTGAAACAAAAGAAAATCCATCTGCTGTCTGGTTAGGCTTCGTGTACACTGTGAATCCATGAGCGTTACTATGGAATTTACTTGTTAATGTTAGCAAGAAAATCTATTTGTGTAAGAGTATTTGTTAAGGGAAGTCCTGTTCTGTGTTGGAGCTGTCAGCATCCTCGTGACTTTTGATCCTCTGCATGCACTTTGGACTCCCTCCTTTAAAAACTCACTGCTGACCCTGGAAATGGGGCCAAATGCTATAGAAGGGAGAGGACAGAAACATTTCCTTCCCAATGAGAGGCCTGAGCATTGTGCTTACAGGCTCTCTTCAACAGTGTAAATCAAATATAAGTATTCAGGTAGGCAAGCAAATGAATCCCGACTGTGAAGATGTAGTAATCCTGTATTCTTAAAGAGAATTAAAAAGTCATGAGGAGAACTTTGTTTTTCTATTTCCCCCCACTCTGTGGAAGCCAGAATGGGCACAGCATACTGCTGCTACAAGGCCCCGTTAAGTAGCCAGAGGAGTACATATCAGATAGGGGAACTCAACACATCCTGAAGAACTACTGTAAATGAACAGTTCTATTCCAAGAAAACCTACAATAAAGCATTGAAAAGTCACAGCTAATAATATCATTTTACCTCTTTATGTAATCTTGCTGGAATCTGTAGAGACTACCAGATTTTCTGGTGTGAATAAGGAATAACAACATTATGCCAAGGAAGCACCATCACAACCTGGGAAAAGGCAATTACTGGTGACACTGAAAAATCATGGACGTCGGCCCAGCAAATCAAACAGCTGATTTCTGGGTTTCATTGTAGGAAAAGGGAGAATTTACACTAGAATAAGAACCTGTGGATACTGCTCCATTTTTAGAATACAGAGAACATGAAAGTGTAAACATTTTACAGGAAGTAAGGTGCAGGGCAATAATAAAATCCACAGCAATAACAGAAAAAATCTTTCCCAATCAGCTCTGCATTATTAACCCACCTCAAAAAATATTTATTTGGCAAGACAAAACATCTATATCATTCTTTCATAAATTTTCTTTCTTTCTTTTTCAAGTTCTTGGATTTCATTTAGACCTAATTTGAGAATTTAGGCCTATTCCCATTTTTGAGAATAATTTAATTAATTTATTTATTTTTAAGATAAATGAAGACTCCTGGTCTGACCTTAATTAATTAGTTAATTAAATAATTAATTAATAATTATTTATAATTATTATTATTATTTTCTTCTCCTTACAATTATAAACTGGTAAACCGTTAATGAGAACAGCCAGTAAAAAGCTCAAAAGCATGCAATCGAGCCAGTTGTTTGCAACATTTATCAAAAGACAAGAAGAATTGATGTCTAATAAATTAGTTTTACTTGCATTATACCGCTGCCTTTATCTTGTATAGGCAGCAGCATAATACTAAAAAAAAGTTATTAAAATCTAGAACAACAAAGACTAGAAAAAGAAAGAAAAAATAATCCTTGCCCCTGAAGTTATAACCTAAGAATAAAATCAATACAGGATGGATGCATTTTGGTAGCTGGAAGTAAGAAAATAAGGGGTAGATTTCTATGCCACACTGGAAAGCAGATACCCGTATTAGTCTGAGTACAGCAGGATTCCACACTGTTTCATTTTTTTCTGTAAAGTGTAATTGGTCCAGGTAAAGCACTGCCCTAAGGAAGCTGCACTGTTTTGCTAACCTGTGCTCCTAGACAAAATCCCATACTGTGTAGTGCTGTTATGGCCAATGAACAAACACTGATCAGAATTTTCAATACAATTCCTTCTTTGTTTTGAAGAGGGTACTTCTAAGAGTTGACATCACCACATCAGACTTTATGGGACCTACCCAAAGCAAGGGTTATGAAGCAAGCAAGCAAGCAGTCACGTAACCAGCCCACTCCACAAAGCACTGCAACGCAGCTGTGCTCAGGGAAGGAGCAGCACTGCCAGCATCTATGCTGGCACAGCAGGAGGAAACAGGTATTCTTTCCAAAGGGTTTCTCAGAAAAAAATACTGCAGTTTTCTTTCCAGTTCCATTTCCAGCTCCTCTGCTCCAGTCGTTCCTCTCCTTTTTCCAAAGGTAACAATTAAAAAATAAAAATTAAAAAAATTGCAGTGATAGAAGAAATAAAAAACAACTTCTCATCCAAATTAGTACCCCTCCTATTGCTTTGAGGCACACAATTTGAATGTGTAGTTCTTTGAAAAAACCTTTTCTTCCCAATACATAGAAGGTTATCTGCACATCTCTAGAAAACACAAAGGAAATACAATGAGTGTTTGATTCACAAGAACACATCCTCTGTTTGACACTGCTACAGCTGCAGTGTTCTCTGTACAGAGTTTTCAAAACAGGTCCCTGGGCGTGCAATGACACTGAAGCAGTGACACTGAACAGCACAGCATGATCTTTGGCAATCAGCTACATCTGCACCCTCGTGTTTCCAACTGATGTGCAGCATTCACAGAACTTGAACAGATTTCGCAGTGCTACGTTAATCTAAAAAAAAAAAAAAAAAAAAAAAAAAATGGGCCCAAACATCTCTTCCTCTCCACAGCTCTTCATTACAAGATGAAGGTAGACACTGCCTCTTGTCTTTAACTGACATGGACTGTGCAGATTGTGATTATGCTCAAAAGCCATGCTGGTTCTGCAGAAAAAGGCTTGTTGCTCTATTTTGTTACAGAGATTACAGGGAAGTAGAGAAAAAAGCCTATTCAGAGGAAGAAATGAGCCTGCAGAAACCCATGTACATCAGTACCACAGTATTGATATTGCTAGCAGTAACCTGAAATCAACACTTCTGAGAACACGAAGGGACATGGGACAAGGATAAAGGGAAATGCTTTTAAGTTGAGGGAGGGAAGATTTAGCTTGGATGTCAGGGGGAAGTTCTTTACAGAGAGAGTGGTGAAGTGCTGGAACAGGCTGCCCAGAGAGGTTGTGGATGGCCTGTCCCTAGAGGTGTTCAAGGCCAGACTGGATGGGGCCCTGGGCAGCCTGGTCTAGTATTAAATGGGAAGGTTGGTAGCCTTGCCTGTGTCAGGGGGTTGGAGATTCATGATCCTTAAGGTCCCTTCCATCCTGGCCATTCTGTGATTCTGTGAGAACACCACTTGGAAGCTGGAAGGGGAACCTACATTTGAAGGCAACATACCCGGCTCTGGGATTGTGTTTCATTTTCCATTTCCATTTTTTCTCTCCCATTTTCTCTAAAGAGATGGGAGTGATGAAGAGCCTGGCTGCTGGGAGTTGGGGTAGCTTCAGGCCGAGAGCCCCAGTGGGCAGCCTGCTGGGCAGAAGGGTGACAAGCACACAGAGCCCGGATCTCCCACCTGAGTTCACAGGCTGGCTCACATCTGCCTGAATAGTTGATGGAGTAAGTGCTGCAGATGGGTATGACACATATTTGTCACACCTTAAGCCACCACAGCTAAATCTACCAAAGACTGAGACAATCACTTACGTTAGAGGTCTGAACATCAAATAACTTACTCGCTCTTCTCAAAAGATCTCCCATGATAGTCCAAGCAAATGACTTAACATGTTCTTCTAGAATTTAGAATCACAGATAAAATTTTCACCTTCCTCAGAAAAATACCAAAAAACCCAATTCATTAAAGTATTCTGGATTCTCTCAAGAAGTGGAAATTAACAGCACACTGCTGCAAAAAGCCAGCATAATTTGGTAAAAATTGTTTTTATTATTCTACCTAATAATGTCATAATGCACTTAAACAGCCAAGAATTTTGTAGCAGTTATTCAGAGAAAATCGTTTAGTGCAGATCATTTCTGCATTAATATTCAAAACTTCTTGGCCTAAAGATACTTCAATGTAACAGTTACATGCATTTTAGTTGCACATCACGTAATGTCTGCTTATAATGCCGTGTTACTCACAAGGTGAGAAAATGAAGAGTCATTTTTAGAATGAAAGTAGCACTTCATACTTCAAAAAAAAAAACATCTCATTAATATAACCAGTAAAAAGTGATTGAGTACAGAGCCAACACCTAAGATAACAAATTTCAGGCTTAAAATCACACCGACTTTATACATGCATATATGTACACGCGCATACACAGAAACACATACATCAAGCAGGCTCCCAAGGAGTATTTATGACAGCTTGGAGCAGCTCCCTCTCTGCCTGCACACAGAACAAGCCATCCTTCACGCAGCTCAGCTAGAATCACTGTGCTCAATGACAAATCTTAAAGGACTGAAGTCATGCAGCTACCTGGAAAGAAAAAGGATCCTTCATCATGTATTTAGAAATGCTAAATGGCCCGGGAAACTACTCAGAGATTTCTCATGCTCAGATCCTCATTTTCTCTTGCGTGGTCATCCCTAGGACAGCTCTGGAAAACAAGGCAGCCATTTTCTCTTAAGCTGTTACATTCAGCAAACCAGATTGAAGTGCTTGATAAGCTGCTGCACTCTACCGTGCCTGCAGCACTCAGAGGGGAAAAACAACCAATCACCCACAAACAGGTAGCGACCACAGCCATTTTTGCACTTGCCTGAAATGAGTCATGCAGTGGCAGCAGATGGGGCTGGGGGGGGTGGGGGGTGGGTAGAGAGACCTGGATACAAACAAATCAATATGCTGGAACTCTCTGCCTTACCCTCTCTGCTGGCTTCACCCCCTGGCCCTGCAAAACCGTGGAGATCCTTGAAATAATGTTGTTTCCTTGCATATGTGCGTTCCCAAAATTAACTACCGTTATTAAAAAAGATTTGGCTTTTACAGAGCTGCCAGGGCCAAGGCACTGCCTCAAATGCTTTTAAAAACGCCTCAAAGCACCAGGGTGAGCAGAGGAAGAAAATAATTGTAATGTGCAATCAACAGAAACACACACATACATGCACCTGTATGCACATACGTACCTGATGTAATTTTGTGATACAGCTGCAAGTAACCTCTCTCCAGCAATGCGTACACTGTCAAAACTGGTAAACGCTAAACGTTCTTTGGAGCGTACAAATCTGGATATTCAAAATTGCTAATCACGTTCAGGGCTGGCCCCACACATGGAGTAAGAAGCCATGCTCCCTATGCTTAATTTCACTTGTTTTCCAATGTAATCCTTTTTCTTGTCAGTTTTGGAAACCTCCCTATTTTGCAGCTCTGTTGTGAAATCTGGCAGCGAGAAGCGAGAAGGCTGAGGGAGATGCTCCCGATGCCCCCTTTCCTGCCTTGTGTTCAGATGTAGCCATGCTCAGCGATGGGGAAAAAACCTCCCACTGGCTTCATCAGTAGAGCCTGCTAAAACCAGGATGCTAAAATCCCTCTGCTTCCACTCCTTCTGCCCTCTGAGCTGTGGCTCGTTTCACCACACAAAATGGAAAGCAGGGCTTCTGACACTGCCTGGCCTTAGGGCTGCTTGCCCAGCCTTGGGAAGCTCGTGTGGTCAGACCAGGCCACCCAGCCTGTGGGGTATTCGTACCTACTCGGCCACCTTGGAGGCCTTCTGCTGGGCCACCAGGCCCCTCACCACCTACAGGTGATGCACACAGAAGGCCTCAGGACAGAGGCAGGCCCTTGCCACCAACACAGTTCTTCCACAAAAGGCCTGGCAACCTACTGGGCTTGGCTTCGCTGCTGTACTTCCCTGGCCAGAGGCACAGTCTCCTCTGATCTCTCACTGTCAGCAGCTCCTTGGACAGGAAAAGAGCAGCAGCGGCACATGGGCTCCTCTAAATGGGATGGTGCTTGCTCCAGCTCTTGAACACAGGAATCACGTTTGCTCACGAAACCTCCACGTTTGCACTTTCCATTCTGTGGCCATTTTCGGACCAGAAGGTATCCAACCAGTCATTCCTGATGCCGCAAACTGCAGAACTGTTTCCCAATTTACATTACTTTTCACCCTGCTTTACTGTGAGGCTGCTGTACCAAAGGTACCAGTTTTGCGGAAGCCCAGTAAATCATAATAAACACAAGTACAACATCTCTATTTCCATCATCAGTCAAGGAAATTACTGAAACACGGCCAAGTTCAACATGATTAGCTGAAGAACATGTTAGTCCTCTGACCATTGATTTTCACTGGACAAAGTAATAAGCCTTGTTTCTGTGCCAAGTGTAAGTGCATCACAGTATTTTTAATTTATTTTATTTTGGAATGCAGGATGTAATAAGTTTAAGAACAGAAAGTCTCCTCAGTCCACCAAAATTCGAAGTACGTAAAACCACAGCTCCTTCCATAATGCCATCTGTGCTAGAAATGCCTTTTCCCCCTTCTTTTTGTTAAAGACTATTACATTGTGTGCAAGTGGTAACGTCTAAAAATACATCATGGAAGATATACGTATAACTACTAGACTATTCTTTTTTTTTTTTTTTTTCAAAACAGTAAGTGCAAATGAACCCATATGGATCTAAGTCATACCTTTTGGAGCTAGAATTTTTCTTGTTAGACCTGCAGTCCATGTGATGTAAAAGAGCTTCCAGAAAGAAAGCGTACAGTTCCTTACACCTGTTTCACACCATCAAACTAGATAAAATGTTTTAGTCTCTTCCAAGAAGGAGTTCAGTGGCATAGCAAGGAGGCAGACAAGCACCATATGGGCAGAAGCGAAGGAAGACAAAAGCAAGAGTTGAGCTACTTCTCTAAGAAGCAGCAAGGGTTGCATTGGCTCAGCTGTGTTGTCTAATCAAGTACTCTAAATCAATTAAGACTGAAGCTAAGTTGTACACACAAATCTTCGTATTTATAAATTAACCTAAATACTCCACAGCAATATTCCATACAGTTAAACTGGTGTAGCACATGGCCAGAAACCAAAGCCTGGCTGAGCTCATTAGCTATGGAATTTTCTTCCAGCAATACAAAACACAAGTAGTGAATGAGTAAACACCTTCCTGTCCTATAAAAATAATGGTACCTAACAAATATGGAATTTTCAGCTAATAAAAGAACTACGTTCTTTCAGTTGCCTGGGACTGTCGTGAGCCTGTTAAGATATTTGTAATAACAACAAAAAGGGAGCATTTATTCATTGGCCAATAACACAAATACACGTAAATACTTCTCATACATTTGCTAGGAATCTTGAGCTTCTCGCAGGTTTTACAGAAAATGGAAAGCTAAGTTCTCTGGCTGAAGTGAATTCCTACCAGTTGCTGTTTGGGCGGTGATACTCAAGCAGTGACAGTTTAGTGCAGACACCCACCCAGGCAGTTTTTTCCATCTGCCTACCTTGCCTCTCTGCATCAGTGGCTGAGCCACTCACCACTCGATTGCCCAAGACTACAATTTATAGCACATTCTACCCAGGCCTGAATTAGCAACAGTTTGCCTTGAAAAGGTGCACAGTAAACTGAAGCATTCCAACAGTGACTCAGCACTGTGTATTAATAGCTAGCTTAAGCTTATTTAAGACCCTCCCAGTGCCACGTGGCTGGGAGACGAATTGGATCAGGCTGTTGAGCAGACTGAAAGTTCACCTTGCAAATAAAATAATTTTTAGCATTGTGCGGCTGCACAATTATAGAGCTAGCATTGCCAAGGGAGTGGGAGCACAGCGTCGAGGATAAGGGGAGAGGAGGACAGTCCCTTTTGCAGCAGCCTGCATTTAAATTGGCTGAAGTCAACTGTGGAAAGGGTTGGTTTCCCTTTGCACACAAGAGGAAGCAGAGGCTGCAAGGACAGGCAAGCCAGGGAAGTAACATCAACAGCCCACCTCTGCTATGCCCTCCTCCATAAACAGATGCTTCAGTTGTGAAAACTAGACCCAACTTAAGTCTCTATACCCACTATGTGAAATGAACAGAACAGAAAACAGTGCTCAGAAGAACCCCTTACACTCGCGAATACCGGAATGCAGAAACGAAGAGAAAGAGAATCAGCTCCAAATACATGGAAAAGCAGTCCTTTAGTATGTTTTTATTCAAACTGGAAAGTTCAAGGATGTAAGAAATAATTAAAAAAAAAAAAAAATCACCATAATCTGATTAGCTGTGTAATTAAGACTAAACTGAGAGATCAATAAGGGAAACTATAAGGAGGGTTCCTTCAGCACAGAACAGAGGAGAGAAAATTGGAAATCTGGTAGAAATCTAATGGGATAAAGTAACAGATGGTAGGTAGACACCCAGAGGACATGGAATATCTTCAAAGATGATATTGGCTAACAATATGATTAAGAGGATATGCAATTAAGTAGTAAGGCTATAAGAATCTTAATATTCTAGATTAGACTTACATTTAAAGCATAGGTTAGAATTACAGTATTCTAGGTTACACATACTTTTTATAAAAACCTACTTGTCAAATAGGAAAAATACTCAAGAAAAAGTGTAAGCACAAGGTAATGAAGTAACCAAGAGGGAAAAGTTTTTTATTGTGAGGGCAGTGAGGTGCTGGAACAGATTGCCCAGAGAGGTTGTGGATGCCTCATTCTTGGAAGTGTTTAAGGCCAAGCTGGACAGGGCAACCTGACCTAGAACTTGATCTAGGAGTTGGCAACCCTGCCTGTGGCAGGAGGGTTGAAATCTGATGATCCTTCCTTCCAAACCAAACCATTCTGTGATGATTGTCCTTCGCTTGCCATGTTTCTCAAGAAACTGCCCACAAATATAACATAAGACATTACAAAGAAGACAACCAATCAAATTAATCAGCAATAAACACTAGACTCAATGCCCCCTCCCAAAAACAAACAAACAACAAACAACACCAAGTTAAATTTCTAAAAACAACCTAGCAGAACAAGCTGCCAGTGAAACTGTGCTAACAACCATCTCTGGTGATACCCAAAGAACACGGTTCTACCTGGCCTGTAAGGACAAAAAACTAGATCAGTCCATGTACGCTATTTCCAAGCACAAACATGTTAGTAACTTCCAGCAGAATCTTTCACAGAACCCACTTTTCTTCCAGTTAGTACAGCCCAAGAGTACAGCTTAACAACCATAGGCTGAACATACAAGCAGGTCAACTCAAGGTGGTCACTCATGCTCAGGGAGTGCTTTCAGTTTTCTCTTGGGTATACAGTCAGACTTCGCTATACCAGTTTCATGAAGCTTTGGTGGTCCTGTGCCTTCCAAATATTTGCCAACAATTAAATAGTACTTATAAACAATGCAGTCCAGCTGTAGAACTGCTTATTTCTCAGTAAAATAAAGAGCTGTTATATATAAACTCCAGATATATACAGATGGATACATATGTACATAGAATACAGAGAGAGAGTGTTAAATGGAGCAGATATAAACAAATGATATAAAAAGATATAAACCTATGCTACATTATTATAAGCCAGTTATTTATGTAGATTTATTTTAAAATATGTCTGATTGCATTCATAGCACTGATGAAGAGAACAGTAATGCACTAAACATCATTAAACACTTAGACTAAAATTCCCCCTTGATCATCTCCTCACAGGCACTTTGTTTCTGTTTTACCACCCAGGAAAGAATAACCATGTGACACGATGGTCAGAAAATTCTTACTCTGATAAGAGAACAAATGAAATAATTTCCAAAAGCAGGGGTCTCTCCCAGGCACAGTCCTACTTTCAGATCTCCCATCTCAGACTGGCACTAATTTAAATTAGAGACTGGTAGCTTTAGCACTTCAGTTGATATCAATTACCATTACATCATGTAAAGGACTCCCTGAAGAAATCAGGAACCAAGCTGCTTATGGAAATAGCACAAAAACCACACCAGGAATGAAATAGAAGCCAGTATACAGCAGAGATGTAACCAGCCCCTCTGCAAGTAAGGAGGGGGAAAAAAAAAAAAAAAAAAAAAAAAAAAGGTTTAAGTGGGCAGCTGCATTTTGCATCAGCAGAATTACAGCCATTTCTGTCAGTGGTTTTAAGGTGCACAGAGAGGTCATTGTCTTCTATAGATTGGACTACTGTGAAGCCAATGTTTCATAACCATAGCAAGGAAGCAACTGGATGCCGGACTGCCTTAAAACAGCTGAGGAGAAATGGAAGAAGCCAGAATAATGCTGACTGTGATGCAGCTTCCGAGGATGCACAGCCCCCTACTTTACACACATCTAGCCCATGAAAACTTTGCAGTGCTCCTAAGATCATTAAAACCAACTAAAACACCCACTTAAACACAGATGATTATTATTTTTTTTTCCTATCCTAGTCCAGGGAAATAGTGAGAGGCAATGAGGTTGGGGCCACTTAAACATGATGTATGTAACCAAGAACACGAGGTCACGAAGCCTCAGTTGTAACAGCAATCTCGCATTGCTGACAAAGCCTTGCATTTATGTCTGTTCTTGGTAGTCCACCAAAATAGCTTTTGCTCAGGTACAAAATATTTTGCTTTCAGGATACTTAACCCAGATCCTATGATCCATCACTTAAGGCTAACTTGCTAAACTGAGGAGCCAAAGTCATTCAGGGACCACCTTACTGCAAGGGTAGGTACAAGATAAGCTTCCTGGCATCCTTCCACCTACAATTTCCTACCGCTATTACACTGATGATTCAAATCTAATTTTAACAAGCAAGCAAGCCTTCTGCTGTCAGCAACCATTGTTCCAAGACAGAAGGAAAATACTTCAAGCACATTTTCTTGCTTTTCAACATCTGCATTTTTGTACTCCTTTTGTTCCTGGAGAGGGGCACGGAAAAGGGAAATTAAGAAAGCACTTCCCAAGGTAAGGGAGGTAAGATATTAGTGCCGTCACTTTGCACTTCCTAAACAAGCCTATTTTATTGTTGTTGTTCTTCAAACAATCTTTGGGCAGGAGATGACCTTTATTAACTTAAGAACTAATGCTTTTAAAAGTCTGAAAATCTTGCTGCAAAAACAAAGGAAGTTTCAAAAACACATTCCCCTAACAACACACTTTTGCTTAAAAATAAATAAATACTTTCTCACGTCTTTTGGTAAAATTGACACAGTCACCCTATTCCTTTAATAACCAATTATATGCAACTTTTCACTAAGTTTGTGTATGAATGAAATTTCTCCTCATAAGAGATCAGAAAAAGTAAAATAATTTACATACACTTTTGTGTATTTTCAGATTCCTTTCAGAAACAAAGTCAATGTGGAATAGTGAAGAGCTGGGTTCATTAGCTGCACAGCAAAAGACAAAGTCCTATCTAATGTGCACTGGCAGTGAAAAATTGGAAGGGATGAAGACAGTCACTGAACATAATCCTGAAGGCCACAGTAGAACCTTCTTTCTACCATAACCTAAACATGGTTCCAATAACCAAGGGTAAGACAACAATGTGCACAGAAAAGACTTCTGGACAAGAAGATGCATGTGATGTAGCCTGATGTTTATATCATATGATTTTAACACCTTAAAATGGGAAACTAAAGCTGCCCACAGGTCTCCTGACAAATACCATACTGTGATGCTGAAGTAGGTAAGGCACTGCCATTACTTAGAATGCATGTTACAGAAGGTTACTGATATATGAGAATGGGAAATATTTGATAGCATTTAATACTCTGTTACAGAAACTACTACTTGTAACACACTGCCCTGTTAGAACCGACAGCATAAAATAAACCAAATGGCATTATTCAAAACGTGATCGAGTGTTGCAGCCCTCCTAGACATTATGGATCCTGTGCAAGGTGTTCAATCTGATCTCTTTGTTCCAGTTAGTTGCATTTGCATCTGTTCAGCAAGTTATCCATCTGAAAAGGCTATGATTCTTTCATTCCCTCTTCTCTCCCAAACTCTGTGGGATTCATTCTCCTACAGAATTATCGCCAGAAATAAAACGTTGCATTTAGAGTGCCAATAATATAGCCAGCCAATTCCAGGTCGAGGGAAAAATATATATATATATATATTTATATATATAAAACCTCCATAAAACAGTAACCATTTTTCCCAATTCCCTATGTGCAACATTAGTGCCAAACGTTAAGTAAACCTCAAACATTGGTCAGAACGTACTGGGCTCTAAACTAAGTGGTCTGTATGTCACATCTGCCATAAGCAGTCTGTATGTTCTACTTGCCGTAACAGAAGCACTTAACAAAAGGCATTACAGAGGTACCTTAGGAGCAGGGCAACTTACTGAATTATTTCTTCAGGGTTTTGTACAGTACTACTGTGTTTTGATTGTCCTCTAGAAAAATATGACCAACATTCTCAGCTACACAGTCAGCATATATACGTACATAGCCTTACCATTAAATGAAAGATTCTAAGCAGCATGAAGACTGAAAGAGACCACTATTAGCTAACTGAATTTGGGGTGGTTTTTCTCAATTTCAAGAATTTACAAATTGTAAAGAGCTACAAATATTGACAGAATAAAAACAAAAATCTGTTTCCTGTTTGAATTCTATCGTTTATTTCCAGTGCATCTTTTCATTTCTGTACTTTCCAAACAAGAGTTTCTCATCTTATAAATCTCCACATGGTTATTACCAGATGATGATCAACTCTCAGTTTCAGCCTCTGGGTGATACATTGGATTATATCCATTTCTTACCAGGAAGAGGAGCTCCTCCAGAGCTCCCAAACTCTTTTCCAGTATGTCCAGCCTGCAATTACAAGTGCAGCACCTCTACCCTACATACATCCTAGTTAAATATCATTCAAACCATACAGATATTAAGAATACACCATTTATTTGTTGTCTTGCAATTCTATACAAAAAACAAACAAAAAACAAACAAAAAAAACCATTTGCTTTTAGCAGTATCAACAAATGGTAGACTTACACATAAGCTGTACAAATGACAGCAGTGCACCCTGAGGCGACAACTTCTGAAGAAGCTTTAGATATTATGGGTTTGCACAGATCACTATGCTATTCCTCACTGCCATCTCTGTAACTGAGTGGTGTAACGTGAAATAACAAACTGAAGAGCATGGTAAGAAAACTAGTATCTGAAATTGCTTGGAGATCTGGAATAGGGGACAGACAGAAAAAAAAATGCTGGCATTTATCTCAGAACAAGAAAGTTCAGAAATGCTCAGTGCAGCTTTTTCCAGTGACTACAAGCAGAGTTAGGAACTGCTGAGTTTGCCTGCAAATCCAGACAGCGTTTTTGGGACAGGACAGCACAGCTGTCTGCAAAACTGAGCAACTTCTTAAAATGTTATTACCATACAGTATCAGGACATCTGGTTTCAAAACAAAAAAAATCTCAATCCACTGCTCTCCTTGTCACCAGGCTACTTGGGTTTGGTATTTAGCAGTGACTAGATAGGTTAGATGATGGAGGGAGAAATCTGTACAGGGAGAAAATGAGATAGTAACATAGGCGAGTGGGAGTGGTAATAATTTACAAAGGTCTGAAGGAAGAATCTGCACAATGGAAAAAAAGGAAGACACTATCAGATATGGAGACTCAGTAGTAAAGGGATGGATGTCTTTTTCAAATGGAAAATGTTGAGTGACACAGTAGGACAGCTTTTCTGGAGAGGAAAATAACAGCAAATGCACTGGTAGGAACAATCCTGCGTCAGGAAGAAGGAAGGCCTCAGATGATGCATAAGACCAGTCCCCAGTTAGCCTATCTATGCTCTGTGACTACTATAACTGAGATATATTGCCCAAAAATTTGAACTCCCTTTTAATATAACCCTAATGCCCTTTATTACTGATTTTAACAGGCTTTAATGGGAGGAAGCATACATTCAATTATTTTATTACACGCTTTGAATATAAACGGAGAGCATCTGCACTGTAGTTTACATCTTCCATCCTCACCCTCTCATAAAAACAGAACAGACACGTTTCAGAACTGAAAGAGGCTTTCCCCACCCCTTGCTGCTTTCTTGGCTGGTTTGCTGAGATCTATATATCCAATCTAATTATTTTGATTCCCATTTCCAACCCTATCAGTGGTGCAGTGGTGCAAGAAATCAAAGTGCCAGTCTCCTGAATGTGTTAGAACCTCAAAGCTAACAGCTCATTTGCAGAGGCATCACTGTGTGGCCCAAAGCCGTTGCCAGCATACAATTTATGTTCAGCATTCTGGATGTGACTCGAGAGGGTTTTCCCAGTGTATCAATACCAAGCATTTCATATAGCATTTCAGATATGCTACAGCTTGTTGCATCATCTTCTTCTGTCACAACATAACTGATTCTAACAAACACCCACAATGCTTCAGTTTAGATTCTGTCTGTTTTAAAACACTCAAGTCCTTCCTCTTTATTACGTTTTGCCTTTGTTTTCTTAAAAGGAAAAACAACAGGATTGCATAAGCTTATCTTCTCCTAAGTGATCAGAAGCTGAAGTCAGCAATACTCCTGCCAAAACACTCTATCCTCTCTCGCCAGGGGAGGGATTTTAAGTTGCTCGCTATCTGAAGTCCCACGGGGGTCTTCTCCCTGACGATACACTTTCCCCCTCTTGAATTACAATCTTACTTAAATTACTAATGGCTCAGCGACACCAAAATATTCCCATTCATTTCCACAGCTTTCTGCAAATATGGTAACATGATTTGTGTTCAAATATAAGCGTCACCATTTCACTTTTTATTATGAATATCATATGTTTGGCAACCTATCTGACCTTCCTTATGATGATGAATGCTGCAGCAAACAATTTGCTGTATCTTTAAAGAAATGGCCAATTCAATTACATTCTGCCAGAAGCTTTCAAATCCCTCTCTGCCAAACGTCTTTGCTATATCCTGCCACAGACAGCCCATTTGTATTCCAGCACAGTAGGACACTTGTTTTATTGAAGCATACAGTTCTAGTTAGGTACTATCAACAGAGCACTATTTCAGTTCTCCAGCTCTCTGTTCCTTTCTACCCCCTCTAGCCTCAGTTATTAGGATTTTCAATTTTACTGACCAAACGTGTATGCGTTACTAATTACATGCCTGAAATCTAGTAGTTATCGACTGCTACAACAAAATACATTAGTGACCAATTACAGGAGTTCTTGGCAGCAATGGTTATCATTTTAGTGGATTTAATCATTGCACTTAAAGTGAAGCCTGAGATTCCCTTTGAGATTACACCACTAATTGCTTCTGTTTTCCTAGTTACCGCATGAGCTGCTCTGCAAAAAGATGCTTTTTAAATTCCAAAAACCAGCAAACAGATCAAGCATCCTGTAATGAGTCCTCCTCAATAAAGGCACAGCGTAAATTCATTCATACCACAATGCTCATCTCTCCCACCTATCTCCCTTGTCATCCTCTTTCCTTCTCAATTCTTGTTACTTGGGCAAACAGCAATACAGCTGCAGTGCTGTTCACATGAAGCACGCGTTACTGTAGACACAATAGCATTTCTTTAAACAGTTACTGAGAATGTTGGACCTATTTAAATTAAAAAAAAATAAATCATTTTTCCCTTCCCTCCTGCATGTAAGAAGAAGACAGCCCTCGTTACTATAGTTTCAAACAGAACGTATGTATGTTCTTAGACCTTTGGGAAAAGGGAAAAAACAAAACAACCTAACAGGTAAAACACTTGGTGACATTGTGCATGTAATATACCATCATAGGCTTTCACTTTCCAGGAATCCCTAGTAACAACCCTCCTCCAAAGGAGTTTGTACTCTAACATATTATTCTTTAAAAGCCCACGACTCCCTCAGATCCCCACTAGTAATGAATTATCTGGTTTACAGCCTCATAAAGCAGAAGCGTCTATATATTTTAATGCTGAGGCCAACCACAGGACTTTTGTACCTTTCAAATGTAGTGATATACAACTTTCCAAACACCACCGAAAGGCTGTGACCTTAGGCTTCAGGCAACTGAGACAAGGAGATATCACTTCATTAACGTTTTAGGTCAGGTCAAAATAAGTTGTCTTTCAAAGACAGAAAGCGCGGGGGAGGGTTGCAATTGCAGTTCTGTTAGTTGGCTGAGAACAAATTATTTAATTAATAAAACTCTTTAAATAACTCTGGTTTCTTGTTACTAAGATTTCAGCTGTTGAAGCTTTCCACTACTCAAGTGCCACATGCCAAAGACCACTCTCAAAAAACAGATATTAAAGAAATTAAAAATTGCACGTAAGTTTAAACAACCTTCTAGAACTGTCGCATCCTACATCAAGCTTTTTAGATTTCAGCAGATTCTAAGTTGATACAGCTCTAATCAGAAAATTCATTGATCTTCATGGGAAAAATATTGTAGAGAAAGGGTTTTAGACTTCCAGTCATCTTCACTATTCTTCACGCTAACGGAATGGCGGAGCATACGGTATCTTTAAAAACTGCCAGAAACATACAATTTGATTTACAAAACTAATAACAATCTCCCTGAAATCAGCTACTAAAAAAAAAAAGCTGGAGAGCTTCATCCTACAGCACCAAGGGGTTCAATCAGCTGGCTTCACTGCAGCCTGCAAACTAAGGTGCAGCACATTACCTAACAACCCCAGAAAAAGAACGCGATACATACACAGAGATTTGCGTCACCGCCACATTTTTCCTGGTTTCACACCGATACGCAGATTTCCACACAGCCGTAGTTCTTTTCAGAATACGAGGCTCACAAGGCTGCTACATGCAGAATGCTTATGAAAACACGTCCAGCTCATTTCCATGCTTAAGAGAGAAAAATTTGCCCCAAGGCAGCCCGATTTCTGTTCTTCATAAGGAAAAATGTAGGTGATGCAGTAAACTACAAATAACTGGAGACCCCTACATTAGAGCAGAGATAGATCCCATATTCATAAAGGAATAGGCTGCACAATGTAATTAGATTATGGCCATTTGTTACTTCAACCGTTCTTGACTTCTGCCTTCCTCAAACAACAATTGAGGACAATTTTCAATTAAAAAGTAACACAAAACTGACACTTCTTCACTGATCTCTTCACAGAATCACAGAATGGCCAGGGTTGGAAGGGACCTCAAGGATCATCAAGCTACAACCCCCCTGCCACATGCAGAGCCACCAACCTCCACATTTAATACTAGACCAGGCTGCCCAGGGCCCCATCCAACCTGGCCTTGAGCACCTCCAGGGACGGGGCATCCACAACCTCTCTGGGCAGCTTGTTCCAGCACCTCACCACTCTCTCTGTAAAGAACTTCCCCCTCTTCATATAAGAATGATATATACTATATGATATAGAATACTCTCTCTGTAAAGAATTTCTCTTCTTCACATAAGAGTCACTACTCTGACAAATATTTGAGCTCAGAAGAATGACCACATTTCTTCTGTATGAGAAGGCTACTTTTTCACATGCACAGCTACAAAATCTACATTGTGATATCAAAAAGATTGCAATTGCACCTGGAATTTCTAGTGCTACCTTCAGAATGAGAAACTAGGAAGAAGACTGAAGAAGAAAATATTCTTGAAGTGAACAGCTGAACTTATATGGCACCCAAAATACAAAAGGTCAGGAAATACCTGCCTTTCATCACTGTCAGTAGCAATAGACTAAAATATGCAGAGTAGGACTGATAACACAGGAAATAAATGAAAACATTTGCTATGTGTTAGTACAAAAGTTAAAAGAAGCAAGGCAAAAAAGCTCTCTCAAAGGTCCCTTCTGGATTTAACACAGAACTGTTCAGCCAATTTCAACTTAAAAACATGCTGTTATCATTCAAGAATACTGAATTTCTCTCCTTTAATAAACCTTACATCTGTCCATGGTCCCCATTCCTGCAACTAAGTACACTAAGTGCAAGTTTGACAGGGCACATTATTTGCAGAAACCAGAACCTCAGCAGGAACAACAAATGCACCAGAAAGCAACCAGTTATAATACTGCCTCAGGCACTACGTGTGATTCAATACCTAACTTAGAAATTGAAAGAATGATAGTGCTAAATGAGACTTGATGTATTTCCAAATTGTACAATGAATTTAAAGTCCTAGGTGTATAACCTACAAACCCTACAATAAAGGTACATATTTACTTCTCTTTAACATCAAAAACAGTGGAAAAACAATGGAAGATATATATATATTTGCCTTCTACTTTATTGCAAAGAGAGAAACGGTGAATACTACAACAAAATGTAATGTACTTTTTAATGCAGTGACATGACAGATATCAGTTGATGAGTTCATGCATTCAGTACAAGAACAAGATTAAACCACAGAACAGATTCGAAATAGAATGCACTGATAACAAGTTTAGATCAGATTAAGTTGAGAGAATCTCAGCTGAGAAGAAGAGTCTGCAAAATTTAATGTAGATACCAGCTAGAATATCCAACTTACTGAAGCCTTCCAAAACTAAAAATAATTCTTTTAACATGACAAATGCCGGCAGGAAGAAAGCCTTCAGCTCTGGCAATTGTTTCAGAAAATTCAATTAACTTGCCCATTATTAAAAATACGTTACCAGTACAGAGAAGTTTCATGCTATGGTGTACTTATCTGCTTATTATAATTACATGTCTTCCATATATTACTATATATATTAATTAGTTAATACAACGGAGTACCTTTCTGACCTATGGAATATTTACTGTTACCAAAATAATGCTTGGATTGCCAGGCAAGAAAGCAAGCTGGATAATTGCTATAACTGAAAAATACTCTTCTTTTCTTGCCTTTTAAGAAACTTGTGTAGGTTGGGTTTGGGATTGTTGGATACCCTCCAACATCTAGGAAGGTCTGCCACATGTCCCGTCAAAACTGCCAGAGAAAAACACCCCTAGCCAAATTTTAATGAAAGCTAATCCAAGTGAGACAATAGCTTTTGTCTCAAACAATGTCAAATGCACCCTCAGCAAGACAACCATACTAGGCCACCATTATAAGGTCTTTTTCTCAGCCTCCATTCTCTGATAACATCACACTTAAAGCCTCTTTTTAGGATTTCAATCCCACTAAACCTCAGTGCGTCACTGCGATTCCATCTGACGAGTCTGGTCACTCAAACTCACCATTTAGTCTCAGGATAAAGAACTGAGAAGGCAAAACACCAGAATACCAGTGTTGCATATAATCTACATTTAGTTTAATGGAGCCTTTAAGGATAGCAATAAAAAGCACTGAAGGCTGCATTATGGTACATTCCGCTTAGCTAACCCTACTACTTTTAGTATTTTTCTCAATCCAAAAGCCAAAGCATTGTCTCAACTTACATTCTGCAGTTTAGGTGAGAAGATGTGAAAACTGTTGACTGTTTTTAAGCATTTTGTAAAGCTAGTTTTCAGTTAAGCTCTCACTTACTCAGGTGCAGGCGCAGTCAAGCTCCCCAGTTTCCCCCTAGATTTTCCCTGCAGGCCAGTTTTATCCTTAGGTACCTGAGAAAAATGGAAAAACAAAATGAATTGATGTAACTTCTTTTAAATTCATCTCTTGATTGTATCAAGTCTTACGACCAAAAATTATCAGCAATTTATATATTTTCTATCAGGACTTTTTCCCCATCAATTTGCTTAGCCAGGAGGAAATTCAAGGCTTTTGTTTTCTCTGCAGAAAGAGAGTTTTTTATTTCACCAGTTCTATTTTTTTTTTCTTTTCCCAGACTTGGTACAGCCTTAAATGAAAGAGTTTTCTGTCAGAAACCTCATGTAAATCCAACCTAGTAGATGGTGGGATTGCATGATTTAAGTATATTTCATCACTTGTTTTTAGGAGTACAAACAGAAAGAAGCACAGTAAAGGCTTTGTTAGACACAGATTGAAGCTACCTTGAAACTGTTAACATGGAAAGAGGAAAAACCTACACACTCAATTACCACTTGAAAAACTGAAAGGTTTGTGTACAGGTGCACTGTCACTTAAGGAGGAGCTCAAAACAAAACGTTATTCTACTTTCTCCAGGCACTAGCATGAATTAAAGAAACATTTCAAAACATGCTATTCAATCATATGGAGTCAATTTTTGCAGACACATGGAGCTCCAATTAACTAAGTATAGCTTACTGACACAAAAGTCCACCTGCACATATTCAAATTTTCCAGAATTAGACCACCTAATTTAGACCAGTCCACCTAACAATAACAGAGCAGAAAAGCAATGCAGAAAAGCAATGCATTTGATATGACACAACTGAAGCTATGCGTTTTAAACAGTAATCACTACCTTACTTTTGACCACGGTCAGAACACAACCAAATTAGAAAGAAAACAAAGATGGAATTAGTTTCCCTAAAACGTAATTAAAATTACATCAACTCACAATAAAATCATTTTTAGCTTTCTCTTATCACGCAAGTAAACATATCCTAGAAGTAAGCAAGATACTCTTTTTTCAAAGAAGAATTTACTGGAAGTCAATGGATATTTCAAAACCAACTATAGCTACAGAATCACAGAATCACGAAGGTTGGAAAAGACCTCCAAGGTCATCCAGTCCAACCATCCATCTATCTCCAATACTGTCCAGTAAGCCACATATCTCTGTACAACATCTGAACATTTCTTGAATGCCTCTGGGATTGGTGACTCCATCACCTCCCTGGGCAGCCCATTCCAGCACCTGGCCACTCTCTCCCAGAGAGCTTCTCTTTGGTACTGCTATAACAGATTGCTTTGCAGTTCTCCACAAGGTGCATCGTATGTATCATCTTCACAGACAGTGAGCTTAAAGAACAAAACCTTTGAATTAAGACTATTAGAAATTTTGATCTCAATCAAAGATTCCTAAAACTCATTTATCAGAGCACCTAACATTACACAATACTTTTAATTCTCTGGGGATGTTGTACTCATCTCCTTAACTAGGTGACACATCTTTCATTTCTTCTAGGCAGTGAATGGGACAATGTGCTATCTCTGAAGTTCGCAATATCTATCTCCTTTGCTGAACAATTGTAATACATGTGTGCTCCTACAGAAGGGACAGCATAGTTCTAAGATTGTATAACTTAAAACCATAGCACAGCATCCAAGAATGCTCAGTTAACAAGCTCCAGACAACCTTAATTCTTCACTTTCCAGCTCTGCAGTGAATGCCTTTTTGTAACTCTAACAATGTTCTTCAAGACCACTGCTTTCTGAGCTTGGTTTAATTTCCAGCTCTTATAAAGAAAGAATCAACCAAAAAGGAGAAGTTCCTACTTGTTCAGTACAGACACCCCAAGTGTCCCACAGAACTTGGCCATCTCTCCTTCTTATCCAAAGCTGTACCAGTGTCACCGCTTGGAGCATTTGCAGCCATCCCATCACATTCCTTGCCATCAGGCTCAGCCTTCTTGTATTTCTGATCTCAGTCCTGTTCCCCCATCCCTTTAGAGTAGCTGCTTTGTTCTCATCCACTTTACACTACTCCCCTCCAACCAGAATCCCACTTCCCATTAGTTTCTAGCCCTCAAGCACTACCTTTCCTTTTAATCTCAGCATCATCTCTCAGTTTCTGTCCCCTTCACTTACAGATCTGATGGCTCTTTCGCACCGCTTTTTACTTTCCAATGGTCTTCCCACTGCTTTACTCTCCAGCTCAGCCTCCTGCACTTGCCTCTTACCCTATCAATTTTCAGATTTATTCTCAACAACTAACTCCCTGTCTTACCTGCATTTCCTTTCCTGGTTCCCTACACAGTCTTTTTGATTAGCGTGCCATAGACATGGCTACTGTGCTGTGTGCTGAACTCACTTCCAATGATGTGTGTTAAAAGAGATCTGTCCAAGAGCTTATGTGCAGGAACACTTCATTTCAGGATCCCAGAAGGACCTGGGCAGAAGATAAGCAATGCAGTAGCGCTATCTGTGCAGCAGCAGAATGTTAGGCACTTAAATCCCTTGCTAAAGAAAGAAATATACGAAATCAACTTAGATGTCAAAGCAGCTGTATGAAGGTTTTGTGGATTGCAGGCTTCAGTCTTGAGTTTAGATTAACATCATCTACAATGTAAGATTAAATATATATATATATATATATTTAACCTTATCCTCTGTTTTTACAGAGAGCCCAAAGTTAGGCAGTCTAAATACTAATCTAAACTCACTCTATAATGCTGTTAATCCAGATATAGTAGCACTGTGTAAGTAATTCTCTTGAAGACAAAAAAAAAAACAACAAAAACAACAAGCCACAAACCTCTTGATTTCATTGAACATCGTAAGTACTGGCGGAGGGTATGTTCTCAGGACCATTTACCAAGAATAACTGCACTTATTCCACTGCAAGAAAGTAGCTGATAGAATATATCCATCTATTTTTGCCAGAAAGCACGCACACACATCTCTTCTCATCTTGTCCCCAAAAGCTCTTCCTTACTTGGGGAAGGGCCTTAAAGGAATTGTCTGAACTTAAGATGATTTCCTACAGTAAGGAGAGGCTATTTCCTCCAAAATGTAGAACAACAAAGAAAATTAAAAGGCATTCGTTTTGATGCATGAGTCTTATTTTTAGCATAGTTTAAGTAATTGGGTTGGCAACAACTGGGTTTGTATCAAAGAATTAGGACTAAATGAACACAAATGTAAGTTGCAGTTTCATTAAGAACATTTCTGCCACCTCTGAATACATAAAAGTAGCTCTCTGAATTACTTCATGACATCACCACTATTTGTAACAGGACCCTTTCACAAAGAGGCAACACAGACCTTAATTTAGATTTGTATAGGTCATCTGTGCTTCTTGGTATGATTCTTTCTAGACTGGTTTACATAAATAACCTAAATCTGTCAGTTCCCTTACTAATCTGCCCTCCTGCCTATTTTTAGCTTTCCTCTTAAATATTTTCTATCTTATACAACTCCTCTTCCATTCATCTCCCTATGTTTCTTTGCTCTTCTTCCTCTTAGTTTCCTCACTGAAATACAATCCAAATTTCAGTGACAAAAGACTACGGTTGCCTTTCCACAAAGAATAATCGGTACTTCACAGGGCACAACCTACACACGCTACAAGTGCTGCAGCAGCTTTTCCTTAGCTTTAACACAGTTCAGGACCAGTGCATCACAGAGGTGACTGGAAAAGAAAACACTAAATCAGTATGAATGAAAACTTCAGATTAATCTTTCACATTACCTCTGCGAGTAGCTTCCTAAGATTTACGATCCTGTTTGCTGTATGCAACCTGCAAGTCAATTGTCCAGATTACAGAAGTTCTGGAAAAAGACAAATCTGGAAGAGTGGCACTGGATTTAAAAGCAACTTTGTTTCTAATTGCTACCCAGAGCTTATTCTTATCTCTACACTTATTATTACCCCTACTATTATTCTTCCTCCCCTACTCATTCTGACACACAGGGCAACATCTTCATGGAACACTGCACGTGCAATTTTGCTCCACATGCTAGTAAATTGCTCTGTGTTGTCTTGGGTTCCCTCCCCCCAAGGATTCATTTAAAAAAAACGCAAAAAAAAACAAACAACAAAACAACCCACCCATTTTTCCTTCATTGTTTCCCATAAGTCCCCATGCTTTCCTTTCTCTGGATAGTACAATTGGTCACATTTCTCTTCTGCCTTTCTCTGCCACATCACCTGGTCCAGGCACCACTCCAGTCTCTACCCTTGTGCTCTGCTGCACTCCCAAGCAAATGATGGGGTCTGCTCCAAAATCCTCCAACATGCCTTCAAACATCGAGCAGGTTAAGCAAGTGATTCAGTGTTTGTATGTTTGTGTAAGAATGAACACTTCTACACAAGAGGAGGGGCAGCCTCGCTCTCTTTGGGGTGAAATTTTCAAATACAGCCTGGGGATTAATTTAAAGAACTCTCACAGCCTCTAATAAAACGTGAGCCACTGAGTCTTGTTCTTCATCTAAAAATCTCAGCCTAAGCTGAACTATGCAAATTTGGTGAAAAACCATGTATCCCTGCTATACTGCTGCTATAGTACCAAGTGACCAGTCAGTAACAGCATACTTAGTAACTACAGCTAAATGATTTGATTCTAGAAGGTGTCTGCTAAAGAGGAATTCCCCTACATCTTCATTCTTTCAAGAGTGAAAAAGCAGTTATCTGAAATAAAATTGGTAGGCTAAAATTACACTTCATATTTAAAAAACAAATTATGAGTAATGTTTACGCACACTGCAAAAAGACAGAGCTCCAACAAACATTCTGGGTATCTGATAGATAAAAATTAAGTATAAAAGCAATATGGTCAACGAAGGCAATATTTATAAACAAATCACTTGCTTTTTGTTCAGCCACTCTGTGTTAAGTACACTTTAATGCTGAAACCCAATTATCCTCACCTGACCTCACATGAAACAGGGAAACAAAAATGCTCAGAACACGTGGATCTTGCTGATAAGCAGCGTAAAGGCATATGTCAAGATAACATAAAACGGTATTCAGCCTCACTTCTTCTCAAGAGATCTCAAATAGTGACAGCAATAGATTTAATGTCCTAGCTCAGCCACCAGTTTTAACCGATCCTGCAAATCCACCACAGACAAGGAAGCAGTACTGTTGCAGAGAGCTGTGACCTTGGAAGCAGGCTTCATAACCTAAATAATCCAAAGGCTGTAACTCATACATAAGCCAATTATTGCTCACGATCCTAAAATTTATCAAAAAGTTAGCAGTCTAAGTCTCTCTTATTCATCAGTAAGTTCCCATGTATTTGCTAATTAGGATAACAGGTAGATAAACATCTGTAACTACTGGCAATAGATGGATGCTTAATTTAAAATAAATAAATAAATAAAAAATAGATTAAATGACCAAAAAAGACATAAAACAAGTTTCAGATTTTGTCTCTGCACCCTTTATGGAAACGCTCTCCTCCATTTATTTTTATCATCTCCTGGCTCACATTTCCAAGCCCTCAACATCCACAGTGGTACAGTGTTTACATTTCAATTCCTGCTGGGTGAGACCTGAAAAAGACACTGGGTTTACACACAGCCTGCCATGCCAGGGAGGCCAGGAAAGACCTGTAGAAAGGCAGGTTCTCCCCACTCATCCCCAGGAGGAAGTTGAGTCCCCCTCACAACAGCAGGGAGGCCGGGGCCTTGCCACGGCTGCATGAGATGAACAATGGATGGATTCCTGGCACAGAAATGCATCTCTGTCATCATGACAGAAGTGTAAACTGCACCAGTTTAAATCTTCCATGAGATATTTTCTATTTGGGTAATAAATAGGTTTTCAGCTTAACAACCATCATCCAAAATCAGCGCAGCAACCTAGAAAAGGCTTTCTTACTCAAATAAGAGGATTTCAGTGTTACAGCTACAGCAATTATAGCCTGGCTTCTGCTGGGTACCTTGCTCACACAAGCAAGCACTAGAACTTTTCAGCACACATTTAAGCACAAGTGACCTGGGTTTATACGTTGTACAGCCTAAAGCTAATAGATTTAACATTTCTTTGATCCTCATGCTCCACAGCTCACAGAGATGTGGGAGAGAGGAAGTGCTGGAGGCCTGTAGTTTCAGCAGCCATTAATTACAGGAACTCATCATGAAGGGCATTGCTAGAAGCTCGCTTCAGACCATCTGAAAGTAGTGGAGATAATCCCATGGTTTAAATATAAACAGCACAGTTGCTGTCACAGTTGCCAACAGAAGGCAAGTTCTTGGTGCACTTTCATTCAGACCGACGATCTGTAGGTGCAGAAGGGAAAGAACTTTGTCATAGCATAGTGCACTTCAACCAAAACGTATTGCCTAGGGTGTTTTTCTTATCTCAAAGTAAATTATGTATCACCTTAACTGTCTACTCTACTATAAATATTATGGCTAAAATTTTCAAGGGACTGGCTATTAAGTTTCATCAGCAAAGCAAAAGTATACTCTTCTGAATTCAACTCATTTATTGAATCAGAATTCTGCCTAAAATAGAGCTTCAGCCTTTTTAGGGGAAAAAATAAAAAGCGATGTTGAGCTAATCCCTGTAACAAAATTATAACACTAATGAGCTATCCAAAATTATTTCCCTAATTCTCAAATAATTTGTACAAAGCCACAAGGTAAGCTATTGGTAAATGCAGGTATAATTTCTTGCTTGCCTAACCTACTTTCCTAGGAGTTCTCCACTGCCTAATATATTTTATAAATAATCAAGTTTGTATTATAGCGATTGCCTGCAAGAATCAATATTTTATTGTGATAATAGCCACATACAACAAAGTCCTTTCCACAGTCAGCTGAACATTTGGTGGCACGATATGGCCTGAGCCTAAGAAAATAAAAATAAAAATAAAAAAATAAGGCTTTTACTTCATAATCTCATCCTTCAGTGAAACACTGAAGAGAAACTTTCTCTTTAAATCCTGTCCAGAATAAAATCTAGAAAGCTGCACCCCAGCCTTTACCAGCTGCTTTCTCTGTGACCTTAACTTACTAATTTAGGAACAACACTTCTTCCTCTTGCACACTTAGCAGGAAGCAGCTATGCCATGAATGTGTTATAAACACTACGCGACTCTCCGGCTGTACGGCTTTGTGAAAAACATGACGACCTAATGGAAGTGCTGCTGTTTACCATTCTCTACTTCCTGCCCGCATTCTGATGACTTAATTCAATAGCAAACTTAGACTGTCTGAAAGAAATTTCACATCTCGTTTTCCTGCCTTATTTCCCCTTCTAGTCTGAGGTCTCTGATGGCATGCTGATTTCCCTGGAAGTTTGCTTTCTCATAGATGCTGCAAATGCAACAGCAGAGGGATAACCAAATGGCAAGACATCACTTAGTGGAAACATTCCTTGAAGAGAATGAGAGAAGCCAATACGTATATCCTTCAGACATTGTTACAGAACAACTTATTCAGACAAAACAGCAAAGTTTTAGTAGTGGAAAGGCTGCAACATCTTGTATGAATCACCAGTGTGATGCTTCAACATATGCTTCAACATAGCTCAGAGACACAGGACGGTCGCTTCAGGATGGATGTGAAACTGTAGGCAACTACGCAGTGAATGCTCAGACCCAAAGTTTCCATAGTATATCTGTTCCTTGAGTCCTAAACGCCACAAAACCCTTTTCAATAACGTACAAAAAACATAATAGCTATAGAAAAGGCTATAATTACAGAATACCACAGAGGGAGAAGCAGAGATTGAGGGCATTGGCCATATCCTATGTCTTTATAATAGCAGTGATTTTTTTTTTTTTAAATTGCAAAGTAACGACTACTCCTAAATTATCACAGGAAGTAGACCAGATATCACACAACAAAAGAGGATAAAAATATCTGTCATTCTGTGTCTATTTCTCCATGGGGAGCCATTCATCCCTGATCACAGATCTTGTAATCAGTTCAATGGCGAATGTGAGAAAATGAGGGCAGAAGTGAGTACAAGTGAGCTGTTATTAAAGGGTTTGGGAGAAGAGCAGGAAAAATACACTTCTTATCCACATGCAACCACTGGAAACCATGAAGTATGCTGTTAGTGCCAAATAAGTTTAAAGAAAACAAACAGTTTCAGTTTTCCTTCAGACCCCTTGGAGACCTCAATACTTCAAATACTTTAAATCCAGACTTAACTTCCTATAGTCGTTACAGATCTCCTGAACAAGTTACTAAATTCACTCTTTAAACTTTTAAAATTCAGGTTCTTTGCCCCACTGTCCTGTTCAGGGGAAATGGTTAAGAATGTTCTCAATTTCTTGCCTAAATTTGCTCAGGAGCTATTTATAATATCAATATCAGACACAATGGTTACACGCTACGTGAAACAGTTTTTTCGCCCTATTTATCCATAATTTTATTTACAAAGAATATCTTTATCCTCTCTCTCTCAGCCTTCACATTTGAGCAAGCTGAACAACAGCAGCATTCTAAATTATCACTTTGAAAGCTAAGTACTCCATTACTCTGAGCAGCCTAGTCTGTCTTTGCATCTGTTCTAATTTAAGGCCATCTTTCCTGACTGCAAGCGAACAGCATTGGACACAGTATTCCAAATGAGGTCCCAGGAAGCTTTTGTAAAATGCTATTAGCATTTCTCCCTCTCCCTACAAAATACCACATCTAATGCATTGTACGCACATAAGCCCTTCACACAGCTGCATCATACTGGTGGCTTAGAGCCATCATGGTGGCATTATCACAGCACTTTACCCACCTCAGATTGTTGCAACCATTAAATAATCTACACAACATCCTACAATGTTAACAGATGTTCTTCTCGTTTTAAACATTTGCATATTGAGATAAAGACCAGAACGACCTGTCTGAGACTAGGCACTGGGGGCCTGCAGAGCTGAATTAGCAACCGAGACCTTCCGATCCGTAATCCTAAATACACACCTCCAATCACTAGCAGCAAACAGATGAACTACATAGTGCACAGTAACAAGGCTTCTCCTGTTATTTCATGCCAAATGCCCATTTCTGCACTCAAAAGTCATTTCTAAATGGACGGTTACAAATGGCCACTTCCCTGCTCTACTATGTAATTGCATTAGGGTTGTGAGGAGCTGCACAGAACGCAGCCAGAAAGGTCAGACCTCACGGACTCATCACTACTCACTCTCATCTTCATGTCCTCAGCTGGCACTGCAAGTGCTTTTTTGTGGTAGTTCCATAAAAAAACCTCTACATTTCAGGTGTCCCCCTCCTACAAATACACACACTCAGTTGTTGGAGCAAAAGCAGCTTGATTATAACCACTTCTATCACTTCTAAGTTCATGCTTATACTGATGTATTCTCCTGAAAAATGTATCCTGAATATTTAATCTGAATGCTCTTCTTATTCCAAAATGTAGATCATATTAGACCTGTAAGTTACAGGTTAAAATAAAACTATTTATATATATATATATATATATATATAAAATATAACAGCAGTGCAAATTCAAAGGAGCTGACTGGTAACGAAGCAAAGAGCTTGATGGTTCCCACACAACTTAACATATTGTAGATGCTCACATCACAGTGTTAATTTCTTAATTATCATCAAATACTCCCAATGCCAACTTATTCCCACTAACAAAACCTATCTTTGTGAGAAGTTTGCCAGGAATGAAACCATTACTAGAACTCGGCAGAACACAATTTGGTTTCCCTTAAAGCTTGGAATCTCTTAATTGCCTCAGAAATGCCATGCATGCTTTGTAGTCACATTCCAGAAAGTACTTTTTCTCCCAGGCCAGTAGCATCCCCTCAGGTAATACATGGGAGTCTTTTTTTTTTTTTTTTTTTTTTAATAAAGCAGGCATTCTGGTCAAA
Source organism: Meleagris gallopavo (assembly GCF_905368555.1). Classification (NCBI taxonomy): domain Eukaryota; kingdom Metazoa; phylum Chordata; class Aves; order Galliformes; family Phasianidae; genus Meleagris; species Meleagris gallopavo. The sequence goes on from NC_139404.1 coordinate 123,238,942, forward strand.
CAACACACAACCACTTCTTCTAAGAAAACAACAATCCCAGTTATAGCTGAACTTGATTTCTCTTTTTTCTGCTATAATCACACATGCACCTTAAACATCCCATGTTAAGAGTGTATTACAAGATGTCCTCTACACATGAGCATACCACTGGCAAGTAAGAATGCTCACAAACCTTTACAGCAGATGGGATGACCTCTATCGGTACCCAGTGGTGTAAAAATCGATATTAACAACATTGCTGCACAAAAATGAAGGAGTATAGCTGCGCAAAACCTTGAGCGTTGCCTTAGATCAGCTGTAGTTTAACACACTCACTACATTGCTTTTACAGATGAAATATAAATACCTTCCACAAATTTATGTTTTCAGAGCACCTTCATCCATCACCAAAGGAAGGAGAAGCAACTGAATTAAGAACCAAGCACTGAACTGCTGGTCACAAGTAAGGAGGGGATGTATTCCTCACAGCAGTTACCCAACAGCCCAGTAGCGGGGAAAAAATAACTCCGAGGTGGCTTAACGCCTGTCTTTTACTTTACAACCAAAGTGATGAAAAAGCCATCGCACAGCCAGTTATGACAACTCTGTTGAAGCATCAACTCTTACTAAGCTGCAGCAACACCCAGCATTTTATTAATCTGCAGTAGCGCAATTTGCCCCAGGCTGTAAAGATAGTTTTCAGTCAGCCTTCTGTGTCACATGCACTCCTGAACGTATCAATTTGGCCCTTCTTTTCTGGATGATGGAAAAGGTTTCTGCAATTTCAATGAAGCATAAAGTATCAGGCACAATTCTGGTTCGGCTTTTGGTATACGATACACGGAATATAAAGTACACACGCTTTTGATTGTGTGCACACTTAACTTATGCCAACAAAAACAAGGGACTTGAAAACCAGGACAATTATCCCCTGATGTTTGCAGTTGGGACCTTGGTAGTCAATGTTTACATATTAGAGTCCATAAGAAGTATATTTCATTTTTCCAATACAGAATCTGCACGTTGAAAATCAGCACAACTTCAAGATTATTTGAAAAATTACTTTTACTGCATGTAACTCTTGGAAAAGTCCTGCCAGCAGAAGCCACCCACATTCCTGGCTGGAAAGTATGTAAGCCAAGACAGATTTGCAAATAAAAACATGTAGTTTGTGTGTATACAAATATACGCATGCATAATGTAAATGGTAAAAGAAACATTGCAGTTTGCAAGCGAAAGCGAGCAGGCAGTGTTTCAAGCTGATATGGTGGTTCCATTGTTATTAAGGTCAAGAATTGAAGTGATTTAGAGTAAATTACCCCTACTGGCCAGGGATGATACACAAAGAAGCTTGCATTGCTGCCTTGCGGTTCTTGATCTTTCAATCAATTTCTCAAGAATATCAAATTACCTTTATCTGATCACTGTTTACTTTTGAAGTTAGCATGAAAGAAACAGGCTTTTAAGATCACAACGGACTTGAATAGAAGCCATTATCATCAAAACTTCAATTTCTAGTCACTAAGTCCCACTCACTCTCTATGAAGGACCTCACTACCTTACCTTTTAATTTTCAGAACCATGTATGTATCAAAATTATCAGAGTAAGAAAAAAAACTGAAACACATGCCCAACACAAAGCCTAACTCCTTACTCTCTTCAAATTCAAGGAGTCTATACATGCTAAATTTATGTCAACCTACAGAACACTCATTTCTACTAGAGGGAAAAGAGTGCCTTCCAATTAATGTATTTCGTGAGACACGTATGCAGTTGTGTGATGTTTGAGAACATGTACCCAGCATGAGGATTTAGCACATGTAAACTTCAGGTGAGATAATAACCCGCAAACCAGAACTAATACAGTATAATTAACAGCCACAAAAGGAAACAAGAAACTACAGAAGGACCACTCAAAAAGTTTTACATGTGGAATTTTACCAGGTTTGCCCACGTGGGCGCTTCAACAATACTTTTGGTTTGCATTTCTGAACTTTGATCAATTTACAATAAACTTAAATTTGTTCAGAATATCAAAAGCAAAACAGAATTACTTCCTTCGGTTTACTGTCTTGATTTGGCATCAAAGCAACAGCGCAGGTAATTAACCATTTCCCAAAACTACTCGTGCCACACATCCCCGCTGGAGTTCTAGATGCAGTTAAACCTGTCAGCCACATTGTGTCACACACTTTTCTAAAGACTTCCACGACACCCCAATGACAATGCCATAATCAATGTATAATCAATTAAATTAATATCACAGATGATACGAGACACACCAAGTCACTGCACCGGGTAGATGCAGTCTCTTAGGGACACAATACAAGCAGAGAATGGGGAAATATATTGAATTTATATATTTACTTTCAATATATATATATACTTTCAATATATTGAAAGTATAGAGAAATTTCCACAGAATTAAGCACCAGGTGTTTAACACACCACCTTGGATGCTGAGATAAAGAGTTGCAGCTTTGCTGAAAGATCGGTAGAAATGTTTGCATTACTTAGAAATTCAATAACTCCTCATATGAATTTGTTGGATCTAAATACCTGCTGAAGTAGTTCCAGCCAAATGATGCAATAGTTTTTTGTTAGTGCAAGACAGTCTAAATATTAACCTGGGGAAACCTAATGAAAAGCAGAAAGTATCAGTGTGCAAGAAGGAACGTTTAAAAATACAATTTTATATTATTCTTCCAGGACCTACTGATGAAGAAACAAAATAAAGACAAACATAATTTCACAGGAATTTTAATCTCTGTATATTTTACTTTACACACTGCTGTAGTGCACATCAGACTAAACCGCCTAGTCAAGACCTCTGAAAATGAGCCCAGACATATGAAGAGACATATTCTGCATATTAAGAATGACTTCTGAAAAGCTTCGTTTCAGATTAAGTCACATGGGAGTGCTTTCTCCTTCAGTGATTCTTTATATATAAAGACAAGAGAGGTTTTAAAGCATAACTGTAGGACTCCTTTACAGTTCTGAGAGCCAACGATTCCATTTCTGCACTTCTTACTCCATGCAAATGAGTGATTATTTACCTTAGCAATCTCCATGTCTGTAAAAGTGCTCATCTGAGCAAGTTTCATGCTTGCTTTGGTGTTTGCAGGATTAAGTTTCTGTGATTACATGAAAAATGGGTCAAACATCTACTAAAAAAAGTTCAGGCCTGAAATGGAAATGTTACTGAGTTAAGGAAACAGAAAAAGAATGCCAGATACTACTTATTTACCTTGGTATCTCTATGCCTAAATGACCAAACACGCTAAAAGTTGTGTACATCACAATCATCCTAAACGTACACGATAAAAACTGGGACACTAAAGCACCTTTTGCAGGTAGTAAGTTCCCAGGAAATATCAGTGAACATAAAATGCTCACATGCTGAAGAGCCAAAAAAAACCCCTAATTTCCCTGAAATATCACATGCATTATAGGCTAGCAGCTGGATGCTGCTTTAAGTCACTCACATCCAAGTCAAAGTTAGAATGCTAATGCAGTAGCAAGAGATAGTAAAAAAAAAAAAAAACAAAAACCACATTAATGTATTGCTTTCAATTAAATCCTGTTGAGATTGGGAAAAGCAACCATGAAAATAAGAAGAGAAAGGCTGCTCTCCAAATTACTTCTTTGCAGGATATCCACACTCATTTCCACATGTGGAGAACACTGACATTTTTCAAGAGAACTTATTAAAGTAAAAGCAATTACCAATGAAATGATGGGTCTGCCATTAAAATTATTTCCTTTAAAACATTTGGATATTGGTTTTTTTTTTTTTACACTTCTTTCTCAGTTTTTTGTTTTCATCTCCTAAGCTTCTTCCTCTCAAGGAAGCAGAAAAAAAGTGGAAGAAAGCAAAACGTTTGAAAATAGACAAGATAGAAATTTTAAGCAAAGGTTTCAGATTTCTACCCCATTTAGTCCCAAGGAAATTTGATTATTTTTTTTTTTTTCCCCTAACTTCATTAATTCTACCTTTTGCAGGGAGTATTTTTGCATGTTGCCAAAACAGCCTCTACCAAAATTCCTGCAGGCTAACAGCCCGGTTGACCCTATCCAGTTTTAAGGAAAGAAGAGTGGCTTTTCTCATGTAACACACCAGCAGACAAGAAATATGCCTATTAAAAGAGCAAACCGAAGAATGAAACCCTGTGATCAAAGTGATAGTATTATCACGTGATATTACAGTTGGAACCACAGCTTGAAAATAACAAGGGGATCTTCTTCATCTCCAACTGTACATGTACTGTGGTTAAGATATTAGTGGGCAAGCGGAAAAGGAGAATTCCCCATGATCTCTGCCACTCTGCACATTTTTATCAGTATTACACTGCAGTCTGCATCAGGTAAATCATTCTCTCGAGCTGCTGCAGAACTGATTCCAGGTTTCACCATTTTCCACAACAGCCCAGATTTATAGAGGATGCTCTGACAAACAGCCATCATTTCTCTAGTGACCCACTGGCGGCAGAGAGCTGAGCCCTGTGAGACACTGTTTGCCAGTCATTACTAAGTGACTCTTCACAAGAGAAGTACAACTGGAAAGAAAATGCAGCATCAGTCAGTAGTCATGAATTAAGAATCAACACTTTAGCAATAAAGGCTGCCTCCCAGAAAAATGAATGAGTGATGTTTCAAACACTGTATACTAAATGTGCACTACTTTATGTATTTCAGAGCCACTGTTTATCAGACAAAGCAGGTGTTTATATGGGACCAGTTTAATCCCAAATGGAAATGTGATTTACTTGTAAATACTGTTAATACTAGGGTATACAGCATAATGAATATAGACTTTAAAAAAAACAATCGTGATTCTGATCAAAAGAGCTCTCTAGGCACAAAAGCTTTTCTTTTCAGATAAACCTAGCTAAGAGCATAATGCTGTCTCACAGAAGCATAAATACTGCATGTACTTTCCTGTATTTAGACATTTCATGCACTAGAAGTGGACAGATGTTAAGCCTGTGAAAGAGTAGTTTTCTTGACCTTAAAATAAAATGAAAAAAAAAATTAAAAAGTCATACTGGAGGGGAGAAGTTTTCCTCTTACAGAGGAAATCACTAAGATCACAGATGGAATCACTAAGGCTGGAAAAGACCTCTAAGATAATTTAAACCACCAGCCCATCCCCACCATACCCACTAACCATGTCCCTCAGTGTCACATCTACTCATTTCTTGAACATCTCCAGGGATGGTGACCCCACTACCTCCCTGTGCAGCCTGTGCCAGCACCTCACCACTCTTTCTGAGAGGAAATTTTTTCAAATATCTAACCTGAACCATCCCTGGTGCAACTTGAGGCCCTCACCTCTTGCACTATTAAGTACTTCTCATCCTCTCATTTAATCCTTTGTTTACTTCCTCCCTAGTGTAAGACTCAATAAGATAGTATAATAAGGTCCCATTTTAAGTGGAGGTTCTTAATTGTTTTGGCAATGAATTATAAGCCAAGAGGAATCTTGGAAATTAAAACACACATGAGCTTTTCCACTGATTCCTAATTAGCAGCTCTTGATGGATCATTATCAGCATACTACATAATGGTGAGAGTCTTCAGTGCATGCACAGTAAATTCTGAAGTTGAGATACTGAAGGTGCTGGCTTTCCAGGATAGAACTAAAATATAGGACCCGATCCCAACATGTAGTTCTGATAATAGGTAATGGACAGATTTTCATGGCAAGGACACAGCAGAAAACTCTCTCAGCTGTGAGAGAGCTCAACACGGCCTGAATCATGCACAGTGCACAGAGCTGGCAGAGCAGTAGCATCCTACCCATCCTGTCTATTCTCTGGCAGCAGACAGGAGTGCATGAAAGCCAGGGCAGAGATCTCCTCCTCCAAGAATATTCCCTACATTGCACAAAGAAGCATATCTTAGCAGGATAAAGTAGACTGAATCTCAGGCTGCTATGAGGCACAGTTCCTAAAGAAGTGGTCCAGCAGGTGACTGCAGCCCTGCCACCCCATGCAGTACATCTAAGCAGACACCAATGACAGGCAAGGATCTTATGCAAATCACACCTACATTAGGGGGAGACTAGATTTAAAAACAGAACAAAAAAATGACGCTTATTATGGACTACTATTAATTTGAAGATTCGTATTCAAAACACAAAAATTTACATTAAAATGGAAGGTAATAAGCCTTTAAAAATGAAATAAGGCTCCATTTCTTTTTAGGAAGCTCAACACATGAAGAAACAACATGCTTCCCATTTTTAAACTCCAGTTCCACTACATCACACTTGGAAGTTCTAATTGAGTTATAAAAAAATGCTGCTGCCAAATCTGTTTTCAGTATCTGCTGGAAGCTTGCTTATATACGGAGGGCAGCTCATCCTAGATCCCTCAGTGGAACCAAAATAAGACCTCACTTAATTGCTTCTCTGTACTTCTCTGCTTTTCCCTTCATAAATGTTGGGGCCATGCTGTTGAGGCCAGGCAGGCGGACTGCTCTCATACCCCAGTAACTGACTTCCGAGGCCTGCTATGAGCAGCACCAAGCGGGTCGCAGGCTCCTGGCTGAGAGGCCTCTCTGCTGCCCCAGGTAGGGGCAAGCATTGCCAGACCCCTCATAGCGAGGTGATTGTCCATAGGGTTGATACTGAGGGACAGGCCACGTTCCCAAAAGCACCAGCACACTCACCAGTTTTCCTGTTGTTGAAACCAAGGAGAAAGAAACAGTGCACATTTAGCTCTCTCATCAACCAATACTCACAGGTCCATTTCCTCTACAGTCTTCCAGCCACTCTGTCCCAAGCCTATAGCATTGCCTGGGGTTGCTATGGACAAAATACAGAACCCAGCACATGGTTGTGTTGAACCTCATCGCATTGGCTTCAGCCCAGATCTCTCTGTAGGGCCTCGCTACCCCCAAGCAGATTGACACTTCCAGCCAACTTGGTGTCATCTGCAAACTTACTGAGGGGTGCACTCAGTGCCCTCATCCAGGTCATCAATAAAGATACTGAAGAGGACAGGCCCCAGTACTGACCCCTGGGGAACACCACTCGTCGCCAGCTGGATTTAACTCCATTCACCACCACTTTCTGGGCCCAGCCCTCCAGCCAAGAGCGTATCTGTTCAAGCTGTGGGCTGCCAGCTTTTCCAGGAGAATACCGTGAGAGATAGTGTCAAAGGCTTTGCTGAAGTCTAGGCAGACTACATCAATAGCCTTTCCCTCATCCACCAGATGTGTCACTTGACCACAGAAGGAGATCAAGTTAGTCAGGACCTGCCCCTCACAAATCCACGTTGGCTAGGCCTGATCGCCCAGTTGTCCCATACAGGCCATGGGATCTCTCTCAAGATGATCTGCTCCTAGCACTGAGATCTTGCTGACAGACCCTTCTTTTAGATCTCCCTGGTTCTTTTCAGTCACCAAATTCAAGTCCTGTTGCCAGGATCAGGTACATCATACACTGACTTTCCTGAACTGATTATTCATTTGCATCATTATCAATCATAAGAAATCAAAATCTGAAACTCAGTGGAATTTTTAAATTAAAAACAAACAAACAAACAAAAAAAACCTACACTTATTTTCAAAATTTTCATCCACAGATAACTGAGAATTCATTGTGTCCAGAGGCATTTGATATTATGAGCTCTCTACTTTCTTTATTTCAGTCTCATTGTCAGCAGCACCAAGAGCTTCTCCAGAGAAAAATAGAGAGAATGTTAGGAAATATTTCAGAGCTGAAACTGGCAAAAGAGCTTTTTATTAATAAAGGTTGTTCACATGAAGGAAGCTGTAAGGTATTCAGAAGTCAGGGCAGAAGGGGAAAACACACACACACACACACACACACACACACACACACACACACATATACATACTGTGAACACCTCTCAGTTAGAAACATCAATTAAAATGATTTCATGAATGGAAATGGATCTAAATCAGAAACTCTTAGAAGTTGTTATTGACAAAACTTAATCCAATTATCAGTAATTACCAAAACAGAGATATACGCTACAAATTTTCAGTGCATCAGACATAAAAGTGAGTTTTATAGCCCACTGAATAATAAAAAGCAAATATCAGCCATGTAATTGATAGACATGGATTTGAACTTGTCTTCAGAATGCTTTCCCCTGCTTTTTCAAAATCGTTTGTTTTGAGATGTGATAAATATTTAAATATCATTAGTAAAAAGTCATTTAACTGACAGTTATGAAATCATATTCTGAACATCAAATCTTTGAGACAAAATAATTCTGTTCCTGCATAGCAAATGCTTAGATAATAGCAAACGCATAAGCAATGGCAGAACACTTCATCCACAGCACAGTTTGGAATAATCTAATTTTGCTTCCGTAAAAACTCATAAGGAAAAAAAAAAAAAAAAAAAGATATTTAACAAGCTGTGTAGGATTTATTACCTTTGAGATGTTACTTTACTTCGCAAGATATAATCAGGTTTCCGAGAACGATGCTAAAATGTAATAAAGGATCCAGATCTGATTCTTTAGCAACTCCTTGCATTTAATAAAAAAAAAAAAAAAAAGAAGAAGATAAATCCATTCTACCAAAAATGAAAAGATTGACTAGGCAGATAGGAAATAAATCAGTTAAGTACAGACATCAGAAACTAAAGCATGAGATGGCACACAGATACTACAGTTGACAGAGATAATCTGACAGATAAATTCAGAAGAAGTAGAACTGACACTGCAACTATGACCTGAGCAGAAGCTAGTACCAGTGCATAACAGGAAGACTGAAGGAGACATGTTTGAGACTTGGCCCTGCTCAGAAAATCCCCCAGCTTTATGGATTTGTCTCACCACTTCATCATCATTTTCGAATAGCGTATTTCAGAAGATACCGTGCTGCTATAACCCAACATTTCATGAACTGATACTTACTTGCATTGCCTGACAGTGCATTCTGAAAAATAACAATACTGCCGTGTTCCTGTGAAGCGTCACACATATCAAGTTCAAAGAAGGCCCTATGCAATAAGTAAATACAGCAATTCCTGTGAACACAAACCCAACCTTCTCGCACAGGATGACAAGATGACAACATAGCTTTCCAATAGCTCAACATCACACTCCTATCAAATAAGGGCAGTCTTTGCTGTATCAGAAGCACAAAGCAAATCAGGAGTATGACACAAACTAATGATTAATGGCATTACCAGTGAGCCTATTGCATCTTTCTCTCCTCCTAGGAGAGCAGCAAGGCCGGACAGCCTTAGGTGAAGCTGCTACCACCAGGGCTGCTGAAGGTACCTGTGCTCTGCCTGAGGACTCCTGACAGGAATCCTCCTTCAGCCATCCCTTTTCCCACAGTAGCTGCACTGACCGCAGCACATTCAGCAGCCACTTTTTGCCCCCTTTCAAACACCAAGTGTAACTAAACCTCTATGACAAGGAGAACAAGTCACCAACAGATTGCACAAATTCAGGTTAACCATCACAAGAGTAGCATACAGGGGCTACTGTATTTATTGACTCACTCACTATGTCATTCAGTAACACCCTATAACGCAGAAGTAAGAGATTAAGCACCTGAAACACAGTTCCTCTCAATGGTAAGTACGTGAGATGATCAGGAGAAATTTAGGGAAGGGAAACTGAGAAAGACCCAGCAAGAATTAGTTGGCAAAAGGGGAAAACCGTCAACAAATTAAAGCAAAGAAGGAAAAACTAGAATCCTCTGGCGTGACTACAAATAAAGATTATACATTCGGCATTTTCTACACTGTCGTATACTATACCACAGTTTTGTCACAACCAACAAGGTACTGCACTCAGCCATACCGTGTACCAGTGCTACATAACTTGGGAGATAAGCCAGACTAAGAGGCATCTCTGTGGGGCAGCTTCTTCAGCTGTCCCTTGGATGGACCCATTCAGGAATCTCATTGCATACAGCTATCTACAATAAGATTAGGTGACAAAAACCGATGCAGAATATAAGCAACTGTTGTTTACCAAATATTTAAGAGGCCAAAGATGTCACTGCATATAAGAAAATCCAAATATGTTACTTGAAACAGACTCCTCCCCACCCACTGCAACTTTTTGATTGAAACAGCATTCTGATGATTGCAATGCTAAAGTCAGTTCTGGAAGGAAAAAAAACAAACCAACACATGCTAAGTTTTTTTTCATAGTGAAATTCCTCCCTTTATCAGAGATAATTGTAATTGCTGTTCGACATACTGTTTTTAGTACAACAAGCTGCAAATCACTTCCAGCATAGCTGTGGCAAGTGGGGATTACATAAAACCACTCTCTCAGCTGAAGGTCTGGCCTTTCTGTAAGTTATGACATCACTTTCTCCAAATAACATAACCAGCCCAATATGAATGTTGACAGTTTATATTAAAAGAGAGAACCATGCTGTAAACACAGTGCTAAAGAAACACGAGTCAGCAGCACCTTGGCAAAGGTTTGCAATTGCTGCAATTTTTTTTGTATGAAAATCGCTATAAGTGCGAGGAAGACTTTTGTGAAGAAGATTAAGCCTGACTGATATATCTGCACTTAGAAAAACATATTTGATGAGAAAAACGGACACAGCTGGGTTAAAACCTTTAAGGCAATTACTTTTCAGAAAGGAAGAGAACACAGAAACAATTTATTAATGAGTTAAGGGTTAATATATATTTGTTTGCATGTTTATGCACATGCCTGTGTCTAAACTTAAGTCTATCTGTACAGAGGGCACCACTGACTAACCAGTTGTAAGAGCTCACAGCAAAAATAAAATACCTTCTGTTGTCTCAAATATATGCTTTGAAGAACAAGAAAAAGAAGTAAGAGCTGCTCAAAACACCATGCAAAAGCATAGCCTGCGCTCTCCTACTTTTCCTAACATGCTAAAAAAGGCGGATGGAACAAGCCAAGTTTAAAGAGAATATTTAAACAGAATGTTTGGGAAAAAAAAATAAATAAATACAAAAGCTTCCCTATTAGATAAAATTCAGGCTGACACCCTATACCCCGTACCATAGACTTTACTTACAAGAGCATGGAGATAAGTATCTGCAGTGTTGTTTTTTTGTGACAGGCCCAGGCTGAGCAGCCCTGTCCCACACCTCAGGAGAGAGGGGGATGTGGCTGGGCCCCACCTCTTGTTCCCTAGGCTTTCTGCAGCTGTGGGTGCCCAGCAGCTGACGGGATCACCTGGGGGCTGTGGGCAGAGCCCCACACCCTGCAGTTCCCAGGAAAAGTCCACAGCACAGGATGGACATAAACACCAAGGTGAGGAAACAGGGAGCTGCCTAACCTCAAATGACTCCCTGGGGTGAGAACACTGGGAACAGAATGGATGGTCCATTTCCAGCTGGCAGCCCAAGCACCAATTATTATAAAAATGTGAAAGCTGAAAACATGCTCTATAACATAAACTCTTTAGTGTACCTCAAGGCTATTTCAGCTAAGTGACCACCTCAAACACAAAGGAGACAGAGAAAAGGTGCAGCTGTGGGGTTTAAGAACTGGAAAGCAGATTTTTGCTCTGTGCCTGAATTAGGTGGGGACTGTCACTGCCGAGGTGCTCCTGGTTGCTTCCCTAGCTTCTGGGCCCTTGCACACGGATACAAGACCCTGTGATCCTGCAGCCACACAGCAAAGCAGTGGAGAGAGAGGAAAGGCAGGGCAAGGCACATCAGCCAGATGGACAAAGCTATTCCTTCCCATACATACTGCACCACTTTCTGTTGTAACTCTTCTAACCAGAGTCTCCACAGTCACGTGTTAAAGTCATCAAGATGACAGCAGTAGGCTAGGTGCTGGGTGCAATGTGAAATTGCAAACTGAGCACGCACCACCTCTCCTCTCTACCACAGCCCAGGTGAACTGCTGAGGGCTGCAGACCCGACTAAGAATCAGCATACGCACATAGGATAGGGATTCTCCTTCTGACCTGAAAGGATGGTGAAACCCTCACAGCCCCAGACAAAGGTAGGAGGCACTCAAACACAATTTGCCAACCTTTTAGGGTGATCAGTCATGCTTTTCTAAACTGTGTATGCACCTCCTAGCCTATAAGCTGCTAGCACTGCACAGAAAAGGGCAGGGCTGCAGAAGGATGACACAATGCCTGCTGTCATTGTTTCTCCATCCATCTCCCCAGTCACAGGTTAGCTGAGTTAGACTGCCTACCTCTGTCAAGGCACAGGACAAGATCCAAAACGGCACGTATGGATTCAGATTACGGCTACGACCCTAATCCCTAGGGAAGCAATGAGGGTTACCCAAACTGCAATTACTTAATCTCAGGCAGGCCTCCAGCCTACAAATGCTGTCTGCATTGACAGAGCACTACCTGAGCACACACAGACAGGGCTGCAGAAGCCAGTGCACCGTCAGCCAAGGAACAAAGATTCAACCTTCTGCAGCTCTGCATTTTGTGTTTTCGATTCTGGGTGGCTTCTTCTGCCAGAGATGAGCTTTTCATGATTTCCCACTGGGGATTAACTCTTCTACCCAACAGCAAAAACAGCCTCACCATTTACATGAGATAGGTCACCCAATCTGTGAAGGACGAGCAACTAAATTTTCAGGTGGTGCTAACCTAGAAAGGAAGGGACCTGCCCATACTATCTGGACAAAAGGAAATGCTCTAATTAACTTTCTAATTGGTATAAAATGGCACCAGTGACTAAATTATACTCTCAACTTTATCTCTGAAGAAAAGGGCAGGAGCTATTGAATTAATTGTAAAAAGTCACTTGTAGATCTTTGATTGCTGATTTGATAACCCTTGACAACATAATTATATTAAAAATTAATTGCATCTTTAACTTAGACGTATAACAGTTAATTACTTGCTGAGTTTGGTCAGAAGCCCTTAGCTATGGGAGGCCTCTTCAGTCATTTATTGTTATTCAACAAAAACACTATTCTGAAACTCTTCTAAACTGCCTATTTTTAGTGACAAATCAGAAACTTTCTTTAATTCACTTCAAAGCAGAGAGTTTAACTTGGCTGTATTTCTATTTTATTTCCTGAAAGGTGGATAGGGCATTTTATTCTGGACGAAAAGTTTTTAACTATGGGTGTGGGAGACATAAAATTTTATAGTAGTGAGGAAAATACTGTCCGCATATTCCTCCATACTAAAAGCATAGGGAAAACGTTACAGAATGAACAGAGCTCTGAAGCAGAACCTCATTACCTGTTAGGGAGATAATATCTGGTCTCACAGCACTTCCTATGGAAGCAAAGCATTACAGAATGTCATCTGTATTTTTGACAATAGTTGAGACCATTGTAATCGTAAAGTGTCTTCACTTTTGTTTTCATTGAGAAAGTTTTCTGCTCCTCTTTTCACTGAGATAGCTCGCTGCTAAATTATCTGAATAAGGAAGACTGATTTAAAAGGGTTGAACTGGCATATAACTAGAGCTTAACATCAATAACTAGTCTACCAAGGCAGGAAAGTAGTTTATGTGAACCATCCTGCTATACTTAATCAATAAAACATGCTCTCTATCTTTTCTAGATAGAAGGAACGTGCTTTGCCCCTAATTTTAGTGGAGCTAGAAAGCTCCATCTTGCCCCTCTAGTGAAACATAGCTCCACATTCAACAGACTGTTGAATATTTTAGCTATGGGAAGAAGCTGAAGCCTGCATGAGTTTCCAGAGTCCAAAATGGTAAAGAATTTTCATTTAAAGCGACTTTTATATTTACTCTTAGAAGTGAACATGTGGCGTTCAGCATTTAATTGCAGAAGTACTGTGCAATACAACATGTAGAATTACTTCTGCAAATGTTTAATGAGGATTTACAAATGATGTTGCATAATATTCCAATGAAGTCTGTAACTTCTAAGGTCACGACTGTGGATCCTGCCATTCCAGACACATGCCTGGGAATCTCCTGACCGACAACTCAAAGACTGTCAAAGTTTCACCAAATGTACCAACGCAGCTTCTGACAACACAATTTCCAAGCATGATAAATTTAATTCAGTGCAGAGGCACACATCCTGAATTCACAGGACTGGTCCCACAGGCAGAAGAGTCAGAATGCTCACAAGCAAGACTGATTAAGTGTCGTCTTGCTGATTTTATTGGAAAAAAAGTAACCTGTAGTAATTTTTCGTTAAGTCTTTCACACGTATTTGTGCAATTTTTAAGAAGAACAAAAGCAGTTGCAAAACTTTATACTCGTGCAGCCATTTTTTTTTTACCAGCTTAATTATACTGCTGCATTACCACTACTGTGAAACTCCTTTTCTTAACGATTCAGATTTTCACTGTCATCATATAGATCCCAGGTATTTCCTTCCTTCCTTGAGTTTGGCAACCCAAATGACATGTTATTTACTTTTCATGATGAAGAATTAACTGCGAGAAGCTTGAGTATGGGGGCTCAAAATTTTGTAAGATCAAGTTGAATTAGAAACAAGAGAATTGTTTTATCAAGTGATCAAATTTGGTTCAGTGGATAAGATAAAGAAAGGGGTTCTGTCGGACTGACAGATTTTATAAATTTCAACAACTTGTTTCAATTTGGCTAAAATAGCCAACAATGGTCCAAATGCCTACAAATTTCAAATTATTGGTTTTTGTTTTCCCTTTTTCTCCCCCAAAAATGTAACTGGATTTCCAAGGCACAAATGTTATTAGTATTTTTTTCCTTCTAAGTCTTACCTATCTTGATTTGTCTTCAGCTGAAAATCTCATCTAACTACAAAACATGCCTTTCTTAATCAGGAAAGTGACTGATGGATTATTTAAAGGTAGACACAGCAACTTCATTAACAGTATGCTGCTGCTTAAGCAGATGAGGTAACTGTTCTGTCTTAACCAAAGTGAAACAGAGTTCTCATCAGCAATGAACAAACTGTAAAAATTAGACTTTGGGTAAATTCATTACAACACTGAAAAGTTGTGCTTCCTATTAAGTGTAAGTACAAGTCTGCAGTCCTAACTCTATACAAAAATCAGAAACAGTTCATAAGGAATGCTAATCTTTCGTTCTGCTGCAGTTGTACTTCTTGTACATAACAGTGCAGCATCACTAGCAGTTATTCCCCAAATTCTCACCAGGTATCCATTTTGCCAGCTTTATATTTGCCTGAACCTTGGATCAGCAACTAGCAGCACTCACATGCATTTCTTTCTCTCAAACTAGTTCTGCTCCTCTTGGTATGGAAATGTCTGCCCAAGCCCCTTTTTTCAGGTCAAGGACGGATGATGTAAGGTCAATTTCTCCTTCCTTCTAGATTTGGAAGACGGTGGTGAGGCACAACACAGGTCCAAGGCCATTTCCCTTCCTGCGACTGCAACTAGGCCTGAGAAGATAAGAACTGGCAGGGGAAAGGAGGAAGAAGAAACTTATTTTTGAGAAGAGAAAAAGAGTAACCCAAATAGGATAGAGTGGCTGTTCTTCCAGGCAGTGGATAAATGAGGCGTAAGAGCTCTACAAGAGGCACTTTCACCCTTGCTCCATCCATCTGCAGGGATGGATAAAATTCACTGGAAGCTTGGAGCTTCTTCTGTCACAGCAATACTGTTGGCTTCTGCAAAGAAGAAAAACTGTGCATTTGCCAAAATGGCAAGATTGATTTCCATGCATAATGCTTCAGTGTAGTTAGCATTTCACACAGCATAGGGATTGAAAACAGCTTGATAGAAGTATATTGCTTTCCTGGAGCAGTAGTTCATCTTCATTCAAAAATTTACTCATGAAAAAAATCACAACAGGATCTCCCAGGTAATCTCATTCTACCACACATGGCAGCCTTTTTACACTGAAAAGACCGAGTTCTTCATGAGCACTTGAACCTGTTCAGTGACACTTCCCAGCATTCAGAGGATGCTGCAGAACTGGAAGTGCAATCCTTCACGTCTTTATTATTATTATTATTAATAACGTGCAAGGATGTAGAATGCTGTTCTCCATTTTGAGATGAATGGATCTGGAATTTGGGAGGCTTTAGGTTTCCATAATAACTACGCTTTGATGGCTACGGCTACTTAAAAACTTGAAAGTATTAAAAACGAGCTTTATATGTCAATTGATTTCATGTTTTATTGGATGACTTCCTAAGGAAGCAGTTGGTATACTAGGATGCAACCACACGTTTATCATGGGTACATTCTGCAGTAAGGATACATTTGAGAAACTTGACTTTGGACTAAGGGGACAGACAAGACTGTAGCAAGCAGAAGATAACTATGCTTTATTGTTGCCACATTATGTTATTTGTTAAGAAGTTCTAATGCTGCATTAGCTCTCTGTACTTAGCAGGCTTGCCTGCTAGAAAGAGGAGATGAATGTGTGAATGAGCAGGAAAAATTTGCCTTGTGATTCCAGATAATTGCACCTATACAACCAGCAAGGATGAATGGCCTAAAGCAACTTCCACAATTAACGTGGTTCACTGTTCAATCCAGTGGGTACAGGTAATAACATATATGAAACAAAATTCAGATACATTTTTCAAGTACTGCCTATAGCATAAATATCCACAGTTGTGCGAAAGCCAAGCATATAATAAAGAACAACGTGTCTTTCTCTATAGCATATTTAAAAATACAAGAGACAGAGAAATCACAAGACAACTTTACATCCTGGTGGACACTTATCTATGGCACTTAACATACTCACGGTATCTCACTCCATGACAAAAGAGGATGGGCTTTAGGAAAAGGTATAACGACAGACACTGTGGTACCCTTTGCTTGCCAGGAATATTCTATTTATATCTTTGGAATGTATACAAATTAATTAATCAAAGTCCCTAAGATGAGAAATCATTTCCTTGGTAAAAAAATTGTATGTACATCTAGTTAGGATTTTTGACAGAAACACATTTCCCATCAATACAAAGGAAAATAAATATTTCTGTAATACTTCAAGGTAGAACATATTCTGCAGAAATCTGACGGAAGAAATGGAAATTAAATTAGAATGTGACACAATGCAAACTGGGATGAAATATAAATATTGTAACATACTGTATTTATAATAATTTACTTAAAATGAATATCAAACATGCTTAATACTGTAGAAACTCTCCATGCAAAGTAATAAGCATGACTGATAACTTGCATGAAAATAAAACGTTTTGGTTGTCTTTTTTTTAGTGGTGAACTTGAAAATACTCTTTTCATTCCAATTCATGATAATAAAAGAAAATAAAAGAAAATATTAGCATCCCCTGTGGTCAGTGACTGAATGAATTTGAGTTACTAAAAACAAAACAAGCAGGCAAATAAAAAATAACTCCAAAACAAATAAACAAAAAACCAAAAATGTGAATTTTAAAATAAAGACTGAGTGGGAAGCATGACTCTCCCTGGCCTCATCCTTGGTCTTCCAAAAAAATAAGGATGAGAAGCAATATGCTGGATAACGCTCTGTAATTAATCACAATTTCAGTGCCAAGCACCCTGAAACTTAGGACAGAGGTTTTCAAGAAAATAATGTGGCCAAAATGAGATTTATTTCATCTATGAGGACAGCCAGCTGCCAGGGGCAAAATCAGACTAACACATACATTTTGACCTAGAAAACACTATGAAGAAAAATGGAAGAGAAAGTATACCAAGAGGAAAGGTTGGATATCAGGGGGAATTCTTTACCAGGAGAGTGGTGAGGTGCTGGAACAGGCTGCCCAGAGTGGTTATGGATGCCTTGTCCCTAGAGGTGTTCAAGGCCAGGTTGGATGGGGCCCTGGGCAGCCTGGTCTAGTGTTAGACATAGAGGTTGGTGGCCCTGCACACGGCAGGGGGGTTGGAGCTTGATGATTCATGAGGTCCCTTCCAACCCAATCCATTCTATAATTCCATGATTCTATGAAAGACAACAAAAACAACGTATGATGCAGCTTGATTGGGCCCTGACATTTTCTTCATACACAGATGAGCTCAGAAGGCACATCACCCTCCCTTCCCCCAGGCACACATCTCAAAAAAGGGTGCAGATTCAAACACACAGGCCAGTGCTAAACAAAAGTAGGAGAGAAGCGTAACAGTTTCAACACTAACATCTATCTGCAGCTGAAAGGTTTTTTAAAAGATACAAACAACATCAAATGAATTATTTATATCCAAAATTCTGCTGTAGTCTAAGAAGATTTTCAAAAGAGAAAAAAAAAAAAGGGGGGGAAGGGGTGGCGGTTGGGTGTATAAACAATACTCTTTTGTGGGTTCCCCCTCCCTTTCAGATAACCACACAAACTAGATGGAACCATGCTGGTATCACTCGACTTCAAAATCTGGGGTTTTCGCTCATATTGTTCAGATGGGAAAATATACTTCTGAGTGAAAAAAAAAACAACAACCACATATCAATTCAGAAGCATTGGGCAACTGAATATGGCATTTTAGAACAGACTTGTGCAACCACAGCTATAAATGCATTCACATGTTCCACCTCTGTTATCTGCACCAGTAATGAACACTGATGGTACACAGATACATGTCGTTTAGAACAAAATTCAGGTAAGTCCTAAAGATCTCCCACATATCTAACCATCTACTATTTATACATCGGTGAGAAATAGTATTCCCCATTGATCATATTAGCCAACAAGTCTTTTGTAGACCTCGTATTTTGCGTTTGCTTTTTAAAACAACACCAGCTACTAGAGGGAGCTAGGTTTACCTGGAACAAATTCGAAAGGCTCTGAGCAATGATGTAATTCTGACATGGTAACTAAGTTAGTTCAGTTTAGTTAGCCACGACTTCTATGTCATATTGCAGGGCTGAACACACAAACGTAAGCGCTGAACTTGGTTATATGCCTAACACTGAACACGTGACTTCAATATTCTTATAATTTGAAAGACTATTACCACTGAGAAGTTGCTTAGAACATATTTGCTTGTTTGTTGAGAGTTCAGAAGAGGATGAAAAGTGAGACCTGGTGTTGTTCGTTGGTATCATAAACAATTTGGGGTCTACAACTCCTAACACTGAATTTCCACGTTCATGTATATGCACACAGAACAGAGGCTGACAGGTTTAATTTCTTGTCGTGCATCTGTTGGGACAGTGGAAAGCTTGAAGGTTCTGGCATTAAGAGACTGACCTAATTACAGTTGATTCACTCTTCCCAGGAACAGAATAGCCAAGTTTTGAAGCACCACACCCCATCATATCATGAGGGTGGAAGCAGACTGGATCCTTGGAACATCTGCTGACAAGTTTATACCTGAAAAATAATTGGTTTGACATAGGATAGCAAGTACTCAGACATGCTTGAGAAAATTCAAAAAGGGAATGATTAGGCAAACTCCGCTTAGGTAAATATATATATTTATGTACTAACATGAAAACTGCTTACATGTAAACTTTGAGATCTTATTTCCATGTCTTACCCCTTTGGTTCCAGACCTCAACCCTATTCTGCATTTTTGGGCTTGAGTTTTATTTTTTCCTGCTTTATGTAACCACAAGCAGTTTGCTGGAAAAAAATATATTATGTGCTGCATTAATTATGAAGTTCACTATTTGCCTTCTGTTACTTAAATAGAAAAAGACAGTGCTTAAAGAATACTTAAGCAAAATCTACAATACAGTTGATAATTTAGGAGTTGTGTTACTACTTCTTTAATATATATTTTAATGGTAAAAAACTGCATAAAACTTGTCACTAGCATCAGCATATAGTACCTAGTACAGAAAAAAATACAATTTCCACAGAAATTCTACAGAAATAATATACGACCGTGCCCTGAAAGTAATGCCTGCTGTTTTATTATGTCGGCCCACCACGTCAGAGGCAGATGTCGCTGGTACGGCAGTAGGGGCTGAAGCTTCCCACCAATATTCCATTACCTGTTGTTGCCATGTTTCAGATGGCAGCAGAGGGGGTAGTCTGACAAAATGGTATCTGACATGGAAGGGCAGATGAAGCAAAAGTGTGTCAATGAATTCCTCTATGTGGATAAAATGGCACCCATTGACATTCATTGACTGAACATTGACAGAGACCAAACTAATGTTCACGAAGACCAAAGAGTGGATGTGAGGCGGTGGGTGATGTGTTTCAGCAGTGGTGACAGCAACGTGAAAGACAAGATACCATCCCAACAGCCACGCACAGCTGTCACACCATAAAATGGAAGAGTCTTGATCAGCTCATCTGCACAAATCAGTAAATTACAACCAGGGAACTGTGTACAAGAGTATCAGCTTCAATACATTGAAAATGATGGTGGCAACATTGGAATGTCGCAAAGTTTGGTCCAAGTGGATCTTATGAATGCTCACACACAAACAGAAAGAACAGCATATGCAAGTTTGTCAGGACCCATTGCACCAATACGAGCTGAAGGTGACAGTTTCCTGGATAGCATCATTACTGGCGATGAGACGTGGTGTTAACACTGTGAGATGGAGTCAAAATGGCAGTCCACAGAGTGGTGACATGAATTCTCCAGCAAAGAAGTTGTTCAAGATGCAGCCCTCAGTGAATGTACTGTCTTTTTAGATAAGAAAGGAGTGATCCTTCTGGATTTCCTGGAACCCAGAAAAGTCACCAACTCTGGCCACTAGATCACAACATTGACCAAGTTGAAGGCTCAAACTTCCAGAATCAGGCCAGAGAACCTTTCTCTTGCAACATGATAACGCCAGACCCCATAACAGCTTGAAGACTGTGGACCACATTGCCAATCTTGGCTGGACTGGTCTACCACCTAGGGAGGAATAATTGCATGCACCAATACAGGCTGGGGGATGAGCTGCTGGAGAAGAGCTCTGCAGAGAGGGACCTGGGCGTCCTGGTGGACAACAGGTTGGCCATGAGCCAGCAGTGTGCCCTCGTGGCCAAAAAGGCCAATGGCATTCTGGAATGCATTAAGAAGAGCGTGTCCAGCAGGCCAAGGGAGGTGATCCTCCCCCTCTACTCTGCCCTGGTAAGGCCTCATCTGGAGTACTGTGGCCAGTTCTGGGCTCCCCATTACAAAAAAGACAGGGATCTTTTGGAAAGAGTCCAGCGGAGGGCCACAAAGATGGTGAAGGGCCTGGAGCATCTCCCCTATGAAGAAAGGCTAAGTGAACTGGGTCTGTTTAGCCTTGAGAAAAGAAGACTGAGAGGGGACCTGATCCAGGCTTATAAATATCTGAGGTGTGGCGGCCATAGTGGTGAGGCCAGTCTCTTTTCAGTGGTACGTGGAGACAGGACGAGGGGAAACGGACATAAGCTGCAGCATAGGAAGTTTCACACAAATGTGCATAAGAACTTCTTCACGGTGAGGGTGACGGAGCACTGGAACAGGCTGCCCAGGGAGGTTGTGGAGTCTCCTTCTCTGGAGATATTCAAGTCTCGCCTGGACGCCTACCTGTGCGACCTGGTGTAGGGAACCTGCTTTGGCAGGGGGGTTGGTCTCGATGATCTCTAGAGGTCCCTTCCAACCCCTACAATTCTGTGATTCTGTGACCACACCCACCGCATAGGCTGGATTTGACACCTCCTCTCTTCTATCTGTTTGGGATGATGAAAGATGGACTGCATGGGCAAAACTTTCCTAGCAATGATGTTGTCATAGCATCTGTGAAACACTGGGTCACCTCCACTGGTGCAGATTTTTACAAACATAGCAAGCAGGCTCTTGTTCACAGCTGGCAAAAATGCATAGCTAACGGTGGTGACTGTTGAAAAAGCTGAGAATTTGCTCATCAAACTCTTTGTACCTGTTGTATTTTTCATGGAAATATATAGAAGGCATTATTTTTGGAGCAATCCACGTATTAGATACTTATATATAGGGTGATACACTGATTTCATTATAAATAAGAGGACGCAGTTTAAAAGTTGAGCCAAACTACTTGTTCATCCTTGAGTATACTATGTGAGTATACTATCACATTTTTTGACTTTGCAGTCATTCTCTCATTTTCTGTAGTCCATACCACTCCCATCTTTGATTTTGAGTAACAGACACATATATGAGTGTGTGTATAATAAGACCTTTACATACGTGATTTTATCTCAGTTTCTTCATCTTTAAAACTGGACATTTATATTCAACTACTTAACAGAATAGTCTTAAGTGCTTACTGTATATAAAATGCTTTTAAAACTGTCAAGATATGATACAATTGGAACCAGAACCATTTTTCTTCCAGTTAGAATTATAACACCAGAAGTTTAGAGATTCATATATTACAAAGGCTTAACAAGAATACCTTTCAGCTTTTTGTTAAGCTTAATTACCTTACACTAAAACAAAAAACGTTTTTACTTAAGATTTGTTTCCAGCCCTTTAATCATTCCCATGATTCTTCTTTGAATCTTCCTTTATTTTCTTCTTCACTTACACATTCAAGAACTAAATAAAACAATCCAGCCTTAGTTCTCAACAACAGACAGAATATCATCTCCCTTAGCAAAACAAACTTCCTAGCTTATGTATCTAGAGATCAAGTCAGTCCTTTGACCAAAGATATTTTCCAGAGGATGGAGTCTGTGACTCCAAGTTAGTCTTATACTTTTGTCTCCTGGTGCAGTATTGTATTCCAAGATTTCTGTAAATTGAAAATGAGAGTCTAACATTAACTCCTCTGTGAGCTCTTTTTTGGGGTGAAACTACCTGCAGGTTTTAAGATAACTAAACAAAACACTTGGTCCTCATCTCTATAGCTGTCGTTCAAGGCTTATACAGCTCTGGAGTGTTGACAACAGCTTTCAAAACCACTAATCTACATTTTAAACAAAGTGTATCCTTCCTATATCACATTCAATCTGCTCTCAGGTAGGAAAATCACATGCAGTCAATGTACGTGTTTCTCCTTCTCACCCAAGCATTTTATTTTATAAAAGCAAAGGCACCTCAACAAAATGTCCTACAGTGCATGAAAGATGCTGCAACACCCTTCCCGCTGCAGGCTTGGTGTATTCATTTTACATACATGCAATTGCAACTTGGGCCAATAAAAATTAAACTGCTTTGTTTGTAAAACTATGAAAAACTCGATGTTTCTGATTGGGGAACATGTGAGCCAAAATTTATACTGACAACATTACTTAAAATAAGGAGGCGTAAGAGGAATAGGCTGCTACTTTTCCCTCTGAATTATAGGAAACATTATAAATAACCAGGCAGAAAATTAATCTTCCCTTCTGTGATGTTCAGCTTATCTGAGAAATAAAGGTTCAAATCCAAGCAGCCAATCTTTTGTGCTGGTAAGCATAAAAACTTTTAAAAAGAGGACAAAAAAAAACTCAGACCAAATATTGATCAATCACTCTGTCAAGCTGATGCTGAATCAATTACCCGCTGGATCTCAGAAAGATGCATGTTGACGTGTTCTGCCTCTAAGGGTTCTCTTGAATATTTGCTTTGCAGAGATAATCAGGAGTTTTGTTTTCATGGTGAGCAGGTTTAGTTGCTGAGGACTGAAATGGGGGGAGAGAGGAGAAGGAGGGAGACTTCACGCCTATAAAGGAGCAATTGAGGATCAGACTAAAGCTTATTTAAAGACTTCCAGTAAGAAACTGTGACCAAGGCTTAAAACACACACTGAAGAAGCAGCTTCATCTTGAACTTTGTGAGCAGCTGTGCTCTCATTTCCCTTCCCCCATCACAGGAAACAGACCTAGAAACAAAAATAAGACAGGAATGCTCCTGTGCAAGCTAAAGTTGTTGGCTTCTTAAACATCCACTGCTCTCGTGCCAAAAAAAATGAAACCTAGGCGGATTTAACACTTCAAAGGATAGTGGGAGACTGCTTTAAACGCAGAATTTTCTACCAGACAGATATTCTTTCATTCTTTAAACATGTAGAAAAAATGTTATCATGAGAGCATGTCAAGACAGATTTCATTTGTTCCCTTGTGCTTATTATGCACAAATACACTACTGCATATTACACTTTTACCTATTTTAGACTACAATTAACACTGTAGCAATGTTATCTCTAATCAGAAAAACAAATGAAGTGGTTGAATTTTCTGATGCCTTCCAAAGCACACCATTATAGCATACAGTTCAAAAGCTTAATACTACAGAGAGCTGTTTGACAAAGAAGTTCTCTCCTTATTAAGCAATGATACATAATTATAAGTTCAAGGAGAACGTGTATAACATCTTGCCAAAGGAATGTACAGCCACATCAGCTACTCACAGTATTCCCAGCTACAAATTACAGTTATGCTTTCACTTGTGTTACTAAGAACTTAGCCTTTGTTCCCTGTCTTTCACTCTGTGAACAAAGGTAAGGAGAGGGGAAAGAGTGAGTGTAAGGGAGGCTCAGTTCTCCGCTAAGCCTAAAAAAAAAAAGCTCATTCTGATGAGAACAAATCATCTCAGTGGCTTAACTCAACAAAAACAACTCATGTTTTCAACACTTAATTTAATATTTCACAGGCTAATGGAAAACTTACATAATGCATTCTTCCTCAGAAAGCTAAAATGTCAACACGGATGGGATTGAGATCTTGATACGGGGAGAAAGGAAATGTTATCTTTTCAAAATCGTATGTCTGAGAAACATGATGTGGAGGCTGGGATGAACACTGATGTAAGAAAAAAAATGAGGAGGGGAAAATAATGTTACTTATTTGAGTGTCTGTGTCTCTGAGTGCAGCACCCCCAGCCATAGCTCTCTCAAAAATGTTTAATGCTTGATTAAATGATTAACATTATGTGATTTCCTGTCCCTCCTCTTTCTCCTAGTGTCCTCCCTGTGGTTGGATGTGAAAAACAGATTGAAAAGAAACAGTTTATGTGATTGTTAACAGTAATATTTCACTCTCACTTCAAACCCCACAAGTATTGTCAGACTATTCCGCAGTCACAAACAATTTCAACTCTACTGGTTTCCTTTTTTTTTTTTTTTTTTTTTTTAAGTATGTTTGATCTTTCCTTTGTACATTGAGAATTCAGGGCCATGCAGCACTCATGCCTTCAGCACCTGTTAATAATTCCTCAGAGGAATGGATAGAGAGAAAAGCAGGTGAAGGGAGGCTTTCAAGTTTTAAAAATTCCATTCAAAGATCACATCTCATCCAACCACTGAGTGTGGTCACTGAAAGCACCACTTCTTCATTTATGTTTCTAGCAAGATGGAAATGACTCGCTGAGGGCGTAGCATTTCAAAAAGGGTACAAAGTAATGTAAATGATTTTTCCGATTTAAGGGATTTAATTGTAAATATAGATAATTAAATCTGAGCATGGTAAGAGGACAAAATCAAGCCCTGGTCACATTCTAGAGGTGGCAGTCCAAGAAAGATCATTATTATAGATGATGAGCTTAATACTGGACAACATTTTTTTCCCTTGAGCTTGCTTCTTGTTATCAAAATCATTATAATCTCATGCTAATAAAAATTTGGAATTTTGCTTTCTTTGCAGGAAGACTTGAAGGCTTTCAGTACACACAGTTTGTTATGCTTGCAACAGAATAAAAACAACTGCTCAATTGGCCCTTATATTGTTACTATTGTCACAGAACCACAGAATTACCAAGGTTGGAAAAGACCTCCAAGATTATCCAGCCCTATCATCAACCTACCACCAATATTTCCCACTAAACCATATCCCTCAGTACAACATACAAACATTTCCTGAACACATACAAAGACAGTGACTCAATCACCTTCCTGGGCAGCCCATTCCAGCACCTGACCACTCTCTTGAAGAAGGAATTTTTCCTAGTATCCAACTTGAACCTCCCCTCACACAGCCTGAGGCCATTCCCTCTAGTCCTATTGCTATTTACCCAGGAAAAGAGGCCAACTCCCACCTCACTATAACTACTTCAGGCCATTGTAGAGCAATAAGGTCTGCCATGAGCCTCCTCTTCTCCAGACTAAACAATCTCAGTTCCATCAACTGCTCCTCATAAGACTTGTGCTCCAGATCCCTCACCAGTTTCGTTGCCCTTCTCTGGACACGCTCCAAGACCTCAATGTCATTCTTGTACTGAGGGGCTCCAAACTGAACACAGTACTCGAAGTGTGGCCTCACCAGAGCAAAGTACAGAAGGATGATCACTTCCCTGCTCCTGCTGGCAGCACTATTTCTGATACAAGCCAGGATGCCACTGGCCTTCTTAGCTACCTGGGCACATGCTGGCTCACTGTCATTTCAGAAATCCTTTATCCCTGTTCTAGAGTCACATAGAGACTCATATATTTTATGTCCATTAAATTTTCTGTACTCACTGCTAGTAATAAGCATTTAATTACTAGAGAAGTTTACAACCCAAATGTAATGCTGTTCAAACCACTTCATACTGGCTGGCTTGCAGCAAGAGGACAAGTAAATGGGCCAAGCTTTATCAGATTACAACTGAATAAAACTAGGAAAAAAAAAAGCCAAATATCCCAGCATAACTAACAAAAAATATACCATCTACACAACTGATACTAAGACATCACACACAGAGAGTGTTTTTTTTCACGCAGTTTGCATTACTGATGCATAATGCTTCTTACGCCTGGAAAACAGTATCAAGAACAGGCTCTGACAAACTCCTTGACTTTATTGCCAAGGCTGGATGTTCCAAAATGCCTGAGCTGTCACGTCACCACATTACAGTCAGATTTTCTATCAAGCCCTGGTCTACAGGAATGCCTAGGCATTTTTTTTTCATTTTCTTCTATGATTTTCATGGTTAAAGGGCATGCTTTCAGCCTGATCTATGAGATGCTAAGTTATCAACAAAACTAACAGCAGTCCACACCTAAAGGGCCAATCTGGATGAGAATCATATAGCAATTAGTTTTAAAAAATGTATGTACTGATGGAAGTAGGCATTTTGTTCTGTATAAGCTTGGAAATACTTGGAAATACCAGCTGGACCGGAATACAGAATGATATAAAAACAAAGCAAACCCACAGTGCTATTGTGAGTTAAGATGAAAACACAGTCTATAAACCAATGAGACTTTGTGTATTGTGTGCTGCACACTTGTATCTCAAAGGAATTTAGACATGTTTCTGTATGTAGCTTAGTAACAAAGTCATGCAACTACTACAGAAATTAACTGTGTAAGAAGCACTAATTATAGTTACACATTTTATAGTTGCCTGACAATACATTTATCTGCAGATTCTTCAAACCAGCACAGCAATGGAGTATTCTGTACCTGTTTAGAAATGCTAACTTCCAGCTCTTCAGGGAGTTAGTCAATGAAACACCCTGGGAAACTGTCCTCATGGGAAAGGCTGCAGAGCAAAGCTGGCAGATCTTAAAGGAGGCTTTTCTCAGGGCGCAAGAACTCTCTGTTCCCAGGTGTAGCAAGTCAGGAAAGGAAGGCAAGAGACCAGCATGGACGAACCAGGACCTGTTGGTCAAACTGAAGAGCAAGAATAAAATATACAGGCAGTGGAAACAGGGACAGGTACTGCAGAACAAGTATAAGGAAGCTCCTAGGCTGTGTAGGGATGAGGTCAGGAAGGTCAAGGCCCAGTTGGCAAGGGATACAAAGAACAAGAAAGGCTGCTACATGTACATCAACCAGAAAGGGAGAGTCCAGGAGGATGTAACCCTCCCCCTGACCCCTAGTGAGTGACACAGGCAGACTGGTAACAACAGACAAGGTGAAGGCTGAGGTACTTTCTACCTCGGTCTTCTCTGATAACTGCTTGCCACACAGCCCTCAAATGTTTGGTTTGGTAAGAAGAGATTGGAGAAGCAACATCCCTCACACTATAAGCAGAGATCAGGTATGTAACCACCTGACAAATCTGAACATCCAGAAGTCTATGTGTTCTGATGAGATGCATCCCAGAGTCCTGAGGGAATTAGCTGATGTAGTCACCAAGCCACTCTTAATGATATTTGAAAAGTCATGGCAATCAGGTGAAGTCCTTGGTGACTGGACAAAAGGCAACATCACACCCATTTTTTAAGAAAGGTAAAACAAATGACCCCAGAAACTACAGACCTATCAGTCTGACCTCCGTGCTGGGAAAGATCATGGAGCACATCCTCCTGGAAGCTATGCTAAGGCCCATGGAAGAAAGGGAGGTGACACAGGAGAACCAGCATGGCTTCACCAATAGCAAGTCCTGCTTGATCAACCTGGTGGCCTTTTAAGATGCTGTCATCACATCAATGGACAAAGGAAGAGCAACCGGAAGAGCCACAGAGCCACTGATGTAATCTATCTGCACTTCAATAAGGCCTTTGACATGGTACCCCACAACATCCTTCTCTCCAAATTGGAAAGATTTGGACTTGATAGGTAGACTGTTCAGTGGACAAAGAACTGGCTGCAGGATCGAGTCTAGAGAGTGGTGGTCAATGGCTCCATGTTTGGATGGAGACTGGTGACAAGTGGTATCCCCCAGGGGTCGGTGCTGGAACTGATACTCTTTAATATCTTCATCAGTGACAGTGACATTGGGGTCAAGTGCACCCTTAGCAAGTTTGCAGATGACACCAAGCTGTTGGGTACAGTTGACACACCAGAGGAAGGGGATGCCATCCTGAGGGTCCTAGACAGGCTTGAGCAGTGGGCCCAGGTGAACTTCGTGAGATTCAACAAACCCAAAATGCCAGATTTTGCACCTAGGTCAAGGCAACCCCCACTACCAATACAAGCTGGAGGATGAAAGGGTTGAGTGCAGCCCTTCCAAAAAAGACCTGGGAGTACTGTTCAGCATGGGGAAGAGAAGGCCGCAAGGTGACCTGATACTGGCCTTTTAGTATCTAAAGGGGAGCTACAGGAAAGAAGGGGACAGACTTTTTAGCAGGGTCTGCTATAACAGAACAAGGGGAAATGGTTTCAAGCTAGAAGAGGGAAGATTTAGTTTAGATATAAAGTCTTTTACAGCAAGGGTGGTGAGGCGCTGGCACAGGCTGCCCAGAGATGTGGTTGATGCCCTGCCCTGAGGACTTTCAAGGTGAGGCTGGATAAGGCCCTGGGTGACCTGATCTAGCTGTGCATGTCCCTGTTCACTGCAGGGGAGTTGGACTAGATGACCTTTAAAGGTCCGTTCCAACTCTAGGGATTCTATGATACTATTTCTGTTATGATACAGTACACGGCAAATACAGTACACCATTAGATTTCAAAACATTGTATTGTAAACAAAAAGCTTTAAACTTACAACTTAAGAAACTGTATTGTACCTCTAGCATGTGGTACGTGCTCTTTTCATCCATCTAAAAATATCTTATTTGTAAAAATTTAATCTCTGAAAACATGAGTAGATGCGCTTAAAATAGTTTACTGATGGATTTACAACTTTTTCTTCCATGTTTCATGACCGCAGTTAAAAGCACACTTTAAAAATAAGTTCATACCCCTTCTGTGTAAAAGGTGTTTGCTACAGTATTTGCATTAAGTTCATTGAGACTGCAGCCCACAAATCAATAGGTTGTTCTCTGAGCTGTGCTCTTCCTGTCTTGAGAGGGAGCGGTATTGCTTTGGTCTCCATCTCCTAAAACATCAATTTTCACAAAACCTGTAGATGCTCTGTATCTTCGAGAGCATTAACATTCTGTCTGACGTGGCTGACAGTGTTTAATGGATGTAAGGATGAACAGAGACGATGAGAAGCACACAAACTTTGGAGGAAATCCTCAGGAACATTCAGATATACAGCGCATACTAACTCACAGTCCACAAGCTCAGAAGCACTGACCAATGAAAGAATCTAGACAGACCTACCATTTAGCTTTCACCATACAAACCCCAGTTTCTACTAATAAGTGTTGAAATCGGGCAGAAGTCACTTAGCTATTGCCTTCTATGTGTCCAGCATACACAGAGCAATGGTTTCAGTTTCTTTTTCCTCTCAGCCTTTTCATACTCTTATAGTCAGGCAATACAAATCAAGATCCAGTAAAATGCCTATACTTATCAGCTGAGCAAAACGCCTAACAAAACTTTACACCAGCACAGATAGGCTATCTCATGAGGAAAAAGCACAACACTTTTCATGTAATTTCCCACTGATGGTAAGCAATAATCACTATCCTCTAGTCTTCTTTGCAGGTTATTCAGTTTCCACCACTGGCTAACTGCATACAGCTTGTGTGGAAATACTATATCTAAACCAACAGGCAAGAAACAAGTCTGTGCTGGCATTCCATTCTGCGTAGTTCCAGTTTAAACAGACAATTGGTTTTTATCTTTAAAAGCAATAACACTGATTTATTCAATGCTTAAGTAGGAAGAATTAATAAAAATATGAGTTATTAGAACAGAACACCAGATTGTGCTGGTGACCCTAATATGGCTGTTTCCAGACCTGTTGTAATTTTGAACTAACAAAAATATACAGTAAAGGAAGCTCTGGACTACCACAGTCCGCTGTCTTGAAATTTCCTTTATGTTTTGCCAACTTCAATTTGGATTTGGACTGGAATTGTAACTGATCTGGTATGCACCCACTGGCAGAAAGACAAATATATTTTTGAACGACAATAACCCAGATAAATTTTCATCTCACAACAGAAGAGTCTAGTCTGTAGTCCAGCACTGGACTACAATGTCTTTATTCTTTTGTTTCTGGTAGCACAGATGACAGAAACACATTCTATCCGGGCTTTTAGTTCTAACATCTTTTATTTAGCTGTTGCTGGTTTTTTCTGCCTCCCTTTTTCCTCCATTTTAAGTGATAGTGGCAGTGTGAAATTTGCTCAAACGAGTGAAGTAAATTCGTTGTAAGAAGCTGAATCAGTCCCAGTTCTTACATATGGTTTTATGGCTTCAAAAATGCATTGCGTGTTACTTATTCTATTTAAAAACTATCACTCACTTTTGGGTAAAACAATCAACAGACAGAATGGGAAATCCAGTGGCCTGAGAGGAGACTGCAATGAAACTGACTGTGACAGCAGTGTCTCAAATATGCAAAACAAAAAATAAAGGGGAAGAGGAAAAAAACAGAATTACGTAGTTCTTTGGGGTTTTTTTCAGCAACCTCAAATATTGCTTGTCAAAATACTTTAGCTGCTGTACGGCTCCAACAGTGGAGATGCAGCTTTAAATAGGTACATGCATTAAACAATGCATTAAACAATGAGGAAAATATATATATATTGTATGAAAGTTTACGTTCCTTTTAACTCCTAATTAATAGTATCATTGTTATTTTAGAAGCCTCCTGGGTATTTAGAAGGCTAAACTGCAATAAAACCCAGGTACATAAGTGAAACCTATTATGGCTGACCTAGTAAATAAAAACTAATTGCATCAAACACTAGCCACAGTGGGTGGGTAAGCTCCTACAGGGGGGCACCCCGGCACCTCCCAGCCCCTCCCATGCAAGGTACAGCAACCCTCTTCCCATAGCGACAGGAAGCAACACAGCAGTAGCACTTCAGCAGCCACAGGGCTGCGCCATGCAAGGGTGGCCTTGCTGCCTCCAGCCACCACACTGGCTTCCCAGAACACCTCCTGACACAGTCATTTTGCCACAGTAAAACACCCCGTGTAAAATTTTTCCCTCACGCCCTTCAACCAGGAAGAGGTGCAGTGGTTCCATCCATCAGCCAAGTGATGCTGTCCCCAAAGGCACTTCAAGTCAGGAGACCGGAGCTGTGTGACAGATGGCAGCAGAGAGGCAGTCAGACAAAATGGCAGCTGACATGGAAGAGCACATAAAGGAAATGTGTGGAACTGAATTCCTGTTTTTGCACCTGTTGACGGTCAGTGATGCTTGCCAAATGCTTACGGAGACCAAGTGGATGTGAGTGCAGTGAGGAGATGGGTAGTGCATTTCAGCAGTGGAGACAGCAACAGTGGGTCACCTGTGCTAGGGTACATCGTTACAAGTGTGGCACGCAGGCTCTTGATCATTGCTGGTGAAAATGTAGAGCTCACGGTGGTGACTACGGTGAAAACCAGTGCTTTGTAGCTAAGAATTTGCTCAGTGTTATTGTGCTCTTTGTATCTGTTGTAGCCTCTACAGAAATAAAAAGGTGGCTATTTTCAGAACAACCTACGTTAGTCACTGATCAGCTCTATCTATACTCTGTCTGCAGACTACATGAGTTCTTTTCCTACATGATGAGCTAGACTGAATATTTACAACTGTTTCCTTCAACTGAAGCTTCCTCTGTTATGCACACCTTTGTCTTTTCATCTTACTCCTCAAATATCACAATAATTATTTCATTCCCTTGATGAGAGGCCTCCTTCATCTCCAAAGAAGAGCATAAACTTCACTAAGGACTAGAGCAGGAGAAACTAGCCACAACCAGACAACATTTAGAACATGCATGTTTTGCTTTTACTTGCAGATTAAGTCTTTATTGCCAATGGATATAGAATTCAGGCTGCTAGATACAGAGATAATTTGAAAGCAACCCTTCAAAGCATAAGTGTAAGTAGCCATTTTTCCCGAGCAATTAACAGAGTCTCTAAGTTTCTCATTACGAGATGCCATTTTATTTACACAGTAGCTCGACTCGTTCGCTTGCACTCATGACCATGACAGACAGCAGTCAGCAATCTCTGCCCAGGCTTCACTGAAGGGATCTAAGGTTCATGTTCAAAAGAAAAAAAAACACAAGTCACAAAGATGAACCAGAAGGCCTAGCAACTAGCTTTTCATTACTCATTAAAAGCTTTTAATAACTTTTTTTTTTTTCATTCTCTAAAGTCAAAATAAGACAGATTTTAAAACACTTATACTCCAGATAATCAATTCTTATAAACTAGTAATTAATGCCAAAGCCCTAAACACATACACACATACTGTAAACTTCCTGCCTTTGAATACAAGTGTTTCCTTCAGTGAAATGACTGTGTGTGCAATTAAGTACAGGTATAAATATTTAATACCTATGGCCATATGAAGGAAATGTCTGGACTATAATAAAGACAGACATCTCACAAAAATATTCTTTAAGTATATAAATATATTTGGAAAAGAAGTCTCTCTCTCTCCCAGTAAGGCACTTGAATATTCAACTGAAATGTATACATCAAAGTGGGCTAACAGCACTTTGCTTTTAATGCTTAAGATAAGGAAAACTAAATATTAGGGGAAAAGGGCTTCCATAAGATTAATTCAAAGATGAGGTAACTTCAAGAAGGAGAGAGCCATTTTTGCAACTTGCAAGAAGATTAGGTCTTGGCACTCACCATTACCCCTTTTCAGAACAACCTCAACCCATCCAGTACTGGCAATTGTATTGCACCTGAAACGGTCTGCAACCTACTGCAAAAATAATTGGAGTAAAGGCATACATGTTTATGTAAAGAAGCTCAATGGAGAACGTCAACATTTTGGCCTAATCATCTTATACTAGGAGGCAAAGCCAACTATTTCACATAGAAGCTATTTTTTATCGTCCGTATTTTAACTAAAGTGCTTGCAATTGTAATGGCAAAATTAGTTTTGTTAAAAAAAAAAATAAATTGTATTTACGGAAAAATTAAGTGTGTCTTTCCAGCATCAAACAATAGGATGTGATGTGTTACTAAAAAAAAAAAAAAAAAAAAAAGCAAGCAAGCTATTCTTTGATCTGGAAGACCTGGAGACACTAATAGGTCATTTTTCTTCTTCCAGAATCACCACAAATAGCAACTCTTCCTAAAATAATGTTTTTGATGACAAGTTCACTCTGCTTCCCTCACACATAAAGCGGACAGCTGTGAATCAGTTCACACTGTAATGTCCTAAGACAACCTCCAGTGCTCAGTAACAAGTCTGTCATCTGCTTCATTTCAATTTGGTGAGGGATGTTGATGGTGTTTTTATTCGGCTTGTTTTGGTTTCCTTTCATTTGTTTATTTATTTTTTAATCACTCATCCCCAGTGACAATTTGTAGCAATTTATTAACACTTCAGAACCAATTTCCTCCCTTGGAAAGGCCACCTCCCAGCTAAGAGTTGACAACTGGCACTTTGTAAACACTCACTTTCCAGAAGGAAGGCACGCTACCAGCCTCCATCACATCTACTACTGATAGAACACTCTGAAAGATGAAACCTGGGGGAAATCTGGCACGCATGCCTCCTTCCCCAGTACAACGGCCCCATGACATCGCTGCTAGTTGCTTCTCTTGCTTTCCTCCCACCTCTCGCTCCCCCAAAAGGAACATACAACCTAGTAAGTGAAGGGTGATCTGCAGGACCAAAACAATTCAGTTTATTTCTTAGCAGTGCGGCGTGGCAGATACCCACATCTCACTAAACATTACTCTTCACAGGAAGCAGACTAGCCTAGAATAGGTTCTGAAACCAACGAGTTCAAAAACTGTGAAACCAATCGTGACAGAAACTTCTTTTAAACAGCAGTTGCAAAAAAGAAATAAAAATCTGTCAGTTGAATGAGGTGCTCCTCCTGTAAGAGCCAAATACGTCTTTTTATAAGCTTATTTT
Source organism: Meleagris gallopavo (assembly GCF_905368555.1). NCBI lineage: Eukaryota > Metazoa > Chordata > Aves > Galliformes > Phasianidae > Meleagris > Meleagris gallopavo. The sequence continues at coordinate 123,273,174 of NC_139404.1, forward strand.
TACCTATGAATGTCTCTCAAAACAGAAGCTTGCTGGTGTACTACCAACTTTCTTTACCCATGTTTTTTTCCCAGATGTGAGCATAAAACCATGAAGACACAAAGTTGGATTCAGGTATAACTACATAAATGCACACACTTCACTCACTGGCTTGGGTTGAAGAAATAAATGAAGTACTAAAATGGCCTCCTTCCATCACACATCACATGCTCTTTGACAGGGCCCTGCTGTTCTTCTTACTGCGTCAGACAGATTCATAACTAAGAATTCTAGGAAAATACTTTTTGAAATAATTAAAATTACTGATAAACAACTTTAAATACAGTAAGTAATATCTGTGCTGTAGAAGATTGGTTTCACTAGCAAAATGGGTGATAAGCTTTAGATGCACGTGTACAATTTCATTTTACAGTTATTGTGGCTTTAAATTAATTGTTGATGTTTAAGCAGCCAAGAATACACCTCATACGTGTCCATATTCTTAATAAATAAAGAGAGAAATGAGAGGGAAGTTACAATTTCACAAGTTCTAAAGCCCTCTGTGGTCTGAAGCAGTTCATCACATTTTGTTCTTCAAATCAAATTTACTTTAATGTCATCTGTCCTTAATGCAGCATTCCGATATTTCTAAGCTACTTGGATGGAAGGTCACCTCCAAGCCTGTTTTTGTCTGTTCTATGCAAATCAGACTTCTGGTGGAGCTTATTATTTGACCCTACTCATACTTTGATATTCACACACATAAGTAATCTGTAAATCTGTTTCATTTTGAGAAGCATTCGGGGTGGTTTGTTTTGCATTAGGTCACCATATCTGGCATTTTTGTTTCTTTAATGTTTTTGCTTGCTTAATAAAGAACAAGGTTCCCAACTGCTACTGTTTCAATTACAAAATACCCTTTCATGGCTTTCAAGGTAGCAAATACTTGTAACAACTACCAAAGCAAACCGCTCCTACAACAGTAGGACATCCTCCCGCCAAATCAAACGTTACACGAAATGAAACTGAACATACACTGGAAGCATACATTGTTACCCATTTACAGTAAAGGCCCTCAAACACAGAACACCAAGTTTTGTTCTTTCAAGAAATACATGAAAAAAGAAAACCAACACCCATGTACAGACTGGCAATGATCACTCACTAGGATTCGTTTCTTCAAAATGCTTTTAAAATGCTACTTGATTTAATTTAGGTGGAAAAGAGGGAAATGATCCCACGTTGTCAGAATTTTATGATGCACCCCTACATCGAGACACCTGAGTAAGAGTAATGACTTGTTCTGGCGCTAAGCAGCCCTGGTTTCAATTGGAGCTGTAAATACTCAAAGCCTCCAAACACCATGATGCTTAACACAGGTATCTATACTTGAGAATGCCTGGCCTCTGAAAGCACACATGCTAGAGACACAAATGCTAATACCACAACCAGCCTGAGCCACAGCCAAAATACAAACCATTCTGAGTGCACGTCACAGAACAGAAATAAAAAGGTGCAGGCAGCCTGGCCAATAGCAACCCCCAACCACCTCTGGCTTTAGTTCCCGGTCGCTACATGGCAGAGTAGTGCTCTGATCCTAAAAAATCAGTCAAGAAAGGGATACCACCATGTGCTTACTCAAGTTGCTGGTGCTCTTGCTGAAGCAGTCTATTGCTTCTCAGAAAATGTATCTCTAAACACAAATAAGATGACAGACACAGCTATGCAGAAAGTTGTAAGCTATTAATTATCCTTGGGAAAAAAAAAAAAACGCAGCCTGAATTACCTTTTGCACTGCATCTCCTAGGATGGACTTCAGAATGAAGGAAACAGCTGTTATCTCAGTGGGACTGTCTTGGTTTGTTTGTGACATAATTATATGCTCGTATTTCTGGAGGGCAGCAAATTTGGTTTGGAAAGCAGAAATAATAACAAGTTGCACCACATCAACTGCCAATGACAAAGCAAGCTGCTGGAGTGATGAAGTGGCATTACTGCACCACTTGGGAAAACCAATAATGGCATACACAGCATACAGCTTTAAGAAACCAAGAAAGCAAGCTTCGGGGAAGGAAATCACATGTATACAAACACTAATAATAAATAATAATAAACAGAAGGTCTGTTTATTACATTACGCGGAACCTGGAAGAAATCATTATTCATCCATCTGCCTGCTCAGTCTGTATTTTAGTGTAGACTGCAAGAAATACTTTCTAACAGTCAAAAAACTACAGGCATGAAGGTGGATGACTATCTGATTTCATCAGAAATCTCAAACATAAGTGCTGGAAACCAGAGTCATCAAATGAAGACCACAAAGCAGATTAGACACATTCCAAAATAAATGAAAAAAATATATATATAATGTTTTAGATATATGTATTACACAGAAATTGGAAAAAGAGCCTCGTTGTCAGCTCCTTGAGCCAAAGGATATCATGCAGAAAATAGGAAACCTAATTAGCAAAAATATTCTGCTTGTGTAGCTTTCCCTTTAGAACAAAAGTAGCAAGAAGAAAGGACTCAACATTGACTCTGTCCTTCAGCAGGTAATTCTTGAAGAAAGTGTAGTGATTATTGTAACTTTTAGTATTTCTAAAAAATGTCGTATTTTAATTACAGAGTGAGGTTAACCTTTATTCTCATGCACATGCTCAAAAAGGTAAAATATGGCTTATTACAAGTACATTTCAATCAGAGAGATTAACACATTACTATTTATTTCTATTGGCGGCATGCCCAAATACCCCAGATCTGCAAAACTGATAGTAAAAAGGAAAATATTTCTGGCCTCAAAGAGAGGAGATCTATGGTTGCCTGGAATGTGTAAACAGCCAGAGCCTGTTTTACTTCCCACCCCCACTCTCACCTCCTCTATGTAACCCCTCCTAACATCAACATGGAGTGCTGCTGTCAAGCATGGGAGAGCAGAAATGTGGCAACATCAAAAAAAACAAAATTCTTGACACTTTAAGATGCAAGAATTGGGACTTATTGAAATGTGACGGTACCACACAAATGGCTGGAAACAAAAACAATGCTGCACAAGACGAGAAATTTTTAAAAAAAGAACAAAAAGATGAGAATCAACTGAGCAGGCTTGCTGGATGACAGACCTGGTAAACACAAACTAAGAGAAACCAAACGCTCCTCTTCGGGTTAGCCCTTGTACAGCTAAAGATCAGCCAGACCTGTGTTCTGTCAGAGAATACAGACTGCAGTCCTACAAAACAGAAGGGTTATTTTCATAGAAATCTACACAACGTAACGAAACTGACGCCAAAATTTAATGTTGGTATAAATTACTTCTGCAAAAACAGAGATCATTACTTGCATAATGATATATACACCCACAAAGCAGTAAGCCATAAAAATAAGATATCATCACATCCTTAAGAAGTTTACAGTATAATTAGATCAGTGGTTTTTAAATCTCTTTAATTTGTGGACCTATAAAGTTACCTTGGATAGTAAATTTGCACAGAATGACAAAGACTTCCTTTTTTTCCCACGTCTCTAAAAAAAGAGGCGGTGAGTCCCTCAGCAGCTCGCAGGCTGTGGTTTGAAACTACAGAATTAGAGAACTGATAACTGTGACTGCTGTTACTCACCTAGCAGCTTCAGCCTTCAAAAACAAACCAAACAAGACTGTACAAAACAAGAAAATGGCAACTGTATCATCTGAGAAAATGGCTGTGTACCATGGGAAGCTCAGAAAACCTGACAGAATCAAAAGGGAAGACTTACAAAATATGTATGTTTCTATTTTCTTCAGTGTTAGACTCCACGCCAGGCTTTGAGAGGGGGAATGATGCAGAGTCTAACACTAAAATGCAGTTTCACAATGCTGTTTACAATTAATAGGTCAAACAGCCTTCATACTTTTCCTTCCTTTTAATTGTGCTGTTTTTATGAATGCATTTGGCCAACGTTCAAAAGAAAACATCCATAGACTAATGAGGGTAAAACGCTGGCTCAAAGGAGACAGAAGCAAACGGTCTGTCAGTGTAATATTTGCAAACTGCTGAAATCAATAAAAAATTCAACCAAACCAAATGCAGCACGCACAAAACAGAAATCAAATGGCTGAGGCGATTGGCAAATACATAAATGATGTTTCAGGCCACAGAGCACACTTTTTCACATACATTAGTGCGTTAAACAGGCTGGCAAGACGCTGGCTCTGATTGAGACACCAGAGAAGTAACTGTATGTATTTCCAAAGACAAAAGGAACGATTAAGACAACACCAACAGCGCAATCATCTATGTGTGTAAAATAACATCTTATGGAATGGGAACTATTTATAAAATGCCCACGTCATCAAATGAAAAAGAGTTGAAGTGCAAAACGTGTTTTTTTAAAATGAGAGCAAACTTAATGCTCTTTCTGCCTTATTTTTCTTACTGTTGACACACACAGAACTACCCCAGAGAAAACCAGCAAGTTAAAAAAACTATACGCACACCATGACACCAACACACCAGCACACACATTCTAGATGGATTTTTGTTTCTTTCTTGCTGTTTTTTTGCTTCCTTTTAGGAGCAGTGAAACCTTGATGTTTATTTCTATAATGAGCATCTAACACAAAGCACTGCGCTGTGTGTTTTCAGGCCTCTGCCTTCAAACTGAGCCTGGTGGGTGCCCAGCAAACCAGAGGCAGGACTCAAGAAGGCTTTGCTTCGGTTGCATCAACTTGTTGGCTTGGAGATGGTACTCCACGCAAAGGAAGGAGTGCTACACTGCTCAGACTCAAAAGGGAATGGAGGAAGCACAGCTTCAGGCTCCAAGCAGATGTAAAAGGGTATGAGATTCTCCTTGCCAGGTGGGAAGGCTGCATGTGGCCTTCTCAGAGGACACAATGCTGGTAACCCTTCTGCAAAAGACAAGCATCAGGTGCTGGACTCAGCACGTTGAGCGTTTTGAATGCAGGCCACAGCTGGCAGAAGACTCTTGAGATTACACAGCACACAGATGGACAATGACAAGAGCATCCTGCCACTGCTTGCCAGGTGCTGTATGGGTGGCTGTGGCTATAGGGCTTCTTACTCCTTCCAACATGGGCTGGCCTGAAAAACTAAAGGCACTTCCCTGTAAAAAGTCACAGGCTCTAATCAGCAACCTAAGTCGGTCCCCTTTTAAAACGTGTATTTGCAATTTCTAATCACTAAGTCTTACACTTCATACTGCAGCATATTAGTTCTATAAAAATATAAATGAAGCCAACACAGCTTCTGCACATTTTAAAGAAACTGGACTCTAAATCTGGACATCATGTTTGTCAGCCACCCAAACTTCAAAGAAGGCTGTGAGAATTCAGATAAGAATGGCATTTGAAATAGATAGTGGAAGTTCTACCACCACACACACACACACACGCACACAAATAAAAAAAAACCCAACTGCTTACATAGGCTACAGGAAACAGACACCACATTCTCTTACATACATAATTACAAGAATACTGACTTTCAGTCCTAAAGCTAAAGTCACGCACATCATTAGACTTCAGAAAGGGATGGAAAATATTGACCTAACCTACCAAGAATCTGTACTGTCATCATAGGAGGCTTGATCCTAGAAGTCTTCTGCACATGCCAAGTAAATTTGTGCAGTTTCAGGATGTATCTTTAACTGGATCTGTTGACTGTTCACAACACAAACATATAACCAACTTCGTCTTTGCTGGCATTACCCATGTGGTGTGGAACTCACAAGAATAAAAAAAACCACCACTATGGAACATCAAAAACATCCACTAAAACGGAATCCTTTAAATTTCACTACAGACTCCAATATTCTTTAGTTGGAAAAAGAAAGATTAAAAAAAAAAAATTTAAAGCTAGTATAGAAAGGTTGGAAAAACCCAATCAAGCAATTAATACCCTAAATGCAACTGTGTTTTCCAAGAAAATAACTCTCAAATCAACAGAAGATTAACAAACTAAAGCAATCATTAATTCTAACCCTACAACAAAAGGAAGAAAACACTTTTTTCCTCATGATTTCCTTTTGACACTTTGCTATCCTAATTCGTACTTCGATGGAAAGTAGGACTGAAAACAGAACTTTACATTCACACTTTTTAATAATCTAACTGTAAGTAAATTAACACGTTGTTTTAATCTTTAAAATTCTTCCAAAAAGTCATTCGTAAAACCTTCACAGCAGTTCAGCAGGGTGGGAAGCAGACCAATAGGTTACATTCTACTAGATATATCCAGCAGGGAGAAAGGAGGGCCCTAGCAATTGTCTCAAAAAGACGCTGAGGAACGTATTTTTTCTTTTAATAGATATATATATAAGTTTACCTTAAAGAACAAAAAATAACCATACGGCAATATGAAGATATGAGAGCGAACAACTACACGTATAGCTAAATCCCTGCAATTATCCACGTTTTCTAAATATGTACAAAATACAGGACACACTACATCTTTTATTGTGAGAAATTAATTTATTTCCCTGTGGATTAGATGTACATACACACTCACTGTGCTTGACACATCTGATGGACAAAGCCATCATTCACCAAGTATGGTCAAACTGGCAACGTACAATAGCATTAAACATGCTGACATTAGAGAACACAAAACTTCCCACTTTCTAAGTTGTTTTTCTTTCTAAACCCAAAATGCACATTGTTGGTAACGTACCAGATAGCACGAAGAATATATTGCTTACACTAAGCAAAATTTGAATGAAAAAAAATGAATACAGCAGTGATAACATATGCGTACAGATATAAAACAGCAGAAGAGATACCTACCCAACCACACACTGACACACACAGTCCCTGCTGTAATCACAAAATAACAATGACCTATGAGAAGATGCCCACATACTGTATCTACTACCATCACAACATTGATGACACAGGAATAAGTGTTTTGAAGGCATTACCATCTCAGGCAAGAAAAAATTCTGTTAAAAAAAAAATCCTAAAAGATTTTTGTTGGCTGCTTGACAGTCAGCAAATGAAAACCAGTGAATCCTGGCTTTTATGGTAACCTCCTCCCACTCTTCCTCCTCCTCCCTGTAAACTGCCTGTCACGGCCTAAACTACGTTCTATTTTTTACCTAACCTCTATGCAGCACCACCAGAGCACGTAGTAAAGACACGATGGTGGTCTCTCAGAAAAATTAAGAAAGTAACTGCTACACGGATGCTTCTGTGAATTTGAGCTATATACGATAGACTCTTCTCTCCCCCCCAGTACTGTACATGGGCCATCTTTTCAGCTTGCCTTATGCTTTTTTTTTTCTTTTTTTTTTTTTTTTTTGAGCATATAAAATCCTGGGAGAATGAAGCTGGATGAATTTTTATGATACACTGTCATGCACCGCTTTCAAATTAATTGGCTCATTTAAATTAACTGGTTATTTAAGATACTTATTGATAGAAGCAGAAGCAGCAGAGCCTACAGTTTGGGGGTATTCTGCAATACAAAAACAGGCTCACAAATTCTTAATGAGCATTAATACCTGCAATCAAAAAAAAAGGTAATCGTCAAAACAGAATTAAAGAAACCTTCACCATCCTTCACAAAGAATGACAAAAATCTGCGTCCTGCAAACACCACGCAGCGTTATCAAAAATTCACCTGCTCCTGTTCTTCTCCTTCATTTCTGAGAACTGGGAGAGGAAAGACAATGCTCCTCCTTAGAATAATTTTCGTGCCTGTCTTTTATCCGTGCCTTCCGCATCACATTATTTTAAGTTTTAAAAAGCAAAACAAAACCAAGCCTGTATTTACTACATAAAGCCACAGAGGCTTAAAAAAAGACAACACTCAATTCAAAAAGTAAAAAAACAACAAAACAACAAAGTTAATCCAAAATGGAAGAGAGTTGCATGCATGTAATTGGCAGCATTACCAGTATCTCCTGAAAAATCAGATTTGCTGTGTTTCAATCAATTTTATAACCAAATTCCTTTCTTAGAGGTCTAACTCCTACATGCACGTAATGGGTACAAGAAGAGTTAAGTTTGTTTTGTAAGAGTAAAAAGCCCAGATAGATATCCCTGGAAACTAATCCCCACAACACCAACAGCACTGTCTGTGCTCAGATCCTCTGTCCTACCCTGTCAGCAAAGCTCAACTCCATCTGGGAAAAGTGCTAGGAAAAAGGGTAATTTTGCCTCAATCTCTTTTGAGATGAGGCCTTGTATTTTACTTCTAAGCCAAGCAGCCTCCCCACACCCAGTGGGACATACAGGCACTGCATCCATTCCCGACTTAGCGACATTTCAGCATTCACGCGATTAAAGGTGCTGCAACTCTGCATCTCCCCCAGCCTAACACCAGCCCCACATTCACTTCAGTGGATCCGCACCATCTCAGGCACTGATACCACAGCGTGTCCTACCTCAGGATTTGGGAGCACACTGCACCTTTCTTCAGCCTTACGATTCCTTTTTTTGTTTGTTTGTTTTTTTGTTTTTCCCCCAAAGCTGTCTTTTTTCTTTTTTTTTTTTTTTTAAATTACCTTAAGGCTACTTGTGTGTGTATGTGTATGTACACAAAGATGACAATTAACTCAGCTCATTTAAAAAAAAAAAAAAAAAAACATTTGTGAAACTGATTACTGGTTAACTCCCAATTGAGACTGCATGCTAACAGAAGTCCTAAATCTAATGGATCTCTGGATGCACACATGCCCTGCCAGCAGTGACTAGACTGATGAGACAACGAGCAACTTGCAGCTGCTGAACAACACTGAAACTACTGGATGGTTATAGTCATTCTTAGTTCTAAGTAACCAGCACGGATGGACTGGCAAACGCTCCATATTTAGGCTTCATTTCAGAAAGGTCTCACACTATGAAGGTCAGCTCTTTTGGAAGAACTTCCTTCTAGTGATCTTGCTGTAGGCTACTGGACTGTGTTCAAACCAGCACAGACACATCCATGGACACTTTAAACACGAAATGTCTAATAACAGCCATATACATCTTAATAGAAACAAGGCAACAGAATCCTCCCACCAGTGATGTTCTAACACAAGATTCTCCTGCTCAGAAATACAAGTTGTAAGGAGTTGGCTTTAATCTTGATCTGCAGAGACTGTTTTGCAGTCCCTGCTCAGTGGGACAAGATTCACCAGGAGCAGACAGTGCTACACAGCACAGTGCCCCAGAAGCCAGAGATGTACGTACAGCCAGTGGGCAGTTTGCTGCCCTCAAACAAGAGCACAACAAATGTATTATCCTGCAGAATGACAGAGGGAATCCATCCATCGGAAGAAAATCCTCTTTGTTTTCTTAAAGACAACGTCAAAAAGTATTTTCCAAGTCTTTTTAATGCTTGAGGGGAAAAATAATAATAATAAAAAAAAGGTGCTCTTTGCCGTATCAATAATTTACTGTAGATATAAAAAGGTTGTGTTTCAGTAGGGAAAAAATAAAATAATATCTGATGTTACCATATCTTTCCACCTAACAAAAAATAAGGTTTCACGTGATAAAACATTCTAAACTCACTACGTAACAGTTGAAGGTTAAAAGGTAACTCAGAATTAGGAGGTCGGATGAAATTTAGGTCAGTAAATACAACCCTGTTTTGAATGGCAGCAGAGAGATGCATAGAGGAACCGCTACGTTAGTGGAGAATACTGCTTTTTTAAAAGCCCTGTTTCACCTTCCAAAGGCAGTCAATAAAACTTGGCACCAAATTAGACAAAGTAATGTCATGATAAGTATATGTAATCACTCTACACTATGAAGCTCCTCGCCTGCTCAAAGGCACCCACCAGGCTTATCGCCTCGGCATCAAGAGGCAGGGATTTGTTCAGGTACTCTGTGCACTGTGTGACTTCTTGGAGCAAATGAGCAAGATGCAACGAAGAGCCAAACTGGATTTATGCACCATGCTTAGCTAAACTATTGAAATAATCGCTTCTTCATGCTACAGTAACATTGACGTGACTTATATTGCATGAATACTACCAGCAAAAAATTCCATTGTAACATCATATAAATTAATGAATTTCTACACGCTCTCCAATTTAAAGAGGACAAGCAGACACGTATTGATTGCCTGTACTACAAACATAGAAGGTCAAGAAATGGGGTTAAACACTATGATGCCCCTATTATTGCACAAAGTCAACGCAGTGATAAAAACAAGAGTCGAGCCACCAGCTGTGCCTAACCCAAGCCTCTTCTACTGCAGGCACAGGAAGAACCAGCTACCATCAGAGGGTTGGTGGACGGGACCTGAAGAGGGGATTATGGAGGCTGCGTAGGGACTACACGTACAGCCACACACTCTTCTCTGCTAAAGCAGCAAAGAAAGAAATCCATCACTCCTCGCTACAGTGCAATAATATTAAGGCATCAGTGCCACTTCAATGCAACACAAACACGCTCAAGAAAAGTAATGCAAGATGACTGTGCTCCTTAACATTCAAAAACAAACGTATACCCACAGTTCAGTTTGCTTTCAGTCAAGCTTGCAGAAGCAATTTTATTATATTTCTATGTAATTACTAAATATTAGTAGCTATAATTTATGATTCTCCATCTAGGATGTCTACACAAGATGAAAACTGGTAAGAAAGGATGACTTTTCCTTATGGAACTGAATATTCTTATCTGACACCATTTAGCTTTTTAGGCACTCCAGAGGCTTCTTGTGTTTTTAAAACAACTCACCATCAGTCGTTCTCAAATGAAATTCCATATTAATGACCAGACTGCCACCAAAAAATAAACAAATAAGTGAAGGAATAAAATATTCTCACGTCTACCAAAGAAAACCAACCTAAAATCCATTTTTCATCTTTAGACATTCGTAACGCTATCATTAAAATGATAGATTTTGTATTTACGGGAAGGCTGCTATTCCTACACAGAGCTGTAGTTCCAATGTTTTTGTTTAATATTCAACCAACTTGTCCAAATAGGCCATTAGGTAGGAACCTATAAATGGCACCCAGGGGGTCTGGGTTCTTGTTGTAAAGAGGTCAGCTATTTCCTCCTAACTAAAAATAGGCAAAAGCAAGGAGGGAAAGAGGGAACGGGGTTTAATTTAGCAGCTGAAAAAGAGTTTACAAAATTACTTCCATCTTGCCTCATAATGAAGATTATGAAAAAGAATCTGCCCTCAAGAGCTACAAAACCTTATTTGTTTTACAGGCAGGCTGGTGTACGTAACTTACAATAATACTGTGAATTAAGAGGCCTGCATCAGCAGAGCCCAAGGGACGCCGGCACCTTGGCTGCACAGAGCAACCTGATCCATCAGTGGTGGCACCTCCAGGTGCTAACAACAACTCTGTTCTCTCTACCAGGTGAGGTCACGCTGCTGTCCAGTACACACAGC